>NC_062552.1:37162251-38574073 GCF_016906955.1 Phacochoerus africanus
GTAACCACAGCAGCATCCTTTTCTAACAGGCCAGCTTCATGCCAGGCCCTGCACTGGTTTCTTAACAAAATCTGAATCTCTACCTCTTGATTTCAGATCTGTTCTCCATCGTGGAAATTTCCATGTTGATGGCCAAAGGTAAATTCTGCTTCCGTGCCCTTCCCCTGCTCGGACCAGATTGGCCACGCATTCTGGATGCCCCGCTACAGGGAAGGGAGACCAGTGACCAAATGTGGCGATTTCTAAACCCGCCTAGGACAATCAGCCGACACAATCTCCCTGGGTCCCCTTACACAGCTTAACACCCAACGCCCACAACCTGAAGTTCCCCGCCATGCATTCATTTCTTGAGGCCTTTATTATGAGGCTACAAATCCATTTTCCAGATGGTGTTGCTGGCACCAGAATTGCCTGGGACACTGGCTCAAGGCCACTCACTGCCCTGCACAGTGAAACATAGTGAGGGTCTGGATGTGGGTGGAAGCTGTGGGGTAAGAGGCTGGGCCCCATGCTGCCAGGCGGTCCCTGTGACCCGGGCCTGTTGTGAGCACGCAGCCCCCTCTCCTGCAAGGCAGCCCCCAGCTCAGCTGAGCCTTGCAGCTCTGATCCAGGCTGCTGCAGTGGTCAGAGGAGAAGCCAGAGAGGCGGGCCCAACGTGGAGCTAACAGGACTGTCACACTCCTGCCAGGGACCCTGAGGAGCTAGGGAGCTGTCTACCAGACAGTTAGGGCCAATCTTTGAGGATGGCCAGAACAACTGCTCGGAGCGCTGTGTGATCCAGTCTTGGTGGCCCTGTGGCTTCTCAGATTCCTCGGCTGAAGGGCTAGCAGTGAGGGGACAGTGCTCGTTACCACTTCCTCCTCAGCCTCCAGAACAGTCTGGGGTTGGGGCGGGGGTGGGGAGGAGCCAGCTCTTAGCTGGAGACTCATGGTTCCTTAAGTCAGGCTCTCCCCTGCCCACCAGGGAGAGAACATTAGGGCTGCCACCCCACTTCCTCTGGGAGCACCGGGTGGGGCAGGGCGTGTCTGCCTTGTCCCAGAAGTCAGGGATCAGGAATGTCTAGCCCCCTGCAGGACCCAGGAGAGCTGTATGATGACCAGTTTTCCTGGGACTGAGGTCAGCTGTGGGGGTGGGGGGTGGGGGGCAGGTTCCCGGGATATGACACTTTCAGGGCTAAAACTGGCAAAAAGTCCTAGGCAAACCAGGATTAGCTAGTTATCCTAAGAAATGTCTTGTCCTGCCCATCACAGGCCCCTGGCTCCTGGTTCCCATCTTCCTTCTTGTTCTTTACACATCTCTCAGGATTTAAAGTTCCTTGTTTAGCATTTATCTCAGCATGAAGGACAAAGGGAACATGTTAGAGGAACGGGCAAATAGATACCATCCCTGTGGCTACAGCTTACAAACACGGAGACCAAGCAGGACCCACGGAGACCCACTGAAGAGGTGACGGAAAGTGAGGGAGACAGCTATCCTCCAGGGAGGCAGGTGCTCCGACCAAGGGGCTGGCTCCCGTGGCCTTGACTGTACAGCTTTATTAAGTTTGCCCACTGCTCACCCCAGAGGACCTCAGAATGAAGGCCTGGCCATGAAGACGGATGGATTGGAAGCTTTCAGGGAGCAGGTGTAGAAGGTGGGCCGCCTCCCCTGTGCAACGGGAGACAGGGAGGCGTGTCCTCACCCTCTTGTTCACTCTCAGCTCCTGGAACACTCCCTCCCTTTGTTGGTTCTGTGTCCTTCTCAGCTAATCCAGGAGTTCACCGCTTCCAGAGGAGTGGTTTCAGTGAGTTTAGTCTTTTTTTTTTTTTTTTTTTTTTAATGGCCATGCCTGCAGCATATGGAAGTTCCCAGGCTAGGAGTCAAATCAGAGCTGCAGCTATTGGCCTACACCACAGTCACAGCAAGGCCAGATCTGAGCCACGTCTGCGACATACACCACAGCTTGAGGCAAAGCTGGATCCTAACTCACTGAGCGATGCCAGGGATTGAACTCACATCCTCACGGAGACAATGTTGGGTCCTTAACCCACTGAGCTACAATGGGCACTCTAAGGTTAGCCTTTATTCCACTTCAAGTGAGATGCGTGGACCTCTCCGATTAAAGGGGTCCCCTTCCAGTTCCAAAGTTGGTGAAGGTATGTCTTCTAACCTGGACTGCCCGTGGAGGATAAGGCTGGGCACAGCTGAATAGATGCATCAAAATCTCAAATACAGCTGGGCATCCCTTTCACCACCTGTCATGACTGTAGCATGTGTATTGTGACTTTTAATTTGTGCTTTTAAAAGCCTTGCAATGTAATTTAGACTATAATTTTTGCTCTAAGGTAAAACGCCTCCCCTCTTCCCATTATCGTGTGTGTGTGTGTGTGTGTGTGTGTGTTTAAAATACCCATTACATGTTTCTTTTAATTGGGCATTTACAAATCAGATGGAGGACAGAGGAAATTTCTTGCACCAGTCTTCTAGGAAAGGAAAAAAGTAGCTCCGATGTTCTATATGTTTGGGGAGAAAAACAATAACCAGCTAATATTCATAAGAACTAACGATTAGCAAATTAGGACTCAAGGTATTTCTTCCCCAGAGGGTAATCATTTGTTTGTCTTAAATGAACAAATGGGTCGATTACAATTATTAGCATGTGAATGTGTTGACTGAACCTGACAAGCAGCTGTGAAATGCAAACAGACGTGAGAGGACATAATCTCATTCTCAGCCCGCTAATGACTTTGATGAAGGCAGAACATCATACTAAAAACCAAAAAGATTAGCCTGGAGGTTATACATTTATTTGAAAGTTTTTTAACTTGTGCATGCCATCTCTGTTCTTTGGGGTAGCCTCTTGCTGCAAACCTGTTGCTTAAAAGCTAAGCAGGTTGGGGAGTTCCCGTCATGGCACAGCAGTAAATGAATCCGACTAGGAACCATGAGGTTGTGGGTTCCATCCCTGGCGTCGCTTAGTGGGTTAAGGATCTGGTGTTGCTGTGAGCTGCGGTGTAGGTCGCAGACATGGCTTGGATCTGGCATTGCTGTGGCTGTGGTGTAGGCCGGCAACTGTAGCTTCGATTTGACCCTGAACCTGGGAACCTCCATATGCTGTGAGTGCAGCCCTAAAAAGCAAAAAAAAAAAAGCAGGCTAAGCAGGTTGGTATTTACCAATATAAGGAAAAATCTAATTTCGTATAAATTTGGGGATATATACAGATACTTTCAACAATATTTTCCCAACATATTTTTAAGTGAAAATTTTCAAATAGGCTGAAAAGAAAAAAATTATTTTTCTATAAACACTATACAATTATCACCTATATTCTGCAATCAACATTGTACAATATTTACTTTGTCATGTATCTATCATCTGTCATCCATGAATACATCCCATTTTTTATGTGCTTCAAAGCACATTACGGACATCATTGGAATTCACCTTTAAATACTGTAGTATACGTAACATTAACTAGAGTTTGATATTTGTTTATAGTTCTTTTTTAGGTGAAATTCACTTGCAGTGAATGTATCAATTTTTTTCTTTTTTTCATTTTTTGGCCATCCCATGGCACATGAGTTCTCGGGCTAGGAATCAGATCCAAGCAGGGCTACAGCAGTCCTTAACCAACTGTGCTGGGCCGGGCATCGAATCTGCGTCCTGGCTCTACAGAGACGCCACCAATCCCAGTTGCGCCACAGTAGGAACTCCTGTATCAATCTTAAATACACCATTTGATGAATTTTGACAAAGGCACATATCTGTATAACCCAAATCATCACAGAAAGTTCCCTGAGGAGTTCCCATTGTGACTCAGTGGGTTAAGAACCTGACATAGGAATTCCCGTCGTGGCGCAGTGGTTAACGAATCCGACTAGGAACCATGAGGTTGCGGGTTCGGTCCCTGCCCTTGCTCAGTGGGTTAACGACCCGGTGTTGCTGTGAGCTGTGGTGTAGGTTGCAGACGCGGCTCGGATCCCGAGTTGCTGTGGCTCTGGTGTAGGCCGGTGGCTACAGCTCCGATTGGACCCCTAGCCTGGGAACCTCCATATGCCGCGGGAGCGGCCCAAGAAATAGCAAAAAGACAAAAAAAAAAAAAAAAAGAACCTGACATAGTGCCTGTGAGGATGTGGGTTCGATCCCTGGCCCCCTCAGTGGGTTAAGAATCCAGCGTTGTCGTGACTGCGGTGTAGGCCACAGCTAGACCTCTGATTTGACTCCTAGTCCAGAAACTTCCATATAGTGTGGATGTAAAAAGAAAATAAAAAATAACATAATATAAATTTTTTAGAAAAAGAAAGTTCCTTCCTATCTCTTCCAGGCAATCTGCACCATCCCCCACTCCCTGCAAAAGGTAAGCGCTGTTCTGAATTTTTTTTAAACCATAGAATATTTTGTCAGTTCTAGGATTTTACATAAGTGGAAGCTTAAGCATATAGTACATGCTCTCTTGCATAAGGTTCCTTTCACATAGTATTTTTTAAAAACTTCATCCACATCAGTCAATAAATTATTCCTTTTGATGGCTGAGTAGTAGTTCGTTGCATGAATATATCTGGGTTTAATTGCCCATTCTCCTGCTAGTGGACACCTGGACTGTTTTCAGCTTGGGGAAATTAATAATAAAGTTCTTATGAATATTCCATACAATACTTCTTGTGAACATATGCTTTCATTTCATTTGAGTAAACATCTAGGAATGAAATTACTGAGTCGTGGGTTAGATGTATGCTTCGTTTTATAAAAAGCTGCCAGAACTTTCCAAAGTAATTTACCATTTTGCTTTCCTATCAGGAGAGTCTCTGAGAATCCCATTTCCAGTTCTGTATCCGCATCAACCGTGGGCTGTCACTCATTTTAATTTTAGCCATTCAGATGGATGTGCAGTAATATATCTATGGACGTCTAATTTACATTTCCCTCATGACTAATGATGTTGAGCCTCTTTTTTTTTCATATGGTTATTGACCATTCATCAATCTCCCTTTGTGAAATGTCTGTTCAAATTGTTGCCCATTTTTATTGAATTGTTTGTCTTTTTCTTATTGAGTTGCAGGAGTGATGCATATATTCTGGACACTAGTCCCTTGTCAGATACATGCTTTGCAAGTATTTCTCTCTATTTGTGGCTTGTCTATTTTTTTCCTCGATAGTGCTTTTGGATGAGCAGCAGTTTTTAATTTTTATGAAGACTGATTTAACCATGTTTTCTTTTATGGTTATTGCCTCCCTTTATTCTGTCTAGGAAACCCTTGCTACCCCCAAGCCACAAAGATATTTTCCCAGTTTCTTCTAGAAGCTTCCAGAATTTATGATCCATATCAAATTGATTTTTGTATATGTGTAAGGCAAGGGCCTAAATTTGTTTCCCCATGTTAATGTACAGTTCTTCCAGTGCCATTTGCTGGAAGGACTTTCCTTTTCCCCATTACAGTGATTTGGTGACTTTGGTGAAAAGCAATTTTTTGTAGATATATAAGCCTATTTCCAGGCTCTCTATTCTGTCCCACTGATCTATTTGGGGATCCTTACATCAGTCCTTATAGTTTGGATTAATGTAGCTTTTACAATAAGTCTTGGAGACAAGGAGCTTTCCTCCAACTATGTTCTTTTGGAAAGGACTGCTTTGGGTATTCTACGTCCTTTGCGTTTCCATATAAAATTCAAAATTAGCCTATCAAATTTTTTTAAAATTTGGGATTATGATTGGTATTTTTGTGAAACTAAGGGGAGAATCCAATTTGGGGGGACTTGTCATCCTACCAGTTTTGAGTCTTCTAATTCATGAACATGGGATATCAATCCAGTTATTTAGATCTTTACTTTCCACGTGTTTTGAATTTTTCCTTCTTGCATTTATTTTATTTTTTTTGGCCATGGCCGCAGCATGTGGAAGTTCTAGGGCCAGGGGTAGAACCCATACCATGCAGCGACCTGAGCCACAGCAGTGACAACACCAGATCCTTAACCCCCTGAGATACCAGGAAACTCTGCCTTCATTTTTTTACGTTTATTCCTATTTTATAATTTGTTGCTATTGTAAGTAGAATTGTAGCAATCATTTGTTACTGTAGAAATCCAATTGCTTTTAGTGTTTGATCTTATATCTTATGATTCTCCTAAATTCATTTATTAGTTCTGGTAGTTATTTTGTTGCAAAAGCCCTAATTCCCAAGCATTTTCTATGTAAACGATCAGCTCATCTACAAATACAATTTTGTTTCTTCTTTTCCAATCTCTATGCCTTTCTTGCACTATTACATTGGCCATCAGGTCCAGTACACTTTTGAATTAAAGTGGTGAGGGTGGACATCCTTTCCTTGTTCTCTGTCTTAAGAGTGTTGGAATAATTCTCTATGGATCGCTCAAATTTGTGCAAGGATTTCTCCTCTGTAAGAGAAATGCTAACAAGTAGAGGCACTAGCATGTTGGTACAATGAACAGCCTAGAAAGACAGAGACGGTGTACCCCTCTGGAGAAGAGGGTCTGTTTGTTCACTGTCCAATTTTTTTGCCAGTCCCTCCAGGGAAAAGGCTGGGCAGGTTTTCTTGTAGCCCCTTAGGAAAGACAGAGCTAACCTAAACTTGGGGTTCCTCATCTGTGGATCCTCAAGCTTAGGCTCCGCATGTGGACCATCCACATCCATTTAAGCTCAGTAGGACTTGAGGAGTAATGATGAGAACATGAAGCTTATGCTACCTGCTGGGCTATGAGTAACTAAGTTCTTTGTCTCTGAGCTAGGAGTCTCCTGTCTCCTGTCTGCATCTGCTATGGACTAAATCGTGTCCCCTCCCAAATTCATATGTTGAAGTACTAATGTGACTATATTTAGAGGTAGAGCCTATAAGGAGATAATCAAGACTAAATGAGATCGGAGCTCCCTTTGTGGCACAGTAGAAATGAATTTGACTAGTATCCATGAGGATGCAGGTTTGATCCCTGGCCTTGTTTGGTAGGTCAAGGATCTGGCATTGCCATGAGCTGTGGTGTAGGTCGCAGACGTGGCTTGGATCCCAGGTTGCTGTGGCTGTGGCATAGGCCAGCAGCTGTAGCTCTGATTTGACCCTTAGCCTGGGAACTTCCATATGCTGCGAGGGTGGCCCTAAAAAGCAAAAAAAAAATTAAATGAGATTTTAAGGTTGGGAACCTAGTCCAATAGTATTGGTGTCCTTATGAAAGAAGAGACACCAAAAAACCCATTTTCTCTCATACTTAGAGAAAAGGTCATGTAAAGACAAAACACTGTCTCTAAACCAAGAAGACATCTCTCACCAAAAACTGAACTCTGCTGGAAACTTAAGCTTGGACTTTCCAGCCTTCAAAATTGTGAGAAAATAGCTTTGTGCTTATTTAGGAATAAAATACTAATCTGTGGTACTTTGTTATGGCAGCCCCAGTTGACTAATACAATAGCCATGAAACTGTGGTAGGCTAATTTGTTAGCTTGCAAGTAGGGTAAAATTCAGACTCTTTACATTTCTGGAAAAGAGAGAAAACCCTAAATCATTAATCATTAAGTATGATGTATACTGCAAGATTTTTGCAGACAATTTTAAGCAAATTGAGGAAGTTCCCGTCTAGTTTTAATTTACTAAGTGTTTTTCATATAATTGGACATTGTATTTGGTCAAATGCTTTGTCTGCATCTGCCAAAAGGATCATTTTTCTCTCCTTTATTCTATTAATAGAGTGAATTATTTTGATCAATTTTGAATCAATACCAATATGGCATGACTAAGAATAAACCTTAATTACTCATGATGCCATATAAATATGTGTATATTGCCGTATTCCTTTTGCTAATATTTTATTATGAATCTTCTCCTTTCTTTTGTAAAGGAATCTTATGTTCAAGAGGGATATTGGACTACAGCCTTTATTTTCTTGTACTGTTTTTGTCTGGTTTGGGTATTAGGGTAATGCTGATCTTATTAAATGGGTTAGGACTTTTTTTCAACTCCTTTATTTATTTATTTATTTTATGATTTTTATTTTTTCTATTATAGTTGATTTACAATGTTCTGTCAATTTCTGCCATCCAGCCAAGTGACCCAGTCATACGTATATATAAACATTCTTTTTCTCACATTATCCTCCATCATATTCCATCACAAGTGACTAGATAGAGTTCTCTGTGCTAGACACAGGATCTCATTGCTTATCCACCCCAAATGCAATAGTTTCACCTCCTTTATTTTATGGAAGAGTTTGTATTAGTCAGCTTAGGCTGCCGTAATAAAGTGCCATGTGTGGATAGCTCAAATAACAGTAATTTATTTTCTCAGACTTGTGGAGGCAGATGTCCAAGATCAAGGTGCCAGCATGGTCAGGCTCTGTTAAGAGTACTTTTCCTGCCTTGCAGGTTCCACCTTTTCCCTGTGTTCTTACATAGCAGAGAATGAGAGAGGGGTGGGGGGTGGGGGGTGGGGAGCACGGTATAGCATCTCTTCTTATAAGAACACTAATTCTCTCATGATGACTTTACTCTCATGACCTCATCTGAACCTAATTATCTCCCAAAGACCCCCCCATCTCCAAATTCCATCATATTGGGGATCAGGGCTTCCATATATGAATCTGGTGGGAGGGGTACATAATTCAGTTCAAAGCAAAGTGAATGGAATTTGTATTATTTCATTCTCAAATATTTGCTAGAATTCATCAGCGAAACCACCTGAGCTTGGAGTTTTTCTTTGTGAAATGTTTAATTATGAATTCACTTTCTTTAATAGCTCTAGAGCTATTAATACATTTCTATTTCTTCTTGAATCAGTTGTGGTAATTTGCTTCTTTCAAGAAATTTTTCCATTTAATCTAAGTTGTCAGGTTTATTGGAATAAAGTTATTCATATTTTCTTATCATCCTTTTAAATGTCTTTAAGATCTATAACGATGTCCTCTCTTCATTCCTGACATTAGTAATTTGTGTCTTTTCTCCTTTTTTTCTTGATGACTCTAGCTAGGAGTTTTGTGGTAGCTTTTGACAGGTAATTTTTTCCCTATTATTTATCTGTTTTCAACGTCATTGATTCCCGCATTTTATTCTTTCTTTCCTTGGCTTCACTTTGTGTTTGTGTGGCTCTGTTTCTTAAGCCTCTTAAGGTGGAAACTTAAATAATTGATTTCAGACATTTCTTCTTTCAAATACAAACATTTAAAGCTATAAATTCCCCCTCCCAGCACTGCTTTAGCTGTCTCCCACAGATTTTGATGTGGTGTATTTTTCATTATCTTTCATTTAGGAGTATTTTTGAATTCCTCTTATGATTTCTTATTTAATTCATGGTTCTTTAGAAAAATGTTCCATTTCCAAATCTTTACAGATTTGCAGATATTTTATTGTTATTGATTCTAATTTGGTTTCATAGTGATTGGAAAACATAGTCTGTATATCTCCCACTCTTTTAAGCTTATTGAGACTTGTTTTATGGCCCAGTGCTTGGTCTATCTTGTAGAACAAACATATATATTCTACAGTTGCTGCATGTAGCCTTCTATAAATACCAACTAGGTCAAGGTAGCTGATATTGTTTTTCAAACCTTGACTCCAACTTTTGCTTCTGGTTTCCTTGCCTTCGACTAGGGAATTGACAGCCAAAATAAGAATTTGAGCTGCTGTGAGCATTAAATACATATGTGAAAACATGTAAAGCCCTTGGAATAGGCAATACTAAAAAAGGCCGGTTACTTTTCCCTTCCCCTGTATCAGGCTCTCCCTGGGGTCTGATGATTAATTAGCCAGGATGAACTGAATGAGCAGACAGATTCAAGAAAGAGGTACACTCTTCCTGGTCTTTGCTCCTTCCCCTCCGTTATCAGAATCAGACCCTCCGCTGCACGATGATAAGTGATCCTATTTTATCTCTTGTCTTCCTGAGAAAAGACTTCGGTCGAAGAGAAGAGAACCTGGGCCAGACAGGTGTGAGTTGCAGGTGCCACGAGCTCCTTCATTTCCACATCCTGTTTCCAGGACAGACAGCATGAAGGATCACAGCTCTTCATTCTTTACAGAATCTGTGGGTGAGACTGCTGGGGGTCCCCAGGAACCATTCTCCCTGCCTTCTTTTAGGAATCCATTATATAACCATTGACAAGATGGATCTCCCACTTTTTAACTACACACACGCCCACTCAATGACCTCACTTCCCAGGAGGAAGGTCTAGGAGGCTGTGGCCACATAACGCAGGTCTGCTCGATGGGAAGAGAAGAAAAGTGATATGTGTAACTTTCTTGTTACGCCCTTAGCGAGAGGGCGTGTCTTGCCCCTCCTCCTTCACCAGTGAGCGATCCTCATGGAGCATCAGGATGGAGGAAGTTTGAATTCCTGGCAACTTGGGGAGAAAGGAAGACAAAACAGTCCTGCCTGCACTGGATGACCTACTGTAATATTTTCAAATAAGAAGAAACTAAATTTCAATCTTATTTAAGCCACTGTATTTGGGGGTCTCTTTGTTAAAACCGTCTAACCTGAATTCTGAGTAATTACTGAAGCTTTCCCAACTTAGAATTCCAGGGAATCTCTGCCGGTGTGTTGGTATTTCACATGAAAACTATTTGCCAGTCTGATTTAGGCTTTAGATCCCAGCTAGGTAGACTCATTTTTATAAGACTAGGAGCAATATTTGCCTTGTTTACCAGTGCATGTCTGGCATCCAGCTCAGTGCCTGGCTCTTAAGCAAAGGCTTAATAAAGACGGTAATACATTTATGAATGAGTAAATTTCGTCCTTCGCAAGATGTAACGCTAGCCATACCACCACCCCTTGGACTAAGAACTGTCCACTACATCACCTACATACCCACGATAGAAAACACCAGGAGATATTTCTTGAAGTTTTGTGACCTAAATAACGTGCATTTCTTCTAAGCAGAATCTCTGGAGATTTGAAAAAATCTCCACTATTAGAGTTAAAATGTATTGTTCTTTGGCTCCCAGTAAACGTAGACTTGACCTTGGACTCTATCATTGCAAGTGTATAGCATCCACAGCAGCTGCAAGGCTGTGCCAAGCAGAGTCCTCCTTCAGGACCCCCGTAACCACTCCCTAGCTGCTCACAGTGTGGCCTGTTGGCCACTGAGAAAAACCTTCTTCTGGACTTGTCCTTGGCTTGAGCTGCCAGATAAAACACAGGGTACTTAGTTAAATTGAAATTGCAGTTAAACAGCAAATACTTTTTAAAGCATAAGTATGTCCCATGCAATATTTGGGATATGCTTGTACTAAGAAGGACCCGTTGGTAATCTAAAATTTGACCATAACTTGGCATCTTGTTTATTTACTTGGCTGAAGACAGTTGCCTTGCCCACAGTCACACTGCTTCCTCCAGCAGCCTAAATCCAAAGACTGATCCACGCGGGTGTGGAATGGCCTGGGCTTCTTGCCTCGATTTCCCTTCCACAGCTTATTGGAGGGTCTGAATCATGGCCCAACTTTTCCTTCTGCCCAGTCTTGTTACTTTCCTTCCCTTCCACAGGTGTAGACCCCCCCAGTTCACCCTAATACACTCCTTGATGCTACTGTCCTCAGACACTTCTTCCTGGAAAGTTAGGCCTGAGAGGGCACTTTTCAACCACACTCTCCTCCTGGTTTTGCCTCTTTCACCTCATTTTCCCTTTGTTCATGATTCCTAATTTATTTTATCCTCTTATACTCTATGTGCTTTTCTAAAGGCCCCCAGATACTCTTATGGAACAAGGTAGGACATTTATACATGCATGCACCCCACTCTCCACGCACACCTGATGTTTTGAGTCAATGATGACTAGAAAGAGCCCTGGAGCAGGAATCCCAGGCCCTAAGTCCACAAGTACAACCTGTGACTTGAGTAATTCGCACGGCATCCCTAAAACGTCTCCCTGGAGAGTGAGGATAAAAGTTTTGCCTTTACAGATCTGCACGGAGGGGCCGGTGTTGGAGGGCTCGGCACACGTAACGTCTTTACAAGTCAAGTTTGTGCTGGGACTTGGGCCAGGCCTGGAAACAATCCTTTGCCCTCTTGTGAGGCCAAGGCCTCCTTGCAGCCAGTGTTGGGCATCCTCCAGTTGGTACAATGCTGCCTCCTGTGCCTCTCTCTGCAATACACATGGTGTTTTCATGGTGACATGCAGCCTCAGGAGAGCAGGAAAGGTCCCGAGCTGCTGTTTAAACCACAGAGCCTGGAGTTCTCATTGTGGCTCAGTGGGTTAAGGACTTGATGCTTTCTCCATGAGGATGTGGGTTTGATCCCTGGCCTTGCTCAGTGGGCTAAGGATCTGGCATTGCCACAAGCTGCAGCATAGTTTGCAAAAGTGGCTCAGATCCAGCGTTGCTGTGGCTGTGGTGTAGGCTGGCAACAGTTCCAATTAGACCCCTAGCCTGGGAACCTCCATATGTCACAAGAGCGGCCCTAAAAAGACAAAAGACAAAAGAAAAGAAAAGAAAAAAAAAGATCAAAGTAGGAGTTCCCTGGTGGCCTAGTGGTTAAGGATCTAGCATTGTCACTGCTGTGGCTCAGGTCACTGCCGTGGTGTGTATTTTGATCCCTGGCCCGGGAAATTCTGCATGCTGCTGTTGCGGCCAAAAAAAAAATTGTCAAAGTAAAGAAATCCTCTGTTTTTCACAGGTTGGCTGCAGAGAGAAACTAGGGAGAAAATGCAGATTTTTCCAGGAAGTCCAGGATGAGAAGGCTGTGTCTGGGAGCCCTTGGGTGCCTCCGATACAGGGGCCTAAGATTCAAGTCTGAACTGACAACTTCTGCCAGGCCTGGAGTTTGTCCCTTGATGGTTCCTTACCTAAGTGTGTCTTAGCGTGAAGGACCATGGAGCACCTGGGCACAGACAGATGACTTTGAGAAGCTGCCACCTCAGTGGACCCTCAAGCTCTTGAATGAGCCAAGGAGGGCAGGGGTCTGGGGATGTACCACCCACTGTGCTGAACAACCTTTAGGGACACTGGGGATGGTGAAGGCGATAGTGACAATGCCCAGGTCATGCTGCGATTGGAGGACAAGCCCAGCCCAGCCCACACAGGCTCAGGAGGCCGGGAGGATAAATCTGCCCTTTTTTGTTGATGCTTCTGCCTCGTTCTCCCAGAGAAATCTGATTATCTGGGCTCTGCTGGCAGATGTCAAAATGAAATGTTTGCACCCAGGTCCCCCCCTTTGGTGGTGGTGGGGGTGCTGGGACCAGCTCCCGCCTTCCTGTCAACAAGCCATCATTAATCCTCCTCTCTTACAGTCGATATCTGATGTCACTTCTTCTGGTTTGTGTGGCTTGGTGACCTTCCCTTATTTTGTTCCTGATAAAGACGGCTCCGATGGGGCCGGGCCTGCGGTGAGCCCTTTAATTCAAAGGGCATTAAATCAGAGACAGCAGGCAGCTCCTGGGGTCATCTCTGAGGGGCTCTGGCCACCTGCTGCTCTGGCCACTGCTGCCCCGCATGCCTGTGGCTGTGATGTAGTGCTTTCTTCACAGCAGTTTCTTACTTTCTCTTGATAAGCGCGCTTTCCGGAAGGTTCCCGCTCAGCTGTTCCTGAGGGGCACCCTGGACTCCAGGGTTATGGCTCCTATAGGTGCCCTTGTTGCACCCACACACCCACACTCCCCCCACCCCCACCCCACCCCCACACGTTCATAGCAGTGTTCTTGACAGTAAGCCAAACCGAAAGAAATTCAAACGCTCATCAATCAGAGAACTGAGAAACAAAGGGTAGCCGAGTCATACAATGACATTCTGGAGCATGATGAAAATGAGCAGAGACAACTATAAGCAACAGTTGGGAGGGTGCCCACAAACATAATGTATGTAAATGAAGCCAGAAGCACAAAAAATATATACATTTTTATTCCATTTGCATGAAGTTCATATGCAGGCAAAACTAATGGGCACTTGGGGGATTCTGGGTGGCTGACGATGTTCTGTTTCCTGAACTTGAGTTACGCATGTGGATTCAGTGTGTGAGCCCCCATCTCATGTGTACGATTTTCTAGAAGAATGTTATATTTCAATAATAGACTGAAAAATTACAATGCCCAGACTCCACCTTCAGAGATTCTGCCTTAATGAGTCTGGGCTTCAGCCCCGCATGGGTATTTTTAAGTTCTAAAGTGCAGCCAGGACTGAGAAGCCTGGATTTAGAGAGTGGGGGTGTGGAGTCAGAGACAGCAAGCCTAGTTCTCCTATGAACTTGCTTGTGTACGTTACTGAGTCTCTCTGGCTCTGTTTCTTTTTTCTTTTCTTTTCTTTTCTTTTTTTTTTTTTTAGGGCTGCACTCACGGTGTATGGAGGTTCCCAGGCTAGAGGCTGAATTGGAGCTGCAGCCGCCGGTCTACACCACAGCCACAGCAATGCTAGATCCGAGCCTCGTCTGTGACCTACACCACAGCTCAGGGCAATGCCAGATCCTTAACCCACTGAGCAAGGCCAGGGATCGAACCCACATACTCAGATTCATTTCTGCTGCGCCACGAAGGGAACTCCCCTCTGTTTCTTCTTTTCTCTTCAGGTCTGTTTCCACAGGGCAACTCGAGAGGGTTGGACAAAGAAGCCAATGTTCCTCTCAGCGCTGACATTCGGGAGTTACCACTGTGGACCTCTGAGAACCAGTTACAGCTAAGGAGCCCTGCCTGCTTTGGCTGGTCCCCTTGCCCCCGCCCCATGCCTGGGAATCACATGCATCATGTATGTCAAGGCAGTATTATTTTAGCTGATGGAACCAGAGTGTGTCCCCTGACCCTGGAGGACTCTGTGCTATGGGGAGGTCAAACAGGGCCTCCACTTAGGCACCATTGACAGAAGGGAGCTTCCACTGATTTTTATAAGCCCAACTTCCCCACATGTCCCCTTCCAACCCTCCCACATGAGAAAAGGGGGAGGGAGAGAGTTCCCTTGGTGGCGCAGTGGAAACAAACCCAACTAGTATCTGTAAGGATGCAGGTTCGATCCCTGGCCTCCATCAGTGGGTTAAGGGTCTGGCATTTGCCGTGAGCTGTGGTGTAGGTTGCAGACGTGGCTCAGATCTAGGGTTGCAGTGGCTGTGGTGTAGACAAGCAGCTGCAGCTCCGATTCAACCTCTAGCCTGGGAACTTCCATATGCCATGGGTGTGGCCCTAAAAAGACAATAACAACAACAAAAAAGTAGGGGAAAAGGAAAGCAAGAAAGGAGTTTCCTGAGGTCTTTCTTGGCCTTCAACATTCCTCACTCCTGAGCATCCCAAGCTGAATCCCAAAGACCTTCCATTCTGGATGTGCTCTGCCAGCCAGGCAGAGGCGTGCTTTCTTCACTTCCCACCCACAGCCAGGTGTTGCGGACTGTCCTCAGGTACAGAGCCTGCAACCCCGCAACGGAAATATTCCGGCTCGATGAGGCAAGCAGAACTGGAGCCGAGGGGAGCCAGGATGCAGATGTTGGCACACTCTTCTGCCGTGAGAAAATGTCACCTCTCTAGCAGGGAATGGGGAGGGGGCCAAGCCCAAAAGTTTCCTGCTCCCCCCCCCACCCAAGTTCACTGAGAATTCTGTGCCCGCATTAGTCATCTGAATGTTTAAGAAGATGACAGCTCGGCTCCCAGATGGGAAAGTGGGGGCAAATGGATGTGGGGGATGACTGCCAATCAGGCGGTGGGGCTGCTGTCTGAGGAAGTGAGCCCTTCCTCATTTGCCTTCTCCCAGGAAGTGGAGGTGGGGGCTAGACCTCTCAACCCCTGCCCCCCGCCTGGCCCCCCGGGCTGGGAAGCGCTGAGGTGTGAAGGTGGGGTCATCCCTTTAGTGACCCAGCCATGCCTACTTTCCCCAAAGCCCCCAGGCAGCCCCCAAGCAAACTCACAGTGTGCTGAAATTAAGGAAGATGACATTGCATAATTGCAGCCTCTGCCACCCATGAAAAAGCGTTATCCTGAAAGAGAAGGGGATCTGTGTTTTGCCACGGCCAGTGGAGCAGAAGTACTTATCAGCTGTGAGAAGAAAATTCCATCTGCTTCAAAGGCCATTTGCAGTTGTTTATCACCCCTGGACCGAAAATGCTGGCGTTTAAAAGCAGAAGGAGGACTTTAGGAAGTTCCGAAAAAGACCCGCGTGGACTCCCAGAATGCCAGCAAAGGCCTGGATACTGAGCAGTCTATGCACAAGAATGTAAGAGACCAAGAAGGACACAGAGAGAGTGACACACAGGGACAACCACCGAGAGAAAGATGGACAGACACACAGAGGAGAACACAGAGAGAGACAGGCACCTGGGGCAGAGAGAAAGCGACAGTACACTGCGCCCACAGAGCAAAACATAAATAGACCAATGAGGAGAGAAGAGCCTTTGACCCCACAAGCAAACAGTTGACTCTTATTTTGGCCACTTCTCCTCCTCCCCTGGCTGTGTCCCCTGAAGTCCAGCAGAACAGAGCCTTTGACTTCTCATCTCTCTTACTCCAGACCCCTGTCCCCATAGCTACACTATGATGAGCAATTCTCCAAATCCCTGTGTATTTTGTATGTAGACATTTTTTTGCTGAAAGGGAAGTGTCTCACTGTCAGAGCTGAGGCATTTGGCTCTCAGCTCACCTGTGGAGGGGGATCAGTACAGCAGGACCAACTGGTTGGTTGGTTTCCTGAGGGATGGAGAGCAGAGCATGATCCACCCCGAAATCCCTGAATTGGACAGTCCTGCAGGATTTGGGAGAGGGGACACTGATGAAACTACAGATGCTAGGCATGGGGATAGATCTGCAAGCCAAAGGGAGAGAGGCTCTGAGGCTATTCTGGTTGGTTGGAGATGGAGATGGAGTGGGGATGGGGGGAGATCCACTTAAAGACTGGTAATAACAGAAAAGAATTATTTCTACTGGATCCACAGCTTGGCCTGCAGAGGCACATGGGCCCCTGAGGGACAGACACCTCCACTGGCTAAAAATCTCTCCCTGGCGTTGTAAGTGATATGAAGTACCTTTGCATCCATTAGGATGCTTTGTGTGGTCAGTAACAGAATATCTAATTTTAAAAATGTTTACCATTTACATAACAAAAATCTGGAGTGAGACCTTTTCAGAGTTGATTACAGGCTAGTCACTGAGTTTAGCTCAGATTTGAGGGGAGAGGTGTGACAGAATTTGAGAAAAATATAACATGAAAATAAATGAGCGTTATTTCAGAAAACTGGATTTGGGTGGTGGCTTGTTACACGGCACTATTATAACAATGACTGACTGATACACTTTTAAAATCATATCCTGCTGAGAGTCAGCCCATATTGTAAGGTTGGTCTAGTCTGGAGGAAATGGAACTACAGAAAGGATATCGAAGGGGGCCTCCCTGCTCCTGTGGTTGCTCCTTTCTCCTCCTCCCACTCCTTTATCCCCTCAATCACCCACTAGGTGGACTAAGGAGGACACAGAACCCCTTTGACCTTCACCTCCAACCCCCTTCATGTTGTGTGGTTCCTCTGCTGCATCTGCTGTTGGCCGACTCCTCATTATGGCTAAGGCTGCACAATCCCTTGTGGGGCCTCTTCATTTATTGCTCACAAAGCCTCCTCTGTGGATCTGTTTTTTCTTAAAAATTCCTTTCTTTATACCACATGCTTCTGCAGAAACTTTCTCAAGCCAGAGGCCAGCTCCCTGGAAATCCCACAAACCAGCCAATTTACTGAGGCAATAAAACATTATCTCCTGCCTTTCCTCTGGGTGGCTTTGACACTTTTAATCTTTATCCTTCAGCCCTCTCCGGATGGCTCTCCGTGACTCCCATTTCCCACTCCAGCCCCTGTGCTCACGGAGTAGTCTGGCTTCTGATTTCTACTCCTTACTCAAAATGGAGCTCTGTTATGCTCTGGAGCCCAGGAAGGCCCTGGCATTATGCTAGGGACAAGGGTGCACAGTCCTGGGCCCTCTAGGGGTGTGCATGTGTATTGAGAGGCATAAATAAGAAGGAAAGATGTGTCATAGAAAATTATTACAGGGAGAGTTCCTGTTGTGGCTCAGTGGGTTAAGAACCAGACTAGTATCCATGAGGATGCAGGTTTGATCCTTGGCCTTGCTCACAGGGTTAAGGATCCAGCATTGCCATGAGCTGTGGTGTAGGTCGCAGACAAGGCTCGGATCTGGCATTGCTGTGGCTGTGGTATAGGCTGGCAGCTGAAGCTCCCAGTGGACCCCTAGCCTTGGAACCTCCATATGCTGCAGGTGCAGCCCTAAAAAGGCAAAGAAATTTACAGGGGCCTTCATGTTCTAAAAGATGTTTCTTGAGTGCTTCTTCTGGGTAGAACGAGATGCTGGCACTGGAGAGACAGCAGTGGCCTAAACAGATAGAATCTCTGCCTTCGAGAGCATCAGCCAGAAGTTCTTACAAGATTCTGTCCACAGTGTGGCGGTATCCAGCAAGGAGTGCATTTCCCTGGGGGGGGGCGGTGTGGTCAGCACTCCCCACCGCCCCACCCGCCCCACTGTCCCAGCTCATGCCCATGGGGACCCACTCAAGCCTCCGTGACTTGGCTCAGGCCTTTCTCCTGGCCTGTGCACAGGGAGGACCCCAACTGCCAGGGGGTTACTGGGTTTGATAGTGTCCAGGGATGAGCGAGAGCTGGAGGACAAATATCCTGGCTTCCTTGCCCTAAGGTGGGACAGTCATGAGGCATGTTCTACATGGTGGCCAGGAGGTCCCCAGTGAGATGGAGACCCACTGCCGCCTCACAGTGGAGCTGCTCATCAGCATAGCCAATCGTGGCTCTCTGGCCCTCCCCGCCTCACTTCCGCACACCCCTGCTGGTGCTTCCAGGGCTCACATCCCACATAAACTATTTGCATCCAAATCCATGTCTCAGGGTCTGCTTTGAAATTAGTAGTAGTAGTAGTAGTAGTAGTAGTAGTAGTAGTAGAGGGTATCAGAGTAGTTACAGTAGGTTGAGAACTTGGAATGTGCCCAATCCCTCGCTAATTGCAATACCTCTATGTGCAGATACTGAAATTATCTCCACTTTGAAAAGAAGAAAACAGGCACTAGAGGGGAACTCTGGCTTAAGGGAAGATCTTTGACCCAAATCCAGGATCCCAGTTCTAGCTCTGGGCAAGCAACTCAGGATACTGGGGAGTCTGTTACTCCTAGAGCCTCAATTTCCCCACCTTTCATGATAAGGCTGACACCTCCTACCTGACCTCCTCAGAGAGCTTGTAAAGCGACTTTAAATTGATAGGTTTTAAGCTCCAAGAACATAAAGGGCATAAAAAGCCTTTGGAGAGTATGAAGCTCAGTGTGAAAACAAAAGTTGAAGGATGGGCTGAGTTCTCCTGGGCAGCTGTTCTCAGCACTGATGGTTCCACCTAGAAGGAGGGAGATCCTTGAAGGAGCAACTTCAAGTCATAGCCAGAGGAAGTATTTATTATGCCGGAATCTCTTTGCTCAGGTCTTAGTCCTATGTTTGGTTTGTTTGTTTGCTTGTTTAAAATCTCTCCCTCATTCTGGGGCTCCCTGAGGCAGGGCTGTGTCTTCCCTCAGACTGGAGTCCCTGAGGCAGGGCTGTGTCTCCCTTGAGACTTGGGGTCCCTGAGGACAGGGCAGTGTGTGCCTCCCCTTTTTATCAGTTTCAATAATGTCCCCAAACTCAGGAAGCTGTACCAGAAACCCTCGGACTAGGGATTTCCCAATCAGGTCCAGGGCTCCCGAGGAGCCGTGGGGAGCACTAGGGGCTCCTGACCGGGAATGACAGGGATCAGAGAGCCTGTGTTAACTGATGATGTCCTAACTCTGTGTGTGTAACTTTCCACTTGACTTATTTATAGGTTTCTACACGAGTGAGTTTACTGGCAGTGGTTCTGCCACTTTTAGGAATCTCCGTGCTGGAGGTGGTGGGGGGAATGGGGGTAAAAGGTGTGAGGGGTAAGGGGAGGAAAGAGGAGGGAACCTCAGGGCAGAACCAATAAGGAGAATATGCCCTGGACCCCAAGCCCCCAGACTCCCACACGAAGCTATACAGGCCAATCTGTGCTATTTGCATTGTGCTTTTGTAGAGGTTTAGGTACAGGTTACATTTGAAGGAGGAAATTCAATTCTGCCTGGTGGCCTGGCCTGGCCCAGATCAGAAGTGGGTAAGACCTGCTTCCTGTGCGGGCCTTGGCTCTCTAGGCCTCCATCTTTCGGGGTCCCCCTGACTGACCTCCCTGCTGCTTCTCAACCCACCCGCCCTGGGCCCTGTCCTCTGCCTCTTTAGGCCAACGCTGAGTGCCCCAGATGCCCACTACCTGGTGAAGACAACGCTGGAATTGGATCAGATCTGGTCAGAAACCCGCACTGGGCACCTCCGCTGCTCAGGGCCTGCTCTGAGCACTTCCCAGACCTTAGCTCAGTTCCCCTCATGACCTCCTTATGAGGAGCCATGAGTGTTATAACCCATTTTACAGATGAGGAAACGCAGGAACAGGGACATTAAGTGACTTGCCCAAGGTCACATGACCGGCCACTAGCCGCAGAGGTGGCTTGAACCCTGGCTTTCTGCTCCTAGTGGTGAGAAACTCCCAGAACTTGGGGACCCAGAGTCTCTTCCTATCACCTGCCCAGCCACCCCCCCATTCCTTTTTCCTGCTTCCAAGCAGTTGGCTTCTTTGCTC
Organism: Phacochoerus africanus; assembly: GCF_016906955.1. Classification (NCBI taxonomy): domain Eukaryota; kingdom Metazoa; phylum Chordata; class Mammalia; order Artiodactyla; family Suidae; genus Phacochoerus; species Phacochoerus africanus. The sequence continues at coordinate 37,182,800 of NC_062552.1, forward strand.
ACCCTATAATCTCCCCTGTTTATTGTTTACCCATGGCTGCCGGCGCTCCCCGTCAGCCCACGGGCTCCCTGAGGGCAGGTACTTCCTGGCTCCTGGAATAGGGCCTGTCACACAGGAGCCGCTTCATACATCATGCTTGTACAGTAAAGAAGGAAATGACTGGCAGTGGAGGTGGGCTTGGTCACCCAAGGGATGGGCTCCTCTGATCACATAGGTTCCCCCTCACCACTCCCCCCCCTCCCCCCCCACCCCCTGCTGCGAGACCCAGGGAAGCCCCAGAACCAGATTCAGAAGACTGTGCCTGAGTGTGTGTGTGTGTGTGCGTGCACGTGTACGTGTGTGTGCTTGGGTGTCTGTGTGAGGACACATGCGTGTGTGCATGTATGCTTGAGTGTGTGTGTGTGTGTGTGTGCACACCGGTCCTGGCTGTGCCGGCAGCTGTCAGCCCCGTTGGGCCGGCTGGGCTGTGCGGCCTGAGTCTCACGGCAGCCTAATCATGCCTGACAGATTGATTAGGGGAGAAAGTTGCTGCGTCTCTATCGCAACAGACAGGGCGAGCGTGTCTCCACTTAACCTTTCCCTTCGCTCAGCGACGGAGGGGGCGCAGGCCGCCCGGGGAGGAGGGGCCGCCGCGGCGGGTGAGCAGGTCTGCGGAGAGGCAGAGGCAGCAGAGGCCAGCACAGGGTGTGGAGGGAGTGCCGGGGGGACAGGAGGTGGGGAGCCATGGCAGAGGTTGGAAAACAAGGGAGGCGGATGTCCAGCCGGTGTGGCAAGGCCAGGCTTGTCTCCAGGACTTGATCTAAGCAGACCCCAGGGCCACGCATGTCCTCCTTGGGCCTACGCATTGCTTTCTCTCTTCCGGAGCGACTGGCGGGTGGGCTGGTCTCACGCGTGGTCCGGAAGCCCTAAAGGCTGGCTCTGCGCATGCTCAGGAGGGCTTGGTGAGGGGCCTTCAGAGAGGAGCCAAGCCAGCAGCAGAGGCGATGCTGGGGGTCTCTTGGGGGCCTGGGTTGATACTGCTGAAGATGACATTGGAAAGGAAAGCAGCCGTCTGCCCCTCGCCCATTCTGTGGAGGGGGAAACAGCTCAGGGCAAAGAAGGAACCCTCCCAGGGCTCCCCATCCTCCATCGGCGGCGTCTACTGCCGGCTAGGGGCTGAGCCAGGAGGGGGCTGCAAGGAGACCCACGAAGAGGGGGCTCTGAGGCAGGCATCATGCAAGAGCTTCCCACCTTCCCTTCCATCCTGAAGGCCCCACAGGAGGGGACCAGACGGGCCTATAGCCACAGTCAGAGCAGACCCTGGACAAGGAAGCACCTGAGTCCACCTGGGCCTGCGGTCTTCCCCACAATGCCATCAGAGTCACAGGATGCACGAGTCCCCTGTGTTTTCACCCAGTCCACCCTGCGGAGGGTGAAGAGGCCCTCTTGCTTTTGGCAACCAGAGCACGAATGATCTGAATCATTATACTTTTTAAATTAGGAAAGTCTACTGGCAGATATTATGTGCCACCAAGCCAGTCTTTATATCAGCTTTTTGTAGAACTTGTAAATGTTATTGGTTAACCAGGGTAAAAAAAAAAAAAAGGAAAAAACCCTGTGTGTATATAGTAGTATAACCGCAAATATTTTATTTTAGAATGCTTAGGGAGGAAAAATAAAACTGGACAGATTGAACAGAGTGATAATGATAGTTGTTATTGGGGAATTAGCTTTGGGTAATTTTGTTTACGATTTTTTGCATCCCTTCAGTTTTATCATTAGAACAACAGGCATTGCTCTCCTCAAAGTAGTATGTCTGGTTTTGAATACACACAGGATCCTGATTTGTTAAACAAAACACACACAGCAGAACGTCTGAAAAATAAAATAAAATTAGAAAGGTAGTAGTGATTGCGTTTTGAAGCTCTGAGTGATTTCTTTTTCTTTTCTCCTATTTTCCACCCGACACCTAAATCCTCTACATCACCAAAAGTGAGGGTACAGGGTGGGCGTGGCATGGTGGTTATGGTGGGAAGAAGAGAACAATATTTCAAACAAATAAGGAATTGATCCTGCCGTTCTTCCTTACTGCCATCAAGAGGAAGAGAGGAGGGTAATGGTTGCTGTGGGTCTGGGTCATAGGCCCTTGGATAACACACACAATGACATCGGGAGCAGCACACAGCAGGCATTGTCGGTGGCCTCCCTGAATCTCTTCACCTCTTTGTGTCTCTGTCAGGGCTCTGATGTGGTCCTATTTGCACTCCTCTCAGAGGCCACATGTGTGGTGCAAGTGTCCCCTGCCGCCAATTAGTCCCCGATGTTTCTCAATGAGGAGGCACTACTGGCATTCGCATTACAGAATGTGGAGCGTTTCTGTCCCCCAGGGACCCCAGATGTTCCCCCCATGACCAAGTGCCCCCAGTGCAGCTGTTACACCCTAGTTGAGGACCACTGGCAGCCAACGGCAATGACTCCATTCCCCTTGCCAGTCGAGAAAGAGTAGGTGTTACGGGTTGAATTGCTCCCCTCCCAACACAAAAGACATGTTGAAGTCCTAACTCCCAGTCCCTGTGAATGTGCCATCCGGAAACAGGGTCTTTGCCAATGATCAAGTTGGGATGAGGACAGTATGGTGGGCCCTGGTCCAGTGTGACTGGTGTCCTAGAAACGTAGACACAGGCACAGACACGCACAAAGGGAAGACAAAAGAGACGCAGGGGGAAGAGCGTGTGATGATGGGAGTGATGCTGCCATAAGCCAAGGAAGGGCTGGGGCTTCCAGAAGCTGGTAGAGCAAGGAAGGATCCCTCCCCTACAGGTTTTAGGGGGATCATGGCTCTGCTGAAACCTTGATTTCTGACTTTCAGCCTCCAAAACCATGAGATGGTACATTTCTGTTGTTCTGAGCCACCCCTGTTCTTGGCTCTCTGTTATAGCAGCCCTAGGAAATTAACACATCATGTGACCTCATTTGGCCAAAAACATTCAAAGGAAAGTCAGCTGGGAGAAATGTTTTCCACTAATACAAAGAGACCTAAAGGAAACAATCATGTATTTGATAATGATATTTTTGTGTCTGCATGTGATGGTAGGAACTGCTGTAGCCACCCTGTGAACATGAGAGACAAGGCTGACGTAATCAGCCTACAGAGGAAAAAGATGGAAAGAACCTGGACCATTACGGTCAACCCTCTGCAACAACCAACCCCGAAACGTCTCGTCCTTGGGATTTCTTGTTATGTGAGATAATAAATTCACTGATGGTTGAAATCATTTTTGATCTTGGTTTTTATGTTTCTTACATTGAAGCACATTTTCAATGATACAACATATCGTGTCAATCAACAGCCTCTGGGTCTAAGGCCAAGGGTGGATGCCATTGAAGAGACTGCTAACTATTGATGGCTCAGCTTAGAAGTAGCCAAACGTCAGTTCATTGATAGGAATGTGTGTCTCTAGAGAGAAATCTGACGAATGAATTGGTTGCTTTTGTCGTAGTCAATCTTAATTTTTCAGATGTATTCACAGAGAGGTGGAGAATCACAACCTGCCTGGGCAGGGAGGGAGTTTAATGTCCATCCCAGGCAGGGTGTCCCCAAGCATGGTTTGGGACTTCTGAGGGACCATGAGGTCAGAATTAGCTCTATAATAATACTAAGACGTTAACTGCCTTTTTCATTCTTCTTTCATGCATGTACGGGAGTTTTCCAGAGGCTGCCTGACATTTGGTATCACAACAGATTGAATGCAGAAACAGACAGGAGAAGGCAGCTGTCTTTGAATAAAGCAGACATTACATTAAAGAGAGTTCCAAAAATGTAAAAGAAGGCCACACTTTACAAATTTGTTTGGTAAAATACAGTTATTTCACCTAAAAATATTATTTATGTTAATCCGCAATGGGTTTGTTAACATTATTTTAAAATAGTATTTTTTTCAACTTTCAGGAGATAAAAATAGATGTAATTCCCAGAAGCAGAAGTTCTTTGGAGTCCTCGGTAATAGTTAACAGTGTGAAGGGAGCCTGTGAGCAAAATGCTGTCGCAATGCTGATCAAGAGACACCGCAGCTGACCCAGGATGAGGAGAGGGGCTCTCGTATTGCTGGGCCCACACACGGGGGATGGAAACTGGATCAGCTGATAATGATAAAAGCAAACACGTACAGGTGCCGGCAGTGAGCCGGGCAATGGTGTGTGGCGTTCACACCTGTTACCTGTATCATCCTCACAGCCACCATTTATCCTTTACAACCTCCCTGTGAGATCGGCAGGGAGACAATCCCTATTTCGCAGATGAGAAAATCATGAATCGGGCAAGATGATTCTCTGCCCCAGAGCTCGCAGCTAGTAAGCGCCGAAGTCAGGATTCAGATCGGATGCTGCCGCTCCTGTTTCTGAATATGGTGTCCTTAGCCTCTGCGCTTTACAGAGCCAGGAACGCAAGCCTGACACTTACCAGTGTTTGAACTTCAGTCCATGCACTTTGGGCCCCAGTATGCTCATCTGTAAAATGGGCATGAAAATAGCTAGGTGATGAGGATCCACAGAGATAAGGAATAGGAAAGCAATGTATAAACAGTAAACTTGGTGTGCTGTCCTTTGCAGGAACCATCCTTGGGTCTAAGAAAAACAGGAACCCACTCTTGTGAATGACATGTGCAGTGTCTGCACATACATGCTCACTGGCAAGGTGACCTGTGACATACATTTTTATATTAATACTCACCCAAAGATGTTCTTTAACCTGTACATCTTTAAGTTCTTCTCTTTCCCTCATACACACACACACACACACACACACAATCTCAGCACTTTTTTGTGAAGGAGAGGCTGAACCAGGTTAAAAACCCCACCAATATCCCCACAGCTAGAATAAGTCCTGGTCCCACCTGCTGGTCAGTGGGCCACCCCTCCTCTCTGGACCATAGTCAACAGCACTTGAGATGTGACAGGCATTTACAGACCTCTTTTGAGTCTTTCTCTCTCAGCACAAAGTTAAATAAGCACCATTTCCAGGTACTATTTTGTGAGGCAAATAATAGAGTCTGAAACGATTATTAGATATTTACTGTAGCAAAAGCACTGAACTGAGATGTGCTTTAAAAACACTGCACAGTAAACCAGGAAGGGAAGGTGAGCCCCTAGAGACAGAGTGGCTGGACTGATTCTGGAAGAGGCAGGCCATGTCTGCAGACCTGCTGGCCAAGACCCAGTGGGGCCAGCACCCTCCCAGCCCTTCATTTGCAGCAGAGCAAAGAGTCTGGCCTGGGTCAGGAGAACCAGTGTGCCAGCACCCCTCCCCAACTCTTTGCCAGGAGGTGTCCTTGCGCAAACCACACGCCCTCTCTGGGTCTCAGATTCCTCTACTGGGTCCTGAAAGTTGACCAGATGACCCAGAGGATTCTGTGGTCATTGCAGATGAGGTCCCCTGTGGTCACACCCCAGAGAGGCTGATGTCCAGAGGAGCAGGGTGAGTGATGGAAGAAAGAATGAGCTCTGGGGCCAGAGCCTTTAAGCAGATATTTCCATGCCTCCTGGGAGCTCCCCAACTCCCTAGAAAACTTCCTCAAGTGTGTGTATAGGGGATGGGAGATGCTCAGACCAGCTCTGGGGGAGACAGAGGGAAAGGGACCCATGGAGAGAGCAGATGAAGGCATCTCTCTGGCCCTTGTCCTTCCAAGATGCTCTTGCCTGGAAGTCCCCTTGCGCCTGCACACCTCTGCCCTCGAAGTCCCTGCACTCCTCCTGTCCATCTCCCCACAGCTGACCCTGCCCCTCCACCCTCTTAAACTGTCGTGCTCCCTATCCTTCTTCTTGAGCTATTGGCCTGGGCTCTCAAGAACCCTGGAGCTATATTCCTGCCTCGCTCACTGTGGCTCTCTCATCCCAGATGTTCCCATGCACCTTGTTCTCTGCTCTCGCCAACTCATTGTGTGGCAGAAAGAACTTCTGCTCTGCAGTCAGGAGAAGCCCTGTCACTCATTAGCAGTGGAAACTTCAAGCCAGTGGTTCAAGTTTTCTGATCATCAATGTCCTTATTTGTAATTCAGGATTAACAAGGATACTTGACAGAGTGTGTTGGTGATTAAACAGGAAGGTATGTTGTCAGGCAACATGGTAGCTACATGCTATCATTTAGTGACATTGTGCTCAATTTAATTAAACGTCATTATCCCCCTCACAGCCCTGTGGAAATGGTGAAGTTTGCACACACAGGCACATCTTGGGAAGAGAGTCTATTTATCTTCCAGGGGACCGTTTGCTTTTTCACACACACAGTTGAGGATCCCAAAGTGGAACGCAGGACAAGACAGGTGAGGGGAAAAGGGTGGCGTGCCTCACCCGGAGGAGCAAAGGGCGAGGTGCAAGAGACAGGGAGAGGAAGGGACAAGGGGCTTTCTCCTGAGCCTGGCCCTCATCTCCCACAACTGGGTTGGAAGAGGCTCATTATTGGCTGGATTGCATAAAAAGACACCTGGAGGGAGTTACCGTCATGGTCGTGGCTCAGCAGAAACAAATCTGACTAGCATCCATGAGACCGTAGGTTCCAGCCCTGGCCTCGCTCAGTGGGTTAAGGATCCGGCGTTGCTGTGAGCTGTGGTGTAGGTCACAGATTCGGCTCGGATCCCACGTTGCTGTGGCTGTGGTGTAGGCCGGTGGCTACAGCTCTGATTTGACCCCTAGCCTGGAACCTCCATGTGCCGTGGGTGCGGCCCTAAAAGACAAAAAAAAAAAAAAAAGAAAGAAAGAAAGAAAGAAAGAAAAAGACGCTTGGAAGTGCCCCCTTCCTATGTCTTTCTCTTATGCTTTTTACTTCCACCTGCTGCCTCTCTTGACCCATAACCGAGATCAGAACAAAAGATGAACAAGAGTGAGTGTCTGGGCCAACAGTCGAGTGAACCCCATTCTCCCAGCTTCTCCACCCAAGCTTACCTGTGGGGGGAGAGGGCTTCGTAAGTCACAAAGATAAGAGGAAAAATGTTCCCAGCCAGCCAGCCCCCTGCCGCTCCCTGTGACAAACATTCATGTTCTCACTGCCTGAGTCACCCACGACAATAAATAATATAAACATTGATCCACAGATCTCATGCTTATAGCTGCTGTTCTACCAGACTCCTTAGGCAGTTCCTGGAGTCCTTTTCCTTGTCAACAGGTAGAGTGGCCAGGGGGAGACTCAGCACCGTGGGCTGCCCTGGAGCTGTGCTCTGGGGGGCAGGGTGTGCTCTGGGGACCCTGGGCCATCTGCCGATGACAGCAGGATCTCAACATCTTGACACAATACACAAAAGTTCAGGGAGTGAGGTTGGTGGTAACCAACTATGTGGGGTCTAGGTTCCCAGGAGAAAAGATGACATCTTTGCTTTGATCTGTACAATATTCAGTTTGGGGCAGGAGAGAGGCATCAAGAAAATCAGAGGACACTTGGGCAGAAGGGGTTGGAAGAGAAGATGGGTAAGGAGAGGTAAAGAGTGAGACAGTAGGAGGTGAGGATGGAGAGGAAAGAGGGACGGGGACAGCAAGTTCACATGGTCCTCTTTCTCTCCTCCTTCCCAAGCTCAGGTAGGAAGCAGAAGCCCTCACTGAGAGCCATGGAAGCCATGAACGTGCCTCTTACAAACGGCCGTGGAGGGCGAGTCTGGGGTTCCAGCAGGTGCGTCAGCACCTGCAGTGCCCTCGAACAATGAGTCCTCTCTTTGGAAGGGTCATCCTGTCAAATGGGCAGAGAAGGAGGGAGGGGACAGCCAGTGGACAGGACCCGCCTCCACAATCATGTGCGAGACCGACCCAGCATATCTGGACCAGCTCTCACTCCTCATCCCGATGACTCCACCCTCTGACTCAGTGGGAGCAGGTCCTGTGTCTACACCGGCAAGACAACGAAAATTTCTACACCGGAGTGTGAGTTGTGTAGGTGGAAGGTGAGTAAGATGGGTCCCTCCCTCCAGAGAAGGGTTTCTCAAGCTCAGTGCTACTGACCTCTTGGGGTAGGATGATTTTGTTGTTGTTGTTGTGGGGCTGGTCCTGCATCATAGGATGCTGAGCATTTTCACTTGCCCCTACTCATGAGAAACCCCCAGGGGCACAACAAAAAACGTCTCTGGACATTACCAAAATTGCCCCCTCCCCTTCTACCCTGCTGCATTGAGAACTGCTGCTGTAGGGGCCACTCACTTCCAGGAATGAGTTTTCCGAAAGGGTCACTCTCCCTTCCTGGGTCTCTGGAGGACCCATCTTACAAGCTAGCCTCAACGTGTAAGCTCCACTCAGTCCCACATCTGATGGTGCATTTCCGGAAGCACCAAGGAGGAGATGGTATAAACATCAAAGGGGATGTTTTTCTTCCACCTCTGAGTCCACGCACCAGACACCCCTATAACATCTCTGGCAGAGATGAGAGATAAAAGCTGTAGCACTGGTCACTGAGGGGCAGAATCAGAGAGGAGGATGCTGAGTTAGCACAGCCTGGCCATGGGGCCCCTCCACCCTGGGGACATGGGCGTGTCCATCTGGTCCCTTGTGCAGGTAGAAGCAAAAGGCACCTGGGGGGCTGCCTCTGAGTGTATGCACTTGATCTTCATCAGGTCCCTCCACACCTCCATCTTTCCATCTGTGCCATGGAAGGGGCAGAACTGGAGAAATCTCGGATTTCTGCCCAACTCTGATGAACCAAGTGCTGAGATGCTCTGACGCGAAGATTATAATTAGAAAAAGCCTGATCGTGTGGTGCATCAAGGATGTGCAAAGGATGCTATGAATTCCCCCAGGTTACCTCTTAATTACCTGAACGGATATAGGCAAGCCTTGCTAATTCTAAAGGAAAAGATAAATCCAAACTTAATCTGCCTGGCCATCAAATACAACACAACCCCCCCTCCCCTTCCCCCCCTCCCCTCCCCCCTCTCCTCTCCCCCCTCTCCTCTCTCCCCTCCTCCCTTTCTCCCACCAATCACAACAAATTGACTTGGAGCGGAGGCCCTGTCAGGAACATTATCTGCCTGTTCAGACCAAAGGGGTTTTCTTTGTGCATCTCGCCGTGATTCATCTTCAGAAGGGATCGATTCCTGGGCATCCATCTCTACATCTGCAGAAAAACTCTCCAAAGCAGCTGCTTCCCCACTCAGCCTGGACCTCTGGCTCTCATTGGGCAGCAACAGCTCTGTGGTTTGCTTGCTTCCGCCCCTCCAGGAGAAAAATTACCCAGGGGTGGGAGGAGATGCTGACACCACTGAGGCCAAGCTAAAAGCAGCTCCTTGTAGGAGCGGGTGCCAGGACAATGGGCCCTGGGAGGAGAGCCTCAGCCAGCACCCAGCCCCCTCCGCCAGCCCAGAGGGCGCGACTCCCACCTCTTGTGCTCCACATCGTCATTATTTATGGACTTGTAATGTGTCCTTCAAGCAGCTCCTTCTTCTCAACAAGCTGAAGGCAGGAGAGGAAAGGCACCAGCCCAATCCAGGCCTCTCAGGAGGGAGTTGGAGGGGTGGTGCTGGGAGAGACCCTTCAATCCCCCTCAACCCCCCCGCCTTTGCTCCATTCTCCTTTCAGGCTGACCTTGAAGAGTGGAGGCAGGCGGGCTCGGCTTTCCTACACTGCGTGCTTCCCCAGAACGAGGGGGCACGTGGGCTTGAGGGGAGGGGTGACTGCAAGCAAGTCCAGTGTCTGGGCAAAGGCACGAGGGAGGTGTCAGCTGGTCTCCCACCCCCTCTCCTCCCTGGCACTTCTCTGCAGGGTCTCCACCTCTCTTATCTCAAGGAATGGCAGCATCATCTGAACAGCATAGCAGTACCATGCCAGGGACATCAGATCTCACCGTGGCCAGAACCCCTCTGTGTCTCTCACCCTCTGGTCCCAGAGCCCTGCCCTGCAGGCAGACTGGGCATAGCCTCAACACACCCCATTCCCAGGTCTAGTAAGCAGAGATCACTGGTCCAGCCACTGGGATGGGGCTGAGGCTCTCTGGAGGCCCCTCTGGCTGAGGTCAAGTGTGGGACCATAGGAAGTTCCCCTGGACCAAACCAAAGGTGATGGGCATTTCCTAAGCATTTCTGACAATGAGGGGGTGACCCCCCCGAGGCCCTCCAGTCTGAGATGGGGCAAGGCTGGGACTTCAGGAAAGGGTTTATCAGGATGTGGTATATTGACATCTGAGTCAGACTGATGGTATCCCTGGCCATGGCTTTCATAGGAGAATGTATCACTCATAAAAGATCGGAATGGGGGTGGACTGAGAGGTCTGCATGGGAGCTGACCTGTGAATCACCAACACAGCAGCCTGGGGGGAGGGGCATGTTCGTTGCTGGTATTAGTGATTAAGTGGTTGGTAATAGAGAATTGGACCCTCCCTCTCATGACCTGGAGCAGCAGGCATTCCAGGCCTGAAGGGTAGTATGGCAGTTAAGTACACCAGCTCTGGTATCACATGGCCTGGGTTTGAATCCTGGCTCCAGAACTAAAAGCTGTGCAACCCTGGGCAGCCCATTTAACCTCTCTGTGCCTCAGTTTTCCTGACTGTAAGATGGGAATAATAATAGTACCCTACCTCCTGGGTGTGTTAGGATTTAATAAGATAATAGAACAGTATCCAGCATGCAATGAATAGGATCTAAGTGTGACATTATTTTTATAGTTATCATTAGACTCAGAGGACTTGGCTTTGATTTCCACTTGATTCTAAGTCCAGCTCTCGAGCCAGCTATTTAATTTCTTCAGGCTTTGGTTTCTTTTATAAACTGGTTCCTACCTCACCGGGTGACTCTGTGAGTCAAAGACATCAGACCCTGCTGTGACCAGACCCTCCTCCACCCCCACCGCTGCTCCCCAGCTCCACTGCCAGCTCCCATCCATCTTTTGAAGATGGGCTCTTTGCTGGCTACTTTAGAAGCAGACGCTGACTTATTGCGCACACCCTGCCGCTTGCCACCACGTGGCAGCTGCTGCCTCCTTCTGCCTTCGGACACAACACCTACTTTGGATGGAACTGTTTACGGAGCCCCAGAGAATGATGAAACCTGTTTGGTCATGATAGTCCTATTCCCTCTTGGCGGTGATTGGTCTAGGACTGGGTATGTAACCCTGCTCTGGCCAATGAGATGACAAGGAAGCCTGGAGGGGGGCGGGCCCTGGGAAAATTTGCCTCCAAGGAGGAATGCCCCTCCCCCTCGGCGGCTTGGTCGCTGGGTTTCCACCTGGCAAGCTTAAGAAACAATGTGGGAGTTCCTGTCCTCGCTCAGGAGAAACAAATCTGACTAGTATCCATGAGAACGCAGGTTTGATCCCTGGCCTTGCTCGATGGGTTAAGGATCTGGTGTTGCCTTGAGCTGTGGTGTAGGTCGCAGAGTGGCTCGGATCCCTCCTTGCTGTGACTGTGTCATAGGCGGGCAGCTATAGCTCCGATTAGACTCCTAGCCTGGGAACCTCCATATGCTGCGGGTGCGGCCCTAAAAAGACAAAGAAAAAAAAAAGAGAGGGGGGGGGGGGAAGAAACAGTGTGGGCCCCTGGTGGAGTGGACAGACAGCAAAAGCCTGAGCTTTGATGACATCACTGCCCTGCCCTAAACCTGGAATTACCTCCTTGGACCTCTGGTTATGGAACCTGAATAGACCCCTACCACTGAAACCCTTCGATCAGATATGCGACGGCTGGCTACCTAAGAGATTCACCCCAAACTGTTCTCACTGCCTTATTTCTACCTGAGGCCGAGTGAGACGGGGAATCCAACCAGCACTGAAGCAGTGGCATTCCCACGCTCAGAAAGGCCGACTGGGGAACAACACCTGAGGAGAGGAAGCGAACTTCTTTCCGGCCGGGGCTCAGTGACCAACACACAATTAGCTCTGACTCGTTGCCATTTCAAATAAAATATATTCACTATCTAACCCTAAATACCATCATAGGACTTCTTCCAGGGAGATGGAATTCCTATAATATCCTATAGAAGACTCCGCCCTACGCAGATTGACACTTGCTTTCTCTTCTTTGGTTCTAAATGGAGATAATAACAGATGGGACTTTAAGGAACCTCCTCTGCAGCGTCCTGAGGTGCGTAGTGTTGGGATGTGTAGAAGAAACAGAGCTTTCTACCTGGGAGGCTGCCTTGAAAAGGATGCAGAGAATATGAGCCAACTCCCTGGAAAGAGGGCAGCCCCCAAAAGCCTGATAATAAGAAGAGATGGCCGCGCTGTTTGGGGCTTCTGAGACTGACAGATGAGGGCTTGCAATTCCTGATGCGCATTAGCTGTGCGGCTCTGGACACTTCACCTCACTTCTCTGAGCTTCAACATCAAGAGGACAGTGACATGGCCTGGATTTGTTTTGAGAATGAAAGATGCTTCCTTGGAAGAGGGGTTAGGGAAATTGCAGCTACTGCTGGTATTCTGGTGCTTTCCAGGCTTTGGGTAAGGTGATCTCCAGCAGAACTGCAAATCTCCCCTGCCCAAGGGGCGGGGGTGGGGGGCAGGCAGCAGCCCCCTGGGGCAGCTCAAAAGGGAAGCCGTGGCTGTGTCCACCCACTGAGGCATCCAGGCTGAGCATGGCAGGTACCATCCAGGGAAACCCCTCTGTGCTTTTGAGGGGCAGGCTCTGCAGTGAAGTTGAGTCTGCAGCTGCCTCGCTTGCATCAGCAGGAAGAAGCTTCGTTTTCATGGGCTGAGAGGCTAGAGGATCAGGGTGGATGTTCCTCAAGGCGTGGAGTAGAAGGTTGTGTTTGGGAGCCAGAGATACGGGAGTTTCTATTCCAGCTCTGCCCTTAACCAGCTGTACTGCCTCAGGGAAATGTGCTTAACTGCCGTGCGCCTCAGTTTCCCCATTTGGAAAATGGATCTCATAGCTCTTCTGTCACAGGGGCAGGTGGGATTTGATGGAGATGCCAGCTCTGGGTGACTGGTGCCAGGGCGCCCCTCCCAGACATCCGTCAGCATCCTGGGCCTGGGCCACCCTCTGGAAAGGCCCAGTGTATGGGGGGTGAGGATGGGGGTGGGTAAGAAGAAATATTCTGAGTTGAAGAGAGAGCAAAGTGGCTCATTTTCAAGTCCGATTCCCCACTTTAATTGAGTTTCGCTGAAAAGCCCCATGCAAGCACTTTTCCTGCCATTTTTGCCAGATTTGATTCTCGCTGATGACACAAATGCGCATGGTCGCTGAAGATAGATTGCTGCTGTTGGCACTGGCACGAGACAGTGTGGGTGAACCCCTGGACCCCGGGCAGAGCAGAACAGACTCTGTTCTGATTGGGGCCCTTTTTGATATGCTTCTTGCCACCAGCCCCTGCTCTCATCTGTCTTGTCTGGGCAGCCCTGGTTGGTGGGTAAATATAATCTTCAATCTCAACCCTGGGGAGGTCGGGGTGTGGTCACCCTGGCAGAGGAGCAGAGATGACACCCCTGGGTCTGGCTGCTACACTTCCTTTGAGACTGTATTGGGTCTTTGGAAAGGAATCATCGTAAGGCCAAGGCTCAGTGTACCAGGCCAATTGGTAAAAAACAGGCTGCTGATGGAGTGGGATCCTGAACTGGGCCCACTGGTGAGGGAGGGATGTGGGAAAGGGGGCCTTGATTAATGGTACTAACTGGGGCCTGGGTCTTGGTGCAGGCTTACTGCAACTCTATATGCTGGAGCCAGGCTCTCGGACTTAGAAAATAAAACTTTTGTATTGCCGGGTTTTGTTTGTTTGTTTTTTGTGTTTTTCTTTGGCACACCCGTGGCCTGTGGTAGTTCCAGGGCTGGGAATCACACTTGCACCACCGCAGCGACTCGCACAGCAGTGGCAGCGCTGGATTCTTAACCCTCTGAACCATAGGAGAACACCTGCAGCTTCAGTTCGGAAGAGCGTTGACCCCCAACTTCCTCCCCAGCCAAGAAACCACAGTTTCCTCCCACACCAGCTCCTCCCCGAACTCCGTGCTCCCCACGCCCTTCAACGGGACAAGAAAACAAGGGCTGTTATACCCATCAGCACTGGGCTAACAGGTTAGCAACGTAAAGCAAATGAAACACCAAATGGGAGTAAAAACATCCAGCCGCCTTGCAGATAATCATCGCCATTTTTACAAGAAACTTCAGTCATTTTCTTTAAATGGAAGATTCTTATCTGAAAAAAAAAAAAAAAAGAAAAGCAAAAAACTTACCTGCAACTTGAAGGCAAATCAAATGAAGAAATAAAAGCTCCAATATAATTTTAACTCTGGCCCCAGAGGGATTCTGGATAAACACACATCTTAGGTTTCTCTTTTGATATTATCTTTTAAAATAAAATATCTTAGACATAAAATATATAACCAATAATGCAATGAAGATGGCATATCCAGCAATAGGCTTTTGAAATCAAACACGATAATTTTAATTGAAGCCCTTATTAAACTCTGCACTGTTCTGATCCCTGTCCGGGTGCCCAGGGCCCCCACACCCCTATTCTGGTATGTCTGTCATGCCCATTCCTGTGTGGGCTTGTGTGCCCTTTCCATGGTACATGTATCCATAAATTATACACAGCACTGTCTTATAGGTTTTTCAACTTTGTACAAATGGTGTTATTAATGGCATCCTTCTACAACTTGCTTTTCTTTACAAAGTGTGACATGTTTGAGATTTATCCATGCTGATCCTCGAGGCGCTGATTCAATCATTTTCCCTGCTGTATAGATGGGCATTTTGGCCTTTTCCAATTGATGCTGGTACAAACAGAGCCACATGGGCACCTGGATTCATATCTCCTTGTGCCCACACAAGAGAGGGTCTGGGGCCACGTTGACGAGGGGGCATGGCTGGTGGAATAAGCACCCAGTCCCTTCCGCAGCGGGGGAAGGGGAACAGGTGAGTGGGTGCCACAGAGACCCACTAGTTGAGAACCTCCAGGGTCTACATGGCAGAGGACACCTCTCCCAGGGGCAGTGGCAGCCACACTATCAAGATCAGACTACGGTCAAGTGTCTAGGAGCTTTAACCCAAGGAAAGGGCAGACAGAGAAGGGTGGTGTGTAGGGGGGTCGGGGGGGGTTGGGTATATGTGTGCATGGTTGTGTGTGTGTGCATCTGTGTCCTTTGATGTGTATATGCATGTGCATATGCATGTGTGTGCACACCTGTGTATGTGTGCGTGTACGTGTTGCATCACATCCATGGGAAAAGTGTCCTTGTCTGTGTTTTCGACCAACACATCCTGGCGCCCAGAACAGCGCCTGGCCTGGATGAGCATTCAATAAACATTTCTTTGATGAGCATTCCTGCCATGGTGCAACAGGATCAGCAGCACCTCTGGAGCCCTGGGATGCAGGTTCAATCCCTGGCTGGGCACACTGGGTTAAGGATCCGGCATTGCCACAGCGGCTGCGTAGGTTGCAACTGCAGCCTGGATCTGATCCCTGGCTGGGGAGCTCCATATGCCTGGGGTGGCCAAAAGGGAAAAAAAACAAAACAACAAACTTTTTTTAGATGAAATACACCGTGCGGGGATATGTGTTCGTGCACCTTGTACGTGTGCTATGCACAGGTGTGCCTCTCCAGTTCAGGGGGGCATGAGAGCTGAGACACTGGGGCTGGGAGCAGGGACATAGCCTGTCCTCCCCCTAGCCCCTCAGTGCAAACAGAACAGCAGAGCGCTGAGGCAGAGAGAAAAGCCCAAAGTTCTGAAACTTGAAACAAAGGGTGCCCACCCTCTGCATCTCCGGGAAAGGATCTAGGAGGACGGGTCTTGGTAATTAGACACTAGGACAAAGCCAGAAGAGGCGGCATTGGCTCATCTTCCCCACAGTAGCAAAATTCCTCCTCAGCAAGTTTGAAGAACTAGCACCACGGAAGCCAAAGAATTAACAAATGGAAGCAAAAAGAAATGAACAATTAAACAGAGACGACCAGAAAGACCAACTCTGACAAATGATACAGAGCAGTCAAATGCTGAGTCATCCCCGACTAATTGGAAGAAGGTTCAGACGCCTGGATTTTTGTTGCCCTTGACCTGAGGTCATCGCCCCTGCCTTCCCAGGCCACAGCAGTTTGGGGGACAACAAACAAGAAGTAATCATCTCAGCTGTTTCTGACTTTGTGTCCCCGTGATAGGAATATGCCAGGCAGGGATGACAAGGCTGAGGGGCTACCTGGGTGACCGGGCATCCTGGTTCCCCAGCTCAACCTACTTCACAGGGGAGGGAAGAGGGGGTCAGGGAGATGCCGCCTCACACTGTTGCGAGGATCTTAAAAGGCACAACATGTGCAAAATGCCTCACACAGCTGTCTGTGCTTGGACTTGGCTCCCATGGTGGGACAGGGGCACCAGGTTTGTTGCCCAGATGGAGCCGCAGCACGGAAACAGGTCAGGGCAGATTTCATACCTGGGGTTTAAGAAGGGCAGCCAGGTCTCAGAACCAAGGCAGGGCCTGCTCTTAAGACCTGAGCTCATCCGTCTATTTTTCTAGCACCGTCTCATCAGGGGCATCCCAGGGCCCAGCCCCGGTCCTGAGCCCTTGATGTGTGTCTTCTTCTGAGCTCTCCCAGGCAGCCTACCTCGGAGATCTGACTCGCCCGCTCGAGGAAGGAGCTGAGCTTCCAGGCCCAACCACACCCCCTCTCAACCCTCAGCTCTCTCCCTGGTCCCATGTACCCCCTTTTCTGCCAGGTTGACTGCCACCTCAACCTCAAGGTGTCTCTGCCTCCACCTCCACAACCGTCCGGCTGGCCCCTTCTCCCCTTCCTGCTGGAGACAAGCCTAGAAGCAGCAGCCTAGCTCCCAGCCCAGGGCTTCTCACTGCCCTAAATTTTAGTTTGGAGAAGCTAAGGGTTTAGGCATCTTAAACACCTTTAAAAATGAGTTAATTTGCTCCCATAAAAACTAGGCCTATCTCATAATGTAATAGGGCATTCTGTGTTTTGCATGCAAATTGCCTTGCTTGGTGCTTCACGATGGTCAGACTGGGGTAACAGCCCGAGAAGGAGCTCATACAGGCAGACACACACAGCCACGTGACAACGTGAGGAAGCTCACCATCAGACACAGTGCACACCAGGGCACGGACTCACAAACACACAACACAGGGAAGGCTGGCTCACGGCACACCCTCGGCCCTGACACACCAATGCTCATCCCACATGGGGAGGCCATGAGAGGCTCCCTGCTGTCATCTCTTCCTTTGGGATGGAAGTCAAGGATGGGCCTTGAGTCGGTGTCTGTCTCTCTGGTCTGGGAGGACCTGGTACCCCCTGAGCCCTGTTGGCTGCAGTGCTGCTCAGCTTGGGGTGGAGTCTGAGTGAGGGGGAGAGTCTAAAACACAGACGCCTGACCTCCCAGCTGCCACCCAGAGCTTTGGTTAATCTCTGCCCCAATGACTAGATCTATTTATCTCCTGCAGAATAAATAATCGATCATTATCGATTTTCTAAAGAAAACCTTGCTCTGTGTGCTCTGGCGCAAGCAGCAAGTGCTGGGGGCTGGAGTCCCGGCAAAGGAAACCACCCCAGTCCCTGCATCTGAGCTGGCATCTGTGTGGTCCCCCTGTCCCTCCCCAGAGACCAGGGCAGGGATCGGAGGCACAGGATCCTCACCCCATCTGGGAGGCCCCCAAGCAGGTGCCACCCTCCTCTCTCACCTAAAAAAGAACCAGCGGTCTTCTTGTGGGGTGAGGAATCTAGATCAGTGTTTTGCAAACATATCTTCACTGTCACCCTGGGCATGTAGATTAGATATACAGTAATTGATGCCGCAGATGTACTCTCTAGCCCTGGGGACCACAAACCATTGTAATCACTGACATGATTCCTCCCCTCTGCTAACAGGAGGGTCTGGGCCCCTGAAGGGGCAACATTGCCTTGATGGAACGGTTCCTGCTCTAGCTCAGTGGGTCCCAGGAAAGAAAGCCCCCAGCCCAGCCAAGGGGAGGCCAGAGGGGGCCCTTCTCCCATCAGAGGAGTTGGGACACGGAGATCCAAAGGCCAAGGGGGCAGCACGGAGCCCGGTCAGAATGATTAGGTCTCAGGAGATTTCTCAAAGAAAGGAAAATGAGCCAATGTTCCTGGTCTCCCAAAAAACGAAGGAAATTTCAGCAGTGGAGACGGATGCAGGCATCAGGAAGCACTTCCTGGCAGCACAGTGCTGATAAGCACCGTGAGGTAATTACTTGTTTATTGATTGGCTGAGAGCAAGAGGGAAGTATGAACAGTGGGTGGGAGTGGGCAGAGCGGAAGGTGAACCATCAGCGCCCACTGTGATTGGCTCTGAGACTGTGGACAAGACACTAAGGCGTCTGGGCCAGCCTCAGTTTCCTCGTCTGCAAAACGAGGTGAAACCTGTCTTAGCGCGTGGATGACGTTGTGGGATGCCGAGAACCGGCCCTGCAGGTCCTCAGCCACAGGGTGAGCGCCTTGGGGCTTTGAGTTCCTCCCCAGGTTGGTTCTCCAGCCGTCTCCCCCCTGCTCTGGCTTCTCCCACAGCATCTTCAAGACACTGCTTGAGGACTCAGAATCACTTATCTTCAGAGAGTCCCAGGTTCGTTCTGAATGCCTTGACAAAGTTCGTTACAGTGGATTAGACTTGGCTTTCCTACCTTGCATTGGAAAATGGAAATCCTCTCTGCCAATGTCTTCCTGGATTTTTTCTTTTTCTTTTTTCTTTTGCTTTTAAGGGCTGCACCCACTATAATATATATCGAGGTTCCCAGGCTAGGGGTGGAATCAGAGCTGCAGCTGCTGTCCTACACCACAGCCACAGCCATGCCAGATCCAAGCCACGTCTTTGACCTACACCATAGCTCATGGCAACGCTGGATCCCTGACCCACAGAGCGAGGCCAGGGATCGAACCCGAATCCTCATGGATACAAGTTGGATTCGTTTCCATTGCACCACAAGGGGAACTCCCTTTCTGGAATTTTAAAAAGTGAATAATTAGTGAAGAAAAACTGTCCTTTGTCTACACGCCAGGATTTCATTCCTCATCTAGTGGAAAGGGACACAGTGGGGTTTTACTCCCAGCCTCGGCAACACCCGAGAAGACTAGGTTCCTTCTGCCGACCTCCATCCATACCATGGCAGCCCTGGGGCATCATTAGCATCGGGAACATGTCAAAGACAAATCCCATGCATGCAATGCATGGCTGAGCCAGGATTCGAACCCAAGGCCCTACAAGGCACAGCCTGGGACTGTCTGAGGAACATCTCCACAGGAAGGCCAGCCAAGTGGGTGGAAGGTTCCAGGGTTTCTGGAGGGTGGAGAGAGTCAGGGTGGGGCTGGTGAGGAAAAGCAGAATTCCCACTGATCCCCAGCGAGATGCCAGTTTCCACCCCTTCGTCACTGTGCTTCCTCCTCCCACTTGGTCCCCAGGCCTCCTTGGGCCTCTGCACTCCTGCAGCAGGTGGGGAGAGGGGTCATACAGACATTTGGATGGGCCTCTGGAGCTGGAAACTGGAAGGAGCTGGAAAGAGACCAGCGCATCTCCTCTCAGAATCCTGTTTCTTCATCTAAAAGCTGGAGACAAACCATATTCCATTTCCACCGCACAGAGTGGTTACCAGCGTAAAGCAACTTGCACTGGTGTCTACCCACCTGGTGAGAGGAAATTTTGCTGTGGTTATTTTTGTTTTAAATCCCCATAGCAGGGGAGTTCCCATCGTGGCTCAGTGGAAATGCATCTGACTAGTGTATGAGGACACAGGTTCGATCCCTGGCCTCGCTCAGAGTGTTAAGAATCCGGTGTTGCCATGAGCTGTGGTGTAGGTCGCAGATGCAGCTCAGATCTGGCGTGGCTGTGGCTGTGGTGTAGGCCTGCATCTGTAGCTCTGATTCGACCCCTAGCCTGGGAACCTCCATGTGCCGTGGGTGTGGCCCTAAAAAGACTAAAAAAAAAAAAAATTCCCATAGCAAAATATAGAATATTTCCCCTATTTTGCAGAGGGGAAACTGAGGCAGTTCACCAGGAAAAGCTGAGACTTCTAGGTAGTAAGGTCAGGGCCAGCCTAGACTTTCATTTTTTATTCATTCGCTCAGCAAACACATTTTGCTGTTCCAGGCACTGTGCCAGCCCCTGGGCAGAAAGCATTGAACCAAGGCCCTGGATCTTGCTCTCCCAGGGTAACAGCTTGGAGTAAAGACAAGTTTGTAGACAGGCGATCACAAGGGCACTGAGAGTTCCACACAGGGAGAGCTTCAGGGCACCGCAGGACAGCACCTGGGGGGAGCCGACTTGGATAGAGGTGGGGGAGGGTGTCCTGAGGAAGTGATGGGCGAGTTGGCATTTCCACAAGGAGCTAGAAATTGACTCACCAACTCAAGGAAGCATCAGATGTTCCCTTGTGTCATTAAGACCAGGGACAAGGGCCAGCTCCTCTCTGCAGGCACTAAGGGGGGTGTTGGGCTCCCGGTGGGGGGAGGGGCGGGTGTCGGGTGGCCTTAGGGCCCCTGTGCAGATTCTGGGCCCCGAGGGTGGGTCAAAACTGCAAACTCTCCAAGTCATTCTGGACCTGTCAGTGGAGACACATCCTAAGCCCCCTTGTCTCTGGTTGAAAGGGGGTACCCCTTGCATGCCCTCCACCACAAAGCAGACTAGCGCACCCACCAGATGCCTGGACATGGTCTCTGAAATTGATTCTCTCTTTTCCCAATGCTCATTAATTCCATGCTCTTCTCTCTGGGTTTCCTCACCTGTGCCTCCATTTCCTCATCCATGAAATGGGTCTAATAACAGCACTACATCATGGATTGCTCAAAGATGAAAAGAGCTAATGAAAGTGATTAGAACAGCCCCTGGCATGTGGTCAAGGCTCAACAAGTTATTTACATGTTACAGTAGTCACCCTCTATATGGTGGCTAGGTCACTCTATGTTTAACTCCTTCCAAAAACATGTGTGTAATCTGGGGGGGGGGGGGTAACAGTGATGATAGCGGTCATGCTGTAAGGAGTGGCTTCAGTGCCGATGATGGTGAGTTTCCACTGCAGTGGTGATCGTGGTGATGGCGATGTGGGCAACGGGAAGACTCTTCGTGGTGACAGACCCAGTGAGGGTTTGAGACCCAGCGGGGGCAGGTTTGAGGGGCATGTGCTTCCAGCCCAAGTCCCAGTTGTCCTGATGAGACCCCTGAGAACATGTCCTGTGTCTCATTGCCCTTCATTGCCCCCACCCCGGTCCCAATCTGGGCTGAGCCTGGTAACCAACACACAGTGGTAACATGATGCATGTTTGCTGGATGGATGTCAGACCTCATTCCAGAGAGCTCCCTCTCAGAGCCTCATCATCACAAGAAAAGAAATGCTACCCTTTCTTCTAGTAAATGCTTCTCTATCTCTCATGACTCAGTTAAGGGATCCTGGTTTCTTTACTGGAACCACTCTCACTACAATGGAAGGTCCTTTCCCCCTCCTTTCCCGGGGGGGAACAAACTGGTGAAACCCCACCTTTTTCTGGAGCCCCCCCTTGCTGGTGCAGGGGCTGAGAAGCATCACCTCTGCCCTGCAAGGTGGGGCTGAGGGTGCTTGTGGCATTGTCTAAATATTGACTGTCAGTGACTGAGAGATGCTTGTGAGGAAAGGAGAACCCCTGCTTCTGCAAAAGCTCAAGGACCCAATAACCCCCATACTTTCAGAGAGGCCAAATCGCTCAAGCAGAGCCTGCCCTACCCTGGCCCCCACCTGAGAGCAGACCCTGCTCCAAAGCAGCCCACCCTTTCAACAGGCAGTCCCAGTTCCCAAACCCCGCATCCTCTTCTCTATGCGCCCCATAAAAAACAGAATGTTCAACCGGGTGTCAAACTGAAGGCCAGCTGGAGCCAGGACTGCCCACTACCATTTAAAATCCATTCTCTCCCCTCTCTCTTTCTATCATTATGTCTGCTTTTTAGTTAGGCAGAGGATTATCCTAAGTTTAGAAAAAAGACAATCTTTCTTGGCCTTAATTGCAACTAGGTATGGACTCTACGATCAAGTTTTGGCCAATAGGATGTGAGAAGAAATAAAGGGTGTGACATCTAGAAAATGTCATTAAAAGGAAGGGAGCATGCTCTGCAGCCCTTCTGCCCTGTTAGCTGGAATGTAAGCAGAATGGATGGGGCTCCAGCAACCATATTGGACCATGAGGTAATGTTGGGATAGAGGCCAGGAAAGGTGGGGGCAACAGAATAGAAGGAGCCTGGATACCATGTAACATTTTAGCCATCTAGTGGTGACTGCTTCTGGATTTCTTAGAAGTGAGAGAGAAATAAATCTCTTATTTAAGCCACTGCTGTTTTATTTGTTTGTTTTCTGTTACTACAGGCTAAACCTAATGCTAATTGACAGATCCATGAACCAAATCTGGTCTCTAGACATACTTCATTTGCCTACACACTAACTATCAAATATATTAAATTCAAGTCCAACATGTTAAAACCAAGAGGTTTTTTTTTCCACATCAAAATTTGAGTTACGACTTCTTCTGAAAGGACGGAAGATCTGACATCCCTGGGCTTGCAGTTCAGCCTGGCAATCTTGGAAGACGCTGAATAACAGCTGCTTTTTCCTAATGGGGCCTGGGTCCTTCTGTTCATCATAGTCTCCACTGAGGCCACTTCTCACTGCATTCCCCTGGTCCTGCCACCTCTGAGTTTGAGTCTCTGGAGCAGGCAGAGGTGTGCATCGTCCACATTCCATTCCTAGGAATCCTCCTCACCCTGCCCTCTCCATCTGAGCCCTGGGGAGCCTTCACCTCATACACACCATCTGGAACCAGTCTGACTCCCCATCGCTGGCCCAGCCATGTGGTAGGAGCTTTCTCAGGGAAGGAGTTATTTCTGGAAGCCAAAGTAAGATGGGGACAGGTGTCTGGGACTGGAGCAGGGCCTGTCCCGGGCTACTGGCAAGTCTCTGGTGGAATAGACCAGGTGTCTGATGTCCTGAGCCCCAGCCCCGTGCACCGAGCTCCTGAGTCTCTGGAAGAGAAGTTTTTGGCAGAACAACTTCCCTGGGAAGAGACAGAGTTTTTCTGTTCTCCCGAAACAAAAATGAAAAACGGGAACAAAATCAGCCCCACCCACTGTGTCCAAATCCGGTCAGTGGTGGGAGAATGTGCACAGAAAGCTGCCTGCGTGGAATCCTGGTGAAGACTGGCCACCCACCTCCCTCGCTGGACCCCAAGTTGTAATCCTTTCATTCCGGCATCCCCAGCTGGCGAAGAGCCTCATATGCAGAAGAGGCTAAATAAACATGGTTGGACGGATGAATGAATGAATGATTGAATGAAACTGCAGGAGGTCATGGCCTGTGGATGGCACTGTCCCCAAACACTCCCCTTCCCCTCCTGTTCTTAGGAATCACCAAACACTCCTGGATAAGGGATTCTGGGCCAGCTGGCCCCACTCTGTGGACCCCTCCTTAGTGGAGGAGTGAGCCCGAAGTAAAGAAAAGCTCCCAAGTGGCCATGGTAGCCTCCTTGATGGCACCCAGCTGCTCATGGGTCCTGCTGGCCCCAGGGTGGCCTAAGGCACTGGTGCCCTCTTCCAGCACCACAGTGACCCAGAGCAAATTGTTCCACTACCAGGACCCATGCTTTGTCTCTACAAGCAGCCAAATTAACTAGAACGGCTAATTAATCAGAGAAATGTGCAACATCTCTGTTATTTTTAATTCCTCACCCACATTAATGCATTATTGGTTTGCTTTAGAACTAATTCACAGCCCCGTCCTGATACCCTTATCTCAGGGTTGCCAGCTCCAGGCCGGACGTGAAGGAAGCTCCGCCGCTGATGTCTCAGCCCTTCAAATCATCTCAAAGCACATTAGAGTCACATAAACAGGACATGTAATGAGACAGCCCTACTTTGCTTTGATACTTTTAATTACCAGCCTGAGAAAGAGAAGAGGCGAGGAGGCCCAGGAGAGATGCCTGGGGCCTGGTGATGCACACACGGTGCCTGCTGCAGGAATAAAGTCCAAACCCGCTGGCTCTTCTCTCAGCACTCTCCCTGCCTCATGGATGCCAGTGGCCCCCAGCAACAAAGAGACACGGGGAGCACATAGGGTAGATGTGTGACCTGTGCCTATTCCAGGTTCACTGAAAGAGGTGACTTTTTCAGAACCGAGGTTCCTTCTCCCCACAGAAGGCTGGCAATTTGGCAAGGAAACTTCCTGGATGGGAGACAGACACCAAGCCAGGACTCTCATCTTTCTCATGAAATCATTTATTTATTCAACCAACACTTTTTGAGTGCCTATTGTGTGCCAGGCATTGCCCCAGTAAATGATGATATATCACTGAACAAAAGAGACACTAATTCTGGCCCTCCTGGAGCATCCATTCCAGCAAGAGAAGACAGACATAACAATAAACCCAATAAAGAAGTGCATTATGGAGTTCCCGTCGTGGTGCAGCGGAAACGAATCTGACTAGTATCCATGAGGAGGCAGGTTCAATCCCCGGCCTTGCTCAGTGGGTTACGGATCCAGTGTTGCTGTGAGCTGTGGCATAGGTTGCAGATGCAGCTCGGATCCAGTGTGGCTGTGGCTGTGGTGTAGGCCGGCAACTGTAGCTTCAATTAGACCCCTAGCCTGGGAAACGCCACATGCTGCAGGTGTGGCCCTAAAAAGCAAAAAAAGAAAAAAGAAGTGCATTACATAGTTTGTTCATGTAGGAAGATAATTATTCAAGGGTCTTGCATTTCTAACATCTTGCGAGTATGAAAGGAATTGCTTCTTGGGAGTTTCCATTGTGGCTCAACAGAACCGAATCTGACTAGCATCCATGGGGATGGAGGTTCAATCCCTGGCCTCGCTCAGTGGGTTAAGGATCTGACATTGACATGAGCTGTGGTGTAGGTCACAGATGTGGCTTGGATCTGGAGTTGCTGTGGCTCTGGCATAGTCCAGCAGCTACAGCTCCGATTAGACCCCCGGCCTGGGAACCTTCATATGCCACTGGCGCAGCCCTAAAATAAAAGACAAAAAAAAAAAAAGAGAGAGAGAGAGAAAGAAAGAGATGAATTACTTCTTGTTCTGTATTATCCTTTCAAGAATGTTTGTGTAGCAAACAGCCTTGGAAGCTAGAGATAGTGTCCCCACTGCAGTGGAGGGAGACGTACTTCCTGTCCAGTTCAATAAAACTACTGTCTCTTCTGGAGCAAACGCCAGGCACACTTACTGTCCATTACAAAAGATTCAGGTGCCCTGGGCACAAATTCCTCTCCTGTAACCTGACCCACTGCATGGGCAAGTCTCAGCCAGTCCTCTTTATATCACCTGTGGGACCCAGGGCTCAGGAAACGGGTGTGAGAATTACACTGGGATGAGGTTTGTCCCCGATGTTCGTGAAAAGGATCAGTAACCCCACTCTGCACTCAGAGACACGTAAGCCAGCTTCACCTCAGGGCCAGGCTTGTTCTTAATGATAGAATCACCCTAGACTTTCTCCTGGCAGGTCAGGCAGTCGATGCCACAGTCAATGCCATAACAGGAGGGCTCCCAAGAGGAGGAGGCAGCGTGGCGGCCAGATGCCGTGGACAGGGAGCCCTCCCTGACTGCTCTGCCCCGAGGACTGCCGGCTGCTCTCATCCCCCATCTTCAGGGGTTCCTCCCAGCGTAGTGCCAAAGTGGTTTTCCCCTGGAGGTTGCTTCTGTCTCCCTCACCAGGTTGTAAGCCCTGGGCAGGTACCACGTGTCTGAGCATCTCCAATCTGTCACACACCTGGCAGAGTGTTCTGCTCGTCAAAAACCATCAATACATTCTTGGTGACAATAGCAACAAGCCTCCTACTCAGTGCCAAGCGCAGCCTTCCCCTCACGTGACCTGTGCCTGGGTCAGGAGGGAAGAGGAAGTCACACTGGGGTGAGGCCACTGGGCACCGTCCTTCACTCCCCCCTCCCCCTCAGCCTGCTCTGGCCACATGCCCACCTCCCAGGGACCAAAGCCGCTCCTCCCCCACCCCCCCCCCACCCCCCACTCCACGTGTCCGGGAGAGAAGGAGGTGGGGATGCCTGGTTAAGGACTTTCCCGTCTGCATCCTGCTCCCCCAGCCTCCATGACTGTTATTGGTAAGTGAACCAATTTTCTCTCCTGACATCTGTAGCTCTTAGCAGTGAATATATTTGAAAAAACCCTTTATGATTACTTGAAATCTTCCCTGCAATTTGATTCCTGATATTTCTCTTTACTCACTGAATGATTCTTTTAACTCATTATTTCTTACACTGTGGGGCTGCCCATCTCCCCACCCCCCAACATCACCTTGGATATTTCTCCCTTTCTCCTCAAACCTGCAGAGAAATGGCCCAAGCAGGACGGGCAAAGTCCCTCCCCCCTGACCCCCCAAGCCACCACCCCCTCACATCCCCAAGCAGAAAACCCCTCTTCTCCAAGCCTCACACCCAGCCCAGGACTTTGTCAAAAAGATTTCTCAGGGGAGAGGGGTCTCCTCCCCTACCTGCCATGAGCTGCATATGCCCCCCGCTGCTTGTTCTCATGATTATTTCCAATTCCTTCCAGAACACTTAGCGGTTCCAGCCTCAGCATGTGAAGCAACTTTTCCTTCAGGGGGAAAATACAGTTGGGGAATAATACTACTGATCATAATAACAATATAAATTAGAATGGGTCTCAGAGGACTGGCTGCTGATGGTGGGGGATGCGGTGGGGGGCTGAGTGGTGCCTTGAGCCCCATTTGGCCCTAAAGACTCCAGTGATGTACCCTCCGCAGTGGTGGTGGAGGAGGGGGTGGTGAAGGCTCTAAAGGCACAAAAATGTCTTTGGATGCCAGGTTCACACTGCTGAGGTCCCACGACTCTAAGGAGCACGTGTCCAAGCAGCCCCCTCTCACCCTAAGCTTTCCTGCTGTCTTCTTGCCACCAGGCATCCGGAACCGCCGCCAATCTAGGTTCCAAATACCTTTGCAGTGGCATCTGTAACCATGCCTTCCATTCATTCAGTTATTCAGTCCTTCAGGTAACGAATGATTCCTGGTACCCAGTATGTGCCAGGGAGCAGGCCTGGGGCTGGAGGGCCAAAGAGGAAGCAGCCGGGTACCTGCCTCCTGAGCTCACAGTCCAGCGTGGGAGACGGGGCACAGAAGTGGTGTGCACGACCACAGACAGGACTGCAAGAGCTGGAACGGCTCTGGGCTCAGCACCCAGACCCCGGAGTCCTAGAGGTACCAGAAGTCAGCTAGTACTTCTTAACGATGGGACTTGGGGCAAGTCTCTCAACTTTTCTGGGCCTCAATTTCCCTAGCCATAAAATGGTGATATTAACAGTACCTACCTCACGGGGTGGGTAGGAATTAACATATGAAAAGCTTCTAGGACAGAGCCTGGCAGATGTAGATGCCGGATAAATGTTAGCGAGTCCTGTTGAAAGCTGGATTTGATTCGGCTTCCTGGTACCTAAATAGAAAGAGGTCTTATACTGATCATGACTGAAGGTAGTCAAGATTTCTGTCCTCAGGACAAAGGGAGGCCGAAGATTCTCAGTAGGAAGAGCTGAGAACTGGAGAAGTTGGAAAGATCACATGGGAGAAAAAGGAGTGTCCTAAAGAGATACCCCGAGTTAGTGAGGTAAGGGGGCACACAGGGGTGATGGTGTCTCCTGACCCGCATCTACTCAGATCTAAAGAGCATGCCCTGCTTATGCCCACGGCTCAGGAAACAGGATGGGAGAGGGTTCCCTCCTGAGGGATTCATGGGGTAAGGTTACAGTCCAGGGATCTTCTACGATCCTCCTCCTCTAAAGGGCCATTTGCCCTCTATGGACGTTCCAAGGCTAGAGGTCAAATTGGAACCACTGGCTTATGTCACAGCCACAGCCACAGCCACACTGGATCTGAGCCGCATCTGCGACCTATACCACAGCTTGCGACCTATACCGGATCCTTAACCCACCGAGCGAGGCCAGGGATCGAGCTCCCATCCTCATGGAAACTATGTCAGGTTCTTATCCCACTGAGCCACAACAAGAACTCCTCCAGGTGCTTTTTCACTGGACAGATGCGAGGGTCTCCTGTGAGCCTGTCCACCTGGACCGGGAGGTTCAGAGGGTGGGCCACGTGCCCCAGCCAAACTAGAAGAGCCCAAAGCCAGGTTGGGGTCTCCAGCTGCAGGCAGTCTCTTCTCAGTCCTCAAGATGGGCTCCATCCGAAGGGCTCAGGTCAGCCTGGGGGCCGGGGGTGTCAGAAGCTGTGAGTCACGGGAACTGCCCTGCGGCTCAGAGCGTCCTGACTTCCTGACATGCTGCTCATAGGTTTGGGGCTCCCAAGGTGGAAGCAGGCAGCTCTGCCCCCAGGCTCCATCTCCCCAGCTACAGCATCCCCCTGCCCCAGCATCCTTCCACCTAGATAAGGGGGATACGGCTGGGGTGACGCACTGCTCAGAAAGGTCCACAGGGAGGAGCCAGAGGGCACCTCTGTCCACTGTGCAGGGAGGGGCGTCCCTCAAAGTGAGCTGAAGCCTCTGGGCGAGTATCATTTGGTCCAGCACTTAACACCATTCGCTTCCACTCAGCAATACGCTTCAGTCCTATGTGCTCATCAGGATGGGCCTTCCTGTCTCCATTTCACAGATAAAGAAACTGAGGCAGGAGTTCCCTGTGGTTTAGCGGGTTAAGAACCCAACTATTATCCATGTGGATGCAAGTTTGATCCTGGTCTCACTCATTTCCTCTGGGTTCCTGGGTTAAGTAGCCAGTGTTGCCATGAGCTGTGGTGTAGTTCGCAGACATGGCTTGGATTCCACACTGCTGTGGCTGCGGTGTAGACCAGCAGCTGCAGCTCTGATTCCACCCGTAGCCTGGGAACTTCCATATGCCGCTGGTGCAGGCTGAAAAAGAAAACAAAAGAAAGAAAGAGAGAAAGAAAGGAAGAAAGAGGGAGGGAGAAAGGAAGAAAGAAAGAAAGGAGAAAAGAAGGAAGGAAGGATGGACGGACCTGCAGCTTTTTTCAGGGAGGAGGCCTCCCCTGGGCACACAGCGAGTGAGGGCAGCACAGATGCCACCACCGTGACCTCCTAGCTCTTCCTCAGGCCTCGCTGCCAGGTGTGTGAGATTCCGGCTTGCAGGTGGTTCTTGGCAGGAGAAAAGCTCAGAAACGTAGACGGCAAGAGGAAGGCCCAAGCGAGAGGCACCTTGGGGACCGCCCGCATCCCTATTTCGGGGAGTCTGAGATATTTGGCTTCCAGGTTTTTCCAGGTCTGCTTTTTACCCCATCAGGCAGGCAGCCTGGGGTGCGGGGTCACAGGGTGGGTGAGCAGCTGCCCTGAGACACACATGTGGCCTGGCACTCGGCAGTGCAGCTGCCGGAACCATTACTGCAGTGATTAATTAGGCGCCTTCCCCACAGAGCCTCTGGGTTCCTGGGGCTGCTTGTCAAAACTGCAGGGCTCAGCACACTGTGGGCACCAATCTGGAACCACCAGCCAGACACGCCGCGCTGGGGAGGAAGGGGATGGGGTGGGGCTTGGGGAGTCTCTGCCCCACTGAGGCTCTGCGCAGGCCTACTCTGCCTGGGTGCCATAGCCCTAGGAGCTCTTTGCACAGCATTTGGAAGTTCCCAGGTTAGGCGTCGAATCGGGGCTGCAGCTTCCGGCCTACACCACAGTCACAGCAACGTGGGATCCAAGACATATCTGTGACCTACGCTGCAGCTCACGGTAAGCCCAGATACTTAACTTTAACCTACCTGGTGGGGCCAAGGATTAAACCCATGACCTCATGGATACTAGTTGGGTTCATTACAACTGAACCACAACGGGAACTCCAGAGTGGGTCTTCCATTGCTTCCCCTGAAAGGTTGAAGGACCTCCCCAGCTTCAACTACGATTTATTGAAGACCTGCTATGTGTACCCACCACCCAGGTGCTTTCATGAGTTACCATGTATTGTCCCCACAGCAACCCCATTTTCCAGATGAGGAAACTGAGGCTTGGAGGAGCAAAAAAGCTGCTCAAGGTCACAACATAAATGAGGGGGTGGAGTCAGGCTCTATCCTGTTCACAGAATTAAGAACCACCCCCACCACTACCACCAGCAGCTTTATCAAACCTAGAAAAGAGAAAGAGTTCCTATAGCCACCAACCTGTTTATTTTTTCCTTCTTTCTCTCTCTTTTTTTTTTTTTTTGGCCAAACCAGAGGCATATGAAAGTTCCTGGTCCAGGGATTGAATCTAAGCCATAGCTGCAGCAACAGTGGACCCTTTAACCCACTATGCCAGGCCAGGGAATGCACCCACACCTCTGCAGCGACCTGAGATTCTTAACCCACTGTGCTACAGTGGGAACTCCTAGCCTCCTAGTTAAGGATTCTAACCTGTGATCCTTAAGACCAAGCTTTCCTGCCCTTGGCATCCCTCGCTCTCATTTAGGGAAATCCCTCATGAGTCCCCACAGACACCGTGACCACACTCCTCCTTAGACCCCCTCATCCAAGATGCACATGCTCTTCTGGTCTGGGGGGGGGGGAGGTGGGGCTGGAATAAGCAGAAGAGGACATACTGGGACCTTTACAAACACAGGCAAATGGAAACACTCACCAGCAAGTGTCCACCCGCCTCTTCTCCAGGTACAGTCTGGAAATGCTCGAATCCCAGATTATGGTCATCTGAGACTCTAGACTGCTTCATCTCCCCATTTCCCAGTTTAATAAACTAAAGGTGTTACTGCCAGGGTTAGAGCCAGGCTGAAAATAACAGCCAAGGATATCCACACCAAGGGAAGCATCACCACCAGTGGGAACCCTAGTCCTCCACAGGGTCTGGGTACACTTCTGCATCTACCAGTCCATCCCCAGCATGTGAGCTGAGGGCCCAATGCAAGGGGCTAGGAAGCCAGCGGGCACAGGGAGGAAAGAGGAAGGAGCGGTCCTCAAAGGGCTGTCCTCAAAGCGCTCCCCCTGGTGGAGGAGACAGGAAGCGCGTGGCCGGGATGGCTGAGGAACTACGCAGAAGCGGTGGGTGGTGGCGCCGGGTGTTGCGTCCCAAAGACATCGAAAGCCCCAGAACGTAATTCTGGGGGTGGAGAGGGAAGCGGAGCAGCTTATGGAGGCCATAGTACAAGTTCTCACTTGAGGCGTCCACAGTGGGGACAATAAGAATGAGAAGAGAAAGGCAGCCAAGAAGGAGCAAAGGACCTGGAGGCTTCAAACCCAGTGCTGCCCTGGGAGGTGTCAGGTGAGCCTTGCGTCGGGCAAGTGTGGAATCCACGTCAAAGAGAACTTAATTGTGCCAGTGGCTGGGCTCCTTGCTTTGCCAAAACCGTGTGGATGGTAATTTCCCTTCTGGCAAATGTGGAAACCGAGGTTCAGAGAATCTGCCCCCTTCCCAAAGCTGGCAGAATTAGAAGGGCCAGGGCTGGGACTCACACAGGATATCTGACTCCAAAGTCCAACTGACTTGTCTGCTCTGTGGGTCAGATTCACCCACTGGATTGGAGGGAAGGGGGAGGAATGAGGAGCTCCTGCCACGCTCAAAAAGCTAAATGCTATGAGGTTGCCCCAGATCCTCACATCTGTGGTGAAGGAGCTTTCCCAGCCAGAGAGTGAGCTGCAGGGATGGGATTGCTGAGGATGGATAAAGGGAGGAGGGCTGTGTTAATCTGCTCGGGGTGTCATCAAATACCACAGACTGGGAGGCTTAACTGGGAGGCTTACTTTCTCATAGTTCTGGAGGCTGGAAGTCCAGGATCAGGTGCTAGAAGGGTTGGTTTCCTCTGAGTCTCTTGGCTCACAGAGGGCCCCCCTCTTACAGCCTGTTCACGTGGTTGTCATTCTGTGTATGCCATTCACGCTGGTGTATCTCTGTGTCCTATTCTCTTCTAGTAAGGACACTAGTCAGATTGGATTAGGGCACCCTAAGTGCCTTTTTTTTTTTTTTTTTGCTTTTTAGGGCCACACCTGTGGCATATGGAAGTTTGCAGGCTAGGGGTTGAATCAGAGCAATAGCTGCCAGCCTATACCACAGCCACAGCAATGCCAGATCTGAGCCGTGTCTATGACCTACACACAGCTCACAGTAACACCGGATCCCTGATCCACTGAGTGAGGCCAGGGATCAAACCTAGTCGGATTTGTTTCTGCTGCGCCACAAAGGGAACTCCCTAAGGGCCTCATCTTAATACTCCTCTAAAGGCCCTATTTCCAAATTCTGTCACCTTCTAAGGCACTTGGGGTTAGGGCTTTGCTATATGAATTTGGGGGGGACACAATTCAGCCCCTAACATTCCACCCTCTGGCTCCCCCCAAAATCCATATTCTTCTTACACACTAAATATGTTTCCCACCAGCCCAATGGCCCCAAAGTCTTAACCCATCCCAACACCAACTCTAAACCACAGGGATATGACCTGGGTCTCAAGTTGCTAAAGATGAATGAGAGTAGAGAGGAATTCAAAGGAGAAAGGAGGGTATTGCTGGGGCTGCCGGTCCATAAAGTAGAGTATGATCTTTGGGTGGGACTGGCAAGGATGCGCCAGAAGCAAATGACCTGACACTGAGCCAGGACCATCCTCATCATCCTCCTGGAAGAGGATTGGGTTAGTGAGGACAGGGTGGGGTGAGAAGGCAGGAGGCTGGGGAGGGTGTGCAAAGCTTTGAGTATAAGAGATCTGTCTGCCTGCTGGGACTCTGCATGGGAACAACTCTGTGTGTGTGTGTGTGTGTGTGTGTGTGTGTGTTTAAACACCATTGTTGTTTTGCTTTCTCTGCATCTGCAGCTCAGAGACACAGGAGCCAAGATGATGGATCTATTGATTAACATTTTCATTCACTTCAAGATATGAAATGTGAATCCTTTTTGAGACACATTTTGCTGGAGGCAGATGACTTTACCTTGAATGTTATTGGGCCTTTTTGTGCCTGTCTAGAAGAAGGTGTGGGGCCCCCTAGGGAGGCAGGGAAGAGCTTGATCCTGGGTGGCCTCTCCAGAGTGAGAGGGAAACCCCACAGGGGCCTTGGCCCAAGGACACAAGCCTTCCAGGCAGGATCCTCCCAATCCGTTCCTTTGTATCTTGATTTCGTGGTGCTGCTCTATTGCTGAGTTCCCGTGTAGCTATTACTGTCACCAATAAGAGACTCAAAGTTGCTCTCGCCCTACAGTGTTCAGCCCAGCCAGACCCTTATATGAGTCTTGAGGGTGGTGGCTGATGTGTAAGATGTTGAGGCTAGTGGTGTTTCTAGTGTTGACTTGGATAAGGGTGGTGATTTGGCTCTAGTGATGGTGATCATTACATAGGGGCATCAGTAGTGATGGGAAGTGGGAAGAATGGTGGTAGGGGTGCTGACAGAGGGGATGGTGGCCACCATGGTAACAAAGGAGACAGTGATGCTGTTGGGGGTTGCAGTGGGGACAAGAGGGTTCACAGCCATCATGGTGATAATTATGAAAAAGATTCGTTTGTAGGTTGAAACCCTTGAGGTTCTTTCGCAGTGTTCATGGAATAATCTCAGAGAGTTTATTAAGCCATCTACTTCTTTCTTCAGGCAGGGAAACTCTAAATCAACTTTCTAAGCTTGCTCCAAGGCAGACAGTGATGCAGAATGAAGCTGGCACGACAGATCTCCCATGGCCCTCGCCTGAAGCCCCCGGCTTGCCCCACTTCCAGGCCCATAGAAAGGAGATACATATGGATGTTGCATTTCTGGTAGTGTTGTCAGTCTAAAGGGGGCTCCCTGATGGGCCCCAGAAGCTGTGAGGCACCTGGGGAGACTTGAGACCTGTCTCCGACAAAGCCTGCCACATGCAGGCAGGGACAAGCATGGATCTATGATAAAGGGTCTGGAGCCACAGAGCCAGGGCTGTCCCATAGAGTAGGGGCACACAGAGCAGATGATCCTGACCAAACCACTCAGAAGCCAAGATGCAGGAAGGCGTGGTGAGCTGGCTTAAAGTGAACAGCTGTGAGCTTGGGATGGAACTGGTAGAATTTCTGGGGAAACACTTGTGTAAAAAAATGCTTGAAGCAAGAGGACCCTGAAGCCAGTTCAGAGATTGCATAGAACAGTGGACTCTTCCACCCACCCTGCCACAGGGGCACCCAGTGACTGACCTCTCAGGGCAGGAAAAGCCTGGGCCTGTAACAAAGGCTGTCACACGTAACCTGGGAGGTCCTGACCTGTGCCACGCGGCCTCCACAACTTCATCCTTCTTTAAGATGCTCAGGACTCAGAGGCATAGAGGTTGGAGCGGAGGTGGGGGTGGGTCTCAGGTTTGAAGAGATCCCCAGGGACTTGTGAATCACATGATGGCCTTCAAGACGCTTGTCCTCTGGGGAATCAATGGCATAATTTCCCCAAGTGGATACTCTATTCTGTATCAGTCAGCGGCTGGTCACGAAAACATAAACCCCCTCTAGGTATTTCCAACAAAGAGATTTAAGACAGGAAATTGGCTACACAGATGTTCGAAGAGCTGAGGGGCCAAAATAGGGCTGGGGAAGCATCCAGAGGTGAGCAAGAGTGGGAAGCCAACGTGACCCTGAGATCTGGGGGGAAACTAGACCGTCAAGGCTGTTTGGCAGGAGTTGGAACCATGTCGGAGATTCAGCCGCCCTGAAGACAGGCATCGAATCAAGATAAGAGAGGGAGAAATGCCGTGGCTTCTCACTTTTTCTTTTCTGTGCTCTCCCACTCTCCTCCTATCTGCTGACCCTGACAAGAGGCCAGTTGACAAAGGAGGCTGGGAAGCGCGCTGGGCAGAAGCCCTGGGAATAGATCCGAACGCCGCTAGGCGTTGACCACTCTAGATTCTGACCTTAAGAAGCTGAACTACCTTAAAGTCTTGGGGGCTCAACCATTAACATCCCCTCTTCCACACCTAGTTCGGAGCTTTCTGAGCAGCAGAGAGACAGGAGTCAAGAAGAATGGAAACTAAATGTTACCTTTAGTGATGGCTGCCATAGTGCAACTGCTGCTTCAGTATTGCTGCAATAGTGGAGACTTAGCCAGGTGGCCTGTAATAGCTCCTGCCTATGTTTGCCAGGCTTGCTGAGCCTCAGGCAGAGCTGGACACCTGCAGACCCACCCCGCCTCTGTGATGGGGAGAAGCAGAAGACCTGTGCTTTCTGTCAACAGGAAGATCCCCCAGGTGGAGAGCCCTCAGAGCCTCCCCCAAAGGCGCCCACAGAGAAGTCACCTCTTCCCCAGGAGGGCAGTGAAAGAGATGGTGAAGAGAGGACGGGATTGCTGCTCTGATGAAGGCCCCTCCACGTGGAACCAGCGACGAGAGGACATGAAGTCATGGTCTCCAGCTGGGAGCGCTGAATCACCTCTAAGACCTCCCTGCCGAGGGGTGGTCCAGCCTCTCTTGAAAATGGTCAGTGATGGGGACTCTGCCATCTGAAGCAGTCCATTCCATCTTGACACAGTTCTTATGGTTAAAACGGTCTTTCGAGCAATCTAAATTTTCCCCGTAGTTTCTATGTCTCCCAAGGTAGGGGGGCTTCTCATAACACCCCTGATCCTTCTTCCACAAGAAGAAGACATTGAAGAGGGATAGTACATCGTCCTGAGACATAACTTCTCTAGGCTAAATACTTCCAGCCCTTTCGATTTGCTCTTATATGTCCATATTTCCCAACCATTCGGCACCTAGTGTCCTCTTTCTGGATAAATTGAGTTGGTCAACATCCTTTACCCAGAAACAACCACACCAAGAAATCACCCTGTCATGTCTGCCACCCAAGTGACCACCCTGGAGCCCCACCGGGTACGGGGCTTTAGAGTTACCATCACTAGTCCTACCCAACAAAATGGGTACAATTGTTTCTCCATGTGGGGTTGGGGGAACTGAAGTTCCATGAAGATGTGACTTTCCCTGGGACCCATAGTCAGCAAATGACTTGGGCTGTCAGATGCAAAGCCTGTGTTTTGTCCCCTAGGATGTACTGTTCCCAACACTAAGAGTGACCCACCAGCAGACCCTAAGGTTGAAGAAGCACAGAGAAGGGTGAGATTCTGCGACTCTGGATCCGAAGGGAGTGAGAGGAAGATGTGGGAAGGGAGCAGCAGTGGCTCTAATCCTCAGCCCCTTCTCTGCCCCAACGTGGATGCTGCACCTGGGGGGCCCATTGGTGACCCTTCCCCCTTGTCTGGGAAACTTGACCTTTCTTCTCCAACAAACCCCGGGAGGGACGTGAGCAGAGCGGCAATGTCTCCTCACTCCTCACTGTCAGGAAACCCCAGGACACAGGGCCGCACTTTTCTCGTATTTATTTGAATGGGTTTTAGGCAAACAGAGAAGGGCACTCATCTCTGGCTGAGGTGGAACAAAGCCTTTAGCTGTTGCCAGTGCTGAGACAGAAAGGAAATCACGTGTTAATAATTCATCAGAAGGTGTGTGTGTGTGTGTGTGTGCATGTGTGGTGCTACCTGAGAACCAGTCTCATATTTCTCATTTATAGGCCTCTGATACCATCCGACAGAAATCCATTCTTAAGTGAAATATTGATAGCTTGACTCTGCAGTCTTAAGCAGGCCTCCTAAATTGCTGTAATTAAGGCTACTAGAGAGGGGTGGCAGCAGAGAGGGGAGACCAGAGATGCTGGGCCTGAGAACACACACACACACACACACACACACACACACATTCACACCCACAAACATGTATGTGCAGGCTGCCCTGAACAGAGGTGATGGTTGAGTTCCCAGAAAAGAGTCCCGTAAAGGCCACTTAGGAATTCTTATTGTGGCTCAGCGGGTTAAGAACCTGACATAGTGTCCACGAGGATGTGGGTTTGATCCCTGGCATGGCTCAGTGCGTTAAGATCCAGCAGGCAGTGCTGCAAGCTGCAGCATAGGTTGCAGATGCAGATTAAATCCTAAATTGCCATGGCTGAGGCGAAGGCCAGTAGCTGATGTGACTGCTAGCCTGGGAACTTCCACATGCTGCAGGTGCTCCCAACTCAGCCCCTGCTCCCAACTCAGAGCCCCTGCCTCATCCAAATCCACTTTGGATCTAAAGTCTCTAGCCTGACTCATCATAGTGGTCAAATGGCCATTTCAGTGGCCACATCTGCTCCTCACCTGTGGCCTAGCTGACCCAGCACATGGAAGACAGGGAACCAAGCCTTTAAGACAAGGAGATGCTCCCCTTAAGGGGAGAGCTCCAGCCCCTCACTCAGGAAGGGACACCTGGGTGGTCTGCCTATGTGACGCTGCTCCCTGGGGGGTAGGCAGTCTCTGTGATGGGGTGAAGGGAAGTGGTCATGGAGGCACTAGGGTTGGGTGAGGGAATGGGGCCTGGAGACTCAAGGAGATGTGAGTGGGCTAGGAGACACAGGAATTAGAAACACAGGAACAAGAGTTCCCGCTATGGCACAGTGGGTTAAGAACCTGGCTTGTCTCTATGGAGGTGTGCATTCAATCCCTGGCCTGGCGTGCCTAGGTCACAGCCCTGGCTCAGATTCAATCCCTGGCCTGGAAACATCCATATGCTGTGGGTGCAGCCCAAAAAAGAAAAAAAGAAGAGAGAGAGAGATTTATGTTCTCTTCAAAATCCAGTTTTAGCTCTAGATCAGAGTGAGGCGCCTGCCTGGGAGAGGACGGGGTGTCATGAGGGCCTGGCTCTGCTCAAGGAGGATCTCAGAGGCCCTCCCTTTTCGATCCTCTTCTGTGGATCTTCTTGTCACTGTGCCCTTCCCTCCCCTTCCTCCCTCTCACCCTTTCCTTCTTCCCCACCCTACCTTCTGCCTCCTTTCTGTCTTTCTTTCCCAACAGAATCAGAAGCAATGGTAAATATTTATCAGAAAGGCTTTAATTAAAATGTTGCACACTCAGCTGCCACCCCAGCTACTTTCCCAGAACTATAGGTCCTCGCAGCAGCTAATTATTTAAAGTAAAATAGTGGCGTTCAGTTCTGTATATGAGAGATTAACATATTAATGGGGAAGCAATTATGCTCTTCTGTCCCTGAATCACAGCTTCAATGGGTTCTGTCCCAGAGGCCTGGTTCAGGACACCTGCTCAGGTGTCCCTGTATCCCCCTCCTGATCCCAGAGCCAAAGCTGGGGTGGAGGTAGGTGTCAGACTCCCTTCTCCAGGGGCCCTTTCCTTCTGTCTGAGAATGCTCCATCCTAACTAAGAGATGCGTGAACCAGAGAAGGAGGGAGATGGTGGGAGCAAATATGATGCTGGGGAGTGGAAAAGGCCACAGGCATGGGGAGGGGGACAGAGTGCAATGACTGGCAAAAGGTTTTCAGCAGCTGCCACAAAAGGACACACCAGAGGGGGAGGCTGTTGCCCTTCAGATTAGGGGGTGGAGTGGGGGATGGGGTGGGGTGGGAGGAGGAACCTGACTTGGAGCCGGGGCTTCTGGAGGGGCTGTGGGTCTTGATCACTTATTCATTTGTCCATTTATTTATTAGTTCATCACCTGTTTACATGAGCAACGTGCCAGGCATTATATCACCCACTGAGGGTCAGAGCTGCAAATCCACTGTCCCTGGCCTTGAGGAACAGCTTCCACCCTATCACCTGCACGCACCCTTGGTCTCTGGTTTATCTTCTTGAGACACACACCCAGGCTCAGCTTGGCCACCAGGACAAGTCCAAGTGTCTTCTGAGCAGGCACTATTCAAGCCAGGGCAGTGATCCAGAAGTTTCTGGGACAACAGGGCAGAGTCTTTGGTTTAGTTGTTGTTGCTGTTTCTTTTTTTTCTTTTTTTTTTGAATTTTGTCTTTTTAGGGCCGCACTCACGGCATATGGAGGTTCCCAGCCTACACCACAGCCACTGCAACACCAGATCTGAGCTGCATCTGCAACCTACACCACAGCTCACAGCAATGCCGGATCCTTAACCCACTGAGCAAGGCCAGGATCGAACCTGCATCCTCATGGATCCTAGCTGGATTCGTTTCTGCTGTGCCATGATGGGAACTCATCCTCTTTTTTTTTTTTTTTTTTTTAACGTTAGATAATCCACTAATAAAATTACTCACATGCAGGTTATTTGGAATTAACTCACATTGCCCACAACGAGGCTTTAAGGGTAAAAAAAGCAAAAGGAAAATATCATATGTCCTTCGTATTATAATACACTATAACCACCTCAGTACAAACTATGGCTGCACTCCTGCCTTCTTATTTTCATCTGGCAAAAAAGCCATGAAGACACTAGGTGTGGTCTATGAAGCCCTAAAAGATTGTGGTGTATCTTCATTTTTCAAAGAAAAAAGATTGCAATTATCCTCAAGACTCCCTTCCTTTGGGGAATCCTCTGCCTGATGTGGGAGATTCATCCTCTTCCTTCAATCTGACATGGAGATACATGACCTCAATGAATCCAGTCTGAGGGGAGACACAGCCCTGCCTCAGGGAGCCCCAGTCTGAGGGGAGACACAGCCATGCCCTGAGGTAGCTCACATCTGATGGAGGAGATACAACTGTGGTTTCCAGACACATTCCAGTCTGAGGAAGACCAAAAAAAAAAAAAATTCCAGAAATAATTCATACATGGCAAGCAAGCAATGTTGACCCAAGTGAGCCCCGGGCACTGGGGAGACACATGGCAAAGGCAGGGTCTAAGTAGAGGACTCCAGGCCAGGCCGCCCCTCTTGCAGCCCCTCTCAACCAAGGCTCAGGCTGAATCCAGGCAGCACGTGGTTATAGACCCTTCAGCAAGCAATTAGTATTCTAAACATGAAATTAATTTCTCCTACAAATATGAGAACCTAGTAATTTGTTTCACTTTTATTTTATTGTCAGATAGGATTCATTTTCTACATGATTTTATGGTTGGATAGGATTCATTAGAAATTTCCCCTCAACTACTTCTCTTTTTAAAAAAATCCTCCTTCAGCTGCTCCGCCAGCGGTTGAGCTGGCCTTAGCTTTCTTTGCGTCACCCGTTCCCACAGGCTTCCCTGCCATAGCCCCAGGGTCTGCTCCTCAGTTTCACTTTAATTTCCCACTCTCAAGAGCCAGGTACTGAAATGGAGATAAATCTTCCTGGAAGCTGCTGCAATGGGACCTTTGATAATGGAGCAGTGGGGAGACTTGATGGCTCTGGGGCGCCTCTGTATTATTTACTGACATTGTGACTCTCGCTCTCTCAGAATAACACCTCTAATTTGTTTAGCACCCACTCTGGGTCACCACATAACTTTGTTACCTGCTCCTTCTCCCACCTCTGCCTGTGTCCTGCTTACCACAAGGTCACTGGAAACTGACCTTCTGGAAACGTGCTGGGCCTGTGAGAGACAGGTTCCCAGCCTGAGCCTGTGGAAAATATTTCTTCAGCCCTGACACAGGCTCCTGCCAACTGACCTCAGCAGTACTCAGAATTAGGCTCCGGAGCATCTCCTGTTTTGTTATATGAGCAAATGTTTGGGCTTCATCTCCCCCTCACACTGGGCTCCCTGAGGCAGGGCTGTGTCTCCCCTCAGACTGGAGCTCCCTGAGGCAGGGCCGTGTCTCCCCTCAGACGGGGGCTCCCTGAGGCAGGACTGTGTCTCCTGTTCAGACGGGGGCTCCCTGAGGCAGGGCTGTGTCTCCCCTCACACGGGGGCTCCCTGAGGGCAGGGCCGTGTCTCCCCTCAGACTGGGGCTCCCTGAGGCAGGACTGTGTCTCCCCTCAGACGGGGGCTCCCTGAGGGCATGGCCGTGTCTCCCCTCAGACGGGGGCTCCCTGAGGCACGACTGTGTCTCCCCTCAGACGGGGGCTCCCTGAGGCAGGGCTGTGTCTCCCCTCAGACTGGGCTCCCTGAGGCAGGGCTGTGTCTCCCCTCAGACTGGAGCTCCCTGAGGCAGGACTGTGTCTCCTCCTCAGACGGGGGCTCCCTGAGGGCAGGGCCGTGTCTCCCCTCAGACGGGGGCTCCCTGAGGCAGGGCCGTGTCTCCCCTCAGACGGGGGCTCCCTGAGGCAGGGCTGTGTCTCCCCTCAGACTGGGGCTCCCTGAGGCAGGGCTGAGCTGAAGTCTCCCCTTCCCCAGCTCATGGGGATGGCTCTGCCTTTATATCCCAGCCACACTCAGCCACTGACTAGAAAGTGTGATCTTAGTGCCAACGTCCTGGTGGATCCAGAGCATGGTGGCTGGGACTGTCAGTCAGTTTGCCTTCTGCAGGAGTTCCGAGAGATGCATTTTCATGGCCACCATGAGCCAGATCCTTGCCTCTGAGCCACTAATCTCAGAAAGCCTGACAACAACCCCCTGTCCTGCCTCTAGTGCCCTGGCAAGCAAAGCAGCCTGGGACTCCCTGCCATGAGGCACCACGGGGCTCTCCATGCTGGAGATGGTATGGGCACACTGGGAGCTCTGCTTGAGGCCGTAACTCATCCCCAAGGGGCCTTGGTGGAGAAGCCCAGTGTCACACAAATGTCCAGAGGCTCCCTCCTCCAGAGATGACAACTCCCAAATCTGGTTTTCCTGGGGGATAGCTTTTCCAGCAGGCCTTCAAGGCTCAGCCCCAACCAGCTCCCTATGAAAGGGAGGCTTCAGGGGAACAACGAGCTGGGTGAGGCCAGGCACCCGGAACTCAGCAGCCTCAGCACCAGGCAGCTGGCCTTCAGGAAGCCCATTCTCTCTCCGTAGAGAGGTTTCAGCCTCCTCACGGTCACCGTGAGGCTTACTTAAAGGAGAGAAGACAGTTGCGAACAGCCAGCCCAGAGCCCGGCTCTCCACAGATGCCCCGTGAAGTGGCCTTCCCCCTGCTTCTCTCACTCCTCTGATCTTAGGCTCTTCAGCAGACCCGCTGCCTCTGATGCCACAGTAATTTGCTGGTTATATAACCCGCGTCCTCACTGGGTGGCAAGTCTCATCCACTGGAGAGGCTCCAAATTAATGATCTATTATTCATGCCATCCACAGCATCTCTCCACCCACAATGTCAATAAGAAAGAAAAGCTACATGCCAAGGAAAAGAGAGGGAGGGAGAGGCATCCTTGGGAGAAAGCAGGTGCTGAGAACTGAGGTCCCGGAAAGGTTCTGAGCAGAACAGAGCCTCAGTGGGGCTGCTGACCTGAGAGAGCCCTTTAGAGCATCTCTGTGGAGATTGTTTTCTGAGTTTCCTAGAAGCCAAGGTCATCGGTAGAAGGGACTGGGTGGGAAGCAGCTCCTGGTGACTCACAATTTCATGCAGAGTCCACAACGCCCAGTGCAGAGCCCCATCTTAGACCCCGGGTGGGGCTGAAGGGAAGAGATATAGAGAAGAGGGGAGACACAGCCCTGCCCTCGGGGAGCCCCAGTCTGAGAGGAGACACAGCCTTGTCTTCATGGGTCTGACAGGGGAGACACAGCCCCGTCTCAGGGAGCCCGGGTCTGAGGGGAGACACAGCCCCGTCTCGGGGAGCCGGTCTGAGGGGAGACACTGCCCCGTCTTCAGGGGCCCCGGTCTGAGGGGAGACACTGCCACTCCTAGGGGAGCCCCGGTCTGACGGGGAGACCACAGCCCCGCCTCGGGGAGCCCCAGTCTGAGGGGAGACACAGCCCTGTCTTCAGGGAGCCCCGGTCTGAGGGGGGATACACAGCCCCACCTCGGGGAGCCCCGGTCTGAGGGGAGACACAGCCCTGTCTTCAGGGAGCCCCGGTCTGAGGGGATACACAGCCCCACCTCGGGGAGCCCGGGTCTGACGGGGGAGACCACAGCCCCGCCTCGGGGAGCCCCGGTCTGAGGGGAGACACAGCCCTGTCTTCAGGGAGCCCCGGTCTGAGGGGGGATACACAGCCCCACCTCGGGGAGCCCAGGTCTGACGGGGGAGACACTGCCATGCCTCGGGGAGCCCCAGTCTGAGGTGAGACACTGCCACGCCTCGGGGAGCCCCGGTCTGAGGGGAGACACAGCCCTGTCTTCAGGGAGCTCCGGTCTGAGGGGAGACACACACCTGCCTCAGAGAGCTCCTATATTTAAAACAAACAAACGAAAAACAACACAGACCCTGCTCCCTCAGACTCTGATAACATACATTTTTTTCTGTGTACAAGTGAGAGAAGATTTCTAGTAATCTGAGATAAAATCTAGAAGACAAAGGTGAAAAGGCACAGCAGACATCCAGACTGCTCCTCCTAAAGTTTAGAGGGAGGGGGATGATCTAAGGACCAATCTATAAATTTTACACTTTCACAAGGCAGAAAATCTGCTCTAGTTTTCAGCCGAACGTGGCTGATAGAACATAATCACTTAGCTCTGATCCCTCCCTGACATCAAAAATGTGAATAAAGGAATAAAGAAAATAAAGATAATTATTAGCTCTAGGAAAATTAAAAATAGTAAGAAAGAAACTGTTATCACACTTGGGCTCTTTTCTAAGCAGAATTTATGAAATCATAAATGTTAATGCAAACATTGAATACTTATTTTTAGACAAAAGTTGTGATAAAAGTCCCATTGTGGCTCAGCATGTTCAGAATCTGACTAGTACCCATGAAGATGTGGGTTCGATCCCTGGCCTTGCTTAGTGGGTTAAGGATCTGGGGTTGTGGTGAGCTGTTGTGTAGGTCACAGGTGCAGCTCGGATCTGGTATTGCTGTGGCTGTAGTGCAGGCCGGCAGCTGAAGCTCCAATTTGACCCCTAGCCTGGAAACCTCCATATGCCACGGGTGCGGCCCTAAAAACAAAAAACAGAAAGGAGAAAAACATCTTTTGAAAGACTTGTGGGGAGTGTGATTATGCTGTCGGGAGAGTGATGGGGGAGGAACAGCAGAATGATAAGCGCTCAAACTCCATAGCCGGAAGTCAAGGGATAATGTCTCAATGGAAAAAGTCAAGCAAGAGCCAATAAGAAGGAAGGAAGTACCAGAGGAAATAACTAGAGAGTTGAAAGCTCCCCCTGAGGAGAGAGATTATAGATGGGAAGCTTGTAGTTGGGCACAAATAATATTCCTTCCAAATAATGCATTTGACTTACATATCAATTTTGATAAAAATTCGTATTTTTAT
Organism: Phacochoerus africanus; assembly: GCF_016906955.1. Classification (NCBI taxonomy): domain Eukaryota; kingdom Metazoa; phylum Chordata; class Mammalia; order Artiodactyla; family Suidae; genus Phacochoerus; species Phacochoerus africanus. The sequence goes on from NC_062552.1 coordinate 37,226,562, forward strand.
AAGGGAAGGAGAGTGTTGTCAGACGTTTGGTATCTGGAGGACAGCGGGTATCAGGTGGTTAAGCTGACCAGTGATAAAATCATCAAAACAGCATCAGAGGAAGGAGACCAGCAGGACTGTCTCCACAGATGCCACAGTCCAGCTTAGAGTTGCTCAGAATCCCTCTGTCCCTCTCCCGAGCTCATACCGGGCTGGCGGAAAACAGGGCAGCAACCAGAGACGCCGACTCAAAACTAAAAATATCAGGCACAGACGTTCTCAAAGTGAACAATCCACTGGGTCGCATCTGAATTCCTGCCATTTCAGGACTTTAATACCATCAAGAATAAAATTACTTGGACTTCCCTTCATGGTTCAGTGGTTAACAAACCTGACTAGCATCCATGAGGATGTGGGCTCGATCCCTGGCCTTGCTCCGTGGGTTAAGGATCCGGTGTTGCTGTGAGCTGTGGTGTAGGTCACAGACATGGCTCAGATCCCACGTTGCTGTGGCTGTAGCACAGGCTGGTAGCTACAACTCTGATTCAATCCCTAGCCTGGGAACCTCCATATGCTGAGGGTGTGGCTCTAAAAAGCAAAAAAAAAAAAAAAAAGGAAGAAAATTACTTGTCTTTGGTTTAGCCCTTTACAATTGACAAAACCCTTTCACATGTATTACATGAGATGTCAGCGTTGGGCCCTATCTGTCCAATAATATTCTTCATTTACAGCCAATAGCACAGGGCTTGGGGAGGAAGGCAGCTTACTTAAGATTACATCATATTCTGGGGTGAAGATGGGCACATCCGTGCTTCCCACCCAAGTGGCATTTTGGGATCAGCTGGACAACTTTAGAAAATATACTTGTGGGAGTTTCCACTGTGGCTCAGTGGGTTAAGAACCTGACATAGTGGCTGTGAGGATGTGGGTTCCATCCCTGGCCTCACTTAGTGGGCTAAGGACCCGACATTACCATAAACTGCGGCATAGGTCACAGATGCAGCTCGGATCAGGTGTTGCTGTGACTGTAGTGTAGGATGGCAGCTGCAGAACTGATTTGACCCCTGGCTCTGGTACTTCCATATGCCACGGGTGCAGCCATAAAAAGAAAAGAAAAAAAAAAGGAAAAAAATATACTCATGTCCAGCTGAATTGGAGTTTTTGTCACGGTTTGAAGTCTCCCCAGGAAATTCTAATGGCCCATACCAGGCCACCTCTAGTCCCCTTAACCATCCTTCTCTCCTGCTCCTCAACACACAGCCTCCTGAGGACATCAGGGAAGGCTGGGTCATGGCAAGAACAAGCACCACCAAAATTTCAGTGGCTTAACCTGACAAAGACTTATCATTCTCCCAAAGTCCACTGTGGGTCCGGGCAATGCTGCAGGGCAGCTGTCCTCCATATGATGACTCAGTGTCCTCTGCCCCTTCAACCTGGTGGCTCCTCCAGCTCAACTCAGGTTTCCACACTTGCCATGGCAGGAGGAAAAAAGTGCTGAAGACACGCGTACCGTCCTTTAATGCTTTAGCATGTAAATGACACGCATCACTTCCACCTACAACCCATTGGCCAAATGGAGTCTTGTGATCCCAACAAAACAGCAAGTTTTGGGGTGGGGGCTATAATCCTCTCCTGTGTCCTAAAGACAGGAAAACCCAATGTAGGTAAGTACCAGTGATACCTACCACTTCCTTCATGGTGCCCCGGAAGTACTTGCTGCTCCCTGCATGGGCCCCCTGCCCCCCATTCTCCCTTTCCTTCCTGCTCCTTATGGCCTGGTGGGAATTCCATCTCCCCCTCGACACCCTCCTTGGCCATTGCTTTCTGCACTGATCCCCTCAGCCAGGCCAATACCAGTTCTCATTATCTGTGGGCTGGATTTTGGCACTTCCAGTTCATCAAGCATTTTCTGTCTTTACATGTCCTCTGTTGCAAATGATTTTCTCTCCTGGACTTTGGGCACAGTATTGGGAGGGATTGCTGTTTCGGTCAACAGAGAAGAGTTTATCAGAAAAGTGGGAGGGATGGAGGCCCAAGGAGTGGTCCCCATGATGTCTGAGCCTTTGTGCATTGCAGGGAAGGGAGCCGAAGGTACAAAGGACGCCTGGGACTTGGAAAGACTGTTTCCAAAAGCCCCTCATTCTGAGGAGCTTATACAGAGAAGTGAACACTGGTGAGAGCTGGGCGTCTTGGCAGGAGAAGGGCTCCCTCAGAACTGCCAGTTATCTTAATGAGGGAGTAAGTATCGAAAAGGCCGTAGGCTGCATGGGAAGCCCACCAACGAGCCCAGGACTTAAAAGGACATGTACATGAAATGGGAGGTGGCCAAAGGCCGTAGGCTGCATGGGAAGCCCACCAACGAGCCCAGGACTTAAAAGGACATGTACATGAAATGGGAGGTGGCCATTCCCCCATCCATGCTCCCCCTGCACCCTGAGCAGATGGGTCCCTGCAATTCCCACATGCTGGGGTTCCTGTCTGCTGCCATGGCCATTTATTTATGTTTAACAAACATAACACTTATTATGCAGCAAGCACTATTACACGTGCTTTGTAAATACTAACTTATATCATCTTCTTTTGATCCTGTGTGGCCTGTGGTTCCCTCATCCCCTCTACAGATGAGGATAACTTACTCAGGTCATCACTAGTGAGGGGCAAAGCCACTGGCTCCTTTGTGATGGGCATTTCTTTACATGCCCAGCAACTAACAACAGCAAGCACAGGGGGGGCATACGCTGAATGAATGCTGTCTTGCTTCCCTCTGAGGCCAGACTGCCTGAGTTCACTCCCAGTTCCATCACTTCCTAGCTGTGTCAACCTGGGCAAGATACTCACTTCTCTGAACCTCTGTTTTCACATCTGTAAAATGCGGCTAATAATAAGCCTCACAGAGTTGTAGTGGGGATTAAGAAAATTAAGGAAATTAATATCTGGGAAGAGTTACACAATCCATGGCACAGGGAAACACTCAATAAAATGTAATTTCACAGGCTATATCAGCTCATCAAACTGTTAGCTTCTGTAAATATACATTAACCGTTTTGTTTCATTTCTGACACTGCCTAGAATGTATTGAGCACACATGTGTAAGTAATATCCTAGTATAGGGGATCATCTTAATTTATTGCTACAAAACAAAATTTATCAGCTTAAAACAAAGCACATTTATTTCCCCAGATTTTCTGGGGGTTAGGAATCCAGGAGTCACTTACTTGGGTCTTCTCTTTTCACGATCTCTCACAAATCTATATTCTAGATGTCGGCCAGGGTTGTGGTCTCATCTGAAGGCCCAACTGGGGAGGGATCTGCTTCCAAGTTCACTCCATGGTTATTGTCAAGATTCAATTCTTCCATGGCTGTTGGACCACGGACCTCAGTTCTTTGCTGGCCATTGGCAGGTGGTGGCCCTCAGCTTCTTTCCATGTGAGCCTCTCCAACTTGCTTCATGAGTGTAAGTTCATGAGAAGAAGAGCCAGGAAGAGAGAAAGAGAGAGAGCTGGTAAAATGGAAGTCACAGTCTTTCATCACTTAGCCATGGAAGCAGCATTGATCACTTACACCATATCCTATTGTTTAGAAGCAATTACTTCAGTCCAGCCCTCACTCAAGAGGATGATCATGGGGCTCATGTCAGAAGCTGCTGTCCCTAGGCACAGATATATTTGTTAGCTGAACTCAAGTGCCCCCCTCTGCTTCAGATGAATGTAGTCAGGGTGGGGAGGCTGACATGTAGAGTTCTAACTACCTTTGCTTCTAGGGCAAGCCTCTTTGAACCCTTTTGGGGCCTCTGCTTCCACCCCATAAAATGAGCAGCCTTGATTAACCAGGAGATGGCTTTGGTACTTTCCACCCAACACTCTGGAGTTCTAGGCTCTTTGAATGTAACAGGTCTTGATTCAACCAAGCTGACAAAGTCAGAGTTCTCTGCGCTTTTGGAAAGCAGCCAGGTACATGATCGTGTGAGTCCCTTCCAAGCTCCCAGCCCAACCAGGTGAGGGGTGGATCACTGCCTCCCTCCCACCAGCCAAGCTGCCCCATCCCACACATCCTTGATGGAAGGAAGGAAGGAAGGAAGGAAGGAAGCTGAGTCATGGGCAAAGGAAAAGCCCCAGGTGTTTCCACTTGCCTTCCCCATCACTTTGCCCTGAATTGCTCTGGAGGCTAAATCATTGCCCAGCATAATCGGCCAGGCCGGCCAGCATCAAACCCTTGGTGAGATGAAAGGCCCTCTTGAGGTACAGAATTCAGAGCAGCAAGTCCTGCACAGAGCATGTGATTAGAATAAATGTATGTCCCTGGGCCTGAACACAGCTCTGCGGCACCTATGCTCCCCTCGGAACCTTTCTTATCTCTTGCCACACTGTTCCTTCCCTTCTCCGACAGCTCGGCGGCAGCCCACCCAGCAGGCCCTCTGCGTCAAACAATGCCCTCTTTTCCCCACAGACAATGATGCACAAGTACGAGGATCCTGAGGAACATGGTGGGGGATGGAGAGTCTAGAGAGCCTGGTGCGGGTCCTGGCTGTGTCCCTAGCCTACAGTGTGGCCCTGAGGGTGTCCCTTTCCATGCTGAGCCTCAGTGTCCTCATTCTACTGATGATAAAATTGGATTAGATGACTTCCCAAATCTCCTCCAGCTTCCAAATCCCATGGTTCTGACACTTTCCTAAAGTGATCAGGAAATAGGAGTCACTTGATGAGAGAGGAGGTGTTTGGCTATAATGAATGGAAGCCATAGTAAAATGGGGCTTCTGCACATTTATCTCACTTAATCTGAAGTAGAGAGATAGGAGGGTTCGGGGTTGGGGCGGTGGTTCAGCAATGTCACTTTCCCATCTTCCTTCACTGCCAACCCCAGTGAGAGATGTCCCCCTTCAGGGGCCCAAGACGGCCACAGCTCTCAGCATCACAGCTTCCTGTGATGGAGTCAAACACAGGAGGGACGCAGAGTGGTGGGCTCTCCAGGAGGCTGGTGCCTTATCAGGGACTTGTATCTTGTTATTATTGTTACTATTCCTCATATCTTATGATGGGTTGAATTGTGCCCCCCAAAGATATGCCAAAATACCTCAGAATATAACTTGATTGGGAAATAAGGGCATTGCAGATATAATGAGTTAAGATGAGGTCATTCTGGAGCAGTGTGGGCCCCTAATCCAATATGCCTAGTATCCTAATAAGAAGAGGAGGAAAACACAGAGGAGAAATGGCCACACAAAGACAGAGAAATACAGAGAGACGACCCTGTGGTGATGGAGGCAGAGACTGGAGTGATGCGGTGCCAAACCAAGGAACAGCCAGGATTGCCATGACACCAGAAACTAAGAGAAAGGCAAGAAACAGATTCTCCCCTTCAGTCTGCAAGCTAGCATGGCCCTGTGGACACGTTGATTTTAGACGTCCAGCCTCCAGAACTGTAAGAGAATAGATTTCTGTAAGTTTGTGGTGGTGTGTCGTGGTAGCTGACGCATGCTTCATTGGCAAGAATTGAGCCACACCCCCTCAACTACTAGCCAAGCACCCATTGTTTAAACGAGCTTGGCCGTGCATGGTCAACCATGGTTCATCATGGGAGCTGAGCGCCTTGCTTCCCGGACAAACCCAGGCTCCTCCCACAGGAAGAGGGAGTGATGATTAGATCCTCAAGTCTAATACAGTTGGAATGTAAGAAAAATGGGATCCCCAGTTTCTCCCACCCCCTGTGATAGCTCCACATGTGGGGTCTTTCTCAGTCTTTATCTATGCTACGTGTTTCTGGCTCATACATATCCAGCAAATTGCTAAGCAATGGTTGACAAGAGGCAAAATTAAAAAAGGATACAGTCAGAGCCTTTCAGCATTCCAGCTCACACAGGAGATTAAAAGAAGGGCTGGGAGGCCTGGGTGCCCCTCAGCCTGGATGAGAAATGGATTTGGAAGACACAGCCTGAACTATGGCTTCCTAGAGGATGGGTTCTCAGTCCACACTGAGGTTGCACAGGGGGCTGGAAATGGGGAGGAATAGAAAAAGAACATGAGACTTTAGGGTGAAGACAAGCTTGGTCTACCCTCAAAAGATGGCTCTTGGGGTCCTGGGCTGCAGTGGAAGGCCTGCTCGCAGAGAGCCAGATGAACACAGATGCATCTAGGAAAAACCAGTTCTGCTGCAGCCACATCTGTTAGAGCATCCCCCAAGCATCTCACACGCACATCTGCTCCCCCCACATGCTCTTCAGTCTGTGCTTTCTGTCTCTGCCGAAAGTGTTTCCATTTTCCCAGTTGTCCAACCTGTAGTCATGGGTGTTACCCTTAACCCCCTCCCTGTCCTTAACCAGTCACTCACCAAGTCCTATGAATTCTCTCCCCTAAATACTCCTGAAATCCTGCCTTCCTCCTGCCCATCTTCGCTTGCTGAGTTTACTGTGCGGTGGTCTCCTTACTCAACTGCCTGCTCCAATCACCCCTCCCACTCCCTCTCTGATACTCCCTGTGGCCAGAACAATCTTCAAGTAACCCAGATCCAATCACATCCCACTCAAAACCAGTGCTGGCTCCCCATGGCTTTTGTATTAATGTCCAGTCTTCCTGACTTTCTTTCACAGCCCCTCATGGCCTTGAAAAGCCTCCTTATTTCCTTTGAAAGCCCCTCTCACCACAATTCCCCTGACCGCCCGCCCAGTCCCCTGATCCCCATGTTCCACAAAGCCACTCTTTTACTTCCTCCAGCCAGCCTGCTCTCTTGAGCCCCTAGACCTCTGAACCTGCCACCAAGTCTCCCCCATTACCTGATCTCCCCTCTCTTCCTCTCTGATTAGTCTTTATACACATTTCAGGTTTCAACTTAAATATCACTTCTTGCAGGAAAATGCCCTTCCTTCCCCCACCGGGTTTAGTTTGAGCTGAGCCCCCTGGCCCTCCCTGGTCGGCTCTGTGTTGCAGGGGGTGGGGGAGTGAGGTGACCCTCCTCCCTCCAGGCCTCCGGGGCACCTGGCTCCCCTGGCAGTGAAGTGGAGGGTAGGAGAGAGGGAAGGACCGCCATTTCTTTACTTCCTCTCTGTGTAAGGGACCTGGCAGCAGCGCCCCCCTGCAGGCTCTGGCTCCCACAGCAACACACCCACTGTGGCTCCACTTCTCCCTGGGGACCCCAGAAAGATCTCCTAACGATGCTGCCTGACTTTGCCCCTATAGCCGGGAGGGGTAGCTGCTTCCTGCTGTTGTTAATTTCCAGGTCCCTGACCCCTTCCATCAGCTGTTAACCAATCTTCTCTGTTAAATCACTTCAGTTTTGAAAAACCTCAAATGACTTTGGTTTTCCTGGTCCCAACCAACCCACATAGACCTTCCCCAGGGAACAGCCCACAGCGCTTCCCCAGCCTGTTGCTATCCATCATGAATTCTAAGGGCCAGTTTGCACGGGTCTATTCCCCTAATGGGAGAGTTTCATGAGCGCAGGGACCACATCTGATGGCTTGCCATTGTACCCCATCCTACCCCTAAAACAGTGTCTACCTAACAAGCATGTGAATGAGTGAGTAGATTTCATGTTGAGTTGCCCGTCCTTGCAACTGCCTATTGAGTTCACTTTTCCTTCTCTGACTTACAAAGCTCCTTTCTCCAAGAAAGCAGCCCCACTGCTTGGTCCTTATCCTGTAGGATTCCCCTTTGCTTTACTTCATTAAGTAGGTAGAAGTAATATGGAGTAAACCATCCAAAGATCCCTGCCCACCCAGCTTCCATTTTCATGGCATATCTCCTGGGGTGGGGTTCGGCCAGAGGAGACAGGAGAGTTGCAAAGTACAGGACCGGCACAAAGCCAGGTGATGGAATTCTAGCTGGGGGTATGATTGTGGCTCCGGTGGGGAGCTCCCTGCCGGGGTCAGGGGGTGTGATTCTGTGCACAGGAAAGTCCTCGGGCCATCTCCCCTTCCTGGAGCTCTGATAGCCCCTAGATGCTGCCCTGCAGCCCAGCTTCGCTAGAGTCAGCTAGGGGTGCAGAGAGGATGATGCCTGGCTGCCTGGCTTTGTTCCCAGATGTGGGCTGGGTGGAAAGGCTGAGTGGGGTCTGGCAGCCCAGCGTGGGAGGTACTGGCGTGGCAGGTGGAGAGAGGGAAGCACAGACAATGACCCAGGATGACGGCTGTGGTCTGAGCTGCTGTTTTCCCACCCTCCTTCCTAAGCCCACGCATCACACTTCAATCAGTTCTGAGGATCTGTGTGGCAACGGGAGACAGGCAGCTGCAGAGACACAGAGCATCCAGCCACGCCTTCCCCAGCCCAACACTGATTGGAAATAAACACGAGGGCCACACACAGAAGTGGCTTTCTCACCATATGCGGCAGAATCTGTTTCCAGACCCGGCCAAGAGCCAGCAGACAGGAGGGGAAGGTGGTGAGACACTTAGGCAAAGGCTCAGGGTTGGGGATCTTGGGGTCAATTAAGATTCCACCCTTGGAGTTCCCATTGTGGCGCAGAGGAAATGAATCCTGGCCTCACTCAGTGGGTTAAGGATCCAGTGTTGCTCTGAGCTGTGGTGTAGATTGCAGATGTGGTTTGGATCCCGTGTTGCTGTGGCTGTGATGTAGGCCGGTGGCTACAGCTCTGATTAGACCCCTAGCCTGGGAACCTCCTCATGCCACAGGTACGGCCCTAAAAAAGACAAAAAAAAAAAAAAGATTCCAGCCTCGACAGACTGTTGATTCTACTCAGGTAATGAGATACACCAAAGGGTAAAGTGCAGGTCACGTGGGTCTCAGGGAGAGGAAAGGGTTAAAGAGAAGGGGAACCTAGACCAGGGCCGGGGAGGGCAGACCCCCTCCCTGTTCCAGCCGGAAGTCATCTTGGGAACTGGATCTCCACGTGGGGTGGGGAGGAATGGGTGGGGCAGAGGGAGTGCTGAACAGCGGGGCTAGGGCGTAGGGCAGAGTTAGGGGAGCGGGAGTGTAAGTTCAGCGCTGCTGGGGATATGATGACAACAAACACCTTCCATTTACTCAGCGTGTCCCAGGCTCCAGGCTCAGTACTAGGCACTTTTATTCATCATGCATTTCATCTTTAAAATAACCCTCTGGGAGTTCCCATTGTGGCTCCGCAGTTCACGAAATTGATTAGTGTTCATGAGGTTGCAGGTTCGATCCCTGGCCTTGCTCCATGGGTGGAGGATCCGGTGTTGCTGTGAGCTGTGGTGTAGGTTGCAGATGTGGCTCAGATCCTGAGTTGCTGTGGCTCTGGTGTAAGCCGGCGGCTACAGCTCTGATTGGACCCCTGACCTGGGAACCTGCATATGCCTTGGGTGCCACCCTAAAAAAGACAAAAGGATAAAATAATCCTCTAAAGTAGTAGTTACTCTTGTTCTCATTTTACAGAGGAAGGAAACCAAGGCTCAGAGAAGTAAAGAGACTCATGAAGGTCACACAGTTAGGTGTGAGGAGCCCAGCCAGGCTTGGAAACCAAGTGTGTTTGCCTCCAAAATCCATCATCCGTGCAGCTACATCTGTGCTCTGTCCCACAGGCTTAGCATCAGCCAGCAACAGGGTGCTGCACGGGGCCAGACTCTGGCCACAGTTCCCTGAGAGCCAGCAGAGGGGCAACCAGTGACTCTGGCTGGAAGGATCCCAGAGGTCTTCACTTAGGGAACCTGGAGACCCAATCATCTCATCTCAGGCTTCTAAGTCTTTCCTGGTTATTAAGGCGGGTGCGGGGCTGGGACCCAGCTTTCCTTCCATCCCTGCAGCCTTACAACCACTGAGTGTTGGCCCAGTTCCCCAAGCATCTTCCCTGCCATCCCCTGCACTGCCTGAGCTCAAACCCTTCCCGTCTCCCACCTGGCCCAGCTGGGTAGCCCCTGCCTCTGACCCACCTTCTATGCTGCTGCCGCCACAATCCTTCTCAAAGGCAAATCTGGTCATGTTACTTCTCTTAGAAGTAACTCTGCCATGCGTTCCCATCATGGCTCAGCGGTTAATGAATCTGACCAGCATCTGTGAGAACACAGGTTCCATCCCTGGCCTCGCTCAGTGGGTTAAGGATCCGACGTTGCTGTGAGCTGTGGTGTAGGTCGCAGATTCAGCTCAAATCCTGTGTTGCTGTGGCTGTGGTGTAGGCCTGCAGCTGTAGCTCCGATTTGATCCCTAGCCTGGGAACTTCCATATGTTGTGGGTGCGGCCCTAAGAAGACAAAAAAAAAAAAAAAAGGAAGAAGAAGCAACTCTGCCAGGACTCCTGTTAGCCTTTGGGATAAAGCCCAATTCCATCGTCTGGCTTTCCAGCCTCTCCTAAGCCGGCCCGACTCACTCTCCCAGGGCCTCCCTTTCTCACACCCTCCATACTCCCGGGAGCCGGAGGCCTGGCTGTTTTCCCAAACGTGCCCTGCATTTCCACACTTCTTCGCCTTTGCTCCTGTTCCTGCTCCCTCTGCCTGGGTCGGCTTCCCTGTGCTTGATGTTTTCCTTCAGCAAAATGTCACCTTTTCTGCCCAACTGAAATGTCAGGTGCTCCGGGACGCTTCCTCAGCAGCCTCTCCTTTAGGCTGACGCCTCCCCGGCAGACTCCTGGCTTTGTGATGAAGGAGAGGATGTGACCATTAAAGCAGCAACCACTAACCCTGTGGAGTGCTTACTCTGTGTCACGTGCTGCTCAAAGCTCTTCTCATGCAGTAACTCCTTTAATCCTCACAACAACCCTACGAAGTGGGTACTCTATATCCCCATTTTGTAGATGGAGAAGGAAGGCCCAGAAAGGTGAAGTATCTTTCCCAAGGTCACACAGCTGGTAAGTGGAGAGAAGCCAATATCCAACCACAGCCGTGAAGCTCCAGAACCTGTACACTTCCTGCCGTGCCTCAAGGCCCCCTCTGTCTCAAGGACGTGCATGCAGTGAACATCGGAAGGTACCTCTACAGGAGCAAGGCTCAAATGACCACAGAGGTTGTCACTCACTTGTCTCTCCTGGAGGTCTGTGAGGTCCTGGAGGGCAGGGCATGTCTCACGAGCCTCCGTATGTCCGTGTCTAGCACCCGACAGGGGACAAGGATGAACAAGGCACTTATTGGTACAAACGAATGAATGATGTGCCTTGGTAATTAGAGTGCCCCTCTCCCCGAGTCAGCGCAGGAGAGGGGTAAAGCCCCCCTAATGATGACCCGGCTGTGAGCTGACCCATTTCACCAATGTCCCCAAGGCAGGTGAGAAATGAGGCCAGGAAAAGGGTCCCCTGTGAGGTCCCTTCATGAGGCTCTGTTATATCCCTTCATCATCCTCCAGGGCTCAGGGCAGGGTAAGACTGACCTCCCCACAGTACTGAGGCTCCTTAGAATACCCCATGGCCTCTTTGTGGGTTCCCCATGTCCCAGGGGCACACTCATCACCCCTTCTCTGACCCACACGCCTGGCTCTCGAGTGGGAAGCAGAGCTAGACGTACAGAAGTTGGGGGAGGGGAATGTGATAGGCTCTAGAAGCCACTCAGGTCCTTCCTGTCACACCCCATCACTTGCACACCCCAGCCATCTCCTATGGGGTGTCCATCTCACCCCGCCAACCATACAGTTACCCAGATGAGAAACCTAGACCCATCCACGTCTCCCTCCCCTTCACCCCCACACACAACTGGTCCCCAGGTCCTTCCAATCCACTTCTAACACCTCTGGACCTGCCCCCTCCGTCCCCAGGGTCCCAGGGTGCATCGCCGCCGGTCTGAAGTGGGAAAGCCCCTGTCAGCTCTCCCTCCCCCAGTGGGTCCCCACTGCCACTTCCTTCTCCTTCCTCTTCTGCTGCCACAAGAGCACCCTGTCATTTATGAATGGGATCATGCCACTTCCCTGTTTAAAACCCTTCCATGGCTCCCCACTCTTCAGAGGATGACACTCAAGCCCATAACTGTCCCCACCTCCTCTCCTTCTCCGGCCTCTGTCCCTGGGGCTGCCTGCATACTGCACGGGCTTGGCCATGCCAGTCCCGCCGGAGCTCCCCCATCTCACCCTCCCCTTCTCCTGGCGTCAACTTCTCCCTGAGAAGACATGGCTCAGCTAGCAACTCCTCCAGGGAGCCCTCCATGAACAGCCTCCTCCCCTGACGTCTGCCCCAGTGACCTCTGACATACCCCTTGTCTATAAACCACTCCCGGGACTTGGCATGTTTTACTGAAATCACCCCGTTGTGTATGTTGCCTCCCTGAACTGTTTAAGGACTGGATCTGTCCTATTAATATTCCATTTCCTGCCCCTAGTTCAGCATCCGGGATGGAACTTAGCGGGGACTTGGTGACTGTGCCTTGAATTGAAAATGGCTTTGAATCATCCATCTGTAAACAGGCGAATCCCTGAGCCTACCCTCAGGACCACCGTGACAACGAACGGACACGCTGCGTGTGAAGTGCTCCCTATTGTTGTTCACTTTCAGGTTGTTCACTATCACTGTGATTGGTGTTACTATGACCCACAGAGCGTACTTGAAAAAGCATGAGGCTGGGCATTGGCATACACGGATTCTGGTCCCAGACCCCACATTAACTATCCGGGTGACCCTGGGCAAGTCCATCATCCTTTCTGAATGAGTCCTCAGTAAACCTTATTTTCCTTCCTTGCTTCACTTCCGTTATTGAATGATTCCCTGTATTATCCCCACCTCCCCCTTTCTTCAGCACAGATAATTAAGAATTTGCAGATAATTAGCCTCATACCTTGATGCATGATCACTGCGTTTATGAATATCCCCAGTTCATAAGCAATCACGTTGATACCCATCACAGAGGAGGCCTCCACCTCCACACTGAGCCATCATCTAAACCTTACATGTTTTTGCATCAAAAAGTAGAACAAAATTAAACCAAAGGATAATCCTTGAAATATAGTTAACTTTCTGACAAACGTGTTATATATGTATTTCTTATTTCCTCATCTTTTTTTTTTGTCTTTTTGTGATTTCTTGGGCTGCTCCCACGGCATATGGAGGTTCCCAGGCTAGGGGTCTAATCAGAGCTGTAGCCACCGGCCTACGCCAGAGCCACAGCAATGCGGGATCCAAGCCGCGTCTGCAACCTATACCACAGCTCACAGTAACGCCAGATCCTTAACCCACTAGGCAAGGCCAGGGATCAAATCTGCAACCTCATCGTTCCTAGTCGGATTCGTTAACCACTGAGCCACGACGCGAATTCCTTATTTCCTCATCTCTTTGAGGGCTGGGGAAACTTCAGTGAATGAGTAAATACCAGCCTGGACCGCTATTTGGGGACCAAGCCCCGTGGTGGGCCCCTATAGCACTAAAGCACCAGCAACCCCTTGGTTATCAGATCCCCCTGCCCACCCAGCCCCTCTCCCACCCAAGGGGGAAACGGCAACTTCTATCTTGCAAAGAGGGGACAGAATCTTATCGAAAATGGTACTGCAGGGCTGGATCAAAGCAACCTACTCTTGCAGAAAATCACGAAAACTGTGCCAGGCTGTAAAGGCGAATTGCTCCTATTACTCACATCAATTCTGAATAAAGGAGAAGTGACTCCCCCTCACAGAAGCTACTTTGAGATTTGAGCCATTATCTTCCTAAAGGGGCAAGGAAGAGGCAGGAAACTACATTACCCGGAATCCCTGCAGCTGAACCTGGACCAATGCAGGGCTTCCATTGGCAGTCTCCCAAGGGACTAGGCTAATCAGCGCATGGGACTGAGGATGGTGTCCCCCATATGTCTCACCAAGAAATTCAGGGCAGGAATGAAGAAGAGAGGATGCAAATGTTGAGTTTTTCTACGGCCGTTTTTAAGAAAGATGACTTGGGCAAAAACAGTCTGCTGGTAACTAGTCCCTTAAACCATGGCATGCTGGAGGCAGTACAGAGCCCAGACTAACAAGGTACCCTCTGTGCTCAGATAACCCTTGCCTAGATGGGGGAGACACCGTCCTGCCTCAGGGAGCTCCCAGTCTAATGGGGGAAACAGCACCTGCTCCTAGGGAGCTCCCAGCCTGATGGGGAAGACAAAACCTCTGCCCCCACGGTGCTCCCAGTCTAATGGGGGAGACACAGCACCTTTCCCCAGGGAGCTCCCAGTCTGATGTGGGAGACTGGTGGGGGAGTCCAAAGTCCGGCCACAATCTCTGCTTCTGCCCAGCTCTCTGCACTCCCTGCCAAGGTGTCCTCCGCAGCCAGTTAGAGCCGGCTGTGCAGCTGTGATGGACACAGGTGGCTTGGCACTTGTCCTTGTCTTCGCTCCACTGAGCCTAAGGTTGGCCTGGTTCGGGAGATGAACGGACAGCTCTCATGCCAGGGAGAAGAGCTGAGGGGGAGCAGACAGGTCCAAATGCAGCAGAACTTTGCAGCCTGAGCAGGTGGTCCACCAGGGGAAAACTTCTCCAAAACTCTTCTTGGGTAGAAATCTTTATTCCTAGCCCCCGTTCCACCCCCTGGACGCCTCCCCTCCTTTGAAAATAGACCTGGCTCCCCGCATTCAGGAAGCTGTCAGGATGACCGTCCCACCTCTGCGCCAACATTCTGTTTAGGGCATTCAGCTGCACAGGACTGCCACAGACATGACCTTTCCTGATGTGACATCCTTTTCTTTCGAGGGGAGCTTCTGGTCCCTTGGGCCCTTTCAGAAGTCCCTGGACTCCCCCCAAATAAGGCATGAGTCTCTCCTTTTCAGATTTTCCTCCTTCCATCTGGCCCAGGGCCTCCCAAATCTAAGATGGCTATGACCACCGTAGCCTGGGGGCTTCACAAGGGGGAGCAATCACCCCCGGGGGACTTGGAATGGAAGACATTTCGTTGAACCCCATCTTTGCTATTGAAAGCTGTCTTACTTTGGCTAAGACACGTCATCTCTCTGAGCCTCTGCTGCCTCAAAACAAAACAAAACAAAAAAACAGGAGAATAAGAGTATTGCCCCAAAGTCACATGGTCCTGTAATTGCTTATAACAAATGATTAAGATCTCTGCTATACTAGTTACCATTATCATTTAGCTGAGAGTTCCCTGGCTGCAGCCAATATCCAGAAACCTCATTCCGAATGTGAAAAAAAAACAGATAAAAGGGGCTGCTCAGTTTACAGCCAGGATGGGGTTCCTGGAAGCCCCTCCTTCAGAGCCTCCCCCGTTTCCTTCCCCACTAAAGACCCCAGAGAACATGGTTATAAGGTTAAAGCAACACCAAGAAACAAAGCCCAGCTCTGAAGCTTTACTCCCCACCGGTGACTGATCAACTGAATGGGTAAGGTCTTCACTTGCAAAGTGGAATTAAAAGCTCTCCTTCAGAGATTGGCTGGGAAGATGTAAATGGATTACCAGAAAATGTGAAAAATTGTTATTATGGGTCAAGTGCCAATATTTCTTTCTCCTGAGGCTCTTTTTAATTTTGTTTGGGGTCCTTGCACACAGTATGGCGGGCTGAGAATGGGTTTAGTATTTCCAGGGATGACCTGGAAAGAAGGGCTGCTGGGGAGACAAGGAAAACAAGGCAGAGATGCCAAGGGTGGAGGCCAGGGAAATGAGTGAGCTTTCTCATCGCTTTTCCATCTGGGGAAAGATCAACCCTTGAGTCTGGGGCAGTGCTGGGCCAGATGGTGAAGATGGAAAGAATCAGAATACTCAGCTTGCCGAGGGCCAGGCCTACCTCTCACCTGACAGAGAGGAAGGGGCAGGGAGAGGAGTCCTATAGCTGATGGGGAGGGACCTGCTCAAACACCTCATCTTTGAAGGTACTTCAAAGACTCCACTTAACAACCAGGCAAGGACTCCCTGAAGACTCAAGGACTCTTATAGGCCGATCTTTAGAGACAAACTATTTTTGACTCATCAGATGTATCATTAGAAATGCATGCAGGAGTTCCTGTTGTCTTCTGCTCAGGGGTAATGAATCTGACACGTATCCATGAGGATGCAGACTCGATCCCTGGCCTCGCTCAGTGGGTTAAAGGATCCGGCGTTGGGGTGAGTTGTGGTGTAGGTTGCAGACATGGCTTGGATCTTGTGTTGCTGTGGCTGTGGCGTTGGCTGGCAGCTGTAGCTCTGAATTGACCCCTAGCCTGGGAACTTCCATATGCTGCACTAGTGGTCCTAAAAAAAAATAATTAAAAAAAATTTTTAAAAAAAGAAAGAAAAAGAAAGAAAGAAAGACATGTACTCAGCTACAATTAATAGTCAACCCAACCACTTAGCTTAAATTCAAAGGAGATTATTTTTCTTAAATATCAAGTAATCCAGGGATAGGTGTTGCTGGTATCAGTGATTTAGCTGCTCAATCATGTCATCAGAGTCCCAGGCCATTTCTGCATCCCCACAAATGGATGCTCAGCCTCACCGCCTACAGCCTCACAGACACAAGATGCTTTCTGTGGCTCCAGGCACTACAGTCTCATTTATGGAAGGAGGAATAGGGGCTAGGGGAGGGTGGTGTCATGGAAAATGCTGCAGAGACAGGACACATCCAGCAGGTGGGCCCCATCTACCCAGGAGGAGCAGGTGGGCGTGTGGAAGTATATGCAGCCTTTTGGACTGGTGGCCTCATCCTCTTGCGACTTTCTGCTCGCCCAGCCTGGGCTGCTGAGGACCACCTGTGCAGGTGTGTGCTCCTGTGATGTGGAACATTATCCCTCAGCAGAGGGCGAGGGCAGTGGGCCGGTGGGAGGATTCCATCCCAGAAGTGTCCGCTCCCTCTGCTGGCATCCAGGCTTCCGTCAAGCCCTGGAGGTGGCGTCTCTGAGAGCAGAGCTCTGCCTGTGGGAGGTTACCAGCTTATTTACTCTAAATCGGCTGACTACTTACCTCACCTTCCTCTCCCGCACCCTCAGTAGCAAACCGACCAGAGGCACGCAGCGTGCCAGACAGAGCAGTTAGACTCATTAGAGATGCAGGAGCCCAAAGAGCCTCTCCCTGCCAGGCGTCTCCCCCACAAGGGTTCTGGTTGCTCAAGTTGGAAAATGGCACCTTGGGTTCAGCAATTAAGACTTCACGTGGACCTGCTGCCTTTGATCACAAGGGCAGGAGGTGACGGGGCGCAGAAATGGCGAGGGCAGTGGGCAGGTGGAAGGATCCTGAAATGAGCACTGTGCGGGGAGTCCTGTCCTGGTCCGAGGGCCAACATCACTCGATGGCCTCGGGCAAGGCTCCTACCCTCTGAGTTCCCTCTTCTGTAAAATAGGAATGATAATCACATGCATCACGAGGAGCAATTAACCACTCAAGACTCAGGGTAGCAACTTATTTCTTTTATTTTCTAATTTTTCTTTTTTGGCCCTGCCCACAGCCTGCGGAAGCTCCCCCCAGCCAGGGAGTGACAACATTGGATCCTTAACCCACAGAGCCACCAGGGAACCCCAGCCACTTAATTTAAAATCATTTATTCAGGAAATTTCCGTGAAAACTGAAAGGAAAATAGGTAAATGGACTGAATTGCCTCCCTCCCCCAGGCCCTCCCCCTCCAAATTCATTTGTTAAAACCCTAACTCCCATTACTTCAGACTGTGACTGTATGTAGAGGGAGGACCTTGGAATTAAGACGTAATTAATTAAAATTAGGATTTAATTAATTAAAATTGGGATGGACCCTAATCCAATCTGACTGGTGGCCAGAGAAGAGGAGCTAATTAGGATGAAGACAGGCAGAGAAGAACATGTAAAGACACAGGGGGAGGCTGGCCATCCACCAGCCAAGGAGAGAGGCTTAGAAGAAACCAGCCCAGGGGTTCCCACTGTGGCTCAGCAGGTTACTAACCTGACTAGTATCCAGGAAGATGCAGGTTCAATCCCTGGCCTCAATCAGTGGGTTAAGGATCTGGCGTTGCCGTGAGCTTTGGTATAGGCTGTAGACGTGGCTCAAATCCTGTGTTGCTGCGGCTGTGGCTGACAGGTGCAATTCTGATTTGACCCTTGGCCTGGGAGCTTCCATATGCCTCGGGTGTGGCCCTAAAAAGCAAAGAAAAGCAAAGAAGGAAGGAAGGAAGGAAGGAAGGAAGGAAGGTGGGCAAGAAGAAGAAACCAGCCCTCCTAGAGTTCTCATCGTGGCTCAGTGGTTAACGAATCCGACTAAGAACCATGAGGTTGTGGGTTCGATCCCTGGCCTTGCTCAGTGGGTTAAGGATCTGGCATTGCCGTGAGCTGTGGTGTAGGTTGCAGATGAGGCTCAGATCCTGCGTTGCTGTGTCTCTGGCGTAGGCTGGCAGCTACAGCTCTGATTAGACCCCTAGCTTGGGAACCTCCATATGCCTCAAAAAGAAAGAAAAAAAGAAACCAGCCCTGCTGACACCTGGATCTTAGACTTCCAGCCTCCAGAATCTTCCATTAAGTCACATAGCCTGTGGTAAGTTGTTACGGCAGCCCTAAGAGACTAACACAGTAAATATGATAGATTTTTTAAAATTCCAAGCTACCTTCAAGAGGCAGAGAGTCACTTCTGCACCAGCACAATGCAGGTTATCTAAGTGGATAATCCCACATTGCCAGGCCCTGACCAGGGCTGGGGAGACACGCCTGCTCTGTGGGGAGAATGAATCCATCCTGAACCAGGATGGTGCTATTTTGGGCACTCCCTTCAAATCAGAGACTGAGTGTTTGCAAAGCCCCAGCTACCCACATTGATGCCCAGGAGCGCCCAACAACAACCAGCTCATGCCAATCACTGAGGCAAGAGTGCGTGTATTACTCATAACTTGTTAATAATATACTGAAAATTGCAAAGCTCATGACTAATTTGCCTGCTTAAAACATCAGACAAGGTTCAGGGTTATGCCTGAGGCACTGTCACTTCACTCAGTCAGCCACTCACTCATTTCATGTATTCAGCATGAATATTTTGAGAGCTTACTGTCTGCCAGGGAGTTCTAGGCTTGGGGTTACAGAGAAGAAAACCATCAACCTCCCTGCTTTCAAGGAACTTGCATTCTCCTGGATGGTAAAATGAGATTAGCAAATAAACCAGTACACACACACACACACACACACACACACACACACACAAGCTGCATAACGGAATAGCACATGCAGGGGATATAAAATAATATATTTTACAAACGTTTATCAAAGAAAAACGTTTGACAGGCGAACTCTCTGTCAAGTGAGATAGACCTGAATGAAGCAAGGATACAAACTGTGCAGATAGGTAGTGAGAGAGCATTCCAGTCAGAGAAAACAGCAAGTGCAAAGGCCCTGAGCTGGGAGCAGGTTTGTTGTGTTCACAGAACAGCAAGGAGACTGAGGGGGCCATGTGACAGGAACAGGGAGAATGAAGAGGCAAGAGCAGCAGGAGAGGAGTTCAGGGAGGTAGTGGGGGCCGGCTCCCGCAGGCGCCATAAAGACTCAGGATTTTATTGGGGGTGTGAAGCCCCAGGAGATTTTGCACAGATGAGTCATAGGCTTTAAAAGGATCTCTCTGGAGAGTTTCCATCGTGGCTCAGCAGGTAATGAACCCATGAGGACCATGAGGACGTGGGTTTGGTCCCTGCACTTGTTCAGGAGGTTAAGGACCCAGCGTTGCTGTGAGCTGTGGTGTAGGTCACAGACAAGGCTTGGATCTGGTGTTGCTGTGGCTGTGGTGTAGGCTGGCAGCTGTAGCTCTGATTTTACCCCTGGCCTGGGAACTTTCATATGCCAAGGGTACAGGCCTTAAAAAGACAAAAGAGGAAAGACAAAAAAAAAAAAAACCTCTGGCTGCTGTGTGCCCAATAGACCAGTGAGGGTGGGAGGGGGAACCAGTTAGCAAGCTGTTGTTCAAAAAATAAACAATGGTAGATGAAACTAGAACAGTAGCCACCGGCAGTGGCAGCGGGAGGCAGTCACCTTAAGGCAGATTTTGAAAGTGGAGTTGGCAAGACTTGCTGATGGACTGAATGTGGGATGTGAGAAAAGGAGAGCTGAGATCTTGCCAACAATTTGGCCTGAGCTCCTGGGTGCAGGGAGGGTCACCCATCCACCCTGCCACGCTTGCTATGGGAAGGGGCAGGTTTGTGGCTGTTTCATCTTCCCAGAACTGCACACAAGATACAGGGCCTCCATCTGCGCTACAGACTGGGTGTGGATGGGGCATGGGACCTTTTCTATCTCCAGTAGCGCAGTGACAACCATCGCCCCACCACACATCCCGTGAGAGGTGGCTTTGTGCTCTGGTGGACCAAGGGCTGCAAGCCCCCTGGATGTAAGAGCTGTGAGGGGCCTTTGTCGTGGTCTATAGAACACATGCATGAAATCACCTGCCATACCTGTCGACGATGAGAGCCCAGCCCAATCCCCGCCTTCTGTGTCAGAGCGTCCGTGTGGGAGTTCCCGCTTTGGCACAACAGGATCATAGCATCTCTGCAGTGCCAGTATGCCGGTTTGATCCCCGGCCAGGCACATCGAGTTAAGGATCTGGCATGGCTGCAGCTGCAGCGTAGGTCACAACTGCAGCTCAGCTCTGATCCTTGGCCCTGGAACTCCATATGCCATGCAGCAGCCCAAAAAAGAAAAAAGATGAAGGAAAAAAAAAAAAAGAGGAAGGTTGTGTCTTGGGGCCAGAAACCCACCTGTAACACATTCTCTGGGTGAACCTCATGCTCCCCAAAGTCTCTGAACCACTGCTGTAGTGGAAGCCCTTCAATGTCAGGTGAAGAAACAGGTTCTCACCCACAGCTCCTACCCAGGCCAAGTCCCTTCCACTACATCAGGCTGCCAGGGTCACAGCCAGAGCTTCTAGTGGCCCAGCTGAACTCACTCTTGATGGCTTCCCCAGCTCTCTGCCTCTTCTCAAAAATAGGACCTTGGTTACAAGGGGGCCAGCAAGACATGTGGTTCTCCACCCCCACTGCTGGGAGGAGAGGCTCCCACAGGTGGATGAAGGTGGGTGTGTCATTCCCGGGAGTAGAGTCATATCCTAATAGAGGCTGGATGAGGAGCAGCCATGACTGAATCCAAGAAGTAGGAACATGGGGACACTTCTGATCCTGTCCCTGCTGGATGAGTTACTGGGTCTGGAAGGAAGAGGTTCTTTCCATGAAGCCACGCCATAGCATCCTCGACCTGAATCTCAGAGAAGAAAGGCAGATGCCCGGGCTCTGATTAAGCCACCTCACTCATCTGAGACTGATGGAGTTTCCTGATCTACAAGATGTAGTTTGAATCCTCTCATGCGGCTAATTGCCAACTTGCTCATAGAGCCATAAGTCAAGCAAGGCAGCCAGGGGTGGGTAGCACAGGGTGGTCCCAGGAGCATTATGCTTGTCTGATTCCCTGTCCCTGAGCCCCAGGAGCTTTGATGGCAGAGAGCCTGGTGGGCACCCTTCACTGTGATGAACTAGCAAACCCTCTCGATTTTTTTTTTTAGGTTTTTTGTTTGTTTGTTTGTTTTTCTTTTACTTCCCAGGCCACGGATTGAATTGAAGCTGCAGCCACCAGCCTACATGGCAGCCACAGCAATGCCAAATCTGAGCCACATCTTCAACCTATGCCACATCTTTTGGCAATGCCAGATCCTTAACCCACTGAGTGACGCCAGAGATCAAACCCACATTCTCACGGACACTGTGTCGGGTTTTGTTTTGTTTTGTTTTGTCTTTTTGCCATTTCTTGGGCTGCTCCTGCGGCATATGGAGGTTCCCAGGCTGGGGGTCTAATTGGAGCTGTAGCTGCCAGCCTACGCCAGAGCCACAGAAACGCGGGATCTGAGTCGCATCTGCGACTTACACCACAGCTCACAGCAATGCTGGATCCTTAACCCACAGAGCAAGGGCAGGGATCGAACCCGCAACCTCATGGTTCCTAGTCGGATTCGTTAACCACTCCGCCACGACAGGAACTCCCTGTGTCGGGTTTTTAACCCACTGAGCTACAACAGAAGCTCTGAACCCTCCCAATTTGCTCATGTACAAGATTTAGAGTAAAATCAGTCCAGTTATCCTGAGTTCCTCGGACCTCCAATAAACCAGATGATTTTAATCAACTGATCGGTAAAACTTTGCTCCTCTGCCTCTGACATTCAGGTCCTCCCCTACCTAGCCCCTGGCAAAGAAGGCCTCCACAGCGAAGGGAGAACTTTCTATAGCCCCCCAGGTCCAAGTGGGATCTTCAGTGGAAGGTGTGGGTCCCTCATTCTGCCTGGGAAGGGGGGCTGGTCGTCACCGCCAGGCAGCTCGTTGTCTTTAATTCCAGAGGTTCCACACCTACCTCCACAGGGCCGCCCTCATGTGCACACACACTGAACACAGATCAGATAAATAAGCAACATCCCGAACAGGAGGCCCCACAGACACACACCCAAAGCACACAAAAGAAAATCAGGCATCATTGTAGGTGATTACAGTATGTCAGGCAGTGTTTAAAGGTCTCTACAGGTGTTACCTTCTTTAATCCTCACAAGAACCTTGCAGAGAGATTTCCTTGATGTTATCATTTTGATTTGACAGATAGGGAAACCCACTGGGGGTTCCCAGTGGCGTATGTAGAGCCAAATGTCTAGTGAGTCTTTGGGTCTGTACTTTCAGCCACAACCCTCCCAGCTTCCCGCCGTTACACGCCACTCCAAGCACATGTCCCCACACGTATGGTGCTCCATGAATAGACACACATGTGACTAATCACCCTGAGGACACACCCTGAGTCAGGGTACCTGGCATTTGCTTCTCCTGGTCCCTCCCCTCCATCCCCTGTAGGAATGGCTGTACCTTCAGATGCTGCTCCAGGCTCCTGGGTCCCTCTCTTGTCCTCAGACCTCAGAGCCTGAGAAATTGCTCATTTGTCTCATGCAAATGCAGGCAAATTGCTGAGATGAGTTTGAGTCTTCATTCAGGCTTCTCGGTGATAGGCAGATCAGGAACAGAAGCATGAACTTTAAATCATATTATCTAAGTCCACAACATTTAATAAATCTGTGGTCGGGAGCTTTTTCACTTGCTGCTGGCAGTTAAAGGAAAGGGCAGTTTTACAGCTAAGCCCTGCTATGCCCCCAGATCAGGCTCACGACGAAATCACTCATTCTGCCTTATCAGACTCCATCATCACTCCCTTAAGCAGGGACGTACTGTTTGTTCCGGCACTAACACCATTTGCTCAACGTGCAAGAGAAATATTAAAAGAATGGAGGGACTTCCAGTCTCTGAGCAAGTTCTTGGGGTGCAAGTCCTTCTAGATGGCGAAGAAGCCCTGCAGGAAGAAGAGGGCACAGGAGGTGGGGGAGGGCAGGTGCCTGGACACTGCCCAGTGCTTCCCTGGAAGAGGGACACCAACTTGGGCTCAAGGCTGGGAGGAAGCAAGAGGCAGAGCCACTGTCCTCCCTTCTGGAGCTAAACCCGGCTCTGAGAGGTGTTGGTAACAAAGGCTCCGGGTGTGCGACATCTGATTCAGCACATGCTGCCCATGACCTTAGGCAAGTTCAACCTTGGGACTTTAGTGTCCCAATCTATGAAACGGGAGTGAAAAAATAGCACCTGCGGAGTTCCTGCTGTGGTGCAACGGGATTGACTGTGTTGGGAGCTCTGGGATGCTGATTCGATCCCCAGCCCAGCACAGTGGGTTAAGGATCTGGCGTTGCCACAGGTGCAGTTTAGGTTGCAACCGAAGCTTGGATCTGATCCCTGCCCCAGGAACTCCATATGCCAAGGAGCAGTGAAAGAAAGAAAGAAAGAGAGAGAGAGAGAGAAAGAGAGAGAGAGAGAA
The DNA here is from genome assembly GCF_016906955.1 of Phacochoerus africanus. Lineage (NCBI taxonomy): Eukaryota > Metazoa > Chordata > Mammalia > Artiodactyla > Suidae > Phacochoerus > Phacochoerus africanus. The sequence goes on from NC_062552.1 coordinate 37,250,123, forward strand.
AGAGAGAGAGAGAGAGAGAGAGAGAGAAAGAAAGAAAGAAAGAAAGAAAGAAAGAAAGAAAGAAAGAAAGAAAGAAAGAAAGAAAGAAAGAAAGAAAGAAAGAAAGAAAAGAAAAGGAAAAAAGACCACCTATTTTGGAGTTCTTGAAAGAATTAAGTAGAAAATGAGTTTACTCTTAGGTTTCTTGATCCAGAAAATATCTCATCCCAGAAGTCCAGGAGCATTTCAGGAAACAGATGGTTCTGGTCTTACCTGCATTTTCCTTGGAGGGAGGGGTGTGGCTGCATCACAGAGAAAGAATGCCAGGATTTCAAGATGGGGATGGGGTTTGGGAAGCCAGCCTGCCGGATGGTCCACGGCGATTTCATCTCACCCCAGTGTAGTCCCCTCCGGCGCTGGGTCAGGGTGGGCCTGTGTGACACACAGAATGTGGTGGAGTGTGGATGTGTGACTTCCAAAGCCAAGTTTTAAGTGTTCCAAGAGTCTGTCTTGGAGGTTGGGATTGTTTGTTCTTTTTTTTCTTTTTACGGCTGCACCTGTAGCATATGGAGATTCCCAGGCTAGGGGTCGAATCAGAGCTGTAGCCACCAGCCTATACCACAGCCACAGCAATACCAGATCCTTAACCCCCTGAGCCAGGCCAGGGAGCAAACCCACATCCTCATGGATATCAGTTAGGTTCTTAACCCACTGAGCCACAACGGGAACTCCGGGATTGTCTGTTCTGAGGAAAGCCAGCTGTAGGCCGTGGGGATGCCCAAGCAGGCCTGCAGAGAAGCTCACGTGGTGAGGGACTGAGACCTCAGGCCAGCAGCAGCACCAAGCTGGCACGGATGTGAGTGAACCACCATGGAAATGGATCCTCGGCCCCAGGCAAACCTTCTAGTGACTGTGGACAAGAGAGCCTTAGACGGGGCCACCCAGCCGAGCCATCCTGCATTCTTGACCCAGGGAAACCAGGAGGGATAGTAAATGTTTATTGTTTCAGGATATTACACAGCTATGGAGACTAGAAACAGGGTCAAAATCCTCATTTTTCAGACTAGGCAAACCCATAGGAATGCGGCTGGCTCGAGGTTGTTAGGAATCCAGAGACCAGAACCAGACCTCCGGGTCCTGAGCTGACTGTTTCCTTCCACTGCCTTGAACCTAGTGCCAGGCCTGGTGCTGGAAACCAGATTCAGTGGAACCAGGGAAGTTTACTCTCCGCCTCTCTTTGCCCCCAGCCTCCACTGAACATATTTCAGGCTCTTGGTCACAGGCAAGGAGTTGTTTTTCTTTCTTTCTTTGTTTTTTAGGGCCTCTCCCATGACATATGGAAGTTCCCAGGCTAGGGGTTCAAATTGGAGCTGCAGCTGCCGGCCTACAATACAGCCACAGCAATGCCAGATCCAAGCCGCATCTGTGACCTACATTGCAGCTTGCGACAACGCCGGATCTTTAACCCACTGAGCCAGGCCAGGGATTAAGCCCGCATCCTCCTGGATGCTAGGCATGTTTTAATCTGCTGAGCCACAATGGTAATGGATTTCTGGTTTTCATCCTTGTTGTCTTATGCTGAAAAGATGGCTGCCACAGCTCCCACAATCACATACATCCTCACCTGACCACTTTTAAACAGAAAATAATGGGATTCACCCTATCACAGGGCTTAATGCCATATGGGAAAAATCAGAATTCTTTTAGCAAGAAATGAGGCTAATAGCTATTGGTTACCAACAGCCTTTACCCCTCATCTAAATAATCAAGTCACATTGCCTAGAGCTGCTGTGTTAAAATGAAAAAGAGTTGTAAAATGTTAAGAGTGGTTAGAACATCATTCCTCTCTCTCTAGCAAGTCCACATCATTGCTTTTCAAGTCCCCCAATCAGCTAAGGGTCCAAGAAAAAAAGGATTTGGCTAATGTGTCCTGCTGGTTGACAATTAAACTGAAAAATAAGCCAGGTCCTCTGACTCTTGGACCAAGCTTGGGTCAATGTTTTCCATAATGGGTGCCAGGGAACAATTTTCACAAGGTGACCTTCCAATCAAAAAGTGTTGAGGAGTTCCCGTCGTGGCGCAGTGGTTGGCGAATCCGACTAGGAACCATGAGGTTGCAGGTTCGATCCCTGCCCTTGCTCAGTGGGTTGACGATCCGGCGTTGCCGTGAGCTGTGGTGTACGTTGCAGACGCGGCTCGGATCCCGCGTTGCTGTGGCTCTGGTGTAGGCCGGTGGCTGCAGCTCTGATTAGACCCCTAGCTTGGGAACCTCCATATGCCGTGGGAGCGGCCCAAAGAAATAGCAAAAAAAAAAAAAAAAGACAAAAAAGAAAAAAGTGTTGAGAAATCAAATAGGTTGGAGAAATGCTACCTACCTGATTCCCCTCTTTGTCATTCATTATCCCCATTAGCATAGTAAAGGCGCTGAGAAGTCCTGCAGCAAAACATGCACCTTATAACATTTTACCTAACAGTTCCCTAAATACATTTGAACATGGACTTGTCACCTCATGGCCCTGATTAACATCTTGTGGGACTAGCATTCTGAAGAACACCTTTGGAAATGCCACTTCCTTTCACCACACCCCATTCCACAACCACTGCTGAACACATCCGTCTGCAGAGACAGGATAATTAGTCCAGCATATGCTGCTGCGCTTCTACTGCATTCTGGTGCAGTTTCCACTCAGGTGGTACATTTTTTCCTCGGTTAATGAAGAGGTTTATTTTTGTGTGCTCATTTAGGAATTGTAATCACTTCCAAGAAAGAGCAAGAGTGTGCCATTGGAAAGAATGAGCTTGAAGTTGGGAGGTAACAGAGAAATGCACAGATATATCTCTGGGTCTGAGAGTGCTGGCAACAGTAGCCCGCACAGCCCGGCCATGCTACCGTATATAGGTCACTCTGCACACATCACCACAGATGGTCCGGTCCTCCACTCTCTCCATACACACAGCACAGCTAAGGTCACTAGCTGTGCCAGCCACCACATATCATTGTTGGACGATTTCTTTCCCTTAAGTCTGGATTCTCTTGTCATCTCCTGATAAGGACACTAATTCTCAGAATGCTTAAGAGGACTGACTCAGGGTCCAGGTTGTGGATTCTGGACTGCCTTTCCCCTCCACAGGGCTGCCCATTCAAGGCAAACCACTGTGATCAGTTACATTGTTTCACTGTTTGTTGAAGTAATCATGAGGGAGTTCCCCCTGTGGCTCAGCAGGTTAAGGATCCAGCACAGTCTCTGTGAAAATGTGGGTTCAATCCCTGGCCTTGCTCAGGGGGGTAAGGATCTGGCATTGCCGTAGCTGTAGTATAGGTTGCAGATATGGTTCAGATCTGGTGCTGCCATGGCTGTGGCGTAGGACTCAGCCACAGCTCCTATTCAACTCCTAGCCCAGGGGTGTCCATGTGCCACAGGTGTAGACATAAAAAAAAGAAAAAAAAAGAAAGAAAAAACGTGCTGAGAAGTGCACTCATCAGACATGTACAACTGAAATGAGTTTTCACAAACTGAACTCATCCATGTGGCCAACACACCCCGGCAGCACCTCAGAAGCCCCCTCGTGCTGCCTCCTGGTTACCACACTCCCCAAAGTAACCACTGCTTTAGTTTTGCCTGTTACTCAACTTCAGATGAATGACATGGAGCAGTAGGTATGAGTTCTCTCATGTCTGGCTTCTTTCCCCTAAGAGAATGTTCATCAGATTCTCCCAGGTTGTTGAGCATAATTGTAGGTCATTAACTCTCTTTGCTGTGCAGTGTTCTACTGTGTGAATACACTGCCCTTGACTTAGTCATTCCACTCTTGACAGACGGCTTTTATTTGAGTAGTTTCCAGTTTGGGACCATTAAAAATAGTGCATCTATGAACTTTTTTTTTTTTTTTTGACTGTGCCCGAGGCATGTGGAAGTTCCCAGGCCAGGGATCAAACTCCCCCCACAGCAGTGACCCCAGCTGCTGCAGTGACAATGCCAGATCGTTAAACCACTGGGCCACAGGAGAACTCTCTATGGACGTTCTTTTTTTTTTTTTTTTTTTAATTTTTGCTTTTTAGGGCCACACCCGCGGCATATGGAGGTTCCCAGGCTAGGGGTCTAATCAGAGCTGTAGCAGCCGGCCTACACCACAGCCAGAGCAATGCCCATAGCAATGCAGGATCTGAGCCACATCTGTAACCTACACCACAGCTCTCGGCAACGCCGGATCCTTAACCCACTGAGCAAGGCTAGGGATCAAACCCACAACCTCATGTTTCCTAGTTGGATTCATTTCCCATACGCCACAAAGGAAACTCCCATTTTTTTTTTAAGTTGCTTTTTCTTATTGATACATTGTGATGTAAACACAAAGGGCCTGATAACAATCTCCCCCACCCCCACCCCACTCACATACACTATATTCTAATTAATTGACAGAAACAAGGGGGCACGAAAATCAAGCCCTACTTAAGCAGAGAATACTCCCCAGAGAAGGCTGTTTCTGGCAGGGCTGAAATCCACTCCTCAGCGGGGCTGTCCTCTCCTCTTCTCAAGGCCAGACTAATGGATGAGATGGAGAGAGAAGGGAGGTTGCACATTCATACAGTAAATAACTGTCAAGTTCAGGCTCTGTCCCAAGCACTGCTCCGGTGGCTGGAAATTCTGCAGTTGACAAAATGAGACAGCCCAGTCCTCAGGGACCCAGGATGCTAACTGAGCATGAAAATGATGCTCAGCCTCTTCTCCTCTGGAGCTGGACCAAACTTCTCCCAAGGCCCTGGGGATAATGAATGCCCATCTGATAACAACAACTACATCATAAATAATAATAATAGTAAGCTCGTAGCATTTATTTGTCTTTCTCTGTCTGACTTACCTCACTAAGCATTCTACTCTCCAAGTCCATTCATGTTGCTGCACATGGCAAAATTTCATTCTCTTTTATGGATGAGTAGTATTCCATTATCTATATAGACGTAGATATAGATGATAGATGATAGATAGATAGATAGATAAGGTACTTCACCTTCTTTATCCATTCATCTGAGAAGGGGGAGGGGTAAAATAGGGGGAGGGGATTAAAAGGGACAAACTACTACATATAAAATAAATAAGCTATAGCGATATATTGCACAGAACAGGGAATAGAGTCAATATTTTATAATAACTATAAATGAAATATAATTTTAAGAACTGTGAATCCACTAGGTTGTACTCCTGAAACTTATACAATATTGCACATCAACTATAATACAAAAAAAAAAACAACCCAGCAAATTACTTTAAATTACATTTTAAACATCCCCTTTAAAAGCTCCAAGTCATTTTGGAATGACATGTCCTGCTTCTCTCCATCCTCTGCCTCTGTCCCTGTCCTTTGTCGCCTCCTCTTCCTAAAGAAACCCAAACTGGCTTCTGGGTATTGTGACCCCCACCCGGCGCCCCCCGCCTCTCCTTTCACAGCTGGTCAGGAGTCTCTCTAACGAATTGCCCTTTGCTTGCAGGGGAATTACACTCTTCCAGCTGCTAGAATACAGCAGCTCCAGTCAATTGGGTTTTAAATAACTTTGTATTTCTCTGTTTTAACAATTATTTAAAAACTGAAGCTCAGACACCTGACAAGCTTGCCCAAGGTTTCAAAGGTAATGAGGCCTGGAGTTGTGATTCAAATACGATCTTAAAGCTGCAAAACCCAAACGTGTGCCCCTGACCCCCATGTCTATCTGCCTGTTGCAGGAGCTGGCACCTGTCTGCAGGATGAGGCAGACGGATGGACCATCCGGGAACCATCAGAGAAGGATGGATTTATCTAATGGGAATCGTAGGTGTGTATTTCAGCAGTTAGGCAGGATGTCTGGGGAGAGCCTTTAAAAGCAAGCAGCTGGGGGCTCAGTGTGGAGCAGTTCAACAGTCAAGAGTGAAGAACCGTAGACACATGGCTTCGGCTCCCATCACACGGCCACCAATTAGTGGTGAGTTGTGTGGTCACGGGCGTAGAATCTGCCTAACCTGTCTGTGCCTGATCGCCCTCACAGCGCAAAAAGGATACTGAAAGTGCCTACCCATAGGGTTGCTCTGAGCTTCAAAAGTTTGCAGCATTAGCAATGCCCAGATATTTGTTAGAAATTGAGATTCCCCGGCCCTTCCAAGACACACTGCGTCAGGGACGGGCAGGGCTGGCGGCTGTCTGTTGAACACACCCTCTAAGCAGTGCTGATGTTCCTTAGAGTTTGAGCGCCGCTGGCTTAACTCTTGTAAAGCACTTAGAATAACACTCGGGACATCGTAAGTGCTCAATAAATGCTAACCGCTCATTATTGTTGTTACCACTTATATGTGGAATCTTGACAATAAAACAAACCGGGAAATATAACAAAAAAGAGAAACAGACTCACAGAGGTAGAGAACAAACTAGAAATTTGCTTCTTGAAGGCATGAGGTCACCACTACTTCGTGTTACCTCCACATTTTGCTGCTTTGCGTGTTCCCAGTATTTGGCAGAGTGAGCAGAGGAATGGAGTTATGTGTAAAGACAACTTCTCCATCCTAAGGGCACAAACACTCCTGAAGACGATCCACACAGTGACAAGAAAGCACGCGGCTATTTTTAAAATCAGTATTTGTGCCTTAGATTGGAGGAGCCCTGGGAGCAAAATCCAAGCCAAAGACCCCTTCCTGTGCAGACCTGATTGGACAGATTTGTGTAAGGATGGTGACTTTTGGGGGTGGACATGCTAGCTGACCTTGAGTCTTTTTCCTGCCGTGGGTTCTTTCTACCCAGCACCTGGGCTGGAAAGCTGGGTGCTGGTGGGAGGGCAGGGAGAGTGGGGCCCGATGGAAGTTTCAAGTATACGTTGTTCCACTGAGGCCAGAGAGCAGATCTGGGGAAGTTTCTCATTAAAGATGCAGTCCTGCTAGGAAATGAAGAATCCAGCTAATACAGAAAGAAAGACAAGTAAAGTTAAAATAGCACCATTTTGCTGCAACCGAGAATGAAAGGACCTAAGCATTGCTCATTGGGACACTAACAGTAGAAAAAGAAAGATAATTAGATTTTGTCCCTTCTGATGTATGAATACAACATCACCCAAGATGTAGCCTTGTTAAAGAGGAAGAAAGGAAGAAAGAAAGAAAGAAAGAAAGAAAGAAAGAAAGAAAGAAAGAAAGAAAAAGAAGAAAGAAGAAAGAAGAAGAGGAAGGAAGGAAGGAAGGAAGGAAGGAAGGAAGGAAGGAAGGAAGGAAGGAAGGAAGGAAAGAAAGGAAGGAAGGAAGAAAAGAGGCAGAGAGGGAGGAAGGAAGGAGAAAAGGAGAGAAAGAACTAAATTTACTCAAACCTGTGGATCTAGCTGCCAATTTACTGGACAGAGGACATAGGAACGTGTTAAAAGATACGAGGGGAGATGAGCTGTAAAAGGCAGTCAGTGGAAAAGTGCACAGAACAAACAACTCAACTGCATTAACAAGTTGAAAGAAAAAACAAAGAAAGATGGAAGAACCTACGGATTAATAAACACTTCAAAACACATCATATGATCCATTCGGTATGTTTGGACGTTATTCAAATTCTGACTCAAATAAACGGTTAAAAAAATAGATATCTTGGAGGCTTCTTCCCTGCCTGTAAGTAGAGCATCACCTAATCCATGCTGGATTCGATTTAGGTCCAAGGGCCTAACCCTGGAGAGAGGGAAAGAGAGACAAAGAGACAGAGAGTAAAATCTGATTCTGCTCAAGTCTGTGTGTCCAGTTTCTAATTTGTAGGAATTGCAGAGGACAGAGAGACACTTTAAAGGGCGCCATGTGGGTACCAGCAATAAAAGCTAGACAATCTTAAAATCTTGAAGTCTTCACATCCTTCTTCTTACTTGCAACTTACAGATGAATTGAGCTTCCATTGAGTGGAGCTGTCCTCTGCCGACATTCTGTGGTCCTCCAGAGTGCTTTGGGGAGGGACCCGGGACAGAGAAGAGTGCTCAGGACGGGGACGTGACCCTTGGCCATGGACAGTCCCTGATGAGAAAAGAAAAGATGCTCCTTCCTCCAGCTGAACCAGCCGGGATCCAGGGAAGCCCCGGTTCTACCTTTAGCTGGTGCTCTGTGTGGTCCCCAAACCAGCTATGTGTGGCCCCTGTATAAGGGTAATGTATTTCTCCTGGGTGGAGGTTGGGGTGGAGGGAAAGAAGGAGCAGGGAGGAGGGTAGTCTGATCCCACAGGCTCTGGGAGATGGTTTCTGAGTGAGCCCTCTGCCTTCACACCCCCACCCCCCATGCCCCTGAAGCCCAGTGATCTGGGATCTGTTTGAGCAAAGAGTGAGATGATGAAGGCAAGCAATAGGCCTGTTTACCTGGAGAGTAACTGGTACCTGGGATCCTGCGGGAAACAGAAAGAGCGTGCGTCCACTTATCGGAAACACCGTCCCCGCCATTCTGGGCATCCAAGCTGTGCAAATAAACCCTCAAGTAAAGCTGACCCTGCCTGGGCTGGAAGCTGGACAAGTGACAGCACCCTTGGCCCCTCCCTGGGTGCCTGCCCCTTTCAGTTGCGTGCACTTCATCTCCAATCCATCACATTTATTGAGCACCTGCTATGTGTCTGGGCGCCCAGCCAAACATCTCACACACTCTCTCATGCGGGGCTTTAAGATGCAAGCAACAGAAACCAATTCTGGCTGGTTTGAACAGGAAAAGAATTTACTAAAAACATCTTTGGTTGCTCATAGATACTCTGAAGAGACTCAAAACCAGATCTGGGGCAACACAGTCAAGAATAACATTCACGATGCTGCAGCTAAAGTGGTCCACATTTGGATACTCCTGCTGCAGGCCCTAGACTTGGAGCTTATGCCACTGATGCCAGCTGGACATTGGCCACCAAAGCAGCAGCACAGCCACTGCTTTCTCATAAAGCTGCTGCAGCAGCCAGAGAGAACACTTCAGGGTCCCCCGGAGTCTGGGACAGGTGTGTCCAATGGCAGAGCCAAGTCTTCTATAGTGGGACGTGGGCTCTGCCACCCACTGAGACCGCCCCCTGCACACACAGGGAGGGAGGTCCTGGCCCCAAAGAAAAGCAGGTGTCTACTTCACAGGGTGATCTCATTTATCTCATTTAAATCTTGCAAAAATGCTGTGAAGTAAGTGGATGTGTCGCCCTCGTGTATTAGAGCAGGTACTGAGGATGAGAAATAGTAGCCAAGGACGCAGAGCTGGTGGGCAGTGGGAGGCAGGTGTAGGGTTTAAGCATGTCTGACTCCAGAGGGCTCATCCCCTCACCACACCGCTGTCCCCAGGCTCCTGTCCGTAGCCAGGAGACAGACTGCCAGACAGAAAGGGGCTGCTCAAGACAGCATCTTCAGGAAAGAAAGAGCCAGAGCGAGAGAGAAAATGTGTGTGTAAATTACATGTGCCTGTGTGTGTGTATGAACATGCCCATGCGTGTGAACGTATGTCTGTGTGAACATGTCTATGTGAATGTGTCTTTGTATATAAATGTGTGTCTATGTATGTATGTATGTATGTCTATGTGTGCCAATGAGTGTGTTTGTGTGTGAATGAAGGTGTCTGTGTGATGTTTCTCTGTGTGTGAATGTGTGTGTCTGTGGTGGCGGTTGAGGTTCTCTCTCTGACTCTGTGCACTTTGGCTGCAGAGCTCTGACCATAACCGACAGTCAGACCCTGTCTACCCATTTCCAGAGATGTGTGCACAACAACGCCTATAGGGCCCTGGAACTCATGACTCTACAAAGTTGACCAAAGGCTCTGTGAGGTGAACTGTGTGCAGGGCTTGGTACTGGCCCTGGTCACTCACACACTGTCCAGTGTGCTATACCGATGCCTGTTCCCGAAGTAGCCGCCATGACAGTGAGCAGTTTGGGATGGCTATTTAGAAACCACATGACTCCGAAGGAAACGCGGGGTTTTCAGAAACCAGTGCCCCTGGATGAGGGCTTCCCGTCTTATCCCCATAGCTCCCGGTGCCTGGCATACAGCAGGTGCTCAAGAGCTACTCGTAGAGTGAATGAATGAGTGGGGAGGGAGTGAATGAATGAATCGGCCTTCTCATGGATGACGTCATAATGCCCTTAGCCAGTGATCAGTGGCCAGCTTGGCTCCCTCTCGAGGCTGGCATGCCCGGCCCCCCCATCCTTCTGCTCCCCACATGTTCTGCCTGAAGCTTTGATGTTCATCTCTTACTTCTCGCTTGTTCCCACATCTCGGTCTTCGCTTATTCATTTGCTTAAAATACTCTTTCAGAGTCTGAACTCTATCGCCATTAGCTTCTACACGAAGGTTTTGATTCCGCCAGCAACACTGGAGCCCTGAGCAGTTGGATGCAGCCCTGCGCTCCACCCCAGGGGGCGGGGCCTGGCAGCCGCCACCGGAAACAGGAGGAGACAGGGTCTGCTTGCGAGTGGGATGGCACAGCCCCCACCAGCCCCCACCGAGGGACCCAGAAGCCCAGGAGACAGCAGGACAGGGTGGGAACTGGGCTGAGGTTTTCCTGACTGCCCAGCATTTTCTCACACAGGGTTTGATGCTCAGATTATCCCCTACGGAGCCAAGATCCCACCTGCAGGCCTGGAGAAGAACCCATCTTTCAGTGAGGGCAGGGTCCATCCCACAGGGGTCAGCTACGTCCTCCCTACATTGCCCTAGACATTGAACCCAGGGCTTTGAGGCTTTGTTCCTGTGTGTCTGGAATGTTGGGATTCGGAGAGTGGGAGCAGAGTCTGTTGGTGGACCCAGCCTGCAGCCCCTGTGCCAGAGGAAACCTCCATAAAGGGAGGCAGTGACTTCCCAGCCTCAGAGCTGCTGTCTGTGCTAAGCACTGCCCTGAAGGCACCACGAATACTGGTTTCATCTCCCCTCTGCTTATGTCTTCCCTCTTCTCTCCTCCAGCCCAAACCTTCTCTGGTGGCAGCAGCAAGGAGAACTGGGTCACAGACGGGTGGGTGGGCAGCTGAAAGGGGACAGGCTGGACTTTGGCGGGGGGAGTGTGAGAATGTCTCTGGTGCTCGCAGTGGAGGAAGGGTGTTCTCCTGAGCAGCTTTGGTTTTGCATCATTCAGCCCCCATGTCTGCTCCCCTCCGGGGAGTCCTGAGGGCCCTATCAGCGCCCCTAAGAGAGGGGGATGTGCTGGCACATTTGAGAAAGATCCAGGAGGCGCTGTGGAGTGGGGATGGGGGTGAGGGGGAGGATGGGGAGATGAGACCAGAGCAGGGCTGAGGGGCCGGGTGTAAAAAACCCTTCTGGGTATTTCACCTGGATTAACTCACATAATCCTCTCTCACCAAAACATTCAGAGGTAAGTGGGATTATTCACCCCATTTTCCAGATGAGGAAACCGAGGAAAAGAGAGGTGAAAGAATTTCCCAGAGGCACAAGGCCAGGATTCCCGAAATTCCTGTGTGGACCGCACATCAGACCACTTTGCTATATTGACTGAAAAAGTGACTCGTCATCCTTAGAGTTGGACTGACTCAAATTCCGACGCTGGGCTCCAATGTGGGAGCTGCCCAACCCCGGCAATGAACCCCCTCTGTGAGCTTCTGTTTCCTTGGATCCCACTTCTCATGGGTCACAGAGACGTGTGAAGCAGAGAAAAGGCCTAAGGGGTTTCCATGCTCTGTGGCTCATTGTCCCCTCCCTGCCCCTCCTCCAGGTGGGTGGGGACATGTTCTGCAAGCCAGGTGCAGGGGTTGACAGTCTGAGGAGTCATGGGCAGCAAGGGAGCATCAGGTGACGCACCTGAGCGGAGGGAGCCACCTGCTGTAGGAAGGGCACCTCTGAGATGACTGGGTTCTGGAAAAGCACTGGTTCTTCATTTGAGAGGCTTAGCTCCAAAGGAAAAGGAACCAACAGAGAGAAGGGGAAGTGAGAGCCAGATCGGGAGAAGGATGTACAAATGAAAGCAGAGTTGAACCAGGGGAGAGAGTGAGAGCAAGGCAGGGAATGTCAGAGAGGGTGATAGGACGCATGTTCTCAGGGCCTGTGTTGGAAATAACCGGCAGTGACCTCTCGGCTATCCACACCCTGGTTGCAGCTGTACTGGCTGTTTGCAGAGCTTGGCGCTGTGTGTCATTATTTGCAGAGCTCGGAGCTGTTTGCAAAGCTTGTCACCCCCTGTGTCACCATTTGGAGAGCATGTCATTCGTGGAGTTTGGCTTTATTAGCAGGGCACGGTGTTGCTGGGAGAGGCTAGCGCTGCTCATGTTGCTGCTTGCAGTACTTGTCATTGTCTCTGCTGATGTCGGGTTGTCGCTGAGCCCGTTCCTCCTGGTTCCTCTGCCACTGAGCCCCTCAGTATTGATGCCACAGTCTCTGGATGTCCAGAGTCCGTCACTGTTGGAGGCATTATCTGCAGCGCCCCTCACTGCCCTGTTTGCAGGGTCCTTTACAGTCGAAGTCATGATGTCTGCCCTGTGGGTACCACGGATGCAGAGCCAATAACTCTGTGCTGTTCCCTGCAGAGCCTTATCACCATGGTGTCACTGTGGGCGCTGTGGTTGGCAGAAGGCATTGATGTCTATGTCTCTGTTTGTGACACAACAGCAGATCCTGGCACGAATTCTCCATAGGTCACCACAAGCCTCCCCAAAGCCCATCTCCCATCTCCGGCAACCGCCATTCCCCCAACCCAGACAATGCATCCTCTCATACCCCCTACAATTCTCTCTGACTATTTCTGAACACCAGCTACTGAGGGCCTCCTGACACCAACCCCCTGCCCCTGCTCCCCACCCCACCTGATGCCCTACAACCTGCTTCCCAGAGTTTGATGTCACTGCAGAGTCCAGGCCCTGCGGGACAGCTTTGGGCCAGGAGCACAAGCCAACCTGCTGAGAAGCCATGGTTGGCAGGAAAGGGGGAAAAAAATGATACAGCAGGAGAGGAGCCATTAGGAAAGATGAAAGTGTTTTGCTTCTTCATCTGATGGGGCTTAAAGGCTGTCACGGAGGAAGATGGCTCCTCGCGGCAGAGGGTGTAATTAATTAAGGGCGAGGTGCGCAAGTGCAGGCAGCTGGTGTGAGTGATAAAGTGGCATCATGAAGCCGGTCGCCAGCGGTGATGGAGATTAGGAGTGCCTGAAACACGCATGCATGGGGCTTGCTGCGTTCAGTGGCAGGAAGGGGGCAGGGCTCTTTGGGGCAGGGCTCTTTGAGGCAGGGACTGGGCACAAAGCATTTGTGGGTGAAGCTCTGGCTCCTTCAATCCCCAGCGCCTTGAAGTTCAAAGCCCCCTGCTGGGAAAGCCCCAAATGCCCATCCTGCTGCCAGTCATTTCTCATAGAAAAACAAGATATGAGACTGTGTTAAAGGGGAAAATCGAAAAGAAATGGTCAAAAGAAAGTTAAAAAAATTTTTTTAAGTGTAAGAAACCTATACACTATTGAATAAAATAAAGAAAAGCCTTCCTGAAACCCTGGAAAAATGTGCGCCAAGGATCAAAAAGACTAGTTTCTAGAAAGAAGGGAAAAAAACCCTCACATGGCTAACTAGCAAGAAAAAGAGGTCATGCCAAAGGGAAGGCATCCATTCCATGTCTAAAATCTACCCATATATTTACATTTTATTATTAATTATTAATCACTGGAAAAGGTCAGGTGCAAACTTGAAGTCAAATGTCCAGGAAAACAATGTGAGAAGCCCCTTGTGAGGATTCCAAAGCCGGTGCAGCAGCGCCTTGAAATACTTCAAAGTCGGGGCAGCAGGGGGAGGGATATGTGAGATCACAGTGCAGAAGACACTTGCCGGATAAAAGGGGCCTGCAGACCAGGCTCAGCTCAGAGCCAGAGGACAGCCCAGAGACCCTCGCCCCCTGGTAGACTTTGATGCTGAGATAAATAGACAAGATGAAATCCTAAGGAGAAGGGTACTTCTTCATGTTGCTTTATGGTTTACCTTTTTTCTTTTTCACTTGTGTCATCTCATCTGATCTGCATATCAGCCTCTAGGATGGGTAGAAAGGAACCTTTAGTAGCCCCATTTCGTAGGTGAGAAAATTAAGATCAAAACTGGTAAAGGGGGAGTTCCTGTTGTGGCCCAGTGGTTAACAAATCTGACTAGGAACCATGAGGTTGCAGGTTCGATCCCTGCCCTTGCTCAGTGGATTGACGATCCGGCGTTGCCGTGTGCTGTGGTGTAGGTTGCAGACGCCACTCGGATCCTGCGTTGCTGTGGCTCTGGCATAGGCTGGCAACTACAGCTCCGATTAGACCCCTAGCCTGGGAACCTCCATATGCTGAGGGAGCGGCCCAAGAAATGGCAAAAAGACAAAAAAAAAAAATGGTAAAGGGGAGTTCCCGTCATGGCATAGCGGAAGTGAATCCAACTAGGAACTATGAGGTTTCAGGTTCAATCCCTGGCCTCGCTCAGTGGATTAAGGATCTGGCGTTGCTGTGAGCTGTGGTGTAGGTCGCAGAAGGCGCTCGGATCTCGAATTGCTGTGGCTGTGGCATAGACCAGCAGCTACAGCTCCGATTGGACCCCTAACTTGGGATATGCCATGGGTGTGGCCCTAAAAAGACAACAAAACAAAACAAAACAAAACCGGTAAAGGGGAGTTCCCATTATGGTGCAGAGGAAACAATCTGATTAGGATCCATGAGAATGCAAGTTTGATCCCTGGCCTCGTTCAGTTGGTTAAGGATCTGGAGTTGCCATGAGCTGTGGTGTAGGTCGCAGACGTGGCTCAGATCTGATGCTGCTGTGGCTGTGCTGTAAGCCAGCAGCTATAGCTCTGATTAGACCTCTAGCCTGGGAACCTCCATATGCTGCGGGTGCGGCCCTAAAAAGCAAGAAAAAATAAAAATCAGTTCCTGCCCCAGGAACTTCCATATGCCCCAGGTGCAGCCAAGACAACAACAACAACAACAACAAAAATGGTAAAGGGAGTTCCTATTGCGGCTCAGTGTGTTAACCCAACTAGTATCCATGAGGAGTGGGTTCAATCTCTGGCCTCACTTGGTGGGTTAAGAATCCGGCATTGCACATCTTCTCAGATCCACCTCTTAGAGTAATGACAGTAAAAACAAAAATAAACAAATGGGATCTAATCAAACTTAAAAGTTTCTGCACAGCAAAAGAAACCCTAAACAAAATGAAAAGACAACCCACAGAATGGGAGAAAATCTTTGCAAATGATGCAACTGACAAGGGATTCATCTCCAAAATTTATTAATACCTCCTATAGCTCAATACCAAAAAAAAAAAACCCATCAAAAAATGGGCAGAAGAGCTAAACAGACAGTTCTCCAAAGAAGACATACAGATGGCCAAAAAATACATGGAAAGATGTTCAACATCACTCATTATTAGAGAGATGCAAATCAAAACCACTAGGAGGTACCACCTTACACCAGCCAGATTGGCCATCATCCAAAAGTCTACAAACAATAAGTGCTGAAGAGGGTGTGGAGAAAAAGGAACCCTAATACGCTGTTGGTGGGATTGTAAATTGGTGCAACCACTGTGGAAAACAGTATGGAGATTCCTCAGAAAACTAAACATAGAACTACCATTTGATCCAGCAATCCCACTCCTGGGCATCTATCCAGAGAAAACCATGACTCGCAAAGACACACGTACTCCGAGGTTCATTGCAGCACTCTTTTCAATAGCCAAGACATGGAAACAACCTAAATGTCCATCAACAGAGGAGTGGATCAAGAAGATGTGGTACATATACACTATGGAATATTACTCAGCCATTAAAAAGAACGAAATATCAGCATTTTTAGCAACATGGATGGACCTAGAAACTATCATGCTAAGTGAGGTCAGCCATACAATGAGACACCAATATCAATGCTTTCACTGACATGTGGAATCTGAAAAAAGGACAGACTGAACATCTTTGCAGAACAGATACTGACTCACAGACGTTGAAAAACTTACGGTCTCCAGAGGAGACAGTTTGTGGGGGTGAGGGGATGTGCTTGGGTTGTGGGATGGAAATCCTGTGAAATTGGATTGTGATGACCATCATACAACCACAGATGTGATAAATTCATTGATTAAAAAAAAAAAGAATCCAGTGTTGCAGCTGGCTGCAGTGTAGATGGCAGATGCAGCTTGGATCTGGCATTGCTGTGGCTGTTGCTTAGATGGGCAACAGCAGGTCTAATTCGACCCCTGGCTTGGGAGCTTCCATATGCCTCAGGTATGGCCCTAAAAAGCAAACAAAACAAAACAAAAACAAAACTAAAACTGATAAGGAGGCAAGAACGCTCTGATAAGTTACAGCAACGTTGAACCGAGAGCCTGGGGCTCCTGACTCTAGGACCCTGCGGCTTAGCGGGATGCTGTGCCCTCTTGGTTTGGATTCCCGTCAGCCGAAGCAGACCTAGAGACAGGGATGTGGGGGTGTATTGCTTATGGAGGTGACGGCCATGCTGGTAGGGACAGAGAAGCTGAGGAACAAACATGGGCTGCGTCATCAAGTTTGTTAACACTGAGAAGCTGGAGTTCAGTCCTGCTGGGGCCTCAGGTGACTGGGTGGCCCCGAGCTTCAGAGTTTCCTCCTGGAGGGTAAGAGATCTGGGAGATTTATCCACCAGCTTGGGCAGCCGTGGAGGGTTGCTCCCAGGGGCCTGAACTCCCAGCTCTTCTGTCCTGCCCCTCTGCTGTGCCGACACTTGGTACCTGGTCAGCACAGGGAGATGTCACCGGCTGATGGGACGTGGAAGATACTGACAGCACCTGCTGTGCCGAGGCCCAGATCCTGCATTTCATTCAGAAATGGATATGAGGAGGAGTTCCTGTCGTGGCGCAGAGGAAACGAATCTGACTGGGAATCATGAGGCAGGTTCAATCCCTGGCCTCGCTCAGTGGGTTAAGGATCCAGTGTTCCTGTGAGCTGTGCTGTAGGTCATAGATGCGGCTCAGATCCCGTGGTGCTGTGGTTGTGGTGTAGGCCGGAAGCTGCAGCTCTGATTGGACCCCTAGCCTGGGAACTTCCCTATGCCATGGGTGCGGACCTAAAACAAGACAAAAAGATGGAAAAAAAAAAGGAAAAATAAGTGGATATAAGAGGCCACCAGGGACCTGCTGAAATCCACAGGACCTCCTGGATGAACTCAAGGTGGAGACTGTAAGACACACATCCAAGGTACGTTACTTGTTCCAAACATTTAGGCACCGGGTGTGTGTCCTGGCAGATTGCCAACCATGCTTGTTCTGAATCAGTGAATCTTGAGATAGGTGTCACCTGAGCATGAGATAGAAAGAGAGAGAGAGAGAGAGAGAGAGAGACGGTTGTTGCTATTAACTGTAAGATAGAAATGATCGAGCCCACATTTCAACGGTGATGAAACTGAGGTTCTGAGACTAAATAACTTGGGGCAGGCACACTGGATTTGAACCCTGGACCTCTAATCCTAAAATCCATACCAGCTTTTCCCATACCTCACAGAAGCGGTCCCTGTAAACGCAAACGGTGACATTTTACCTGCGGAAAGCCCCTTCCCTGCCTTCTTTCCACCCTCTCCCCACCGGAGAGGAAACAGTAGGAAGGAATAGAAGTGGTAAAGTATAATCTATATAATTTCTATAAATTGTAATTTCTATAATTTATATATATATCGAACAGAATAGAAGTGGGTATAGTTATTTTAATTCTGTAATGCTCAATATTATTTATTATTATTATTATTATACTAAATATTATTGAGAACCTGAGCGACAGGTTCTCATTGAGATCAGAAGGAAGCTGGAGCCTACGAAGGGTCTTCTTGAGCTGTAGGTGGGTGTCTGTGGAGCTTCTGATGGTCTCGGTGTGTGTGTTGGGGGGTGGGGCATAAGCATGGGGGACCCAGATGGAGAGAAGGTTTGGGATCTGGACTCAGATGAGGAGAGAAATGAAATACCCCAGGGAGTGTCTTGCGGCTGAGAAAACAGCCAGAGCCCTTTCACACCCTCTGCTGTCTGCCTTCTCTTCAGCCCCACAGTCCCACGAAGGCCCCTCTTGGTCTCCTGCATGGAATTCCTCTTTTTTTAGAGCAGTGAGCCCAGACCCAGGAGGCAATAATTGGGAATCTTTTGTTGCACACATTCTCTGCCACGCTCCCAGGGTTGCACAGTTACTTTCTACTGCCAAGCACACGGGGCTCGGCCTTTTTCATTTATTTGAACACTTACGGTCAGAAAGGGAGGAGGCGAGGGGGGAGGAGAAAGAGAGATGGAGACAGGGCAACAGAGGGAGAGACCTAAAGGGGAGGAACTGAAAGCAAGATCAGAACACTGAGAAAGAGTGGGGGGCAGAGGGGCAGAAATCGGGAGGAGAAACAGAAGGTGAAAAAATGTAACATGGAAGCCTGAGAGGCAGCTGGAGTCCAGAAGAGCAGGAAGGAGACACTGAGCCCCAGAGCCCAGGAGCCAAGAGATGGGGGAAGAGGAGAGAGACAACAGGGCAGGAGGGCGGGGGGGATGGACAGATGCGGCAAAGGTGCACCTCAGTCTACACACACCAGGGAGGGAGCCAGGTGAGCCCCCCCAGTTCCTGGGTCCTGCGAAACCTGCACACTGACCAGTCCAGAATGTTAACTGCAAGCTGCTTTATGCCAATCCTGAAAGACTGCAGATTCCCTGAAAGGGGGGAACTGGAAGGTGTGGAGGGAACCCACCCTTCCCACAGAAGGGAAGCAGCAGAACCTGCTGGTGGATCACAGAGAGAGGAGCGAGATACTGTGTCCCCCAGAGGCGGTCAGCCTCCCTGGAGGACCTCAGGAACCAGCTGGTGGAGGAGCATCGGGATGGACAAGCCAGGGAGAGGAAGGACCAGGGAAGAGGATGCTCAGGAGGGAGGGAGGAAAGAGGCAGAGACCCCTCGGGTCCCCCCAACTCCATCTTTTTAGGGGAATCAATCTCCTTCTGCCTCTTCTGCCCCAAGATGGGGCAGCCCCTCCCCAACTCCACCCAGTGCATCCTTTCAGATTCATCAACACCTTCCCTGAACCTTTAAACAAGCGCCGGTTCTCAGCCAGGTCCATGTAGGGAAGGCTGCCTCTTCTCTTCAAGGACCCTATGAAAACCGAGAATGCAGCTCCCTTTAGGTCTGGCTCTTCAGCCCACCTCACCTCTGCGTGCCACACCCCCAGACCCTCCAGCCAAGATCCCTCCTCAGATCAGGTCTCCAAGTCAGGTGGGAAGGAATGCAGGGGCTCTAACCACTGCCATGTACTCCCCGCCTTGGGAAAAGCCCCCATTTCCCTCAGCCCTTCCTCTGCCCAGGTGCCCAGGAAGCCCCCATATCCACGCCCTCCTCCTCCCTCCCCAGCCAGCTGCCAGCCACTGCTCAAATGGGGAAAGGAGGCTGGAGCCGCTTGCACAGACCACAGGAAGGGGATAAGGGGCTGCAATGGGATGTCCTTTGCCAGATGGAGCAGAGAGAGGCCCTGGTCTCTTGAAATCCTCCAAGACTGGTGAAGCCAGATTGCGGTCAACCTGGGCCTGTCCTGCCCTCTGTCCCCTGGGCCCCCAGCCTACAACAGCTTCTCGAAAATCCTGGTGTGGCCTGGGCACTTTGCAGGACGTGCCTCCCTTCCATGCACTGGCTCTCAATGGCTCCCCTCCCACCCTGGCATCTTCACACAGGTGCACACCACCCACAACCACCCACCAGGCCTGCACACGAGGCATGAACACAGGCTGGAGTTCATCAGCGTGCAGACCTATGCCAAACACACACACATGGACGCACCTACACAAGCACACATGTACTCAGCCTGCCTGCAGACAGAAATACCTGCCAAAGAGGCACTGGAGCACACTGGCCCCGCAGAGGCAGCCAGCCCAGCACTCCATAAATACAAATTAAATTAAATACGCACAAGCACACCCATGGCAAGTCATCAGGCCCCTGCTCTGCCCAAGGCAAGGGTGTTGGGCTGAGCAGCCTCTGCACAGCTAAGCAGCCTTTGATTTGACAAATAAATTACATTTCTTTCCCATTAAAGGAGAAGCTTTGAAGAGTCAAAGCCTCAGGCCAGGAAGCAGGCACCACCCTGGGGGCCAGGGCTGCAGGTCGGGCGCTCCTGTCCCTGCTCCTATCATTGCAGGAGTGTCCCCGTCCCTGAGGCCTTGAAGGGCATTGAAAGTCATGATCCTGGGAGGCTGTGACAGGGTCAGCAGGTTCCACGAGGCTGGCTGCCTGGTGGCGGGAGGGCTGCCCAGGGGTCTCAGGGTCCGTGAACACAGCATCAGCCCGTCTTGGGGGCCTCTCATCTGTCTTTCGGGCACCCCCTCATTCTTTCCTTTGTAGTGGCCTCCCAAGCGTCTGTCAGTCTAACCCCCTCCTATGTTAATGATAAGACCTTTCTTCATCTTTCTGGGACATTCCTATAGTTAAGAGAAGGAACACAATTGTGTTCCCGCTGTGGTGCAGTGGGTTAAGGATCTGGCAAGGTGGCACAGGTTCTATCCCCACCCTGGCACAGCGGGTTAAAGATCCAGTGTTGCTGCAGCTGTGACTCAGATTCGATCCCCGACCCAGGAACATCCATATGTTACCAACAACAAAAAAAAGAGAGAAAGAGAGAAAGAGAAGGAACACATTGCTGGGAGAGAAAGGCATCCAAGCAGCACCTAGCTCTGCTGCTCCATAAGCAGGGGGCTGATGTAGTAGAGGCTGGAGACCCGGGAGATTCAGGACGCGCCCCTCCTCCACCCAGCTGTCCACTTCCTCTTCCGAGTGTTAATAACGCCCCTTACAGGCCAGCACTTCAGAGAAACAAACGTTATTGCTCAGAGTCAGGAAGAACCTCAGAGGTCACCCCCAATCTCTTCTTTTATAGATGAGAAAACTGAAAGAGGTGAAATAACTTGTCCGAGGGTACACAGCTAGTCAGAGGCAGAGCTGTGCCTGAACCCTCTCTTTCTCATCCCAATTGTCTTTAAAAGTGACCTTCCAAAACACAGTAAGGCAGTCTTCCTTGAATCCTGAAAGGTGATTATTTACAAATACTCAGCCATCTGTTTGGAGCACCCCCTCACCCCCCACTCTCTCAAACATTACCCTCTGGCAAACTTCTATTCATACTCCAAAGCCCAGTCGAAATGTCACCTGTTCCTTGATTCTTCTCTTCATCTTCACCCAACCTCTGCAGATTGAATCACTCCTTTCTTGGGTCTCCAGGGCCCTTTGTAGACTCTTTGGGGGAATGTAAATTGGAGCTGACTAGTTACACGCCCACTTTTTTCCCAGACCCATGCATTCCTTCTGGGGCTTAGGGGGGCAGAGGTCATAGTAGAGTCTATCAGAGTGTCTGGTCCAACTGACATTACTAATTGGGTTGAACATGAGTTATCCATGTCCGTGGGCTGCAGAGGGGAGGGATAGCTTGAGAACCATCTTCAGGATTCAAGGTCAACTTTCTAGACATATCATTCAGACTGGGGAGGATGACCCTGTGTATTGGGCTTTCTCTCCAGATATCTTTGTATCTGTGAGGACCCCAAGGGTCACCCAATAAATTCAACCTGGGCAGGAAGGATCCAGGACAGGAAGGGCATGTCCCAGGGGAGGGAGGTACCAGGTGACCTAAGAGGGCCCCTGCTTCATCTTTTCCCATAGGGATGAGGCTGAGGGAGAAGCTGCCCCTGGCCTGAGCCCCTAGACATGGGTGTGTAGTTGCTGTCGCTGGGAGACGAGCAAGCCTGCTCTCCCCTCCTTTTCCTCCCCAGAGCGGGTCATCCCAGACTCTAACACCCTGTGTAGGTGTTGAGATGGCCTCTCCCCTCTGACGTCAGGTGCAGCCCAACTCATTACAGCAGTAAGAACACTGGACCAAAACTCAGGCTGGGGCTGGGGTTCGGGATGGATTAAGATTTGAAAGATCAGGTTAGGGTTAGATTTGAGAGGCTCGCTACCACCACTTGTAGGGAGTACCCAGCCTCCTGAGCTCCCAGTTTGACCAGGAGACAGAAGGCACATGCACAAACATGGGTGTCGGGACCCAGCAGGTAGAAAGAACTGATCTAGGGGCAGGGGAAGGAAGCATTTGGAGGAGGGTAGGGACCAGGAAAGGCCTGGGGGATTCTCTGACCTGCCTGCCGAAGCTGGTGTGGTGATCCCAGCACTGTGAATTCTCTCTCTAGCAGTTCCTGGTGGCCCTCAGTTATAGCGCTCTTTGTAAGTGTGTCTGGATGTGTGTGCACCTGTGTGTGTATTTCTGTTTGGCAGAACAGAGAGAGATGGAATGGAAATGGGACAGAACATTCAGAGATGAGCAACTAATTTCCTGTTAATGGCTGGTTGCTTGGCAACCCAGCTTCTTTCTGCCCGTTGCCCTCAAAATTGGACTGTGGAATTTTTAGTGTTAAAGGACCTCCCCTAGAAACTCACTGCTGTGAGAGGCCAGCCTGTCCCTCCTCAGCCCTGCCCTGCTCCACCCTGCTGGGTGACAAAGCAGAGCATGCACACCAAGATCAAAGCCACGGGCACACGCAGCCCCGCAGCCCACCAGAGTCTCTCCTGCTGTCTTTCCTGCCATCTCCTCCATGGGCAATTGTGTAAACATGCGCACATGTGCACACACGTGTTTCTGTAGCATCTGTGCACATGCATAGACATGCACTAGTCTGTGGCTCACACATAATGATGATGATGATAATAATATTAATAAGGAGTTCCCATTGTGGCTCAGTGGTTAACGAACCCAACTAGTATCCATGAGGACGTGAGTTCGATCCCTGGCCTTGCTCAGTGGGTGAAGGATCCGGCATTGCCGTGAGTTGTGGTGTAGGTTGAAGACATGGCTCAGATCCCACATTGTGGTGGCTGTGGTATAGGCTGGCAGCTGTAGCTCCGATTCAGCCCCTAGCCTGGGAACCTCCATATGCAAAGGTACAGCCTAAAAAGACAAAAGACAAAAGAATAATAATAATAATAATAATAACAATAAGATGCTACTATATTTGAGTACTTACCATGTGCCAAGTATTTCGTTAAGAGCTTTGTATTACTTTCCTCAGTTAGTTTTCACTGTGGCCTCATGAACCATATTATCGTCCACATTTTATGAAAGAGGAAAGCAGGAAAACTTTTCCAGGGATGAGAGTGCTCTTATGAGACGTTTCAGAAATCCAAGGCTAAGGGGTGACCACCCTAAATGGCCCCGTGAATGACCTCCATCTACAACCTTCGTTCCTACCCTCCTAGTGTAAGCCTTCTGACACTAACTCGATCCGGGGAGGTAGATGCCTAAGACCATCACAAAGTTTCTTCTATGAAAACAGCCAAGACCTCAAATGGTGCCTGATTCTCTCCCATCCTTCACCTGAGTCACTGGTCTTGGAACAAATGCCTGAGCTGGTTTATGCCTTTGCATAAAGGACAGAGATTTGTAACAAATATTCTGTGTCCCCTCTAGCAGAATCATAACTTATTTAGGGTGGAAATATGCCACTTAAACAAACAGACTGACAGTTCTCAGCCTTCCTTGCAGATCAGAGTGGGCAATAAAATATTTGGGAAAATCATCAGGTGGGGCTTTTAGAAAAGCTTTTTAAAGGGAGTTCTCCACGTGGAGAAAAGGGAGCCCTTGTACCCTGCTGATGGAATGGTACCTTGGCACAGTGACTATGGAAAATGGTATGGAGATTCCTCAAAAAATTACAACTAGATCTACCATGTGATCCAGTCATCCCACTTCTGGGTATAGATCCAAAGAAAAGAAATCACTATCTTTAAGAAATGTCTGGGAGTTCCCGTCGTGGCGCAGTGGCTAACAAATCCGACTAGGAACAATGAGGTTGCGGGTTCAGTCCCTGGCCTTGCTCAGTGGGTTAAGGGTCCGGCGTTGCCATGAGCTGTGGTGTAGGTTGCAGACGTGGCTCTGGTCCCGAGTTGCTGTGGTTCTGGCGTAGGCCAGTGGCTGCAGCTCCAATTGGACCCCTAGCCTGGGAACCTCCATATGCCGCGGGAGCGGCCCAAGAAATGGCAAAAAGACAAAAAAAAAAAAAGAAAGAAAGAAATGTCTGCACCCTGTGTTTATCACAGCCTTCCTTACAACAGCCAAGCTACAGAAACAACATAAGTATCTGCTGATGATGAGCAGATAAAGAAAATGTGATCTATATCTATATATGTGCATACCCCATTTTCTTTATCCATTCATCATTGTGTGTGTATACATAGTGGAATGTTATTCAGCCATAAAAAAGGAAATATTGCTATCTGCCACAATGTGGATGAAACCAAAGAGCATTCTGCTAAGAAAAATAGGCCAGACAGAGAAAGAGAAACACTGCATATTTATATGTGGAATCTAAAAAACAAAAGAGAAAAAAGTCAAATTCACAGATGTAGAGAATAGAATGGTGATTGCCAGGAGCTGGGAGGTAGGGAAGTAGGGAGAGGCTGACAAAGGAGCAGACTTTCAGTTATAAGATGAATAAGTTCTGAGGGTCTAATGTACAGCAATATTATTATAGTTAATAATACTTAGCATAGATTTGAAATTTGCTAAAAGAGTTGATCTTAAGCATTCTCACACATACCAAAAAAATTCCAAATACCAATCCCCCCAAAAAACAGCCAAAACAAATTATTATGTAGGGTGATGGATGTGCGAATTAACTTGATTGTGGGAATCATTTCATAATATGTATGTGTATCAAATTATCACTTTGTACACTTTAAATATATTATCATTTTGTCATTTATACCTTAATGAAGCTAGACAAAACAAAAGAGAATAAATTTTAAAAGGGAGGTTCCTCAGCTAAGTGCTTCTTTGCCTTCTCCATTTCCTCCTGCTTCTTGCCTGGAACTCCTACATGATGGCTGGAATCCTAGCAGCCCCTTTCGGTTATGAGGTGACCTTGAGAAACAGGAAGAAGCATGGAACCTGGGACATTGGTGGCACCAAGAAGCCCCCTTGACAGATCTGGATTGCTGACCCCATGGCTTCTTTCACAGGAGAGAAAAGCAATCCCTAATTTATGTAGACCAGTAGCCTACTCCAAATATGGAGCTAAGTGCTCATACTAACAGATACAGCAGGTCTCCAAAAAACAGAAGGTGTCAAGCTTCCCTGACCTCTGGGAGCAGGGCTGAGCGCAAGTGAACTAGGATGCACCCCTGCATGTGGGACCCTTCATCACAAGTCAGCCTGCCCATCACTGCCTTCCCGGAAAACAGACTCTCCCCCCATGGACCCTGTCCTCCCCTCCCTGTGGCTGATCCCGCGGCTCCTCCCCCTCCCCCCCTAGGGAGACCTTACTGAGCGTCTCCCATTAAGCAGTTCGCAGACATGAAGAATGTTTGGTGGGGATGAACCCCAGCAGCGTTTCATCCTCAGGCCACCACAGGACACAGGGCTGGTGACCTGCTTTCTGGAAGGTCAGAGATGAAGATAGAAGGTTAAGGCAATGCCAGAGGGGACCCTGGTCCTGACTGGGGTTGAGTCAGGGAGTGAGAGCCAAGATCAGTCAGCCCTCAGACAGGAAGCCGGCCTGTTTTGTTTTCCCCTCAGGCCTCTGCTGGGCAAGGTGAGTGAAATAGAAGAACAGCGGGTGGGCCCGTGAGGAGACCTCAATCAAAGACCCCAGTTCGGGGGGTCAGGGGTAATGAACCCAACAAGTATGCATGAGAACGCAGGTTCCATCCCTGGCCTCACTTAGGTGGTTAAAGGATCTGGCGTAGCCATGAGCTGTGGTGTAGGTCACAGATGATGCTAGGATGCCGCATTGCTGTGGCTGTGCTGTAGGCCTGTGGCTACAGCTCTGATTCCACCCCTAGCCTGGGAACCTCCATATACTGTGGGTGCAGCCCTAAAAAGCAAAAAATAAATCAATTAATTTAAAAAATTTTTAAAAATTCCAGTTCTGTCTCTAACTGGACCAGAAAATGGGGCTGGTCGCGTATGCTAGGGCACCCACCCTCTGGCTCCACACTCCCTGGTTTAAGGCGTTTACAGACCAGTGGGCACACAAGACTCCCGCTCCTCCTGCTCTCTGGCTGGCCTCTTCGGTGTCCCCCCCCCACACTCCAGGTAAACTCCTGTGTCTGCACCTTGGCCTGTGCTGGGGCATCCACCTCCACAACCCCTACTCTGGTCTCTGCTTAGATGTTACTCCTTCAGAGGGCCCTTTCTTGAACCCCCTTATCCCAGGGAGCCCCCCTATCATTCTCACTGCTCACCTGCTTGGTTTTCTTTGGTGACTGACATTTGTTTGTTTGTTTGGATGTGGTCTTTCTCTCCCACGAGAAGCTAAGCTCCATAAAGTCAGAGATTTTGTCTCTTGTGGTGTGTTGCTGGATCCTCAGCACCTACAATAGCCCTCAGTAGGCATTATTTTTTTCTTCTTTTTTATAGAAGCACCTGCGGCATATGGAAGTTCCTGGGTTAGGGTTGAATCAGAGCTGCAGCTGCCAGCCGCAGCCACAGCCACAGCACCTCCAGAGCCAAGCTGCATCTAGGACCCACACTGCAACTCACTGAAATGCCTGATCCGTAACCCATTGAGAGAGGCCAGGGATTGAACCTGCTTCCTTGGGGACACAATGTTGGGTTCCTAACCTGCTGAGCTACAACGGGAACTCCAGTAAGGCATTTTCATGAACAGTTAAATGACTGGCTGACTGCACACGTGTGTATGGCTGTCTTCACTACACGGGCATATGTGACACATAGCAAACACACATGTCTCTTTCACACACCCCCCACACACACAGGATGGACACACATCTATTAGCTTTGGGTGTGAGGGGAAGCTCCAAAACACTATTCCAGAACTTCGCAGAATTACACCAGCTGGGATGGCAATTCCAGAATCTCATTCTTAGCAGATGCCTGTCTGCATAACAAAGCACATGGGGCATGGCAATGAAATTTAACGTTCAAATTGCAGAATAAAATATTTGTATTTACATGCCTTTTATGCTCTCTGTGTAATAAAAGTCACAGCGTCTTTCACGGATGCTTTTCTTATTCAACGTATGACCGCCCACACCCCACACTTCTCTGGGTTCCACAAGAGGCTCTGCTGGCAACACTTGCGGGGAGACATCTGGAGGGAGAGGGCTGGACAGTTTATTTGACCCATTTATGGAGCCGCAGAGCCAATGGCCCACCCTGTTATGCAGAACAGGACGGAGCCCAGCGGCGACACAGAATGCGACACAGAATGCGTTCACAGCCTGTAAACTCCCTTTCCCGCTCCCTCCTTATTTATGCTACATAATAAATTAAGTAGTTCATCTTCGCTGTTAGCAAAAGAGCAAGGGCAAAAGAGTAGAGATTTTATAGGGACA
The DNA here is from genome assembly GCF_016906955.1 of Phacochoerus africanus. Taxonomy (NCBI): domain Eukaryota; kingdom Metazoa; phylum Chordata; class Mammalia; order Artiodactyla; family Suidae; genus Phacochoerus; species Phacochoerus africanus. Next base: position 37,277,338 of record NC_062552.1, read on the forward strand.
AGCTTTCTATTTCATGGGTAAATATTGGTCTCGTGTTATAGAATGAAAGAATGCATTTTGAATGCTCATTAAGAGCTGTTCAAACTGTATCATTTATTAATAGACTAATAATTCGGTTGATTTAACCAGACTTAAATACAGAACCACTAACAAACTAAATTTAAATAATTAAGTCCAGTATAAGTGGAGAGGGCCTGAAGTAGAGAAGGGTGTTCTGTGGAGGGTTTTGTGAGTGAAAAAGAGAATACAGTGTACGGCCAGCCTCCGAGGCCACACAGGATCCAGGCAGGAGTACTGAGCTCTGATTCCCCTGGGAAAGTGACTTCAGATCCCCCCGGGTTCACCCTTGCATGCCTGGCAGCTACCCCCAACCAGGAGGCCAGGGCTGTCCACACCCAGGTGAGACGAGGAAGAGAAGGAGGCAAAGGACCTTTGTCAGGGGACCACATTCCATCCCCAACTCTCTCCCTACCCCGCCCACCACCCCACCTGCCCCTGGGATTTAACATCCAGACGTCTCCGAGAGGCTTCCTGACCTTGACCCTGTCAGACTACAGCTGCTGAGGCAGCCAACTCCATAAAGAGCTTCAGAGCAGCCTTGAACATCCCCGTTTACAGTCCCTGATAGCAGTGCTACTCACATTTTCATGGCCACCCAAAGCATTTCTTGGAGACGTTGGTAGAAACACCAACTTGGCTTAGCTCCCTCCTTCCTTTGAACCCCGAGTGCTGGGCTCTTTCCTCACTTAAGGCATTGACCTTCCTGCCCTCTGATGTGATTCCCATGAGTGAACTCGTGCAATGATCACTGTTGGCAACATTCCAGAAGGCAGGAGGAAGAGCTGACCCTCAGAGTGAACTTTGGCAGGTGTGGACAAGCCCCGAGTCCCAGGGGTGTCACCATCAACTGAGTTCCCACTGGAAAGGTGGCTCCCATCATGCCAGGCACCCATGGGGGCTCAGGAAATGGTTACAGAACACTGAGCAACGATTGAAACCCATATTCTGGAGCTGGACCGCCTGGGGTCAAAACCTCCAGTTCCCATTTGTATGACCTTGGGCTATTTAACTTCTCTGGGAGGCCATCATTTCATCTGCAAAACAAGGGAAATACCCAGCTCATAAGTTTATGAGATTTCATGAGAAGCTACGTCAATGGCCTATGTGTATCTAAAAACTGCTTAGCACATAAATCCAATCATAGCTGTTATTACTCGATAGTATTTGCCTATCTGGTAGCTGGGATCAAACTGTTTCCACATCCAAAAAGTCCTCTAGGTGTTCCTGCTGTGACTCAGTGGGTTAAGAACCCTACTAGGATCCATGAGGATGCGGGTTCGACCCCTGGCCTCTATTAGTGGGTTAAAGGATGTGGCGTTGCCATGAGCTGTGGTGTAGTCAAAGATGTGGCTCAGATCCCATGTGGCTGTGGCTATGGTGTAGGCCAACAGCTGCAGCTCCGATTCGATCCCTAGCCTGGGAACTTCCATATGCCTCGGGTGTGGCCCTAAAAGGAAAAAAAAAAATCCTCTATAAGCTTCGCCCATTTCTGATCCTGAAATCCGTCAGTATTTTCATCAGCAGATACACCGAGACAGTGCAGGAAACTTTTCCGTTACCCTGTTCTCCTGCCCAGCAGTCTCAGCTCATCACCACGCTGCCCATCTTCTGTGCAATCAACACATCAGCCATGGTCCTGCATTCCTGAGTGAGCCCAGCCTGCTTCCTTGCATCTCGAAGGGACATTCAGTTGCATCTGGAAGAGTGATGATGTAGTCTTGGTTTTGCTGCATCTCATTTATATCTGAAATTGTTATGTCATAATTAGTTGTGAGTCAATCCTAAAAGTGGGAGAAGGGCTTAGGTGTCATTCAGGATTAGGACCAAATTCTGATGAGGGTCACCCCCACAGCAGAGGAGGGTGGCAGGCTGACCTGGGGAGTCAGAACGTCCAGCTCCTGTGCCAGCTCCCTGCTGACAAAGGGCATGCCTCAGGCAAACTGGTTATCCTTCCCGAGCCTCAGCTTCCTGCTCTGGGAAGCTGGACTAATAAGGACACCTCCTCCCAGGGTCCTTGAGAATTGAGATGAGGCGGGTGAAGGATGTTAGCCAATGGCCTGACATCCGTCTGACCTGACGTTTTACGGTATTATCAGCTACCAGGGCTTCCTCTTCCACCGCCCCCTCTCAGGACAGCGCTGGGCTGGGAGCCTGCAGGACCTGCAGGAGGAGGAAGAGAAGGCGGTGTTAGGAGAACAGGCAGCACTGCCTCTATTGTTTGGCAGCATTGACTGCAGGTATAAAAAAGGCTTAACGAGTTAGAAGGTGCCAGCCCTTGAGAGGAGTTGATGGAAGACGACAAGGGTCCTGGTACGTGAGCCTCCCCTGGGGAAGGGTCTAGGGGAGACCCTTTGGAAGAGAAAAGTCACTGCCCCTGCTCCTAGCACCTTCTAACGGGAGGCTGGCAACAGGAGGATTTATTCTGGTTAGAAAATTGCCTAGATCGCCAATCCTTGGTATTTCTTTTGCCTCCCTTGAAATGGAAAAGCCAGAACCAACAAATTCTGTGGCCTCCTCAACTCAGACATCTGATTTACATATAAATGGAGTCCAGGAGCTTCAGAAGGAAAAGGTTGCTTGGGAAATTGTCCCTGGAAAATAAAGCCTTGGGGGAAATCCAGAAGAGAAGCATCAAGGGAAGAGGACTGAGAGAAGTCTCCTGAGTCTGGCTCTTTTGTGTCTATGCAGGGGACCCCCTGCCAAGGTCCAAGAAGCTGGGGGCCTCCCTGGGTCTGCGGCTTCCAAGAGTTTCCCACCCGCTGAGGCCCGAATGCTAATCCTAACAGTTAAGCTGGGGAACTCGAGCCTGACCGCTCCCACTAAGCTCTCCAACAGTCCTGTGGGGTCGGCATTGTTACTCCCTCCATTTTACAGATGAAGAAACTGAGACCCAGAGAGGTTAAACAGTGTCCCCAAGGTCTCCTGGCTAGGAGGTGAAAAAAGCAGCTCTGAAACCCTGTGGAATGCAGCCCCCAGGACAGACCCACATGGCTGGTGACAAAGAGGTGCCCTGCCTGGCCCCTCCCAGCACAGCCCACCCATCGCCTGTGGCTCCCATGGGTCTGCTCCCTCTTCCAGCACAGTTGGCCCAAATCCTTCCCATGAAGCTTTGGATTTACTGAATTAATAAATTAGAGACGAGATGCAGCTTTCATCTCGCCCACAGAGAATCTCAGGAAAAAAAAACTTCCAAAAACCCTCACAGGGAAGGGGTGCCTGTCAACAGAGCGCTGTTTTCTAATGAGGCAGAAATAAAGGAGGAGGTGAAGCGGCCCCAACATTTTAATCAGTTGGATAAATCAAAAGAATCATCCGTTCTTCATGGCTAAGAAGTTGGTTGCAAGGAGAAGGAGAGGGATCTTGGTAACCGGACGTGCCGCTGTTTCGCTTTTGTCTTTTAAGGACTAATAGCTTTCCTATTGACACGCTTCCATGTTCTCATCTAGGTGTGATCCGAGACTCTGTGCGTTGTGATGTAACAGCCCAGCATTCCCTTGGGCCTCCCCGCCTCCTCCCTCCCCGCAGCGCCCCTCAAATCTTGGGAACCGACACAAAATGCTTCCTACACACTTGCTGACCCGAGGGCCGATTCTATTTGAAAAGGTGTCTTTCAGCTGTGGTCCAGCATCTATCAAGGATGAAAGAAACACACAAGCACAGACTATTGGGGCCGGAAGAGATCTTAGATGTCCCTTTGTCCCACCTTCTGATTTTACAAGGAAGGGTGTGCAGGAGGTGGCTGAGAACTTGGCCCCATGGGGCACCTGGCTGGTTAGAGCCAAGCCTGGCCACAATAGCATCTTCTCACTCTCAGCGCTTTGCTGACGGAGAGAAATCAGGAAGCTCATTAAAAACACACCCCATTAGCAAATCCAGGGAACCTCATCAGTTCTGGAAAGCAGGGGCCCTTGAGTGCAGTCCTGGAGAGAATAAGGACTCACCACTTTGTTACCACCATCATAATATCTCATTTCATCTGTTTGTTTGTCTTTTTTTTTTTTTTTTTTTTTTTTTAGGGCCACACCATGGCATATGGAGGTTCCCAGGCTAGGGGTCAAAACGGAGCTATAGCTGCCAGCCTACACCACAGCCACAGCAACGCCAGCTCCGAGCCACATCTGCGACCTATATCACAGCTCATGGCAATGCCAAATCATTAACCCCCTGAGTGACAGAAGCCAGGGATCTAACCTGCTTCCTCATGGTTCCTAGTCAGATTCGTTTCTGCTGACCCATGACGGGAACTCCCACATCTCATCTTAAACTAAATATTTTTTTTTTTCCATTATAGCGTTGCAAGGAGAGAACACACCTTGCTGAAGTCACCTTTGAGTTAGGACAGTCGCTTGTCCTCAAGGAAGAGAAAGGAAGGAAGCAGATAGTAGCTGAGGGCCTACTAAGTGCCTGGGGGATTTGCCTTCTTTAATCCTCACAGTAAATCCAAGAAGTAGGTCTGTCTGTCTGTCTGCCTTTCTTTCTTTCTTTTGGGTCCCACCCAGGGCATATGGAAATGGATAGTAGTCGGATTCATCATCGCTGAGCCATGACACAAACTCCCAAGAGGTAGGTATTCCGAAATTCTCTTCTTACATAGACGAGTAAACTGAGACTCAGAGAAGTTAGGTGACTTGCCCCCAGTCACACAGCAGGTAAATGGCTGAGCTGGGTTTCCAAACCAGGTCACCTGAGGCCCCGTTGGAGGCCATTCCTGCTAGCTCAGGATCCTGGGGACTTATGCATCCAGAGTTGTCCCCTGAAGGAAAAGGTGCATTTAGAAGGAAGAATACCAGGCTCAGGAGTCAGGAGACCCAGACTTCAGCTTTCCACGAGACAGAATACATCTTGTCTAGGTCAGCAAATTGCCAGGTATGTAGTGGTGGCACATTAATTTTCTTTTTTTTTTTTGGCTTTGCCCATGGTATGAGGAAGTTCCAGGGCCAGAGATTGAACCTGTGCCACAGTGGTGACCTGAGCCTCGGCAGTTAAAATGCCAGATTCTTAACCCATTGCACCACCAGGGAACTCCAATATTTCTTTTTTTTTTTTTTTTTTTGGTCTTTTTGTCTTTTAGAGCCGCACCCGTGGCATATGGGGGTTCCCAGGCTAGGGGTCTAATCAGAGCTGTAGCCACCAGCCTATGCCAAGACCACAGCAACTCGTGATCCAAGCCGTGTCTGTGACCTACACCACAGCTCATGGCAATGCCGGATCCTTAACCCACTGAGCAAGGCCAGGGATCGAACCCATGTCCTCATGGATCCTAGTTGGGTTGGCTAACCACTAAGCCATGATGGGAACTCCCCTCCAATATTTCTTGAATAAATAATTATTGTTATATTTGACAAAGGACCTGTATGCAGAATGCATAGAAAGATCTCCTAAAATGCAATAATTAGGAGATAAACAATCTACTTTTTAAAAACATAGGCAAAAAATTTTAACAGACTGTTCACCAGAAAATAACACAAGAAGTTCCTACCATGGTGCAGTGGGTTAAGAATCCAGTTGCTGTGAAGGCACAGGTTCGATCCCTGGTCCAGCCCTTGGGTTTGAGGATCTGGTGTTGCTGCTTGAATGCCATCCTTGGCTTGGTAACTTCTGTCTGCCATGGGTACAGCCATAAAATAAAAAGTTTAAAAATTTTTTTAGGAGTTCCCGTCGGTGGCGCAGTGGTTGACGAATCCGACTAGGAACCATGAGGTTGCGGGTTCGGTCCCTGCCCTTGCTCAGTGGATTAACGATCCGGCATTGCCGTGAGCTGTGGTGTAGGTTGCAGACGTGGCTCGGATCCCGCGTTGCTGTGGCTCTGGCGTAGACCGGTGGCTACAGCTCCGATTCAACCCCTAGCCTGGGAACCTCCATATGCCGCGGGAGCGGCCCAAGAAATAGCAACAACAACAACAACAACAACAACAACAAATTTTTTTTAAAAGATAGCAACACAGATGACTTATAGGCTTGTGGGAAAAATTTTCAGCATCATTAACCATGAGAGAAAAACCAATTAAAGTGAACCCTCCTTAAACACCCTCTGATTAAACATTAAAAAGGCTACCAACACAAAGTACTGATGAGGAGGTGGAGCAACTGGAAGTCTCTCACACTGTGGATGGGATTGCAAAATGGTACCGCCACGGCAGAAAAGGTCTGCAGGTTTCTAATAAAACGAAGCATCAACCCAATCCAACAATTCCTCTCCTAAGAATTTCCCCAAGAGAAATGAAAATGCGTATCCTCAAAACGACTTGTCCAAAACCATTCATAGTGCAATTTTTCATGATCCCTCAAAACTGGAAACAACCCAATTGTGTATTAACAACAGAGTGGGTAACTCATTTTGTGAAATATACATCCTCTGGATGCCATTCAACAATAAAAGGGAATTAACTGTTGAATCATGCAATAACATGAATGAATCTCAGAAACATACTGAGTGAAAGAAGCATTGCTAAAAAGAGGATATTCTGAAGGATGCCATTAATATGAAGTTCTAGAAAGTCTGGTGTAAAACGTCAGAACAGTGGTTCCCTGGGACTTTGAGGCAGGGATTTACTGAAGGGGAACAAAGGAACTTTCTGGAGGGGTGGAATGTTTTGTATCTCGATAAGGATTTGAGTTCCGCGGCTGTATATGTTTGTTGGTGATATGATACGCAGGCTGAAGTGTTTAGGGCTGAAGTACACTGATGTCTGCCACTTACTTGGAAGTGCATAAAAAATCAGGTGGATGAAAAGATGGGTAGGGCAATATTTTCCTCTCTCTCTGATCTCATACTAGAGCCCCCCACAGCTGAAACTCGTAAGAGATTGTGACCTGGGTTAGGGCTCAGAATTTTATCTGTGCGGTTTTATTTTTTCATTAGAAAGTACTAAGGCATAAATAGTAAAATATTAACACCTGTCCAAAACAGATGGGTGAGGGATGAATAGGTGGAAAGATATGTGAAAAAACAAATAAAGCAAAATGCTAGCTAGAGAATCAAAGTGGTTGGATATATGGTGTCCACTGTTTATCTTTCCTATATGTTTAAAATTGTTTCATAATAAAATGTCAGATATTATAAGGAAAAAATGAGTAAGACTTAGATTCCTTTTTTTTTTTTTTTTTTTAAATGGCCATACCAGGGGCATATGGAAATTCCCAGGCTGGGAATTGAATCTGAGCCGAAGCTGCAACCCATGCCACAGCTGTGGCAACACTAGGTCCTTTTAACCCACTGAGCCGGGCCAGGGATCCAACCTGTGCCCCCTGAGAAACCTGAGCCGCTGCGGTCAGATTCTTAACCCACTGCTCCACCAGGGGACCTCCTTGGATTCCACTCTTGACTCTAATACATATGGCCTCCAAGGACCCAGTGGTGTCTCCCTGTACACCTTTGCAGCCCCATTTCTCCCCATTCCAGATCGCTCTCCACACTGTGGCCACAGGACCTTCTTTCATTTCCGCAAACCTACCAGTGTACCACCTTGGGCCGCAGGACATTTGCATATGCTGTCTCCTCTAGCAAGCTCTCCTTTTATCTCCCAGATAACATCTTGGACCTCAGCTCAAGCAGCCTTTTTCTGGATACTTTCTCTTTCCATCACCCACCTCCACCAGCTCTACTGCTTTAATTCCTAGAGAAACACACTTTTTTCTGTCATAGCACTTACACTTCAACCCTTAGGGTGACTAGTCCATTCATGGCTCTGCCCCATAAGACTGATGGCTCCACACAGCAGGACCCTGTCTGTTTGGGCTCACCAAGGCACAACCACACTCAGCATAGTGACTGGTCAGAGCCCCTGCCCAGGTAGGCTCTACAGACTGAATAAATTTTTCTAACCAGTCTGTGGCCCTGGGAAAGGCATAGCCTTCTGTGGTCTATTTTTTCCGCTAGGAAATGAGAAGATTGATGAAGAATAGCCTTTCTTTTTGCAGAGGGCTATTTCAGACTACATATTCAGAAACGGCATGTTTTCAATTCAAAATGAAAACAGCTTTAATGAATCCTACAGAAAATATAATGTATATTCCTTCCACCAAGATTATTCACCTTGTTGCATAAAAGAATTTCAATGAGAAAATTGATGCTGTTTTTTAGCCGCTAAAATGTTCCTAGTTGGGCGTTTTGAAAAGGAGCCCCAAAGATAACAGGCAGCTCTCTAATCTCTTACCTTTTACAATTCAGAGGATTCAGAGGGCATTAGAATCACAGTTATTGCCTTATTCCCTCTTCTAAAATAGGTAATGTTATCACCCCCCTTTTTGAAGATGGTGAAAGTGTGGCTCAGAGAGGTAGAGTGAGTCGCTCAAGGTCACACAGCAAGCTGATGACAGATGCACTTGAGTTAATTCATTCAATCAATGGAACACTTTCTGTGCAACTGCTCACCTGTCCTCTATGTGGTACCTTATCCGGTGCTGGGAAACTAGTGACAATGAAACCAAGCAGGGCCCTGTGGGGCTCCTGGGCACACAAGTCTTCTTGTGTCCCCCATTTCTTGTTTTTAGTGAATAAACATCAGTCTCCATGACCTTCCCTGCGTTCCAAAGGGCAGGTTCAAGCTGTTGCTAAGCAGGGAAGGGAGGGGACGCAGAGACCAGGGAGGAGCCTCCAGAGACAATAGTGCAGCCTTGGGGCAGGTCCTGGTTCCTCCTCCAGGAACATACATAACATCTTTGAGTTCTTCAGCAGAACTTAGACTCCCCACAAATGGAAGATGTTAATGAAGCTTGCTTCATTCCAGAAAGAAGGGCTACCAGTTTTGAAAAACAATGAAGGCTTGCATCTAGCCTGATCCTTATCTGTGGCCCTATTTTCCACTCTCAAACTATAAAACCACCTCCTCTTCTCTCCCAAAGGGGGGCACAGTCTTTAGGGCACTAGCGGGCTGTGACCCTCCTTTGCCTGACAAAGCAATAAAGCTATGTTTTCTCTTTTACCCAAGGACAGAAGCCTAGTTTCAACAACAACAAAAGGCAGCTTCCAGTCCGTGACCCCTCTGCCTTGGTTGTGGGATGTTTGGATGGAGCAGGAGAGCGGACGACCTTGGGTGTCTTGGATTGAGTTCTCCTGAAACTGACTGTGAGACTGTGATGTCAGGACAGGTAACGTATTGGGGAGCTGACCCCAGAAAGCCCCGTAAAGAAGGGAAATAAGAGGGAAGAAAGCTAATCTAGGGAGTGAGTTCCTGCTGTGGGCAGCTGGGGGCCCATCTCACTGGGGAGCCTTGAGACAGGGAGGGCAGGTCCGGTCACACTTCAGAGCTCGGTATTTACATACAAAAGGCCATTCATGGCGGGGGTGGGGAACTGTTCCCCTGGGTCCCTCCCTAGCCCTTCTGCCCTGCAGGAGGGCCCCAGCACACTCCTGGGGAGAAAGCCCTTGGGCAGCATCCATGCATGTTTGCAGAAAGGGGCCATCATTACGTGGGGAAATGGTGTGGAAGGGTGTCTGCTAAGGGGACATTGGTGGGGCAGCAACAGTATCTGCTGTGCCAGGGCGGTGCCACCCGGCCAGAATCCTGGAAGGCCAGCTGCTTCATGTGGACCGTGGGGTGGTCCCCACTCCTGCTGTGGTCCAGGCCACAGCCTCCAGCCCTGGTAGCGTGAGGGTCTCAGCCCTCTTCAGGAGGACCCTGTCCTAGGCCTAGGTAGCATCAAAGCAACTTAAAATCTCCTCTCTGCCATCTGGCACTGCTGCAGCTGTGGTGTAGTTTGCAGGTATGGGAACTGTGGATCCCTGGCCTGGAAACTTCCATATGCTCCGGGTAAGGCAAAGGAAAAAAAAAAAATAAAAATAAAAAATAGAATAGAATTGGATAGGATCAAATCAAATCAAATCTCTCTACCTTTGAGCTGCTGGCCCTGGGAACGTTCCCTTCCAGTCCTGCTGTTCAGTGGTAACAGAAAGGCAGCTGAAGCACTTGGGGAAAATGAAGTCATCTGCTTTCTCCATGTCTGCCGTCTTTCCTTCAGCTGTGACAGACAGACTACGAGTCATGTCCCAGTGTCCATTCACCTCTTCTTGGTTTTTTTATCACCCAAGTTTCAGAGGAGCCTGTAGCTGCCTAGCTACAGACTACATTTCCCAGACTCCCCTGCAGGTAGAAGAAATGGTGGCCTAAGTACAGACCTTGGAATTGCTGGGGAAAGAAAATGACTCTGGCTCAGGTTGTCAGTGTCGGAAAGTGAGACACATGGACAAGGGGAGATCTCGACAAGCCTCTTTACTTCTGCAGAAGGTCGTGGGTGCTCCAAAAAGCACGCAAAGAAGAAAAGACCCTCCCTATTCATCCCTAACGCAGGCGATGTACCTGTCCCCTTCCCACCGGTCAGGTCAGGGCACACATTCTTCCCGGTTGGCTAATTTGAAACAAATTGTTCCTGGCAGAAGAGGGAAAGAGGAAGGAAGTCGCAAGAGGGCGTTTCAGCCAAAACTGGAGCAAAATGGAGTAACCAAGATTTCCTTTGATAGACAAGACATTATGTTACTTTCCACAGGCTATGAGTGCAAGTGTGAGCCAAAGCCGTCTCCAGGGCCTATCCTTGAACAAGGAAGAGGCCTGCTCCCCCCACCCCCTTCCTAACTGGAGGGGCCACGCCATGCACCTGCCTCTAGTCTCTCTCACAAGGGAGACAAACTCCCCTCTGAATTTCAGCCACTCTCTTGAGATTGTATCATAGCAGCTTGACTTTGCAAACTCAGCCATCCCTAAGGTCTCCACCAGCTCTAAAGATGGGTCTTTCCCTGAGCAATATGCTCATATTCCAGGTCTCAGAGAAGGGACCACTTCACCCTGACCCCCAAAGGGGTCCAGTCTATTGCTCCAGTCCCTCAAGTGTGCTGCTGGCTTACCACCAGCCCTTCAACCCCCATCTCTCCAGCCTGTGACACAGCTTTGCCCAGTGGAATGACTATCACCCAGATCTTGGTTCTGGATGCCTAGCAATCGTCTGGTCACTTTCTCCAGGGCTTTTCAGTGTGCACACGCCGTGGAGAAGGCTGGGCTATGTGCTGCAGAGTGAGGGTCAGGAGGGGGGATCCATGGAAGATGGGGAAACAGCTCCTCCTTAGCTCCCCTGAATGAAAAGAGTGAAACTGACAGCCCTAATGGCCTGAAGCTAGCCAGAACCCAGATTGGGACTTGAACCCATGCTCAGGGACTCAAACCCAGCCAGAACCCAGATTGGCACTTAAACCCACAGTTTTAAATTAGAATCATTCACCGGCTTCTGGACTCACTGAGGTTCATCAGGTTCTTCATGCCTCTGCACAGAAGGAATTCAGACAGAGACAAAGTGAAAGGCAAGAAATAGATTTCTTAGGACTGAACGCTTCTGAGAGATGCAAGCAGGCAGGCATGGAGGCTCTACCCAGAGGATCCAACACAGTTTTATCATCCAAGGAGCCTGGGAGTCGGAAAAGCCCGCCTCTTCCTTTCTGGGAGTGGTAGTTCCTCCTTAGTATCCAGTCACGTTCTTACTCACATCAGCAGAAGGACAGGCCTCAAATTCAAAATCAGGTCTTTGGTCTGAAAGCTGGTCTCACCCCACTCCCCACCCTATGCCCTGAGGCACATCTCACGCCTCCGCTAGTCAAGCCAGCCTGCCTTGTTCTGATGGTCCTCTTGAGCCATTATTAACTTACAGTGACCTCCCGAAGTCCCCTAGGCTTCCCTCTCTATCTATGGTCCTTCACTGGGACTTCTACAACTTCCTGTGCCTACAACATCCCTATCAAGAGGATACTTTTACAGCAAAAAAAGGCTGGAGGAAAGTTGGTCAGATATAAACAGAAATCTCTTATGAGTGGGGATCAGGTCCATGCAGTGGGTTTTGGATTGTCCTTTCAGAAGGTCTGGGTCTCTGCCCCAGAACCTTTATACCAAGAGGTGGGGACAGGACCAGGTGACCTGCAGGTGAGTATTGCTCCAAAGCTGTGGAATATACTAAGTAGAATTGCTGACAAGTCTACACAGCTATGAGCTGCTTGAGAGCAGCAATTATGCCTATGCCCTTCTCTAAACCCCCCAGTTTTGCATCGTACTGGAATCTAGACGGTCTCAAGAGTATTTATAGGACAGGAAGTTCCTGTCATGGCTCAGCAGAAACAAATCTGACTAGCATCCATGAGGATGCAGGTTCAATCCCTGGCCTTGCTCAATGGGTTAAGGATCTGGCGTCGCCATGAGCTGTGGTGTAGGTCGCAGACTTGGCTCAGATCTGGCATTGCTGCAGCTCCAGTGCTACCTACCCCTAGCCTGGGAACCTCCATATGCCATGGGTGTGCCCCTAAAAATACAAATACATATATATATGACAAATTCATAAATGAGTACAAAACATCATTACAGAGATTTAGATATTCTACAGTCAACAATACTGTTCTTCCCGTTCTTATCTTTTTTCAAGACCCTGCAGCGATATGGAGCCATGAGGAGCCTGAACCAAGTAGAGAGGCAGGCCAGCTCCTCCAGAGAAAGTTCCAGCTCTCTCTCCAGCGCTATGGACTTATCATAGCTGATCACAAAAACTTTAATGCTTCTGTCTTTTTTTTTTTTTTTTGTACTTTTTGCCATTTCCTGGGTCACTCCCGCGGCATATGGAGGTTCCCAGGCTAGGGGTCAAATCGGAGCTGTAGCCACCGGCTTAGGCCAGAGCCACAGCAACTCGGGATCCAAGCTGCATCTGCAACCTACATACACCACGGCTCACGGCAACGCCAGATCCTTAACCCACTGAGTGAGGCCAGGGATCGAACCTGCAACCTCATGGTTCCTAGTCAGACTTGTTAACCACTGCGCCACAATGGGAACTCCTCATGCTTCTGTTTTTTGAAGAAGGCTGGTGTTCTTCAGGCTCAAGGACTATGTTTTTTTCCTTAGGTGAATTCCCCAGTGTTTATCAATGTTTGGGGTGAAGCGTACCACGTGATGGATAAATATCGTTGAGTGAATGAATGAGTACAGTTTCCCACTGAAAATGGAGCTCTTAGATACCATTCCCTAGTAGAAAGCCACTGAGATGAGAATGGAGTCTCCAATCAGACAGGAAGTCCTCTGCAAGCAGGGCTGTGTCTCCCCTCAGCCTGGGGCTCCCTGAGGTCGGGGCTGTGTCTTGCCTCAGTCTGAACCACCTCCGTGCCTGCGTGCACCTGCAGGGCGGTCCATCTCAAGGTCTTTCTTTCTATTCTTTCTATCCGTAGTCCGCCACAGCCACAGCAGTGCAGGATCCAAGCCAGGTCTGTGACCTACACCATAGCTCAGGGCAATGCTGGATCCTTAACCCACCAAGCGAGGCCAGGGATCGAACCTGCATCCCCATGGATGCCAGTCAGACTTGTTTCCGCTGAGCCACGACAGGAATTCCTATACCAGCATTTTCAAAAAGAGTGGTCTCCATGGTTTCTGAGGCCTGGTGCGGTTACCTGCCGCTGCATCCTTTCATTCGGGGGCACACACAGAAATAAACCTCCTCTCCCCACGTACACACACACACACACACACACACACAGATCAAACAGGACAAGGCACAGCTCACTAATAACAATAATATCTATGCATTTATTGAATAACTGCCCTGTGCCAGGTGGTGCTCGGCTCTTTACACCCATGACCCAGGTCACTTTTTGAGATGAGTTCTAATATCACTCCCGTTTGATAGATCTGCACTCAGGGGGCGGATATGACAGTGGGTGGGTATCAGCCAGGTCCAGTCTGGGAAATAGAAACCACTCAGAATCTGAACTGGAGGAAGTTTAAGGCAAGCAGTGGGTTGCCCAGATGAGGGGGGAGCTGGGAAGCTGAGTACAGGCAATAGCAGGAAGCCAGGGCAGCAGGCCCTGGAGATGGAGAGCAGGTGATGAAACCAGACCTGGTTGGGGGGTAGGGGTGGGGCTCCTGAAACACTGTTAGCCTGTTGGGAGGGAGCTAGACCCAAGGAAGGGCAGACTCTTCTGGAAACCACCCCAGAGAGAGACATTCTGGCTTCTCTCTTCCTGCCACCTTCCCGTTTCCACCAGGGCTTCCTACAGGTGAACCCAGAAGATAGCTGAGCCGAGCGGGGAGTCCGAGAAACAGGGCCGTCAGGGCTGAGCCCACCATATAGAACAGAGCAGGGGAAGAGAGAGAAATGGGTCTGAGGACCAAGGGGCCCAGGCCTGGAGACGCTATAAAATGGATCCAATGTCGAGTCAGCCTTCGAGTGTCTTCCCCTCTAGAAGGGCAGAGAAGACCTGTACCTTTAACCAGAGCACAGAACAGCATGCAAAGACCCCAAGGGACAGGCATATAAGTGAGACTGCAGTTGACGGGTGAGGGCCCGGGTTGCAGGGAGAGGGTGGGAGCGAGGGGTAAGGGACGGATAGACACCCCCAGTGCTGTGTGTTGTGTGGGCAAGGGTCCGACGTGAATTGAGGCCACTTCCCAGACCATGGCAGAAAGCAAAAGAGAGAAGACAACCAGGGGGGCATTGGTGATGAGATGACAGCCGGTGGCAGCAGAAGAGGCCGAGGAGGAGGACACAGAGAGGCCATGTCCTGGGATGCTCGGCACTGGTCAGGGTGTGAGACAGGGACAGGGGCGGGAATGGCGGAGGGACAAAGAGGGAGCCAGGATTGTCCAGCGGGGGCAGAAGGGGACGTTGAGGAGGGAGAGGTCCTCATAGCTTTTCAGTCTTTGAAGAGAGTTATCCTGAGCCTCTCTGATGGGGTCTTTCAAAGAAAATCCTGCCACAAGGATCTGAATGCAAGTGGTTAACTTGGGTCCTGATCCCAGGCAGCAGTGCCAGGGAAGGGAGACAGCTGGCTCAGGGTGGCTGTTGAGAAGCTGTCATGGAGGGCAAGCAGGGCTCAGCCCCTGGGCACCCCTGGGGCTCTGTGCAAAAGCGGGCCATTCTGACCATAGCGAGGACGCTGGGGAGGCAATCCTCCAGCTCTCAGGGGTCAAGGGCCTGGAGCTGCCTCTACCCTCTCCTCCCAGACACCAGCCTCTCCTGCCAGCACCCAGCCTGCCCTAAACAGGAGCCATGGCAGGTGCAGACGTGTGGGCCACCAACCACCCTGCTACAGTCCTGATGGCAGGATGTCCTTTAGCTGCCCAGCTAAACATACAACTTCCAGGGAACTCGGATTCCAGGCAGGGTAGGGAGTCAGAGGGTGACGGGGTAGACCTGACTCGAAGGTCTGAAGGAAGTCAAGAGAATTCCTTGTCCTGTCCTCCATCCCCACGTAGGCCCGCCATCTCCAGTGCCGCACCCCGGCCCCCAAACTGGAGGAAATCACGAGGCAGGAGATGGAGGCTTGCTGGTGCTTCCAAATTTGAATAAAAACCCAATTCCTGGAGTTCCTGTCATGGTGCAGTGGAAACAAATCCTACTAGGAACCATGAGGTTGTAGGTTCAATCCCTGGCCTCGCTCAGTGGCTTGAGCTGCTCTGTAGGTCGAAGATGTGGCTCAGATCTGGCGTTGCTGTGGCTGTGGTGTGGGCTGGCGGCAGTAGCTCTGATTCGACCCCTAGCCTGGGAATCTCCATATGTCGCAGATCCTAAAAAGACAAAAAAAAAAAAAAAAAGGACACATACACACAAAAATCAAAAGCCAATTCACTCTCCTCTTCCTGCCATCCAGCCCCACCCCTTCCCTGGCACTTGGGCCACCTGTGCCCCAAGTCTGGGGTACCCACGTTGTCTGTAACCAAGTTGTCTGGGGCTGAGTCCAGTGGGAGAAGGTCATGGGGTGGAGAGAGCCTCAGGGCTCGGGTCTCCGTCTTCTCTGCACGAGAAAGGGTTTGCTCACAGCCCAGGACCAGGTTCCCTCACCTGCTCCTTTCCTCTCCCCGCTCCTCCCCTCCCAGCCCCCCTTTGTTGCTTCAGAGACCAGGATGCGCTGCCTTTTATCTCTACCTTGAGTATTCCGAGTTCTAATTAAGTTCATTTCAGCCCTCCGATTTGAGAAGCCTTATCAGGAATACTTAACCTGTGCAAATAATATGAGGAGCCAGCCACCACGGGGCCGCATGCTAATAGAACTTCACACTGGAGCAGTGGGAACGCAGAGGGACCTGAGAAGCCAAGTCACCATGAAGCTCCTGGGAGGAGGGAAGAAGGGAGGAAGATGCTCGTCCAAGGACAGCAGAGGAACTGGTCTGGGCGCCCTTTGTGAGTCAAAGCCCTGGGCCTCCTGGCAAACAGGATGGCTCCGTTTAATGCGCTGGACGAGGTCAAGAGGTGGCAACTGTCCAGCGCTGCCCACTGGCCTGGCCCAGCTTCAAGGGCTGTGCTCTGCCCCCCACCCAGACCTGGCTTCTTGGGGTGTGTCTGGTGGGCGGGGAGGGAGGGCCAAAGATGACTCTGGGGCAGAGACTTCTGACGATGCTCAGAGGAGGCCAGGAGAGAAGGAAAGGACACCAGCCTAGGAAGGGCAATCTTTCCTTTGCTAGTAACCGGCTCAGGCATGTCGCCTCCTTTGTGGCCTCAGCGTTCATGCAAGGGTTGGACAGGCTCAGGGCTTTGGCCTGCATCGTGTGGAGTCCCTTGTTCTCAGGCCTCAGGACCTCCTATCCCTATACCTCTTCAGCCAAAGCCACTGCAGTTTATCTGTTGTCTTTTGGAATGTTTGTGGGAAACAAAAGATTTTGTATCTAAAAATTGGTGCAAAGCATGGAGTTAAGCATTTCCTTTGCTTCTTTCCAAGTCTGACAATCTCAGCTTCCCAAATCTGAACAAAAGGACCCTGGTTTCAGGGTCTCTCCCTGTTCCCAGAGCCATGAGATGCGAATATATTACATTTTACTTCTCAGTAATGTTTCCCTGGGGTCTGGGCAGATGATTCTGGGCCGAGCAAGTTTCCCAGAGACCTTGGCTGAGCTGGAACAGATGAGCTGGGAGAGCTGAGGGACATTCCTAAGAGACTGTCCTTGAGAGGGATCATGGCCGGGGGGCCCTAGAACCCACATGCCGGAGCCATATCCAAGGACAACCTGAACCTGTGCCTGATGAGGGGCTGCAGAGTAGAGGCAAATGATGCAGGTGGGGTAATCCGGGAAGGCTTCCTAGAAGAAAGGGGCAAGGAAGGACAGGAATCTACTAAACTGGGAAAGAGTCCAGAGAGAGGGGGTAGCATGTCCAGAAGGCGCCCTGCTCCAGAAGAGCCTCTTATCCTGAAAAAGATGAGAAGCAAGACGAGGCAGCCTTGGCACACCCGAGACAGGTGAATTCTCCCCATTCTCAGCGGAGCTGCATCCAGACTTCTCTGAGGTCTGAGGCTGGTCTGAGAGGCTGCGTGTTGCTTCTTCTCTGTACGAATGTGAAGGGGAAATGCATTTTAAAAAGGGTCAATCTGTCAATTGCCTTTACTTAATAAGCCCCGAGAGACAAATAAGCTTTGCTGAAGGTAAGCAGAGAAGGAAAGGGCATGAGGACACGGCTGCCCAGGAAAGGGAGGAAATGGGGCGGCCAGGATCCAACAGCTCAGATGGAGGCTGAAGTTTGACCCCCACCCGCCCCCCCAAGAGTGGAATCCAAGTCTTCACTCATTTTTTCCTTTAGGATACCCAACATTGCATGACGACAAAATGTTAGACATACAGAAAAGTTGAACTGTGGACACCATATAGCCACCACCTTGATTCTACACCTAGCATTTTTCTCCACTTTTTACTCCACATATCTTTCATCTATTTATCCCTTATCCATCCAAGTGTGGAGCGAGAGAGGCCAAGAGGATGATGGTAGAGAGCCATGCTGTGTGCCCCTCTCTATCAGCTCCCCACCTGCATCTGCTGTCTGCACCCCAAGAGGTTGTTCTATGTGGGACCATGCACTAGGCTCCCCATTCCCTGGCTTCCAATTGGGTTTGGCCAATGAAGAGCACCAGCTAGAGAGACGTCCCACTGTGCTGCAGCAGTTTAAGGATTTGACCTTGTCTCTGAAGTGGCACTGGTTTTATCCCCAGCCCGGCACAGTGGGTTAAGGATACGGGGTAGGTCACAGCTGTGGCTTGAATTGGAGTCCTGGCCTGTGAACTTCCACACCCCAAGCGTGCAGCACAACCATAAAAAACAAAAACAAAAACAAACAAACAGCAAGAGATCAGGGGAGGGAGAAGATGAGGGTGCTCGTTTCCCAGCCCCCACCCAGTGGGGTCATAGCTCCTGCCAAGTGGTCCTTTCCACATAGCTTGCTCTGCTTCTGTGTTCTGGTGACTGTGACCTCCTGCTGGCCCTTCAGATCTAGGAGTGGGATGGCCCGGCGGCTGTCACTAGCCCAGGACACTGTACCATCCCTTGTGGTTTCTCTGCATCCTGTCCTCACTTCTGAAGTGAGGACACCAATTGGAATGTGACATCTATTTCCTGCCTGGACCCTGGCAGTGATCTGAGTTTCTGCTTCATTCTGGAGCTCCCGAGTCTTGGGGCGCTGAATCCACTCATATTCTCATTCTGGCTCCATTCCCGAGACCATGCCCGCTCCGTCTCTCCGAGGCATTATTTCCAAGCTTCAGAGTCTGCTCTTTGAATTTGTACCTGGCAGCTCACTTCTTTGTGAGTCTGTCCCTCACTTTACAGATGCAGACGCAACTTGGTCACATTAAAGAATAAACACAATGCCTGTGCTTAACTGCTGAAAATACAGCTTTTCTTCTGAAATTCCTAGGTGCAGGCTGTGCTGAGCCGAACCAGGTTGATCTAGAAATTAAATGAGGATTAAGAAGTTGGAAGGTGCCTGCTAATCCAGCAGCCAGACAAACCTGTGCAAATTCATCTTGCTTCCTTTTCTACAATGTGAATTTTTTAAAAAAATCAAGCAACCGCACTTTTGTTAATTAGAAGATCAGCACAAGGTGGACCAGTCAGGTAAACACATGGGGGGAGGGAGGGAGGGAAGGGAACTCAGAGTAGGGGGTGGGGGAAGGCGCATCAAGATCCCTGTTAATTTCAGACCCATGTGCCTTGGAGTCTTAACTTGCACATGTGCCCTGAACCCTGCACCCTCTCAATGAGTCTGGATTTCAAGCCTCTCCAAAGCTGATCTCTCTGGTTGGAGTCCCCATGATTAGAAAGTCAGGGTCCAACTGTACAGCACAGGGAACTATACCCACTCTCTTGGGATAGAACGTGATGGAAGCTAGTCTGAGAAAAAGAATATATATATGTGTATGACTGGGTCACTATGCTGTACAGCAGAAATTGGCACAACATTGTAAATCAACTAAAGCTTAATGAAAAAAGTAAAAATGTGTCACAACATTGTAAATCAACTATAATTTGATAAAACTTAAGAAAAATAATTTTTTAAAAATTCAGGGTCAATGGCCAGTATTTTCTTCTCAACTCACGTCCCAGGAAGACTATATATGCGAGACAAGAAAGCATGGGTGGGGGTGGTAGGAATCACCTGGGATCCACTCCACTTTGCCACGGAAAGCCTATGTGATCTCAGGCAAGTGGCCCTACCTCTCTTGAGCCTCAGCTTTCTCCCCTTGTGAAATGAGGAGATCATGGGGCTAGTGTGAAGATAAGGAAAGTGATCTAACGATCTGGCCTGTGGCAACTTAAACATTTCAAGTCCCAGAGTTCCCTGGTGGGCTAAGGACCTGGCAACGTCCCTTTTGGCTCAGTTTCAGTCCCTGGCCCCAAATTTCCAAGTGATGTGGATGTGACCAAAAAGGAAAACAATTTTTTTTCTAATTTTTAAAAACTAAAAAAAAATTCCAAGTCTCCTCCTTTATTTTCCATCCTCCTTCAAAAATAAAACGATTCTTGGGGTTTCCCCCATCCATCTAATTGCAATAGTATCTGCATTAAACATCCATTTCCCCTTCAGTCTCTGCTACCTCCCTTCTGCTGTTTTCTGTCCTTCAGCACCTCCTTTAGGGATTTGCTTTCCCCAGATTCCATCTGCTTTTCATGGGGCTGTCGACCCTAGGGCCGCCATCCCAGTACACCACCAAAGCACAGCAATTAGATCCCGATGCATGAACATCACCCGATCAGAGACTCTCCTGAATTTCCTCTTTCCTGGTAGCAGCTGTCAGCTGCATCCTCCATGTGTGTGGACCCTGAGGACAGGCAGAGAAGGGGAAAGTCTTGGGCACTGAAACCCAAACCAGTCACCACGGTCCCCAGAGCTTTCTCTTCCTCTAACTAGTTCCCATCAGCCTGTTTGTACCTGAGATCATCAGAGCTGGTTTCCAATGCTTACAGCCAAAATCTTTTTTGGGGGAGGAGGGGGGCTTTTTCAGGGACAGCATGTGGAAGTTCCCAAGCGAGGGGTCGCGAATTGCATCTGCAGCTACCAGCCTACGCCACAGCCACATCAACGCAGGATCTGAGCCGAGTCTTTGACCTTCATCACAGCTCACGGCAATGCTGGGTCCTTAACCCACTGAGCGGGGCCAAGGTTCGAATCTGCATCGTCATGGACACTAGTCGGGTTCATTAGTGCTGAGCCACAATGGGAACTCCCTGCATTGGCTTCTTAATTAGTCTTCTCCCTTCTCCCCTCTAACCAGTGCATCAATCTTCCTAGTGCCCAACATATACAGAAAACCTCCACTCACTGGAGTTCCCCAATTGATCCCTGCTAGACAGCAGCCATGGGAGCCCCCTCCCCCTCCCCCACACCCACACCTTCTTTTCATAGGTGCTCATGCTGTTTTCCCTGCCTGGAGGATCTGGTTTCTCTCTCTTGCCATCCACATCATACACCTTTCACAAATCTCTGTGCTCAGCCTCTGCCTTTGCAGATCTCCTTTAATTAAACTCTCCCCACAGTAAGTCCTCCTGCCTCTGAGTTCTCCTTGCGGCAATCCATTGATTATATTTAAGCTCAGAACTGTTTTCCAGATATTTCCTAATTGCTGCAGTTCCTTCCAGGTCACTGAGCTTTTTCAAATACATGATCTGATTTGATCCTAAAAACTTTACAAGGAAGTCGGGGCAAGTATTTTAAGGAATAACTCATCGTAAGGATCAGAAACCCATCAAGTTAGTGTAAGCCGAGGGGCTTCATTGTGCAGAGGCAGGTGAGGAGATTGGATCCCCCTTCAGGGGGTACAGGCTGGTCTAGGGGGCCTGGAAAGGGGTCCAGAAATCTTCTTCTTTCTCATCTCTGGGCCTGTCTTCCCGCTGTCCACTGGCTCCGCTTCCCCCACTGCAAACCAGCCTCCTCAGAAAAGGGCTCCAAAAATTCCGTGTCCGCACACCTCCGAGGTGCCACAGGCCAATTCTAGCCCCAATTCTCACCTTGTCACTCCAGGTCCCAGCACCAGCTAAATATCCAGTCTCATCTCATTGTCTCTGTGCAAATTCTCAAGAGAACTACTCTTGTTGGTTGTTGGCCAGCCAGTCTGGTGGCTGCTGTTAGACACTGGCCAGGCCCCAGCACGAACGAGGGGGGCTGAACGAGGAAAAGTAGCAGAGTAAAAGGATACAGATGTTATCTGTGTACAAGTCCCCACCATGGTGCTTCCTGGCTGATGACCTTGGAAAGCCCCACCACCATCTCCTAAGGTCTCAGTTGCTTCATCCTAAAAAGAGGATGATAATAATAGCATCAGCAGTACAGGATCACTGTGACATAAAGCACGCAGCCCAGGGCCTGGCACGTGGGAGGGGCTCAGCAGTATTAGCTGCTCATGCCTACTCCAGTAGAAATTGTTCCTCTTTTCATTTTACTGCTGTTGAAGGTGGCCTAGAGTCCTCAGTCAGTCATTACATGGGGCCCAGAGGTGAATCAGAACCCCCAGGGCAGGCCCTCCAGAAATCCATCATTTTATTTTTATATTTTTTGTCTTTTTGTCTTTTTAGGGCCGAACTTGCGGCATATGGAGGTTCCCAGGCTGGGGGTCTCATCAGAGCTGTCACTGCCAGCCTACGCCACAGCCACAGTAATGTGGGATCCAAGCCGCGTCTGCGACCTACACCACAGCTCATGGCAACGCCGGATCCTTAACCCCCTGATCGAGGCCAGGGATAGAACCCACAACCTCATGGTTCCTAGTCGGATTCATTTCCGCTGCGCCACGATGGGAACTCCAAGGAATCCTTCTTGAAAGAGCTGCCTCCCGTGATCCTGTGCAGCTTGCTCTAATCCAACTCCTTCACTTTAGGATGGGGACCAAGCCCCAGGAAGGTGGAAAGGCCATTCCCAGGTCACACAGGAGCTGGTAGCTGGACCCAGGACCCTGACTTCCTGTGGCATAAACTGCAGATGCAGTTCCCAGGCGTGGGGTCTGCTAACTTCCCTCTCCGGATCCTGAGGGGTAGCCCCACACTTCAGTGCCAGGGCTCTGGGCTCAGCATTTCCAGGTTGGCACCCAAGCTCTTCTCTCACCAGCTGTGTGACTTCCAGGAGGCAGATTTCGAGCCTCAGTTTCCTTATGTATAAAATAGCCCAACATCACCCATCTCATTGGATGGTTGTGAGGCGTAAATGAATTATGACATAGGAAATTACTAGAACAGGGCTTGACACAAAGCTTTAACTATCAGGTTTTATATTTGATTGGAGCACATATATGTCCTAGGTCTCTTTTGGATCGTGAGCCAGTAGGGACAGACACTGAAATAAGATACTCTTTGACAAAGTGTTTATAAAATCACAGATACATAAGGGATAACACACATATCCGGAATAAACTATGGGACCCCACTTCTGAATACAAGCTTTCAGTGGGGCCACAAATAACCACAAATATGCAGAATGGTGCCTTCATGCCAAATAAATGTACTTCATAGAGGAATATGAAGAAATTCACTGTACACACAGACACTTGACCAAGAAATTATTAGAGGCAGGGCAGTGTCTCCCCTCAGACTGGGGCTCCCTGAGGACAGGGCTGTGTCTCCCCTCAGACTGGGGTCCCTAAGGACAGGGCAGTGTCTCCCCTCAGACTGGGGCTCCCTGAGGACAGGGCTCCCTGAGGCAGGGCTGTGTCTCCCCTCAGACGGGGGCCCCCTGAGGACAGGGCTGGGTCTCCCCTCAGACTGGTGTTCCCTGAGTCAGGGCTGGGTCTCCCCTGAGACCGGGGCTCCCTGTGTTTATAAACC
The DNA here is from genome assembly GCF_016906955.1 of Phacochoerus africanus. NCBI lineage: Eukaryota > Metazoa > Chordata > Mammalia > Artiodactyla > Suidae > Phacochoerus > Phacochoerus africanus. The sequence goes on from NC_062552.1 coordinate 37,300,431, forward strand.
ATCTCTTAACATCCAACTTGAAGCAGCGCTGGCCTCTGGACACCCCCTGCCCCTTCACTCCCGACCCTCAGTGCTGGCCAAGGCTTTCACTGCCCAGGAAACTGGCCCCTTCTCAATCACAAACACTCAGGGCTGATGGGGTTTCTCTACCCCACCCCCTGCCCCTCTAATCACTCCATGCCACGTTTCATGTATTTTAATGAGTGCTTTAGGTTTTACCCCTAAATCTCAAGGCACGCTAGCAAAAGGCCCTCTTTAGAAAGTGGAATCAATCAATAAAATCTCCCAGGCAGATGATAGCCAGGAAGCTGGAGGTAACTCATATTAATCTGTCACTCAGCTGCTACCATTCTGTCCTCTGGGTCTCCCCCGCAGTCCCTTCTGCCGCCCACTCCTGGCCCCCGAGGGGCACTGCTCCCCCAAAGGTAGAACCCTGATGCTCATCACACTCCCCAGATTCTTTCCTTTAAGACACATGTTCCCGGCTGGCTTTGTTCAAGGGCTCTGGTGGCCGCTGTGCCGCGGCGTCCCTCCACCGGCGGGCAGTTACCCTCGCCTGGAGAATCTGTGGAACACACAGACGCCCAGACTCCTCTGCCAAGGTCAGGTTCCATTGGTCTGAAGGGAGGCCTTGGCATTACTGATGCCTGTAACTCCGCCGGTCAGCCTGTCTTGCAGCCAAATGCAGACCAGGCCTCTGGAAGCTCAGAGCTGGACTCAAAGCCGCTCTTGCGGAAGGCAGCTTACCTGCCCCAGTGAACCGTGGGCTCGGTGAGACTGGGACCCCCTCCGTCTTATTTCTCCCAGTGTCCCCAATGGGTAAGTGGGCTGCCTGGTACACAGCAGCTGCCCCAGGGATATTTTTGGTAGAAGCTGAGTCACCCCTTCCAACGGCACCCTCTATTCCTCACCTTCATTTCTTTCTTTCTTTCTTCCTTCCTTCCCTCCTTCCCTCTTTCCTGTCTTTCTGTCTTTTCTTTTTAGGGCCGTCCCTGTGTATATGGAAGTTCCAGGGCCAGGAGTTGAATTGGAGCTACCGCTGCAGGCCTACGCCACAGCCACAGCCAAGCCAGATCCGAGCTGCATCTGCAACTTACACCTCAGCTTGCGCCAACACTGGATCCCTAACTCACTGAGCAAGGCCAGGGATCGAACCTGCGTCCTCATGAATATGAGTTGGGGTCTTAACCCACTGAGTCCCAAGGGCAACTCCACACTCCTCTCGTTTCCAGTGTAGGTCCTGCCACTTACTAGCTAGGTGGTCTTGAGCAAGTTGACCTATCTTTCTAAGCCTCAATTTCCATGTCTTTATTTATTTATTTTTGGCCATCCCCACGGCATGCAGAAGTTCCCAGGCCAAGGATCGAACCCACGCCACAGCAGTGACAAAGCTGGATCCCTTTTAACTGCTAGGCAACCAGTGAACTCCTGAATTTCCACAGCTTTAAGATGAGGATTATGTCAGTAATCTACCCATGACATGGTCCTATGGATTAAAAGAGAATTTATTTTCCCCAGGGCCAGGCACCTTGTAAGCACTCGGCAAGCCTCAGTGGTCAGTACTGACCACATCCACTAGTCCATGGGAGTCCCTCTCTCCCCTGTCCTGCTCAGGAGATTTTTGGGCTGAAGTCACTCCCAGGGAGGGCAAGAGTGAGGTCAGCAGGAGCTCTGAGAGACCCAGAAGTGCAGAGATGGCTTTTTGCTTCTGCTGACTTACTCTGTGACCTTGAGCTTGTCTCTGGACCTCTCTGAGCCTCTGACCCCCGCCAGCTGGCCTCTCTCTACCCCACCCGTGCAAATCTGTGGCTCTCTGGTTGAGGAGGTCACTTTGATGACCACAGCAGCTGCCCTTGACACGTCCACGCAGGGTCTGACCTACATCAGCCAGCCCTGGATGCTCTGTGGATGGAAGCGAAGCGCACAAATGCAGCTGCGGAGAGAAAAGTTCTTGGAGAATTCCTCCTCTAAGAGAGCAGAAGTGCAGTCCCCCAGACACAGTCTGCAGAGCCAGTCAGACCTGTGGGCCTTCTCTCCGTCCCATCAGCTCTGGGAGGAGGATAGAGGCCATGGGGGGCATTTCTGCTAATCATGGCCTGACTGGCATGTCACCTATGATGGGGTATCTCACCTGCATGGGAAAACAGGCTATTGGTCGGAGGCATCTTTCCCAGGAACTGACTGGGCTGGAAGAAATGTGAATTCCTAGGATGGGCTCAGGTGGAGAGGGTGACGGGGAAAACTTTGCTGATCCCGGAGGTGGGGAAACAAGGAAGTGAGCTCCATCCTTTTTAATAAACCACCTCAACGCAGAACATGCTTCCTGCTCGCGAGCCTGCTGCAATCGTCCCACTTAGAACTGCCAAGAGCCACGAGCAGAGCCGCCCGTGGTGCAGAATCACACACTCCCATCTAAGAGGTGGGGCAGTTTATTTCCAGCCCCGAGGGCCATGCCTTGCTAATAGGCAGCTAATCCAGGGGCCAGCAGGACAGCTCGGAATCAGAAAGAACGCAGTTCCAAGCCCAATAAGTGCTGATTTCCAGCCAGGCAACCATGGACAATTTACTTTTACCTCTCTGAGCCTCTATTTGCTCATCTGTAAAATGGGGACAAGAAGACCTCCTTCCTAGGATGGCCAACGAGACGGAATTAAATAATCCCTTGTGGGCTTAGTCAAGCGCCTTGTCACAGGACGAGCTCAGTAAATGAGTGATTGGGATGACAATGATGACAAGCCCCCATTGGGCTTCAGCATCTTGAGGGTAGGACCAGGTCTTAGAGCCCTTTAAGTTCCCTTGGCACCCAGCTAAGGTCAAAGAAGGTCAAAGAAGCCTGGAAGGTGTGCGGAGCTGGGGTGAGGGGCCCGACTCCCTGCACGCGCCCCCTGTCAGGCCGTGTACACCCCTGCCGATTCCTTCTCCCCAAAGCCGTAATTAATACCTGCCTCTTCCGCCCCAGTCCTCGGTCACATCGCCCCCTAGGCAAGGAGGACGCATGCTGGCCCTTTGCCATGGAAGGCCCTGGAGAGATGCCAGGGTGGGCTGTGGGGGCTGTGTTGTTACCTTGGCAAAAAGGGCCATAATTAACCCGCAGCCTTCTCCTCTCATTAAGCCTTCACGTTTATACCTGAATTAACTTTTCACATCCAGTTAAGGTGCGTGGGAGCTTCTGTCCGCCACCGGCGTGACAAGCACAGCTGTGACTGTTGGAGGAAGTGGGGGCTGTGGTGACCCACTGCCCAGAGTGGGAGGGACCCTGAGCTTTGGGTGGGTATGGGGGAGGTCTCATGAGTTTGCCAGCTCTGCCCTTTCCTCCGGGGCCCAAGCCGGCAAGGGGCATCTGGAAGGACAGGAGGGCGCTACCTCCAGCCCAGGGGACAGCCAGAGCACCAGGCCCATCTCTCCTGCTGAAACAGACCCTGGCCTCCCTCCAGGCTCAGATTTTGCCAGGCCTGGTGGAGGCAGGAATACTCCCATTCCAAAGAGAGGGGCTTATTAAGTGTCCCCCTCCAGCCTGAGTTAGGACCTAGTGCAGCAGACACCCATGGCGCGCACGCCTGCACCCACAGACAGGTGTGGCTGGAGGCCTCCCCAGGCTCTGGTGTTTTCCAAAGGGGACCTGCCTATCTTAACTCCCTGGACTCCTGCTCATTCAATTGCCTGCATTTTCAGGGCACCCTTCTGGGGTAAAGAGTCAGCCACCTCCAGTCTGGGAGCGGGGCCCTGTCAGGCCATCGTTTTTCAGAGGCGGGGAATAGGAGGCCACCCTGCTTACCCGGTGTTGTGACATGAGAGGAGGAGTTAACGTCCCCACAAACGGACACTGTAGGATGGCCCTCCTCCTCCCCCTATGCTCCCTCTCCAACCTAGTTCAGGACACTCAGGCCTTCTCAATAAGCAGCTCTCCCCACCCCCAGCCCTGTGCTGGGGCCTTAAAGATGTTTGGTTAAAGGAGAGAAGAGGAGGTGCCCACCCAAGTGTCTGAATAAATAAAGTAAATAAATAAATAAAATTAAGGGAGTTCCTACCGTGGTGCAGTGGGTTAATGATCCGGTCTGTCTCTGCAACGATGCCAGTTTGATCTCTGGCCCCGTGAAGTGTGTTACGTATCTGACGTTGCCTCAGCTGTGGTGTAGGTGGCAGATGCGGCTCAGATTCAATCCCTGGTCTGAGAACTTCCAAGTGTGACCGAAAAAAAAAAAAATAAATAACCCATAATAAAGAAAGAAAGTAAAAAAGAAAAAGTTTCAATAAAGTACACACCTCGTTTTACTGTGCTTCGCTTTCTTGGGCTTAGCAAATGTTCACTTTTTTTTCTTTTTTGTTTTTTTAGGGCCGCACCCATGGCATATGGAGGTTCCCAGGCTACCGGTCGAATCGGAGCCACAGCTGCCGGCCTACCCCACAGCCACAGCAACTCGGGATCTGAGCCACGTCTGTGACCTACACCACAGCTCACGGCAATGCCAGATCCTTAACCCACCGAGTGAGGCCAGGGCTCGAACCTGCAACCTCATGGTTCCTAGTCCGATTTGTTTCTGCTGCACTGCAACCAAACTCCAAAAGTTCACTTTTTTACAAACAAGCTTGTGGCAGCCCTGCCATTTTCTGAGGATGGTTACTATTTCTTAGCAATGACAGTATTTTGAAATTAAGGTCCATACATCGTTTTTTAGATATAGTGCTATTGCACACCCAATAGACTACAGTATAGTCGAATCATAATTTTCTATGCAGAAACCCAAAGGTTGATATGACTCGCTTTATTGCAATGTTCACTTTATTGCCATATTCGCTTTATGGCGGTAGTCTAGAACCGATCCCGCAATATCTCTGAGGTATGCCTGTGTTTGCTTCATGATCTTTGTCCTCCAGTGGCTTAAAGTCTAGTGGGTGAGACAGGACAGACAACATACGTAGCCCTGGTTAGCACATGGGGATGACAAATGCTCAGCTATGGTGAATGGTTGTTTGCCAGGATGAGTGTTCAGGACTCAAATCACACCCTCACAGGAGGGAAGCTATTGTGGGCTGGTTCTGACTCATCAGAGATTTCTCAGGGGAGGCAAGTTTTGGACCAAGCCTCCTTCGTGAGAGCCTCTTTGCCAGGCTGTGAGCTAAGTGCGTGACGCCCGTCTCACTTCATCTCATCTAATCCTTACCATCAGCCCATGATCTGGGTGTTATAATTATCACTCCCGTCTTAGAGATGAGCAGAGAGCTCAGGGGGCACAGGGAACTGCCAAGGTCATCGTGCCAGTAAGAAGAATTTTTGTTTGTTTGGTTGGTTGGTTGGTTTTTTTGTTTGTTTGTTTGTTTGTTTGTTTGTTTTTGCTTTTTAGGGTCGCACCTGCAGCATATGAAAGTTCCCAGGCTAGGGGTCAAATCATAGCTACGGTTGCTGGCCTACACCACAGCCACTGTCACAACAACACAGGATCCAAACCACATCTGTGACCTACACCACAGTTCACGGCAACGCCAGATCGCTGACCCCACTGTGCAAGGCCAGGGATCAAACCTGTACGCTCATGGATACTAGTCAGATTCTTTCCCACTGCGCCACAATGGGAACTCCCCAGTAAGATTTTAAGCTGGGCCTGTTGGACTCCTGAGCCCTGGCTCTGGATCTTAATTAATGCCTTATGGCCTCCTCCAACTTCCAATGCACGTAACATTTCAGAGGAGACGGGCTAAGATCCAGGGCATTCCTAGAAAGGCAGAGCACCAAGAAGAGGGAAGGTGTCAACAGGTCTAAGCCTGCTTGGAGGGAATCTCCAATCCAGTGGTAAGACCTTGACTCTCTTTTCTGAGAGATGTGTGCTACTGTCCGCAGCCCTAGGAGCTCGTAGGATGGGATATCTTTGGGGTTCTTTGATTTCCCAGGACCCTCTCTGGGAAACTTAGACTACTTTGGGGTAAGATCTAAAAGATCTCCTTGCCCTTGTCCACTCCCTGTCCCCAAGAACTTTAGGGCATTGAATGTTTTAGAGACTCTGGGACACAGCTGATCCAATATGTTCTACTCAATTCAGATCAATAAACATTTATGTGCCAGACACAAAGTGCTAGGAATGGTTAAGGGGCAAGCCTTGCCATTAGGAAGATTATAGTCTAGCGGGAGTGATAGACACAAAGAAAAAACATCAATAGGAATGATAAGTGCAGGGATAGAAAGCATAGTCCTCACACTTGGGACACGAACCCTGGAGGAAAGGACACAGGAGTCAAGCCTTGAGGGCTGAGCAGGTGATGGGGTGGGGAGGGGAGAGAATGGTACCCCAGGTTAGAGGAAATCACTTAGGCCAGGTCATGGATGTGGGAAACAGGACATTTTGTGCCTGAATTGATAAACCAATCAATTTATTAGAGCATGACCTTGGAGACAGGGAGTGCATGAGAGGAGGCTGAAGAGATAGGCAGGGATGAAGCCATAAAGGTTTTATGAGGAGTTCCCATTGTGCCAAGGCGGAAACAAATCCAACTAATATCCATGAGGATTCGGGTTCCATCCCTGGCCTTGCTCAGTGGGTCAGAGATCTGGCTTTGCCATGAGCTATGCTGTGGGTTGGGCAGACATTACTCGGATCCATTGCTGTGGCTGTGGCTGTGGCTGTGGCTAGCAGCTGTAGCTCTGATTTGACCCCTAGCCTGGAAATTTCCAAATGCTTCAGGGCAGCTCTAAAAAGCAAAAACAACAACAACAAAAAAAAAGGTTTTGTGAGCCTGGATCAGGAGCTTGGACTCAATCCTTCAGAAGACTGGAGAGTCAGCAGAGTCTAACCTAGTTCACATTTTAGAAACATAACCCTGGCTAAAAGGAAGGCAGAGGCTTTCACTGGGCAAGACTGAGAACTTGGAGGCTGAGAAGGAGGAGACTGCTGCATTTAACTCCAGATATGATGAGGTCTCTGATCAAAGCACAGGGATTACGGTTGGAAAAGAAAGGACTGGGTCAAGAAACGCTTAAGAAGGGAGAGAGATGGAAAATCCCAGGGAGCAAGAAGGAAGAGCCCAAGGGCAGCTGACTTGGGTGATGGAACAGGTGGTGTTGCCTTTCACTGAGATCTGGAACACAGGGAGAGGAGAGAGTTAGTGAGGGCAAATAATGAGTTAGTTGGGTTTTGCTGGGCTGTTGATGCTCAAGTGACATCCAGATGGATGCTTCCAGGAGGTACCTGGAATCAAACTCAGGTAAAAGACTGGAGATATAACTTTGGGAGACCTCAGCAAAGTGATGGGGTTAAAACCAAGAGAGTGGATGAGCTCCGCTATAGAGATCATGTCAAGTGAAAAGAGGAAACATCCATAAGCAGAACCCCCAGGAACCACCAAGCTCAGAAGCTGTCCAGATGAGGAAACATCTGGATGGGAGATGAAGCAGACATGGCCAGAAAGTTGGAATCCGAGGGAGCAGAGGGGATCAAGGAAGAAGGTTCCCCAATGTCAAATGTAGACAAGAGGTTGAGAAAGATCAAGACTGAGAAGAGTCCACCAGACTTGGCAAAGTGGAGGTCAAAGTGGAGGTTACAGGATCCTGGCCGGAGAGAGATGGCAGACTTAAGTTGGGAAACTTCAGGAGAATCTAATAAAGGGTCTTGACAACAGTAGGGCATAGCATCAGGAAAGCCTTGGGAGGATGCCGTGCCCTGGCAGGGGTAGCAGGGGATGGTATGTGCAGTTACCACCTTGAGCAAAGGGACAAAAAAGAGTGAAGAGTCAGCAAACCTGGAGGCAGGGAGGACTGAGAGGAGAGGGCTGCCTGCCAAGCTTGTGGAGTGGGCGAGGGGACACAGCAAGCCTGATGAGACCCCAGGTAGGGAGCAGGGGAGATAGTCCCTGATATCACTTCCTCTTCCGGTCTCCAACCAAGGTTCCCTATTGGGAACACCCAACTGTAGGCAGGTGAGGCAACAAATGGACGTGAGTCCTCCGGGTCAGGAGGCTGGACAGTGGACATGGAGGGACAGAGGAGATCCCGGCATGGAGGTCTCCCCAGAGCACATCTGTGGAGCAACAGGAGAGGCTGGGGACCCAGGGGCAGTGGGGGTGCATGTGGCGAAGGCTCTCCTTGCCTGCCAGCATCCCCAATCACCCTTCCTGTGCAAGGTCAATTTCTCACCGGTGAGTCCCTCTCCCCCAGGGAAGAAGCCGCTCTTTCCCAGCCTCCCTTGCAGCTGGGGCACAGTCATGTCCTGGTCTCCTCTAATCACCCACACCAACGAGAAGCTGGATGGAGGAGAGAGTAACGTGTGGAAACAGGTGCTGCGTGGATCCCATTTTTGGGTGGGGATGGCAAGGAGGTGATAGCTTCAGGGTCAGCAGTTCCAGGCTTTTCTGCATCCAGAGTCAATCGTCAGTGGTGCCAGCCACAGCTCAGGGCACAGCAGCTGGGCTTAGCAGAGTCTCCAGTGTAGACAGAAGTGCATTACCCAGGTCTTCCCTGGCCTTCTGGAAGATTCTTGGGACCCCTTCATTTATTTCTTTTCTGCTTAAACTAGCTAGAGTAGGTTCTGTTTCTTGTTATTAGAACACCAACTGATGAGGTGGGTGGGGAAATGAGAGCATGGGCAGAGGGATGGTGACAAGTTTCCGGAAAAAGAAAGAAAGAGGGTAGAGCTGTAGGTCAAAGAAGAACACTTTTAGGAAAGGAGAGGAGTTCCCATCAAGGCTCAGCAGTAATGAACCCAGCTAGTCCACTGGAGGATGCAGGTATGATCCCTGGCCTTCCTCAGTGGGTTAAGGATCCTTCGTTGCTGTGGCTGTGGTCTAGGCCGGCAGCTACCGCTCTGATTTGACCCCTCGCCTGGGAACTTCCTTATGCTATGGGTGTGGCCCTAAAAAGACAAAAAAAAAAAAAAAAGGGAAAGGAGAGCGCTGAGCAGATAGGCCCGCTGGCAAGCTGAGGGAGAGGACTCTGAGAGTTGAAAGCTGTCATTATCCCCATTCAGGACTAAGAAAATGGGTTCAGGGAGCTTAATGATCTCCCCCAGGTCGCATGGAAAGTAAGTCAGCTGCAGGAATTCCAGTGGAGGCCTGCTGGCTTGAAAACCTCACACTCCAAGCATCTGTAACAGCCACCAGGCAGCCCTGTCCAGGGCAGTTTTCCTTAGAAATTTACAAGTCGTACTTGAAGCCCAATTTGAAAGGACAGAAGAGCCCCTGGGGACAGGGTAAAGAGTGAGCTGGTTGGCTAGTCAAAGTGAAAAAGAGACATAAGTTCATGGCAAGTGAGTCAAGCTGGTTTCAGATAGGAGGCCCACTAGCATAGGGAGCCCATTAGCTAGTATACTAGGTCATCCCCCAAGATGCCTCACCCTGGAGTAAAATCATTGCTTCCCAAATAACACATGGGAATTCCCTTTGTGGCTCAGCGGTTAAATCCGAATAGAATCCATGAGGATGTAGGTTCAATGAGGATGCGGGTTTGATCCCTGGCCTCGCTCAGTGAGTTAAGGAGGTGGCGTTGCCATGAGCTGTGGTCTAGGTCACATCTTGGCTTGGATCCTGTGTTGCTGTAGCTGTGGTGTAGGCTGGCAGCTGAAGCTCCAATTTGACCCCTAGCCTGGGAATTTCTATATGCTGCAAGCATAGCCCTAAAAAGCAAAAAAAAAAATCAACGACAACAAAACAAACTAAATAGCTGTCGGGAGCCACTTTGAAAGAGGCTCCCAGAGGGGAGCAGAAAGGAGAGGGGCTCCGGAGCACACCTCCACGATCCCTTGGGAAGCGGGCATCCCAGAACTCCTGAAAGTGCCAGGATAGCTTCATCAATGCCAGATCTGGCATATGCGGCATGTCCACATGTGTTCAAGGAGGGGAAAGGCAGGAAGGTTTTGATGAGTAAATGAATGGAGAGATTCTGAATTTTCAGAGACTGTATTCGGTAGGGTTTATGTAGTGTATGTGCTTTGCTCGGCTTGCATTTGTGCTCTTAGGCACAAAAGGCTTGTGGAGATGTTTCTGGAATTGCCTTACCCTGTGGATTTGGGCCTCTGGGCAGGGCCCGCCCATATATGCGTGCAGACTTGGTTCATGTATGTGAAGTCTTTGTTTTATGAGGGTGGCGTCTGAGAGACCAGCCCTGAATAGAAAGCCTGTCGCTCTGTTACAGTTAAGGGGCTAATTTCTCAGCTGCGTTTTCAACTGACCATCTCGACAAAGTCCTGAAATCTGGTTATTTTAAAAAGTGACACATAAAGCCTTTTCCTTGAACACGCTTGAGTTTCATTTCAGTAATATTTCCATTAACAACCTGTAATTAAAGCATCTAATAAAGATCAGTAATTCACTTAGCTGGATTTGCATTGGAAAAAAAAAACAGAAAAAAAAGGCATCGTGGAACTCAAAATTCCATTCTTCTGTTAAATGAACATTATGGTTTTTCTGGGTATCTTAATTGAACCTCATTTTTTAACAGGAATATTAAACAAATTAAATTAAGCAACTAATTTTGCTTTTTAGGATTAAAAAAAAGCCTTTGAGTGGAAAAGCTTCTCAAAAACACCCATTAGTGGGAAGGTGTGGGGCAGCATTGTGGGTAAACGTGCTGCTCTTGCTTTAGCAGCAGAGAGCTCACACACCCAGAGCTCGGGGGCCCTGGAGGCGATTCACAGTCCTTAGGGAGCTGCGTGGCTGGGGTTCCAGAGTATCTGGCTCAGGGCGACCGAGAATGACAGTGGAAACCCAAGGGATGGAAGGAGCCAGGACCAGACAGGCCACCAGCGTTGAGGGGACCCAGCCCAGATCACCCTTAATCCTCCCGTCGTAGCTCATGGGGTTGGGATTACTTGCTTCACTTTATAGGTGTAGAAGCTAGAGCTCTGGGAAGTCATGATTCGAGAGCAGATCTGCCTGGCTCCAAAGCAGGGCTGTTAGACTGGATCCTGCCAGAAGCCGACTCCAAGATGAGACGTTTTTTGGGGTCTTTTTAGGGCCACACCCAGGCATAGGGAGGTTCCCAGGCTAGGGGCTGAATCAGAACTGTAGCTGCTGGCCTACACCACAGCTCACGGCAACGCCGGATCCTTAACCCACTGAGTGAGACCAGGGGTCGAACCTGCATCCTCATGGATACTAACTAGTGGGTTCGTTACCTCTGAGCCACAATGGGAACTCCCAAGATAAGACTTGTGGGGGGCAGTGCATGTGGAGGGGAAGCGTGCAGAGGACACTGGGGGAGGCTGGGAGAGCTGCCCGACTGGGATGCAAGCCTGACCCTGCCGTGAAGCCGAGCGGTCAGGAAGGAAGGGTGTGTGGGAGCATCTTAGGCTACAGTACAATCGTGAGAGGGTTCAGCCAGACTGTCAGAGTCCTTGAGCCAAAGTGGCCTGTCCGGGGGCGGGGGGGGGGGTCCCACGTCTCAGGAGTGGACTTGTCATCCTCGACACCAGCTGGGCACACCTTGATTGCAGGTTGGAGATGCAGGTCCAGCATGCTCCCCACAGCCAGAGGTTTGGGAGGTCCATTTCCACAGCCACCCCTTGGGTACCATCTCTCCACTGTGCCACCTTTGGTTCTGATGAGTTTGACTCCAAGGACTGGCAAGGACGAGGCAGGGGAGGGACATGCATTCCAAAATCAAGTGATTTTCAGGCAGCATTTGGGAGCTGACCACGGGGGGCCAATGACCTTTTGGTGAGCAGAGTAGAAGGATTAGGACCCAGTTGGGGCTGGGAGGAGGCAGGGCAGGGTGAGCGGGGTGGACAGGAATTGGAGCCTCCAATCACTGGCTGGGATGGAAGACTTCCCTGAGAAGGTGCTGGATGCTAGACAGGACTGCATTAAACCAGGGGAAAGAAACGAAGCAGGGATCCAGGCTTTAGAACCAGCCCACCTGAGGTCAAGAGAGGTGGAGGGGAGAGGGACCCATGAGCCACACCCGTAGCCCGTCAGGCCCACAGGCTGGCGGGGAGCATCCTGTCAACAAGGAAAGGTGCCAGGGACACAGGGTTCATGGCTGGACCTCCACACCCCAGGCCTGCAGGGACCTTGGCCTCCTCTTTACCCCACTACTCTCTGACTGTGGTTTGCAAAGTCTTAGATTGAGGGCAGCACCAAGAGAAGTAAGTATAAAGGAGTAAGGGGACCCTTTGTGGGGGAGGTGGAACTGAGCTGGCGCCCTGTGGGGCTCCCAGGCGCACAAGCCTTTCTGTGTCCTCCGTTGACAGTGTTTAGGGAATAAGCCTCAGCCTCCATGACCTTCCCTGCGTTCCAAAGGGCAGGTTCAAGCAGTTGCTAAGCAGGGAAGGGAGGGGATGCAGAGACCAGGGAGGAGCCCTCCAGAGAGGAGCCGTCCAGAGACAATCGTGCAGCCTCAGGGCAGGGTCCTGGTTCCTCCTCAAGGAATATGGCTAACAGTATCTTTGAGTCCTCCTGCAGAAGTAACCCCCCACCAAATGGAAGATGTTAATGAAGCATTCTTTATTCTGGAAAGAAAGACCACCAGACCACTGATCACCAGCTTTGAAAACAATGCAAGCTTGCCTCTACCCTGATCCTTATCCGTGGCCCTATTTTTCACTCCCCTAGACTATAAAACCACCTCCCCATCTCCCCTAAGGGGGGCACAGTCTTTAAGGCATTAGTCTGCTGGGACCCTCCTTTGCCTGGCAAAGCAATAAAGCTATTTTTTTCTCCTTCGTCCCAAACTCTGTCTCTGCATTTCAATTCAGCACCAACAACAGAGGCCAAGTTCTGGCAACAAAGGCACTGTCTCTGCCTTAGAGGAACTTCCAGTCTCATGGAGAAGATACATTTCCAGCCCTCAAAGAGTCTGTGGTCAGACAGAAGAACACGGCCCCTGTTTATTCGCTCCACAAACATTCACTGAGCACTACACACTCAATATATATCAGTGACTAAACGAAATGATCGCTGCTTTTGCAGAGATTTCATCCTGTTAGGAAGATAGGTAATAACGAAGAGAAGAGATACATTTTCAGAGTTCCCATTGTGGCTCAGTGGGGTAAGAACCTGGCTAGTATCCATGAGGATGCGAGTTCGATCCCTGGCCTCACCCAGTGGGTGAAGGATCAGGTGTTGCTGTAAACTGTGGTGTAGTTTGCAGGTGCAGCTCAGACCCTTCGTTGCTGCGGCTATGGTATGGGCTGGCAGCTGCAGCTCCGATTCAACCCCTATCTAGCTTGGGAACGTCCAAATGCCGTGGGCATGGACCTAAAAAGAAAAAAGAAAAAAAAAAAAGAGATCCATTGTCTAGTGTGTTAGAATTGAAAGCTGTCATGGGAAAAGAGAAAAATTAGACAGCATAAGGGAGTGGAGTGGAGAGGGTGTCATCACTGTAGATGAAGTAGGCAGGGTCGTCCTCGACCTCATGGAGCACAGGCGGTTCAGGATGAGCCATGTGGAAATCTGGGGGAAGCGCCTTCACGCAGAGGGAACAGACTGCAGGACCCTGGAAGAGGGGAGTGGGCTGGGTGTGTTTGAGAACAGCAAGGAGGCCACCTTGGCCAAGGCAGAGTGATAAGAGGAGACAAGTGCTGGATGAGGAGGGCCAGGAAGGGATGGGGACCCACTCACATAGGGCCTTATAGCCACTGTGAGGACTTCGGCTTTGCCACTGAGGGAAATAAGGAGCCATGGCAGGATTTTGAGCAGACAAGAGAGTGAACGTTTGACGAGATCACTCTTGCTATTGGGTTGAGAACAGACTGTGAGGATAAGGGGTAAGTGGAGAGGCCTGATGGGAGACAAAGCAAAGAGTGATGAGGGCGGCTCTGACCAGTGACAGCAGAGCGGCCAGTGAGAAGGGGACATGGAGCCCAGGGGTGGTTTGAAGGATTTGCCCATGGGCTGGGTGTGGCCTGTGAGAGGAAGGCAGTGTCTCCAGGAACTAAGGAGGATGGCTAACTCGGGCCTTGGCCCCTGAGGTCCCTCTGTGTATACTCACGCAAACGTGCATACATACACACACACACACACACACACACACACACACACACACGTGCGCGCGCACACACAGAACACCAGTACCCACGGCTCCTGAAGTCACGAGCAGAGTCAGAGAGTGAGAGGCAGGAGCGGGTCAGCCCTGGCCCCACCCCACCCCCTCCTCATCCCAGGAAAGCTTCTTGGTCAGATTCCACCCTGAGCCCTACACCCACTCACCCGCTGGTGTCTCTTAGCTCACTGCCATCACCCAGCTCTCAGGAAAGTGCAGTAACTCAGTTCAACTGCACGGCTCCATAATCTCATGTCAACCTCACAGCTGATGATTACTGTTTTATCACAGGCTCGTAAAGTCCCCACATTGCCATGAATCACAGATACTTTGCTGACGAGAGCCAGAAAACGTGGCCAACTCCAAAGGGTTTCAGCTTGACAAGCAGCTGCTGCAGTTCATCTGAGGTCACCTTTCACTACTGCAAGGGTCTTCCACCTGCTCGTTCTGGGAATCAGGGAGCAAGTCAATCTCCCTGGGGATGGAGTCTCCAGCTCCCTTCTGCTGGAAAAAATGCTAAATGCCCAGTGTTCTGTGGGGTAGCAGATTAAATGAGGGGCTGACAGCATGGTGGAGAGGGAAATACCTGGGATTTTAAGTCCAAAGACTTAACTCCTGTGTCTGCTATTTACTAATTGTGTGACCTTGAACAAAGACATTTAAGCCAATTAAGGCATCTTAACCTCAACATTCTCATCTGTAAAAAGGTCTTGTGGAGTTTAAATGAGATGATGTCTGCAACACACTCTGAAAACAGTAAATCACTAGACTCATTTAGGTTGGAATTGCTGGAGTTCCCATCATGGCTCAGTGGAAATGAATCTGACTAGCATCCATGAGGACACAGTTTTGATCCCTGGCCTCCCTCAGTGGGTTAAGGATTCAGCATTGCTGTGGCTGTGGTGTAGGCCAACGTCTACAGCTCCAATTTGACCCCTAGCCTGGGAATCTCCAAGTGTCACTGGTACAGCCCTAAAAAGACAAAATAAATAAATACATAAATTGCAATTACTGCAAAGTCAAGACCCAGATAGCCAAGGTCCAATCCAGGCAGACACATGAAGCCAGGGAGGATACCAGAGCTGAGGCAGGGCAGTAGGTTAGAGCGAGGACAAGAACATCTGGCATCACAAACTAGTGAGAGAGAGAGAAAGAGATTTAAGGAATTGGCTCACATGACTCATATCTGCTGGCATGTCTAAAATCTGCAAGGTAGGCCCTTGTGATGGAAATTCTATTCAAGTATGATGGCCTTCCTCTGGCTGGATTCTTTTGTGCTTCAGTGCTTGGGGAAGGTCAATCTTTGTTCTATTAAGGTCTTCAACTGATTGGATGAGGCCCACCCACATTATGGAGGGCAATCTGCCTTACCGAAAGACAACCAATTGAAATGTTTATCTCATCCAAAATATGCCCTCACAGAAACATCCTGAATGTTTGACCAAATATCTGGGCACTGTGGACACATAAACTTGACCATCACAATTTTTTTGTTGTCATTTATAGGGCCGCACTCGAAGCATATGGAGGTTCCCAGGCTAGGGGTCCAATTGGAGCTGTAGCCACCAGCCTACACCATAGCCACAGCAAGGTGGGATCCAAGCCGCATCTGCGACCTATACCATAGCTCATGGCAACACCAGATCCTTAACCCACTGAGTAAGACCAGGGATCGAACCCACATCCTCAAGAATGCTAGTTGGGAACTCCCATCACAATATCTTATGCAAAACCCCCCTGTATATAAAATAGATGCAAGAGAACCATCATAGTTGAAGAGGGAGAGGAGGACCAGAGCCTGCTCACTCTATAAGCCCCTTCTGCTCTGCTGTGACTGCAGAGGCTCCAAAGAACCAAGTTACTGGTCTAGTTTCCACTGGGAGTGACCATCACTCAAGATTAAGGTAAGCAAGTTGTGCACAGGTGGTTAGTGCTGCTTTTGCCAAGTCACAGCTCCTGCTAAACCATCAACTCCTTGAGGTCAACCTGTTTGTCTCTGCCTGCCCAGCTCCTAGCACTCGGCAGACACATGAATGAGTGACTGAATGGCTGCAGGGACAAAGACTGTTCAACTCTGGAAATCCAAACTGAGAAAGAGGTGCAACTCGGGAGGGCAGAATCAGTGGCAGTGCCTCAGAACTAAACTCTCGCCTCCTCTCTGCCACCAGCAGGGCCGAGGTCCAGAGGAGGCCCTGGAAGCCAAGAAGCTGCCCGTTGCCACTCTAACCGCAAATGCAAACAAAACTCCTCCTTGGATTCCGAGTGTGCTCCACCGCTGTTCCTGCAGCAAATTCGCTGTAGGCTGCTAATAAAATGAGTCTGCCTCCTGGGAGAATGTTCAGAGTGATGAGAAAAGGCAAATCGCCCAGAGAAGCTGTGGCAGAAGGAAAAAAGGGACTTTGTCTCAGCATGGCAGAGTCTGACAAATGGGAGAACCAGGAGGCATCTGTTGAATAAAAACCGAACGCAGGGCATGCAGTCGTGGTCAATCTTACAGGCATGCCCTCTGCCATCGATGGCTCTGAGGGGCTCTGGGGCACAAGGCAGGATGGGCTGCCTGGAAGAGGAAGTTGTATGCTGAGCCAGGCCTAGGAGCCACCACTGGGTGGAGATGGGCCTCCTTGTACCCGGTAATTAATCAAGAACAGAGGTTGGCATCAGCCTTGTCTCTGTCTCTGGAGCCTCCGGAGGCTGAGAAATTTCCTGCCAGCTGTCAGCACAGCTGCTCTCAGGCCCCAGGGTGCCACAGGTAAAGGGAGAAGGGACCATCCAGGCGGAGAAGGAACAACAGCAAAGGAAAAAACAATGACAAAGGAACATTCTGGCAACTCCCTTCTCCTCCTTCCCCCACTGTTTTCCTTTTAAGAGTCTAACACACGCGTGAGGGAGGGGGAGAGAGGCTCCTTCCTACAGACTGCGGTTCCAGAGCAAGACAAACCCACCCGTCCCCACCCTACTTCTGGAACAGTGGTGCTTAAACCTGGCTGCCTCTTCCAATCTCTTGGGACCTTTTAAAAAGTGCTGATGCTTGTGGAGCTCCCACTGTGGCTCCGCTGGTTAAGAACCCCATTAGCATCCATGAGGATGCGAGTTCAATCCCTGGCCTCACTCAATGGGTTAAGGATCCAGCATTGCCGCAAGGTGCGGCATAGGTCACAGAGGTGGTTCAGAGTTGTGGCTGTGGTATAGACTGGCAGCTGCAGCTCTGATTTGACCCCTAGCCCCTAGCCTGGGAACTTCCATATGCCGCAGGAGTGGCCGTAAAAAGAAAAAAAGAATAATGCAAAGTACCAATGTTCAGGTCCCAGCCCAATTTAATTGGTCGAAGAAAAGCCCAAACATTTTTAAAAAGTTACCCATGTGATTCTAATTTGCATCCAGGATGGAGAACGTCTACCTTGGAGCTGTAGATCCTCTGTGCCCACCCCTAAAACCTGCCCCTCCCCACCGTCTCCCTGACCTTGAGATGCTCAAGCATTCCCAGCCACGCCCCCAGCAGCCAGGCCTTTTCACAATGCCCTGCATTTCCACATGCTCCTTCCCGGCTTCCAGACTTCCCACTTTCCCTATCTTTCTCCATTTGGTAAATCCTTCTCCTTCCTTCCAGACCTTGGCCTCATCTCATCTCCTCTCTGAAGCCTTCCCTGATTTCTTAAAAAATTAAAAAAAAAAAAAATCTTAGTTAATTTACAGCATTGTGTCAATTTCTGCTGTACAGCAAAGGGACCCAGTCCTACATATACTCATGTTCTTTCTCTAATGTTATTCTCCATCTTGTTCTGTCACAAGCGACTGAATATAGTTCCCTATGCAATACAGCAGGACCTCACTGCTTATCCATTCTAAAAGCAATAGTGTGCATCTACTAACCCCAAACTCCCAGTCCCTCCCACTGTTACCTGCCCCCTCTCTCCTGGCAACCACAGGTCTGTTCTCCATGTCTGTGAGTCTGTTTCTGTTCTGTAGACAGGTTCATTTGTGCCATATGCTTCCCGGATTTCTTTCTGCAGGCCAAGCCAGACTGTGGGCCTCTGAGGCCCAAGGCCCCCAACCCCGGACCCCTGACACTGCACTCTGCCTCTATGTGTCGGCCACCTGGTACATGAGCTCATGGACTCATCTGTCTCCCAGCTAAATGCTAAGCTTTTGAGGATAGGCATGATCGGGAATTAACATATATTAACATATGCAGATGTTCTAATAGAACTTGTATAATCTCATATTAACATACACGCATATTTTAGTACATTATAATATTGACTTAACGGCTTTATTTAGGGGCTCCTATGTGCCGGATGCTCTGAGAACTGGAGATGCAATGATGTGTAAGATTGCCATCTTTTTTTTTTTTTTACTTTCCTGTGGCTCACCTGCCACAAGGAAGTTCAATAAATATTGGTTGACTAAATGAACAACTTTCTAATAGAAGAAAGATAGTGTATCAATTAGGAAATGTGGCAGAAACAATGCTCTATGTGCCTATTTCTCAACGTCCCTTGAAGTTAGATTGTGTGGGTCCCTGGGATGTGGGCAGAAGTGAAGGAAGCCACTTCTGGGCCTGGCCTTTCACACAGCCTGTGTAATTCTACAGCTATCTCTTCCTCTGCTCAACGACCTGGGGCCACATCGACACAGGCACGAGAGAGAGGAGGCCTGTCCAATCTCAACAGCCTTAAAGGCGAGAGGAAATAAACATTCTGGTCTTGACCTAGTGAGATTTGTGAATCAATGTGTTACAGGAATGAAATCTAGTTTTTCCTAAGACAGGATGTTTTTGGCTACAAGGAACTAAAAGTGACTAAAATGGGGTGAGAATAGGAGTTTATTATTTTGTAATAAAACCTGCAGAGGTAGGTGTTTCCTGAGGTTGAGCAGGACCTTGACCATCAAGAAGGACCCAGGCCTTTCCCATCCCTCAATCCTGCCATCTTCAATGTGCCCACCACACCTCTACTCCTGCTGGCAAGGTGGCTTCCATAGTTCCTATCACTTTCTGGCATCACCGGACAGTGTCCCAGGCAGTAAAGAAGGCAAAAGCAACTTCTCATCATCTTCCCCTGTTTAGGAGAGAGCAAAGATTTTCCCAGAAGCCCCAGTAGACTGTTCCTTACATCTCATTGGCCAGGATTAGGTCACGTGACCAACTCTGGCTGCAAGTAGGACTGAAAGGAAAGAAGGAAGTATTTCCCTAGTTTATCGCGGGAAGTGGGCTGTGCCAGGTGGGAAGGGCCGGGGGTCTCTGCCTCCCCACCAAGCTTGGGGAGACAGAAACTGCCTGAGGGAGCCAAGCCAAAGGTGGGAGGTTTGCCTGCTTAACATGAACTATGGCACTTCCCATGCAAGAACCTAATTACTAATTGTAATTTATACCTGAGTTTGTGATTTGGGGAGAGCACCAAGGGACTCATTGCTGCCTCTGAGAGGCAAAATACAAAGGCAGGATCATTTGTTTTATTTCTTCTTTCAAAAGATTCTTATGAGGCATGTCTTTTATGGCTGCATACTCATTATATTTCAAATGCATTCAAGTATTCTTGATGTATTGCTAAGAGCCTGGGTGATTTTTTTCCCCTCCAAAGTGCTTGTGAGAAAAATACTTATAGGTAAAACTGCGCAGCCTATGGCATAGTGGGCTCTGCTTTCTTACAGGGAGGCTATGTGGTGGGGACTCCCCTGGCTTTGTTAGCACTGGCTAGACTGTGCCGGCCAGGTCATCTGCAAGGCCCAGGGAGATGGTGACCTAGACCCTGTGATATAGGGGGTCCCCAGGGCCACACTGCTCCCAGGAAAATCTCTCCCCCAGATCCCTAACTCCCACGTGGAATTACTCCTTGGGTCAAAACATTGCTCCCCCAAGTTTCCTGCACTATTTCCTTAACAGAAGATGAAGGCCAGTGGATTCCCTGGGGCTGCTCAGAGGGCAGCCAGGACAGCTACCCAGCCGGTTGTTAAGATGCTGACATACACCCCACCGGGCAGTAAAGGGATGCTGTCCTGAGCCCCTGAGGACACTGCTCCCCTCACCGCTTCCCCCCAGCTCTCCCTTTAGGGCCCCAATCCTCACAGTCCGGCAATTAGAGGGGGCACTTCTGGTGTTGCCAGTGTCCCCCAAGATCTGATTGGTTGCTGTTCTGTTTTTTGTTGGTGGTGGCGTTTTGTTTTTGTTTTGGCACTCTGGCGACATGTGGATGTTCCCTTGGCCAGGGATCAAACCCGTGCCACAGCAGTAAGCAGAGCCACAGCCGTGACAAAGCTGCATCCTTAAGCTGCTGAGCTACCAGGGGACTCCTCTACTGGTTGTTAAATAGTTTGATGGTCACTTCCAAACGTAGCCCCAAAAGGTCTTTCTGAAGTCTGCTATTTAGCTGAAAAAAGATAGTAAATGTTGCAATCCATGCCATAATTTACCATCTTTTTTTTTTTTTTTTTTAAGGTAAAGTTTTGAAATACCATCCATCAAAAAAATATGGTGTTCCAGGAAGCTGCAGTGACTGCCCTGGGGCTTTGGTCCTTCCTGCAGAGTTACTAGGGGCTCCCAAGGGAGGTGGGGAACCCAGTTTGAGAGCCAGGGCTTTAAAGGGCTGCTGTCAGAACAACTTGGCACATTTGTGCGTATGGCACCTGGACGGTAAAAACCAACCCCCTCAGTCTCCAGTCTGTACCCAAAACTTGTTTTTATTATTATTATTATTATTATTACTATTATTATTATTTTGCTTTTTAGGGCAGCACCAGCAGCATATGGAGGTTCCCAGGCTACGGGTCCAATCGGAGGTACAGCTGCCATCCTACGCCACAGCCACAGCAATGCGGGATCCGAGCTGCATCTGCAACCTATACCTCAGCTCACCGCAACGCCAGATTCTTAACCCACTGCGGGAGGCCAGGTATCGAACCTGCAACCTCATGGGTCCTAGTCAGATTCGTTTCCGCTGCACCATGACGGGAACTCCCAAACCTTGTTTTAGACAAATCTCAACCCCTGCTCCCCTCTGGCTGTTCCCAGGGCTGTAGCCTAACAGGGTCATTTCCTGTTCCTCCAATCAGCTCAGGCCATTCTGTCTCCAGGCCTTTGCTCACGCTGTTTCTGCCAGCGGGGCTGCTCTTTCCTTCAACTCAGGCTTCAAAGTCAAGCTCAAAGCTACATCATCCCCTCCAGAGCAGACCCCCAGGCTATAATCTCTTCCTCCTCTTCTTTTTTTTTTTAAAAAAAGCTATCCAGTGGCTCACATCTCTCCCTACCCAGCATTCAAGTTATTTATATTGATCTTTTGAACTTGACTTGGCGCTCCTTGAGGGAGGAACCACAGAGCACTGATCTTTTTATTTCACACAGCACTTAGCACTTTGCTAGACATGGAGCGAGCGAGCAGAAGGCGTGTGTTTAATAACGAAAGGACCACACTCTCCTTTTACACCTTGATCTTGGTTAACGACATTTTCATTTCATGAGACCGGAGGGATGGAGCCAGGCCATTTGGATGGGAAGGGACAGAAAAAGCTTTAGATGAAAGTGGGCCCATGGAGTACCCTGGCGGCACAGCAGGTTAGGGATCCAGTGTTGTCACTGCAGCGGCTGGGGTTACTGCTGCAGGGCAGGTTCAATCTGTGGCTGAAAAACTTCCACATACTGTGAGCGCAGCCCCCCAAAAAAGATGGGGGGGTGGTGCTGGACCACCATGAGCCAGCAGGAGGGTCACGGTGTGAGGGGCACGTTCCATTCATCTCACAGGTTTGGAGAGTCCTGAGCATGGTTCAGGAGCCACAATGCCGGGGTTTGAAGCCGGGCTCTGACACTGTGTTGCCTTGAGAAAGTCCTTACCTCTCAGAGGGTCAGCTTTCTCATCTGTAAAATGGGAATAACGGTAATGCCTACCTCACTGGCTTAAGAGGATTAAGAAGTTAATACATGTAAAGCGGTAGAACCGTGGTTAGCTGACTCTGCTTATTTAGTATATATTGACTATACCATACTCCCGGGGGTCTGTCCAAATCTCAGGACAGTCTGGACAAGCCGGGTCTCCCAGGCTTCTTCCCTTTTTCCTCTGTGATATACGTCTCGGTCACCCAATCCCATTTTTCTTTCACCTCCAGACCAGCGTGTATGTTAACTTGATATTTTTAACATTCTCAGGTTAAGCATGCTGGACTTGTAGCTTCTAGAAGCGAAGTTTCTCTGCTGAGTGTGTAGGATGTTTTTGAGGTTAACAAAAAAAGCACATAAAAGAGAAAGTTCAATACATGTCCCAATGCCCATCTTCTGCAAAATGTCTTTTCCTGCCAGAAAAGAGGCTCTTCACTTTTGTTACGTTACTCAACATTTTTGGCACTTAGAAATTAATCCAATGTACTAAACTTCTTTTATGAAGAAGAAAGTTAAGGAGGCATTCCCCTGGCGGCTCAGTGGAGATGAACCCGATGAGTATCCATGAGGACACAGGTTCAGTCCCTGGCCTCACTCAGTGGGTGAAAGATCTGACATTCCGGGTAGGTCACAGATGGGGCTTGGATCCCATGTTGCTGTAGCTGTGGTGTAGGCTGGCAGCTGCAGCTCTGATTCAACCCCTAGCCTGGGAACCTCCAATATACCATGGGTGTGGCCCTAAAAAGACAAAAAAAAAAAAAAAAAAAGGAAAGAAAAAGAAAAGTAAAAGAAAGTTTAGGAAAGGAAAGGAAGGAAGGAAGGAAGAAGGGAGGGAGAGGGAGGGAGGAAAGGGTAGTTTTAGTAAAAAGGTAGCAGTCATTCACAGTATAGTGTGAATTTGGTAGATCAGATTGCCTTTATGACACTAATCTGAGACCAATCTGTAGAAAACAGGGGTGTGGGTGGATCAGGACTGACAGCAGGAAAAGGCACTTTTGGAGCGTATTGAGGAAGGACAGGCCTGGGGAGAGTGGTAGGGGTGGGAATGGGTGAGGGGTGAGCATTCATATATCAGGAAACTGAGCCCAAGAGCTGGGTCAGGGCAGGGGAACAAAAGAAAGATAAGAAGGAACACTGAATAATATTTTACATCTTAAAATTTAACCTTGTGGTTGCTTTGTATTTGAATGGAAGGCAGATGTTACAGCCTAAAGCCACCCAGTATTTCTGCTGTCCCATTTCCAAAGATACTTCGGCCAGAGGATCAAAGAGCCGCAGCAGCTGGCTCTGGAGTGTCTGCCTCCTGCCTCCTACGCCTGCCCCGTGATGCAGGGAACAGTGCTCTCCACATAGGCGTGGCAAACGGTCACCTCAAACTCCATCATCTGCTGCCGCTTCTCTCCCTGATCTCTGTGAAAACAGACAATTCCAAATCCTCCTATACCCTTTCGGTCGAGAGAGAACATTTTCCTTAGCCAGTCTTGGGGACTCAGAGGCAGTCCCTGGAGTCAATCGTCCATCCAGCACCCTCGACTCAAGCCGTCACTGACCACCACCCCCATTTTATTTTTTTAAGCAAAGCATCTTAGCGGGCTTAAACATGACAACTCATCAGAGAATCAGAGGGCTGAATGTACCCTAAAAGCACTTCTAGTCCAACCCCTTCATTTCACAGATCATGATGCTAAGACTCAGAGAGAGGGGATGATTTCCCTATGGTCACACAGCAAGCTGACCTTGGAGCCACATGTAGAACCCAGAACTGTGGGCTCCCAGCTTTCCTCTCCCACCCCCTTCGTTGTGGGGTGGTGAGCTCTACCTAGGGCAGCCACAGACTGTTATGATTTGTGATTTATAAGGACCCTGAAATCTGCCCCCTCTCCAGCTGCCACTGCCTGGGTATAAGACGCTGTACTAGAAACCCCATAAGTATCAGAAGATGGTTTGGGTTGAAAGTAACAGAAAGCTTCACCTCAACTGGCTTTAGTCAGGGAGATTAATGATGTCATGCAGATACTCCAGAGCAGAGGAGAGCTATGGCCAAAACTGATATGTTCTGTGGTTCTTTGAGATTCTCTCCGTCTTTCCAATCCACCCTCTTTGGCATGTTGGTTTAGTTCCCCTCCTGGCTGTAAAATGACTGCTACAGTCCAAGGGGTCACTTCTAGACATGATAACATCACACCCTAGAAGATAAGTCATTTCCCCTTGGGTGTCTTTTTTCCTTAGTGAAGAACCTTTGCTCCAACATCCCCCAGCAGAATGCTCTTCTCTCATTGGTCAGCACTAGCTTACACGCCCTTTGCTGAGCCAATGACTGACAGGACAATGGGATTACCAATGCAGGGTTTATCACCAGTTGAGGTTTACCCTGGAGTCTTGTAGGGAGGAATAGACCCAAATAAACTCAGTGCTCTGACAGCAAAAGGAGAACGAATGCCAGTGTGCAGTCATTTAATGGTAAACGCCACATTTTATCATCACCATCCGAGGGAGGTGTGTAGTATGCAAGAATGGCTAGAACGGCTGAATTCAAACCCCCACTCTGCTACTCAGTAGCTATGTGACCTCAGGTAAATTAATCTGCCCCTCTGTGCTTCACATTTCTTAGGGAATATAATAGCCTCTACTTCATGGTGCTACTATGAAGGCTATATAAGTTAATATATATAATATGCAAATATATGTAATATATATATGTAAGAGACTGGACCACAGCAAATGTTATATAGGGGTGTCCATTGTTACTTTCTTTCTAACTCCCTCCCCACCCTACTCACATGCTCACAACCCCTACGCCTACCGTCGCTGTCATGGGCAGATTATCATTATTCCAGAACGGACCTGCATTTTTCAAAACGTGGGACTTCACATATGCTGGCCCTTCCACTTATAAAGATAAACTTCACACCATTTTTCCTGTTGACATTTAAGAGCCAGCTCAACGCCACCTTCTCCATAAACCTTCCCTGGATGGCATTAATCTCTTTCTTGATTAATGGACAGGATTCAGACACTCCAAGCCTTGGGTGTTTCCCTGGTGCTCTTGTGCCTTCTGCCTGGTTTTGTGGTCTGAGTGGTCATGTCAGTCCCCGCCCTCCTCTGGACTGGGAGCCCCTTTAGGGCAGGAACCCATGCTGGGCCCAGTGTTTGATCTCTCCTTAGGAAATAACTCCATACCCTGCAAATAGCATAATCTCAACAGATGTTTATTGAATCACACAGAACCGAATCAAAACATACAGTCTTTACTTTGGGAGAGTTTCCAGTCTGGGTGGGGAGCAGGAAAGACACGAACAGTGGTGCATGTGAGCACTAGAACATTAGTGCCCAGGGCTTGGTGCTCCACCATACCAAGCTTCTGCTGTGCCCTCGAGGCGTCACATTCCACTTTGCACAAGCTGCTCCCTCTGCCTGGAAGTCCCCTCCCTGCCCCCCAAACCCTTCTGCCTCTGACAAAGTCCTATTCCCCTTTCAGGTCGTACTCCAGCATCGCCTCCTCTGGGAAGCACCCCCTCCCACCCCTGCCGCAACCTCCAGAGACACAGCCACCGCCCACTCTGATACTTCACTGGGGCACTCTGCACATCGTTACATCTACCCGCCTTGGCAGCCTGGGTGCCCCTTGAGAGAGGGTCTTTCCAGCTCTGCATCTCGGAGCCCAGTACGGAGCTTGACAAGTAGCACGTGCTCAATGCACTTTTGCTGAGTGAATCCATAGCAGCCGGTGAGCCTACAGCGGGGTTTGCACAGCTGTCTTTGTCCCGTTCTCAGAACAGCACTGTTGGGGCTCTTGGTAACAACAGGCTAGGTGTCCCAGAGAGGCAGCCCATCTTGGAAGCCGAGAGTGGGAGCCACGAGGAGTGAAGAGCCAGCATCCTGGCCAGGGAGATAATGTACAATTACCGTACTCCCTGAAAGTATGACAACACTTGCCCCGGCTCGCCTTGAGGGAGCGAACCTACAGCAAGGAAAGCCTCGTGGAGCAGGGATTACACGTTCCTCTGCGTCAAGGGGCCAGGCTGGGATGCCAGGAAGGGATCTTCTTCTAAGGAGCGTCTGCTAACAGGCACAGCTGGGCCTGTATTGCTCCTCCCCCAGGACTCTGGGTGTTTGTTTCCGTGAATGATGTCTGCGTTCTTGCCGTGGTTGCTGTCGGCTTCTCCTGGGAAATACCATATTTTACAGTTTCCTCAGTCCTTTCCCCTGTACAACCTCAGCCAAGGCTCATATCAACCCTTCAGGGATTATCCCGCCCCCATTCCAGATGAGGAAACTGACTCTCGGGGTGGGATGGGAGGGCATCCAAAACCCTCGCCCCAGGGCTCACAGCTGGTGAGAGTGGGGGCTCTGGATCCAAGCCTAGAACTTGCATCATCTGCTTTGGCTGCAAGGAGATTTGACAACAGAAGTTTTCTCTGGAGTTCCCGTCGTGGCGCAGTGGTTAATGAATCCGACTAGGAACCATGAGGTTGCGGGTTCGGTCCCTGCCCTTGCTCAGTGGGTTAAGGATCCAGCGTTGCCGTGAGCTGTGGTGTAGGTTGCAGATGCAGCTCGGATCTTGCTGTGGCTCTGGCGTAGGCCGGCGGCTACAGCTCCGATTCGACCCCTAGCCTGGGAACCTCCATATGCCGCGGGAACGGCCCAAAGAAATAGCAAAAAGACAAAAAAAAAAAAAAAGTTTTCTCTTTGAGTGGGATGGTGGCTTGCCTCCAGCATTGTCTTGTGAGCCACCAGGTCCCTATTCATTTGTCCATCTGTGTCTGTTGAGGGGTGAGGGTGAAGAATGGGGGTGCAGGATACAGGGATGTTGTAAAGGGGGCATATGTGTATGCACGTGTATGTGTGAGCACACACAGGCTGGACGCAGGAGCGAACTGTGAGCATCCTTCATGCCTTAGGCACATTCGCTGGGGACAATGCCAGTCCCTTCTGATTGCCCTCGGTGTCATTTTCTTCCAAGTGCATGATTGGGGCAGCAGCAATTTTTTCACCTCCCCATTCATATGTCAGTTCAAGCTATAAGGGAAAAGGAGGAACTGAAGCTGCCATTCTGCTGCGACCTCCTGTCTTCCTGTCACCAGGTCACCTTCTCCAGGGAGAAATGGAGGGCTCCCTCCATCATCACCCTGGGCTCACAGTGTCGGCAGGCCCTCCCCAACCCGCCTTTCATCTTCCAGTCCTTTTCCTTGTTCAGAGGGGAGGCACTGACCCACAGGAATCCTCAATGTGCCACACCCAGCTTCTAAGCTGACTCAAGTGACAGTAATGTAGTTTCTGGGTGGCCCTGTTGGACTCAGGACACCGGCCACCTGGAACAAGTCGCCTGTTACTGAGGACCATGGTTTCTTCATCTGTAAAATCAGAGTCATAATGTCTTTGAGAGGATGAAATGGGGAGATGCTTCCTAGACTGTAGAAGGCCCTGCAGACCCATTGTTAACCTAATAGAGCCTCGCGGTGGCTAGCGCCGCCCAGAGGTGAGAGTCCCCATTGCAACCCCTCTGCCTCTAGCCTCCCTTGCTTGGGCTCTGACTCCCCTCCGACCCAGCAAGTTCTCCTTCCTTCTGCTTCCACCCCCTGTTGGTGAGCAGTGCCTTCATTGTCCTGGTAAAGACAGGGGCTCCTGATTCCCCCCTGGCACAGGTGGAACCGTCCTGCTTTCCAAGGTCCCTCTCTCGGGGTGACTTTCTGGAATTCACGGAGGCAACCATGGGATTTGGGCTCAAAATGTGTGTGGCCAGGACAAGTACTCTAGACCCTCATGATGCCAAGTGTTGCTGTAGGGCTGGAAGCATGGACATCAGATGTGGGGCAGGGGTGTGAGAAATGCAGGTCTCGGTTGGTACTTCAGAGTGACTAAGCAGAGCCTGTGTATGAACAAGCCCCTGAGTGATTTGTGTGCATGGTGTGAGAAGGGCTAGACTAGAAGAGGGAGGAGAGTATGGAGCAGCTACCCCTAAAAAGCCAAAAAAAAAAAAAAAAGATGGAGCAGCTGCAAGGAGGAATGTCAGCCCAGTCTGGGGAAGGTGGCTGTGGCTGAGTGGGTGAGGTAGTGAATTGAGTGACCAAGAGAGGCAGGAGAGAGATGGAGGGGACATTCTGCAGGAGAGACAGGGCACTTGGCAGGGGTCTCAGAAGGAGCCAGAGCTAATGGTCCCAGATGCCCACCCAGCCCAAAGTCTCCATTTGTAGCAGGTCAGCCACATGGGGCAACTGTCTTTGCATGTGTGTCACCCTGTCACTGAGACATCAGCTGACTCTGTCTGCCTTTGGTATCAGGGAACTAGTGGCCTCATAGGATGAGCCAGGAAGTGTTCCTCTCTTTGCTCTTTTGGAAGAGTTTGAAAAGGATCAATGATCATTTTTCTTTAAACATTTGGTAGAATTCCCCAGTGAAGCTTCTTTATTGGAAGTTTTTTAAATGACTGATTTACCCTCTTTCCTTATGAGAGGTCTGTTCAGATCTTCTATTTCTTCTTGAGGCAGCTCGAGTAATTTGTGTGTTTCTAGGAATGAGTCTCTGTAAGCATTATGTTCTGGAAACCAAGGTCCACCTTCCCTCAGCAGGTGGTAACAGGCAGATGGTATCTAAGATTCCTGGTCTGGTTTTCAGGGCCACCTTTGCCTGGCTCTGTCTTCACGACATGGACCCTAGTTTCTTCATTTGACTCAGGTACGGTGGAGGTGCCTTGCAGATGGTCCTGTCTGGGCACAGGAGTTTCCTGCCTGGGTCCTCCCTGCTATTATCTGTTGATGGGCTAAGAGCCAGCTCACAGGGAAGTTGGAACCTTAACCAAGTTGGCTGCCATCCCTCAACTCCTGCCCAAATCTTGACCCTGGCTGAGGACTTGTGTGCATCTCTGATGTTCTGTAAGTGAGCAGTTAAGAACCTTTCCTGGCGTTCTGAAACTGAAGATGCTCTCAGTAAGTTCCTGGTGACCCGAGCTGTCTTAGTAAAAGCTTTTTTGGTTGAAGAGTAAAAGAAACCCACTATGTTAGTCAGAAGACTCTTCTGTGGAGAAAACTAAGCCCTAAAATCTCAGTGGCTTCACACCAAAATCTTGATTTCCTTTCTCGTCTCTCTATCGCTATTGTTTTGTTTTTTTTTGTTGTTGTTGTTGTTGTTTTTGTTTTTTGGCTGACCCAAGGCATATGGAGTTCCAGGGCCGGGGCTCAGATCCAGCAGTTGTGACTTACAACCACAGCTGTGCCTTCTCCTTGGGAATCAGGACAAGAAACCCAACCCAGCTTCTCCCAGGATTGGAGTGGGCACCAACCACGTCACCATTCAGGGAGGCTCCTCTGTCCTTCTCTGGGGCCACAAGTCTCTCTTCTCCAGGAAGACCACCCTGGTTTGCCTGGATGTTCTGACTACTGCATTGACAATCCTGTGTCCTGGGGGATCCCCAGGTCCTGAGACAACTGTACCACTGGTCACCCCATCATTACATCTTTTCACATGTCAGCTTCAGTTTTTAGTTTTTTTCTCCTGATTGAATTCTTTGTTCTCTGTGCAAGTAGCATAGAATTGCTGCCCCCTGGCCCAGTCTGCAATGCCCCCAGCTTCATCACTTCTGCATGCTAACACATATCCTCAATCCTAGTTCCAAATTTCCAGGAGGAAAAAGTTGATTGTTCTTTCTTAGGTCTGACACCCACCCTGGTTGGGTAGAATAATCATGGCTCTTTGGATCCCCCCCCTTTTGTCTTTTTAGTGCTGTACCTGTGGCATATGGAAGTTTCCAGGCTAGGGGCTGAATTAGAACTGCAGCTGTGGGCTTACACCACACCTCATGGCAACCCCAGATCCTTAACACACTGAGCGAGGCTAGGGATCAAACCCTCATCCTCATGGATGCTAGTTGGGTTTGTTACTGCTGAGCCACCATGGGAACTCCTGAATCCACCCCTTTAAGTGAAGGGACAAGTCAGAAAAGAGGAAGTAAGAGCCAGCAGATTCCCCAAATTGTGCTGTTACCTGGTCCACTGGGGACTTTCCACTATATAAAAGACAAAAACAGGAGTTCCCTTCGTGGCTCAGAGGTTAGCGAATCCGACTAGGAACCATGAGGTTGCGGGTTCAATCCCTGGCCTTGCTCGGTGGGTTAAGGATCCAGCATTGCCGTGAGCTGTGGTGTAGGTTGCAGATGCAGCTCGGATCCCGCATTGCTGTGTCTCTGGCATAGGCCGGAGGCTACAGCCCTGATTTGACCCCTAGCCTGGGAACCTCCATATGCTGCAGGAGTGGCCCAAGAAATGGCAAAAAGACAAAAAAAAAAAAAGACAAAAATAAAAGAGGTCTATAATTATCCTTCCAGAGGACACAACATCTGGGATTAGAGCCCTCCCGAGTCCTTCCTCCGAAGCCCAGTGCACACAGAAGTCATCCGTGTGTGGGCTCGGGCGGAAGGCAAAAATCCAAAATGGCAAGATTCATGCAAGATCTCACCCCTGCTCTGTGGTCCGGAACAATCCCCTCCCTGTAAGATAATCAGGCAGCTGATTAGGTCACGTGATGTGGGAAAGTGATCCCCCACTCATCCCTACAGTTACTGTTATTTTATATAAGTCTGGGGGGACATTCTTCCGCTGGCTTTGAGGATGGAAGCTGCCCAGTTGTGAGAGGCCCAGGTGGCCAGGCCCTGAAGGCAGCCTCTAAAAGCCGAGCGTGACCGTGACTGCTGACAACCAGCAAGAAAATGGCGCTTCGGTCAAAAAACAGCCCTCTAGGAACCCAATTCTGCCAACAATCTGCAAGAGCTTCAGGGGAACCTGAGCTTCCGGTAGGATTGCAGCCCTGCCCCACCCGCCCCGTGATATCAGTCTGGGGGGGACCCTGAACAGAGAACTCAGCTCTGGCACTGTGCCTGGACTTCCAAGGTACAGAGACTG
The DNA here is from genome assembly GCF_016906955.1 of Phacochoerus africanus. Taxonomy (NCBI): domain Eukaryota; kingdom Metazoa; phylum Chordata; class Mammalia; order Artiodactyla; family Suidae; genus Phacochoerus; species Phacochoerus africanus. Next base: position 37,331,149 of record NC_062552.1, read on the forward strand.
TGAGATAATAAATTCGTGTTGTTTTAAGTTACAGCACTTGTGATACTGTATTACATGGCAAGAGAAGACTAATGCCTCTAACTTAGGGAAAATCATGGGGCATTAGGCAGGCCCAGGGGAGTAAGTTTCAAGTGTTCGGTCGCACATCAAGTGTCTACATGAACGAAATATTAAATAAGTCCCCACTTGACTGCCTTATTCCAGAGTTTCCAGGCCTGCTTCTTTCCCTACCACCCAATCGTCACAGGTTGGGGCTGGGCCAAGAGGGCTGCCCCTCCATCCAGTGGAGACGATGAGGGGGAACTAGGCAGCCATTCAGCTCAGGAAGGAGAGTGTCATGTTAGTTTCACTTTAAATATTTGGATTTATGTCCAGGATTAATAACAACCAGTTGGCAAGGGGGACAGAAATCCAACACTCTCATACATCTTTCATATGAGTATAAATTGAATCAGCTTTTCAGAGCACAATTTGGCAAGATCTATTAAATTGCAAAATGCACTATTAATCCAGCAATTCCTCTTTTAAGATGTTGCCCCACAGAAACTTCAGCACAGGGCCCAAATATCTGAGTACAAAGATGTTCATTGCAGCTTTGTTTGCATTAGGAAAAAAATCAGCAATAACCTACACACCTATCAATAAGTGATTGGTTAAATAAATTGTGGTACATTCACACTGGAATACTATTCAGCCGTTGAAAAAATGAGGTTCATTTATATGTGGTGACAGTTCCATGTCGTTTCCATGATATACTGTTAAGGGGAAAAAGCAAGTTACAGAACGCTAGGTAGACTATATCATTTTTCTTCAAAGTAATTACATATTTATATGTTAAAATATGCATAGAAAAAAACGGAAAAATATAAACCAAATTTTTAAGAATGGTTATTTCTTGAATTATGGGGCACTTTCTAGTTCACGTATATTTCTGGATTATGTTATATGATGAGGAACTTTATTTTACATTTCTTTATAGTTAGAAAAATTTACCATGTGCATTTATTAATTGTATAATAAAGCAAAGCAACAAATGTATTTTTAAAAATTGGATTAAATATCTCTGTATCTTTCATCCACCATCTGAGAAACGGATACAGGTCAGCCTGAGCTCACTCACAGTCTGAGCAAGGCTTTCCATGGAGAGCAGTCCGCACATATACAGAGGTCCTTCGCAGAGGGCTAATATGCAGTGAAAAATCCGTTTTAGCCAAGGAGAGGTCTGACTTTTCTCTCAGCTCTGGGAGGGCATCTCTAGGCTCTTGAAATGTCACACGTGTTTGCAGGGTGTTTGCTAGGGCAACGGCTACTGGACGGTCTAACGGGATTTAGGAGGGGGGCTCTGGGCCATGGGGTCACAGTTCTACCTCCAGAAAGGCTTGGAAACGAAAGGCCAGCCTCACCAGCAGTATGCGATAGAGCCCCAGTAAAAAAATTCTGGACCCTGGAGTTCACAAAGAAGCCAGGAAAATGAATGTCTCAGCTTCTATCACCGCTCCCCTCCTATCTCCTGCCTCTCATTGACCAAACCCAACCAGAAAGGAGAGGGCAGGCAGTCCGCGTGCTGAGGTCTGCGCAGGTGAACCTGCAGACACAGGGAGGATGGAGAGGGGACCGGGGAGGTAAATTAAGACGTCCAGCACAGCAGGACCACATCAGCCTTGCTCACCCCTGAGTCTGCTAATGTATAGCCTCAGTCCGAGCATCGAGAAATACTTAAGCAAAATTGCTGCTCAATGAAGGGATGAATTCCTCCCTCACGAGCCTCTCGGGGATATCGTAAGATCAGATGGGTCCAGATGCGTGAGGATGTTCTGTGAACCACGCCACGGCAAATAAATCCAACAGATGATCATTCTGATCCTGATTCTTCTTTCGTTTATGAGGTCAATCTTTGAAAGAGACTAGCACGGCTTCCAGCAGGAGCCCACTGGCCACATTTACTTTCTCGGCCCGCCAGAGCACCAACCCTGGAGAGCCCTGGTTAGTCTGAGCCCTGGACCTGCAGGCCTCTCTGGAGCATGAACTCACCCTCTGTCCGGGGGTGGCTCTTAAGGAAAGCATGTCTACACCACAAGGGCACTTTGGGTTTTCTTTATTGAGTCAAAAATAAAATAGTGACATTTTCTGGCAGCACAACGCTCCCTGTCATACCTGGGGACTAAAGGTTTATTGCAACTTTATTAAAACATATTAGATAAATTGAAGAGCCATGCGCTCCAGTCAAACACACAGAGCCACTGCCTCCCTGTAGATGTTTTGGTTTTGTATTAAGAAAGTTGTCACAAGTAATTTGGACCAGAGCATGTAGTTAGAGACTGCCAAATGTTGATTAATTAAGCCCATGTTTGGATTAGTTCTGCCTGATAGTTTCATTAGGGAAAATGATGGAAAAAATGTGGAATAAAGTAGCAAAGGGGGAAAGAAAGCATCATCTCCCAGTGAGACTTAAGACAAGGAGACCCACCCTGTACATGTGGGTGTGTCTTTTGAAGTCTCCCAGGAAAGGATGGGTCCATGGCTGTAAGGATTACAAATAGTTAATATGAAGTCTGCTCCTGGCATCTCCTCTTTTCCTGATACCACCTTTGGCCTTGACCTCTCTGATAACCACTTCAGGTCAGATCTCCAGATGTTCCTCGAGTAGACATTGAGCCAGAGGCTTCTAGCCCCCTGGACCCCGAAGGATTGCCAGGCAAAGCCTGACAGGGAAGGCTAGAGGTCCCTTCACCCACCCAGAAGCTAGCAGAAATGCTGGGTAAGGGGCAAGACTCCTGGAAAGGCAGGAAGATACTTTGCCCAGCCTCAGGGGGTCGACGTTGATGAAAATGTGAGCTGACCGCAAATGTCACAGTGCTTTTGGAAAACCGTTTTTGAATTAACATCGAACCCGTATAATGAAAGATGAGCCTTTTTAAAGAGTTTGTATGGATGCCTTTGGTGTTTTGCCCTCATAAATTCATTCATGTAAATATTAACATTCAGCATTATGTTCAGCCCTGAGCTGTTCAACTCAAAAGAGGAGCAAAGGAAGTGGTCCTTGCCCTTCAAAGTTTTAAAAGTGATCACGAAGGCGATTCTCCTGTGTGTGTCTCACTAGCCCCACCTACCCCATCCAGCATGCACGTATTTTCCAAACAGACTGGACTTTTTCAATTCCTTAAACGCCTCATGTTTTATCTCATTGCCAGGATTTTTCCCATGTCGTTTCTACTGCCTGGAATATTTTTTTCCCAACCATCTCATTCCAATTCTCCTGGATAATTCCTCCTTATTCTTCAGGTTTTATTAAACGTCATTTCTTCCAGGAAGCTTTCCTTGATCCCGGGTACCCAGACTAGATACAAAATCCTTGTTCTACCTATGCTTCCTGGGTCATAGGCCTCATCACGCCACCCCGTTACTGCTTATTTCATTGTCCATCTTCCCTCCACACCATAAGCATGAGGAAGAGAGGGCATTTGTCTGGTTTTCAATATCCTAATAAGTGGAGAGACTGGAATGGAAAGAACATATACCAAGTATCTAGATAATTTCTACAGTGTGAAGAGTGGGACTTGGCCAGCCACCTCCTTTTCTCAATCCTATTTCCTCGTGTGTAAAATGAGAATAATAGATAGGACGGCCCTCGGACACCCACTAGTGTCCAGGACTGATGTCCCAGCCGATCTGCGTGGCCAAGTGGGTGACCATCTGCTCCCTCACTGCTCTGAGTGGAGCAGCATGTGGGACCAGAGAGGGTGTTGCGGGACCTCTGGAGAGGAGAGAGGTCTCTGTTGAAATCAAGAGCAGTGCATAAATGGGAACGATCAAACTCATCTCTCCCTACTTCCTAGAGCTCTTGGGGACTCAAATAGAAGGCCTCTGTCAACTGCCAAACACCAGAGGAGAGGTGTTATTGTGTTATTATGCTGATGTCTTAAGACAGTCAGTGGCCAGGTGAATAAGATTCTGCTCTGGCCTGAAGGGGATGTACTATGAAGTAGAAGATAGATATAGGAGCTCCCGTCGTGGCTTAGCAGTGGCAAATCCGACCAGTATCCATAGGATTTGGGTTTGATCCCTGGCCTTTCAGTGGATTGAGGCTCTGGTGTTGCCCTGAGCTGTGGTCTGGACGGGGCTTGGATCCTGCATTGCGGTGGCTGTGGTGTAGGCTGGCAGCTACAGCTCTGATTTGACCCGTAGCCTGGGGAGCTTCCACATGCCTCAGTGAGACCCTAAAAAGCAAAACAAACAAACAAACAAAAAATACGTGATTCCAAGGGGCCTACTGCTTGTTGGGGAACACAAAATACAATGCACACATCAAGATGTTTGAGTCCTGTAAAGGAATTAAAAAAAAAAAAAAGGAAGAAGATAGATATTGATGTAGGTGATATAAATATAGATCCAGACACAGATGTAGATTTAGATAGGGATATAGATATGGATATGGACATAAATACTGATAGGGATATGGATATAGATAGGGATATAGGTATGGATATGGGATATAGATAGGGATATAGAGATGATATAGATGTGGGCATGAATTATAGATGTGGATACAGACGTAGGATATAGATATAGGCTTGGTGGATGTGCAACACTTGCTAATAGGCTGAAGTAAGTTAGTTGGTGAGTTGGCTTGTAGGCTGTTAAACATGGACTTAAGTCCCAAAGAAGCTAATTCTCTTCCCTCCCTCCCCCTCCTCAGTTATTTTTATTTTTCCCATCCAGGAGGACCTCAACGACACTCCATGGAGGTCTTCACATAAGGGGTCTCCCTTTGACCTTGACCTTGGTGGTGAGTTTCTTCCCCATTGCTCTCTGGATGACCTGTTCCTCACTCAGCTTCTAACAACTGCCTGTTCCTTCCTCGGTCTCCCATGAAGTCCCATTTGCCTCTTCCCATCCCAAGGTGTGATTTCCCGCCTGGTCTTACAGGGGGACTTGGGTGAATGGATGATTAAGGACTTCAGCCCCTGCACAGTCTCACCAGCTTTCAAGCAGCCAGGAGAATGCTGCTCTCCAGGACACCCACACCCTCCTTCCATGCTCCCCCCAGAGCCCCACCCACCTCTGCATTTCTAATAGAAAAAAACAAACAACAAAACCTACCTTTCCTTTTTCTTTTGTCTTTTTTAGGGCCGTACCCGTGGCATATGGAAATTCCCAGGCTAGGGGTGGAATCAGAGCTGAGCTGCCAGCCTACACCACAGCCAGCCACAGCCAAATGGGATCTGAGCCATGTCTGTGACCTACACCACAGCTCACAGCAACGCCAGACCCCCACTGAGCGAGGCAGGGGATGGAACCCGAATCCTCATGGATACTAGTCGGGTTCTTTAGCACTGAGCCACAGTGGGAACTCCCAAAAACCTACCTTTCAAATCCAGTGGATATGGCAGCAAATTTAGATTTAAAAGGAAAATACATAACACAAGTGGCAAAGATTATTAGTGGTTCTCAAGGCTCTCAAAAAACCCCAGGCACAACTTCTAACAAAGAGAACTTAGCAGAAACCCAGGCCCTGACCTACTCTTTCTCTGGAACTTGTCTCCTTACAAGAGCAGCAGCGAACACTAAGTTCTTTTTTCTGTGCTACTTTATTTCCATTTCCTAGGAACCTAATAAAGCTTCCCAACATGCCTGGGGCACATAGGGGTGCCCGGTTGGGCCAGGAGAGCAGAGGTGTATCCTCCTCCACCCTGCAGGGTGAGTCTGGGGAGCTGAGCAGGGAGACTTGGTTAAACTTGGTTAGCATGCCAGTCTGCTATTAACCAATGCCTGGGAGGAGAATGTGAGTTTCCAGAAACTTCCCTAAGTGCCTCCTGAATCCTCAGAGAAGGGGCAGATTCTGTGTCACCCATGGTAAAAGCACGGACGTGGGCCCAGCTTCCCTGGTCACACAGCTATGTGGGGTAAAGATTAGGTGCGTGGGTTCTGGAGTCAGACAGACTCGGGTTTGAATTCTGGCTTCCTTGCTTCTCGGTGGGGCTGCCCTGGGCCGAGTTCCCCAGAAAGAGAACCCCATTCCAGAACTGGAGGATTATATGGGGATGACCCGGGGAGAACCCGAGTGGAGTAGGAGAGTGAGACAAGGGAGGGAGGGAGACAAGAGAGGGGGACCTGCAGCACATGGAAGTTCCCAGGCTAGTGGTCGAATCGGAGCTGTAGCTTCTGGCCTGCACCACAGCCACAGCAATGCCGGATCTGTAACCCACTGAGCGAGGCCAGGGATCAAATTCAAATCCTCCTGGATACTAGTTGGATTCGCTTCTGCTGGGCCACAATGGGAACTTCCACATTCCTTTCAATTTCAGAAAGTACTTGTGCTCAAGTGTGTCACCAAGTGTGCCTGAACTTTGCACAAGAACTCAAGGGTGAGCCTGACTCAGCACAAATACAAAAATCTGCTGCTTCTCTCAGTTGGCTGATGGGGACACTGGACCCTCACCTGAGAATCTGGGACCTCATGAACTCGCTGGCAAAGCAAAGGGATGAGTCCAAACGCTTCCTGGGTACCCATCCTCCAACCGTTCATTCCTTCACCCAATACTTCCCGAGAGCTCGCTAAGCATCAAGGCTGCAGAATGAACCACAAAAAGCCTTTGCCTTCAAGACGATTCCTGTCTGGTTGGGACCAAAATCTCTGCAGTGCTGCGGGGTCAGTGATGGGACAGAAAACACCAGATTCACGAGGCATGTGAGCAGTGACTCTCCTGCAAAAGAATAAAAACACCCTGCCCCCTAGGGATGGAGGGGCAAGGGGGAGGGCTGCCTGGACCTCTCCTTGTACGGTCCCCTCATCCTGATGATGTGAAAGCTCTCCCTGTTGTGCATACCCCCGGGAAATGTCCGTGTGTGGTGGCTCCCTGACCGGCTTCCTAAGGACGGACTCTGGAACATTCACTGGGTCTGACCAACATCTCTTGATAAGGAAACCCCTCTTCTGGGTCAATTCTGTTCAGAACGCTAACTTTCCCTTTTTTGCAGGTCAGATTAAAAAAGAGATGGGGGAGTTCCTGTTGTGGCTCAGCAGGTAATGAACCCAACTAGTATCCATGAGGATGCGGGTCGGATCCCTGGCCTTGCTCAGTGGGTTAAGGATTCGGTGTGGCTGTGAGCTGTGGTGTAGGTTGCAGCTGCGGCTCGGATCTGGCATTGCCGCGGCAGTGGCGGCTCTGATTCGACCCCTAGCCTGGGAACCTCCGAATGCTGCAAGTGTGGCCCTATAAAGCAAAGCAAAAAAAAAAAAAAAAAAGATGGGAGAAGGGGCGATGGGCAGTGACAGACAGGAGACTGGGGACCTCTGGAGCTTTCTCCTTGGACACCTCTCCTAGAACACATTGGGTGTGCCCAGAAGCCTCATGACCAGAACAGCTCCTCAGATGACCTCTCAGAAAGGATCTTCCTTGCAACCAGTGGCCTCTGCCCACCGCCTCGCCTTCCTGCCCCAGGCTCTGGAGTCCTCAAAGGGCACAGCAAAGTCTCCCCAGGGCGAGGCATCCTGGCAGGACCCAGCCCTCTCCTGTTCTGGGTGAGGGAGGAATTTCTCAGAGTAGAGGCAGAGACGCTGGTGGCAGGCTTCTCTCTAATCATCTTTCAATTTGCAGCCACTGCCAACCCAAGCCGGGAAGGAGCAGGCTCGTTAAGAGAGGAAAGCACTTGGGTTCCTTAATAAGAGGGGGCGAGGTGCCTGGTTTTCCATTGCTGATGGGAGAACAGCACTGCGAGATCAGGAAGCCTTCTGAGGCCTGAGGCAGGAGACCAGAGTTCCTGGTCCACCAGAGAGTTCAACCATCAACAAACCCTGCTGTGTGCCCTGCTGGGGCCAGGCGCCGGGCCAGGCCCTGAGCCGTGTGGATTAATAAGGCGTCGTCCGGCCCTGATGTGCCAGCAGGATAACGCAGTCCTGTGTTGATCTAACATCTCCGACAAGTACTAGGGATATAAAAACAAGGGAGAGGAGTTCCCGTCGTGGCGCAGTGGTTAACGAATCTGACTAGGAACCGTGAGGTTGCAGGTTCGATCCTTGCCCTTGCTCAGTGGGTTAAGGATTAGGCGTTGCCGTGAGCTGTGGTGTAGGTCGCAGACGCGGCTTGGATCCTGCGTTGCTGTGGCTCTGGCGTAGGCTGGCAGCTACAGCTCTGATTCGACCCCTAGCCTGGGAACCTCCATATGCCGCAGGAGCGGCCCTAGAAAAGGCAAAAAAAGACAAAAAAAAAATAGTGACTAACGTTTTTCAAGGGCTCCCTGTATGTCAGGCCCCTCCCTGAGCCCTTTGATAGCCTAATATATTTATCCTCACAACCACGCACTTGGATGGCTACTATTGTATCCATACTTTGTGGATATAGAAATTGAGGCACAGATAGGTTAAGTGACTGGCCCAAGGTCACCCAGCTGGTAAGTGGTGGAGCTTGGATTTGAATCCAGGCAGCCTGGCTCCAGAGCCCAGTTTCATAACAGTGCACAATGCAGTCTCTGCACTATTTTTTCCTTCCCCCACGCACACAGGTGTTGTGAAGTGGTTTCTGGGTACTCTGGGTGGAGTACGGAGAAGTATTTGAAGGTACCATATCTAGAAAAAGTGAATCTTTCAAAGATGTCCGAGAGGAGGCTGTTAAAGCCACAGTCCATCATGACAGGCTTGGTTAGGGGCTGCAGGGAAAGCCCCTGTCCCCCAATCACCCTCCACCACTGGTGTTCAGCCCTTCCCTGGATCATAGGATGGAGGGGAAAATACTGGCCACTGACCTCTGCCCTCCACGTCACTTTGCAGGACCACCAGCAGGGGCCTGAGGAGCGCAGCCCACCGCTCACCCCAGGCACTCCAGCCATAGGCCTTCCTGGTGAGAGGAGTGGGGGGCAGCCTGCCCTCCCCGACCCGTAGTGCACTGGGGGCCTGATGTGTCACTGCCGTGGCTCCCGGGCAGGCTGTGGAGGAGATGATGTATGGTTCTCTCGAGGCCCCCTGAGTGCAGAAATGTTTAAAAGCCTTAAATAAATTCCCATCTAATTTCAACTAGCTCCCATCTCTAGCTCGGGCTCTCAGCCGGAGCATGAAATGAGCAGGCGGGGTTTCTCCTGCCACAGCATCTCCTTCACGAGCCCCAGGGGACCCACTCCGAGATCTAGCTGGGCTTTTCCATCTCCAATATCTATGGCTCCAGCCTCTCCTCTCCCTCCCAGGCACACCAGCCTCCTCGGGCTGAGCTCTCTCGTCCCGGCTCAGCATTGCTCAGGCTGCCTCCCCAGACCCCCATCCATCCTGAAGTCAGCCCCACGGCCAAGCCTCCAGGAGTGGACAGAGGGCTGCCTCCTCCTTCTTCTCAGTCTCGGCTCATTCCTCTCCATCACTCATCTCCCCCAGGCTCCCAGCTTTGTCTGCCCCCCAGGAGGGAACGGCCCTCCCCCACTGTTCTCTCTCCCCATCCCCGTCCAAACCTAGTCTGGTCCCTGCAGTTGGCTGTACAACTTCACACACACCTGCCTCTACGCCTTTGTAGCTCGTGTCCCCTCCACCTCCAAGGCACGCTCCCCAAATTCCCCCTCCTTTGCCTCATTCAGTCTCTGCAGGTGTCTCCTGGCCACCCCCATCACCCACCACCTCTCCAGCTGTCTCATCTTTTCATGGCACATTTCACATCCCAACATATTATATTTTTCACTGAATACAACATATATGCCCTATATATGCATAGTTGATAGGCATTTGGTTAGTGTCTAATGTGATTAGTGTCTGTCTTCCTAAAATACAATCCCCTGGAGGGCACCAACATGTCTATACTCAGCATCCAGAGCAGTGCCCCGTGCTCAGGAGATGACTGTTGAATGAATGCATGAGTAAAGGGAAGGGTGGAGGAATGTGTGAGTTAACCGGCAAATCGAACCAGGGGCTAAGAAAACTACTTTGGGACTGTGTAGCCTAGAGGTAGTTCTCTGAGCCAGAGAAGCTCTTGTAGATGAGGGTGGTATAGTCTGGGTTTAGAGCCTGGACTCAGGAGCCACATGGTCTGGCTTCAAGTCCCAGCTACTGGCTGTGTGACTTGGGCAGGTCACCGCACCCCTCTGCATAATAAACCAACGTTGCAGGTTATCATGAGGGTTAAATGAAAGATTTGCAGAGTACTTACGGGTATGCCTGGCATGGGGTAAGGACTCTAAAGAGTTCACGACATACAATAGACCTGCCACAAAGAGACAGGTGAGGCGGAGAGGAAAGTGACGTGACCCAGAGTGTGGCACAGCGTGGGTAAGGGCTACAGCAGGTTTGAAGCTCAGGGGCTGCCTCCACTGAACTCACCGCTGCTGCTGACAGCCACAGAGGAGCTGGCCTTCCAGAAATCAGGGGAAGAATTCCAGCCTCAGGCTGAGCAGTGGGCTTCCCTGGAACCCGGGAGTCTGAAGAAAGAGGGAAGGGAGTTCCCGTCGTGGCTCAGCAGAAATGAGCCCAACTAGTATCCATGAGGATGCAGGTTCAACCCCTGGTCTCACTCAGTGGGTTAATGATCCAATGTTGTCATGAGCTGTGGTGTAGGTTGCAGGTGCCTGGGATCCCATGCTGCTGTGGCTGTGGTGCCGGTGGGCAGCTGCCGCTCTGATTCAACCCTTAGCCTGGGAACTTCCCTATGCCACGGGTGCAGCCCTAAAAATGTTTTTTTTAAAAAAAAAAAAAAAGAAAAGAAAAGAAAGGAAGGAAGAAAGAGGAGGGAGGGACCCTCATTCTGAGTAGGGAGACAGAGGAGGGCCAGTAACTGAAAGGACTCTGCAACGGGCAGGATGGAGGCTCAGGTCAGCATCCAGTAGGCACCGTGCCTGGGGCTGGGGCTGGGGCTTAATAGCACGGGGGACAGTGATGCTCCCAAGGCCAGAATGAGTACTGGAGGTTGCATCCTAGGCACCTGCTCTCCTGGAGCAATTGGTCCAGGGCAGTGGCCTTGCAGAACTGACCCTCAGGACCACGTAGCTGGAGATGTTGTTCCAAGGGGGCTGAAGGTAACCAGGTGGTGGGAAGGGCGATGCTGGTGATGGTGGGTGAAAATATGGATGGAGGGACTTGATGCCCACCAGGGAAACCAGTGAAGCAGAAGGTCGTCTCGGGCTCCCATCCCCCCAGCCTCGACCTCCCTGTGTCCCCTCACCAATGACGCTCCAGTCCCTGGGGCCACACCCCTTGCTTCAACCTCCTGCTACTGGCGCCTCTCACCCCAAACTTACCTATCCTCTGCGTCACTCTCTACTGTTCCTGCTCTGAGGGCCGACCAGCAGCTGGGCGTCCATGGTGCTAGAGGAATGCATTTGCCTTTTCAGAGGTCATGACTCCTCTAACAGTCCAAAGCCGACCCCTGATGGCTCAGCCATGTCGTGGACAGATACGCAAGGTTCTACGCTAGGTCCAGTGAGGTGAGAGGATACAGGCATGCCTCACTTACTGCACTTCCCAGGCAGTGCTTTTTTGTTTTATTTTGTTTTGTCTTGTCTTCATAAATTGAAGGTGTGTGGCAACCTTGCATCAAGCATGACGGCTGGCTCCATTTTTCCAACATTTGCTCATTTCATGTCCTTATTTCATGTCTCTGTCATATTTTGGTAACGTTGGCAATATTTCAGTCTTTCTTTGCTTTTGTCTTTTTAGGGCCACACCTGCAGCATGTGGAAGTTCCCGGGCTAGGGGTGAAATGGGAACTGTAACTGCCAGCCTACGCCACAGCCCCAGCAACGTGGGATCCCAGCCTCATCTGTGACCTATGCCACAGCCACAGCAACACCAGATCGTTAACCCACTGAGTGAGACCAGGGATCGAGCTCATATCCTCATGAACAGTATGTTGAGTTCTTAACCCACTGAGCCACAACAGGAGCGCCTCAGTCTCTCTCGTCGTTATGTTTGTAATGGTGACCTGTGATCAGTGAGCTTTGATGTTACCGTGGTCATTGTTTGGGTGGCCCCACAAACGATACTCACATAAGATGGTGAACTTCCTCGGTAAATGTGTGTGCTCTTCCTATTCCACTGACCAGAGGTTCCCCCAGCTCGCTCCCTCTTCTCAGCCCCCTCATTCTTTGAGACATGATGATATTGAAATTAAGCTAATTAATAATCCTACAGTGGACTCTAACTGTTCAAGTGAAAGGAAGAGGCTCTCACTTAACTCAAAAGCTAGAGATGATTAAACTTTTGAGGAAGGCACGACAAAAGCCAAAATAGGCCAAGAGTTAGGCCTCTCGCACTGGTTGGCCAAGTTGCGAAAGTAAAAGAAAAGTTCCTAGAGGAAATTAAAAGGGCTTGGAGTTCCCATCACGGCTCAGTGGTTAATGAGCCTGACTATCGTCCATGAGGATGCAGGTTCGATCCCTGGGCTCAGTCAGTGGGTTAAGGATCTGGCGTTGCCGTGAGCTGTGGTGTAGGTCACAGACACTGCTTGGATCCCATGTTGCTGTGGCTTCGGTGTAGGCCGGTGGCTACAGCTCCAATTAAACACCTAGTCTGGGAACTTCTGTATGCCTCGGGTGCAGCTCTAGAAAGACAAAAAAAAAAAAAAAAAAAAAAAAAAAGAAGAAGAAGAAGAGGAAGAAAAGAAATTAAAAGTGCTATTCCAGAGAACACACAAATGGTAAGAAAGTAAAACAGCTGTATCCTTGCTATGGAGGCAGTTCGAGTAGACTGGATAGGAGGTCAAACCAGCCACAGTACACCCTTAAGCCAAGGCCTAATCCAGAGCAAGACCCTAACTCTCAGGTTTATTAAGGTTGGCGGGGTGGGGGAGGAAGCTGAAGACTGCAGCTAGCAGAGGTTGGTTCACGAGGTTTAAGGGAAAAGCCAGCTCCATAACAAAAGTGCAAGGGGAAGCAGCAGGTGCTGATGTAGAAGCTACAGAAATTATCTGGAAGGTCCAGCTAAGATAAAGGTGGCCACTCTAGACAGTGTCAGTGTAGAAAAAGACTTATTGGAAGATGATGACATCTTGGACTTTTTTTTCATAGGTCGATAGGAGAAGACAACACTTGGCCTTGAAGCTTCCAAGGACAGGCTGGCTTTCTTGTTAGGGGCGAATGCAGCCAATGACTTTAAGTTGAAGCCAGTGCTCAGGTACCACTCTGAGAATCCTGGGGCCCTTAATCATGCTGCTGAATCTACTCTGCCTGTGCTGTAAAAATGGAACCATAAAGCCCAGATGATGGCATATCAGTTTTCAACATAATTTGCTGAGTATTTTAAGCCCACTGTTGAGACCTACTGCTCAGAAAAAGATTTCTTTCGAAATATTACTGCTCATTCACAGTGCACCTGATCACCCAGGAGCTCTGATGGAGACGTACCGTGAGATTCATGTTGGTTTCATGCCCATGAACACGACATCCATTCTGCAGCCCAAGGATCAAGGAATCGTTCTGACTTTCAGGTCTTCTTCTTTAAGAAATACTTTTCATAAAACTATAGCTGCCATAGAGAGTGATTACTCTGATGGATCTGGGCACAGTAAATTGAAAACCTTCTGGAAGGGATCCATTGTCTTTTTTTATTAGAATATAGTTGATTTAGGGAGTTCCCATCGTGGCGCAGTGGTTAACGAATCCGACTAGGAACCATGAGGCTGAGGGTTCGGTCCCTGCACTTGCTCAGTGGGTTAACGATCCGGTGTTGCCATGAGCTGTGGTGTAGGTTGCAGACGCGGCTTGGATCCCGCGTTGCTGTGGCTCTGGTGTAGGCCAGTAGCTACAGCTCCGGTTCAACCCCTAGCCTGGGAACCTCCATATGCTGCAGAAGCGGCCCAAAGAAGTAGCAAAAAGACAAAAAAAAAAAAAGAATATAGTTGATTTAAAGTGTTGTGTTAATTTCTGCTGTACAACAAAGTGACCCCATCATGCATAAATACATACACACACACACGCACATATATGTATTCATTTCTTATACTATCTTCCATCATATTTTACCCCAAGAGATTGGACTCAGTTCCCTGTGCTGTACAGTAGGACCCCAATGTTCATCCATTCTCAGTGTAATAGTTTGCATCTACCAACCCCCAAACCCCAGACCAACCCACTTCCTCCCCGCTCCTCCCCAGCAAACACAAGTCTGTTCTCCATGTCTGTGATCTGTTTCTGTTTTGTAGATAGGATCATTCGTGCCATATTTTAGATTCCACATTTAAGTGATATCACATGGCATTTATCTTTCTTTCTAACTTACTTCACTTAGTATGAGAGTCTCTAGTTACATCCACGTTGCTACAAATGACATTATTTTTGTCCTTTTCTATGGCTGAGTTGTATTCACCATTCTTGATGCCTTTAAGAAATTTGTGATTCATGGGAAGAAGTTAAAATAGCAACATTAGCAGGAGTTTGAAAGAAGTTGATTCCAACCCTCATGGGTGACTTTGAGACATTCACGACTTTAGTGGAGGAAGTCACTGCAGATGTGGTGGAAATAGCCAGGGAATTAGAATTCAAAGTGAATCCTAAAGATGTGACGGAGTTGCTGCAATCTCATGATAAAACTTTTAACAGATAACAAGTTGCTTCTTAGGGATGATCAAAGAAAGAGATGGAATCTACTCCTGGTGAAGATGCTGTGAAGATTGTTGAAATGGCAACAAAGGATTTAGAATAAGACATCAACTGAGTTGATAAAGCAGTGGCTGGGTTGGAGAGGATTGACTCCAACTTTGAGAAAAGTTCTGTAGGTAAAATGCCATCAAACAGCATCATGGGCTAGAGAGAAATCCTTCATGAGAAGAAGACAGAATCAACACTGCAAACTTCATGTTGTCTTTTTTTTTTCCCTTTTGTCTTTTTAGGGTCCCACTGGTGGCATATGGAGATTCCCAGGCTAGGGGTCAAATTGGAACTAAGGGGCCAGCCTACACCACAGCCACAGCAACGCCAGATCCGAGCCATGCCTGCAACCTACACCACAGCTCAAGGCATCTCCAGATCCTTAACCCTGAGCAAGGCCAGGGATCAAACTTGTGTCCTCATGGATGCTAGTCAGATTCGATTCCACTGAACCATGATGGGAACTCCTTCGTGTTGTCTTAATATTAAGAAATTGCCACAAGCTTCCTAGCCTTCAGCAGCCACCACCCTGATCAGGCAGTAGCCATTGACTTGGAGGCAAGAATCCACCAGCAAAAAGATTATAACTTGCTGAAGGTTCAGATGATTGTCAGCATTTTTTAGCAATGAAGTGTTTTTAAATTAAGGTTTGGGCGCTGTTTTTGTAGGGGCGATGCCATTGCACATTTGATGGACTACAGTGTAGTGTAAGCCACTTTTATATGCGCTGGGAAACCAAAAAACCTCAAGTAGTCAGTTTATTGCAGTGGTCTGGAACCAGAGCAGTGATATCTCTGAGGTGTACCTGTATTCCGAACCCCTTAGGCTCTGGTGTGGGCTCCAAGGGAGGTGACAGGGAACATCAGAGTTCCCTTTGCAACTTGGAATCATGCCAGGCAGAAGGTGTTTACTCTCCAGGTGAAAGAGAGAGAGGAGGGGGCGACTAGCAGAGCAAGATTCGCATCTCCAGGTCCAGGGCTTTATGAGGCCAAGAGAGGAGGTTTATGAAGCTACGGATTCTTGAAAGACAGATTTACTGGGGCATGGGGCTGAGGGGCGGCTCTGGCAATTTGGGCAGGACCCAGCGGGGTCTAGAGGAGTTGCAGGTCGATAGCTGGGCTCTGGGAACCAGAGGAGAGCGGGCTCTGAGACGGCGGGCGGTCCGGGTGGGCTATGTCTGCTCATGGGATCAATGTGTAATTCAAACCAGTGATCTTTCCCTCCCGCTGCCCTATGGGGAATTTGAAGAGGGGGAAAAATAAACACTCTTCAATGCGAATGAGATGAAAGGTCAAGTTTGTGCCGCTGCATCTCTGGAGAGGCTCCTCTCCCTCCTCCTGGGAAAGTGAGGCAGGAGCACAGGTGGGGAGGCAGGGTGGGTCCAGAAAGGTTAACTCACCGTGAGAGGAACACCTCCCCTCCCCATCCCAGACCTTGGTGCCTTGAATGGAGATCAGTTAGGAATAGAAGCCATGGTTCTGGGCAGCAGAAACCTACAGGGGTGTTTTCCAGGGCCAGTTATTGATGGGCAATGGTTTAGCTTGGAGAGCACTCTAAAGATGGGCAGCTATGGATGAAGTCTAGCTGAACCCACCTTACCTGGGTTTAAGATAGAGGGAGAAAAACCTGGGACGGATTGATTTTTTTTTTTTTTTTTTGCAAAGATGCAGAGTGCTTGCTGGAAAGCCTAGAAAGACAGGAAAACTAAAAAGATCTAGGAAGCACCTAGACTCCCACATCAGATATCCTACACATTGGGCCAACAGCTACTGGTACAAAGGGAAACAAGACATGGCTCCCTGACCTCAGGGAGCCTTCACATTCATGGGACAGACGGACCCCAGAATGGATCCTTCCAATCCCACCAAGAGGATGGATCCAGAGGGAAAAGCTCTGAGGATATGGAGGCATAAGCAATGAAATTGAGAGAGAGGAGGTTTCAAACAGAAGGTGCCTCTTCACCCGGGTCTTCAAGGGTGGACGGAGTGCAGTGGAAACAAAGCCAGCAGAGCTGGGAAGGCTGGGCATTTAGGGCCAAAGGACCAGCATGTACCAAGGCACAGGGGAGAGCTGGGGTGGGGGGAGGGTCGAAAACCAGGAAGGGACCCAGCCTGGAGAAGGACACACAGAGATCTTGCCAGCAAAGGACTAATTCAGGAGGAAGGATGGAGAGGCCCCCAATCACAGGAAACCCCCAAGTCCAGTTTCGTTCCCCATCTGTTCAAGTCTGGATTCTATAACTGGGCTATGGAGCCAAGGAATCATGAACTGGAATTACTATTGTGGCTCAGTGGGTTAGGAGCCCAACATAGGCTCCATGAGGAGGCAGGTTTGATCCCTGGGCTTGCTCAGTGGATTAAGAATCTGGCATTGCTGCAAGCTTCCATGTAGGTCGCAGACGCAGCTTGGACCTGGTGTTGCTGTGGCTGTGGTGTAGGCCAGCAGCTGTAGCTCCGATTTGACCCCTAGCCTGGGAACTTCCATATGCTGCAGGTACAGCTGCAAAAAGAAAAAGAAGGAAAAAAAAGGTAAAAGACTTGTGAACTGTTAGGGCCTGAAGTTCCCTGAGAAATGCAGAAACTAAGGCCAGAGAAGGACAGGGATTTGCTCAAAGACACACAACTGTTTAATGGCCAAGCCATTAGAACCCAGGACTCTGACTCCTGAAGACATGAGTGGCCTGGCCTGCTACCATCTAGAGGAATCTGTACCAGAATTTAGCCTTCCCACAGAAGGGGGCGGGGTAAAGGGACGCGATCCCACACACCTAGTGCAGAAGCTTTTTAGTGGAGCCCTGGGAAGGCTGTTCCTCGGGCTGATTTCCTTCATGAATAAACACCAGACCAGATGAAAAGGGAATTTCTAACTCTAACGAGGGCTCAGCCATCGGCCAGCCCAGGCCTCAAAAGGGAGGCTTGCTTGCAGTGAGCCACTGTGGCTCCTTATGCTAAAGAGCAGCCACCTTCTTCTGTACCCAGGCACCTCAGTGCCTCTCCTTCCCCTGCCTCCTAACGAGTCCACAGTTCGGCCCTGAAAACAGACCACAGAGACAAGCAGGGGTAGTGCTGGGGCCGCCGGTGACATTCTAGGGGTGGGGGGGCCCGGAGGTCGTGCAGCCCATGCGTCTTAGAGCCATGGGTATCCTGCTAAAGCGCAGGGTCTAGTAGATCCTGAATTTCTAAGAAGCTCCTGGGAGTTCCCATTGTGGCTCAGCAGATTAAGAACCCAACTAGTATCCATGAAGGCAAGGGTTTGATCCCTGGTCTTGCTCAGTGGGTTAAGGATCCGGTGTGGTCGCAAGCTGCAGCATACGTCACAGAGGCGGCTTGGATCCGGCATGGCTGTGGCCGCAGCTGCAGCTCTGATTCAATCTCTGGCCCAGGAACTTCCAGATGCTGCAGGTGGGGCCATAAAGAGAAGGAAAAAAAAGAAGAAGAAGAAGAAGAAAGGAACTGAAGCTCAAAGAGGGGAATAAATTTCCCTAGGATGACACAGCATGGTTGTGGCAGTAACACATAGACCCCAGGTCTTGGACTCTCAGTTCAGGATGTGGTCACCGTCACCCTTTCCATGGACATGCATTGAGTAACAGCTATTTATTGAGCAACTACTATATTCCAGGAACTGTTCTAGACACAGAGGATCCAGCATAAACCAGAAGACAAAGCCCCTGACTTCACGGAGCTTAAATTCCGGAGAAGGAGACAGAAAGAACACATAAATCAGTAAATAATTCCAGAAAGCAACAGTGGCTATGAAGGAAATAAAATAGGCTAATGGGATATGAAGTGTGCAGAGTGTGTGGTGGGGGCAGGGGAGGAGATACTCAAAGAAAAAGGGATTCGGCTGAAGTTTTTGTGTTTTTTTAATTTTTATTTTTACAGACACACCTGCGGCCTATGGACTTTCCCAGGCTAGGGGTTGAATCAGAGCTGCAGCTGCCGGCCTGTGCCACAGCCACAGCCACGATGGATCTGAGCTGGATCTGTGACCTAAGCCATGTTGTGGCAACACCGGATCCCTAAACCCCTGAGTGAGGCCAGGGATCGAATCCACATCCTTAGGACACTATGTCAGGTTTTTAACCCCCCCGCCAGCCACCAGGGGAACTCCTAGCTGAAGTTTTAACCAAAGAATGATGCCCAGGGAGAGGACCAGACGCTGCTACCTCTAGTGTCTAATTCCTTGTTCTGCTCGTTCTGTTCTGTATCTTCCCAGCAGCCTCCCTCCTGTCCCTTCCTCACACCCTCAGGCCACGGGTGGCCCAGTCATGCTCCAACCCACTATGACTCTCTCCCCAGCCCCCAGGCCTGCACCCAGAGGCCAGGCCAATGATGACCCAAGGTGCCTCTGTGGTCAGACCCTTCAAGGCCAGAACTGGACAAAATGGTGATATCCTGCTTTAAGCCCAAAGCCTGCATTTCACAGGAGAGCAGCCTGAAGCCCAGAGAGGGCAAGTGACTTACCCAAGACCACACCATAATTGGCAGAATTCCTACCTTCTCTCTCGACTGCCCTGCATTTTCTCTTTTGTTCCCTTCTGACCTTCCAGGGGTCTTGAGGAACATGCAGCAAGCTTTTATCCTTGACCACCTCCCCCCAGCCCCCAGGGAGACCTGACACGGAGCTGGGTACCGTCCCTCTGCCATCTCGTGGCTGCACTTGAGACACTGCCTGCGCTGCCACTTTAGAAAAGCTGCCACCAAATTCCCACTGGGAGCTTGACTCCCCTCCCGGTACCAGTAACCTCTGACAAGAGATCTTCACCCACGCGGATACACATCTCTAAGAAAGAAGCCAGGCTTGGGGTCAGGGCCGTCCCTTCCCGCTCTGGATGGGCTGTAGCAAATTTGATTCTCCCGTCTGTAAAATGAGAATAATCATGTTTTCCCACCCACCTCGCAGAGCAGGGGGAGGGCAGGGTGGGAACAGAGCATAGAGGTCTGAGAGGCCGAAGGTTGTCACCGGCTGCCCAAGACCCCCTGTCATTGGGCGATACCCTCGCCTGCCCAGAAGTGGACCATCACCTGCAGCTGCAGAAGACACATTTGCAGAAAACAAAGTATCTTTGCTGCAGCATCTTTGCTGCTCCCTGTGGAATTAATCCTTCCCATGGCCCCCTGTCTGGCCTTTGTCAGGATGTCTGTCTGTGACAGGGGGAGGGGACAGTATCTGAGTACCTCTTGCAGTGCCCAGTGTCAGGTTCTGCGTGGTAACAGATGTCCCCAGGTGTGCCAGGTGCTCTCTGTGCTCTGCCCCGTATCCTCTGAATTTACCTCATTGTCATATCCTTTGTCTGAGGCCTTTCCGGCCTCCTGGAGTCTACTTTGCTGGAATTTTCTGGAATTTACTCCCAGAAATTCCTAGGGGTGAATGCCCAGCTGTCAGCTCCTGCCTAGGGGGAACTGGAGGATAAGTGCCCCAGCTCCCTCCCCCCCCACGGGGAGGGTAACTCTGAGGCTTCTAGAGTCATCCATAGAACTAAGCCCCACTCACCCTGGGGGGCTGCTGATTGGATAACAACCCCCTTCCTGGTACTTCCCTACCCTCCACCTGGAGTTTCCTTCACCAATAAATAAAGTATTTGCACTCAGATCCTCATCTCAGAGTCGGATTTGTAGGGGGCTCTAACCAAGACACCAGGATAATCCACAATATCCCTTGTCTTGTCCCCCGAGGGCGTGAGCAGCATGCTTTGGGTGCAATGAGGAGTCACGACAATGTCATGATACAGTCATTTGGAAAGGACAGGCTGTCTGCCCTGGGCGCCTGGACTGCCGGGTAGGCTAGGAGCTGCAAGGTAACTTGTCCAGAGATCATTGCAATTGTTCAGAGGAGAGAAAATGATGCCGAGACTTCGGTGGAGGAAATGCATGGAGATAAAAGAAATTAAAAGATGGATTTCACCAAGAAATCAATACACCCATAGACAACAGCCAAATAAGCAGTGCGAGGTAGGAGTTAAAAGCATTTTCTAAGTGAAACCTAACAGTAACTTACTACCTAAAGATAGCAGTTAGAACAAAAGTATAAACCTTCCCAGATCCCAGAAGATACCAAGATCTGTCTAATTCTTCACCCGCCTGCGAAGGAGAGAGCCACTTAAAATGAAGACACCTAAGGACATTCTCTATGTCTCTCCACACACGCAAACACACACACACACACACACACACACACACACACACAGAGCACCCTATTTACGGAAAATACAAAGGACACAGGAATTGCTAGACGATGCCTCAAGGAGATAATCAGCAAAATTCAGATTGCGTGACGCTCTCCAGGAAAAATGACCCAAATTATTTATTTAAAAATTGGATAGAGATGAAAAGAGGTAAGAGAGCCTATAAAGTAAAAGAGATTTAAGAGACATGTCAGCCAACCACAACATGTGGTTCTTGTTTGAATCCTGTTTCATCCAAGCTGTAAAAATACTTCCCCCAAGTCAGTCATGAAAATATAAACACCGACTGGATATTTCATTATTTTAAGAAATTGTTAAAAATGTTAGAAGTGATAATGATAAGACAGTTATATTATTTTTTTTGGCTGCACCAATGGCATGCAGAAGTTCCTGGGCCAGGGATCAAAGCTGCACCACAGCAGTGACCCAAGCCACTATAGTGACAAAGCCAGATCCTTAACCCGCCAAGCCACAGGAAAACTCCAAGATAGTAAATTTTTTTTTTTTTTTTGGTCTTTTTGCCATTTCCAGGGCCACTCCTTCGGCATATGGAGGTTTCCAGGCTAGGGGTCTAATCAGAGCTATAGCCACCGGCCTACACCAGAGCCACAGTAACGCGGGATCCGAGCCACGTCTGCAACCTACACCACAGCTCAAGGCAACACCAGATCCTTAACCCACTGAGCAAGGCCAGAGATCGAACCCGCAACCTCATGGTTCCTAGTCGGATTCATTAACCACTGAGCCACGACGGGAACTTTGAAAGTAATAATTT
This sequence comes from Phacochoerus africanus, assembly GCF_016906955.1. NCBI lineage: Eukaryota > Metazoa > Chordata > Mammalia > Artiodactyla > Suidae > Phacochoerus > Phacochoerus africanus. The sequence continues at coordinate 37,352,661 of NC_062552.1, forward strand.
TTTTAAAAAATTCTTATATTTTACAGAAACATGCTGAAAGAGTGGTAGGAAAAAAAATCATAGAATGTCTGGGGTTTGTTTTGAATTAATCTGGAATACCAGCGTGGGTAAAGAGATGAAGACAGATTTATCACATGTTGATAACTGTTGAAGCTGGTGATGGATACACTGGTTTTCTCATATTTTTTCTCTATGCTTATAGATGTCTGGTTAAAAAAAAAAAAATCTGTGATGCAAATGCTTAATGAAACCAAAAGAAATGAGAAGATTTGAGAAATGTCTCGGAGGTAGCATCCATCTAGTATGTGTTACTGGATGATGTGGGACCATGAAGAAACTAGAAGTAACTAGAACAACACCCAGGTCTCTGGCTTCTGCCACTCTTCACGCGGTGGTTGTGTTGATCGGCTCGGGCTGCCATGACGAAAGACCGTGGCGTGAGTGGCTTAAACCACAGCTTCATGTGCTCACAGGTCTGGAGGTTGGGAGGTCCCAGATCGAGGTCCTGCAGGATGGTTTCCGGTGAGAGTTCTCTTCCTGATCTGTTCTGCAATAGGTCCTCACACGGCAAAGAAAGAGCTCTGGGGCCTCTTCCTCTTCTTAGAGGGACACTTCAATCCTACTGATTAGGCTCCTCTTTTAGGAACTCATTTAACCTCAACTACCCCCTAAAGGCCATAGCTCCAAGTATGATCCCAGTGAGGGGAGGACTTTAATGTAGGAATGTGGAGGGGATGAAATTCACTCCATGGTGGTGGTGCCATTTGCTGAGATGGGGAAGACTGGGGGAAGAACAGGGGGGAAGGAGAGAGCTATCCTTGTCACAAGGCGAAGACATCTGATGTCCAGATAACACAAAGCAGACCAAAGGTACAGGTGCCCAGAAACATAATGAAGGTGGAGAAACAGGAAAAACAGTGCCATTGATTTATGGCACTTCGACCTTAGTCAGGAACTGTGCTCAGTGCTTTATAAGCATCATCTCATTTAAGCTTCTTAAGATCCTCATTTTACAGATGACGAAAGTGAAGCACAGAACAGTCACTTGCCCCGGGAACCACGGCTAACTCATGTTGGAACGGGGGGCTGTTTGATGTAAGAACCCATGTTTTCTTTTCCTGCTGTCTCAGCAGACAAGATCTGGCTTTGGGGTCCTAGAGCTTGCATTGCCATCCTGCTTTTACCATTTACTTGAGTGCCTCTCTGAACTTCAGTATCCTCTCAGTAAAGTCAGGATTATAATATTAACCTCATGAAAATTTAATGAGGCTCAAATAAGGTAGTGCATGGGCGGTGCTTGCCCCAGAGTGAGCACTTAAAGACAGAAACTACTAGGAGTTCCCTGGTTGTGCAGAGGGTTGAGGATCTGGCGTTTTCACTGCTGTGGCACAGGTCATAACTGTGGTATAGTTTCGATCCCTGGCCCTGGAACTTCCACATGCTGCAGGCATGGGGGGAAAAAAAGGCAATTGCAATTGTTATTAAGACTATTTTTATTTTATACTTTCATTCCTCCTAATCGCCTTTCTCAGGGGATCCCCAGAACAATTATTTCTCTGACATCCCGGATCCCTCTCAACTCCTTTGAATATATTTAACTTCCTTCCCACAGACCATCAAACTGGGGTGCCTTTGGGGAGAGATGGGGAGAGGACAGGCAGGGCAGGGCATTTGCGACTCATTGTTCTCTTTCCTTGTGCCTGACCACCTAGAGCTGCCAACGAGGACAAGATGACCACATGACCAGAACTTCTCAGAGACACCTGGTTTCACCTGTTAACCCCACTTTCAGGCTTCGTGTCCCCATCTGGGGGCTCATAGAGTGTTTGGAGTCATTATTGATAAGGTGAGTTTCTCCTAGTGCTGTTGCAAAGCAGCTCAGTGGATGTCCAGCCCTGAGCTGACCTTCCGATCCTCACCGACCACTGTTCTAGGGAGGCATAGGTGTTTCTCAGCCACGAGGCTGCATAAAGCTTCCCGAGTGGTCAACGTCTCAGGTCTGCTTGAACCAGCTTCCCATCAGGCTGAACACACCTCTTCTCTGGACCTTAGCCCCCTCCTTGGAGGCCGCATGGAGGGAGCTCCATGGGCTTCAGCAACTCCGAGGTTTAAACATCAGTTGGGACTGAGCTTAAGCAGGCTTCTGTGTTGATTTTTAAGTGAAATGAGGACCGCGTGTGGCTGGTCTGCACAGCGGAAGGTTAGCCTCATCCACCGCCCCACCTGCCCAATCCTAAAAATATGCCTGCTTCTCCGTCAGAAAGAGAACTGGGAAGATGAAAAGGGCATTTCTAATTCATTGTAATTCTCTCTGAGGGCTTTGCAACACGGATTTTCTGTGCAATTACCTACAGGGAACACAAGGGATTAGAAAGGCAGAGAATGTTCTGGGTGTCATGCCAAAGGCCTGGCATGTCAGCATTGAGGTTTAGAAAGCTATCCTTCCAGGAAAAGAGAGACTTTAGCCCCCATTTGCTCAGGGCCTGGCAGGTGCCTAGCACTGTGTCCCCAGTTGCTGAGAATTTAAATATGCAAATACTCTCCGTACCTGGATGAATGAGCTTGGGCGGCTATGACAAGATAGCACAGGCTGTGTATCTGAAACAAGAGACATTTAGCGCTCACAGTTCTTTTTTTTTTTTTTTTTTTGGTCTTTTCTAGGGCTGCTCCCCGGCATATGGAGGTTCCCAGGCTAGGGGTGGAATCAGAGCTATAGCCGCCAGCCTACACCAGAGCCACAGCAACACAGGATCCAAGCCACGTCTGCAACCTACACCACAGCTCATGGCAACGCCTAATCGTTAACCCACTGAGCAAGGGCAGGGATTGAACCCGCAACCTCATGGTTCCTAGTCGGATTCGTTAACCACTGCGCCACGATGGGAACTCCCATCTCTCACAGTTCTGGAGGCTGCAAGACTGAGATCAGGGTACCAGCACGGACAGGTTCTGGTGAGGGTCTCCTTTGTGGTTTAGGGACAGCATCCATCCTCCCGCATCCTCACGGGTGGAGAGACAGAGCTCTCGTTTCTTCATCTACTTAAGGGCACTAATTGCATCATGGGGGCTCAGCTCGTGACCTCATCTAAACCCAATTCTCTCCCAAGGACCTCACATCCGAATCCCCACACACTGAGGATTAGGGCTTTAGCATCTGAAATTTGGGGAGACCCATTCAGTCCATCGCCATGCCTTTAAGGTTATTACAATTTACGTCAAAATACTGAAAAATAAACTAGTCCCCAGATCCCTGTTTTTTCCAATATATGATGGTTTATTTACTCAGTCGAGAGGTTTCTGTGGCTCCGGGGAGCCACACTCCAGGAAGGGATGGAAGGGGATGACCAGAGGGTCACAGAGGCCTAGGTGCTGTCCTTGGGAAGGCGGCTGTCCCTGGAGGAGAGGGGATGGTCCCGCAGGAATGGACATGATTCCTCGCTCAGGATCACACAGTTAAGTCATCAGAGCAAAGCCCAGGAAAAGGTCCCCACCCAGGGCTCCGGCAAACCCTCGGGACAGAGACTGCCCCCCACCCCCGCCGCCCCCACTACGACTGGCTCTTGGGGCAGGGCTTGGGAACTTGGTGTTGAGAGCCAGTTTTCTCAGCTGTGGTATGGTTCAGAGGAGTTTTGTTGGGGTTACTGTGATCCTGCTTTGTAAACAGCAGAACGCTACCTATGTGTGACCTATATACTTAGACAGGACAAATGAATTCTCGTTATTGATGTACATTGTTAAGATTTTAAATCACCCATCCTAACAATAATAACAGGAGTAAGCCTATTGAATCCCAGAGCTGGAGGGTTCTCCCAGGCAGGCTTCCTTATCTGGTGTTGGCATCCCCAGGTCCCCATCCGAGCCAAGCGGTGTTCACTGCATTACCAAGGAGGAATCCTCCTGGAAAGGACAGCTGCTCGACGGCGGATTCTCTTGTCTGTCCAACAAGCCCTGAGCTCTAAAGCTTGCACTCTGGGCTTGGGGGAGGGGAGAGTCCATTGTCAGAAACACAGAGCTCCATGGGCCAGAGGGAGACCTGAGCTGCTGGACCTCCAACAGGGGCCTCAGCTGAAGTCTCTTCAATGTCCAGCTTCCTCCTCTCAAGCTGATCCTGATCTACTGGCTCCAAGAAAGAAAAGGAAATGGGGAGAGACAGAAGGCAGCTGGCATCCTCTGTGGCCCCAGATGAATATTTTGTTCTAGCTTTCACCAACAGAGGACCCAGAAATTTCCAGAAAGTTCCAGAACTTCCTGCTACAGAGCCCAGGCTGGCCATGAGAGGTCAGCACTAGCGCACTCAGCACCTAGCACCCCATCGTTACCTTGACGATCCCCTCCCCCTTACCTGACTAACTTTTCCCCCGGGACTGGCACACCAGCTGTATGACTCTATATCCATGACCCCAAATTACCACAGCTCCAGGGGTTCTGGTGTGTGCAGTTCATTCTGTGTGGGGATAAGAATTCTCTCTGCATTAAAATTAAAATACTGGCGTTCCCGTGGAGGCTCAGTGGACTAAGAACCCAACTAGTATCCATGAGGATGCAGGTTCAATCCCTAGCCTCGCTTAGTGGGTTAAGGATCCGGAGTTGCTGTGAGCTGTGGTGAAGGTCGCAGATGCAGCTCAGATCTGGTGTTGCTGTGGCTGTGGTGTAGGCTGGCAGCGACAGCTCTGATTCGATCCCTAGCCTGGGAACTTCCATATTCTGTATATATGGCCGGTTGTAAAAAGACAAAAAAATAAAAAATAAAAATACTCATGGAGAAGTTATCTCACTGGACCATAGGTACCAGCTCCCCTAGTGACAGAGCAAGGCTTTCTGCTGAGGAGGGCAGACTGCTGTCAGCCACTCCGACAGAGTGGAGGGCTAGGGCCTAGCACCCAGAGGCCAGCTTTCAGAGGCCAGAACCCTCCGGCTCCACCCGCCCCTGAAAGCCAGCTTCTCTCCACCGCACGCCCGGGTATCTCGAGTTCACAGCACCACGTCCCAGTGAAAACATACAAAACATCATTATCAAGTGCTTTCAAGAATCTGGCCAGGCTCCTCGGGCAGAAACAAAACTAAGGTCTGCTAAAGGTTACAGCCAAGGAAGGACCACTGCCACTTCAAAGTGGCGACTTCAGTGTTGATGGTAAATGGGAAAATCTTTAGGTCACAGTTGAGACTTGGGACAAGGAGACTTGGGGCAGGGACGGAAGCAAAGGCCTGGGGTTAGGTGGGGACCTGAGCCAGGTGTGAGAAAATCAGGCAAAGGGCACCGATCGGCCTCCCAGCCCCAAAGCAATTATAAATGGAATTTTTTTTTTTTTAGGGCTGCACCTGTGTCATGTGGAAGTTCTAGGCCAGGGGTTGAATCAGAGCTCCAGCTGCTGGTCTATGCCACAGGCACAGCAACGTGGGATCTGAGCTGCGTCTGTGACCTATACCACAGCTTGTGGTGATATTGGATCCTTAACCCACTGAACAAGGCCAGGGACTGAACCTGCATCCTCATGGATACTATTCGGGCTCATAACCCTCTAGTTACAGGTTACAAGCCCGACTAGTTAGTTGGAACTCCCTAAACAGAATTTTTAAAGATGCCTTTGGAGTTCCCTGGTGGCTTAGTGGTTAAGGACCCAGTGTTTTCACTGCTGCGGCATGGGTTTGATCCCTGGCCCAGGAACTTCTGTGTGCCCTGGGTATGGCCAAAAAAAATAGATGTCTTGGAGTTCCTGTTGTGGCTCAGCACGTTAAGAACCCAACTGGTATCCATGAGGATGTGGTCACTCACTGGCCTCGCTCAGTGGGTTAAGGATTAAGAGATGGCCTGGGTCCCTTGGTGGACAATAGGGCCAAAAGGTCATGGATGCATCTACTGCTGCTGAGTAGAAATGGCTGAGCCAGAAGTCGGAAAGGAGGAAACAGGGATTAATGACACCACGTAGATATACTTCTTTATTATTATTATTATTATTTGTCTTTTTAGGGCCGCAGCCACAGCATATGGGGGTTCCCAGGTTATGGGTTGAATTGGAGCTGCAGCTGCTGGCCTACGCCACAGCCACAGCAACGCCAGATCCGAGCTGCATCTATGACCTCCACGGCAGCTTGTGGCAACGCTGGATCCTTAACCCACTGAGCAAGGCCAGGGGATCGAAGCCGAATCCTCATGGATACTAGTCAGGTTCGTTACTGCTGAGCCACTATGGGAACTCTGATATACTTCTTTAATTACTGCAAAATCTGGTATACCAACCTGCATCTCTAGGTTTGCTGTAAAATACCCAGTGGTTTCAGGCCACTGTAGACAAATCTTTCTGCGTACTTGAACTCCTTTGGAACTTTATTTATTTATTTATTTATTTATTTATTTATTTATTTATTTTTGTCTTTTTGCCTTTTTCTAGGGCTGCTTCCTTCAGCATATGGAGGTTCCCAGGCTAGGGGTCAAATCGGAGCTGTAGTCACCGGCCTACGCCAGAGACACAACAACATGGGATCCGAGCTGCGTCTGCAACCTACACCACAGCTCACAGCAACGCCAGATCCTTAACCCACCGAGCAAGGCCAGGGATCGAACCGCAACCTCATGGTTCCCAGTCGGATTCATTAACCACTGAGCCACGACAGCAACTCCCCCTTCGGGACTTTAATGGCACCAAACCTAGTGCTTCCAACAACTACGAGAGTCTCACAATCAATGATCACATTTACCCTTTCGCTTTTTTAAGCATAAAATACTTTAAGTGCAACATCTGCTTTCAGTAGAAGACCTCCTGAACATCTGGATTCCCACAGCTTTTTTTCAGAGTTGCTCCCTCTTCAGCTTGGAAGCCATGCCATTTCTAGGAATCTGTTCACAGGGGTCAATCAAATTTTGTGATTGATTGTCCAAGTTTATAAGATTTGTTTTCATTCAAGCCCTCAGGGCTGGCATGAGTTCTTTGCGTGAAAACTTTCTACCCAAATGGATCCCTGGCTCTTTCACATCCATACTTGTGAAGAAGCACCGTGGTGAAATCTGCATCTTACTGCCATGATAAGGGGCTCCTAAGATGTTCTTGGTTCTCGGCTTCCTGTACGCTGACTATCTGGCTTTTCCTTTCTGAGTTAAATCACAGAATGGCCTGGCTGTAGCAAAATGAGGAGCAAATCTCCCCACAACGCCAGGATCCACCCTGGGTGTTGGTTAATAAAGTGCCTTTCCTTGTACCACGGCTCTTTTTCTCCCAGTACAGATTAAATGTCCATTTCCCTTGGGTCTCAAATATTTGAATTCAGCGATCCCAAGATAATACATCAAGAGGCTTTGGAATGGATACCCAAGTAATCGAAGCTAGTCTAAGTGTTCTTCAAAGCCGTGATCTAAAGCTGCTGTGCCATCGATGCAGGGAACGTAATAATGTAATGATTCAGCTAATGACTGAGTACCAGCTGTAAGGATTTTTCAGGCCAGGCAAAATTGGAACACTCTAGAGCATTATTTAAGGTGAGGGATCTGAGGCACGGGCTAAATAGCTACCTGATGATGCCTTTTTATTTTTTTGTCTTTTCCAGGGCCACACCCACAGCATATGGAGGTTCCCAGGCTAGGGGTCGAATCAGAGCTGTAGCCACTGGCCTACGCCAGAGCCACAGCAACATGGGATCCGAGCCGCGTCTGCAACCTACACCACAGCTCACAGCAACGCTGGATCCTTAACCCACTGAGCAAGGCCCGGGATCAAACCCGAAATCTCATGGTTCCTAGTCGGATTCGCTAACCACTTAGCCACGATGGGAACTCCCCGATGATGCCTTTAGGCTCCACGCAAACACACATGCATACATCTAAGTCTTATAGACACGTCAAATACAATGATTAAGCAAACCATATGTAGAGAAACTGTTAACATATAGATGCCTTTCAGTCAAGGTCTAGTGGGGAAGAAAGACAGCAGCAATTTGTTAACAGAAAGAATTTAATATTGGTTAAGAGACTGTGGAGTTCTAAGAGTATGGTAAAGGCTGCTTCTGAGTATTGGAAAGAGCTGGAACCAAGCACTGCCAGCTGGGGTGAACAATATTGGCTGGGATGAGAGTCCTAGGGACCAGACTGGAAATGCTGAAGCTCCTGGCACAGCAACAGTCTTGGGGTCCCCCTCTAGGGCAGAACCTAAGAAAGAGCCTGTGGACAGAGGAGAAAGGAGATTCCTAGCCCACTCCCACACAGCAGAGTGTAGGAAGATTGGTTAGGAGGTTGCAACGAGAGCTTCATAACCCAAACAAGATGTACATGCACCTTAATGCACCTTCTAAATGCAGAGGAGAGAAGTGAAGTGGTAGCTTAGGTTACTGTGTTCTGCTAATTACCATTACTTAAATTTGGAACCATCCCAGGAACTCTCCTAGATCAAGGGATTCAATTTGGTTTGCTCACTCAGTGTTCCAGCATGGGGCATTTTTTTTTTTTTACTGTTCCTTTAGTCATACACCAGGAGTCTTACTACAAATTGAAACTTTCTGAACCCTAATTCAGTACAGGAAAATAATTATTCTGGTTGTAGGGAAAGAATGATCAGACCAAGCTCTTTCTAACATTCCACCTCTCCCACTTTTTTGGAGAGATAGTTGTACATTTGGAAATGACAACTAGCAAGACCCAGGTGCTGACAGAAGGCAAAATTGCCCTTTAGAATTATCTTTTCTGCCACCTCCCAGTACTTTACCACTTATCTAAAAGAAGACGAAATAATAGGCTCTTTTGTTTCCAGTACCTATAATGTGCATTTCCAGGTTTGTTTTGGAGTACAGCTGTGAAATCTTTCAGCGCTGACAGAATTCTCTTCCTATCCAATTGTGAAGTGTTCTTTGAGCAATGTAATTGTTCCACTGCAATTCCTACAGCAGTGTGGCAGCATGTCAATCACTTCTTCTTCTTCCCGTTCTGATTGCTCCCTGCTGTGTTAACACCCAGAATGAGTCCTTCCAGCTGTTGCAAGATGTCAGCATATTTATATGAACGACTTCATGTTTCCCACGGAAACTTCCTGAAACGAAGACCAGTATAGACCAGCAGGTTCCCGATTCTATGCAGATATGACTGGGCTTGCATGTGGGGGCAGTGAGAGCATGAAGTATTTCAAATGATATATATGAGGAGTTCCCGCCACGGTGCAGTGGGTTAAGTATCTGACTGCAGAGGTGTGGATTTGATCCCTGGTCAGGCTCAGTGGGTTAAAAGATCCATTGTTGCCACAGCTGCGGCATAGGTCGCAGCTGCAACTCACATTCAATCCCTGGCCCGGGAACTTCCATGTGCCGCAGATGCAGCCATAAAATTGAAAAAAAAAATGACATATATGAGTACATTTATCTTAACTGGGCTTTGATCATATCCATCCTAGGGGTAGAGTAATCTCATCATTCAAAATAGCTTCTCGAAATGAGAAACTCTGTTTTATGGGAGCTTCTTCTAAGAGATTTGAAGATATTTACTGCAACATTTCTGGCTAGCACAAAATTCACCAAACCTTTTTGATATTTCAAATTTCTCTCTGTCATGACATGCCTGTTTCTCTAAGATTCCTACAGCTATCCACAATCTGAGTATAACACTTTTTTTTTTTTCCTTTGCTGACAAGGAGTTTCTTCAAGAATCTTGTGGATTTAATTATGGCCCTCAAAGATATGCTGAAGTTCTACCTCCTGTTAGTTCTAATAGATCCAAATAGGTGATATTTGTGAGCGTGACCTTATTTGGATATATTGCAGATAAACCTAAGAGGTATGTTAAGATGATTATACTGGAGCAGGGTGGGCCCTTAAACCAATAGGACTGGTGTCCTTAGAAGAAAAAAGGAGACATAGAGGAATAAGGCCATATAAAGTCAGAGGCAGAGATTGGCTACAAGGCAGGGAATGGCAGGGACTTCCAGAAGCTGGAAGAGGCAGGGAAGGAACGTTCCTCCCCTAGAGGCTTCAGAGAGAGCACAGTCCTGCCAACACCTTGACTTTGGCCTTCTGGCCTCCAGCATGATAAGAGACTACATTTCCCTCGTTAGAAGCCACCTAGGTTGAGGTATTTTCCTATTAGCAGCCTTAGAAGACAAATGCACCTTCCCAATCTGCCAACTGAGATTCTAGCATAACAGGTCTCTCTACTTTGTTTCAAGCGCCTTGTCTCTGTTTTTCCTAGATTAGCCCCTTCAGTGTCCGTGTGAGATCTCTCCCGTCTTTGCTTGGACTGGACACAGGGACAGAGGAGTGTTGGATAAACTCAAAGAACCTTCTTGTGGCCTGTATCTTCGCAGGCACCTGCTGATAACTGTGGTGCCTCCTGGGAGCTGGTTCGGCATCAGATTTTTCTTCGCGGTGTTGCATTGGGGACATTGCTCATACCGACTTAGTTGGTCATGGCTGCTGCTAAAGAGAGATACCCAGAAGCAAATAATGGGACTCTCACCCAATCCAACAAGCTTGTTCCCCTGTTCCTTTGGGTTTACAACCTTGCATTTCAATTCTCCACAAGCATGAAATTCCACAAGAAGCAGAGTTACAGTGTTGCCAGGGCAAACCCTCTCTGACATAGGTGCGGAAGTGTCTTTTGCTTTCAAAGAGCACAAGCCCCAGTCCTGTTTCCTCTTCTGTCCTTCCTGTCTACTTTCTCCTAAGTTTGATTACCCTGATTACTCAATCCACTTTTAGTGGTCAAAGGGCCTCTTACTAGATAATTCCTTACCCTTGTCCCTATAGTGGAAGTTTTATCTTAAGGATATCATAATGCTAAATATATCTATGAGTTCAAAGTCAAGTTATACTAAAGGTAACCTTTGTATTTTAATGTCCAAATCAGGACAGTTTTTTAGAGTAAATTTAAAAATAATTATATATTTTTAAACCTTTTGCATATTTCTATTTTGTGTATTTTTATTTTATTTTTGTAAATTTATGTATTTATTATATTATTACATTATACTTATATATTTATATATTTAAAAAATTTCTTAAGTTCCGTATTTTAAAGTTATATTCTATGACTTTTTGAAATATATATTGGCCAATGTTGACTTTTATTAAATTGATAGACCTAAGCTAGTTCTATTTAAATTTTTTTAAACTCAATGAATTTTATATTATAGTTGTACAACCATCATCACAACCCAATTTTACAACATATTTAAATCTTTAAATGTTTCTTCTTCTTAAAAAAAAAATTCATTCACATGAAAGCAGAATAAAAGCTTTATATTGACAGTTAAACATTTAAAAGTAACAAGGCAAATAACTTTCACTGGTGTATATTCGCAGCTTTTAACCAGCTTCTTAGCCATTATCTGTCACTGCACTTTTCTAAAAATTTTACTTATTTCAATATGGTATTATTTCCAATATTTAGCTTGCAATCCAAAGTTGTGTATTATGAAAATAAACTTGGACTGGATCGGTCAGTTGCCTCTTCTGTTGTTCATAATAGTTTTAATTGTGAAAATAAACTTTTTTGTAGGTGCTGAAATACCAGATAAGGTCAGAGCACATCCACTAAATGTAGGATATTCTAAACTTTATTTTTTGAAATTAAAATGCATAAATGTCAACCCAAATATTTTCAAATGTGCTGTATTATTTTTATCTCTGTCCAGTACCTGTCTTCAACAAATATTTTTTTCCAAGACAAATTTGGTTAAATAAATTGCTTCTGATGCTTCCAAATGTTTCACTAAGTTTATATGTTTGAAAACTGTAGGTCTCGGTTTCCATGTTTTCTGATACAGGGTGCAAATGTGTCCATTTAAAAACAGGAGTTTCAGAGTTCCCATCCTGGCTCAGTGGAAACGAATCTGACTAGCATCCATGAGGACGAAGGTTCAATCCCTGGCCTCCCTCAGTGGGTTAAGGATCCGGTGTTGCCGTGAGCTGTGGTGTAGGTCTCAGACATGGCTCAGATCTGGCCTTGCTGTGGCTGTGGCACAGGCCAGCAGCTACAGCTCTGATTTGACCTCTCTGTGCCAAGGATTCGGTCCTAAAGAGCAAAAAAAATAAAAACAGGAGTTTCCTCCAGTGATTCTTCAAACAAGTCCACATACTCCCGGCTGCAGTTATATTTTTTAAATTAATAAATATTTTTAGAGCAGTTGTAGGTTCACAGCAAAATTGAGCAGAAAGTACTGAGAGTTCTCAAATACATCCTGCTATACAGAAGATTTTTAGAGGTAAAATCAGGGTTTCTCAACCTCCTCTAATGACAGTTTAGACTGGATAATTCCTTGCTGTTCTATGAATTGTAGAATGTTGAGCAGTATTCTGGCTCTTTCTTGTTTTTTTCTTCTTCCTCTTCCAGTTTTATTGGGACATAACTGACGTACAATACCATATAAGCGTAAGATGAATATCATAATGATTTGCCTTGTACGCATCATAAAATGATGATCACAATAAGTTTAGGTGGACATCCATCATCTCATAGAGATGCAAAATTAAAGAAAGAGAAACAAAGTTTTTCCTTTGTGATGATGACTCTTAGGATTTACTCTCTTCACATACAGCAGTGTTAATTATATTTATTATGTCGTGCATTGCACCTCTAGTATTTATTTATCTTATTACTGGAGACAATTATAGAATGTGAAAATTAAATCTTGAAAAAGAAAGGAAAGACAGACATGGGAATGGAAAAAAATTAAAACATTTCTATTTGCAGGTGACATGATTGTCCATATAGACAACCCACAGCGATTTTTAAAAAAAATCCTAGAGTAGGGAGTTCCTGTCGTGGCGCAGCGGAAACCAATCTGACTCAGATCCATGAAGATACAGGTTCGATCCCTGGCCTTGCTCAGTGGGTTTAGGATATGGTGTTGCCATGAGCTGTCATGTAGGTTGAAAACACGGCTCAGATCTGATGTTGCTGTGTCTGTGGCGTAGGCTGGTGGCTACAGATCTAATTTGACCCCTAGCCTGGGAACCTCCATATGCCACAGGTGCGGCTATGAAAAAAACAATAAATAAATAAATGAATATCCTAGAATATTTGAGTTCGGCACGGTGGCAGTTTATAGGGCGAACACACAAAAATCAATTGCATAAAAATCAACACATATTTAGTCCAGTACCATATTATTTATAGACACACGTGTGCAATTAAATTTATGAACTGAAAGTGTAAACCTCAAGTTCACTATTCTGGCTGCTTCTGGGAAGGAATTGGGAAGGAAGAGAGACTGGAAAGGCGAATTCACAAGACTTCAGCTTCAGGTATGATTTTATTTTTCTTAAAAGAGGCAAACATCGCAAAACCTGTGTTACTTTCATCTGGCGCTTGTGTTGCTGGATGTTGATATTTGTAACTTGATCTGTGTTCTGACACAAAAATTTTCACAAATAAGCTCCAAAAAATCAATTGCATTTTTATTTACAAACAACAAGCATGTGGAACCCAGAATTCAAAAACACAACACCGTATATAATTGCTTCCAAGGAAATGGAATATTTAGGTATAAATTCAACCTGCCAGGTATGGGATGTATATGCAGAAAAATTTAAAAATGTACATGATAGAAATCAAAGAGGACCTAAGTAAGTGGGGAGAGATGCTCTATGTGCCAATCGAAAGAGTCAACATGGTACAATGTCAATTTTCTCCAAATTGATACAATTCCTATCATTTTGCAGCAAGGTGTTTTGCAGACATACACAGGATTATCCTAAAATTTACATGAGGAAAAAGAACCTAGAATAGCTGAAACAATTTTTAAAAAGCAAAATAACGTGGGCAGAATCACTCTACATCACATTGACTTACTACACAGCTGAGGAAAACAAGATAGTGAGGGTTTGGTGGTATCTAGATACATAGACCAATGAAACAGAACCAAGAACTTAGAAATAGGTCTACAGAAATACGCCCAATTGATTTTTGACAAAGGTGCAAAAGCAATTCGTTGGAAAAAGGATTTTTCAATAAATGGTATCAGAGCAGCTGTGGCATCCACAGGCAAAAATAAAATTAACATTGACCTAAACGTCATACCTTATATAGAAATTAACTCAAAATGTATTATGGTTTTAAGTGTAAAACATCTTTCCATGAAGCTTTCAGAAAAAAAAAACTGGATATCTTGGAGACCTGGGGGTAGATGAAGAGTTCTCAGACCTGACACTCAAAGTATAATTCTTAAAAGGAAAAAGTGATAAATTGGACCTGAACAAATTGCAGACATTTTGCTCTGCCAAAGACCCTCTTTAGAGGATGAAAAGATTAGGTACAGTCCAGGAAAAATATCTGCAGATCTTTTATTCTTCAAAGTTTTTGTACGTAAAATGTGTAAGTAACTCTCAGTACTCAACAGTAGAAGAAAAATGTAAATCCAATTAGGAAACGGACAACGTACAGGAACAGACATTTCACTGAAGAGGATGCAGGGATGGCGAATCAGCACATGAAATGACAAACAGCATTTTCAGCCCTGAGATGCATGCAAATTAAACCCACAATGAGATATCACCATGCACCTATCAGAATGACTAAGATGAAAACCAGTGACACCATCCAATGTTGGTGAGGATGAAGAGAAACTAGATTTTCATATATTGCTGGCAGGAAGGTAAAATGCTACAGGCACTCTGGAAATTAGTATCACAATACCTTTTAAAACTAAACATGAAGTTACTATATCACCCATTCATTGTTCTCTTGGGAATTTGTCTCAAAGAAATGAAGATTATGTTCCCACAAAAGCCTTTTCACAAATGTTCATAGTAGTTTTAGTCAAATTCACCAATACGGGAGACAGTCCAGATGTCTTTTAATGGATAAAGAGTTAACAAGCTACAGTGCAGTTGGTACTAGTACAGAACCATCCCCCAACTTGGAATACCATTCTCGGAGGACGCTTAAGTCCCTTATATAAAGTGGTGTTTGTAGTATTTACATATAACCTACACACACCCTCCTGTATACTTTAAATCATCTCTAGATTATTTATAATGCCTCATACAACATAAATGCTATGGAAATAGTTGTAAATACAATGCAAATGCTATGGAAATAGTTGCTGACATGCAGGAGATTCAAGTTTTGCTTTTTGGAACTTTCCAGAATTTTTTTTTTCCTTTTCTAATGTTTTTGACCTGAGGATGTGGAATCTTTAGATACAGAGGGCCAGCTGCACTCAGTAATAAGAAGGAGCAAACTATTGATACATTCAAGAACTTGCATAGGTCTCAAGGGAACTATACTAAGTGGAAAAAAGCCAATTTCAAAATATCACACACTGTAAAATGGTTCATAACATTCTAGAATAGTCTTTCTTTCTCTCTCTCTCTTTTTTTTTTTTTCCTTAGGGCTGCACCCAGAGCATATGGAGGTCCCAGGCTAGGAGTCTGGCAACAATGCTAGATCCTTAACCCACTAAGCAAAGCCAGGGATTGCACCTGAGTCCTCATGGATACTAGTCAGATTCATTTCCGCTGACAGGAACTCCTAGAATATTCTTGAAATAAAAAAATTATAGTGCTTGCTAAGGGTCAGGAATGTGGGTGATGGAGCTGGTGTGGCTATAAAGGAATGAGACGAGGCAGACTTGTGGTGACGGAATAGTTTCATATGTTGACTATGACACTAGTTCCATGAAGTTATACATATAGTAAAGTTGCATAAGAGTAAACACACTCAGGGAGTTTCCTTAGTGGCTCAGCAGGTTAAGAACCCAACATAGTGTCCATGAGGATGTGAATTTGATCCCTGGCCACAGCTTATGGCAACACCAGATCCTTAACCCATTGATTGAGGCCAGGGATCGAACCCGCATTCTCATGGATACTAGTCAGATTCTTAACCTACTGAGCCACAAGGGGAACTCCCTAGAAGCTTTATTTTAAATCATTGCTTTTTTTTTTTCTTCTAAAAACTGAGGTATTTTGGCACCCTATTGATTATTACTTTGACTAATATTTCTCAACTGCTTTCTTAAAATAACCAAATTACAGAGCGCTTGATTACAAAAATTCGATACCACAGTAGGACGCTTAGGTTGAGCTACAAAGTAAAAAAGTCTGTTGACAGGGCAGCAAAAAGAAAGCTATATTGCCATACAGAAATATTTTATTGTATGCCACAAAAGCTTCAACACAAACCTTAACTCAGTTAATTCTAGCCGAGTGGTCATAAATTGAAAATTCTGAAAATCACGATGTTTGTGTCCATTGGTCGGAGGTCACATCTTGTTCGAACTCTTGAGCATACCCAGATCCTGAGGCCTGATGGAGGAGGCTCAAGATTTATTTCGGCAGCCTCCAAATCAGCGGTGGTTTTTGAATCCACGTCATACACCAAAGGCCACTGGGGTGACCTCAAAAGTTGTCATTAAAGAAACAGACTGACATTCTGGGATGGACATTTCTCAAAAGGCCAGGCTTTCAGAAAACATCAGCACGCTCAACTGCAGACCTGATGAAAGATCGAGCCTTTGTGCGTTTACAACATAAATGGGCTCTGCCTGCAACGATTAAAGACAAGGGAGATGACCTGTTGTCTGTGGTCACCTCCCTATATTGCTGATAAAATTGGAACATTTGAAAATGTGGAACCTTGTCTGTCTGGTTAACTGAACACGGCAGCCGTGGTGACTTTCCACCAAACTCATTAGGGAAGTTGATGAGGGAATATCATGTAGTCAGGAGGCTGGTACAAAGTGCATCTTTTCAACTAAGCAGGTTAAATTTGCCATAGAAACTGCTGCAGCGCAGGGAGCAAATGTATATAAGTGAACGACTTACTCCCCTTCCTCCTTGGAACCTAACAGGATCACCAGGTCACCAGGGTCACTGGCCTCGACCTAGGTGACTGTGAGGCAGTTAAGGACTGTTCTTGAGAAAGGTTTGGGAGAACTTTAAGGGATCTGTCAACAGAGGACAGCTTAGTAGCTAAAGAAGTCACAAGCTTTGAAACTAGTACATTGGAGGTGGGAGAATTATGCTCATTTTTTTGAAGATGATGCATATCAGCTAGTTGTCCTGGAATCTTCCTCAAGACCATAAGACCACCATCTAAAAACATTGACCAGCATAGTTCAACAGATTGAATCATGAAAGAAATAATATTTGTCTGGTGTAAAAGAAAAAAAAAAAAGAAAAGAAAAAAAAAGAAAAGAAAAAAGAAAAATATTGACCAGGAGTTCCCTGGTGGCTCAGTGGGTTAAGGATCTGGTGTTGTGGCTTGGGTGGCTGCAGTGGCTTGGGTGGCTGGGTGGCTTGGCTGGCTTGGGTGGCTGCTGCAGTGGCTTGGGTGGCTGCTGTGGTGCAGTTTTGACCCCTGGCCTGAGATCTTCTGCATGCCATGGGCACAGCCAAAAACATAAAGCTTAAAAAATAAAAAAAAGTAAGAGTTCTCTTCATGGCTCAGTGGTTAATGAACTGGACTAGGATCTATGAGAATGCAAGTTTGATCCCTGGCCTCACTCAGTGGGGTATGGATCCGTCGTTGCCGTGAGCTGTGGTATAGGTTGCAGATGCAGCTCGGATCTGGCGTTGTTGTGGCTGTGGCATAGACCAGTAGCTACAGCTCCGATTGGACCCCCAGCCTGGGAACCTCCATATACCACGGGTGTGGCCCTAAAAAGACAAAAAAGACAAAATAAAAAATAAAAATAAAAACGATGACCAATTTGAGAATGGACCAGTACATGAGACTGTTGGAGGATGTTTTTTCTTAGAGAAAGAGGCAGGTAAAAAACCTCCACGTTGTCTCACCTGTGGTGCAGGCAAAGTCAAAATTCAAAACTAAAAAGAGCAATGTATTTAATCAAATGAGATGAAGAAGGGGTAATTTACGCAAATATTCATACGGAGTGCTCAAACACTTCAAGGATGAAGAATTAGCTCATATAATATTGAAGCCAAGGTCATGGAATACCTTTGGCCAGAATAGTTTGTCCTGTACCAACAAGATCATGATTCGTTTTCACAATTAGTGTCTCTTTCATGAATAAGTATTTGTCTGGCCTTCCCACTTTAGTCTGGAGCTAGGCAACACTGGGTACCACTGGTAAATACTACAGTCCTGTTGGAGACACGCCATTGCTCACTGAATCATCACCAAGGTCTAGCTTCTATTTTAAACTTACCCTTGAGCCATCTCCCCCCATCCCACTTTAAATTGTTTAACAGACTTCAATGACTACTAATGCAGAATGGGCCATTTTCCAAGTAGTAGCAGATTAATAAGGGTTTAATTCGACTCTACCTTTTCTGTAACTGGAAGCAACCTCCTTTGTTTTCAGATCTGCAAAGTTGAGGTGATTCTTATAGTCAGTCCAGAGTTACTTGTGAATACACTATTTTTTTTTCCATCAGCAAGAGTTGCTAGAGTTTATTGATCCTTTTTGAGCATTTACAACTGTATTTTGCTTTTTTGATTGAAGTATAATTGATATACACTGTTTCTTTGACTTCTGTTTTACAGGAAAGTGACCCGGTCGTACAGCCTTCCCTGTGCTGTGCAGTAGGACTCCATTGCCCATTCATTCCCCACGTAACAGATTGCATCCCCCGACCCCAAACTCCCAGCCCATCCCACTCCCTCCCCCTTCCTCTCCTGGCAACCACAGATCTGCTCTCCATGGTCGTGATCTGTTTTGTAAATAGGATCATTTGTGCCATGTTTTAGATTCTTCATAGAAGGGACATCATATGGTATTTGTCTTTCTCTTTCTGGCTTACTTCACTTAGTATGAGAATCTCTAGCTGCATCCATGTGGCAGCAAGTGGCATTATTCTGTCCTTTTTCCTGACACGTTTTTCCAGATCACCTTTCTCTGACCCTCCCTGAGTAAGGTGCTCCCATTTACGACTGCCTGGATCTGAGTCTTGTTGGGCTCAGATCCCTTGGCTGAGTTCCTGTCCTGAATTCCAGACCATTTCTGGCTTCCAGATTTCCTTTCAGAAACACTTTCCTCAAATCAAAACCACAAGGAAATATCACCTCACACTGGTCAGAATGGCCATCATCAGGAAGCCTATAAATAATAAATGTTGGCAAGGATGTGGAGAAAAGAGAACCCTCCTACACTGTTGGTGGAAATGCAAATTGGTGCAGCCACTGTGGAAAGTGGTAGGGTGTTTCTCAGAAACCTCAAGAATAGAACTACCATAAGAGCCAGAAATTCTGCTCTTGGGTATATATCTGAAAAAAACAAAATCACGAATTCGAAAAGACACATGCACTCCAGCGTTCATGGCAGCATTGTTTACAATCGCCAAGACATGGAAACAATCTAAGTGTCCACCAACAGATAACCGTATAAAGAAGCTGTGATACACACACACACGCACACACACAATGGAACACTACTCGGTCATCAAAACGAACACAATTTGCTGTTTGCAGCAACATGGATGGACTTGGAGGGCATTATGCTACGTGAAATAAGTCAGACAAAGATAAATACTGTATGATATCACTTATATTTAGAATCTAAAAAACACAACAAATGAGTGAATGTAACATACATGAAGCAGATTCACAGATATAGAGAACAAACTAACTAGTGTTACCAGGTTGAGGGGGATGCAAAATAAGGGTGGGGGAGTGGGACATACAAACTATTGAGCATAAGAGAGGCTCGAGGATATATTGTACAACCTGGGGGATATAGCCAATATTTAGTAATAATTGTAAGTGGAGAGTAACCTTTAAAATCATATAAAAATAAAAAAATTAAACAAACAAACAAACCAAAGAAATGCTTGCTTTTGCACGAACCAGTGTCTGCAAGCCTGTTTCTTTCTGGTAAGTAGTCCTTAGTTATTTTTTTTTCCGTTTATGTCCTGGAGACTAGAATACTCTTCTTTTCCCTAAGGTGACATCTCAGGCTCTGGATGGATCTGTCAGAGTTACCACCACCCTACTCACATCAAGTGAAGGAAGTCAGAAAGAGAAAGAAAATACCGTGTGATATCGTTTATATCTGGAATCTAATATACGGCACAAATGAACCTTTCCACAGCAAAGAAACCCATGGACTTGGAGAACAGACATGTGGGTGCCAAGGGGGAGGGGGAGGGAGTGGGACGGACCGGGAATCTGGGGTTAATAGATGCAAACTATTGCCTTTGGAATGGAGAAGCAATGACATCCTGCTGTATAGCACTGGGAACTATATGTAGTCACTTATGATGGAGCATGATAATATGAGAAAAAAGAATATGTATATGTGACTGGATCACCTTGACGTACAGTAGAAAATTGACAGAACACTGTAAACCAGCTATAATGGAAAAAATAAAAATCATTCAAATAGAAAATAAATTAAAAAAAATATATATATATATATGTATTTTTTTTCCTTGAAGAATGCAGACTCCAGATAGAACCGATTTCCATTCTGGTGTGTACCTTCCCAGAAATAATAAAAGCGAGGAACTCAGTCGTACAAGTATTTTATTTGTCAGGTTCCCCTCACCCAGCGCAGACCTCTTCTGTTAAAAACATTGTATGAACGTGTGCTGATTTCTAGTGCTATTGTTGCAACGTTCTGGTGCAGGCTGCAAGGTCTGGCCCTGACCCATTCTGCCCATTCTCACGTTTAAGCAAACACTTATCTCTCTATTCCAGCCGTGAATTTTTTTTTTTTTTGTCTTTTTAGGTCTGAAACCACAGCACATGGAAGTTCCCAGGCTAGGGGTCAAATATGATATCACATATCTGGAATCTAATATATGGCACAAATGAAGCTTTCCACAGAAAAGAAAATCATGGACTTGGAGAACAGACATGTGGTTGCCAAGGGAGAGGGGGTGGGAGTGGGATGAACTGGGAATTTGGGGTTAATAGATGCAGACTATTGCCTTTGGAATGGATAAGCAAAGAAATGGCAAAAAGACAAAAAAAAAAATTAAAACTTAATTGCCTAAAAAATAAACAAAACTATATTGTCCCTGGAGGATTAGATTTGTTACTACCTCTGATACTGTCCCAGGTGAACGTGACCTGGCCAGTCAACCCAAGACCTGATGAATTCAAGATTGCTGCCTAGCCCCATTGCCTAGCGGTTGAGCGACCGCCCATTTGCAGACTCGACTGAATCAATCAGTACATTTGCTCAGAGCTCAGGTAACACCATTTTAACTGTTTATCCCCAGTGTTGGGTGCACCATGGAGACAACAGCTGTGCTCATATCCCTAAACTGCTGCAGGAATATGTCCACAGCCTATGGGAAAGGATTCTCAAAGCATATCTAGATCCTACAGACTTCTTAGAAAAATGACTTATCAGTGATGAAGAAGATACTCAAGACATATCAACTGCGTTTGGAACCAAAGTGTCCCTGCAGTGAAGACAGGTACAAGAACTACAACTTGGATGATGTCACTTCTGAAATGGGAAGGTCATTGCATTTGTTTGTGGTGTCACTATTAAGCTATTCTTACACTGGAAAATGAGGACTCCTCTGCAGGAGTTGAACATGGCCCAGCCTCTCTTACAGGGCTCCCGATCTTTGCAATATGAAGAGAACAATGTTCCCCTGAAAGAACAAGCTGACATAGTTATTGCTTCTTTTTGCCACGACATCCTTATTTCAGAAGAAAACAGATGAACTAAAAGACAGGAAAGTCTGCTTAAGAGTTTTGGCCTTAAGGCATGCATGTTCAGGTTCATCATCCCAAATTTAGAAGCATTTAAATACTGCTCTGTGGATGGAAATTTGACTATATACTGATCAAACCTTTGGGCTGAACAAGTCCGTTATCTTCTGCAGACAAAACAATGGTGAGGCACACTCACCCATTGAGAGGAAGGAGCTAAAATCCACTGCCATTTATAAATGATCTTTGAAAGCAGCCAGAATCAAACCAATCTCCAGACAATGTTTAAGAGTCCTACTTATGTCTCTGCTGAAGCATTATTAAAAAGTATCTAGACGGTTGAATGAGTCAGGGACAGTGACAATTTCTAGTTGGAAAATCACAGGCCATCCTTCCAGCTCTCTGTTCCAAGGAAGAGAGCCATGTCCTATATTCATTCTTTCTGTTTTGTCAGTTTTCTGTGGACTGCTCTTGAGGACATGAGATTTCTTTGAGGTATGATGAAATGTGCCACCATGTGTTACATTGTATAATAAAATCGGTCATGGTCTACCGCCAAACCAAAGCATCAGATGCTGACAATCAGCAAAACCTGACAGCTTAATGTCAACACACTTGGTAAAAAGGCAAGTTGGCAACATCTATCAAAATTACAATCATGCAAATGCAATTCTCCTTCTAAAAACTTATCTTAAAGATACATATATTCCATTGTGATGGAGCATGATGGAGGATAATGTGAGAAAA
The DNA here is from genome assembly GCF_016906955.1 of Phacochoerus africanus. Lineage (NCBI taxonomy): Eukaryota > Metazoa > Chordata > Mammalia > Artiodactyla > Suidae > Phacochoerus > Phacochoerus africanus. The sequence continues at coordinate 37,374,952 of NC_062552.1, forward strand.
AGAATGTGTGTGTGTGTGTGTGAGAGAGAGAGAGAGAGACTGGGTCACTTTGCTATACAGTAGAAAATTGATGGAACACTGTACACCAATTATAATCAAAAAAATAAAAATCTTTAAAAAAAGACAAAATGCATGTTCCAAAATGATGTGTGCAAGAGGTAATTGATCACAGTTTTGTTTATAATAGAAAAAAATTTAAACAATGCATATACAGAGGACTGGTTCAATTGCAATATTTCCATACAGTGAAATACCATACAGCCATGAAATAAGGAGGAATTCCTTGAGGTACTTTGAAATCATGAAGATACATTAAGTAGAGGATAAAGGGTTAGAACAGTAGTTAACTTTTATTTGTAAAATAACTACCATTTTGATAAAAGGGGGTGGGTGGATAAGAATATGTTTTATATTTGCTCCCACTGTTCCACCTCTACACAAAAGATTCTGTCAATTCCAGTGTCCTCTGGGGTGGGAAACTCAATGTCAGCATAGTTTTTCATGGTACACTTTCAATTTTTCCAATCGTGAATGGCCCTAAGGATGCAGGTTCGATTACTGGCCTTGCTCAGTGGGTTAGGGATCCTGCGTTGCCGTGAGCTGTGCAGACGCGGCTTGGATCCCGAGTTGCTGTGGCTCTGGTGTAGGCCAGTGGCTGTGGCTCCGATTCGACCCCTAGCCAGGGAACTTCCATATGCCCCCGGTGCAGCCCTAAAAAAAAAAAAAACAGCAAAAAGCAAAAAAGAAATAATCGAAGTCAATCTCTTTAAAAGCGACTTTCATGCTTTTCTGATTAAATGAAAATCATGTAAAAACAAAACTCCTTGAATCGAGGATCAATAGGAATCACTGTTGGTTTGGCATTGCGGCACACATCCTTAAGAAAGAAATAGAGGGGTTTACTCTTGGGGAGCAGGGAGGAGAGTAGAAAGACCTGTGCTTGCTGTCAGACAATGAAGTCTTACATTCTGCAAGTGGTTTTTGTTTGTTTGTTGTTTGTTTTCTTACTGCTGCACTTGTGGCATATGGAAGTTCCCATTGCAGCCGCTGGCCTACACCACAGCCACAGCAACACCGGATCCGAGCAGTATCTGTAAACTGCAACTGCAGCTTGTGGCGATATCAGATCCTTAACCCACTGAATGAGGACAGGGATCTAACCTGAATCCTCAAGGACACTATGTTGGGTTCTTAACCTACTGAGCCCCAGTGGGAACTCCTGTTCTTATTCTTACGGTCTTGTTCTACCTCACAGGACAGATTAGGAATCCGATGAGCATGGCGTGCATGAGCGTTCTTCATAAACCCTGGAGTGCGCTTCATGTACAGGTGCTGGTCCTTTTATTGCTAAATTTGCCCAGTCTCGCAAAATTTTGAAATCAGAAAGTGTAGACATACTGAAAGTGCTGTAAGGGAGTCAATACTCCATAGTTGCGATGCTTCAAGATAATAAAATGGTTATTTTGGGGAGAACTCCTAAGATGTTGCTGTTTTAACCCTAGTCTTGGAAGTCCTGGAAGGTGGAGTTTCACTGGGTTTTTTTGTTTGTTTTTAGGTTTTCTCCCATTTTATTTAGCTTTTATTTGCATATTATTTAAGTTTCAGGATCCTCCTCTAATGAAGGGGGGATTTTGTTTTGTTTTTCTTTTTTTCTTTTTTTTTTAAATTAAAGGATAGTTGATTTACAATGTTGTGCCAATTTCTGCTGTACAGCAAAGTGACCTAATTTTATATATATATATATACACACACACTCATTCTTTTTCTCATATTATCTTCTTATATATATATATATATATAATATATACACACACACATTCTTTTTCTCATATTATCTTCCATCACGTTCTAATGCAAGAGATTGGATATAGTTCCCTGGGCTGAAGAATAGGAGGAGTTTCATTATTGAGGCTTGAGAAATGCCTTGCTTCAAGCTGGCTTCAGCTGCTTTGTGGCTTCTATGCCCCGGTGCTCTGCTGGCAAATTGTTTGGTCCTCCAGGCTCAGGGCAAGCTCATCTGCCAAGCTTAGAGAGAGCAGGGACTCAGCATCACAAGTTGATTTTGATTTCCCAAGTGGTGAAACAGAGATCAGAGAGAGACAGGAAATTTCGACATTGAGTTTAGGAGCTAGGGGCCAATTAATGCCTTCACTGGTACCTTGGTGCAGAGTTATAACTTGCTAACTGGAAGGAATAGCTGCAAATATTAAGACCTGAGGAAATGGAGTTCCTGTCGTGGTTCAGTGGATATGAATCCGACTAGCAACCATGAGGACTCAGGTTTGATCCCTGGCCTTGCTCAGTGGGTTAATGATTTGGTGTTGCCCTGAGCTGTGGTGTAGGTTGCAGTCGTGGCTCGGATCTGGCATTGCTGGGACTGTGGTGTAGTGGCTACAGCTCTGATTCAACCATATGCCACCACCAGCACAGCCCTAAAAAGACAAAAAAAAAAAGACTTGAGGAAATGTGGGAGCTGACAGTCCCCGGAACACTGACACAGCAATAGCATGGGCGTGGGGACCCTGCCATAGGCAGAGACTAGAGATATAAGTCTGCTGAATGGGACGTGGACTAAGTGGTTTTTAAACTCTTTGGGAATAATCATAGATCCATAGGACGTTGTAAAAACAGTACAGGGTAGGAGTTCCCGTCGTGGCGCAGTGGTTAACGAACCCGACTAGGAACCATGAGGTTGTGGGTTCGACCCCTGGCCTTGCTCAGTGGGTTAGGGATCCCGCATTGCTGTGGCTGTGGCGTAGGCTGGTGGCTACAGCTCCGATTCGACCCCTAGCCTGGGAACCTCCATATGCCATGGGAGCGACCCAAGAAATGGCAAAAAGACAAAAAAAAAAGCAGTATAGGGTAGCATCTAACCTTCTCCTAGTTTCCTCTAAAGGTTAGCTCTTATGTTACTATAATACAGCATCAAAACCAAGAAACATACTGGTACAATGTAGGTACAGCTGAAGGCCATTTTTTTCACATGTATAGCTTCGTGTAACTACAAAACTATTCCGCGGTGACAAAACTCTCCCCCATGCTGTTCATTCCACAGTCACACGCCCTCACACACTAAGTTACCACATCCATAACCCTTGGCAATTGTCCATTTGTTCTCCAGCTCTATAAATGTGTCATTCTGAAAATATTTTATATGCAGAATCATATAGTATGTGACATTTTGCAGTATATATCTAAATATATATCTGAATTATATCTGCTGAAAGTTTGTTAAGAATTTTTGCAACCACATTGATGAGGGATTGTGGTCTTTAGTTTTCTTTATTTGTACTATCTTGGTCTGGTGTTAGTACCAAGGTAATATAAGCATATACCTTGGAGATATTGTGGATTTGGTCTCAGATCACTACAACAATGCAAATATCACAATAAACCGAGTCACATATTTTGGGGGTTTCCCAGTGCATATAAATTGTTGTTTACACTGTTAAGTTTGCGATAGCATCATGCCTAAAAAAGAAAAAAAAAGTACATAACTTAATTGAAAAAATACAAATAAAGTATTAGGTCAAATAAAGTATTAGGTCAAAATGCTAGCCACCATCTGAGCTTTCAGTGAGTCATAATCTTTTTGCCATTGGAGGATTGGAAATATTGCAAGACTTACTGAAATGTGACAGAGGCACAAAGCAAGCAAATGCTGTCGGAGGAAGTGGCACCAATAGACTTGCTCGATGCAGGGTTACCGCAAACTTTCAGTTTGTGCAAAATGCAACATCCACAAAGAGCAATAAAACGAGACAGACTTTTGGGCTGCCTGCACTGGCTTCTTAAATGAAAAGTGTTCCCTTCTCTTCTATTTTCTGGAAGAGATTGTGGTAGAATTGATGCTAAATTTTCTTTAAATGTTTGGTAGAATTTGCCAGGAAAACCATCTGGGCCTGGAGAGTTCTTATTCAGGAATTTTGTAACTTAAAAACTCCTTTATAGTGAATTCCTTATAGCTATTCAAATGATCTCTTTTATGTTGGGTAAGTTGTGGTAGTTTGTGCTTAGCAAGGAATTGGTCCATTTCACCTAAATTGTCAAATTTATGTATGTAGGAGTTTCTGTCGTGGCGCAGAGGAAATGAATCCGACTAGGAACCATGAAGTTTCGGGTTCGATCTCTGCCCTTGCTCAGTGGGTTAAGGATCTGGCGTTGCCTTGAGCTGTGGTGTAGGTCACAGACGTGGCTGGGATTCCGAGTTGCTGTGGCTCTGGCCCAGGCCTGTGGCTACAGCTCCCATTAGACCCCTAGCCTGGGAACCTGCAGTAGAGTTGTTTGTAGCCAGCTCGTATTATCCTTTTTTGGTAACTTCAAGTTCAGTGGTAATATCTGCTATTTCACTCTTGCTTCGAGACATGTGTCTCCCTCTTTTTTCCTTTGTTAAAGTTTGCCAGAAATTTGTCAATTGTATTAATCTTTAAAAAACAAGGTTTTTTTTTTTTTTTTTGCTAGAAGGTGGTCAATTTTATTAATCTTTAAAATAACTGCTTGCTTTAATGTTTTTCTATTTCCAATTTCATTGATTTTTCTGCTCTTATCTTTATTATTTCTTTCCTTCTTCTTGCACTGTGTTTATTTTGTTCTTCTTTGTTAAGGTAGGAGCTTAGATGATTGATTTGAGACTTTTTATTTTTTCTAATATAAACTTAGTTCTATAAATCTGTTTTTCAGTACTGCTTTAGGGTCTATAAATATAATACATATTTTATAGCATATTTTATATTGTACATGTACTATATATATATTGCCTTGAGACTTCCTCTTTGAACCACGGATTACTTAGCTGTTGTTTAGTTTCCAAGTGTCTAGAGATTTTCAGTTTATCTTTCTGTTTTGACTTTTAATAAGTTTCAAGAACACACTCTGTATGATTTCAGTGTTTTAAATTTTGTTGAGGTCATTTCTGTGGCCCAGAATGTGGTCTGTGTTCTGTAGCCACTTAAGAATGGGTATTTTGGAGTTCCCTCGTGGTACATACAGTAGGTTAAGAATCTGGCTTTCTCACCACTGTGGCATGGGTTTCATCGGTCAAGCCTCTATAAATGTCCACGAGATTCTGCCTGTTGATGTTGCTGTTGATTCCTTCTATACCCTTTGCTCATAGAGTTGATACGGTTTTCTGTCTGGTTGTTCTGTCAATTGTTGAGATACTAAAATCTCCAACTATAATTGTGGGTTTGTCTATAATTCTCCTGTTTGTCTTAACATATTAGTTTTTGCTTTACATATCTGTCAGCTCTGTCCCTTGATCCATTCACATGTAGAGTTGCAATGTCTTTTTGATGGGTTGACCCTTTCAACATCATGTAATTATGATGACAAAATTATATGAGATGAACCTTCACTGTCCCTGGTAGTTTGCCTTGTGCTAAAGTCTACCGTTTCTGATATTAACATAGCTACTCTTGCTCTCGTTTGATTAACATTTGCATGGTATATCTTTTTTCAATCCTTTTATTTTCAATTTACCTATGTTATTACATTTGAAGTGACTTTCTTGTAGACTGCATATAGTTGGATCGTGTATTTTTTTTCTTTTTAGGGCACACCTGAGGCATATGGAAGTTCCCAGGCTGGTGGTCAAGTTGGAGCTACAGCTACCGGTCTGTGCCACGGGCACAGTAACGCCAGATCCAAGCCACATCTGCGACCTACATCACGGCTTGCCACGGCACATGATCCTTAAACCACTGAGTGAGGCCAGGGATCAAACCCACATCCTCATGGTTCTTAACCCATTGAGCCACAGTGGGAACTCCTGGATCCTGTACTTTTATCCACTTGCCCAATCTGTCTTTTATTTTCAGCTCTTGAAAAATGTGCCACTTCCTTATAGACTCTGATGAGGAATCTGTTGTCAATCAAATTTTTTTTATTCTGTAGGTGAGGTGTCATTTTTCCTTTCATGCTTTCCAGGTTTCTTCTTTGTAAGTTTTCAGAAGTTTGGTTACGATGTGTCTTGGTAAGGATTCTTTAAGATTATCCTGTTTGGTGCTACTCAGTTTCCTGAATCTCCATACTTAAGACTTTTGCCAAATTAATTTTTTGGTTTTTTGGGTTTGGTTTTTTTTTTTTTTTTTTTTTTTTTTTTTTTTTTTTTGCTTTTTAGGGCTGCACCCGCAGCATATGGAGCTGCAGCTGCCAGCCTACACCACAGCCACAGCAACTCAGGATCCGAGCCAAGTCTGTGACCTACACCACAGCTCACGGCAACGCCGGATCCTTAACCCCCTGAGGGCCACCAGGGATGGAAGCCGTATCCTCATGGATACTAGTCAGATTTGTTTCCACTGAGCCACCACAGGAACTCCGAAATTGGGGAAACTTTTAGCCATGATTTCTTTAGCTATCATTTCAGCCGTCCTCTTAGGAGAACTCACTGAAAGTTGACACTGTCACCTCGAACAAAGGGCTGAACCCTCCCTAGCTCTGTTCTATTCATCCTTAAAATACGCTCGCTGGTCGATTAGTTCCTAAGGTTTCTTCCCGCTGTTTTGGTTTATAATTACTCTTCTAAGCTACCTTCCCCACCCTCAGTGTAGGTGCACACACCTGCTTCCGCAGGCAACCACTCGCCGAAGACTTTGTCCTCCAGAAGTCTTTAGAGGAGGATTTGGCAACTTGCTTCGGTGAGACATTTAAAACCTCACTCATCAGTTTTTGGAAACCTTGCTCACTTAAATTGTCACAGCTCAAGAGCCCTGGGATTTAAACCTTGGAAAGGGTAAGGCTTGTCAGCAGAATTTCTGTGTTAATTTGTAAAGAGATGAAGGATATTAAAATTTTCCACTCTGCAGACAGCAGTAGAAAGACTGCAGAGGGATCCCAGAGTGGCAGTAGAGGAAGAGCCACAGGAAAATGTCAAAACTCTCGAGACCCTGCTTTTCTCTCAGTCCTGCCAGGGTCTCCTACCCCAGTGAGATAAGAGGGACATGAATTCGAGAGAGGGAAGATCATAGCTGGTAGTCTGTCTGAAAGGACCAGACACAAGAGCGGGATCCGGATGTATACACGTTGGAGACGGCCAGGATTTATGAAATATCAAAGCGATATCTACCGTCAAGATATGAATGCATTCCAAAAAAGCTTTCCCCGTATTTTTCCTCATATCGCCTAAGCCATCAGAAATGATACCACTGCTTAAAGTATTTCCAGGAAATGCTTGTTCAAACATAAATTCCTCTATGTACAGTGACTGGACAAATTTTTCAAATTTGTTAGAAGGAAATAATTTTTATAATTGTGTTTGCTTCCCACCCACCAATTAAAAAAAAAAATATACCAGCTGGAGTTCCCATTGTGGCTCAGCAGGTTAACACAAAACATAGCGTCTGTGAGAATGTGAGTTTGATCCCTGGCCTCGCTCAGTGGGTTAAGGATCTGGCGTTGCTGTGAGCTGTGGTGTAGGTTGAAGACCCAGCTTGGATCCCGCGTTGCTGTGGCTCTGGCGTAGGCTGGCAGCTACAGCTCCGATTAGACCTCTAGTCTGGGAACGTCCATATGCTACAGGAGCCGCTCTAAAAAGAAAAAAATTTATTACCTTAAGATACACTTTCTTCCCGTTTCTGTGATTTCTCTGTGGGGCTGCAGGGGCATTCGGCAGCCTTGTTTTTTTAAACCCTTGGCTGCGATCCTCGGTAAGAAATACATCATCACATCACAACACAGTCCTCACACACATACACGTACATAAAACAAAAACCAAGTTCACAAGATAATACTTAACCTGGGTGTGACATGCACTATTTTCTATTCTATTTTTAATGCTTGTTGTGATCCAGGAAATTGATTTTATGACTCAGTGATAAGTTGCTACCTATGATTGGGAAAAGACTCCTTTATAGAATGTTCTGGCTGAACTTCAAAAGGCTGGTTTTCTGTTTGGTTTGCACCTCCAGCTGGAGGGGGGCTCCTGGTGCCCTCTGGTCATGCATCTTCCCAGGAGCCTCAGGATCCCATGGGCAGCAGCCGCCAGAGGAGGAAGCGGCTTCCTAGACACTGAGACCTCTGTAGCCCCAAGGTGGCTGGACTCGAGGTGAAATTCAGCATCTCCACTCCCACCCCTGCAAGAGCAACATGAGATCCACCCCACGGAGAGCTTCTCTGGTGCCCTGCCACACTCCGTGGTGGGGTGATCTGTGAAGCCCCACCCTCCTTATTTCCTTGTGTTACCCTTCTGACCCCATCTGAACTGAGAATGAGCTTTGGGACCTGCAGAGTGGACGTGTGCCTGTGTGGTATTTTTATAGGGATGATTGACTGATTGATTGATTGATTGATATTTCATTACTTGATTTTTTTTTTTCTGTCTTTTCTAGGGTCGCTCCTGCGGCATATGGAGGTTCCCAGGATAGGGGTCGAATCGGAGCTGTAGCCGCCGGCCTATGCCAGAGCCAGAGCAACACAGGATCCGAGCCGAGTCTGCAACCTATACCACAGCTCACAGCAACGCCAGATCCTTAACCCACTGAGCAAGGCCAGGGATCAAACCCGCAACCTCATGGTTCCTAGTTGGGTTCATTACCTGCTGAGACACAACAGGAACTCCAAATTACTTGATTTTTGTATTTCAACACCTCTTTTGACTTATTATAGGGACATTTTAAAGCCCTGGCCTAAAAGATCTCTCCACAAAGGCTGCGATGCTCCCATTAGCATTTCACTCCTTTGGTTTAAGCCTTAACCTTTGTAAGATTCTCCTTTATCTAGCCGGTATGACCCAGTTGGGTCTCTGAGGCTTTTCCCCTCCAGTCTGGCCTTCCCCGTAAACTCATGAGCCTTCCTTGGAATAATGTTTTTAAATGCATGAAGTACAGCATATAGGATTACAAAGGAAACTAGTTTTGTATAGTTATGTCTTTAAATTTGTAATTTGTAATACATGTATTTAACCCATTAATAAAAATCTAGGGGCAGGTCTAATAAATCATTTAGAATAGTAAGAAGTGTAAACACTCTTTAGAGGTATCTGCAACAATTTTCTTTTGATGGAAAAAGCTAATTTCCGTTGGTAGAAAAGTCTAAGTCACCACTGACACTGCTGAGGGCTGTCTACGTTCATAATTGAAGCAAATGCTAGTTTACTGCTAGAAGTTTGCACAATTAAAGACGTAACCTTTCTCCCCACTTGAGTTCAGGAATCCCTTGAATCCTACCCATGCACCCACTTTAGGAGCCCCTGGTCTAGAGATTTGTCAGTTACCTTTAGCATATCCTTTCCTGGCTCATCCTTCCAGATTCTACACCAGATGTGCTGAGCGCAGTTCCCTGAATTTTGCACAGCCTGTGTCCTGGCCCACCTGTGGCCAGCCCCGTGGGGTGGGGGGTGGGCAAGCATCTGGGAGATGGCCTCAGTGACAATGCTCATCAAGTTCCTGGGGACCTTGTATCAGAGGGCAGCCTGACTTTGACTCCAGGCATCTCCTAAATCAATTATTCTTCCCCTGGATTTTTGTCCAGAGACTATAATTATCTCAGTGTATTAATAACATGAAGGAGAGCCCATTCCTATTTAAAGCAGAGCTTTTTTCATTCTCTGACTCTGTCTATGAATAATATCTTGTGTCACAGACCTTGGCTCCAAAAGATGGATTTTTATTCAGCAAGTGAGAGTCTATCAAGCTCAGTGCAGGAAACAGTTAACAGCAGGGCCCAGACATGCCGCCAATGACCAAGGGGTGATCCAGACAGTGCAAACAAGGATGGCTTTTCACATCAAGCCGGTCACTTTGTGATGTACCAGAGTGTAAAAGACAACGCGGCTCGGTGAGAGTATGGCAAATAAGAGTGTGCATACACTGTCTCAAAGACACTTATTTCAAATGTTTTTTTTGTGTTTTTTGCTGCACTTGCATCACGTGGAAGTTCCTGGGCAAGGGATTGAACCTGAACCACATCATCGACCAGAGCCACTGCAGTGACAACACCTGTTCCTTAACCTGCTGAGCCACAGGGGAACTCCTCTAGTGTTTTTAACGTATGCATTTATAATATAACAAAAAAAACCCAACAGATTCACAGATATAGAGAATAAACTAATGGTTACCAGTGGAAGAGGGAGGGGCAACATAAGGATAGGGGATTAAGGAGTTCCCATCGTGGCTCAGTGGTTGGCAAATCCGACTAGGAACCATGAGGTTGCGGGTTTGATCCCTGGCTTTGCTCAGGGGGTTAAGGACCCGACGTTGCTGTGAGCTGTGGTGTAGGTTGCAGATGCGCCTTGGATCTGGCATTGTTGTGGCTGTGGTGCAGGCTGGGAGCTGTAGCTCTGATTAGACCCCTAGCCTGGGAACCTCCATATGCCACCGGTGTGGCCCTAAAAAGCAAAAAAAAAAAAAAAAATTTTTAATCTTTGCTAAAAATACGTAAGCTAAAAATTTTACAATAGTAAAAAATAAAATATGTATTCCTAGGCTGCTGGACTGACACCAACAGCAGCTCAGAAACCACCATGCAGAATCCTCTTTGAAGGCCACCAACACCATTGGAGTTTCCACTGTGGGCTCAGTGGGATAAGAACCTGACTAGTATCCATGAGGATGTGGGTTCGATCCCTGGCCTCATTCAGTGGGTTAAGGATCTGGCGTTCCTATGAGCTGTGGTGTAGTTCGCAGATGCAGCTTGGATCCCACATGGCTGCGGCTGTGGTGTAGGCGGGCAGCTGCAGCTCTGATTCGACCCCTAGTCGGGGAACCTCCATATGCAGTGTGGCCCTAAAAAGAATAAAAAAAAGACCTCAGTACCACCATCATCATAGGCTCCTGAGATGCCAGGGGCTGCTTGAACAGGTCACTTGAGGCGCAAGAAGAGAGATGGATTTGCCTAGGTTCTGAAGCATGATTAGGAATTGGGCACAAATGATAAAAAAGGAACACAGCAACTTAAGATCCCAGTGAAAGAGTTTTTTCAAAAGAAACAATTTTTAGCAAGGTAACTACGACAAAATACTTACCTTGAGAGAGAAGAATCAAGGTTAATGGCAAAGCCCAGAGAAATCCTGGCAATAACTGAAGGAAATTTAGAGATCGTGGGAGACTATCCCTCATAGTTTGGGATCAAGACAATGACTCCTACATCCTCGTATATCCTATTTTTCCTGCCCCCATGAAGAGAAAAAATTGGGGCTGGGGAATTTGGAGGTTTGCACAAAGAACCAGGGTTTCTTCGTTTCCTTCTGCATTTCTCTGGATACAAGCTTCACACCTATCCCCAGTCTGATCCACGGCAGAAACTGGAAACCTCTGGGAAGACTGATTAGGTAAAGATGACACAGCGTGTGGGAGGGGCCTGGGAACATTCAGGAAAAGGACGAGCATGTGGGGAAGCGCAGCAAGGAATGCCCCATGGCATAGATGGGATATCAAGGGGTAATGGGTGTGAGCTGGTCTGCCTTTCCCCACCAAGCCCAGGTGGCTGAGGGACATGAAGTCGTCCACCTGACTGAAGCCCCTCCCTCCCTCCCCCCTCCCCATCCTGAATCAGGCTGGTCCAAGCCTGTGGATACCACGACAGAATGCAATCTGCACTCGGAAGTGTGCAGCAAGCAGGCTCAGTCAGTTACTATGGCAACAGCAAGACCGCTTGGAAATGGGGGGGGGGGGCCCTCTGTGGACAAGAAGGGCAGAATCCCTCCCCACCTGAGGGATGGAGGGTGCTCCTGGTACTGAAATCCTGCTGACAGAGGCAGAATTGGAGGAAAAAGACCCACCTGGGGCAGCCACCTCGCGGGTACCTGCAGTGGTGGCCCTCACAATTCACCCCTGTGAACAGGTGCGCCTTTTTCCGTGGAGATACAATTTGATGCCTCATCCCATTTAACCACAAAAGATTCTTCTAGCCACCTGCGTGGCGAGACACATCGCACCAGCATGTGAGTAAAAGGAGGAGCCAGGACCAGTGCTCTGGAAAGGACCACCGTGGGTCTCTTCCCCTCCTTCTGGGACACGTCGTGCCAAACCCAGTCTGAGGCCAGTCTTAAAAATCTGGTGAGCTGAGGATTGCCTTGTCACCCTCCTCATTATCCCGGCTGTGACACTTTGGGGTAGAACAGAAAGTTATTGCTTTACTTTCTTCTTCTTTTGGGGTCATCTCATAATCATTCAAAGTGGTTTATGTTCTAAATCTCCATACATGTGGAACAGGTGCCCCTGCCCCAGGGAGGGACGCTGGTACATGGTGAATGTGGTGATCGATGTATATGGAAAGTGGCTGCCTGGCGAGCTCAGGGAGGGCGGTGCCGGCCTCCCAGGATGTCCACTTTGGTGAGTAACCATGCTCCAGGGCCTGGTTCTCAGCTTCTCAGGTTCAAGAACTCAGTGCAGTCACCCTCTGGCAGACGCAGGTAGTCACAGGCAGGGAGGCTGACCTGGAGACCACGTGACAGTGTATTAAAGTAACTGCCCGTTGAGTTCCCATTGTGGCTCAGCAGGTTAAGAACCTGACTAGTATCCGTGAGGATGAGGGTTCCACCCCTGGTCTTGCTCAGTGGGTTAAGGATCCGGCATTGCCACAAACTGTGGCATAGGTCACAGATGTGTCTCTGATCTGGTGTTGCTGTGGCTGTGGTGTAGGCTGGCAGCTGCAGTTCTGATTCAACCCCTAACCTGGGAACTTCTATATGCCATAGTTATGGTGGTAAAAAATACATATATAATAAAATAAAATAAATAAAATAAAATAAAATAAAATAAAAAAGTAAACTGCCCAAGTGGCAATGTGGAGTGTCAGAAAGCTTTATTTTGAACCCAGACATCTTGCACGGTGGGTACAAGGTTTAAATGAGCTGACATATATGTATGTAAGTGTTTAGCACCATACAGAATGCTGTAGAAGTCTTGTTATATTATGCTTAATTTAAGCCTGTACAGTAGTCAAGATTGTGCACTGAACAACTTGAGAAGCTACCACTCACTAAGATTCCAGTGGGAATGGTGTTCCTAGAGTAGGGCAACGTGGCATCGGCATGTCTGTATGTGGTAGCCCTGCTATATTAATTCCCACCATGCAGGGTTACTCAAAAAATTATAGTTAAAACAGGTGAAGTACCTTTCACAGAGACGGCACTGTCACTCACAGCTGCTGTTTTTATTTACACTGGGAGATTTATCTAGTAGTTTCGTAGTGATATTTGTACAGGTGCTTCTTTCTGTTGGACAGGTTTGCACAGAACCTGAGTTTGATGAAAAATCTACTGAGGGAGCTCCCATTGTGGCTCAGTGGAATCTGACTAGTATCCATTAGGACACAGGTTCGATCCCTGGCCTTGCTCTGTGGGTTAAGTATTTTGTGTTGCCATGAGCTGTGGTGTAGGTTGCAGATGTGGCTTGTATGTGGTGTTGCTGTGGCGTAGAGCTGGCTACAACTCCGATTAGACCCCTAGCCTGGGAACTTCTATGTGCCATGAGTGAGGCCCTAAAAAGACCAAAAAAAAAAAAAATCTACTAAGGAATTTTAAGTAAATGAAAGTTGAATGTCATCCCAAGTTTATTTTCATTTCATCAGTAATGGAATCAGGGGTCCTGATTCCAAGGGTTTCACTCTTTGGTTACTGGGACTCAGCATTTGGAAAGGGAGCTTTCCACTGTGGCCCACAGAAAAGCTGCTGATTCTTTACCCTTCAGCTCTCCTTTTTTGGGGGTTGTTTTTGTTTGTTTGTTTGTTTGTTTTAATGGCTGTACCTGTGGCGTATGGAAGTTCCTGGGCCAGGGTCGAACCCGTGCCTCTGCAGTGACCCAAGTTGCTGCAGTCAGATGCTTAACCCACTGCACCATAGCAGGAACTCCTCTTCTGTTTTTTGGTCTCTAACATTTGCCAGGAACCTCTCTCACTACATTACCTCGTGGGCCTGCTACAATTAATTCCATAACTGCATCTCTTCCATTAGTTAATCTTTAAATTGGTCTCTGCCTAATGAAATTTGAGAGAAGCCCCATAGGTTCCTTGATGAAATTTGGAAGGCCCCTTGGTCTCATCAGCCACATTTTTTAGAAATCATTAATTTCAAGCAACATTACAGCCAAAAGAACTGAGTATGAAACTCAAACACCTCATCTCTCTGAGTTTCTCCTCAAGCGCTGACAGACACACGTTCTCCCTGTTCTAACCTGTGTGCATCTTCTTTCCCATTCTGCCTTTTCCATGCAGGGGTAGCTCGTGAACAAGACCTCAATAGCAACCCCCCCCTTTTTTTTTAAAGACCTTACACTCAGCATATGGAAGTTCCCAGACTAGGGATCTAATCTCAGCTGCAGCTGCCGGCCTACCCCACAGCTCATGGCAATGCTGGATCCTTAACCCACTGAGCTAGGCCAGGATCGAGCCCACATCCTCACGGATCCTAATGGGGTTCATTACCGCTGAGCCCAAGGGAACTCCTAACCACGCTTCAACAGCAAGTTAATCCAACAAAAGAGCATTGAGCCCAGCCTGCCCTGTCCCTCCGGTGGGGTGTTGGAGGCAGCTTAAAAGCTGAGTCAGGGAGTTCCCGTCGTGGCGCAGTGGTTAACGAATCCGACTAGGAACCATGAGGTTGCGGGTTCGATCCCTGCCTTTGCTCAGTGGGTTAAGGATTTGGCATTGCCATGAGCTGTGGTGTAGGTTGTAGATGCGGCTCGGATCCCACGTTGCTGTGGCTCTGGTGTAGGCCGGCGGCTACAGCTCTAATTCGGCCCCTAGCCTGGGAACCTCCATATGCCGAGGGAGTGGCCCAAGAAATAGCAAAAAGACAAAAAAAAAAAAAAAAGCTGAGTCAGCAGATGTGATGGGTATACGACACAAGGGCACTGGGAGGGACGTGAAACCAACACAGATGTGAAATAAACCTGACCACATAGAGATGGAAGTATCTTAGGGGGCTCCCTGGCGCAATCCTTTCATTGTACAGTTGTGAAAACCGAGCCCAGAGAGGGACCATGGTGTGCCCGAGGCTACGTAATTCATTCACCTCCTACATTAGTGAGGGACCAGCCCTGGCAAAGGAGACGTTTCCTCTGGCCTTTGGGAAACAGGGAAGAAGAGCTGGCATGGTGGTGGTGATGGGTGGTTGCTGTGTGGACGGCCCCTAGCAGCTTACAGAAGGTCACGGATCCCCGGGTCCTGTGCTGGAGGCACAGAGGGGAAGCAAATGTGTGGCTGTCACCCCTTCCCACCCAGCCCTGGGAGGTGTGAAGGGCATTCCCATGGGAGAGCTCACAAGGGGCAGGCAGGAGTTCCCAGTGTGGCTCAGCAGGTTAAGAACACAACATAGTGTCTGTGAGGTTGTGGGGTTTGATCCCTGGCCTCCCTCAGTGAGTGGGTTAAGGATCTGGTGAGGCCACAAGCTGTGGCGTAGGTCGCAGAGGCAGCTCGGATCTGGCATTGCTGTGGCTGTGGCGTGGGTTGGCGGCTTCAGCTTTGATTTGCCCCCTGGCCTGGGAACCTCCATCTGCTGCAGGTGCGGCCCTAAAAAGAAAAAGAGAAAAAGAAAAAAGGGACAGGCAGCTAGGCACTCCCACCCAGCTGGCTTCTCTGCAAAACAGAGCCAATGTGAAGGGTGATGCCTGGGTAGGAGGAGCCTTGGGAAAGTTGCAAACAGCAGCTGCTGTGTGATTCTCCCACCCATCATAGCAGCAGGGGACTGGTGTACAGTGGGATGGAGGGAGTGGGACGGGCCTCTGAAGCCGGCTAGTCCCACCGCCGCCGCCTCCGATAGGTATGCGGGCTGAGTCCCAGGGTCAGGGGAGGGTCTTGCCAAGGCTCGCACACAGAGGGACAGGCCAAGCTGGCTGCAGAAGCGAGCAGCCCTAAAGTCAGACCAGCTCTCCGTTCTGGGCTTGCTCTTCTGCCAGGTCTAGGGCAAGTGAGTGGGTCCCACCAGGGAGGAGACAGAGGAATAAAAGATGATATCAAGACAGGACTTGGGCCTAATTTACTCCAAGAAGTGAACCACACGCTCTCCTAGAGGTAAGCATGTATAACCTGAGTGCCTCCATCTGGCTCTGTGGTCTTGCGTGCCTCCATTTCTCCACCTGTAAAATGGGTCTAATAGTTGGGCCCGCGCAATGGGTGGGTGAGTCATGACATATGAGATGCTTAGCACTGCGAATACAATAAATGGTAGTTGTGTTATCATTATACCCCAGCAGAGAACGGCCTCTGCCACCCAGGCAGCCTTCCTTGCATAGGAAAATTTCCATTTGCCCACTGGGTTTACGTCATCTGCTACCACCGCGATACGGTATCTCTGCGTCTCTGCTTTCACCGATAAAGAGCTGGCTCACCTCCATGTCCCAGACGACTGTTTCCTAACTGGAATATTTTCTGAGAGATGTAAATTCTTGAAACGGTATTTTTTTTTCCTTCACTTGATTAATAATAGATTTAGGGAAATTGCCTCATCCCTGGAGGAAAGAGAGATGCCCCCTGAACACCTGGCTCTCACCTGTGCAGAAAGTTCCTTTCTTTCTGATGTTTGTCTGGTTTTGTCTTTCGGGAAGAGAGAGGCGCCGGGGATTAAATTAGAACTGGAAGGAAGGTGATGAGAGAAAGATCCAGAATGAATGACAGGCTGTGAGAAAGGGCAAATTGTAGTTCTCCCTCGGGGGCCCCGGAGCCGACTGTGTTGTGAAGGATTTAGGGGAAGCGAAGGGCCCTGGGGAGAGGAGGAGGTGGGGCGGGGGGAAGCAGGATTCTGCAGGTGAGAATTTAGGTTTTCCCTTCAGCCTCCAAGAAAAACAAGAGAGAAAATGTTTTCCAACCCTCTGTTTTCTTTGCTCCAAATCTTTCAAGAGGGCAGCACTGTTCCTGGGGTGGGGGTGGGGGTGGAGGTGGGGGGGGTGGGGGTCAGCCTCACGCCTTCATCTCCCCATCATGCAGGGTCCATGTCCCACCACTGCCTGTGACCAATACCACCCTTGGAAATCCCTCCCAAACCTGCAAGGGTGGCTGGTGACCTGAGCGTGCTTCCAGGAACAGGAAACCCTTGGCCTTAAGCCAAGAAAGAGAGCTCGTTAACCCTCTCTTGGGGGGGAAGATGGAGGAAGCATCTCTTCTGATAAGGAACAAACATCTCCATTCTGTCAACGAGGCCCAGGGAGAGAAAGGGCCTGTCCTGAGTAGTGGGCTTGTCTGCAGCCTCCTGCAGCCCCTTTCCCTCCCTATTCACCCCCATCTCCATCCGGGAGGCCTGGAGTCTTTTCTAGGGTCTCTGTGCCCTCAGGGCCTGCTTCCTCCCTGCTTTTCTACGCTCTGTGCCTCTTCAGACGCCCCACCTTTTCTGTCTTCTGGGTCCCCACCTCTTTCAGAAAGTCTCCCCTAAATAACCAGACCTACTCTTGCGACGTTTCCTCCACTCATCAGCACCAGTATTTTTCATTTATAGTAAGAAATGGACCCATTGGATATGTTTATTTGTACAGGCCATGTCTTCAAGTTTCTGTTAAGAAATCAACATACCAAAAAAAGTAAGAAAATGCAACAAATACTATTGAAACTACTACACCAACTTAAGAAATAAAATATTATTGGGAGTTCCCCTTATGGCTCAGCGAGTTATGAACCTGACTAGAATCCATGAGGATGCAGGTTCGATCCCTGTCCTCACTCAGTAATCTGGCATTGCCGAGAGCTGTGGTATAGGTTGCAGATGTGGCTCGGATCTGGCGTTGCTGTGGCTGTGGCGTAGGCTGGCAGCTGCAGCTCGTATTAGAACCCTAGGAACTTAGGGGTAGCCTGGGAACTTCCATATGCTGTGGGTGAGGCCCTTAAAAGACCAAAAAAAAAAAAAAAAACCAAACCCTAAAATAATCTTAAAAATTGAGAAAAAATTTTGATTGCTTTGTAAACTTTAAATTTTTTATTAAAACTTTTTTAAAACGCTCACTGCCGCTTATCGGGAATGTACAGGGAATTATTTAAGAATATTCTTTCAAAATAGTAAAAACCACATTGAAAGGTTAATTTTATCTAACTCTTTTAAAACATGAGAAACATTGAGAATTAAAGTCTTTTGTTTCTTTGTTAAAAAACAAACAATTTCCCAAGCATCTTTCAGCAGTGCTTGCCACCTTCTCATCATATAAAGGGCAAACATCTTTCAGCATCTTACAATAAAGAGCAAACATCGTTTCTAGCCTTTCTAAGTTTGCATCACCTTCCAACATTGTGTCCTTTTCGCTTTCAATGTTGTAAATATCTCCAAGAATTTCTTTAAGGTGAGGTGTTGCCCAGGTCACTTCCTCGGGGATCTCTTCATCCTTTTCATCACAACTGTCCTCACAGACGTCGATTCACTGTCCTTCACTAAACTCCTCTGGCTGCATAGCTGTAGTTTCCCGGGTGGCAGCAGTGTCCACACTTCCGCAGTCAGCTATTTCTTCTGTAGCTCCAGTGACGTTTGATTTTCAATCCCACCTCCAGTGTTATCAATGTTTTGTGTCTTTGCTGCACTTTCATCTTTGTTGGCCATTTTCCTCTTTAGATGATCCATTTTTGCAAAATGCCACATGGATTTATCACCAGGAGACACAGAAACAACACAACCGAACGCTTTGCTGTCTGTGCATGAACCAACTAACAGATGTGCAGTGACCAGTCGCTGCAGAGGGGAAAGAAGATGACTCATTGCTGGTCATGAAGCACCTCTGTCATTTATGAAGTGATTATGGAATGAAGAACTAGCATCAAGTGGCTCATCATTGGACTTCCCGTGTGGCTCACAACATAACTACTTGGTGTTGCTTCCACGATGGCTGTGGCTCGACCCCTGGCTCTGGAACTTCCATGTGCCGCAGATGTGGCCGCTTGTTAAAAAAAAATTACTCATTGTCAATATACCGTGGTAGGAGATCCCATTGTGGCTCAGTGGGTTAAGGACCCAACATTGTCTCTGTGAGGATGCAGGTTCCATTTCTGGCCCTGCTTTGTGGGTTAAGGATTCGACTACACTCACGCCCTTTAGAGTTAAAGTGATTTAAAATAGCATCCAATTTTCTCAAGTGCTGGAGAGACAGAGGTTACAAAGGGAGTGTTAGGACAGTCTCCTTTTCCTTCTTGATTCCCAATGCACATTAAAAAGTCATTTCTGGAGTTCCCGTCGTGGCGCAGTGGTTAACAAATCCGACTAGGAACCATGAGGTTGTGGGTTCGGTCCCTGCCCTTGCTCAGTGGGTTAAGGATCCGGCGTTGCCGTGAGCTGTGGTGTAGGTTGCAGTCGTGGCTCGGATCCTGCGTTGATGTGGCTCTGGCGTAAGCCAGGTGGCTACACCTCCAATTAGACCCCTAGCCTGGGAACCTCCATATGCCACGGAAGCGGCCCAAAGAAATAGCAAAAAAAATAAAAAAATTAAAAAAAAAACAAAACTCATTTCTTCTGACACCTGGCCCCCGGCTCCAGGAGCAGTAACTAGGGAAATAGCATTGGCCCTGGAGCTGGCTGTTAAAACCGTAAGCTTCCCATTTTGCTATTCTTATGAGGGATAGGATAGAAAGTTCATTGGCCACTTCTGGGTGTCTGTGGGTGTGTGTGTAAACGTGTGTGTGTGCGCGTGCGTGTGCATGTGTGTGTGGGTGTGAGTGTGTGTGCGTGTGTGGGGGGGTGATAAAAGTGAGCATTAATTAAATATACCTTTGCGTGAGAGTTTGTCCCTCAAGAGACGTGATTGTGGAGATGTGTGTGTGTGTGTGTTTGTGTGTGTGGCATGAATGAATGTCCGTGAGTGGGTGAGTGTGTATTTTCACCTGAAGCCAAAACCTCCTGCCTGATTTCAGCCCACCCACCTTAGGAAACACCCCCAGGCTGGGGTCCCTGTGCACCCCTCCCCTTCCCACGCCTCCCAGGCTAAGCACTGTCGCCTCCGAGGCTGGGGCTGCACAATCTTGTCCTTTTCCTCTTCTCCCCAGTGCATCCCCCTCAGCACTGGCACCGCAGCCACCAAGCAGCCCCGGGGACATACAAGAACTGTCTTCACATCACGTGGGCCATCTCCACACCCAGACCAGAGGCCCGCTGAGCTGGGACACAGCTCTGTGGAGCTTTCTGTGAAAGCAAAGACCCTCCCTTCCCCCATGTGCGCCAGCACACGCAAGTGTGTGTACACGTGTATGTGAGTATCTGTGCGTGCGCACTGCAAATGCCTGGGCCGGTCCCAGGACCCAATCAGTGTCTCATGATTATACTCCAGTGTGGTTAATCTAGGATCCTTTCTGGTGACTGAATCAGTGACCCACTGGCCAGCCTGCCTGTCTTTGGGGCATAGCTGCTGAGTGAGAGCAAAGACAAGTAACAAACAGCACCTTATAGGGCTTAGAACTCAGGCGGGTGATACCGTCTCAGCACACGTCCCAAGTTTGGAGGCACTGACCGCAAGGCAGACGGAACCCTGGCAGGCAGATGGGCAGCCAGGGAAGGTGGCAAGAGGAACTCAGAGGGCTCCCGGGGCCTGGAGATGAGGCAGACGTGTCCTTCTAAAGATGGGCAACAGGGAACTACATCCAGTCTCTTGGGGTAGAACGTGATGGAAGATTATATGAGAAAAGGAAGGTGTGTGTGTGTCGCTTTGCTGTTCAGCAGAAATTGGTATAATACTGTAAATCAACTATACTTTGGGGTTGCCGATATGGCTCAGCAGGTTAAGAACATGACGGGGTATCTGTGAGGATACAGGTTCAATCCCTAGCCTCAATCAGTGGGTTAAGGATCCCACGTTGCTGTGGCTGTGGTGTGGGCCAGCAGCTGCAGCCCCGATTCGACCCCTAGCCCAAGAACTTCCATAGGCTGCAGGTGTGGCTCTAAAAAGAAAAAAAAACATCAACTATACTTTAATTAAAAAAAAAAAAAAAAAGACGGAGTTCCCGTCGTGGCGCAGTGGTTAACGAATCCAACAAGGAACCATGAGGTTGCAGGTTCAATCCCTGGCCTTGCTCAGTGGGTTAGGAATTCGGCATTGCCATGAGCTGTGCTGTAGGCCGGCAGCTACAGCTCCGATTGGACCCCTTGCCTGGGAATCTCCATATGCCGCGGAAGCGGCCCTAGAAAATGCAAAAAGACAAAAAAAAAATGAGCAAAGTCTTTTCCAGTGGGGAAGCAAGCAGGATGCCAGGAGGCTGGTATGACATAACCAACATCTTCAAGCCAATTTAAATTTCCTGAGCACTTGTATTGAGAAAACAATGCTGTTTCCTATGCATGCACTGCTTCCGGGATGTATGTATCCACGCAACCACTTGGCATCTGTGGAGCATTAAACGTATGCCAAGCACAGTGCCAGGCCCAGGAAGGTACAGACAAGGAGAGAACCTTTTACAGACAGGGAAGCTGAGATCCAAGAGATGGGCTATACAAAGTCAAGGTCTAAGTAGTCAGGCTCATGGACGTCAGCCTGACTCCAAATGCTACGCCCTCGTCATGATGCTGATTACAGCCGAGGGGGTGGGAGGGAGGGTAAGCTGGGGGCCAGGGTATTGGGCTGCCTCAGGGAGTCTTGTAGACGAGACGGAGAAAACGACAGCCTGGGTCAGGACCTGTGGTTTTCCTGAAAGATGTCTCAGAGCTTCGGAGAGATACCGAGATGTCAGGGTCAGCGCTGCAGCAGCAGGGGTGAGTGGGAAGGGGAGGGCAGGTGGGGAGGTGTGCTGGTGGCACTGCGGCTGGTGAGGGTGGCGGGCTGTGTCCTCACCAGGGATGCTATCTCAAAGCACCTGTCCTCAGCCATCCAAGCCTGCCCCGGGTCTCAATCCATGAATCCGTTTATAGGTCATCACTCTTCCAAGTGCCCATTAAGGGCCCCATAAAACAGGTCTCATTCTGGCCAGCAAGGCTTCCCAGCCCTAAAGCCCCTTTCGATTTTCCAAACAAAGTCTTAAAATCATTTTCTGATGAGGAAAGTATTCACACTGACATTTCGAAGTGGGATAAAGGAGGAGGGAGTTCCCAGTGTCCCCTAAGACCTACGGGGGCATCTGGGGCACGTGGGACTCCAGCAAGACCGTCTCTGATCCTCCAGGCTGCTGTGAGGATCGATGACAAATCTCAAGCTGTCACCGTGTTCCCTTCCCACTGAATCTGACATTGTCCCTGAAGTCACTGTTTAGAGATACTCGCTCCCAGCCCATGGGGTCAAATTCATGTCAGTTCTCACAGAACCCGGAGGCTTCTTAAAGATCTGGGCCATCTCTGGGCTTTAAACATAGGGGCGGGGCTGTCATGGTCACTTTGCTTCTGCCAGCCCCCAAGTTTCCTCTCTACCCTGCACCTCTGTCGGAGTTTGCCTTTCCAGCAGCCCTCTGGGTGGTCCAGCGTGATGCCCCCACCATCTCTTAAGCCTAATTAACCCACCCTCCAGACCTGCGTTTGCTCCTGTGGTTCCCTCCCTGCCTGTGACATCAAATTCATTCTGGCGTCTGGCTGCAGCCGTCTTCCTTGCAGGATGTTGGGTGCTGGGGCCGGGGCTGGGCAGAGACGTAGCCCCTGCCTTAATGGAATCTAACTAACCAGGATGCCCACTACTGTCCTTCCGGGTAATTCTGGCAAATAACCAAGGACTCATGTTAAATGTTCCTCTCCACAAGCCCCTATCCCCAGTTGTCAGTGCTCGCAGTGTGTTAGCTCCATGCCTCTTTCAGCTTCTGGAGGCTCCACGTGTTCCCTGGCTTGTGGCTGCATCACTTCCATTTCTGTGTCTGCCTTCACCTGGCTCTCTGCCCTCTGTCTCTCTGGCTTCCCCTCTTTTTTGCAGGGGTAGGGGTTGAATCTGAGCTGCAGCCTACACAACAGCCACAGCAACACCAGATCCAAGCTGCATCTACGATCTACACATCAGCTTGTGGCGACGCTGGACCCTTAACCCACTGAGTGAGGCCAGGGATCAAACCCGCAACCTCACGACTCTACATCGGGTTCTTAACCTGCTGAGCCTCAATGGGAACTCCTTCTCCTCTTCTTCTAAGGACACCAGTCACCCTGGATCAGGTCCTGCCTTAAGGCCTTCATCGTAACTTCATTACTTCTACAAAAATGTGACCTTTTCCAATAAGGTCACATCCACAGGTCCTGGGGGTTAGGAATTAATAGATCTTTGAGGAGACTCGATTCAACCCATAATACCTCCTATTCATCAGAGGATAACACATTAAGAATATAGGTCTCTAACAGCACCAAGAACCCTGTAATCATCCACTATTGAGATAAAAACCCCCGGGCTTGTGAAAGGCTTGAAGAAGTATTGCTTTCTGAGTCAACATCGCTGCATGATGAATCCCTAGTTCTTCGAGATGTTTAACTCATGTCATCTTGAGACACACGATTTGACAGCAGGTGATAGAGATGGAGTGAGAGAAAGAGAAGAGAGAGCGTGGGAGGGGGCCTCGGGGCTGGGGGTCTTGCTGAGTGGAGCCCCAGCCGTGACAGCCACTGCCTATGAGCCCTGGCCAGGTGCTTGGTGCCATGTGGCCCCACCCAAGGCTCTTGCCCCCCTCCCCTGACTACATCCAGCTCAGGTTGGCTGATGATGACTCTCTGCTAGCCAGGAAACTGCCCATCCTGTGTGTCTTCCCCACGGTGCCTCAGTTTACCTTTCCATGGAGTTAGGAAACTAAGAACCCCTGACTTTAAAGGTGGAGAGCTATGTGCCTTCCCCAGGAAGACCCTGGGTGTCTCCAGGTGTGTCTGGAGGGTCCTGGCTGCCCTCTGATCATGCAGGTGGCTCCAGCGGCAGCTGAGAGCTTAAAGGGCTTTGCTTCTCTGTCATAGGGTCCCAGCTGCTGTGTCTGGACTTCTGCCCAGAGTCTGGAGACCTCAGTGATGGGGTGATGGGGAAAGACTGTGGATGAAATGCAGACTCTAGAGAAGAGGAACAGTGCTGGAAAATATCAGTAAATAACAACAAACCTGCGAGGTGGGTATTCTCACTTAATCCATCCTACAGAGGAGGAAAATGAGGCCAGTGAGCTCAAGGCACATTGTCTACCACGATGTGGCGTAGAAGTGGTGGAGTGGGGTCTGTCGTGCAGACATCTGGCCCTAGTCCTTAGGGAGCTGTGTCTGGGCCCAGGGGCCAACGTGCATCCCCAGCCTGGCAGCCTTGCTACGTCCTGTCTCAGAAAACGCTTCAGTGCCTCACTCTCGGGCCGCTGGAGGTGGCTGCGGTGGCAGCAAGCTTGCTTCAGTCGCTGTTAATGGTCACGGTTTCTCTGCTTCTGCCATTTCAGGTGAGCTGGTTTAACCACTGTTCAGCAGGGCGACAGGAAATAGCTCTTGGCCATTCTCCCAGCATGGTCCTGATTGATGCATCACACCAGGGTGCTGCAGCCATGGGGCTAGGGCCATGCCTACCCCAGCGCTCTCTTTGTGTCTCCTTTTCTGTCCTAACCCAGATTCTAGGACCAGAGCGAACATCGGCTGACTCAGTCTCAGGCTGGGGAAGACAGTGAGGGTGGGAGTTCTCCCCAGGGCCCTGGCTCACACCAGCTCCTCCCACCCCCCTCCCAAACCTTCTTGTGACCAGAGCCTGGGGGGTGGGGGGGGGCAGCTTCCTTCCTTCCTTTGTCCCTCTGCCTCGTCTCTTTCTCCTTGACTTTCTCCATCCCTGTGTCCGCTCTTCTTTCCTTGTCTTGAGCACCTGTCGTCAGTTCCGCCTCTGCCAAGAAGTCTGTGCCCCTGTCTTTTTCCCCCTCTTTTTCTCTCTCCCTCGCCTGCTTTCTTCCTAAACAAAACCTAGCACCCTTGGGCTCCAGGACTGGGTTGTGAACTAGAATGCCCCTCCCCGCAGCCCAAGCAGGATCAGTCTAGAGTTGGGTCAAAGCAGGAACCCTTGGAGTTCCCGTTGTGGCTCAGTGGGTTAAGAACCTGACTTGGTGTCTGAGACGATGCAGGTTCCATTCTTGGCCTCACTCAGTGGGTTAAGGATCCAGTGTTGCCACAAGCTATGGTGTACGTTACAGATGCGGCTCCGATCCCACATTGCTGTCGCTGTGGTGTAGGCCGGCAGCTGTAGCTCCGATTCGACCCCTAGCCTGGGAACTTCCACATGCCACGCATGGCCCTAAAAAGACAAAAAAAAAAATTATGAAAACTTATTTTATTATATATTGTATTTACTTTAAAAATCTTTATTAAAAACTTTAATAAAGTAATAAAGTTACAACAGTGCCATCCAAATTAGAAATATTATCCAGAAAAGGAAAAAAAATAGAAGACCCCACCTCGTAGGTTGCTGAGGATTAAGCAAATCCACACCCATAAGGTGCACGCAATGCACACACCAGGAGACCAGGCTCTGCACTGTTTCTGCCACCAACACAGACCTGCCTTGGGCCACATCTCCCTTTCTGTTCCCCAGGTGTGTGGCTCAATTACATGATCTCAACTTGTCCCTAGTCAGTCATTCTGTGGAGATGGGCTTCAGGGAAAGGAAAAGAGGCTCCAGGTGGCGAATCCGCCGGCCCCTCGTGGGGCGTCCAGGCAGGGCTTGCAAGCGCTCCAAGCCCTGCAGCCCGTAGGAGGCCCTCCTAGTGTCTCACATTTGACATCCCTTTTCGTGGCACCACGGCCCCCTTCCTTCGGGTGGAGCTTCCCGCATAGGCACACGATGCCCCAGCGGTGCGTGTGCCCCTCTAAGAATCTGCCTGTGGCCCCAGCAAAGGCTTTGTGCTGTCCCCCGTTCTCAGCCCCAGCACCCCAGGACAGCAGGGCCCTGAGTGGGGCTCTTACTAAGGGTGGGTGAGGCCGGGTGGGACAGGACTCTGGAAGAGGGCGCCCCGAGGCAGGGACCAGAGATAGAAAGGGCTGGCTCATCTAGAAGCTCCTTCTCTCACAAGACACTCTTGCCTGGGGACGGGGATACAGGAGGACTTGCAGCTTTGGAATTTCTCTAGGGAACGGAGCCCAACCCACCTATTCAAAGAAAATGAGCTCCGGAAAGGAAAATGAAGCCCAGAGAGATTTTTCTTTTCTTTTCTTTTCTTTTGCCCAGGACATCGTATAAATCTCAACTTGGCTTCAAAGAAGGAGGAGAAATCTCATCCATAACCTTGATGAATTGGAAACTTAATAAAGCCCAGCACAGCCCAGTGAGGGCTCAATTAGTGGGAGGAAGACAACAGCTCCCTCCTTTCTTTTCGGGCCGTGGGAACAGCGGACCCCGGCCCTCCCTGGCCCCAGAGAAACTGCTGGGAAATGGCAACTGCTCAAATGTAACCATTAGACTGGGCGCCTCGAACAGAGGAACCATCCTAGAACAAATCAGAGAAAGGAAGTGTCTTCTCTCTCTTCTTCCCTCCCTCCTTCCTTCCTTGCTTTCTGTGTGTGTGTGTGTGTGTGTGTGTACATGAGTATAATCAGTCACAACACACTTGCCATCAGCCCATGCAAAGCCCCTAGCGCCCCTCTCACATTCGTAGTCCCCATTCCCACCCCTACCCCCAGCATGTCATCCTTTGGGGTGTACCCTGGAGTTATGTTTTTGTGTTTTTTTATGTCTTTTTTTTTTCTCTTTTTAAAGCTGCACCCCGTGGCATATGGAAGTTCCCAGGCTAGAGGTCAATTAGGAGCTGCAGCTGCCGGCCTACACTAGAGCCACAGTAACTCGGGATCTGAGGTGCATCTGTGACCTACCCCACAGCTCACAGCAACACAGGCTCCTTAACACACCAAGCAAGGCCAGGGATTGAACACATACCCTCACGGATGCTAGTTGGGTTCTTACCCCACTGAGCCACAGCGGGAACTCCTGTTTATGTCCTTTTAATTTGCACGTTTGGGGTTGCATTATAGGCTCTGTTCTTTGTCTTGCTTCACCATTTCTAAAGATCTAGCTGAGAAGCTGCATATTCACAGAGTTCATCATTTCCGGTGGCTGCCAGAATTCACAGGACCCGCCACAGCATGCTCCCTCTCCTCTCCTGTGTGATGGATGCCCACGGTGCCTCCAGTCCCAGCTGCCAGAGCATCATTGCCCAGATCATCCATGTGCATCTCTCTGGTGGGGCTTCCTGAGATCAGGCGCTGGTTCACATTCCAGGTGGAGTGTCTGGGTCAGAAGAGGTGCACTCGCCAAATGTGCCCAAATCTTGTGGGTCTGTCGGCCCTGCTTGTGGGGCTTAAGCCCATTTTGTGCCACTAGGAAAACACTGCTTTGTTTAATGGTTCTGCAAAGGCACAGCTAAGCCTGAGCAAATGCGGGAGCCCTATTGGTTGTCCTGTCCACATTCGGGACAAAAGCACACCTTCCCCTTTAAGGGTACTGGTTTGGGGAGTTCCCACTGTGGCTCATGGCTAACGAACCCAACTAGCATCCATGAGGATGTGGGTTCAGACCCTGGCCTCACTCAGTGGGTTAAGGATCCAGCGTTGCCATGAGCTGTGGTGTAGGTCGCAGACACGGCTTGGATCCCAGGTTGCTCTGGCTGTGGTGTAGGCTGGCGGCTGCAGCTCCAACTCAACCCCTAGCCTGAGAACTTCCATGTGCTGGGGGTGCGGCCCTAAAAAGACAGAAAACAAAAAGCAAACACTGGCTCAGGGGTACTGTCCACTGCGTTGTGCCCAGGGAAGCCCTTCACATAGAACAGTGTGAACGGGGCGCTGGGGTTGTGCCACGTGTTGGCTCCTCCCCCTGGCATCAGTGCAGTGGTGAAAGCCTGCAGTGCCCCTGACTGCAGAGTTATGAGACCAGCGGCAGCCACTGAGTCATTTATGTTCCTTGGAAAGAAGTCCTTTTCTGCCGGCCTCTTGGATTCACCCCTGGTGGTGACGGACTATGGCCATGTGGCCACCAGGGTTACTCTCTGGGGCCAGGCTGGGGAGAAGGGTGAACTTTGACTTAAAGTCAGAGGACCCCTGAGCACTTGGCCAGACCGAAACTTCTGGGTTCTCCCCCCACCCAATGAGTGCCTCCTCCCTCACCTCCTCTCCAGCCTCTGTTCCCTTGCCACGTCTGCCTTTTCTCCCAAGTCACAGCCAGTCCCTACAAGGTCACCACGCTGACTTCAGCTCTGCTCTAGGATTGTATCACCCTCCTCAGATTAAGGACCAGAGGTTTCACCCAACCTTCGCTGGGATCCCAGGTGTGTCTCCATCCCTGAGTTACTGCAACCAACCAAAGCCGGGACCCAGATTGCTGACCAAAAGTGCTGGAGAGACCAGCTGTATGGACAGAATTTTCAAAGTGCTGAAACTTTATCTGAAATAGTCAAAAACTAGAAACAACATTAGCAGTAGAATGAGTAAACTTATGGTATATTCATGCAATGGAATATTGCATAGTAATGAAAAAGCACAACACCCCAAAAACAGCATCATGAGTGAATTTCGTATACATTGTATGGAGTGAAAGAAACCAGAAAGAAAGGAGTTCGCTCGATCTCTATGAAGTTTAAAATCCAGAATAGGCAAATCTATAGAAACAGAAAGTAGCGTAAGGGTTGCCAGAGGCAAAGGGCAGGAAAGAACAAACTGGGGGTGATTGTTAACGGGTCCAGGGTTTTTTTTTCCAAGAGATGAAAATGTTCTGAAGTAGATCGTGGTAATGGCTGTACAATTGGTGAGTATATTTAAAACTACTGAAACTTTAAAACCGAATTTGAGAAAAGTGTATTATCTCAATAAAGCTGTTATAAAAATTCATTGAGCTGTACACTTAAGATTTTGCACATGACTGTATATAAGTTATTCATAGTAAATAAATGAATTTACCCCCCAAAGAAAAAGTTTTAAAAATCAAGGCTAAGAGTTCAAAAAGGAAAACACAGAACGAGTCCGTAACACTCTGTGTATAAACTCAGAATCATATGCATACAAAGCAACCTTGCATTTCTACAGGGATTCAGGCCAATTCAAAGATACACACGAGATTCCCCTTTAGGGAAGCCTAATTTCTGCTTCTGATGGGAGTTCTCCCCCAAGCCTTAGAAGTGGGCTGCTGGCCCTAATTCCAACCCAGGTCCCTACCTGAACTCACTCCACTGGCGTTCATCCCCGGATTCAGCCAAGTTCCTGAGATCCTACCCACCATCTGTGAACTGGGCTCCTGGAGCTGACGGATGCCCCACTTGCTTTCTGAATTGAACCTTTTCTTGGAATACTTTTCACTGAATCCAAATATCCTGGTACCTGTGACTGTTCGAAATTTCTATGAGATCTACACACCCCATGGGCATGTTAACCAGAACCCTTCACCTCCGGGGCAACCTTCTGTGCTGAATCCATTTCCCAAGCCCACTCCCAGCCTGCAGGGTGGATCTCACCCTCAGCTAGCTAAGAGATCCGGATCCAGCATCACTGATCTGTCAGTCTGCTGGTGCCCATGTGTGGATGCTCAGGAATCAGGAGATCTGTGTTCAGGGACTTGTGTACTGACAGAATGTCCATCTTGCCACACAGTCAGTAGACCCTCTCTGGGACATTTGAAATGATAGACCCAGGCATTCACCTTATCAAGTGAATGGCCTGGTAACGAGCAACCCCCTAGATTGTCCAGAGAGTGATTTATCTCAAGCATCTTTAACTGCAGTGTAGACATCACTAAAGAGATTTGCACAATTACTGTGTGTGTTGATTGAGTCTCTTAGGTGCAGACAACAGAATCCACTCTATGTAGTTTAAACGGAGCAGTTTAGTAAGGAGATGTAGAGCTCACAAAATTATCAAGAGTGCTAAAGAATCAGGTTTTGGTTTTGGTTTCTTGCATTTTAGGGCCAAATCCATGGCACATGGAGGTTTCCAGGCTAGGGGTCGAATTGGAGCTACAGCTGCCAGTCTATACCACAGCCACAGCAACAAAGGATCAGAGCCAAGTCTGCGACCTACACCACAGCTCATGGTAACGCTGGATCACTGACCCACTGAGTGAGGCCAGGGATGGAATCCGCATCCTCATGGATAATTTTCAGATTCATTTCTGCTGTGCCACGATGGGAACACCTGAGGAAATAGTTTTACGCTCATCTGTGGGAGACAAATACTGGGACAAAGCTCAGAACTAGTCTGCTAAGGACATCTGTGCCTCTGTAACAGTTGGCAAGCTGCCATCACCTTTACCACAAAACCACTCCAGCAGTACGGGTGTCCATCCCAACCATCTCCCATTTGACTCAGTCCCCCATCAAAGCTGCCATTGCACCTAATAGAACTCATCCTGGAGCTAGAAATAGGGTAACCAACCATCCCAGTTTGCTCCAAACTGAGGGTTTCCCAAGATGCAGGACTTTCAGTACTAAAATCAGAAAAGCCCCAAGCAAAGCAGAATAAGTTGGTCCCCCAGGTAGGAAACATGGCACTTATTCACCACAGTAGGAAAGGTGGCACTTCAGAATTCTACACTGGGGAGTTGGCGACTGTCAAAATGTGAATGAGGGGTCCGCGGATGTGGGGCAGCCACAATGACAGAGAATCTCTAAACCGCATGATTAAAACCATAAGTTACCATCCACATGTGCTGAATGTGCGTGCTTTCTCATTACTGTTCTTATTTTACTATCGTTATCTCATTTAATCTTCCCCACAAAAATATATTATTTGTTCAATGCGGTATTAAGTCCTGCTCTCATGGATCTTACATTGTTGCGGGGAAATCAGACAACAAACAAAGAAACTGACATCCCTGTGGGTGTGTTTAATGGAGTTTAAAGTTTAATGGAGCCAGGAGGCTACTGGAGAACAATGTTGCAGAGGCAGCTACTTTGGACATGGTGGTCAGAGGTCAGGGAAGACATTTCTGAGGAGGTGACATCTGAGCTGAGACTTGAGAGATGACAGGGAGCCAGACATACAGCGAGCGATCTAGCCAGCAGGCAGCCAGAGCAAAAGCCTCGAGGTGGGAATGGAGCTTTGCAGCCTCGGAAAGCAGACAAGGGCTCAGTGTGGCAGCAACAGAGCCAGAAGAGCAGTGAGTGGCATAAAAAGGATTTAGGTCTGGTGGACCATGGTATGGAGTATGGATTTCATTTTAACATCCGTGGGAAGCTCGCAGAGTGTTTTAAGTAGAGGACTGGAATTATCTGATTTTCATGTTATATCCAAGGTCACAAGGCTGATGAATGAGAAATGAAATTTGAAGCCAGGTATATATCACTACAGAGCCCTGTTCTCAGCGACCATGCCAGCTGACTCCATCCAGGATTAATAAGCAAGTGCCCCTTTTTCATTCACACATCCATTCTGTGTGTCTACCCGTGTGACTGTTGATTCTACAGCGCTGATTCTCCACTGGGGGTGATTTTTAACACCCAGGGGCATTTGGCAAGGCTTGGAGATATTTTTCGTTGTTACAGCTTGGGGTGGGGCTGCTGCTGGCATCCAGTGGGTAGGAGCCAAAGATGCTGGTAAATAGCCTACAATGTACAGGACGACCCCCTCCACAAAGAATTATCCAAAACGTCAATACTGTTCTATGGTGGCCAGCACATCATTACATTCTTTCTCAAGTGCAAGGACAGGTCAACGCAAAAGAAATCTGAGGCGCCTTCCCATTCTCTTAATATGTGTGTTCTCTTTTTCAAAGCAGGCAGCACGCCTGTGGCTGTGTTTCCCAAGCCAGGCAGGGGACAATACACCAGGCAGTTCCCACGGGCAAGCCGGCGGCTGGAGCTGGATGAGCTCTCCTCCCAGCGCCAGTATCTGGACATTGGGGCTGGAAACGTCAGGGGATGAAGGCTGTCCCCGGAGCCCTGCTCAGTTACACTTGCCCATGCTGTCCTGCAGTCTGCTCTCCCCAGTGACATCTGAACACACGGCCCCTGGAAGTCCCCTCATAATGCAGCAGGTTAGGGATCTGGCGTCCCAGCAGCAGCTCGGGTCGCTATTGTGGCACAGGTTCGAGCCCTGTCCCAGGAGCTTCCACAGACTCCAAGAGTGGCCAAAAAAAAAAATTAAAAAATAAATGGACTCATGGCCCCTGCTGCACCCCAAGTACCTTTTCCTATGCATATTCACCAATCCCACACCCTCCAGGAGACCACAGGAGCAGACCACACAGTGCACACGGCACTGGAGACAACCCACTCACACTGGACTGATGGACAAGCCTTCAGAGACCCTCGTGCTCTTGCACCTCCACATGCCAATACCGTAGACAGGGCACCATCTGCACAGCACACACAGCTCATCTGCCCCTGGGATGGACTGAGTGCCTCCCGTGCGCCACCCGCTGAACTAAGCACTTCAATACATCATCTCTTTATTTGGGTCCCTTCCAAAACAAGCCTCAAAGCCAACATTTGGCGGCAAAAAGTTGGGTTGGGAAGTGATTCGGTGATGACTTGGAGGGAATGGGGAATTAAGACAGCAAGGGGAGGGGATCCCACGGTGGCGGGGGGGGGGGGCGGTGTGGGGGGGTCCTAGAGGCATTACTGCTCCAGGCAGCTGGGGCTGGGGCCTGCAGGGGCCTCTGGGAGACCACGGGCAACGGGCCCCGGAGTGCCCCCCCTACCCCCGTCCCCCACTGGAGGTGAGGAAGCTGTGACACTGAGCCACCAACTTCTGCCCCTCATTGAGGGATGTTCACAGGACAGCAAGTCGTTGGCGTCTCCTTCCTCTGGCACACCAGTCACTTCCAGCCCCAAGACAGCTCTGTCGGGCAGAGACCCGGAAAGCAGGGGCAGGTGTGGGAATCATGCTCAGGTAACCTCCAGGTAGGCTGAGGGGATACAGGCGGGACACCAGCAGCACTGGCTCCATCTCCCAATCCACCCAGAAAGGTGGCAGAATGACTGCTTTTTTTTTTTTTTTTTTTCCTGGCCACCCCGTGGCATATGGAGTTCCCATGCCAGGGATCAGATCTGAGATACAGTTGCAACCTATGCTGCAGCTGTAGCAATGCTGGATCCTTAACCCACTGCGCCAGACCAGGGGTTGAATCTGTGTCCCAGGGCTACAGAGATGCCATCAATCCTTTTACACCATAGCAGGAACTCCAGGATGACTGCATTTTAAATAAATCAATAAGGGTTAAAAGAGTTTCCATGTACCTGCGCCAGGCCACCTGATTCATGAAATGTGGAACCAGGATTCAAACCCAAGCCTGTCTGAAGGCAAAGGCTACATTCTTCTTTTTATTTATTTATTTGTCTTCTTAGGGCCACCCCTGAGGCATAGGGCAGTTCCCAGATCCCAGGCTAGGGGTCGACTTGGAGCTACAGCTTCGGCCTACACCACAGCCACAGCCACAGCCACAGCAGTCCCAGATCCAAGCCTCATCTGCAACCACAGCTCATGGCAACGCCGGATCCTTAACCCACTGAGTGAGGCCAGGGGTTGAACTCGAATCCTCCTGGATACTAGCCAGGTTTGTTACTGCAGAGCCACAACAGGAATGCCATAAAACCCACATTCTCTACCCATTGTATTAGCTTCCTGGGACCGCCATCACAAAGGACCACAGATCAGGGTACTTAAACAAGAGAAATGCAGTGTGTCACCATTCTGGAAGCTAGAAGTCTGAGATCAAGGTGTCCCACAGGGTTGATTCCTTCTGGAAGGCTCTGAAGGAGCGTCTATGGCATGCCTCTCTCCTTGCTTCTGGCCACTTGCTGGCAATCTTGGACGTTCCTTGGCTTGTAGATGCGTGACCCTCATCTCTGCTTTCATCACATGTCAGTCTCCCTCTGTGCATATCTCTGTGGCCAAATGTCCCAGTTTTTATAAAGACATCAGTTGTATTGGATTGGAGCCCATCTCAATGACCTCATCCTAACTAATTCCATTGCAATAACCCTTTTTCCAAAGGTACTAGAGATTATGACGTTCAAATATGATCTAAAATACGAATTTTGAGGGGACACGATTCAGTCCGTAACACCCACCAAGCTTGCGGCTGCTCTTCCATTCTCCACGGGCCCTCGTTCTGATCCTCTTTCATCCTCTGAGCTTGTCCCTGCGTCCTGGACAGAGAACTCTAGCGTACGTCCCCAGCAGCTCTTGGTGGCTCTACCCATCAGGCGGCGAGTATGATTTCGTCACAGCCAGAGGGCAGAGGACTGCAAGGGATGGAGGAAATCTGGGAGAAGGTCTCAGAGAAAGGGCTTGGCCTCAAGGTCCACCTCACTGTCACCTTCATCACTGAGATGCAATCATCAGATCCAATAACGAAAAGTATCATGGAAATAAAACACTGCCAAAATTCTTTCTAAAATTGCAAGTGCATGCAGTGAGCAGTCTGGGTTTATGAAGAACAAATTATGCCAGACACACTTGATTGTGCCTTTGAGGGAACTAAGAAATTAAGGGACGGGAAGGATGGGAGAGACACAATACGTCTTGATTTTAATACAGCAATTGATACATTGTCTTGTGGAATTGTCCCTGCAAAATTAATTCAAATTGGCTTGGGGAGAGCTGTCCCTGGGGTTGAAAACCAATGGAAAGATAAATAAACAAATAATGATTAAAGGAGAAAACCGAAGCCCACAGCCCTGAGGCAGGGAAAGGAGGGAGGAGATGGGAGAAGGTGGGGGCCTGGCTTTTGCATCAGACTCAGAAATGCATGGAGGTGCAGAAAGGGAGCTGGGTGTTCGTTTGGGGAGGTGGGGAAGGGGCGACCCAGACAAAGGGTAGACCAGAACCCTTCAAGCAGGGGGGCTCACCTCGGCTCTCCATGTGGTAGGTCACATCATCTACCCAGAGAGATTGGGGAACTGGGGGCTGGACCCAGAAGAAACCCATACCCTGGGTGGGGTGAACTCAGTAAAAAATAAATACAGTTATACAGTTGACTTCAGTAGCTGTGTCAGGTACTAAGTCTTTCTTTTTTTTTCCCCATTTATTTTATTTTTTTTATATTTCCTTCTTTTTTTAAGGTCACACCTGTAGTACATGGAAGTTCCCAGGCTAGTGGTTGAATCAGAGCTTACACCAGATCCAAGCTGTATCTGCAAACTATGTTATAGCTTGTGGCAATGCCACATCCTTAACCCACTGCTCAAGGCCAGGGATTGAGCCTGCATCCTCACAGACACTATGTTGGGTTCTTAACCCACTGAGCCACAATGGGAACTCCATTTTTTAAAATGAAATAGAGAACTACCATTTGATCTACTAAGTCTTGATCGAGGTTTTTTGCTTTGACAAATGCAGAATATTTGAAGTCACCCATTCCTCAAAACCATGGGAGCTTGACTTGGGTTCAGAGTGTTGGAGACGGCAGGGCCTTGGTAGAGGGGCCCCTCCCTGCACAGATGGAGAGACTCAGACCCACAGAGAGAGAAGAAGACAGCGTCTTAGATATGCAGACTCATGGGCCTGAGATTCCGAGGTTCAGACTTTCATGCAGCTGGGATAAGGCCCAGGAACCGTCATTTTTAACAGGTTGATGGCAGGTGATTCTGGTCTGTGGATTACACTGAGAAACACCGGCCCACATTCAGGCTTGCTCCTTCTTTTCTTAACTTTTTTTCCCCTCCTCTTCCCTGCCTTCCCTCCTTCCTTCCTTCCCTCCCTCCTTCCTTCCTTTCTTTCTTCCTTCCTTCCTGAATGTTCCTTCCGGAACATTTTGTTACGTGCCTACCTTATGAATGGCATCCCGGGTCCTAGGGCTGCAGAGATAAGAGTGACATCCATCTTTGCAAAGTGGACAGTTAGAACCCCCAGTGGGATAGTTTATAGGAAGCATGCAGGACAAAGGTCATGTCCAAGGCACTATGCAAACACCATCCACAAAATCCAGACCGTTGGAAACCATAGGACAAGAACCTGGTT
The DNA here is from genome assembly GCF_016906955.1 of Phacochoerus africanus. NCBI lineage: Eukaryota > Metazoa > Chordata > Mammalia > Artiodactyla > Suidae > Phacochoerus > Phacochoerus africanus. The sequence goes on from NC_062552.1 coordinate 37,410,617, forward strand.
TCCTCAATAAAGACACTGCCAGGGCAAAAATAAGAGGGAGGGAGAACCTACAGATTAAAAGGGACTGAAGGCATAGATCAGTCAATTTAATGTGAGACCTCATCTGGATGCTGATTGGAACAAACTGACGGTTAAAAAGAGCATTTGTGAGACAATCAGGAAAATGTGAACATCTGTGGATATTTGATGATTTTAAGCAATTATAAAGCACTTACATTGTGGTTAATTTTTAAAACAGCCCTTATTTTTTAGACATAGATACTCAAATGTTCATGGATGAGACAATATGTCTGGAACTTGTCTAATCTAGTGTGGGTGTGGGGATGCATGTGTGTGTGTGTGTGTGAGAGAGAGAGAGAGAGAGAGAGGAAGAGAGAGAGAGAGAGGAAGAGAGAGAGAAAGGAAGAGAGAGAGATAAGGTTGTCCCTGAGTTGATGATTGTTAAAGCCGATGAGTATGTGAGAGGTCAAGATACTATTCTCTCTACCTCGTATATGTTTGAAGTTTTCACAATAGAAGTGAAAGAAAGAGAGGAGAGACAGTGGAAGGAGGAAGGAAGGGTGGAAGGGAGGGAGAGAGGGAGGGAGGAAATGCTGGTGACAGGTAGTGTAGGAAACTGTAGATGGATGACCAGAGTCAGGGAAGGTATCCTGAGGGCTGGGGGCAGGACTCGGCTCAGAGAAGGACTGGGCGTTGGTCAGGCCAGGAAGTGAGCGCCGGCGGGTGGGACGCCTCCTGGAAAGAGCAAGCTCCCTGCGGAGACCACAGGAGAGGAACAGGGACCTGAGCTGGTCGCGCTGGTCTCAGGAGCCCGGGATGCTGGTGGGGAAGGGGGATAACCAAGAATCTCAGACCAGGAGGCGTGGGGAGATGGAGAGACACATGCTTGGCTCCGCCCCCCTTGGGCTTCTCTGTGGTGATTGGACCGCAATGGGGAGAGCAAATGAGGGAAAACAAGTTACGGCCATTTAAGGGTCCAGATGAACGCGAGAAGCCTCTGAACTAAAGCATGGCCCTGGGAAGGGAGAGCTGGATTGAAGACATGGAATGCATAGGGCTTAGTGTCGAGTGGCAGGGAGGTGTCTGGAGTGGCTCCACAGATCACGAGGCTTTTCATATCCTTGTCAAAACATTGAGGGAACATGGTATATCCGTGATACCGATTTTCCCAAGTTTCAACTACTGAAGTGATGGAGAGATAAAGGAAGACTTTGCAGGTACTGCCCCCCATCCCCCACATGAACAAAACTCAGTGATTACTTGGAATCACTGGAGATTAGTGTGACCCCTGGGGAGGGGGCTGCCTGGCCAGAGCGAGCAAAGCCACACTTCCCATTTTCTTGGCAAAAACAAGAAAAGCCATTTGTGCTCATGAAAGCTTCTTCCCTCCTCCGAGACATCTCTAGACATTATGGAGATGGCTACTTGCTAAAGCATTTATTCAACAGCCATTTACAGGGAGCCCACCACGTGGCAGGCACTAAGTGCTGAAATTGAATTTATTTCCTATATTAAATCTCGGGAAAGGTTGAGAAGCCTTGTCAGTGAGGCCTCCAGGTGGAATTTCTATTCCTTTACAGAATAGCATGTGCATTGTGTGCTGTGCTTTTAAGTGTTCCTGTTGCTTCTTTGAAGGAAAAAAAAATAAGACCTCGGCCTCTTGGGGTGTTGAAAAACAGGGGGGCTGCATATTCTAGTGGTTAGCTTGAAGGAGCAGCACATACTTCTTTTTTCTGAAGCCATCTCAATTCACTGCAATGTTTCATTAAAATGGTATTTGAGGAGTTCCCGCTGTGGCCCAGTAGATTAAGACTCTGACTGCAGCAGCATGTGTCACTGCAAAGGTCAGGGTTCAATCCCTGACCCAGAGTAGTGGGTTATATGATCCAGCATTGCCAAAGCTTCAGTGTAGGTTGAAGCTGTGGCTTGGATTCAACCCCTGGCCCGGGAACTTCAATATGCCAGGGGTGCAGCCATGAAGCTAATAAATAAAGTAAAATGTAAAATGGTGTTTGAGGTGTTCCCTAGTGGCCTAACACTTAAGGACTGGTCATTGTCACTGATGTGATGTGAGTTCAATCCCTGGCTCAGCAACTTCTGCATGCTGCAGGAGAAGCCAAAAAAAATTTTTTTAATTAAAATTAAAATAAATTAGTATTTGAGGGGAGAGAATATTGTTGCTTTTTTTTTTTTTCTTTTTAGAGCCAAACCCATGGCATATGGAGGTTCCCAGGCTAGGGGCTGAATCAGAGCTGTAGCCACTGGCCTACACCACAGCCACAGCAATGAGGGATCCGAGCCATGTCTGCGACCTACACCACTGCTCACAGCAATGCCAGATCCTTAGCTCACTGAGTGAGGCCAGGGATCGAACCTGCATCCTCATGGATAGTAGCCATATTCGTTGCCCTGCCCCACAATGGGAACTCCTATCGTTGCTATTTTTAAAGATCAACTTGAAGTCCGGGATTGATTGGATCATCTGGAATGTGTCTTTTTGGGAGTCAAATCTGTTAATTAGTCCCCAGTATCTATTCTCCACTCCTGCTTTTAGCAATAGGATCCCAGTGTTTCCGCTCTGGACTCCCATTGGCATACACTTCCCAGTCTCCCTTGCAGCTGCCTGTGTGGGGCTCAGGGACCAGGTTCTTGCCACAGGGATTTAAGGAGAAATGAGGCCACACCTTCTGGGTCTTGCCCTTAAAATGCCCTTTTACCACCTGGACATAGTGCCCATGAATCAGCAGTGACCAGGTGGAGAGGACAACATCCTAGAAAAGGTCAACCCTGATGGCCTTATAGGCTTGGCCCACCTGCCCACCGTGGCCCACCTGTCTGTCTCTGGATGGTCACATAAGAGAAAAGGAAACCCTCTGAATGCTTGCGGTTGCTTTGTTACAGCAGCTTAGCCCACATCCTAACACATTCATTACTGCAGTAAAATTTTTTATCGTAATATTTAAAATGCTTTGGTACAAATGATCACAGACTCTCCTTCTCCCCTTTGCCCCAAACACACAGCTCTTTAGGCTCCCTCTGCTCTGGGCAGTAGCGCAAGGGGTCCCACGACGGTGACTTCATCTGTTTTTGCTCTTTTACATTCAAACTGCTGGAGAAGCACCATGTCCCTGCAAAATTTTAAACAGGAAACAGCTCATCTTTTTTTCCTTTTTAGGGTCACGCCTGCAGCAGATGCAAGTTCCCAGGCTGTGTCGAATAGGAGCGACAGCTGCCGGCCCACAGCACTGCCTCGGCAGCACTGGATCCGAGCTACATCTGCAGATCTGCGACCGACACTAAAGCTTGCAGCAACGCCAGATCCTTCACCCACTGAGCAAGGCCAGGGATCGAACCTGCATCTCCATGGATACTAGGGTTCTTAACCTGTTGAGCCACAATGGGAACTCTGGGAATGGCTCACTTCTGAAAGCATAGTTTACCCTTGAGATGTTCAGTTTTTCCGTGTCTTGATCTCTCTGTTGGAGAGCGTGTTTGCCTTGTAAGTATTTGTGTTAGAGCAGCGAGGTGGCTTCTGTTTACCCTGGAAAGTTTTCTAGTGTGTCCTGTCCAACTGGAAGGCTCCTGGGATCCTCTCGTCCCCCTTCCCAGGGACTCAAATTCCCGCAGTTCTGGTTAAGCCCTTGGGGGTGTGAGCCCATTGTTACTTGACAAGGAGCAGCCCACAGGTGAGAGGTGAGGGGGGTGCACCAAGTAAAGACATTCTGTTTCCTTTTTGCTAGAAGAAGGAGGAATAAAAGAGCAGGGGAAAATCACAGTAATAGAATTAAAAAAAAAAAATCCTTGTCAGGCAACCCTTTAGGCAGAAGAAAGGTGTTGAGAAATCAAGCAAACACTGACAGCATGCCACAACTCCCAGAAGGCTGGGTGTCGCCCGTGTAAGCAGCCTGAGAAAGAGAAAGGAAGCATTTGGAGAAAATTAAATAGAAACTAGATCACTGCAGGTGAGAAGAAATGAAAATCCACCACTGATCCAGGTCTCCGTTAGACTGAGCAGCTCACAAAACGCACTAACCCCTCTATTGAAACAAAGATAAAGGTTCTGAGAGCTCCTGTCGCCTTCACCAGCCCTGCCCAGATCTGGGGACAGGGAGCCTGCAGGGCACTGAGCTCCCACCTGGCTGACTGTGGGGTCCATGTGGCAGCCACACCACCCAATGCACCTGGCTTGAGTCTCAAAGTCACCCACGTCCCCTGTGCAGCCTCCTCCCCTGAGCCCCTCACCAACCTGACAAGTGGAAACTGTGGGATATTGCTGCCATACAGACCTGGGTTCAAATCCCAGCTCTGCTACTTTGTGGTTCAATAGTCTTTGACAGATTACTTAATGGTTCTCTCTCTGTTTCCTCCTCGGTCAATTCACAAGGCTGTTTAAGGATTAAAGGAAGCGATGGATATTAAATGACTGCTCTTCTGTGAAGATCAACTCCTTTCCTTCCTCTTGGTCTTCAGATTGCAAGGCCCCAGTCCTGCCCTAAGACCTGAGTCCTCCACCCCTCCACCCAATAGCCTTCGGACAGGCTTCCCTTCAAGACTAGGTCTCTGCACCCACCCCAGACCTCTGTGACGGCTTCTCCCCCTACCGATGGCCCCCGACATGTTCCCGAAGGTTCTCGTCTCCTTGCAGAAGGAATTCAGAAACGAGGGGGAAATTGAGAAAAGTGAGGGTTTATTTAAGTGAGAAGTACTCCTCTTAAAGAGAGGTAGGCAGGGAGGCAAGCAGCTGCTCTGAGTTTCTCTGGCATGCCAGTTATGAGGGGCATCTGATTACATGGACAGAAGGGAAGAGGGATTTTTGTCCTTATTCAGCTTTGATGGGAAATGTTATGGTGTCAGTGCATGATGGGTACTTATTATCTGCATAGCTAATTTTATTATAATTTTATTGTAATGAGGGCATAATGAGCAACAGGTTATATTCAGAAGCTGGAGATTTGCGCCATTTTCTACTTTTCTTTGTCTGCCTCCAGGGTGCTTACCACCCCAAAATGTGTGGTTTCCTGTCAGTCTGGAGGTTCCTGCTTTTCTTTGTCTGCCCATGGGCTCCGCTATTTTCCTGATGCACGGTTTCCTGCCATCTGGTCCCGTGCCCCCCTTTCTCTGCTCATACCTCGTAATCTACCTGCTATAACAAACGCACCCCCATTCCAGGCCAGCGTTAGAGCTGAGTGGCCTGGACCATCAGCCCCGCCCTGCCCTCTGGGCCAGCCTGCCCTCCCCAGAGGCCAAGATACAGCACTCGACCCAGGAGGATGAGCTGAGGAAACCTCCCAGGCTTCCCCTTCTGACCAGGTCACCAGCCTGTTGCCAGGTTCAAATCTTGCCTTTGCGCCTTCACAGCGCTGTGACTCTGAAGCCCACTTTTCTCTGGACTTCTCCTTATGGGAGATGATTCAGTGTCCTCATTATTTAAGCCAGTTTGACTCAGTTTCTGTAACCCCCAGCCAAGCAGATACACGACCTAAGATCTGCCACTCAAAGGGGAAGTTCTCGTCACCTCAGCAAGGCATCATTTTCCTCGGGGCACATCATTCTGTCTTTACTACTTGATTTTCTTCCAGTGGGGTTGACTCTGGCCCCTCCAACCCCAACCCTCCCTCTTGGTTTTGGTAGCACTCACTCCCCTGCCAGCTTCCGCTGTATGGTCCGTTGCGATGCACCCATCTCCCATCAAAGCCGATGCACCCATCTCCCATCAAAGCCGAGACCTGGGTAGACTCATCAGAGATTTAAAAAGCCTTTGACAGCTTTTGGAATACTTTTGTGAATGCTTCCTGGGGCTCTGGGTTGAGATGGAGGACTCAGTCTCATTTGAATGAACTGTCACTCAGACAGGGGCACTGTCTACCCCTTAGCTGGGAAGGGGTGTGGTAGGGAGGGGGCACTCAAGGATTTCTTGCTAATTGCTAATTGCTACACAAGGTACCTACAGAGTTCAAAGAGTAGAGCCAACTGTTGTAGTCTGTCCATGTGGGTTGGAAAAAATTTTCCAGACTCGTAGTGGGGTGAAAAAAAGGAAGAGTTTATTGAGGTAAGAGATGCTGCTAGGGAGTTCCCGTTGTGGCTCAGTGGTTAAAAAACCCGGCTAGCATCCATGAGGACACAGGTTTGATCCATGGCCTCACTCAGTGGGTTAAGGATCTGGTGTTTCCATGAGCTGTGGTGTAAGTCACAGACGTGGCTCAGATCCCACTTGCTATGGCTCTGGCATAGGCTGGTGGCTACAGCTCTGATTAGACCCCTAGACTGGGAACCTCCATATGCCGCGGGCGTGGCCCTAAAAGACAACAAAACAAAACAAAACAAACAAATGAACAAACAAAAAACCAGAGCGAGATGCTGCGAGCACAGCAGGATGACTTCCTGATGATCAGGGAGAGCCCAAGATGAGAGCATGGTCGTGTCTGTTTTTATAGCCCAGGGAGAGGAGAGGTCTTGCGATACACCTGCCGACCTGCTGACCTGCTGATTGGTTGGGAAAGAGGGGTCTTACAATACACTTGCTGGTTGGTTGGGGGCATGTAAGGCGCCCATGGGGGCAGGGTGAGGAGTGGCTCACATACCTTTCCTAGATGGGGGCAGAGAGGAGTAGGCCAGGTTGCTCAAGGTGGGGGAGGGGCATCCCATGAGATGGGCGGGGCAGTGATGAGGACCTGGTAGTCCTTGTCTTGGCCAGAAGCTTTGAGTTCTCTCTCCTTGAAGGGGTCTGGAAGTTCAGCACCAACCACTTGCTGTCCACAGCAGGACCCCAGGTTCCCGGGGTCACACTTCCTCTAGCCTTGCCACACTTCCTCCAGCTACAGTGCTGTTTCAGGCCGCAGCCTCTCGGTGGCTCCGGCTCTACAGGTGGCTCAGCTGGCAATGAGTGAGCACCTGCTCTGTGCAGGCCCTGGGCTAGGCTTGTCCTTGGGGACCCCTGACAGCCCTGCACCAACCTGCAACCCACATACACCTGCAGGACCGACTGTGAACACCGCTTGGTACAACAAAACAGGCTTGTGGGCCAGAGGCTTCCTGCTCTTAGGGAAATAAAGACCCTAAGTGTCCAACCTGAAGGAGAATCTGGGGACCATCTGCTCTGGAGTTTCTCAAGTGTTAGTGGGCAGAGTTTTTCTTCAAGTGAAATCTTTTTTTTTTTTTTTTGTCTTTTTTGCTATTTCTTGGGCCGCTCCCGCGGCATATGGAGTTTCCCAGGCTAGGGGTCTAATCGGAGCCGTAACCACCGGCCTACGCCAGAGCCACAGCAACTTGGGATCCGAGCCGCATCTGCAACCTACACCACAGCTCACGGCAACGCCGGATCGTTCACCCACTGAGCAAGGGCAGGGATCGAACCCACAACCTCATGGTTCCTAGTCGGATTCGTTAACCACTGCGCCACGACGGTAACTTCCTCAAGTGAAATCTTAATCATTATTCAGTACAGAGTGTGAAACAGACAAAAGGGGGCCACCCTGCTTGAAGCCAGGGAGATGCTAGCCCTGCTCTGCCCTTCATCCCATTCATAAGCCCCACAGGGGTCCACAGACCCTAGAGAAAAACTCTAGGCAAGGTGTCATGTTTCTTTCCTCTCTGATTCCATGTGGCATTCAAATGTCATTTGCATTCCCCAGGGTATTCCAAACAGAGTGTAAAAACTACAGGTCTTGTCTAGTTCTCTGAGGGTTTATGGAGGAGAAAGTGGAAACCTGGGAGGTGAAGTGACCCCCCTGGGTCCCCAGCCTGGGCTTCCAGTTCAGCCTCTCTCCAGAACATTCTGCCAATGGCTGAAAGGCACTCCATGCCACCCCAGTTTTGTCCTGAGCATGACATCCCATCTCGGTCCTTTCTGACTCTCCAGGAGGCATCTTCCAGGCTTAAGAATCCTGGAAAGCAAGGTGCTTTGTATGAAATGCAGGCTGTGAGCAGAGGTGTGGCATGAGAGGCCACTGCACAGGGGTTGGGAGGGGAGACCAGATCCTGATACAAGGCACTGCCTGTCTGGAACAATGAAGGCCCGGTGTCAGTCTAATTACAGGCCTGTCACTAGTCATTAGTTCTGCAGAGGGGCTGGCAGGGTGGGAAGGAAGAAGCGTGAAGGGAAAGTGGGGAAGCAAGAGGGAACTCAGCTAGGAGAGCCCTGGGGAGAGCAGAAGAGGGGGCCAGTCTGCTGTGGGCAGCCCACGTCCCTCCCCCCACCTCGTCCCCGTGATTCCCGCTCAGCACCCAGAGGACAGTCTGGCAAAGGCCTGCTGACCCAGTCCTCTGTCCTGCTGCAACCTGTGCTCCTGGGCACTGCGGGCTGCTTCTCCACCCGCCTCTGACTACAGCAATTCACGGATTCATGGGTCACTCATTCAACAAATATTCATTCAATCTGTACTACGTGCCTGGGATTTTTCTGGGCACTGAGGATACAGTGGTGACAGGTCTGATTAGGAGGAGCAGTCAGACAAAGATGAGCAGGGCCCTGAAGGAAGTAGAAGGGGATCTAGATCAATAGAATAGCAGGTGCAAAGGGCCTGGGGCACGGCTGCAAGGTGGCTCACATGCCAAGGGAGACCTAGTAGTGGAGCAGAAGGAGGAAGGGGAGAAGGTGGCAAATGAGTCAGAGTCACCCTCGGGGGACAAAGTGTGAGGTGCAAGGGTGGGAACAGGGAGATAGGCCAGGAGGCTGATCCAACGATCCCTGTGTGTGATTAGGGTAGTGCAGTGGGGTGGTGAGAAGTGGTTTGTCTTTAATTTAAAGAGCTTATATTTTAGATATTCTGACCTCAGCTCTCATCATCTCCCTCCACAATGGCACCCCATGTGGAGTTCCCATCCTGGCGCAGGGGAGACAAATCCGACTAGGAACCATGAGGTTTTGGGTTCGATCCCTGGCTTTGTTCAGTGGGTTAAGGATCCAGTGTTGCTGTGAGCTGTGGTGTAGGTCGCAGACACGGCTCAGATCCCAAGTTGCTGTGGCTGTGCTGTAGGCCGGCGGCTGTAGCTCCACTTCAACCCCTAGCCTGGGAACCTCCATACGCAGCGGGTGAGGCCCTAAAAAGCAAAAAAAAAAAAAAAAAAAAAAAAAAGGCAATGACCCCTCCATCAAGATTCTGTCTGTCCTGGATCACAGGCTAATAAAGGGCTTGGAGTTTCTTTAGTGCCATCCTCCTGTGAGAAGGTCTTTCACCAACACACCCTTTTCGCTTCTCCCAGGTTCTTATCCAGGTAGGTGGGAGGCCCCGCCGTCTGGCCCCAGATGGGCATCCAGGAGCCAAGCGCAGGGCTTGTGTTAATAAAGGCAGGATTAAGGTCTTTGTTGGGGGATGGGTTGGCAAGTGTAGCCACCCTGATGAAAGAGGATGCTCAGGACAAAGGGGGACCTCAGCCAGGGCGGCAAGAAGTGGGAGTGGGGGGAAGAGAGTCATTTCCCACCTCAACCCCTGGCAGATCCTGAAGATGGCATGGTCCCTCCATGGTAGCAGAGGCTTGGCGATGTGTGATCCAGGCATCGGAATCCCCAGTGGAAGGTGCTGGACCGATCACATCACACTCTCCCAGGCCAAACCCCTCCCTCACACGCGTGGGACCGAGGCCAGGACCAGGGCTGCCGCAGCATCCTCAGGACGGGAGTGAGTGAGGCTGTGTGCTCCTCTCCTCCCCACCCCCATTCTTTGCAAATGACACTTTTGGAAGTAACCAGAGACCTTGTCAACATTCAGGATGCCATCATGGAGGCAAGACATCTTAGTTTACCCGTGACCGTGAAGAGCAGCAGGTAATTATATGGCATTGAACTAGATGGCTATATCAAACAGATGGTGTTATTTCATTTTATTTTTTACAGTTATGTGTTTTTTTAAAGGAGTGACCAGAGATGGATGGTGGCAAGGTTGTGGAAGTGCCAGTGGGCGGCCCCGCTCATGGCCGAGGAGGAGCTGTTACGTTGGAGGATTCGGACCCTTTGTATGTGCCTGTCCCTCGGCTGGACAGAAGGCTTCACGTTCCCACCACGTCATCATTTCTCTGTCCACACTCCTGACATAGCTGATGCTCTTTCAGTGTCTGCTAAATAGACGGAGGACTGAAAGGAGAGGTGAGGAGGGCTGCCCTGTCCCCAGTGCAGTGCCCGGGACACGGGGAAAGTGGCTGAGGATCATCACGAGGATGACGTTGTGCCCACCCCGGGTCCCGCTCCAGTCCAGGGTCTGCTCTCTGCTCCCTTGGGTGAGCGCTTCGCCCCCAGCAGCCAGGAGAAGTAAGCCTGAGTCCTGGGGGCTGTTACCCCTTCAGGGCAACATGCTAACATACGCTGATAGGTGTGGAGACCAGCTTTGCTGGGGGTTGGTTGGGGACGGCGTGAGTGCTTTTCAAATCTTGGGAGAATGGCCCGCTTGGCTTACTGAGCACAAGCCTGGCCGCTTCAACAGGAGGAAGGTCCTGCCCAGAGGATCCAAGCTGCAGCCCCAGGATGGGGAGAGGACAGCAGACTGTGGGGCACCTCCATCCCCATAACAATGGCAGCAGGAGCTACTACCAGCTGCCCGGCCATCCAGGGCACAGGACACCTTCTCCCCCATCTGCTCTGAGCACACTGCCCTCTGGACGGTGACAGCCAATGTGAAAGGCCCTGGCACCCTCGAAGATTCCAAGGGGACCAACGACCTGCCCACCCACAGTTCTGCAGGAAGTAAGAGCCATGGCTGGAGGTGAGCCCTGACTTTCCAAACTCCCGGTCCTTCGACTACACTACTGAGCTCCCTGAGAGGGTGAAGTTCAAAGCCGGGGGTGGGGGTAGGAGGCTGAGCCATCATTTATCCTGAGCCCATCCCTTCACAGTTGAGGCCCAGGAAGAAAGAAGTGAACGGGCCCCCCCCCCTGTGCCCAGGACCCGGCCCTACACACACTCAAGGTCACCTAACAACCCCCCCTCCCTTGGAGGGGTCCTTTCTCTTGACACCATGTCCCGCTGTCACCTTTTCCTCTCCAGACCATATTTCCTCTCTATGGTGAGACAGCTATGGCAGTTTACAGCTGTTTACCAGCAGTCAGATAGAGGACGACCTAAGTGGAATATAAACTATCGAATTAAATTCCCCTCCTCAAATGCGGCCCAGATTCGCTCTACCTGAGAATTTCAATCAGTGCTCGTGATTTCTCCCTGGGCCTTGATGGAGTGCAACAGACCCGTTCTCTGCCTGCCGTTGGAGCCGGGCTGCTGCTGTGGCAGGTGCCATTAGAGGGGAAAGGGATGTCCACGTAGAGGGGACGAAAATAAGTCACTGGAAAGTGCGGCTCTCTTGAGCTCCCGGCAATGCCATTAAACAGGCTGGAAAACAGCTTCATGTCCTGGAGGCTGAGTATCAGCCAGAGGCACGTGGGGGGGTGGGGAGGATGGTGGGGAGGGGCTGGGAGTTTGTCCTTCAGGGCACTTTTTAGGGACTCAAGGAAACCGTGGGTGTGGAGGAGGAATGACAGGTGAGAAGAGACACAGATTCCCTCCCAGCCTTTGGATGAGGCTCGTATCCAAACCAACTGCCAGCAAACCACCCACGGATATCAATCCAAAGAGATGGAACATGGCCCTCAGTATTTCAGAGCACAGAACGGCCCTGGGCTGGGGGCTCCTAGGTTCTGGTTCTGGTTCCATCATGTATTAGCCATGGGATCTTAAGCAGGTCACTTCTCTGGGCCTGCGTTTCCCTTCTCTGAAATTGCTTCCCCACCTGCGCTATGGGATGTGAAAGCTTTTGGAGCACTGCTGACTGTGGTACAAATGTACGAGGGGGAAATATAGGGGGCGGGAGGAGGAGCCCCCTGAGATCCTCCAGACCCCACAGACTCTAGGATTGACCTTGGGTATAGATTGACCTTGGGATGGGAGGAGCAAAGGCTGTGTATATCTTGGAAGGAGGGCTTGGCTGAGCGGCCATCCCAGAAGTGCCCTCTAGGGGGCAGCAGAGGAGGAGCTAAGGAGCCCTGATACCCTGGAGACTCCAGGCTCCTTCCAGTCCCAAGATCCCAAGGGTATTGAGGCGGGGTGAGGCGGGGAGGCCAAGGGCTGAGGCTGAGGTACCCCACAGTCTTAGAGATGGAGAGGTAAGGTACCCACGAGTTACGGGCCCCCTGGGACCGCTGCTTGCTGTTGGTCACCACCCCTTTGGTGGTGGCCTTTCCTTCCCCCATTGCTGGAGGCAGAAAAGAAGATCCCTCCAAGTCCTCCTTCCCTCACAACTATTCCCTCCTCAGAATGGACTTTCTTGACTGGTCAAGATACACCTTTAAGGTCCTGTGTTGGAGGGAAATAGAATCCAGCTTGCCTAAGATGTAAGGGGAAAAAAAGTCAAAAATCATAATTGTGCACCTACTATGTTCCAGATACTTTGGCGGCTGGTTTACAACCCTGATCTCATTTATTCCACATACTAACTAGTCCAAGTGGGTTAGCCCCATTTAACAGGTGGGGAAACTGAGGCAAGCTGCCCACAGCCAGCCAGTCCTCATTCAGCCACAACTCCATGGCGGTCCAGAGCCTGTGATGTTAACCCCACCCCCAGGGTATCGACAGGAAGAGAACCTGCTTCCCCATCCTCACCACTCGATGCCTGACTCTTATTTTAATTTAACAAAGAAGTAAGTCTATACCTGATACTGGGCACTGACACTCAAGTGGGGCAGAAGAGAAATACGTATTATGCCCTTAACACGAATTGGGCTCCTTGGCCCCTCTTGGTCCTGGGACGTTCTTCTAGTGTGTCCCCTCCCTCTCCCCCGTGATGCTCTCCATCTCCCTCTCAAGCTGCTCTCTGTCTCCACTGGTCCCCAACACGGGGGCTCCGAAGGGCTTCATCTTCAGCCCACTTCTCCCCCTACATCAGGGCTTGCAAATTTGAGTAACCCAGAGGCCGTGCAGAAATCCACATGGCAGGCTGAGGGTTAAACTGTCTCCTCAAGTGCGACAACCAAGGAAAAACCCCTGCCTGACTACAGGCCTTGACCACTTACCCGGCCCAACAAAGCACCCAAACAAAACAGAACACTGGGGGAGTTCCTGTTGTGGCTCAGCGGGTTAAGGACGCAACATTGTCTCTGAGGATGCGGGTTCAATCCTTGGCCTCGATCAGTGGGTTCAGGATCCAGCGCTGCTGCAAGCTGCAGCGTAGGTCGCAGATGCTGCTCAGATCCAGTGTTGCTAGGCTGTGGCGTAGGCCTGCAGCTCTGATTGGACCCCAGCCCAGGAACTTTCATATGTATGGCCATAAAGCCTGGGTGGGGTTGGGGAACACTGGCAACGCATGGGTGCTTAAATCTTCAACCCTGTGTTTCTGTTTTCCCAGGATGATTGCGTCTCTCTCAAGTCTTTCTCTACCTCTTCTATGGGGGTAACTCCTGAATCTGGCATCTTCAGGCCAGATCTCTCTCTTGAGCTTTAGCTTGAACTTGAGCTTGAGCTCTTTGGAGCTTGCACTAGAGGATCTGCTAACATCTCCAGCTACCCCCAGACCCGATATGGCCAACCTTGAACCTACCACCTCCTTTTTCTCTGCATCCTTCTGCCTGAAGTCTCCTCTCCCCTGCCCCCTGCCCCATCTCTTTCTCTCTTCCACTCACCCAAGCCCCAAGGCCAAGGTCTGTCCTTTCTCCTGCCCCATCCGATGACCACATCCTGCTGTTGACCATCCTTTCCTCCTCTCCAGTCTCCAAGAGCTGCCCTGGTTCAGGTGGTTACCCTGCCCCCAGCATATGGCCTTTGCCTCCTACCTCAGTCCCACTCTCCTCCCATGCATCCTCAGTCCTTGACCAAAACTGCAAATCCAGGGCCACTTCCAGCTTCCAAACCATCATCAGTAGGATGACTGGAGCCCCTCACCTCAGCGCTCAGGTGCCCCCTCAGCTTGGGAGCACCCCCTCTGGAGCCACCCCCAGCCCCTCTTTTTCTCTGAGCACAGTACTTGTCCTGCATATGCCCTGGACTATCACGTGGGAGGGTCACCAAGCCTGTTACTCCTTCTGCCTGGAAAACCCTCCTCTCCCACCCACCCAAACCTTACCTTTGCCTGAGTAACTGCTACCCAGGCAAATCATCCATCTGTGCCACTTCCTCCTAGAAGCCCTCCCTGACCTCCACAGAGTCTTGATCCAGGCACTCTCCTCAGAGGCCCCACTAACTGGTACCAGGCATCACTCGCAGCATCTTTTAACATAGTCTGTTTACTGTCTGGGACCCCATGTAGATGGAAGTTACCTCCCCAACATCTGTGACCCTTTTCTTGATTTTATCAAAGCAGGAAAATCTTCAGCCCTCAGGCGGATGATGATATTACTAGTTAACACTTACTGTGAGCTCAATACTATGCAAAGCAATTTTTACACTAACCTATAGGGTGTCATTGTCACCATTTTACAGATGGGAAAACTGAGAATGAGCAAAGCTAAGCACTCTGCCCAAGGGTATATAATTAAGAATTGGTGGAGGAGTTCCCTCGTGGCTCAGTGGGTTAAAGATCTGGTGTTGTTACTGCTGTGGCTCTGGTTACAGCTGTGGCACTGGTTCTATCCCTGGCCTGGGAACTTCCACATGCCATGGCATGGCCAAAAAAAAAAAAAAAAAAAGAATTGGTGGAGCCAGGGTTTGAACTCAGGCCATCTGGCTGCAGAGTCTGTGCTCTTATTGGAGATGCTATACTGCCTTTGCTGTGAATGATGCATCATCATTGGCTCACAGTGGTCATTTTTAGCATCCCTTTCCCATCAGCCTGTGAATGGTCCAGAAATGGACATGGGGCCTGGGTAAGGCCAAGGGGACATAAAAAGAAGTCAGCAGGGCGCTGCCGGGGAAAATATTCTTTCCTGATAAGAAGAGAGGTGAGGGCCCCTGACCTGCCTTCCTCCTGTCTTAGGGCATTAGGATACTGCCAGGGGGCTGGGCAGCCATTGCCCCCTGATGGGAGACATCGCTGACACATCAAAAATAGCAGAGCAGGAAGATGCCAAAAACCTGGGTTCTTGGTGACATTGCTGCACTGAGGAGCTGGCAGCTTCTGGAGATTCCAGCCCAGGACTTTCTTTTCTTTCTTTCTTTCCAGCTGCACCCACGACATATGGAAGTTCCCAGGCTAGGGGCTGAATCAGAGCTGCAGCTGCCAGCCTACGCCACAGCCACAGCAATGCCAGATTCTTCACCCACTGAGCAAGGCCAGGGATCGAACCCTCATCCTCATGGATACTAGTCGGCCACAATGGGAACTGCCCAGGATTTCTTTCTTATTTCATGAGATGAGTGTCTGAATTGCTTAAGCCACAATTAGGTGAACATTCGGTTACCAGCTGCCCAACCCATATGCTAAAATGCCTAGAACTGTGCTCAAATACAATAAGCTCTCCGCGAAGGGCTGTTTAATCAGTAAAATGCAAAAGAAGAAAAGGAGGATATATGGGGAAACAGGTTAAACTCAAGACACTGCACAAATATGGGAAAAGCTGAATTTTTTCTGAGCCTAGTTAGGCTCAGTGGGTTCAGCAGGGTTGTGGGCTCCGTGGCTTCGGTTGAGTTGCCACTTACTCCATTTCAAGTAGAAGAAAAGATGAAATTCCAGGTGCTGGGGTGGACACCAAACATCGCGAGAGGAGACCCTAGGAATCGCTCACAACCATTCACCGCTTCTCCTTGGAGAGTGGGTAGAGCCTGTCCAAGGGCTACAAATTTGGTGAGAATTTTCAGAGAAACACATCCAACCAAAAGGGGGAATGGTATGGAACTCACCCGGGGCCAGTCTCTAAGACAGAGAGCTGCAAAGTCCTCTTCTTTCTTGGCCTTTGATTTAAGCTGATGAAATTGGGAAGTGTGGGGCTGCCCCTTGTAGTTCACTGCGGAGTCCTGAGGGCCACCCCGGAGTCTTCCTGTTAATTCACGACGAGCAGCAGGCACTCCCTCAGCAGACACAGGGCACAGCCTTGCTCTTTCTGTTGGATCTGCCAATCTGATTAAACCCCTGGGGATCACTGATCCACTACCATGCGCCTGAGGGAGTCGGGGTGGTATCTAATGCACCCCACTGTTGCATGCCAGTCCAGCACGTACAAGACCTCTTGAGATTTGTCTCTGTGCCCCTGCCTTCCCCTTTGCCATCCTTGGCTGTCCTTTATGAGACTCTATAGGAAACTGTACACTAGTTCAGTTTTCCCCATCAAAAGTCTGCCCTCTGGAATTCCCGTTGTAGCGCAGAAGGTTAAGAATGCGACTAGTGGAGTTCCCGTCGTGGCGCAGTGGTTAACGAATCCGACTAGGAACCATGAGGTTGCGGGTTCGGTCCCTGCCCTTGCTCAGTGGGTTAACGATCCGGTGTTGCCATGAGCTGTGGTGTAGGTTGCAGACGCGGCTCGGATCCCGCGTTGCTGTGGCTCTGGCGTAGACCGGCGGCTACAGCTCCGATTAGACCCCTAGCCTGGGAACCTCCATATGCCGCGGGAGCGGCCCAAGAAATAGCAACAGCAACAACAACAACAACTACAACAACAAAAGACAAAAAGACAAAAACAAAAAAAAACCAAACAAACAAAAAAAAAGAATGCGACTAGTATCCATGAGGCTGTGGGTTCAATCCACGGCCTTGCCCAGTGGGTTAAGGATCCGGCATTGCTGCCAGCTGCCACGTAGGCTGCAGATGTGGCTCAGGTCCACATTGCCGTGGCTGTGATATAAGCCTGCAGCTGCAGCTCTGGTTCGACCCTTGGCCTGGGAACTTCCATATGCCGCAGGTGCAGCCCTAAAAAGAACAAAGATAAAAAGCCGGCACTCAGAAAAAGTCTAACAGCAGTCAGTGGCACACTAGTGTGAATTAAAGTCTTTCTCGGGGCTATTTGCTAACTAAATCTCATTGCCCCTAAGGCGCCTTTGATGTATTCATCTTGCAAGTTTTGGGTCAGGTCTTAACCACTGTTATGCACTGGTTCTCTCTTAATATTATTTCATGCTCATTTGCTTTCAAGTTCTCCAACTAGACCATCGGTACCTCAAAGACAAAGCTGATCATCTACCCATACTTAGGATTTAATTACTTGGTCATTCATTTAGTTAACAGACTTCTATTTGGTGTATCCTGGGTATTGGGCTCCGTGTTAGGTCTGAGGTTTCCAGCATGAGTAAAGCGTAATCCCTGCTTTCAAGCTCCAAGTCTCTGCGGGGCAGACACCCTGGAGGAACTGATAGTTAGGTCTCCTTCTCCTGAATGTCCAGGCGTCCAGTCCTCCTTCTTGCTTCTATTTTTATCCTTGCCTCACCCGTCTCCCACCAGCCTGGGTCTGAGTGAGTCTGTTTCTTGCAATTGAGAGAAACCAATTACAATACACCCTAGGGCAAGAAACGTTTGAACTGCCTCTTAAAGGATCAGTGTAGGGGAAATGAGGGCATAGGGAGGATATGCCTGGCAGAGGGCACAGCACGAGCAGGAGCGCGAGGCCAAGAACAGCTTGTTGTGGGCGATGCCAAACACATGTGCATTCATTTCTATTTGGGGCCCTCATTGTGGAATGGAAGGCTTTGTCCACAGGAAAGCCATCCCCAACATCCAAAGGCTGATAGAGAAGGTATTTCGGGGACATGCGTAGGGGAAAAAGTCCCTTTCCCTGGAGCCTGCAAAAACACACGAGGTAGGCAGCTGTCCCCAAAGACCAAAGCCGAAGGCCAATTCTGCTGATTCACAGCAGCCTATTTGATGGCCAAGGATGCCTCGTAAGAGGGAGCAGCTTACAGGCAGCAGCCAAAGGCCTGGGAGAGAGAAACGTTCTCAGAAAGGGAGTGGCCAAGCGGAAAGGGACCCCAAGGGATTGTGGCACTCAGCTGATTCCAAGGGCCTCGCACCAAGTTGGGGAGCCCGTGGCATCCGGACCCAGCCTTCCATCCCTTGACAAACATCCCATTTCCCAGCAGTTTAGTACTTTTGCATCAGAGGCATTCCGAATCTCAAAGCCCGGGGGTGTAGGAGTTCAGGGGGTATTAATATGATAAGCTAGATGGGATCCACTCTCCAGCTTCCCAGAAAAGGCTGGCTCCAGCAGACAGAGCCAAGTGACACACGCTCTAAAATAATCCCCGGCATCTAAACAAGGCAACGTTATCCCCCTCCCCCAGCCAAGATGCCACTGGGCTGCAAGCTCGCCCTTCATCTCCTAAGCTTCTGGGGAGGTTACATCCTGATGAAAGGTTGGTGAGAGTCGACTTAATTCTACAGAAATTAACTGAAGATGTACCAGACGAAGCCTTGCTGTCGGAGAAGTAAGAAGAGCTTAGGCTTTCTTACTGGGGACCCAGTCCAATCATGCAAACGCCAGGGGGTCAGATGTGCTTAACAAGGACACACTTGCCCTGTAAGGACATTCACTCCGAGCTCTGGCTTCCATCCAGCCCCAGGGATTGTCTTTCCATGACCTGAAGTGGCATCTTGCTTGCCTTTCATCTACCTGAAGCCACAGACCTCATTAGCCTTTTTTAAAAGCAGCGTCCCTTGGCTTCCCCAGGGCTATAAAGTTGGCTACTTAAGGGCAGAGCTTGCCCATTCAAATGCAAGTTCACTGAGGGCACAGTCTTGTTCATTGTTTCATTCCCAGCACATAGGGCAGTGCCCAGCACATAGTCATTCAATAGATGTTTGTTGAAGGAGAAAAGAATGAGTCGGGAAGTTCCTGTGGTGGCTCAGCCATAAAGAACGTGACTAGCATCCACGAGGACTCGGGTTCAATCGCTGGCCTCGTTCAGTGGGTTAAGGATCCAACATTGCCATGAGCTATGGTGTAGGTCGCAGATGTGGCTTGGATCTGGCATTGCTGTGGCTGTGGTGTAGACCAGTAGCTACAGCTCCAAATTGACCCCTAGCGAGGAAACTTCCATATGCCGCAGCTTCAGCCCTGAAAAGAAAACAACAACAACAAAAAGAGTGAGGCTGCAAAACCCTGCCCCCCCCCCACCCTCAACCTCAACAGAAGCCAAACCTCAGTCCCCGTGTGTGTGTATGTGTGGGAGGGTGTAGGTGTGTGTGGGCCCATGCATGCATGCTCACCCCCCCACACACACTCAATATCACTGTGTGGCCCTGGGGGTGCTGTGCAATTTCCAGATTCTGTAACCTTTCTTTTTTTCCAAAGTTTCCTGAAGATTATTGCTAAAGAGCATCTTGCAAGCATAGTAAGAACCAGAAGGGCCAGTACAACACAACGTGCTTCTCAGTAGGCTGAGACTAGTATTCAAGTGGCAGCACAGACAAAGCAAGAGTGTGGACATGTGGGAGGAAGATTGGCAAAGACACCGTGTGAGTTGCTCTTAAGTTTAGCAGACAAGAGCACGATGAAGAGGCATGTCCAAGCCTAGGGAAGAGCTTTTGTAAAAGCCCTAAGTGTGAAAAGTCATGTGAATGATGTACACCCGCGTTTGTGGGCACATGTGCCCAGGACATGTGGACAGAGTATTCCTGGTGGCCCTGTTCAAACAGGAAATTAAAACCAACCAATAGAAATAACAGCAGGAGAACATCCTTTAAAATCAGGTATAATTATATAGTGGATTACTATACAGGAGTGAAAAATGAAAGGATTATAGCTACATAGCTCATGGATGAATCTTAGGGATATAAAGTTGATCAAGAGAATAGCCAAAGAATTTGTCCAAGGTGATTTGACTTATAAAACATTCATAAAGATTGTGTAAAACTGAAAGGCTTTTGTTGTTGTGGGTGCAAAAAATAAATAAATAAATAAAAATAAACAGTGAGGAGGCCAGTGCGGCTAGAGCACAGAGAATGTCAGTGAGAGAAGGAGGAAGTGGCTGCAGGGGCTGATGGGACAGAAGTGATGGGATCCCGATCATCCAAAAGCCTTGGGTTTTTCTCTGTGTGGGGTGAGAAAGTGACCTAGGCCAAATTGTTTTTATTTTATTTTATTTTATTTTGACCAAGCCCACAGCTTATAGACGTTCCTGGGCCAGAGATCGAACCCACACCACAGCAGTGACCTAAGCCACAACAGTGACAACACCACATCCTTAACAGCTAAGCCACCAAGGAACTCTGCAACTTAACTTTTTACAGTTTGTATGTATTTCTAAATTATGTCTGCATCCTATAGAACAAATTGCTTTCACAATAAAACATATTCCAAAATTAGAAAAATCATACACAAATATACCAAGCCATAAAATACACTTAGGGTCAAGTTCTTATTAAAGACAGTGGATGTAGGAGCTCCTGTCGTGGCTCAGGGGCTAATGAATCCGACTAGGAACCATGAGGTTGCAGGTTCGATCCCTGGCCTTGCTCACTGGGTTAGGGATCTGGCGTTGCTGTGAGCTGTGGTATAGGTTGCAGATGCGGCTCAGATCCCACATTGCTATGACTCTGGTGTAGGCCAGCAGCCACCAATTCGACCCCTAGCCTGGGAACCTCCATATCCACGGGAGCGGCCCAAGAAAATGGCAAAAAAGACAAAAAAAAAAAAAGACAGTGGATGTAATAAATTCACATCTCAGATAGCCTTCTTGGTCACTTAGAAATGGTCTTAAGTTTAGAAAGGCCAGTCTATCACTGAGGTTTTAATCACATGGCAGGAAAGCTTATCCTAGGAGTAGGGAAAGATCAGTTCCCCTCTTTCTAATTTCTTGGTGCCCACTTGTGCTTGCCTTATAAGAGTTACTATTATAATTATTATTTTTTCTTTTTAGGGCCCCACCTGTGGCATATGGAGGTTCCCAGTTTAGGGGCCAAATCAGAGCTACAGCTGCCAGCCTAAGCCACAGCCACAGCACTGTGGGATCCAAGCAGCATCTGTGACCTACACCACAGCTCACGGCAATGCCAGATCCTTGACCCCCTGGGCAAGACCAGGGATTGAACCCGCAACCTCATGGTTCCTAGTCAGGTTCGTTAACAGCTGAGACACGAGGGGAACTCTCAAGGAATTATCTTCAATCTATGGTTTCTTTGTAGCCATATCTTTAAGCCGTTTACCCCTTTGTGGGGGTTGGTATGGTTAACACTTGCTACGGTTATCTGCACATTCTCATCAGACAGTCATATTATGGCGATGGGAGACAGCAGATGTTTTCGGTACCCCCAACAGCCTCCAGCCCACCTCCGTGATGCATCTCTATCATGTGAAATCCCCTGCACTGCATGGTCGCCATGGTGCCTGCAGGCCTGTGGACACTGAGTCTGGAGGGGAAGGACATGTACAGACAATACCTTGGTCAGAGCAAGGGGTGCAGAATCCTGGGCTTTGACTTGCGAGGGTCCAGGGCTGTGCTGTCCATTTGGGGGCCACTCTCCACAGGCGGCTACTGAACCCTTGATGCGGCTAGTCCACATTGAGAAGTGCTATGCAAAACCCACACTGGATTCAGTAAAAAATATAAAGAGATCTTGTTAATAATGTTTTACACAGAGTGCATGTTGAAATGGTACATTTTTTACTGCACTGGTACTTAATAACATTGGGTGATATTATGTATATTATTAAAATTATTTTTGCCTGTTTCTCTTTTTTTTAATGTGGCTACTAGATTTTTTTTTTTTTTTTGCTTTTTAGGGTCGCATCTGCGGCGTATGGGGTTTCCTAGACTAGGGGTCAAATCGGAGCTGTAGCCACTGGCCTACACTACAGCCACAGCAACGCCAGATCCAAGCCTTGTCTGCAACCTATACCACACATCATGGCAACGCCCAATCCTTAATCCACTGAGTGAGGCCAGGAATCGAACCTGCGTCCTCATGGATACTAGTCAGTTTCATTTCTGCTGAGCCACGATGGGAACGCCCCAGAAAATTTTAAATTACATATGTGACACACTTATGGCTCATGTCACACAGGCACATACCTTGTTTTATTGTGCTTCACAGATAATTTTACACAATGAAAGTATGAGGCAACACTACGTTCTGTCTATTGGCGCCATTTTTCCAACAGCATTTGCTCACCTCGTGTCTCCACGTCACAGTTTGATAATTCTCAAAACGTCCACCAGCAAAAGGATTATGATTGGCTGAAGGCTCAGAGGATAGTTAGCATTTTTTAGCTACAAAGTATTTTTTGGTCAAGATATGTGCATTTGTATTTTAAACCTGATGCTTTTACACACTTAATAGTTTAGTGTAAACATAACTTTTACATGCACTGGGAAACCAACACACGTGACTTGCTTTACCTTGATATTCGCTCTGTTTTAGTGGTCTGGAACTGAACCCACTATACTTCCGAGGCATGCTTGTATTTCTATTAAACCACCCTGGTCCAGAGGAAAAACCAATTCTCCAAGTTATGAAGATGTCTAAATTTAACAGCAGCACCACCTCTTGTCTTATTGGTCTTACCCACCATTGTCCCAAGAATAGCTCTGTTGGGTAGGGAAGACTTTATGGCATGTAAAATGCCCACAGATGGTACCCTGTGATCCAGGTGTGCTAACTATGTGGGCTGGGCCAGGGGTCACAAAGCCTGCCTTCAAGTCCCAGCTCCACCATCCACTCGTTAAGTGACTTCAGGAATGTCACTGGCAAATCACTTTCCTCATCTATAAAAACGTGCAGGAAATTAATTCTATATATCTCCCATCTTTCTGGGTGTGTATGCCTCCTTCCAGAAGTAGTTGCATTTTTAAAAAAGGGATCTCTGGGGAGTTCCCATCGTGGCTCAGCGGTTAACAAACCCAACTAGGATCCATGAGGATGCGGGTTCAATCCCTGGCCTTGCTCAGTGGGTTAAGGACCTGGTGTTGCTGTGAGCTGTGGTGTAGTTTGCAGATGAGGCTTGGATCTGGCGTTGCTGTGGCTCTGGCGTAGGCCAACAGTTATAGCTCTGATTCAATCCCTAGCCTGGGAACTTCTATATGCTGCGGGTACAGCCCAAAAAAGAAGGAGCGGGGGGATGTCTGGAGGAAGATGCTTAACCCAAATGGCAGAACTTTAAGTCTCAGGGGAGGAGAAGTGTAAGAGCAGAAGGCGCCCTCCTGGGCTTCAAATCCTAATTCAGAATCTTGATGAATTTGACAAGCCTGATAAGCACTCAGGAAACCACAGGAAGTGAGAATGGCTGGGAAGTTCCAGGGGAGTCTGCAGTTCCCTTTATTTGTACCACCAAGTATATGCTGTGGATTTAAGCTGCTTGGACAGGCTGTTCCACAAACATGTTCTCTTCTGGCACACATTTGCACAACTCCATAAGTACACACACCTGCATGTGCATGCCCTGTGAACGTCTATGCTGACAGTCACGTTTGCCCGCATTTTTCTTAAGTGGTGCGGGGAACAGAGCCTGCTTAAGAAAGTGCGTTCCATTCCAACAGGAAAACATCACTTGCCCAACTTCTTTAAGCAGCAGACGTATCTCACTATGGTTGGAGCCCTGCCTGCTTGCCTCCTCTAGGACCAGCCCTTCTTTTTTTTTCTTTCTTTTTTTTAAATTATGGCCGCATCTGCAGCATAGGGAAGTTCCCAGGCCAGGGGTCAAATCGGAGCCACAACCACCAGCCTACATCACAGCTACAGCAATACGGGATCCCAGCCGCGTCTGCGACCTACACCACAGCTCCCGGCAACGCCAGATCCTTGACCCCTGGGCAAGAC
Source organism: Phacochoerus africanus (assembly GCF_016906955.1). Taxonomy (NCBI): domain Eukaryota; kingdom Metazoa; phylum Chordata; class Mammalia; order Artiodactyla; family Suidae; genus Phacochoerus; species Phacochoerus africanus. Next base: position 37,434,205 of record NC_062552.1, read on the forward strand.
CAGGGATTGAACTGGAGTCCTCATGGATCCTAGTTGGGTTTGTTAACCGCTGAGCCACAACAGGAACTCCCGGACCCACCCTTCTTAACCAGTCCATTGGTATTAGTTTCCCCGTCACTTGCTCTCAATGCGTTTTCTCAACAGCTCTTTTTAATTACATATTCTTTCCATTCTAAGTTCCAAGGTAGCTGAGCCAGCATAGATCAGCCCCCGTTCAGCGGCAGGTGACAGTTCATCACAGGTGACTTCCCAAGTGATGTGAAGATGTAGAGTGGTCACACTTCTTAATTGCAGGCCACAGACTCCACTCTCGAAGGGCTAGAGGCAGGGGTATTTTTTTTAATTTTTATTTGATGGCCTCATCTTTGACACGGCACCACTGGCAACAATTAGTTTATCAGACAGGGAGTTAAGCCTGAGGGGACGTCACATGGACAGACAAGGGCGATTGAGGCAGGAGGAGAAAAGGGATGCACAGAGCCAGGCACCCTGGGGAAGGCACGATGAGTTGGAGGGTCGCTGAAGATATTTTGGGGGGAACCGGCACTAGCAGACGAATAGTCCCCAAAGAGACAAGAGTGACCCTTTGGTGAAATTCATATTTCATCCCATTGCTTCCCGTTGCTTGTGACCCCAGACTCTTTTGACGGTGACACTTATTGGTCGTTTTTACAAGATGGTTCGATGGAAATTATATTCTTCAAAATCTGGACTGCGCTTGAACACTTCAAATATTTTATTACTAGGTCTACAGCGCATCACACAGTAATTGTGTAATTAAAAGATAATGTCAGTGCTGTAGAACAATGTTGACAAGATAATAGCGTTCCGAAACCCCATAAATGCCAAAGCAAGGGAGCACGTTTGCAAGTGGAAAAACAGAAGAACCAGTGGCAAATGGCCCAAAGACGCTCTGTGGTCCGAGTCGGTTCATTTGGCTTTGCAGCCCAGTTTCCACTGGGACATGCGAGCGCTGCCCACCGCAGACCCCCAGGCCCCTGTAGTGTGGCCCCACCCACCACAAGCATGTAGGTCAGCACTGAAGGAGGCAGGGTCATCTGCAGAGGCTGGTCCTGGTCCTTCCACACACACATGCTTGGAAACTAACTCACGGGATTACCAGGCCTGGTGGGACTGGAGGTCATTGGCTTCAAAGGGCCCTAGCACTCCACCATCGCCAGATGAAGAGGCAGAAATGTGGGCTCCAGAAGGGTTTTCTCCTGGTAATTCTGAGTTGGTTCAAGGGAGGAGGAGGCGAGCCCTGGAGGCGTTTCCCAGCTTGCCACTTTTCCTTACTCTAGCCAGAACGTCTTACTTAGATCTGGTTTCTCAGCGTAGCTGGAAGGAGCTGGAGGGGGAGGAGGGACGGGACACGTGACCTCGAGACCCAGAGGTTGCCCCCAGGCGCAGTCGGAGGGTATCAGATTGCCTAGAAAGATGATAAACAGGGAGGATGGAACCTCGAAGGTGGTGAGAGGGGAGGAGGGCTGGTCCACGCACCTCACACTGTTGGGGAAGGGCTGCTGCCAACCCTCGAACTTGAGGAGAGGTGGGAATAGAGCCACTAGGGAGCGGATGGTTCACAGGAGAGAAAAATGAGGCTGTTCTCTGCCGCAAGGGAAACGGGGTGCAGCAAAGAGCCCTAGCTTTGGCCGCAGAAGAACTGAGTTTAAGCCAACAACTTGCTAGGCGACTGAACAAATCAGACGTCCCCTCTCTGGGCTAGAGTTTCCTCCTGAACTGAGGCTGGTGAACATGATCAGTAACACCCAAACACCCAAACACCCCGAACGGAGGAAGACTTCTTTTTTTTCTCTTTTTAGGGCCACACCCACAGCATATGGAGGTTCCCAGGTTAGGGGTGAAATCAGAACTGCAGCTGCCGGCCTGCGCCATAACCATAGCAACACGGGATCCAAGCCTCATCTGCAACCTACAGCACAGCTCACGGCAATGCCGGATCCTTAACCCACTGAGCGAGGCCAGGGATCAAACCTGCATCCTCATGGATACTAGTCGGGTTCTTAACCCCACTGAGTCACAAAGGGAACCCCCAGATGTCTATTTCCAGCTAGCTTCCTGGGTGGTGGGGATGATCAGGGGGCTAGGAGCTCCGTGTAGCTTCTCCCACTCTGGCATCTGGGTGGATTCCCACAATTTGGATGGATTCCTGAATTCTGGGGTTGTGATGGGATCCCAAGCACAGTTATGGGGTTGAGGCACCCCCGACCTATGAGAGTAAAGTCAGGTGGAGGTATAGTCCCTTCCCTTCCCTGTTGGACACAGGACCCGGAATCGATGAGCCACACGGATCCAAAGAGGTGTGAGCTCCATTCGCTCACATCTCCATGCCTTTGTACTTGCTGGTCCCTCCACCTGGAACCCTCTTCCCCTCCAACCGAATGCCTTCCAATTCAACCACTGGGTGGCCAGTTAGGGGAGCTTTGATGATTCCCTGTGGCAGAGTTAATTACTTTCCTTTTCCCATTGAATTATTTAGGTTTTGACCTTTTGAGATTATTTGTTTTTAGATACATCTCTCTGGTTAGACTTCTTGAGGGTGGAAACCCGCAAATCAGGTTTTTGCCTCTCTAAATCAGGTAATGAGCAGAGTGTCTACACAGAGCGAATGACTGATAATGAAAGGAAGGGAAAGATAGGAGCTCCCTGGTGGCTCAGCAGGTTAGGATCCAGCATTGTCACTGCTGTGGCTCAGGTCGCTGCTGTGGTCTGGGTTTAATCCCTGGGCCAGGAGCTTCTGAACAGCCACCAAAAAGAAGAAGAAGAAGAAGGAGAGGGAAGAAAGGGAAAGATAAAGAAGGAAGGAAGGCAGTTCTCACTGTGGCACAGCAGGTCAAGACTGACTGCAGTGGCTCTGGTCACTATAGAGTCTCGAGCTCAACCCCAGGCCCGGGTGCAGTCGGGTAAAGGATCCGGCATGGCCGCAGCTGCCACATAGGTCTCGGCTGTGGCTCGGATTCAGTCCCTGACCTGGGAACTTTTATATGCCAAGGGTGTGGCCAAAAAACCTTTTTTAAAAAGGACAAAAGATGCTACTACTTTCCTGTGTTTGTTCATAGGGATGGAGTTTTGATTAGCAGCAATCATTGTGGGATCCAATTTTTTATCCTGTTTTTCCATTTCATTTTAATCTGTAAGCATTTTCCATTTTGCTACACAATCCTCATAATTATCACCTTAATGGCTGCTTAATATCCCATCAGGTTGATGTGCCATAATTTACTTAACCATGTCCCTCTTTAGACAGAGCCTTTTAAAACATTAAACAGAAAGCTTGACAAGGGTTTAAAATAGACGGGGGAGGTGGTTTCTTGGCAACGCGTGTGGCATTTCTGAGATGGGCCTGCTCAGGAAATGAAGTGCCCCGGACTGACCCGGGTTTGGAGAGGCAGGAATGGGATCTGGGGCCTGGCTCTGCACTGGGCCAGAGCCGGGAAGGAGAAGGTGAGGGGGTTCTGATCCCAGCGCCCCCACCTCTCAGCCACCAGTCTGTGCCTTGGTTCTGCCTTTGATGAAGGAAAAACACTGACCGTGCTTGGGAAACCATAATAATAGTAACAATAATAATAATACTGTAGATTGAGCTCTGCAGCCAAACCTTTATAAAGATTATCTCAATCCTCACAACCAGCCAATTAAGTAGGTGCCATTCTTTTATTCTCCATTTTAAAGTTAAAGCAACGGAGACCCAGAGGTCACACAGCTGCGGGCGGTGAGTCTGGCTTCAGAGTTCCTACTGGTCCTGAGTTCCTCTCTTCCCCTCATCTGTGGCTGTTGTCACTCAACAGTTCCTGCTCCCCAAGCCCTCTCTGCACAGCCTGTTCAGACTTGTCCTTACCAGGCTGTATCTGGAGACGTGGGGGACCCGAAAACAGTGACCAGGACACGGACGTAGGAGATTCACAGAGCCCACTTGTGGGTGACCGACAGCTGGGGACAGGGAACATGTGTTGGTGACAGGCACTGACTCAGGCATCCAGGAGATAGGAAAGAGGGCAGAAACATCTAGATCTGGGTTTGCATCCTAGCCTCTGGTATTCACCAGCCCTGTAGCTTGGGGCGACTTGCCTCTCTAATTGAGTATATCTGATTGATTACATCAACCGCCTAGTCTGTAAAATGGAGATAATAATACCTACTCCCAGGGCTGCTCTACAGATGCAAGATGAGGATCTGTGACACATGCGCAGTACTCCGAAAAGGGTAGCAGTCTCTGTTATCTCAATGGACCAGATGAAAGCCAGGGAAGAAAAATGTGGACACCAAGGGAAAGAGAGGGGTTTCATTTTCCACCAGCGCCAAAGGCATGGCTAGTAGGATGGCGATGGTGCTACTGATGATGTTGATGATGGCGGTGATGATGGTGGCATTGATGGAGCATTTACTGTGTGCCTGGCACAGTGCTGTGCACTTGGCATGTGTTGACTAACTCCATCTTCAAGCACCCCTGTGAGGTGGGGACTCCTTATTCCCATTTTATAGATGAGGACACTGAGGCATGACAAGGATTTCATGGCTGCCTGTGATCTTCCTACCGTCTTGGCTGGGTGGACACCAGCAGAGCATCCATCCAGCACGAGCCCACTCTTCTCTGGGCTGAGCAGAGCCCCTTGGAGGATCATGGTCAGTTCTAGGAGCTCTGGGTGTAGAGAAAGGAAGGGGGAGCTTCTGACTGGGCAGGTCTGGAAAAGACCAACATGATGAGGCCCCCCAGAAGGTCCAGTGAAGACTCTGAGAAGTGGGTGGTCCCATCAGAGAAGAGGGAGGTGGTGGGGAGGGGGCTGCTGACCGCCCTCCTTGGACATCAAGGCTGCATCTTTGCTGCTGGTGCCCTGCCTGAGTCTCACTGCTTTCCAGAGACCCAGCTTCCTGCCCAGCCCACCAGAGGCATTCAGTGAAAGTCTGGAGTGAATGAATGTGAAGGACAAGGGTCTGGGTGGTCCCGAGGGGGTAGAGCGTCACTAAGCGTGGATGCCGTAGAGAAAGATGGCAGGTCCTCATGGGGAGGACACGGCCACTCTAGTGTCCAAAGATGGGTTTTTCCCATCGATGGGCAGTGAACCTACCGTCACTGGAATCATGCCCAGGGAGACTGGAACGACCACCCAACCCAGAAGCTGGCGCCAAATGGAAAGCTGGACCACGTGATCCTCAGGGCCCCTCCCAGTCCTGGAGTTTTGGGCTCATGTCTCCATAGGCTCCTTGTAAAATTTCCTTCTTCATCTCCCCTTCTGGAGCCAGGAGGGAACTGAGACCCTGATAAGCCGCTCCCTCGGGAGGAGATAATAATAGAAAATTAGCTCCCTGTGTTTAACAGTGAACTCTTAAAGACTGATAATGCCTGAGCTTAATCCGCAGTGATACATCTTTAAAGTCGGCGTAATCCCCGGAGTCCACCTCGCGTTGAGGTGGAGGTAACGCGGAGCCACAAATGGCCTTGGACATCTTGTGGAGACCTGAGGACTTCTGCTGTAGGGCCCAGGATCCCACGGACATCAGATTGGAGTCCAGCTCAGGAGGGAACTCTGGCAAGGGGGAGACCGCAGACCCTCGCAGACCCTCACAGACCCACACCGGGGCCCCGGCCATCCCTCTGTTTGGAAACTCGACCCTTGTGGAAACAAAACCTCCTGCCCCCCCGGTCCCCTGCCCCACATGCTGGGAGCTTGTGGCCATCACCTCAGCACAGGCGGGGCTGAGTCATTCTGTGCTGGCCTCTGGTTTGGCAGTGGCCTCTGACCTCACCCTGGAAGCAAGGGACAAACCCAAGGGGTGTATTGTTCTGTGTCAGAAGCGCATCCTGCTGGATGGGCTTCCCGCCTCCATGCTGTTCTGGCCTCCTGCCTTCATTTTCTATGCTGCAAATGACCACACGTGACCACAAACACAGAGGCTCCAAGCGTCACTATTCATTATCTCACGGTCCTCTAGGTCAGAGTCTGAGGGCTTGGCTGGGTTCTCTGATTAGGGTCCAGAAATCAAGGTGCTGTAGAGGTTGGGTTCTTATCGGAAACCCAGAGGAAGCCGTTTCACCCAGATCACCTGGCACCAAGCTCCCAGCAGAGGGCGCCCTCCAGAATCTGCCCAGCCTCCTGCAGCCTCCTCACCTGGGTCCCCAGAGCCCTTTCCCAGGGCCAGGGCCTCCTCACACTCTCTCCTCTACTGCTGGGGGCCTGACCCCCCCCAAGCCCTGGAGCAGATTGGCCTGTACCTGGTTATGTCCCACCCTGGGTGCTCCTGGAGGGTGCCTCTTGGCGACTGTGTTCACCTCGCAGCAGTGCATGCGACCAACCCACCAGTCCTCCATGGTGTCCCACACTCACCAGATGACAGAGTTCAGCCTCCGTCTTCACCTGCAGAAGCTGAGAAGCTTCTTCTACACCTTCCCCTGCAGCGGTGGGAGGCTGTACGTGCTGCGCATTCCCCACCCCCATCTCCAAGCTTCAGCATCCACAGAGACATTAATCACAGTGGAGACTTTGCTACACTACGAGCAGCCTGACAGCAGAGACAAGGCCTTTTCATCTCTGTATCCTGAGCCTTGCAGACAGAGCCTGGTGTGGGGTAGGAATTCCAAAGATTTATCTATTTATTTATTTATTTTGGCTTTTTAGGGCCACACTCATGGCATACGGATGTTCCCAGGCTAGGGGTTGAATCAGAGCTGCAGCTGCTGGCCTACACCACAGCCACAGCAACGCTGGATCCTTAACCAGCTGAGCAGGGCCAGGGATTGAACCCGAGTCCCCATGGATGTGTTACTACTGACTCACAATGGGAACTCCAGGCATCATACTTTCAACGTTAAGGGAAAGAAAACCTTTATCCCTCTCCAGTTAAGTCCAATTTATAGGGAAGATGTAGGCTGATGAGCCCATCGGCAGTTAACTGGGTTTGCGCAGCTGCCACCTCTGCGGCTCTTTCCTGCCACTCGCAGCTGCTTCAGCAGCTGGTTGAGGGGGAAAAAAAAAAAAAAAAAAAAGTTCTCTAGCATGGTCTCTCTGGGTTCATCACAAAACACCTCTTGAAATGCTCCAGGAGTCAGGCTGGAATTTATCATACATTCGGGGCAAATAAGTCAACCCAGTGAAAAGATTTGCTGCAACCACGGAGGGTTATAATTGCACTAGAAATGGCCTTTCAGATTACAAGGCTATAAAACATGAAGTTTTGTAGAGAAAAAAACTTAGGTGGGCACGTTTCCTCAGACCACGCACACAAGCTGGAAGGTTTGGATCTTAAACACCTGCTCGTCCTCATGGACCTTCTCACGATGTTTGTCTCCTGTGTAATTGTCTACCCCCTCGCCTCGCTTCCCCTCTGACTACAAGCTCCATGAGGGCAGGATCGCCTCCGCCCTTTTCACACCGACTCCACCAGCAAGCACAGAGACATCTATGGACTAACTATTGGATAAATAAACAAGGACGTAGAGTTTCATCTTAGACCAGAGTGGAGAACCCAAAGGGTGATTGCATAGTAATTGATACTGTTTGAAAAGGTGGGAAACTACATCAATTGCACCTAGATGTTTACTTGTATTTCTCTAACTGTCACTCACAGCTACGAAACCAATATTAGTGAACAGGTAATGTTTTTAATCCAAGAGTTGGTTTCTACAGAACAAGAGTGTAATAGCTTATAACCAAGTGCTATTAGATCCGAGATGCTGCCAAGCCTTCTGGGAACCCTAATCATTGAGCCAGGTGACCACGACCCAGTTTACAGATATGGTGACAGAGGAAAGAGGCAGCGAATGTCAAGCCAACGTGGTCCAGCCCCTTCCCCAGGCTGGGGAGACCCACCCAGGTCTCATCAACATGGTCCAGCCCCCCTCACCCCCCAGGAAGAGGAGACCCACCCAGGTCTTACCAACATGGTCCAGCCCCCCTCACCCCCCAGGAAGGGGAGACCCACCCAGGTCTTACCAACATGGTCCAGCCCCTCTCACCCCCCAGGAAGGGGAGACCCACCCAGGTCTCATCAACATGGTCCAGCCCCCTTCACCCCCCAGGAAGGGGAGACCCACCCAGGTCTCATCAACATGGTCCAGCCCCCCTTACCCCCCCAGGAAGGGGAGACCCACCCAGGTCTCATCAACATGGTCCAGCCCCCAGGCAGGGGAGACCCAACCAAATTTTCAGTAGTGGTGCTAGCCCCAAGGGGCGCTGGTGTTTGCTGAATTAGGAAATTTCTCCCATGGGAGAAGCCTGGCAGTAAGCCTTTTCAATGCTGCACTTTGAACCCACAACCTCCTCAGCCTCACTGGGGACCATCATTGAGGAACTGCAGCCTCAAGAAAGAAGTCCTTCCTATCCAATTCAAAAGATGTCAAGGACACTTTCCCCGTCCCCTTTTCTAGCATCTCTTCAAAGGGCTTTGAGGGAACCAGAAGTTTCCATAGAAGTGGTTGATGGCTGACGCCTCGCCACTTTAAAGACCATAATGAGGCACATTCATCTCCCTTCCTGACCTCTTGATGGAGCCAGCTAAGTTACTTAATATCCCGAATCCCTTGCTCAGAGCAATTCATTTGTTTATATAAAGGGAAGTGGAAAGCCATACACTAGGCTTCATGAGAAACTGCTAGAGTTCAGGAGTTAGATTTGAAGCAAGACACCCATGACCGATAACTTCTTCCTCCAACAAATGAAAAACCAACCCAGCCCCACGAAAATGAGCTTCCCATCCTTCTCACCTGGCACAGAGCATCATCACCGTGGCCCCTTCCACCCTCCCCGACCTCCTCATTCTAACTAGTCCTCGCAGCCTAGTTAGAATCTCCCTCTCAGCTCCCTCCCTCCTTCTTGTCATCTGCACACATGAAAGCCCCTACAGACTCATTCGCACTATGATAATAACATATGATGATAGCTCAATGTGATGGGTGAGAGGTTTTTTAACATGAAACAATGCTTTCATCCCCAAAGATGAAAACGCTGGCACCAGAGACAGGCTATGGCAGGGGTGGCCATTTGCCAGGGGGATCCACCATAAAACATGCTTTTCATGGATTTGCATTTATTTCCTGAGAAAAGATGTGGATGTCCATCCCCGTCAATCCTGTGCCCTCCTTAGCTCATCGCTGGTGGAGGTGGGGTCTTTAGCATGATGACATATGACATCATTGCAGCCCTCTCGAGGACATCACGGAGAAACTCCTCTTTGGGGAGCATGATGGTGACCCAGGGAAAAAGGATTTGCTGGGGCACATTCAAGGAGCAGTGGCACATGCAACCCAGTCTGAGTTAGTGATTGAAGAGAGAGCTCTCAGGGCAGTGGGGGTTCCCAGGTGCCCACTGGGAGATGGAAAGGTACCACAAAGACCTATTCCATGCTGACCCAGATATCTAGCGCAATTCTCATCAGCCTGGAGCAGGATGAATTTCCAAATGCAGCAGTAGAGTTAAATGTACACATCCACTTCCTAAGCAAACTTCATATTGAGTGCCTGCTATATACAAAGCACTGGGTGAGACTCTAGGGTGGGAGGGGGTGATGGCTATCAGTGTGGCAAAAAAAAAAAAAAAAGACCTTTTCTCTAAGGTCCTTGTGAATTCACTGTAAAAGTAGGGCAGAACCTCACAAAATCAAATACCTCGGAATACACCTGACCAAGGAGGTAAAGGACCTATATGCCGAGAACTATAAAACTTTAATCAAAGAAATCAAAGACGATGTAAAGAAATGGAAAGATATTCCATGTTCCTGGATTGGGAAAATCAATATTGTAAAAATGGCCATACTACCCAAAGCAATCTACAGATTCAATGCAATCCCTATCAAATTACCCAGGACATTTTTCACAGAACTAGAACAAACAATCCAAACATTTATATGGAACCACAAAAGACCCAGAATCACCAAAGCAATCCTGAGAAACAAAAACCAAGCAGGAGGCATAACTCTCCCAGACTTCAAGAAATACTACAAAGCCACAGTCATCAAAACAGTCTGGTACTGGTATCAAAACAGACAGACAGACCAACGGAACAGAATAGAGAACCCGGAAATAAACCCTAACACCTATGGTCAATTAATCTTTGACAAGGGAGGCAAGAACATCAAATGGGAAAAAGAAAGTCTATTCAGCAAGCATTGCTGGGAAACCTGGACAGCTGCATGCAAAGCAATGAAAATTAGAACACACCCTCACACCATGCACAAAAATAAATTCAAAATGGCTGAAAGACTTAAATATATGACAGGACACCATCAAACTCCTAGAAGAAAACATAGGCAAAACACTCGCTGACATCAATATCATGAATATTTTCTCAGGTCAGTCTCCCAAAGCAATCGAAATTAGAGCAAAAATAAACCCATGGGACCTCATCAAACTGAAATGCTTTTGCACAGCAAAGGAAACCCAAAAGAAAACAAAAAGACAACTTACAGAATGGGAGAAAATAGTTTCAAATGATGCAACCGACAAGGGCTTAATCTCTAGAATATATAAACAACTTATACAACCCAACAGCAAAAAAGCCAATCAATCAATGGAAAAATGGGCAAAAGACCTGAATAGACATTTCTCCAAAGAAGATACACAGATGGCCAACAAACACATGAAAACATGCTCAACATCGCTGGTTATAAGAGAAATGCAAATCAAAACTACCATGAGATATCACCTCACACCAGTCAGAATGGCCATCATTAATAAATCCACAAATAACAAGTGCTGGAGGGGCTGTGGAGAAAAGGGAACCCTTCTGCACTGTTGGTGGGAATGTAAACTGGTACAGCCACTATGGAGAACAGTTTGGAGATACCTTAGAAATCTATCCATAGAACTTCCATATGACCCTGCAATCCCACTCTTGGGCATCTATCCGGACAAAACTCTACTTAAAAGAGACACGTGCACCCGCATGTTCATTGCAGCACTATTCACAATAGTCAGGACATGGAAACAACCCAAATGTCCATCGACAGATGATTGGATTTGGAAGATGTGGTATATATACACAATGGAATACTACTCAGCCATAAAAAAGAATGACATAATGCCATTTGCAGCAACATGGATGGAACTAGAGACTCTCATACTGAGTGAAATGAGCCAGAAAGACAAAGACAAATACCATATGGTATCACTTATGACTGGAATCTAATATCCAGCACAAATGAACATCTCCTCAGAAAAGAAAATCATGGACTTGGAGAAGAGACTTGTGGCTGCCTGATGGGAGGGGGAGGGAGTGGGAGGGATCGGGAGCTTGGGCTTATCAGACACAACTTAGAATAGATTTACAAGGAGATCCTGCTGAATAGCATTGAGAACTTTGTCTAGATACTCATGTTGCAACAGAAGAAAGGGTGGGGGAAAAAATGTAATTGTAATGTATACATGTAAGGATAACCTCACCCCCTTGCTGTACAGTGGGAAAAAAAAAAAAAAGTAGGGCAGAAACGAGTGAAACGAGTAAAACACGGGTCTGCTGGAGTGATTCGTGGCATAAGTATGGAACTAACAAGCACCAAGATTCCAAGTCACCCGACGAGGAATGGGAAAGGACTTTAAGTTCTGTCCCAAGGCTGGGAACTGATAGGAAGTCGGTTCCTCCCAGGTTGGGGGGTAGGGGAGCAAGCCCAATGGATGGGACCCTTGTAAGCCTCATTCTGAAAAGAGGAATGAGCAGAGTGTATGGTCCGGGGTTGACTCTGCCCCAGTTTCCTGGAAAAGGAAGTGAGAGGCTATGAAGATTAAATCCACCATCAGTTTTAGAGGAGGCAAGCCCTGTTCCAGAATTAACAGAGCAATTAACCTGCAAAGCCACAGAAGTACACACAACCTGACAACTTTCAAAACATGTAATTTATCCAATTAAACATTAGAAGCCACCGTTCGCCGTAAAGGGTTAGTATCTTAGTAACCCCAAAGGTGTCTACTTCCAAGGCCCTTAGGTTATTTAATCTTGCTGCCCAGCTACATCTGTCTGTATAATTATATCATCCAGAGCATACTATGTGATATAATTATATGAAATTTTATTTAACTCCTTATTTCTATTCTGTGGTCCAGACACAGCTCATGGTGCTTGGAGATGAGGTTCCAGCTTTTAATAAAGCCTTTTTCCTTCCTCTTACTCATGCACTCTTTCAGTATGTGAAAGGAAAAAGGCTTTATTAAAAGCTGGAACCACAGATGACCCGTGCCCTCTTGGCCATGAAGTTTTCCTTGACCCAGGACACAGTGACTTCCTCAAGATGCTACCTCCACATCCCTCCCTTGACACTTACCTCATGTTTATCTGGCCCCTAGTAGAATATAAACTCTTTGAGGGGAGGGATCCAGGCTTCCATTTCTCTCTATTGCTTGTGGCAACTGGCAGAATGCTTGACACCTCATGGATTCTCAATCCATGATAGATGCTCATTCACTGGGGCCAGTATGGCACCTGCAGACTTGCAAGAACACAAGGGTGACAACCAAGCACGTGTCTCCTGGCAGCCAACCCAATCATATCTGTGGACCAAGAATGGCGTTTGAGTCTGTGTCACTTAAGATCTATCAGGTGGCAGAGAACTCAATTCCAATGCCTTTTGGGGGTGGGGGAAGACTATTAAATCACTCAGTTCACCACAAAACCCAGTCATGGTTTAGCTTCGGGGATATTTGGATTCAGAGCTTAAACTGTAATACTAGAACAAGAGTTTCCCAACCTCTTAACTCCATCTTTCGGCATTCTGGTTTTCTCCAGAATGGCCATGGTGGCAGCTTCAGATCTAATGATGTCCAAGCCAAAGGAAAAGAGTATCACCTTCTACCCTAAAGTGTCACATGGACTCTCAGCAGTTCTTATTTGCTCACATGCAATTCCCAGACCCATCTGTAGAGATAGGGAGCTGCTTAAGGTAGGGAGACAGTGTCAGTGGCACAGCAGAAACGAACCCAACTAGTATCCATGAGGTTCGATCCCTGGCCTCGCTCAGCTGGTTAAGGATCCGGCATTGCCGTGAGCAGTGACGTAGGTTGCAGACAAGGCTCAGATCTGGTGTTGCCGTCGCTGTGGTGTTGGCTGGCAGCTACAGCTCCGATTCGACCCCTAGCCTGGGAACCTCCACAGGCCGCCGGTGCAGCCCTAAAAAAACAAAACAAAACAAAAAATACAGTGTCAGGACTTGCAGGCAGTGAAATACTGCCAGCCAGAGGTCTGCCTAGCAAAGAGTAACTTTCATTTAAGAAGAATCAAAGATGCTTGAGATTTTGGTCTCTCTGTTAGCTCTATCTGACTCAAAGTCGTGGACTTGGACAATTTTAGCTTGAAAAAGATCTTAAGGGTCCTTTAATTCAAACCCAATCACCATTCTATCCCCAAAGCCCCCTGAACATCACCCCTCACCAACTGGTCACTTAGCCACTGCGGAAATACTTCTGTGGACGGAGCAGTCCCCAATCCTCATAGCAGCCAAACCACCTTCTAATGCTCCCAATGGTTAACGTCTCTTAATGGACTAGGCAGAAATCTATCTCTTGGTAAGTTTCTCCCAACAGTCCTTGTTGTATGTCTTGGATTGATACAGGACATTTCTGTCCCCTGTTCCTTGCAAATGGTATTTGAAGAGAGTTTAACACCCTCCCTTCTCTGTTTTCCTAGTCTCCAGGATAAATTGCCCTGGCTTTGTTCATCCTACCTCAGATGGTATGGACTCTTAACCCTTAGTCTCCTGGCTTACCTCCTTCCTGAAGGGTCTCTTGTTGGTCTGGGTCCCTCCCTCTCAAAGTATGATGCTTGGAACACCACCGTCCCATAATGATTTGATGAGAGAAGAATAGAACTATTGCTTCCTTCTAGACTCTGCATGTCCATTACCCTGCCTTAGCATTGCTATAGCTTTTCTAGAACTACCTCTCAGCGTTCTCTCACAATGGGCTTTCTCCTAACATCCCCCATCCCAGCCTGGTTTTGCTGCTAAGCTATATCTCCCCCATTCTATACCCCTATGGGATTGGTTTTGCGAACCTAAGTTTATGACTTTAAGGATAATCCATGAATTTCAGGCAGGAAGAAGAAATTAAACAATTTTACTTACTGCTGCCTATCCATTAACCGTTGTATTCTTTGGCATAACATCTCAGGATTTAAAAAATAAAATTCAGCCAACATCGAGCACTGACTAGGTACTAATATTGAGAACAAAAAGATGACTACTGGAGGGGAAATTAACTGCTCTTGCTGGGGCTCACATTCTGGCTGAGGAAATAGAACTTGACCACCAACCCCAATGGCAGGTGGCAGGCACCATGGCGATAGGCTTCAGGAGCTGTCCTCTGTCTCTGCCATGGACTCGGGGTCTTACCCACCAGCTGACGTGAGAGATGGCTTTGGAAGGATGTGATTTCTGCAGTCAGCAAAGGAGAAGCCAGGCAGCAGGAGCAGCATGCCGAGGTCTAGAAGCATACATGGTGCATGTCTAGGAAGTGGGGCTGTCCCCGAGGAGTGGGAATCCATAGGGAGAGTGGAGAGGCGGCGAGGCTGGGAAGGTAGGTTCCAACCAGACTGTGGGGCCTGGAAGGCTGTACCGAGCCTGAGTTTTATCCCAGGGTCTCTGGAAAGAGGGTAAAGATCCTTAAAGAGGAACCGACAAGTAGAGTTGGTGGAAGCAAAGGGGCCCAATAGGAGATAATTATAGTTAATTAAGGAACAGTATTTAGAATTTGTATCAATTTCTTGCAGATGTGTAAGGTAAAAACACAGTAAGAAAATAGGCAAAGATAGGAGTTCCCACTGTGGCCCAATGGGATTGGTAGTGTCTCTGCAGTGCCAGGATGCAGGTTCCATCCCCAGCCTGGCACAGGGGTTCCAAGGATTCGGCTTTGCCACAGCTGAGGCGTACGTGGCAACTGCAGCCTGGATCTGATCCCAGGCCCGGGAACTTCATTTGCCACAGGGTGGCCAAAAAAAGAAAAAAATTAATAATAAATAAAATAGGCAAAGATACGTACAGGCAATTTATAAACTGGAAAACATGAAAGGCCACTAACTAAAAGTAAACCTCATTTTAGCAATCAAGGCAATTAAAATTAAGACCACAATGTGTTTTCTCTTCACAGCCATCAGATTGACAAATTCTGACAATACCCAGCATACATGAAATGCTCACATGCTGAGAGTGAGAGGATAAATTATAGGCCTGCTTTGGAAAGCAATTTGTCAACATCTAATAAACTTGCCGTGTGCACATCCCTGCACTCAGCGCTCCACGTTCCAATTTCGGCCCCAGGGAAACTATCCCATGGGTTTGCAGAGACATATACAAGGGTGTTCATACAGTATAGCTTGTAATAGAAAATAATAACAATGACAGCTGTTTGGGGTGAACTGTGTCCCCCACCCCAGGTTCATATGTTGAAGCCCTAACCCTCCAGTACCTCTGAATGTAACTGGACTTGGAGATGGGTCTTTAAAGAGGTAACTACGTTACAGTGAGGTCACTAAGGTGGCTCCTGACCCAGTATGACTGGTGTCTGTATAAGAAGGACATAAGGACACAGACAGGCACAGATGGACGGCTGTGTGAAGACACAGGGAGAAGACGGTCATCTGCAAGCCAGGGAAAGAAGCTTCGGAAAAAAGAAAACAGTGTCGCTGACACCTTGATCTTAGACGTCTAGCCTCTGCAAGTGCAAGAAAATAAATGTCTACTGTTTAAGCCACCCAGTCTGTGGTACTCGGTTATGGCAGCCCTAGCAAACTAAAACAAAGGACTTCAATGAGGGCATGAAATGAAAATTAATTCAGTGAAAAGAATAAACTAGATCTACATGCATCAACATGGCTACAGCTCAGGAACAGAATGTCGAATGCAAAAGCAATTTGCAAAAAGTATATTTGCGAAAAGTATGAGATCAATCACATAACATGCCTGGGAATATGACGCAGAGCGATGGCAGGCTCGCAGTTCCTGGCAGAGAGGGAAGGATGGGAGTGGAAAGGCAGGAGGCGGCAAAGGGTTTCATCTGTGAGAGTATATCTATGATGTATTAGAATATATGTATAAAATGTAATTATAGATATATATATAATGTAATTATATAATGTATATAACATGATTATATATAATATGATTATATTATATATTATATGTTTATACTGTAACTATAAATAACAAGGTAATTTATATGAAATTATACATAGTTACTGTAACTATATATAATGCAAATGATCATATATAATGCCTATGTGATTATATTATATATTGTATGTATAAACTGTAACTATAACAATGTAGGTAATTTATATATAATAAAGTATAGTTATAACTACATATCATATATAATATGATTATATATAATGCATAGGATGTGATTATATTATATACATTACATAATGTGCGTGTTATATGTATAAGATGCATGCATGTGTGTCACTCTATGTATGTATATGATGTATGTGTATATAATGATAGAATGTAAACATTCACTAAATTAAACATGCGATAGACGTTATGTTTTTCTCTGTATTTGATTGTAATTTAAGATATTTTCATAATTTATAACATTTGTTTGAAGAGGCTATTCTAAGAGCCTGAGAGAGACGTGAGAAGGACCAGCTCGGGGAGAAATTCAGCCAGCTCACGTTCCAAGGATTCTGTTTGGTCTGCTCCTGCTGTGTGCTCCTTTTCTGCCCAGCTACAGCATTGCTCTCTTGTTCCAAAATGGCCATACTAGCAGCTTTCTTCCCAGGACAAGTCCCAGGAGCTGCCATGTCCAGAGACCTGGTTCATGTTCTCCTTTTAAGTCCTTCCAGCTCAGAAAAATGGAAACCTTTGCCAGGTGTACCTCTAGCTAAAGCCTTTGCCCAGGTGGCCCTGCCTTTCCTCATCACATAGCATGTCCAGATCATGGCCTCGCTGTGGAGTTTTTAGGGATCTAGACACATATACACGCATTTTGCCCCAAATGGCCATGGCGCAAGGCCCAGGAACAGGCATGAAAGGTGCCAGGTGTCTTTCTGGTTCCACTGTGGCCTCTCACCCGAATCCCTGCCCCGGGGGGCTGTTGCCTCCCCCCTCAGGCTGTTTCCCCTTTTGTGAAGCCGGAACTTTGGACTAGATCGTGTCATCCCCGGCTCCTTCCAACCTCTGGGTGATGGGAGCTCGGGCCTCAAGCGGGCCCAGCAGCCACCATGACAGGCTAGGCCCTCCCTCCCTCCCTCCCTCCACAGAGGTGCCTGTCAAGTTGTTAAATACTATTTATCTTTTCCTAAAAAGGCGAGGGTGCTGCTCACTTTTGAATCTTAGCGTATCAATCAACACCTCCAATGGCGGCGTTGTGAGAGCCAACCCGCAACCCAGTCTCTACCTCTCCAGGCCGCTTGCGGCAGCCAAGGCCCAGCAATTAGCTTGCCAAGTAAAAGCCTCCAGTTCAATGTGGATCGATATTTGATTCTGGCTTGAAATTTTTTATCGCTAAAATCCAGCAGAGTCCAGCACCTTGGGCTCTGTTTCAGAGGCTCACGTGAGATATGTCAGAGGGAGCCATCCACCCTGTCAATCAGAGTTTGTTGACACCTCGTCCTGTGTTTTCAGCTAAATGGTGAACAGAGCAGGATTTGCCTTCGGGGCCCTGCTCTCCCACCCTTGAAGCCTCTGCACCTTCCAGGCGCCCTGCCTTTTCCAGTTCTTAGCACCCTCCTCTGTCTGAGCCAAACTCTTGTCTCAGGAAAGAATCCAGCTCAGTCCTTGAGCCCTTGAGCACAGCCTGTTGAAAAAACAGCTCTGCCTCTTCCTGGGGGACTTTCAGGCACCAGGGAATCAGCACATCTCACAGATGTAGGTTTTCTCGTCTGCCCTCCTTCCTCCACTCGTCAACCCCATGGCTCTCGCTCCATGATGCAGCAGGAATGAAGCCTGGCGCCACCACTTACTAGCTTGGGATCAGTCTTGAGTCAGCCATAACATGGGCAGGAGTGCCTGTGGTGATTCAACCAGTTAAGAACCTGAGGACACAGGTTCCATCCCCAGCCTCACTCAGTGGGTTAAGAATCCAGATTGCTGAAAGCTGCAAGTAGGTCACAGATGCGGCTCGGATCTGATGTGGCTGTGGCTGTGGCAGAAGCTGGTGGCTGCGGCTCCAATTCGACCTCCAGCCTGGGAACGTCCATATGTTGCAGGGGCAGCCGTAAACAAGACAAATATAATAAAAATGTTTACCTTTTAAAAATTAAATAAAATAAAATGGGCAAACAGGGCCTACCTTTCCAGACACTTTCTGAAATTGCTGCACTCATGCCCTGAGGCATTTGGAGGGGACTCGGTGTCAACCGCTATTCTTGTAATCGTGAGCTTTGTGGGGGCACAGAAGGCCTTCCCAGGCTCTCCCGCTCAGGATCCCCACTCACATCACTGAAAGCACTGGGGAAGGCACCAGGAACTTTCAAGGAAGAAGCCCCAGGTCCTGACATTGAAGGCATGGGGTCTATGCCACACAGACCTTCAGCCAACACATTAGAGAAACTGTGACTAACACAGGGGCCATTCGGGAGCCCTGTGGGCCACTGTGGGGGCCTCTGGGGGACTGGGTAAAACACCCCCAGAGTTGTCCCAGTGAAGAAAGCTGGATATCCACGCACCAGCTCCTGTCCGTCACTGGCTGTGGGCTGCCCCTGGGTTATAGATAAACTCTAGCCTTTCCATCCTGCTCCAGTGAACAGAGAAAGGCCTCGGGCTTGCAGTAGAACAATGTCAGTGTGTAGAAGGATGAGCGAGTGTCAAGAAAATATGAGCAGGCATCCGCAACATCTATGCCACTCTTGGAAGCATCTTGGTTTAGATTGAAAGATTCTATGCTGCCCTAAGTATAAGACACAGTCCCCCCTTTCAAGGAGCGAATTTATTGGAGGAGGCTAAGAGGATGAAACCTGGAAGAAATAGAAAAGAAATCTAAGAGAAGAAACAAGAGGCATAGGCTAAATACCAAGTGAGTCTAGTCCTGCAGGGGTCCAAGGAGGAAGGGTCTCCTGGGCTGGGAGGGAAGGCTTCTTGGAGGAGGGGTGCCCACTTGGGTGGCAACTAGAAGGGCAGAAAAGCAACGGAGGGCATGAATGGGGACCTGCTTTATTAGGATAGGTATATTGTGCCTCCGTGGCCAAGGCTGACACAAAGACAGGTGGCTGCTGCTGACTTGGGCACCCCAAGGTGTGGCAGAGAAAGACTGATGATGGTCCAGAGCCACCTCTGGCCACTTGCATCCTGCAGGTACAAGGATGTCTTGATTTGCAGCCGAGGCTGCTATTTGGGAAGGCGTCATGGTTCAGAGGCTCTGCTTCGGGAAGCGTAAAACAAAGAAGAAGATGCTCATGGGTTGTTAGAAAGCAGTCAAAAATATAGCTCTGATTTCCAACCTTCCTGCACAGGGCAGCTGCTGAAGACACAGCCATGATTCACTGCCGCAAAGACCCCTGCTTCTGCTTCCCTACAACACCCCCGAAGTTTGGCAAGTTCAGCCTGTGGTACATCCACCCCTGGTCCCCAGACTCTGAGGAGAGGGGGTGGCTGAGCCTCTGATTGCGTCTTCTGATGAGGATAAATTAATTAGCCCTGAAGCACATAATCACAGACAACCACTTGGGTTTGGAGCTTCTAATGAGGGTGATGACAAGACGCCTAGTCAGGCCAGCCTGGCCCTGGGGCCTGATTGCTCTTCGCTCTGCCTGGAGACCAGACCCCTGGTGCCCCTGAGGTTAACCCCCTCCATTCTCCGGCACCTCCTTCTCCCATGCCCACACTCTGAGTCACAAACCCTCACCCAGTTTCCATCATCAACCTCACAGTCCAAGCCCTCTCCCCAGAATTAGCAGAGGAACCGGAAACCTGCAACCCCGCTTTCAAGCTCATCTTCCTGTCCCATGGCTGACAAATGGACCATCCTCAGACACAGCAGGGTTTCTTTTGCCTCTAGGGCTCAAGGACATTCAATAGCTTCCTATGACCTGTAGGCTAAAACCCACACTAGAATAGAAGGCCCCCCATGGACCACCTCTGGCCCCCGCCCTCCACCAGCTCAGCTCCTTATGCCCAGCAAGGCCTGTCTGCATCAGCCAGAGTCCTCGACCTGTTCTCCCTGTGAGCCTTGCCAGCTCTGGTCTGGATCATTACTTTTCCGCTCCCCACACTTCAAAGAGGACGGTCCTCGGAGTTCCCGTTGTGGCTCAGTGGGTTAAGAACCTGAAATAGTGGGAGGATGCAGGTGCCATCCCTGACCTCACTCAGTGGGTTAAAGATCCCATGTTGCTGTGAGCTGTGGTGCAGGTCGCAGACACGGCTCGGATCTGCCATTGCTGTGGCCGTGGTATAGGCTGGCAGCTCCAGTTCCATTTCAACCCGTAGCCTGGGAACGTCCATATGCTGTACACATATGGCCATAAAAAGAATAAAAAGAAGAAGACTGTCCTCCCATCAGCAAATCTATCTCCGTGGCTGCTAAAGCCAAAGAGATGCCAACTCTGAACATTCCCAGAGACCAAATATCATTGCACAATGAGTGGTCATATGTCCCGCAGGGCAAGACCCACCCGCTTGATGACTGAGTGAACAAATGGAGGAGCCCTTTTTTGTCGCCCCCTCTGAGTCTGATAATCCTCCCTCATGTGCAGTCTTGGCAAGAGCAGGTACAACTTCCAGTTTGGATCATTTGCCCAATGGCCCCTACTGGTGTTAACTGGCAATTTTGCAGAGGCAGATTTTTATGTCTCGCGGAGAAGCTGGTATTTTGAAATTGAGCGACTTTCCTAGGGACAGAACCCGGTGGACCATCCACCACTTGAACTTAAACTCAGTTTTTATTTCATTCTGCTCATTCTGCCACGGATACAGCTGTTGTCAGGAGGTGATGTTAAGAAAATGTTATTTCCTGGAGTTTCTGTTGTGTCTCAGCAGGTTAAGAACCCGACTAGAATCCATGAGGATGCGAGTTCCATTCCTAGCCTCTCTGAGTGGGCTAAGGATCCAGCGTTGCTGCAAGCTGTGGTGTAGTTTGCTGATGCAGCTCAGATCCTGCATTGCTGTGGCTATGGTGTAAGTGGGCAGCTGCATCTCCAATTCAACCACTAGCCTGGGAACTTCCCTATGCCACACATGGGGCCATAAAAAAAAAAAAAGAAAAAAAAGAAAGAAAGAAGAAGAAGAAGAAAACTGTCCAAATCCATCTCCATGGCTGAGGCCAAAGAGGTGCCAACTGAATCTTCCCTGGCCCTGCTCAGTGGGTTAAGGATCTGGCACTGCCGTGAGCTGTGGTGTAGGTCACAGATGCAGCTCGGATCCCAAATTGCTATGGCTGTGGTGTAGGCCAGTAGCTGCAGCTCAGATTCAGCCCCTAGCCTGGGAACTTCCATCTGCTGCAGGTGCAGCTATAAAAAGAAAGAAAGAAGAAGGAAGGAAGAGAAAGAAGGAAAGAAGGAAAGAAAGAAAGAAAGAGAGAGAGAGAGAGAGAGAGAGAGAAAGAAAGAAAGAAAGAAAGAAAGAAAGAAAGAAAGAAAGAAAGAAAGAAAGAAAGAAAGGAAGGAAGGAAGGAAGGAAGGAAGGAAGGAAGGAAGGAAGGAAGGAAGGAAGGAAGGAAAGAAAGAAAGAGGGGGAGAGAGAGAAAGAAAAGAAAAGAAGAGAAAAGAAGAAAGAAAATTTCAAAGAGGGAAACTGACTTGTCCCGGGGCACACACAAGGGGAGCGGCAGGGCTGGGCTGCTGGTGGCCCTCGGTTCGCAGGCCAAAGCCCTGTTCACCACCTTCACCTGTTGCTGCACGTTGGCTTCCTCCCTGAGCAAACACCTGCCTCTGTGGTTCACTGTGGCTCCCCTTCCCTCAGCCCCAGCGCCAGATCTAAGCCTGAAACTTGTACAAATCTAGCAGCCCTTTGAGGAAAAGACCACAACGTAATGAACATGAAATCAGGTACAAAAGTAAATATTTCAAATAAGAAAAGAAATCAGAACAAATGACAAATTCCAAAAAGCTGACATACTACAAATGTCACACAAGCCAGAAAAAAGTATTTGTATGCATTAAATGGATGATTTAGTTATTATTATTGATTGTAATGATTTTGAATACAATGACTAGCTATTGTTATTCATTAAAGTAATTGTCACCTCCCTGTAATACTACACTTCTAAGGACTAATAATTGCATGCCTTTGATGATTGGAAGAATCTCCATAGACTAGCCTCTAGCTCCATGTTTCAAGCCGATCTTTCTCCACCCCACTCACACTTCCAGTACTGTGCCCAGGGCTCTATTCAGGTAGTGACATGACTTTGGCCTACGCCTTGTGTCCCATCCCAAGGTGCACGGACACAAGGTACAGCAGAACATCCCTGGAAGCCGTTCCTCCATGGGGTGACCAGAAAGGTTTAGTTGTAGGTGGAAGTGACCCCAAACCATACAAGTATCCCACCGAACTCCAGTTATCTACATTCTCAACTTCAATTCCCTTTATCTGGGTCTAAGATTACTGTGTGACCACCGGAAGGCCACCCGATGTGATGGAAAGTATGGAGGGAAAGCTGCAGTGAAAAGTCAGTAGTTGTAGCCAACTGTCGTTGAAACATCATTTGCACATTTTCCAGAAATATATGACCTCACAGGCAGTCCTTCCAGGGCTTTGGAAGGCACGGTGTAGCTGAGGGCTCTGAGCCATAGCCTCCCCAGCTTCACAGGAAATCTCACCTTCTCTTCCCTCTCCTGTCTCAGGAAGAAGAATCCCCAACAGAGAGAACACAGAAACAGACTTTAAAGTATGTGCCCTGCTAAGGGAAGTAAGTCAGAGAGAGAAAGACAAATACCACATGATATGACTTCTATGTGGAATCTAAAATACGGCACAAACAATCCTGTCCACAAAACAGAAACGGACCCACAGACATAGAGAACAGATTTGTGGTTGCCAAGGGGAGGGGGGAGGGGGATGGGCGGAAAGTTTGGGGTCACTCAATGCAAACTATTCCATTTGGAATGGATGCAATGCGGTCCTACTGTACAGCACAGGGAACTGTGTCCAGTCTCTTGGGATAAAACATGATGGAAGATACTATGAGAAAAAGAACGTGTATATATATATGTATGACTTGTCCCTGTGCTGTACAGTAGAAATTGACACAGCACTGTAAATCAACTCTAATAAAAATAAAATAAACTTTTTTTAAAAGTGTGGAGGAGTTTCTGTTGTGGCACAGCACTTAATGAATCTGACTTGGAACCATGAGGTTTCAGGTTTGATCCCTGGCCTCACTCAGTGGGTTAAGGATCTGGCGTTGCCATGAGTTGTGGTGTAGGTCATAGACGCGGTTCGGATCTGGCATTGCTGTGGCTGTGGTGTAGGCCGGCAGCTGTAGCTCCAATTCAACCCCTAGCCCGAGAACCTCCATATGCTGCAGGTGCGGCCCTAAAAAGCAAAAAAAAAAAAAAAAGGTGTATATTGTAGGTCCCATTTTGGTTGAGCAGGTTAAAGATCAGATGTCGTTTCTGTGAGGATAGGAGTTCCATCCCTGGCCTCGCTCAGTGCATTAAGGATCCACTGTTGCTGTGTCTTTGGTGTAGACTGCCAGCTGCAGCTCTGATTCAGTCCCTGGCCTGGGAACTTCTATGTGCCACAGGTGCAATGGTAAAAAGAAAAAAAAAAAAAACGGAAGTGTGCATTAGTTTGCTGGGGCTACCCTAACAAAGTACCATAGACTGGTGGCTTAAACAATAGCAGTGTATTGTCTCACGGTTCTGGAAGCTGAGGTCAAGATCAAAGTGTTGGCAGGGCTGGCCCCTTCTGAGGGCTGTGAGGGAGGGATCTGTTCCAGGCCTCTCTCCTTGGCTTGTAGGTGACATCCTCTCCGTGTCTCTTTTTTATCATCGTCCCTCTATGCATGCCAGTCTCTGTGTCCAAATTGTCCCTTTTCATAGGGCACCAATCATCCTGGATGAGGGCCCACCCTGAGAACCACACTTCAACTTGGTCACCTCCGGAAAGACCCCATTTCCAAATAAGGCCACATTCTGAGGTCCTGGGCCCTAGGATTCTTCATCTGTCACTTTGAGGGGACACAATTCAACCCATAACAGTATACAAATGCAAATTGGTTTGCCCGGCTCTGCAGAAAATTGAAGGCGAGGGAGAGAAACCCAGAGAGGCTCACAGAGAGAGCGAGCTGCTATCTTGTTTACACTTTGCATTTAGAAAAATGACCTCATTAGCTGTTTGTCTGCATCCAGGCCCAGCTGCAACCACTAAATCAATCATTTAGGGATCTGTTTGGCCTTCTTGGACACCATAAATGGCACATTTTGGAATCTGTTTTGATTTCAGTGGCTGTCTCAAATGTCAAAAATGATGGAGGGGAGAGAGAGGCTGGAGAGGATGGGGCCTCGTCCGGCTGAAAGATGAAGCTGAGAAGCAGGTCGAAGGCCTAGAGAGGATGGGACAGGACCAGTCCCCAGTCCTGGAGGAACCTGTGACTGTTGCCCACTTTGCACCTGAAAATGGCAAGTTAGGGACAAGCAAGCCTTCCTTACACAGAGGCAATGAATCTAGAGAATGTCTCAGCCCAAGAAGTGACATAAGATGAAAATATAAATTCAAGAAAAGGTTGGAGTTCCCACTGTGGCTCAGTGGTAATGAATCCTACTGGTATCCATGAGGATGTGGGTTGGATCCCTGGCCTCGCTCAGTGGGTTAAGGATCCAGCATTGCTGTGGGCTATGGTGTAGGTCATGGACAGGGCTTAGATCTGACTTTGCCATGGCTGTGGGGTAGGCCGGCAGCTGCAGCTCTGATTCGACCCCTAGCCTGGGAACTTCCATATGCCACAGGTGTGGCCCTAAAAAAGCAAAAACAAACAAATAAATAAATAAATAATTTGGGGACAAGATCACTTGAATTATCAGATAGCACAGCTTCTCCGGGTTGTTTCTGGGAGTCCCCAGAGGTGCCTTACAGGTGCCTGGAGCAGCTGGAGGCTGGAGAAGCTCTGCCCTTGCAGGAGGCTCACACAGCCCATCATAGACCCGTTTCATGAACTTGGAATCCTAGCTCTGTTTCCTGAGGACGCGGGAACCATCGTCACAGGGAAGAAGCAGAGGTTAGCTATCCCAGGCCTGCACCATCCTTTCCTGCAACTGAAAGCTCCTAGAGCTGCTGGTTCTTGCAAACTGAGCTCTGGAAGGAGCCCCAGGCCCCCAATTCAGCCGCACCCTGAGTTCCAGCCCAGGCTGTAGACCCAGCACTGACAAAAGAGGAAGGTGGTTCATAGGAGCTAGAGGAATAGAAGCCCCATTAGTCATAGAACCAAAAGGCACATCAGGAGAAGGGGAAGACCAGACCGACAACTCCAAAGCATCATTATTATAGCAAAACACCGGAGAATCTGCCATGTCTCCTGGGTAGACACCTAGCCTGTGTTTGCTGAGGCCAGGTTTGTTACTACCTAGACAATGTGAGTCACTGGTAAATCATAACGTCAGGTTAATGAGTTACAACCAGCCTTTGGGGGGGAAGAAAAAGAAAGAAAGCAGGATAAGAAAGTCAGAGTGCAGAGTAGCTCAACTGTAGAGTTTGATGACACTTCTCTTTCCTTTCCAGGTACCTATGTGTGAATGGGGACAGAATGTGACTGTATTTCTGACCATGACCTGAGGTTAGAGAGGCTGAAATGTACTGATACAGACCATAACCCTGAGAAGAGTTGAAGCTTCAAGTCTATGCACAGCAGAACTGGCTGGGGCACTTGTTAAAAGGGAGATTTCCAGGTACCACAGGCCAGAAATTTTTTTGGAGGCCATATCACTGCGTGGGGCCTGGGAATTTGAATTTAACGAGCTTCACTGGTGGTCCTGATACGTTTGGTCTGTGGAACATGATGCGAGGATTGCTGCATTAGGGGAGGGAAACGTGTTATAGGACTGTGTTATAGGAAGTTTACGTGATATAAGAAGATACCTGCTTCGTCTTAACGCAGAGACTCGAGAAACAGAGGGCACAGGATGTGTATCAGGGGTGGAGGTAGGCGGACAGATATCCGTCCTCTGTTTGTGGGGATAAATTCAGTATCTTGGGTACCAGTAGACCATGCTCGGTTGTTAATTGTGCTTCAGAAGCAGACAAACAAAAGGGCTACATACTTGCCCTGAGTGTAATTATCTACTGAGTAGAATTGCCTACCTGGAGTCCTAGATGGCTTAAGGGGTAGCCCTTGGTAAGACACAGCCCTGGACTGGGTGAGATTTTGAGATCTCGTGGTCCTAAGAGCAACAGGATAGCGGGAGAGGTTGGAGGTGGATTATCCCCAACACATCTGCCATTGATGGTGGCAGTACTTTTCAAACTATGGCTCATGGCCCCTCGGTAGTTCAGGATATCAATTGAGCATTTTGAAAAAGAAAATAGGGGTGTTCCCTTTGTGGCTCAATGGTTAACGAACCCGACTAGTATCCATGAGGACACAGGTTCAATCCCTGGCCTTCCTCAGTGGGTTAAGGATCCGGCATTGCCGTGAGCTGTGGTGTAGGTCACAGATGTGGCTCAGATCCTGCATTGCTGTGGCTCTGGTGTAGGCTGGCGGCTACAGATCCAATTATCCTGGGAAGCTCCATATGCCACAGGAGCGGCCCTAAAAAGCAAAAAAATAAAAAAAGGAAAAGAAAGAAAATCAAGTTGACTACAATGGAAAATGCCAGGGTGCACGCATGGAGCCAGGATGTTCATTTATTTATGGCTGCAGAAAAAACACAACCCGAAACATGGTGGGCTTAAAACAACAACCTGTCAGCCTTTCCATTGGGGCTCAGAGGGTTATGAACCCAACTAGTATCCATGAGGATTCAGATTCAATCCCTGGCCTTGTTCAGTGGGGTAAAATGATCAGGCATTGATGCAAACTTCTGCCTAGGTCGCATGGCTGTGACTGTGGTGCAGGCCAGCAGCTGCAGCTCTGATTTGACCCCCAGCCTGGGAACTTCCATATGCCGCAGGTACAGCCCTAAAAAGAAAAAAAAAATTTATTTGTTCATGCTTCTGAAATTCAGGCAGGGCTCAGTGAAGACAGCTTAACTCTGCTCCATGGGCACTGGCTGGGGTGGCTCAACCGGAACTGGAGGAGCCACTTCCAAGAGGCCTCATTTACATGGCTGGAAGTTAGGGCTGGCTGTCTCTAGGCTGGGAGTTCAGCTGGAGTGGTGAGCTAAGCCCTCAGTGCTCCAATCAGTGGCCTCCCCAGAGGGCTAGTGTGGGCATCCATTGTATGACTCCTGGGTTCTAAGGGAGGCAGGGAGTTATATCACAAGAGCAAACTTCCAAGAGGATGAGCCCCAGTGTGCAAGATCTCATCAAGCCTCCACTTGCATCATCTTGCTAATGTCTTGCTGGTTGAAGCCAATCCCCTGACCAAGCCCAGAGTCACTGGAGGGAGACTACACAGGACATGAACACTGGTAAGTGTGGCTTAGAGGGGATCATAAGTCCCTAAAAGGGGTGGGGGAGGTTCCCGTTGTGGCTCAGTGGGTTAAGAACCTAACTAGTATCCATGAAGCTGCAGGTTCAATCCCTGGCCTCACTCAATGGGTTAAGGATCTGGCGTTGCCACAAGCTGAGGCGTAGGTTGCAGACGTGGCTCAGATCTGGCGTGGCTGTGGCTGTGGCATAGGCTGGCAGCTGCAACTCTGATTAAAAAAAAAAGAAAAAGAAAGAAAAAAAACCAACCTTTTTCCCCCCCAGTTATGTACATATATAAGCAGCGAGTAGCAATGGAAAATATATTCCCAATAGTTCATCACATCACAGTTGAAACAGTTTGCAAAAGCGCAGTAGCAGAGAGCCCTGGGGTACAGGTAGAAGACAAACTTATTTACGCCAACTATTCCAGATACTTCTCTGCACATTTACCCCTATCTGTCCTTTGTTCTAATACCTTCCCCCTCCCCACTTTTTTTTTTCTTCCTTTTTGAGTCTCTTTCTTTTGTTTCCCTTTCTCCCTTTATCTCTTTCCTTCCCAGTCTTAGTATCTTGGCCACCGTATCATTTTTTCACACCTTATCTTTCACATTCAAACATCTTCACTTTCAAACACATGCATACATAACCTTAATAGATGCTGGGGTCCCATATGACCCATTTTCTGCACAGCATTACAGGTAAATGAGCACAGTTCAGGAGCCAAGCGTAATTTTACATTTATGTCAGTTTTCCCTGCATCTCTTCAAGAATAGCAATAGGAATCCAATTTAAATTCCAGAGACAACCTAAAAAATTCCCCTCTCTCTTCTTCCAATTCCCACCTGGTAGATGCTCTGGGGTCTCCCACTTGCCAAACCCACAAAACTTTCAACACTCATCCCCAGCTACCTCACCCCCACTTGCTCCTCTTCCTTTTTTTTTTTTTTTTCCTTTTTAGGGCCATACTCACAGCATGTGGAAGTTCCCGGGCTTAGGGTCCAATGGGAATTGCAGTTGCCAACCTACACCACAGCCACAGCCACAGCCACAGCCACAGCAACACCAGATCCAAGACAAGTCTGTGATCTACACCACAGCTCACAGCAATGCCAGATCATTAACCCACTGAGTGAGGCCATGGATCGAACCCCAAACCTCATGGATTCTAGTCGGGTTCATTACCACTGAGTCACAACGGGACCTCCCTATTCCCTCCTCTTAATGTAACTCAGCTCAGCCTCTGGGTCCAACACTCTCTTCCCAGTGTCTTGATTTTGTTTTTTTTTTTTTTCCAGCTGCACCCGCAGCATACCAAAGTTCCCAGGCCAGGGACAAACCCGCACCACAGAAGCAACCTGAGCCACAGCAATGATGCCAGGTCCTTCACCGGCCACACCACCAGGGAACTCCTCCCCAGTGTCTTGATTCTGCGTCACAAAGGATTGAAAACTTAGATTGACAAAACTGAATGCATAGAGAGGAGTCAAGACAGAATCTGAAAGGACAAAGAAGATTCTCTTTAGTTACAAAGACTTGAATGGTTATAAATCTCATCCCAGTTACACACATAAAATATGGCATCTTAGAAAGAGTCCTGAAGAGACTGAGTCAGGAGAAATTGATTTTCGTTCTGGCTCCGCCACCAATTAAACATACAGCCTCTGATAAATCATTCAGCTTCTTAGCCCCAAGCTTCCTGATCTACAGGATAAGGAACAATACTTGTTTCTGAGGGTTGTTGTGAAGACCGGATGAGCTTCTTTATGGAATGTGCCTGGAACACAGCAGGCAAACAAAAAGGTGAATTCTCCTTATGATCCCTCGCCTGTAAAATGGGGCGATGATATATGCCTTGCTCACCTCCCGGGAGTTCTCTGAGGATCAAATTAGAAAATGCACACGGAAGCCCTTTATAAACTACAAAGCACTGTGCTAACAATACATGGTATTTTTTTGTGTTTATTGAACCTGGCAATCGCAGCCCCGTCATACTGGGGCACAATGCCTTGTTCATTACAGGGCTTATAAACAGCTAACATTTTCGGGTGCCACTATAATCATAAGACTATGAGGAAGTGCCCCTTCTCCACTCCCTCCGTCTCTCCCCTCCCCTGCCCCTATACACTTGGCTGTCAAGGGGATCCTGCCTCCAAGTTTGTGCAGGAGGATTTTGTGACTTAATCCAAGATGGGGGGAGGCGCTCAGTGGTTCTCAAAATGTGGTCCCTGGACCGGCAGCATCAGCATTACCTGGACAGTGGAAGATGCCAAGGTTTAGGTCCACCTTGGACCCACCGACTCAGAAATTCAGAGCCCAGCGATTTATGCTTTAACAAGCTCTCCAGATGACTCTGACACACATTCAATTTTAAGCACAATAAAGTCAGAGTAATGGCAGCGGGGGAGGGGGGCGTGTGAGTCTCTTATGTAGATCTGATCATGGTTTTTGGCAGAGAAATCAGCCCTTGTAGTGCAGGATGGTCTTACTTGTATTCAGACACTTACTTGTATTCAGGAAGAGAAGACAGCAAAATTTCAACTCTAGCACAGGGTAAGGGATAGCCAGAAGGGGTTCCTTCTTTTCTGCCGTGAACCAGGTGTTTGTGCCTCCCCCAGAATTCATATGTTGAAATCTTAACCCATAATGTCGTGATGGTTTAGGAAGGGGGGACTTTGGGAGGTAACTAGGTCATAAGGCTGGGGCCCTACTGAAGGGGATTTGTGCCCTTATGAGAAGAGGCTGGGGAGCTTGCTTCCCTTCTCTCTGCTCTGCACTCTGCCATCTGAGGATGCATGAGGAGGGAGTAAGGAAACGCAAGTGTTGCGGCGGCCTTGTATGCAGAGGTGAGAAGCAACAGGCAGCCTGTGGCTCTCAGGGCAGAAGCTGGAGGGGAGACTGGAGGGTCCACCCTGACCACTTTCACCCACAGTAAGTCAAAAATGGAGAGAGGGGAAAATAGGTTTGTATCCTGGACCCTACGAGGCTGGGCTTCATCCATTCCTTACACACACAGGCGTGCGCGCGCACACACACACACACACACACACACACACACACACACACTGAGCTCTACCATGGGCTAGGCACTGTGCCAAGTGTCAAAGATTCAAAATAAGAGTTCCCACTGTGGTGCAATGGGATCACCTGCATCTTGGAAGCACTCGGATGCAGGTTTGATTCCCTGGCCCCACACAGTGGGTTAAGGATCCAGAGTTGCCACAGCTGCAGCTTAGGTTGCAACTGTGGCTCCTATCTGATCCCTGGCCCAAGGAACTCCATACGCCATGGGGTGGCCAAAAAAGAAAAAAAGAAAAGAAACGATTCAAAATACATTTAGCCCAGCCCCTGCCTTCAAAGCCCTCATGGTCCAGACAGAGAAGCAGGTCATTGCAATGTAGAGTGAATTGAGCTGTGAGAGGCCAACAGGTGCCTCAATGGAGGCACAAAGGAGCAGAAGAGGGAGGCCTGAGGCCGGCCCAGGAGGGACGGGAGGCTGGGGAGGCTGGGAGGCAGCCGAGGGCCAGCTTATGTGCTTTCAGAGATAGGATGCTACAGAGACTGGGATTTTTCTCCTAGGAGCCGTGGAGAACAAGGGAAGAGTTTCAAGCAGGACAGTGGCATTACTGAAATTTTTTTATTAGTCAGGGTTCTCCAGAGAAACAGAACTAATTACATATATATTTAGAATGTGATTCATTATGAGGAATTGACTCACATTATGACAGAAGTCCCAAGATCTGCCATCTGCACCCTGGAGACCCAGGAAAGCTGATGATATGCTCCAAAGGCCTGAGAGCCAGGAAACCAATGGTATAGATTCCAGGCTGAGTCTGCAGCCCTGGGAACCAGGATACCAAGGGCAGGAGAAGGTGGATCCCAGCTCAGACAGCCAGGCAGAGAGCGAATCCCACCTTCCTTGGCATCTGGGTTCCATTCAGCCCCCGCCCCCTCCCCATGTTGGATGACGCCCACCCCCAGTGGGAAGGGTCACCTGCTTCCCTCTGCACATCAGTGCAAGTGCTAACCTCCTCCGGAAACACCGCCAGAGACACACCCAGAAATAACAGTTAACCTGCCATCTGGGCGCCTTTTCCTTAGCCCAGTCCCGTTGATGCGTAACATCAACCATCACAGATCACTATCTGGAAATGACGACGGTTCTGGCGCCACGTGGAGGAAGGATGAGGGCTGGGTGGCCATTAAGGGCTTTGCAGTGATCCAGCTCAGCCGGTCCAGCCAGAGCACGGGAAGAGGCAGCCAGCCTCACCCTGTCCCTAGACACACCCAGCCATAATGGGGAGACGTTTGCTGTCCTGCACCAACCACTTCACCCCTTGCCCAGCCCCCCACTGGAGGGATCAGCCTCCCCTCGGACCCCCAGGCAGCCTCAATGACAGTGTCCCAGAGAAAGGCAGGCACTTGGGAAACAGGGCCGTGAACCTGAAATGGGCTCAGGTGGCATGGCTGCCCTGGTGTCAGAGTCACAGAAAACCAGCCATGCAGCTGAGAAGGCAGGCAAGGGACACGGACCCCTGCTTCTGTGGGAAGAGGAGTTGGCATTCTTATTGTCATTGTTACATTGGCTCATATTCCTGGGTCCTTATTCATTAGCTTTTTGGGACCTCACACACACACACACACACACACACACACACACACACACACACCTTTCTGGGGCATAATGAAAGCTGTTTACAAGCACTTGAAATCTCAACTCCAGGTTTCGAGCCAGTTAGATAGATAGGCTTCAGACACCCATTGGATTGTAGGGATTCCTGCTTCTATTGTCCAGTCCTTTTTTTTTTTTTTTTTAATGGGGGCACCTGCTGCCTATGGAAGTGCCCAGGCTAGGGGTCAGATCAGAGCTGCCGCTGCAGGCCTGCACCACAGCCACAGCAATGCTGGATCTGAGTCACATCTGTGACCTACACTGCAACTTGTGACAACACTGGATCCTAAACCCACTGAGCAAGGCCAAGGATGGAACCCGCATCCTCACAGAGACAACGTCAAGTCCTTAACTGGCTGAGCCACAAAGGGAACTCCTACTGTCCATTCTGACAGATGAACAGGGTAAGCACATCTCTGGCCCTGGCTGCTTTCTCTTCCCACTACGGGATGCCTCAGCTGAGAAAGCCAGAAGCTCCATCCTGACATAGCTGATGATCTCTGGGGACATCCCAGGTCTTAGAGCCTCTTCTCAGAGGGACCTCTTTGTGACACTGGAGGTCAAAGGCAGGATCAGGTCCTTGGAAGTCACTTGGTGTGGCTTCTCTCCAATACTGAGGACCTGAGAAGTCGAATGGCTCATTTGAAAGCCCATGTATTTATCCTTCCACCAACACCTACTGATCACCTCCCCCTTGCCAAGCTTTGTTGTAATGACTGGGATACAGTAATGAATAAGAACGGTCCCTGCTCTCAGGAAGCTTCCGCTCTAATCAGTCGTAACCAAGATGGCCAAGCAGAGTACATGGATGCCAGATGGCGATAAATGCCAGAGAGAAACACAGCGGAGGTGGGGAAGAGAAAGTGCTTTAGGGGTTCCCATTGTGGCTCAGCAGATTAAGAACCCAAATAGTATCCATCAGGATGCAGGTTTGGCCCCTGGCCTTGCTCAGTGGGTTAAAGGATCCAGCATTGCTGCAAGCTGCAGTGTGGGTTGTGGATGTAGCTTGGATCCCAAGTTGCTGTGCCTGTGGTATTGGCTGGCTAGCTCTGATTTGACCCCTAGCCTGGGAACCTCTATATGCAGAGGTGCAGCCCTAAAAAAACACCAAAAAAAAAATAGTGCTTTAGAGGTGAGGACAATTTTAAGCAGGGAAACATTTGGGTTTAGGAGTTTTGTTTGTTTGTTTTTTATATTATAGTTGATTTACAAATGTTGTGCTACTTCCTGCTGTACAGCAAAGTGACCCAGTCATATCTATATCTATATCTATATCTATATCTATACCTATATCTATATCTATATCTATATCTATGTCTATATATATTCCCTTTCATATATTACCTTCCATCATGTTCTATTCCAAGAAACCAGATATAGTTCCCTGTGCTACATAGAGTAGGACCTCATTGCTTATCCATTCTAAATGTAGTAGTTTGCATCTGCTAACCCCAAACTCCCAGTCCATCCCATTCTCTCCCCTTCCCCCTTGGCAACCACAAGTCTCTTCTATATGTCTGTGGGTCTGTTTCTGGTTTGTGGACAGGTTCATGTGTGCCACATTTTAGATTCCACATATAAGTGATATCACATGGTATTTGCCTTTCTCTCTCTGACTTACTTCACTTCGTGTGAAAATCTCTGGTTGCATCGATGTTGCTGCAAATGGCACTATTTCGGTTTGGGAGGTTAGGGCTGATGGGGGCCCATTGTGTACATGTGCCATGTCTTCTCTATCCATTCATCTGTCAATGGACACTGAGGTTATAAGCAGGGAAACATTTGAATAGAGACCTGAAGGAGGCAAGGGAGCCTCTTCTGCGGGAAGAATGTTCCAGGCAAAGGAGGCAGTAAGTGCAAAGTCCCTAAGGCATGGGCGCGGCTGGATGTTTGAAGAGAAGCAGGGAGGATGATGTAGCCAGAACAGGGTTAATCGGGAGGTGAGTAGGAGGAGTTGAAATATGGACTGGTTTTTGGGCAGTTCCAGTTCCAGTCCTGGAGTAAGGGCTTGGCCTTTACTCTAGTGGGATGGGAGCCACTGGGGAACTCCAGGCAGGGGCAGGACCTGATCTGACTTGGGTTTTCATTGGCTGCTGTGTTGTGAAGAGATGCAGGGTGAGACTAAGTGAGTGACCAGTGTAGATTTTGCTACTGCAAAAATCTAGGCAAGAAAGAATGACGGTGCAAACCAGAGAGGCAGCAGGAGAGGTGGGACACGCAATCAGACAGTGTGGAGGATTAAGGCCATGGTATCCACTGAAGGAAGCTACTAGAAGAATGAGCTGCCATTAATTTTGATGGAGGAAACTTCAGGAGAGGGGGTTTGGGTTTGAGCCTGTTACATGAGGTACCCTTAGACACCAGGGGGCGCTGGTGGATACAGGAGTCAGTCAGCGACGAGGTCACCCATTGGGCAGAGCCAGGCCTTAAACCTGAGAATTCACAGGCCCCACTGCTTCTGATTGAAGACAGACAGAGGTGCCAGGGCCATCCCCCGAGCTCCAAAATGTTGAAAACCCTATCATTTGTAAATCACAATCGAGCACAATATTAAGCTTTCAAATAGGTTTCAAAAATTCTAATAAATGGGAGTTCCTGTTGTGGCTCAGCAGGTTGAAAACACAATGTCATCTCCATGAAGATGTGGGTTCGATCCCTGGGCTCGCTCAGTGGGTTCAAGTATCCAGCGTTGCTGTGGCTGTGGTGTATGCTGGCAGTACTTCCATATGCCGCAGGTACAGCCCTAAAAAAAAAAAAAGATTAAAAAAAAGCTCTCATAAATGCTAGTTTATCTGGCATCTTTCAACTCAGAAATTCTCTTAACTAAGACTTTCCAGGAGTTCCCATTGTGGTGCAGCAGAAATGAATCCGACTAGTAACCATGAGGGTGCAGGTTCAATCCCTGGCCTCACTCAGTGGGTTAAGGATCTGGCATTACAGTAAGCTGTGGTGCAAATCACAGAGGTGGCTCAGATCCAGTGTTGCCGTGGCTGTGGCGTAGGCCGGCAGCTGTAGCTCTGATTTGATCCCTAGCCTGGGAACCTCCATGTGCTGTAAGGGTGGCCCTAAAAAGCAAAAAAAAAAAAAAAAAAAAAATGACTTCCCTATTTATTCCTTCAAGAATGAACAAAGAGGAAAGAAGAAAGAAAAGCCCATCATTTAAGAAAGTTTGGGCTGGTGGTAAAGTTCCACAAAGTCCTTGGGACAACACTGCATGGGCCGCAGCCGCAGAAGAGCTAGCCCACTCTAGGGCTAACATTCAACTTGAGCCCATGCCGCATCCAGATACAAGTGAAGCTCCCCAAGGTGCATCCATCTTCACAGGCCCCCAGGAGCTCACAGGAGAACTTGCAGTTCAATGAGTGATACAAGTTTGCTCATGCATTGCTCCGGGGGCAGAACAGGCATGTTTGACTAATACTCTCGAGATCCGCAAATCCCAAAGGCCTGAGCTACCAAGCAGACAGACTAGCTCAGAGGGAAGCTGCTGCTGGTGTTTGCAAAGCAGCCCCCAATCCATCAACAGGTTCACATGGGCCACTGGGTTGAAAGTGAAGGGTATTTTTTTTTCTTTTTTATGGCCACCTATGGCATATGGAAGTTCCCAGGCTAGGGGTCAAATCAGAGCTACAGGTGCCTGCCTGTACCACAGCCACAGCCACAGCCACGCCAGATCCAAGCCAAGTCTGCGACCTATACCACAGCTCATGGCAACACCAGATCCCAACCCACTGAATG
Source organism: Phacochoerus africanus (assembly GCF_016906955.1). Taxonomy (NCBI): domain Eukaryota; kingdom Metazoa; phylum Chordata; class Mammalia; order Artiodactyla; family Suidae; genus Phacochoerus; species Phacochoerus africanus. The sequence goes on from NC_062552.1 coordinate 37,470,047, forward strand.
AGGCCAGGGATCAAACCCGAGTCTTCATGGATCCTAGTCAGGTTCTTTCCTGCTGAGCCACAACGAGAACTCTGGGCAGGGTACTGACATGAAGTCTTAGTGGGATTCCCCAGAAGTAGACTCTGAGATGAGGATTTTGGTGGGAAGTAGTTTATTGGGGAAGCACCTGCAGAAAGCAGGGAAGTAAATGAGGAATGAGTGTGTCAGTGAACTCGCTTCTAACTGGTACCTTCCAAGACACCACACAGAGCCTGTCACAGGGCAGGCCCCCACCGGACACAAGGAACTGGTGTCTTCTTCCTCTCGCTCTTCCTTGGTACTGGTTGAGGGCTCTTCCCATAGACTTTAACTTCCTAACACTTCTGGTCTTTCCCCTACTTGAGTCACCCGCTTCTCCGGCAGCCAGAGAAAATGCTGGAACAGAGGGCAGAGGTGTTTGCAGCAGGAAGCTGTTGGCATGAGCGGAAACCAGAGCATCATGGGGGGATGGGCAGGGCCTGGCGTCCACCATGGTGGGTTCCACAGGAACTGCCCGGGCACTCCACCCTTAGCTCAGCCTCCGAGAACCATCTTCATCCCAGAAAACAGGAGTGAGATGATTCTTCTCATTCCTGGGAGCAGAGCTAGAAAAAAGAACAGGGCAGATTGTCATCGGTCCCCAAAGAGGAAGGCCTGGGGGCCCCTCAGGTTGGAGAGCAGGGCTGTGGCCATGCCCAGTGAGGCTCAGAATTTTGCAGTGTGTTGGGGAGAGGCCACGCTCCCCTGGAACTGGACAGAGATCCAGTTCTTTGAGTTCTTAGTGAGGGTTTAAGAAAGAGCATAAGCAGTGACTGAGGCTCAGGAAGGAATGTTCTGGAGCCCAGAGCTGCAGGCCAGACCACAGGGTTACTGCAGACCACGCCAGCATTCTAGTTAAGGATGAGCCTCGTTCCTCAGTGTGGGGACCTGGTGACCGACGAAGCCTTGTCAGGGTGTCATATGCATGTGTGTGCTCAACACCTGCCCGCGTCCTCAGGAAAAGCCAGACCGTCGCATCAACAGATCATTGCGTCATCCTCATCAAGCCCCAAGTTTAAGGACCCACCCTGAGCACTGTCATTCACAGACCTCTGGATACAGAGACCCTATGTGACTCTTAGAGCCCATTTTCTCTTGCCCGTATGGGACAAAACTGGCTAAACACACCCATCCCTTCCTCCCCCCTTCTGTCTGAATGAGCAGTGCAGGAGACAAAACTTATACAGTGGACCATTTGCCAGGATCCCGTTACTTGTAAGGTGGTTAAAGATAAATGTGAGATGATTTTTGTCTTTCATGAGCTTCCAGGTCCTGCAAATAAGTACCTGCTCTTTAGTAGGACACTGGCTGAAATAGTTCCATAAATAGAATGACAGGATGGCAGTGACTCCCCACACAGCCAAGAGCCTTAGGGACTGGGTTTTTATTATTATTATTATTATTATTATTATTATTATTATAGTTGATTTACTATGTTCTGTCAATTTCTGCTGTAAAAAAGAACACATGCCATTTGCAGCAACATGGATAGAACTAGAGACTCTCATACTAAGTGAAGTAAGTTTTTCTTATTGTTTTATTTTTAAATTTTTGGCCACCCCAAGGCATTATGGAGTCCCCAGGCCAGGGTTGAATCCAAGCCAGAGTTGCAACCTACAGCTGTGGCAATGCTGGATCCTTAACCCACAGCATCAGGCCGGGGATCGAACCTGAGTCCCTGCTGCTGCAGAGACACTGTAGATCCCCACTGCACCACAGCAGGAACTCTGGGACTGGGTATTTACTCATTTATTTATTTGCTTTTTAGGGCCGCACCTGGGGCACATGGAGTTTCCCAGGCTAGGGGTTGAATTGGAGCTGCAGCTGCCGGCCTACGCCAGAGCCACAGCAACGCCAGATCTGAGCCGCATCTGCAACCTACACCACAGGTCTCGGCAATGCTGGATCCTTAACCCCTGTCTTCCTGGATACTAGTCGGGTTCAAAAGCTGCTGAGCCACAGTGGGAACTCCCTGGGACTGGGTTTTCAGACCCATAGGGGCTCTAGACATGGGACCCCTGCTCCTCTCCTGTTCACATCAGTCTCCTTGAAGCTTGTACACTGACGGTTTTTCAGCCATCAGTATCTGCCACTTCATGCAATTTGCTTTTGCAGCCTATCTTTGCATGGTTTTGTGGGTTTTTAATTTTTCTGGCCATGCTGGGAAATGTCATATAGACTTGGGAATTGTATGGCCCTGGTCGGACACAAGTACCTCTACCAACAGGCTCTGTGATCTTAGGACAGTTGCTTAACCCCTATGAGCTTGTCATTTGAAAAATGGAGATGATAACAAAAATATTAGGGTGAACCACAAGAAAGTGCCTTTGTGTCGGTCAAAACAGTGGAATATTAGCACTGTCATAGGTTCTACCTAATACCCACCTTGTAGGATTGTTGGAAAGTTTTAGTGAGAGAGCCTAGGTGACACACATCTAACTAGCTTGGGACCACAGAGGAAGGTGAGCTCACTCTTAATGCCCGAATTACAACCCCTCTCAAGCATCTGCAGGATGGGGGGGTCCAAAGTCTGTTCTTCACGGGACTCCCAGGGATTTCTGGGAAGTCGCGTGACCTCTCATTCCCTCCACCGTGTTCCCTCCGTAACAGAGGCTGATGTTAGCTGCACCTTTACCCTCTGCCAGGTGTTGTGCCCAGCCCTTCACATGCACGCACCCATCTGGTCCTCTGTTCCACCCACGTGAGCCGGGAACGGCTACCGTCATCCGCCTTCATAGAAGCTAAAGTGTTGAGAAGTAAAGTGTTTAGCCAAGGGCACACCGAGGGCAAGCAGGAGGGCATTGGCCCAGCCATCAGTACCCTCTGCCTTCCTCATCCGCTGGGGTCCTGCCGCTGCCACCCTCTGGAACTGCCCCACGCGGTCCCCTCCAGGCGCCTCTGTCCTTGAACCTCTGGGTTCCAGGTGGGGGCCCAGGCCTCTCCATTTCTCCAAAGTGCTGAGATGGGGCAATTTGTCAGGGAATTGGTTAAAGGGAAGGAAAGAGAACAAAATCAAGCAGATGGAGGAGTGAGAAAGGAGACCAAAGCTTAGATGCCCTAGAGACAAAAAGACTACAAGGGAATGTTACATCAACTCCACAGACACAAAATAGGAAGCCTAGATGTGGCTCTTTTCCTGGAACAATATGAATTACCTAAATTGACCCAAGGAGAAGGCGAAAATGAGAAGGCCAAATACTGCAGACGAGACGGGAAAGGTGATTAAAGAGCCACTCTTATAAAAGGCACCAGGAACAGATGGTTTCACAGCTGAGTTCTGTGTAACCTTTAAAGAACAAATAAGTCTGATGTTAATTAAACTCTTCCAGATCATAGAGAAAGAGAAAGCGCTGCAATTCACTTTCTGAGGCCCACACGGCCTTCATACAAAAACCTGCGATACAGAACGCTTAGAAGAGGGAAACTGTAGACCAGTCATTCTTCTGACCAGAACTATAAAAATGCAAAATAAAACACTCGTAAATGAAATCTGGCAAAATGTCTTTATGATCAAGTGGGACTTATCCTAGTAACGCCGATTTATAATAGGAAATCAATTAGCATAATTCATTACATCAACAAATTCGAGGGAAAAATGCCATCATGCCAATAAAAGATGAAAGTATTTGATGAAATATAAACTCTAAGTAATATAGAAATAGAAGAAATTCATTCATTCTTTCAATAACTATGTATTGAATGCCTACTCTGCATGTAACTGGGTTCTAAGGATTGTAGTTGTTACAGTATCAGACAAGAATGGACATGGAGTTCCCATCGTGGCTCAGGGGTTAACAAATCTGACTATCAACCATGAGGAGGCAGGTTCAATCCCTGGCCTCGCTCAGTGGGTTAAAGATCCAGCCTTGCCATGAGCTGTGGTGTAGGTCACAGATGCTGCTCGGATCTGGCATCGCTGTGGCTATGGCTGTAGCTCTGATGCAGCACCTAGCCTGGGAACCTCCATATGCCACAGGTGCGGCCCTAAAAAGCAAAAATAAATTAATTAATTAATTAATTCATTCATTCATTCATTCCCTGCCATCAGGGAGCTCATATTCTAGGAAGGGAGACAGACAATATATAGGAGGCATAAGAAAAAAGTATCTATGATGTGAGGGGTATATGCTAAGTAGAAAAATTATAGCAGAGTCAAGAAGTTAGAATGTTAGGGCAGTTGGGGAAAGGTTACTAAGTGACAGCTGAAAACAGAGCCAAGGAGTTCCCACTGTGGCAGTGGGATGGGCAGCATCTCTGCAGCACCAGGATGCAGGTTCCATCCCCTACCGGGCACAGTGGGTTAAAGGACCTGGCATTGCCACACCTGCAGTGTAGGTCCCAACTGTGGCTCAAATCTGATCCCTGGCCTGGGAACTCCATGTGCTGCAAGGCAGCCAAAAAAAGAAAGAAAAAATGCTTCTATAATAAATAGATTTTCCAAAAAAAAAAAAGGCCAAGAACAACATTCCAGGGATAGGGAACAGCTGCATGAAGACCGAGGAGCAGGCACACATGTCCTGGAGAAACTACTCAAGAAGGCCAGTGTTCCACGGAGGGTCAGAGGACAAGAAGTTCTCATCCAGTTGTTGGCACCAGATTAGTGGTTTCCAGCAAAGCTTTGCTGAACACCTGTGCCATCGCAAAGACAACACAGGAGGTGACCCGCTGCCACCCAAGATGGCTACTCTTGGGCTTGAAGGCCCTGCCCTCAACTCAGAGCTTCTGCCCACCCTTGGCAGGCACCACGAGGCAGGCCGGCTGGGCACCCTTGCATGTGAATCACTGGACCTCTCCCTCCCTCCCCTGAGTTCCCGATAGACACTTGGGACCCAGTGGAGGCTGAGATGATGTCATTTTTCAGGGGATACCCCGCACCAGAACCCACAGAGCTGGGCTGACTCTCCAGGCCAGACCACGCCATCCCAATAGCTGCAAGATACCCCAAGGTTATTCAGCCTAAAACCACGCTATGCCAAGGACTCCAAGGTCCGTGTGATTAGGGAAACACATTTCCTAATTCCTCAAGGGCACAGACCAGTGAAATCACCCCATGTCCATGGCTAGACAGAACCCACCCCGTCTGTGGAAAGAATGGGTGGCCAGACCTGAGTGACCTCACCATTTTCTGCAAGCACAGTGGTCACGTGCTAGGTCTCCACTTCTCTGCCCCAGGGCCCAGCCTGCTGGTTTTCCCAAAGACAAACTCACCTTCTACCCCAAATCCTCACATGACCAGCTGCCTCTGAGTGACAGCCTCTTCAGATAAAAGAAAACCCAACTCTCAGGGACTGCCGCACCCATGAGGGGCGTGGAGCGTGCTGTCCGGCATGGGGTGGGCCCATGCAAAACTCCCCTCCCTGCCCTTCCCTCTGCCTTTTCAGTTTTCTGCAATGCAACCCGACCATTGCCCCCTCCTGCATGGGTGCGGGCCCAGAGAGCAGATCGAGGAAGGAGCCTCTTCAAAGAGCTGGGAAAGAGCTTCACAAAGACAGGTGTTCTCTCCACCGCTCAGATGCGGACACCTTTGGATGAGGTTCGCTTGTTCCCATTTGTATTTTTCTCTTTTTCTTTCTCTCTCTCTCTCTTTTTTTTTTTTTTTTTTGTCTTTTTAGGGCTGCACCCACGGCACATGGAAGTTCCCAGGCTAGAGGCTGAATCAGAGCTGTAGCCACAGCCTATACCGCAGCCACAGCAACACAAGATCCGAGCCATGTCAGTGACCTACACCACAGCTCACGGTAACACCGGATCCTTAACCCCCTGAGCGAGGCCAGGGATCGAACCTGTGTCTTCAAGGATGCTAGTCAGATTTGTTTCCACTGAGCCACAACAGGAATTCCCTGAATTTTCTTTTCTATAGAATGATGGCTTAAGAAAGTCAAATGGGAGTTCCTACTGTGACGCAATGGGATCCGTGGCATCTCTGCAGCACCAAGAGGCAGGTTCCATCCCCAGCCCAGCACAGTGGATTAAAGGATACAGTGTTGCTGCAGCTGTCACGTAGTCTGCAGAGGCGGCATAGATCTGGTGTTACTGTGGCTGTGGCGTAGGCCAACGGCTGCTTGGATCTGATCCCTGGCCTGGGCACTCCATATACCTCAGGGCAGGCAAAAAGGAAAGGGGCTGGCAAAAAGGCGGTGGGGGGAAGGAAGGAAATAAACACGGAGTGCTGGATGCCCAAAGTAGAGTTAAAGGGACAGTATCCATGGTCCCTCCCTGCTGGAGGCACCTCCCAGTGCAGGGCCAGCGGCAAAGGCTGCATCCTCCAGACTAGATGGGTTGGAAGCCTGGCCTTGGGAGTTGACGTCTGCTCTGAAGACAGAGAGACTGTGACCACCAAAACCCCTTCACCGACTGTGACCCTGTGGCTGGCATGGTCTAGAAGAGCCCACCCATCTTAAGGTCATCAGGGCTGTCAACTGGAAGATCTAGGTGGGGCCTAGGGTCCTCTCGCTTTGTAGATGGCAGATTAACTTGGTATCAAAGCACTAACTCATGGCTCCTGGACCCACCACTCACCAGCCAAAAGACTGCAGGTAAATTCCTTATGCTTGCTGAGCCTCAGGGGTTTGACTGTAAAAGGAAATATTGGAGTTCCCTGTGTGGCTCATCGGGTTAAGAATCCAACATCATATCCATGAGGATGCAGGTTTGATCCCTGGCCTCGCTCCGTGGGTTAAGGATCCAGCGTTGTCATGAGCTGCAGCGTAGGTCACAGATCCAGGGTTGCTGTGGCTGTGACGAAGGCTTGCAGTTGCAGCTCCAATTCAGCCCCTAGCCTGGGAACTTTCATATGCCGCAGGTGCAGCCATAAAAAGGAAAAAAAAAAAAAGAAATGTTAATATTCCACCGAGGTTATGAAGAAGAGAAAACCAAATCGTGCTCATAGCAGGGTCCACCTTAAAGAGCCACGCCTTACATGTAAGGCATCTGATTCTGCACAGACCTCGGGCTTTCCGTGCTTCTCCCCTTCCCACTTCATCATTTGACACCTGTTTCACTGCCTCACGCATCCATGTTTCAATACCAATAAAGTACGTTGATAAACCCTGACTGGTCAGAGATCATCAGGAACACCCTCAAAGTCAAGGTTCAGTTGGCGAACTTGCTGCAGCAACGTGGATCATGGGCAACCATGGAGAGAACTCCGTAAGATCCTGTTGCAAGATTTGGGCTGGTTTTGCATGAACAAGGTGCTCTCAGGAAGCAGGAGCATTTTGCTGCTTTGGGTATCTTTTTTTTTGGGGGGGGGGGGCCGCACCCATAGCGTATGGAAGTTCTTGAACCAGGGATTGAATCTAAGCCCCAACTACAACCTAGGCAATAGCTGCGGCAAGGCTGGATCCTTGAACCCACTGCTCCAGGCCAGGGATCGAACCTGAACCTCTGCAGTGACCCAAGCTGCTGCAGTTGGATTTTTAACCCACTGCCCCACAGCAGAAACTCCCTCTTAATCATGTTTATCTAGGAGACAAGAGGAAGGAAGCAAGGCCAGAGCCGTCAGTGGTAAAGAAGTCACCCGTGTCTGCCGAAAGACAAGGATGTCCACACGTCCTTTTCATAACATGCTTGTGTTTATCATGGTCCCAGAGAAGCCTTGTCTGATGCTGATATGGTTTGAAGTTATTTCAATAGGAACCGCCAGAGCCAAGGGTCACGCCAGTGGCCAGGCCAGCCATCTAGACTATTTTTCTTTTTCATTCTCAATATACAACCATAAGTGCTAACTGCTAGAGAATTCAAGTGCCCATGACTCATACTCTATATTGTGTCTACATCCAGGAAATATTAGCCCTAGTCACTCCCCACGGAGGGTTCAGCAGGGGATGGAGGCTGCTAGCAGCAAGCAAGGAGACGGGGGCCTGGGCTGGGGATGAGCCAGGCTCAGGTGCCTGGGTGGACGGAAGGGTCTCCAAAGCTTGTGTCTGAAGAGGAGGAAGTCAGCCTTAGATTCTGCTCTTCACACCTGTGTTTGCCAGACCCAGACAGTAGAGTGCCAGCCCCTCCTGGATAAGCTGGCCTGCAGGAAGACACCTTGCACTCCACCAGGCCAGGAGAACTGTTCTGAAAGAACGTTACTGACTTCGGTAAAGAGCACGGATGGGGGAAACAGGAGAAGTGAGTCTGACACCCAAGGGCTGTGTGACCTTGAGCAAGTTGCTTCCCCTCTCTGAACCTGGGTGTCCTTATAATGGTAAGAAGTAGGGAGTTAAGTAATGGTAAACCCTAGGGAGTTAAGAGCTGAACAAATGAAGAGCAGGCACCTTCCCCACTGAGGATTTGGGTTGGCAGAGGGAAGAAAGAAGAAGCTGGAACCAGGAGAGCTGACCCAGGAGCTCCAGCCTAGCTCACCATGGAAATGAGATCAGACTCTCAGGTAGTGAAAATGACATTCCTTGGCTTGTGATGACAAGGGACAGTTACCCACCCAGTGCTCATGATGTGCCCAGTGCTGTTCTAAGAGCTTTACAGGGTTAATAAATGAGTTCCCACAACAACCCTATGGGGTAGACAGTATTATTATTCCCCTTCTATAGATGGAGAAACTGAGGCATGGAGCTATTAAGTCACTTTCCCAGGGTCCCACAACCAATGAGTGGCCCATCTGGGATTGGAACACAGGCAGTCTGGGTCGCCAGCCCACGTTCTCAGCCATACCTGGTGATGCCTCTGAAATGTAAACAGCCGTTTCTCACAGGATCGGCAGATGACCTGTGAACCCCAAAGACAAAACCAGCTGGCCAATTGTTTTTTGTTAGTAAAGTGGCACTGGTAGAGTTCCCACTGTGACACAACAGCAGCACCACTGCAGCGCCAGGATGCAGGTTCGATCTCCAGCCTAGCACAGTGTGTTAAGGAGCTGGTGTTGCTGCGGCTATGGCAGAGGTCACAACTGTGGCTCAGATCTGATCCCTGGCCCAGGAACTCCGTATGCGGCGAGGCAGCCATAAAAAAAAGGAAAAAAAAAATTAAAAAAAAAAGTTGCGTTGGCACACAGTCACATTCATTTATTTGTTGACTTTCAAACAACAATGGCAGAGCTGAGTGAATGCAGCCAAGACCACATGACACGCAAAGCATAAAACATTAACTCTCTGGCCCTTTATAGATCAAGGTCGCAGCTCCCAGCCTATAGCTGGCACTGCCGGTTCCTAAGTTACCCCAGATAAGTTGTTTTTCTGAATCTCCATTTCCTCACCTATAAAATGGGCTCACTTGGGGGGTTTGGTGAGCTAGTACCTGCATGCACAAAATGCCAGACCCAAAGCAGGTGCTTCATGAGGGTTAGTTGCTATCATTACCAACAGTGTGATGAAAATTAAGACTGATTCCTGCAACACCAACGAGGGCAGGTCAGGGAATTTTATTCCTCGCTTCCTGGAGGGGAAGCCCAGGCACAGTGAGAGGAAGTGGTTTGCCCAGAGTTTCTTGAAGAGCGAAGCAGAACCCAGGACTGGGGGTCAAGGATCCCCCTTCCCCGCCCCTCCAGACAGAGCCTGGTCCTCATCTGTGTACTCTGGCATGGGGGGCTGCCCGGCTGTGTTTGTGAGTTTTCGGCATCTCTAAGTACCCACAGCCATGCAGAGCCTGCGGGCACAGACATTTGTCAAAGATGACACACCAGTCATCCATGCCACCAGAGACAGTGACGGATGTGCTCTCTGGCGCTGCCATCCAGGCGGTGGAGGAGGGATGGGGTCCTGGCACCTGCTCAGCCGGCCTGTTCACAGAGCCTCGGACAAGGCAAGAGACAAATTGCAGCCGGTCAGCAGGCCAGAAGATTCAGAGCCTGTCTCCCCTCCCCGACTCGCTGCCAGCCAGAAACCCCTCCCACCTGGCCAGACCTGCCAAACCTGACCTCCACTTAAGACTTATGTCATAGATAAGGTGGATGCTCATGAGACTTAGGTCCTTTTCAGAATAATTTTAATAATAGCCAACACTCCTATAAGCTTCATTGTCCTAAATCTGAGTATTTATCCTCAGCCATCCCCTTGGAGATAGAGAACACTGAACCCAGAGAGGTTAGAGAACTCCTCTAAGGTCACACAGCAAAGGGCAGAGACAGGAGTTGAATCCAAATAGTCTCGCTCCAGAGTCCCCTGTCCCCCAGGACTTCTATTGGAAGGTCTGGGTCCAGGAGAGAGAACAAGAAAAATCCACTGAGGCTGCTGAGGTGTTGTGGGGGGCCCCCTGACCAGCTTCAAGGCGGGGGGCCTCTCTCTCTTCTTCTGGGAACCCCAGGCACTGGTTCCTCTGCCTTCACACATTCCTGCCTCCACCCCGAAACCCCAGCCCGGACTCCCCCTGGAATACCATCTCAGAGCTCATTAAACTGTCACCTCTGCATCCCTGAGGCAAGCTCGCAGTCCTCTGAGATTCCGTTGGGATATTTATGGCCAGTGATGGCTAAAGGGAATAGACCGCATAAAACAAAAAGAAAAGAGAAGGAAGAGAGCTCTAAAAAATTTCTGAAATCTTGCTCTAAAGCAAGCATGTTAATTTCACACACACAGGATGACCAGTTTCCCTCTCCTTCTGTCTGAGGTTTTGAAAGATCAAAGTCTGGGGTCTGGTTTGGGCCATCACTTGCTGTGGGGCCCTCCTTTTTCTGAGTCTTGGTTTCCTCGTCTGTAAAATGGGGACAATGATTTAAGCATTTATCTCATCGAAAATGATTGCAAGGACTAAAACCCGAAAAACACTTAGAACAAAGCCTGATACGTATGAATGCTGGATAAATGCCAACTGTTGTTATTCTCTGGTTTTCAATTTCCTCAACGGGGAAATGAGGGGACGGGTCTCACGCTGGGTATGGACTTCGGGCTGGAACCTTCTGTGATTTAGTGACACACCGGTGGCACTTCCCTTTTCTCCTCTCATTCCCTTGGTATCTGTGAGCCCCGGGCAATTGCTTTACAGAAATGGGAGGCATTATGCTCTTATTCAAGGTGGGGAATTTGTTCCAACTGCAACTTTCCCATCAAATGAGCCACCTCTGTTGTCCGACACAGCTGAGGAATCTGCCAGTGACCAGGTCCCTGCTGACTGCCCCCTGCAGTGACCTGTCCCAGTGCTACCACGGGAAACTGTCCCCATTATCGCACGGATGCAGACCCAGCCCCATCAGCGCAAAGTCTGCAGGAATCAGTAGTTACAGCTTGCGTGGGATTCCTGCAGAAGACACCCACTCTGGGAACGAATTTCTCCTACCGTTCAAGCTCCATAAACACTTGAAAAGTCATTTTGTTTTTCAATCTGTGGGCAGGATGCCACCAAACCAAGAAGCATCATTGAAGTATTTCTTTTTTCAGCTTTTGGGGGGGCGTGGGGTAGGGTTTGGTGATGGCTTTTTTTTTCCCCACTGATGCTTTTTGTATAAACACATAAATCAGCATCATCTATATTCATTAGAGAACGTGCCTTGTTCAATACAAAATTACCCTTGTTTTGCATGATTTTCCCCCCTTGTGATTAATATAAATGACTTAAGTTAATTATGTTTCTCTTCGTGGAAAAATGTATTTGTCAGAGTGCTGAAACATCAATAAAAAAAATGAACAGCATCATTTGAAGAAGGGCAGGATTGCCAACGAGCAGTCAGAGTGCGGGGAAGGAAAGGAACTGCCCCAACTGGGGGTGTCACCCTGATTGAGTGGTCACACTTTATATATACTCACAGTGACAAAAGCATTTTTCTCAGTTAAGCACTCGCGGGTCAGATGAGGTAGATGGATGTCATCATCATCAACAATAATGACACGGCAGACGTAGAGAAAATGATGCTCTCCAGGTTCCCAATGAACGCTGCCTGGATCAAGCCTCACCTACCATTACCAGGGACAACTAACTCCGGGGATCTTACCAGCCAGCATCGCCCCCCCACCCGCCCCCACTGGCCTGGCATAAGGACTTTAAAAGAGAGACGAAGAGGCAGGTGCAGACAGGGATGAGTGGAGGGGGAGGGGGGATGAAGGCAAGCAAACCGCAAGGCTGTTATGGCGTCTCAGAGAAAGAAGGAGGCTTCCAGATTAAACGGCCCAACCACCTCATCAAGCCAATGACTTGACAACGGTCCAGAGAGGGAAAGAGACTTGACCAAGGGCACACAGCACGGCAGTAGCAGATCCAAGAGAGCCCAGGACCCTTGATGCCCAGACCCTCGCCTTTTCCCTACATTCTGCGGCACCCACCCCACCCCCACCCCCAACGTCACCACCGGGGATCAAGGGCAATGATGCCAGCAGACGGCTGGAGTGTTGGACCACAGGGAACAGCTGGGTTAGTGACTTTTTCTCTGGTATCGGAAATGCCTTTACCCTACCCTGACTGCCTTGGTTTTGGCTCCCTGAAAGAAGACCCAGAGAGAAGGTCATACGTGGTGCTGGAGGTTTATCTGAGAGATGATCCCAAGATGGCCAAGTGAGGGGGAGGGGAAGTATGGGGGGGAATCAGCAGTGGTGGAGGAGGGGGTGCTAATGAGGGCTTACTGCTCTGGGAACCTGCGCTCACTCCCACCAGGAGACATGGGCGCTGAACAGGAAGGCGGAAATACGCATTCACTCTCTCTCCCCAGTGCTTTGGTCTCCGGCCCCTCGGGGTCACTGTGCACCCAGGCTGAGCAGAAAAACCCAGAGACCTGGACCTGGGCATGTGCGTCGGGGAGCCAGTGCTCATGGCCACTGTCACCCCAGATGCAGGTGAACCTGGGGGTGGGGAGGGGACAGGGGGAAGCGGATGGGGTAGCCCTGGTGTCAGCTACGCTGCCCTTGTCTAAATACCCCCAGCCCCCAGAGACCCCCTCTTTCCAAGTCAACGAGATCATCCTGTCTGTCTTCTGATGGTCAGAAACCACTTACCTAGCTTTTACCACAATCCACCTTTGTTTTATTTATCTGCTTAGACTAATCTTTTCTCTCTCTCCAAATATAAATTGTTCAAAGGCGAAATTAAGGCCATAGATGTGCAGTCACTAAACAAGTATATTTTTCGGAAAGCTTACTTAAATTCTGTAGTGCTTTATAATTTTCAAAAGTTTCAGACACACGTGGTTCATATAATCCCATAGCAACCCTTTCTCCCCCTGCATCTATCTCGCCCCTCCCCCACACCCTCTCCCCAGTGGCAACCGCTAGTTTGGTTTCTATATTTGAGAGTCTGCTTCTTTTTTGTTTTATTCACTCATTTGTTGTATGAGTCCACATATAAGTGATATCGGACAGTATTTGTCTTTCCCTGTTTATTTCACTTAGCATAATGCCCTCCAAATCCATCCATGTTGCCCCAAATGGCAAAATTTCATTCTTTTTTATGGCTGAGTAGTATTAAGTATTCATTAAATAGCCACTGTGTGTCAGGCCCTCTTTCAGGTGCTTGTGATACAGCACCAAAGATAGAGAAAATTGTTGTCCTCAAGGAGCTTGCATTTTAGCAGTGGAGGCAGATGATAAACAAGTAAACACCGTATTTCCAAGTAACAGTGAGTGAGTGGTCCAAGGAAAAATAAAGCAGGATAATGGAGTCACTGCAATGGGAGGTGAAGCTGCCCTTGGGGACATTTGAGCAAAAGCCTGAATGAAATAAAGGAATGGGTCATTCAAGAATCTGGCAGAAGGGTATTCGTCAGAGAGAACATCTGGGCTAAGGCTTTGGAGCAGGAACTAGCTTGACTTGTTTTTTGGTTTTGGTTTTGGTTTTAGGGTTGCACCCGTGACATATGGAGGTTCCCAGGCTAAGGGTGGAATCAGAGCTGCAGCTGCTGCCCTCCTCCACAGCCGCAGCAATGCGGGATCCAAGCCTTGACTTTGACCTACATCACAGCTCACGACAGTGCCAGATCCTTCACCCACCAAGCCAGGCCAGGGATCTAATCCACATCCTCAAGGATACTTGCTGGGTTTGCTTCCCCTGAGCCACAATGGGAATTCTTGGCTTGATTGCTTAAGGGATAACAAGAAGGATGCTGTGACCCTCAGCAGAGGGAAGGAGAAAGTGGTAGGAGATGAGACAGTGGAGAGCCAACTTGTGTCAGATCTTACCTTTAAACAATGCCTGGCACAGAAAAAAAAAAAAAAAAAGATTCTCAAAGCAAGCCAGATGGATGGATGGACAGATGGGTAGATGATGGATGGATGGATGGATGGGTGGCTGGGTGGATGGGTGGGTGGATGCATGGGTGAATGGGCAGATGGACAAATGGAGGGTAGATGGATGAATAGGGATAACTATATACCAATAAAGAAAGAAGAAATTAGAGCAATTTCTGTTGGAAGAATAGTGCGGTGCCGGTTGCGCATTCAAAGTCGGGCTCTGGAGAAAAAGGAAATTCTGGACCGGAAATACCTAGTGAGTGAGATTTTAGGCCAAGGAGACTATTTATAGAAGGTTGAGTGTCCTTTTCTCCCTTTCTGTTCCCTGCAGGGGTCTGGCCACCCCACCCCCCAGCAGTGAGTATCCAATGACATTAAGTGGTACCACAGGAGTCTTAATTAAACTTCGGTGGTTGGAAGCTGGTGAATTATCCCCTCCATTATATATTATCATGTTTACTCCTCAGGGCTCCATTTTTAATCTCAGTCTTTTAATTAAAGCATGTCACCACAGTCCATTAGTGAGCAATATGGAAGAGGGACTGTGCACGTGGGTGCGGGTATAATTTAATTCGATCATTCTTTACTGAGCACGTATTATGTACTTGGCAAGTTGCTGGGTACTGTGAAAGAAGAAAGTGTCAGAGAAGAGGCTCCAGAAACTTAAACTATTACACAAAAGTGTGTCACAAACATCTGAGGAATACGAACATACATTAAAGATCACGCACCATGTGGCCAGAACATTTCGTTAGTAAATTTTCCCACCAGGTTTTATTTGGGAAAACCAGGCTAATCATAAGAAAAGTTCTGGCACTTAATTTTTAATCAAAATGTACAAAGTATGCTGTGGCCTGGATCCTGATGCAGGAGGATATCTTTGGGGAAGCCTCCTAAACCTCGTGAACCGTAGTCAATCTCTTTGTGCATAAAAAAGAGATGGCTCTTTTCTTTCTTTCTTTTTTCTTTTTGTGGATGCATCTGCAGCATATGGAAGTTCCCAGGCTAGAGGTCAAATCAGAGCTGCAGCTGCTGGCCTACACCACAGGCACAGCAAAGCCAGATTCGAGCCACATCTAGGACCTAGGCTGAAGCTTACGGTAATGTCAGATCTTTAACCCACTGACTGAGGCCAGGGATCAAACCTGTATCTTCACGGACACTATGTCGGTTTCATAACCTGCTGAGCCGCAATGGGAACTCCAAGAAAAGATTGCTCTTATCCAGAAACTCCAGATTCCAGCTATAACAATTTCTCATCTGTGATCCTCCCAACCTCCAGTCCCAGACAGGCCATAGGAACAGGTTTCCAGAATGAGGGCTCAAAGTCACTCTGAGAATTTCATTCACCAGAGGAAGATTCCATTATGTTCATGATAGTTGGTTTCCTGAGTCTTTAAAGAGGACCAACAAGATCTGCTTGCAAGTCCAAGTAGTTATGCAAACCACTATGTGAGTGTTGAGACAAGGTAGAGCGATCCAGCTGCTACCAAAGGGAGGTGGGCTAGATTCATGGGATGAGCCAGGGGACATCTGGTCATTTGATCTGGACCCCAAAGTGGACGTTTGATCTGGACTCCTCAGGCTGGGCAACCTTTTGAGAGTAGGATAAAGGAAAGCACTTTGAGGTGTAGTCCTTTCCCCTTCCTATCTGTTCAGGATGCTACCTTAAAAGGATGTGATGCAGCAGCCATTTTGAGGCCATGAGACATCACAGACACAAGCAGAGCAGGGCAGGTTAAACCACAGTCCTGGACAAACTGGGTAGGAATAACACACTATGATAGCCTTCCTCCAGCCATCCTATTAAGTTAAAGCTCCTCATTTAATCTACTCTTACTCAGGTTTCTGATATTTGCAGCTGAAAGCATCCCAGCTCTTACCTACCCTATGGTACCCACCCTTCACTGTCCTCTCTTCTAGATGTGATTGATCTGTATGCTCTGCTATTCTGTCTTCACTAGGCTGTGGCCCGTTCATCTCTGTGTACCCCAAACTTTCCCACCTTTTCCTTCTAGCTCTTCTAGAACTTCTCCTTCCCCACATAGTAGGTGCTAGGATCATGAGTGATAAATTAAGAAATTAACAAAAGGCCACCCAGGATTTCCCATTGTGGCTCAGCAGTAACAAACCAGACTAGTATCCATGAGGACACAGGTTCGATCCCTGGCCTCGCTCAGTGGGTTAAGGATCCGGCGTTGCTATGGCTGCAGTATAGGTTGCAGATGCGGCTCAGATCCCATGTTGCTGTGGCTGTAGTGTAGGCCAGCAGCTTCAGCTCCAATTCAGCCCCTAGCATGGGAGCTTCCATATGCCTCGGGTGTGGCCCAAATAAGAAAGGCCACTTAGAAACCTTACCTAATGCCAATAAAAACCATTACCCCTCAGGGATCACTTCACAAATACATTTTTTCATTAAGCCAAGTACCTCTGATGGTGACCTAAAAAAAAGTTTGAGGAGTTCCCGTCGTGGCGCAGTGGTTAACGAATCCGACTAGGAACCATGAGGTTGCGGGTTCGGTCCCTGCCCTTGCTCAGTGGGTTAACGATCCGGTGTTGCCATGAGCTGTGGTTAGGTTGCAGACGTGGCTCGGATCCAGCGTTGCTGTGGCTCTGGCGTAGGCCGGCAGCTACAGCTCCAATTAGACCCCTAGCCTGGGAACCTCCATATGCCTCAGGAGCAGCCCAAGAAATAGCAAAAAGACAAAATAAAAAAAAAGTTTGAAATGGCAGAGGAGACTTGCAAAAATTAAAACGCTTTGCACTGAGGGGTTGAGGGATATGGAGGTGAATGTATTTAACCAAAACAGCACATGCGGGGGATAGCAACATTTTCAAATTAAGGGGATTTAAATATTTAACTGCATTAACACGTAGCATGCGCCATTTAGACATCAGAAGGTTCAAAGTGAGCTTTTACAAACTTGTTTGTTTTGAATAGATGAGATGGGCGTGCACCTGCACAGACATGTCATTCTACCTCCATGACCAGGTGTGAGATGCTGCAGGTGAAAGCCCCTGAAACTGCTTAAAGAAGAAGAAGTCTGCAAATGCAGATCCTTCACCCACTGAGGCCAGGGAATGAATCTGCATCCTCATGGGTACTAGTCGGGTTTGCAACCCACTGGGCCACTATGGAAACACCTAGAGCCAATATGCCAATATTTCCACAGCACGTTACCATGAACCAGTTGCTTTTCTAGGTGCTTTACCTAGAGTAACTCATTTATTCTTCATAGTAATTTTCTAAGTACTGCTTTTGTTTTATTTTATTTTTGTCTTTTTTTTTGTCTTTTTAGGGCCACACCCGTGGCATATGGAGGTTCCCAGGCTAGGGGTCCAATCGGAGCTGTAGCTGCTGACCTACACCACAGCCACAGCAATGCTTGATCCAAGCCGCATCTGTGACCTACACCACAGCTCATGGCAACACCAGAACCTTAACCCTCTGAGCAACGCCAGGGATCAAACCTGCGTCCCATGGATGCTAGTCAGACTCATTTCCACTGAGCCACAACAGGAACTCCTGCATTTATCCCCATTTCACCGATGAGGAAACCGAGGCTACAGAGTTTAAGTATCTTGCTTAAGGTGAGTGGTGGAGCCAGCTGTCTGACTCACAGCAGCCTGTTGGTAGAGGTAACCATTTGTGACCATGGACGGGGAAGTTGAGATCCTCACCAGTGGAGATTCTTGAGGTCAAGACCACAGCGCTGAATCACCCCATCCTATGGCCCTGGATGCTTCTCCTGTTCTACTCGGAGACACCGATTCACAGGAGAAGAAATGGCTACACCGGTTGCTCTGGTCTGAGCATGCCAGGGCTGTGCCAGCAGGATTTGTATGGCCCATGGCAATTTGCATCTCCTGTTGGGAGTATTCCTCATCAGAGCAGCAGAAATCAATGCAGTAAATACAGTTATAATGAACTGGCCTGCTCACCCCCCTGGCGTCTTCCTAAGGAACAAGAATCATGAGAGACGTGTATTGGCTCCACTTCCATCATATCCTCCCCCCTCACCCAGTCCTCTTGCTTCTTTAATCCTGTCAACAGCGTTTGAGGTGTTTGGGGCTTGTTATTGGATACTCTTTGTTGGTGCATCTGTGAGCACTCAGCCCAGCTAGATTTAAGGCCAGAAGGAGTTTAACTTCTTCCAAGCCTCCAAGATGGCATCGTTCTGTCTCATAAGCAATTGAAGAAATATAAAACAAAGCAATGAGATTTTGTTTTTCATCCATAATCCTTTTTTTCTTTTCTTTTCACGGCCACACCTGTGGCACAGGGAAGTTCCTGGGCCAGGGGGTCAAATCAGAGCTGCAGCTGCAGCCTATACCACAGCCACAGCAATGGATCTGAGCCACATCTGCGACCTACACTGAAGCTTGTGGCGATGCTAGATCCTTAGCCCACTGAGTAAGGCCAGGGATCAAACCCACATCCTCAGAGGCAATGTCAGGTCCTTAACCTGCTGAGTCACAATGGGAGCTCCTTCATTCACAATCTTCATAATGAGTTTAAACTACAATATTCAACGCTAGCAAAGGTGTGGTATGAAAAGATGCAAACACGTACTTCTTGTTGGAGTAAAAGCTGTACGTCTGTGGGATGCAGTTGAATAATAGGCTCTTTAATCAGCCCTTCCTCCTTTAAGCTTAGAACACAGACGAGTGCTTAGTGTATGGAGTTGTCCATTAAAAAGCGTCTTTGTCCCACACCCAAAATGGAAGCATCTTCAAGGTCCCGCAGGAGGGGAATTGTTACATAAATTACAATATATCCACAGGCTAAAATAGACTTCGAAAGGGTTGACTGGCATGGGAAAATGCTCACAATCTGTTACACTTAAAAATCAGAGTCCAACACTGCCATGTAGTCAGTTTCTAATTATATCTTGTCCTCACCAATCCATAGAACTGTGACCAGAAAGAGAACTACCACAGGTGTTGACAGTAGCACTTCCTGGACTAAGTGGGCTAATAGATATTTCTATCTTTATTGTCTCCTCGATTTTCCAAATTTTCCTCAAATGGTCATGCACTGGACTTTTGCAGTATTATTATACCCTGTTTGCAGTATTATTACAAAAAAAGAAAGAAGTCAAAAATCCGAAGTCACCCTGACTCCATTTATTACCAGCCGAGTATTCCAAGGCTTCATTTGGAAAATAAGGACAATTGTACGGATGATACTTGGCAGAACTGCTGTGAAGATAAAATAAGAAAATGTATGTGACATGCTTTGTAAATTGTAAAAGCACTGTACAAATGTTAGCTGTTGTTAACGGTATCACACAAAATTAACTCCCACAATCTGAGAGAAAAGAAATCCATAATAGGATACCTAGGGCTTTGACATAGGAATGAGGAAAATACAAGAATGGGCTAAGAATAGAAAGAAGAAAAAAGGCCTCAGAAATCCTGAAGAGTACTCACCAGCATCTCTCAGTAAGCCCAGGGCAAATATTTCACTAGAAGCCAAAAAAGGGAGTTCCTGTTGTGGCTCAGCGGTAAAGAACCCAACTAGTCTCCAGGAGGACGCGGGTTCGATCCCGGCCTCACTCAGTGGGTTAAGGATCCAGTGTTGCCGCAAGCTGCAGCATAGACCATAGATGTGTCTTGGATCCAGCGTTGCTGTGGCTGTGGCACAGGCGGGCAGTTACAGCTCCAATTCGACCCCTAGCCTGGGAACTTCCATTTGCCACGGATGCAGCCCTTAAAACAAAAAGAGAGAGAGAGAGAAAACCTTACAAAGCAAGCAAATGTTAACAGAACTACTTAACTAGCAAGCCACATAAGATGTCTTGTCTTCCTTTAAAAAAAAAAAATCTGAAAACTGAGACGTATTCCTAAGAAAATCAGGGAGCTCACGCACTGTGACAAGCAGATGAAAATCAGAATTAACTTGGGTCAAAATGTATTGGGAGAGCAACTTGTGAGATCACACTTGACTCCTAAGGAAAAAACAAGCATTCCAAGGGTAAAAACTAGAGTGGGGGAGAGGGGAATTTGATTACCATGCGGTAATCAGAAATGACTCAGAAATGACAAGGAGGAGTTCCCTCTGTGGCACAGTAGGTTAAGAACCTGACTGCAGCAGCTCGGGTTGCTATGGAGGCTCAGGTTCAATCCCCCACCTGGTGCAGTGGGTTAAAGGATCCAGCACTGCCACAGATGCAGTGTAGGTTACAACTGTGGCTCAGATCCAATCTCGGGCCCAGGAACTTCCATGGCATGGATGAAAGAAAGAAAGAAAGAAAGAAAGAAAGAAAGAAAGAAAGAAAGAAAGACGAACAAAGACCTAGAAAAAGGATTTGAATCTTCTTCTTCTTATTATTATTATACCCTTGATGCATGGGTAGCTGCTGGCCTACACCATAGCCACAGCAACATCGGGTCCCTAACCCACTGAGAGAGGCCGGGGATCAAACCCAAATCCTCGTGGATCCTAGTCGGGTTTGTTAACCATTGAGCCACAAAGGGAACTCCTGAATTCTTTTGTATTTTTTAGGGCCTCATCCACGGCACATGTTAAGTTCCCAGTCAAATCGGAGCCCCAGATCCTTAACCCACTGATTAGGGCCCAGGGATCAAACCTGAGTCCTCATGGGTCCTAGTCAGGTTCGTTACCATTGAGCCACAACAGGAACTCCTGGATTTGAATTCTTCACCTTGCAAAGGAAGATGCCTGTGTCTGCCATTCCCTCCTGCTTTAAACCCCCTCCTCTTCTAGGTCCTCAGCCCCTCACCTGTCCTGGCCAGCAGCTCCACCAACTCCCCTTCCTCTTCCTGATTCCACTCGGCACCTGCTCCAAAGCTCCTTCATTTCCCCCTGCTCTCGCCCACCCCAATTTCTCCCTGTACCCAGCTAGCACCTACAAATTTTCACCTCCACATGAGTCCTTTCCTCAACTCTCCCACGATCTCTTGGACCCACCCCTGAGTTGAAACCCTACAGCCACTTCCCACTAAGCTGCCCTACAGCCTAATGTGGTTGCTTAAAAATCAAGCAAATAGGAGTTCCCGTCGTGGCGCAGTGGTTAACGAATCCGACTAGAAACCAGAAGGTTGCGGGTTCGATCCCTGCCCTTGCTCAGTGGGTTAACGATCCGGTGTTGCCGTGAGCTTGGATCCCGCGTTGCTGTGGCTCTGGCATAGGCTTGGACGTGGCTTGGATCCCGCGTTGCTGTGGCTCTGGCATAGGCTGGTGGCTACAGCTCCGATTGGACCCCTAGCCTGGGAACCTCCATATGCCCGAGAGCAGCCCAAGAAATGGTAAAAAAAAAAAAAAAAAAAAAAAAAAAAAGACAAAAAAAAGCAAGCAAATAAACCACAACGGTTCAGTGGGGCCTCATCTGCTGTTCCTGATAACAGACCTAGACCTGCTGGAAACCTTCTGCCTCTTGCACTTCTTCCTCTCTTCCCAAACCAGCTCATCAGGTCCCAAATCCTACTGACATGACACATCCTTTCATATTTTTCTTAAATCCCACCCTTCCCCCCGCCCCTGCCCAGTCCCGATCTTGATATATTCCTTGTATCGCCTAAATGCCGAACGTCCACACCCTCTCTTGACCTGCATTCTCCCAACAAGGCTTTCGATAACTAGACTATTTATGATTTGTTTTTTGGGGGGGGGGAGGGGGTTTGTTTTGCTTTGTCTTTTTAGGGTCCGACCCGTGGCATAGGGAGGTTCCCAGGCTAGGGGTGGATCGGAGCTATAGCTGCCGGCCTACACCATGGCCACAGCAACATCAGATCTGAGCCGCGTCCGTGACTTACACCCCAGCTCATGGCAATGCCAGATCCTTAACCCACCGAGCAAGGCCAGGATGGAGACTGTGTCTTCATGGATGCTAGTCAGATTCATTTCCACTGAGCCATGACGGGAACTCCTATTTATGATTAATAAAACTCTTATTTGTTTAATCTCCTTTTAGGTAATTTTTCTGTTACTTGCTGCTGAAGGCACTTCTAACTCAGTCATCTTCCTTACCAGAGTGAGAGCTCTTTGATGGCAGAGAACATATCTTCTGCATCATTGCTTCCTCCAGCATCTATTATAGGACCTAGCCTATAATCAACCCTAATAACCATCTGCTAGCAGATGGGAAGGGACAGAAGGGAGTTTTCCAGCCCTCAAATTGTCTATTAAAGCAGACGAGACATGGGTGTTAGATAAAACAGTGGTAAACTGATGAGGTGTTCTAGACCTAATTGAAAAATTTGATGTAAATAAATCCTGCTGACCAAATGGTATCCATCCAAGAACTCTGAAGGGGGTCATCGCAGAAATGTTGGCCAAAATGCACGACCTATTATTAATATAAAAGTCCTTGAGGGAGTTCCAAGGACTTATTTATTTATTTATTTATTTATTTATTTATTTATTTTTTTGTCTTTTGCATTTTCTTGAGCTGCTCCCGCGGCATATGGAAGTTCCCAGTCTAGGGGTCTAATCAGAGCTTGTAGCCACCGGCCTATGCCAGAGCCACAGCAACACGGGATCTGAGCCACATCTGTGACCCACACCACAGCTCACAGCAATGCCAGACCCTTAACCTACTGAGCAAGGCCAAGGATCGAACCTGCAACCTCATGGTTCTTAATCGGATTCGTTAACCACTGCGCCATGACAGGAACTCCCCGAGGACATTTACATTAATAGGTCTAGACTGTTAATTGAACCTGACTAGTACACATGAGGACTTGGATTCAATCCCTGACCCTGATCAATGGATTAAGGATCTGGCGCTCTGATTCGACTGGGAACTTCCATATGCTGTGGATGAGGCCCTAAAATAAATAAATAAATAAAAACCTCAGCGGAAACGAATCTGACGAGCATCCATGAGAACACAGGTCTGATCCCTGGCTTTGCTTGGTGGGTTAAGGATCTGGCGTTGCCATGAGCTGTGGTGTAGTTTGCAGACAAGGCTGGGATCCTGCATTGCTGTGGCTGAGGTGTAGGCCAGTGGCTTCAGCTCCCAATCAACCCCTAACTTGAGAACTTCCATATGCTGCCGTGCGGCCCTAAAAAGATTTTTTATAAAAAAAGGCCTTGGGTCGTAGAAGTCTGGGTGAAGGTCATAGTCCCTCCCCACCTGCAAAACTGCCCACCAAGGAGCCTGGAACCAGAGAGCAATGGGTCTGCCTTCTGTTGCACACATGTTGATAGAATCTGTAGGAGAGATCACAGGACACTTAAGAAATAAGAACTCGGTGGAAAGTTGGCACGGCTCTTCCTAAAGGAAACGTAGAAAAAGCTAATCTGCAAATTCTCTTTTAAAGGGGAGCAATTAGGAGTTTCCTTCATGGCTCAGCAGTAACGAACCTGACTAGTATCCATGAGGGATATGGGTTTGATCCCTGGCCTCACTCAGTGGGTTAAGGAGCCAGCATTGCTGTGAGCTGTGGTGTGGGTCGCAGACACAGCTCAGATCCCTAGTTGCTGTGGCTGTGGCATAGGCGGGCAGCTGCAGCCCCGATTCAGCCCCTAGCCTGGAAACTTCCATATGCCACATGTGCAGATGTAAAAAAGCAAAAAATAAAATAAAATAAAAAATAAAAATAAAGGGAAGCAATTAGAGAGGCCTGATGGGAAGAAGAGGGAGGGAGCAGTAGACAGGACATATTTAGAATCACTTAAAAATCTGTGGTGTGGCTTTAAAGCACAGGCTCATAGGAGTTCCCATTGTGGCTCAGTGGTAACAAACCCAACTAGTATCCATGAGGATGTGGGTTCGATCCCTGGCCTCGCTCATTGGGTTAGGGAACGAGCATTGCCATCAGCTGGGGTGTAGATCGCAGATGCAACTCAGATCCTGCGTTGCTGTGGCTGTGGCATAGGCCAGCAGCTGCAGCTCTGATTCATCCTCAGCCTGGGAACTTCCATATGCCACCGGTGCAGCCCTAAAAAAAGACACACACACACACACACACACACACACACACACACAAAGGCACAGGCTCATAAACATTCATCTGCTCTGGGAGTGGTAAGGCTATGGCCTCAAATCTGGAAATAGGATTAAATCAACACATGTCTTAATAGAGACTTGCTGACAGTGAGCTCCCCCAAGAGTCTTACTGAGACCAATAGGAAGGAAAGAGTTTGGAAACTATTTGGAAGAAAGAATATTCACAGCAGCAACTCTTCATCTACATAGACCCCAGCCCAAAGCTCAGAAAACAGGGATAGGTGTTAGGGTTGCCAAGGAAGGAATGAGCAAGGCCAAGTTGGTAAAGCCAGAGACATTTATTCAGGCATCAGAGAGAGATGGCTGAGCTCAAGTTGGTGCCAGCCCTGACAGTGAGAAGGTGCTAGGTTTATAAAGGATTTGTGGTGAGACTCTGTGGCTAGAGTTCATGGTGGGAACTTGTGACAGGAAAAATGAAGAAGGAGGAGGGGAAGGTCAAGGGACAGGTAGGGGGTCAAGGCCCCTGACAGAGAGCAGTTAATCCCTGTAGGTGGTTCATCTATGCAGGCTGTTGTTTTTCATAGGCCGTGGTTTCCTGATGCCCAACTTGAGCGTCTACATTCTGAGAAAGGGTGTGGATCTGTGCCAGCTGTACCATGTCGGCAGTAGGTCTCCAAGGTGAAGAGCCACATTTGGCAGATGGGGGGGGGGGGTTCTGTCTCCATCCTCCCGGGAACCTATCAATAGGGTTGCCAGATAAAACACAGGACTGCCAATTGTATTTGTTGCTGTTGTTTGGTTGGTTGGTTTTTTGGTTTTTAGGGCTGCATCCGTGGCACATGGAGGTTCCCAGGCTAGGGCTCCAATCGGAGCTACAGCTGCCAGCCTACACCACAGCCACAGCCACTCAGATCTGAGCTGCATCTGTGACCTACACCACAGCTCATGGCAACGCCAGATCCTTAACCCACTGAGCAAGGCCTCATGGTTCCTAGTCAGATTTGTTTTCGCTGTGCCATGACAGGAACTCCTGCCAATTTTATGTGGATTTCAGAGAGGCAACAAATAATCGTGTAGGATAAATAGATCTCAAATATAAGCACACCGTCTGTGCATGTCGGGACACACTTACACAGCAAAATTACTCATTGCCTCTCCGAAGTGGAACAGTTAGTGGGTGTTCTGGTTTTCAGGGGTTTTGAGGGTTCTGTTTGTTAGTTGGGTATTTTTTATTTGTTTCGTTTTTTGCTAAATCTTGCAACCTCAGACAGGGAAAATGGAGGGAAGCTGGAAGAGCTGAGTGCAGGGCAGCAGAGAGGGCTGCTGGACCGAACACTGGAGGAGAAGCAGTCCTACCTGAATCTGTGAGACATGGGCCCTGGGTCCTCAGGACCTTGGGGGTGGGGGAGGGGGGCAGAGGCGGAAACAGTGGTTAAGAGACAATAGTGCAGCCTAGTGGTGAGGAGCAGACTCTGGAACCAGACTCTCTAGGTTCAAACCCTCACTCTGGCATTTCTGAGCCTTGGTTTTCTCATCTGCAGACTAGCATAAAAGAAGAGAGCTCAGAGTTCCAGCTGTGGCTCAGGGGTAACAAACCCGACTAGTATCCATAAGGATGCAGGTTCGATACCTGGGTTGAGAATCCCACTGCAGCAGCTTGGAACACTGCAGAGGCACACATTCAATCCCCGGCCCAGCACAGTGGGTTAAAGGATCTGGCATTGCTGCACCTGTGGCTCGGATTCCATCCCTGGCCCGGGATTTTCCATATGCCACAGGTGTGGCCATAAAATTTTTTTTAAAAAAAAAGATCAGAGTTCCCCTTGTGGCTTAGTGTCCATGAGGATGTGGGTTTGATCCCTGGCCTCTCTCAGTGGATTAAGGATCAGGCATTGCCACAAGCTGCAGCATAGGTCACAGATGTGGCTCAGATCCAGCATTGCTGTGGCTGTGGGGTAGGCCAGCAGCTGCAGCTCTGATTTGACCCCCAGCCCTGGAACCTCCATATGCAGCTGCAGATGTGGCCTAAAAAGAAAGAAAAAAACCTATCACCTCGTAGATTGCTGAGAACTAAACAGATCGACACACATAAGTGCCTAGAACAGTACCTGGCACGAAGAGGTGTCAGTTACCGTCATCCACAGAGAGGGTCTGCACGTTGGTGTCAACCTGTATCTAGTGGCTTCCCAAAGGCCAGGCTGGCCAGAGCCACTGGGTTGCCCATTTCTCTGTGGCTCAAGGCTTTGTTGGGTCACCACAGAGCACACCTGGGGGCTGACTGCCTGCAGGTTACAGGCATATAAAGTGGGGTCTCTTGGGGACAACCCTTCTCCCCATGTGTCACACTTCCTGGTCCCCAGCACCCCAAGTTCCTCCCTCTGCCCCTGCCAGGAGCAACAAGAATCTTCCTTCACAACATCTGGATCACCTCTGCATCCCCAAGCCCAGCAGCCCACGGCCTGATGGTAAATCTAGTCTCAGAGTCCAGAGCCAACAGTCTCTGTGACATCCTCTGCTGGGACTGCCCAGTAAGGACTGGCTGCCAGCCTCCCTCTGCCGTGTGGACCATGGCCTGACCTTGCTCCTTCCTGGCTCCAGGCTCCTGGCTCACTGCTGACCACAGGGCAGCACATTCTTGGCCCCTCCAGACACTTCGGGGCCTCCACGTCTGTCCTGCTTGACCTTGGATGATTATAAAGTCCTCAACCTTCTACTTGCCTGTCCCTGTCCTTGGTTCCTCGGTTCACGCCCTCCTGCCCACTGGACTCACCCAGAGTGGGCTCTGTCTACCCTTGAGTAGGGGTGGGAGGGGCAGCAAGAGAAAGGAGCTACCAGTCACTGCTCTGGGGTCAAAAAAAGAAGCTCAATACAGCTACTGAATAGACCCCAGCTTCCTTTCTCTGCTTCCTAAGCCCTTTCCTTTTGCACTACAGAAGTGAGTACTGGCTTGGTGACCTGTGGGCAAAACATTTAAAGTTTAAAGATGAGAGTTTCCTGGTGGCCTAATAGTTAAGGACTCAGCAGTTGTCACTGTGGTGGCTCAGGTTCGATCCCTGGCCCCAGGAAGTTCTGCATGCCTTGGGTGCAGCCAAAAAAAAAAAAAAAGAAGAAGAAGTTTAAAGATACACAAAAGATACACACAGTTTAGGAATTCTGTCCAGGTTGCTACCAGACAAGGTAGGGCTGAGGCCTGGGTGATTTAGGAGGATCACGAGTCCACAAGGCAGCAGAGTAAGGGGCTAGGTGGGTGATTCCAGAAGGAGCATCCTGGGGGAATTTCAATGCTAACATCAAAAAGAAGAGAAACTGGAATCTTCGTACACTGCTGGTGGAAAAGTAAAATTGTGCTGCCACTGAAGAAAACGATGTGATGATTCCTTAATACGTTAAATATAGAATTAGCCCATGACTCAGCAATTCCGCTCCCAGGTATGTACTCAAAGGAATTAAAGACAAGTTTTCAGGCGTTCCTACTGTGGCTCCGCAGTTTAAGAACCTGACAGTCTCTGTGAGGATGCAGGTTGGAGCCATGGCTTTGCTCAGGGGATTAAGGATCCAGTATTGCTGCAAGCTGCTGTGTAGGTCGCAGATATGGCTCAGATCTGGTGTTGCTGTGGCTGGGGTGTAGGCCGGCAGCTGCAGCTCTGATTGGACGCCTGGCCTGGGAACATCCATATGCCACAGGTACAGCTATAAAAAGGGAAAAGAGAAAAGAAAAACAAGGCAAGTTTTCAAACAAAAACTTGAACATGAATGTTTATAGCAGGTCTGATCAAAATAGTCAAAACATGGAAAGCACCCAAATGTTGTCAACTGATGAATGGACAAACCAAATGCATGTGGTCACACAGTGGAGAATTAATCAGCCATAAAAAGAGGTGAAGTGCAACATGGGTGAACCTTGAGAACATTATGTCAAATGACAGAAGCCAGACACAAAAGGCCACATTCGTTATGATTCCATTTCAACGAAATGTCTGGAATAGACAAATCTACAGAGACAGAAAATAGATTAGTCACTGCCAGGGGCTGGGGGCGTGGGGAGATTGGTGGGAAACAGCTAAGAGATATGTGGGTTCCCTTTGGGATAATAAAAATGTTCTAAAATTGATTGTGGTGTTAATATACAACTCTATGAACATATGAAAAGATATTGAATTGTACCCTTTTTTTTTTGGTCTTTTGTCTTTTTTTAGGGCCGTACTCGCAGCATATGGAGGTTCTCAGGCTAGGGGTCTAATCAGAGCTGTAGCCACAGGCCTACACCACAGCCACAGCAACGCCAGATCCGAGCCACCTCTGCAACCTACACCACAGCTCATTGGCAACACCAGATCATTAACCCACTGGGCGAGGCCAGGGATCGAACCCGCAACATCATGGTTCCTAGTTGGATTTGTTTCCGCTGAGCCATGACAGGAACTCTGAATTGTACACTTTAAATGGTGAATTTTATGGCATGTGAAGCCTATCTCAATACAGCTGTTTAAAAAAAAAGTTGGCAGATGATCCAGTACAGACCTCCATTCTATGAGACCAGGCTAAGAGAATCCAAAAATAATTGACCAAGAAAGAAGTGAATTCTACAATACACCAACCTGGAGTTCCTGTCGTGGTGCAGCAGAAACGAACTTGACTAGGAACCATGAGGTTGTGGGTTCGATCCCTGGCCTTGCTCAGTGGGTTAAGGATCCTGCGTTGCTGTGAACTGTGGTATAGGTCACAGATGCGGCTCAGATCTAGCATTGCTGTGGTTATGGTGTAGGCCAGCAGCTGTAGCTATGATTCAACCCCTAGCCTGGGCACCTCCATATGCTACGGGTGCAGCCCTAAAAAGACAAAAGACAAACAAAATAAATAAATGTAATTCCCCAACCTAGCAGCTGTGAACAGCTCAAAAGGTGGGTTATGGACCCTTTTCTAGCCCCTCTGCTAAATTATTTTCCTCTCTCCACCCTTTGGTGCTAACGCTGCACCTTGCGAATATTTGTATCTCTCCTTTACTAAAACCAGATTGTAATTGCTGGCTGATCTGGCAGCTCCCCTGCTGGACAGTGAGGTCTCAGGGGCTGAGACCATTCCCATTGGTCTTTGTATCTTCAGTGCTTGGCACCTGGTTGGTGCTCAGCAAAGAACTGTTGAATGGAGGAGTTCCTATTGTGGCTCAGCAGTAACGAACCCAACTAGTATCCATGAGGACGCAGGTTCGATCCCTGGCCTCACTCAGTGGATTAAGGATCTGGTGTTGCCAATGAGCTGTGGTATAGATCACAGACGTGGCTCGGACACCGAGTTGCTGTGGCTGTGGTTGTGGATGGCAGCTCTAGCTCCACTTCAACCCCTAGCCCAGGAACTCTGTATGATGCAGGTGCAGCCCTAAAAATACCAAAAACAAAAAACAAAAAACCTGTTGGATGGATATAAATTGTATAAATCCTGATCTCTTTTATGTAAAGATCTTACTGTCTCACAAGAAACTGGTTAACACCAATTGCTGTGGGGAGAAGAACCAGGTGGTTGGGGAAAGGGGTGGTAGAGACGTTTTTCCCACGCCCTAGAATACCTTTTGAATGTTATGCATGTCAACACACTGCCTATTCCTGACACTTATAATTCGAAAAGAAATTAATTTGTTTTTTTAAATTGTTTTAAAACGCAAGCCCTATTAGCAAAGACATAGCATTCAAGCATTTGACAAAATAGAAGAGTCGGATGTGACAGAGGTCTCAGGGGAGCAGGTGCAGGCAGCACACCCCTCAGTGGGAGGTTAAGGGGAGGGGGCCCAAAGCCCCTGGGAGAGACTATGAGGCGTATGGCTTCCTTCCTGTGACTCTAAGGAGAAAATCATACCTCTTCATTCAATCTTGGTAATGACATCAAATCTCCCTGGGCACTGCCAGCCTCAGCCATCAAACCACTGTCAGTCCCAGTGTTGACACAGACCCATCAGGATCATGTGGTTCTGAATCCTCACCAACACACCCACCTGCCTCCTCAGGAAGCCCATCAGAGCAGCAATGGCCAGAAACCAAGAGAGAAGACCTCATCGCTGAGCATATTATCAACTGACTGGTATGGAAAGGGATGTCTAGCCCTCATCACCCAAGGGAAGCCTGGTCTTGCCCCTCTCTCAGGCCCCCCTCCCCCACAAACTTCCTGGACCCTCATCCTCCAAGCCCTTGGATCTGAACAGTGACCCTTGTGGCAATGAGAAAATGGGAAACAATGAGACTCTAATATCCTGAAAGACCCCAGCCCCCACAGTAAGCCAGCACCTGGTCAAAAGATGTTTTGAAGTTGCCCATTGCTGTCCCAGCCTACCTGCCATGCCAGTAAGTGCCCTGGGGTAAGGTTGGTGTCTCTGAATCATCCTTCACCAGCGCCCATCTCAGACCTGTGTTAAGATATATTCTGAGGAGTTCCCATTGGGGCTCAGTGGTATCGAATCTAACTAGGATCCATGAGGACATCCCTGGCCTCACTCAGTGGATTAAAGATCCAGTGTTGCTGTGACATGTGGTGTAGGTTGTAGATGAGGCTCAGATCTGGCATTGCTGTGGCTATGGCTGGGAGCTGCAGTTCCAATTTGACCCCTATAGGCCAAATTCCCACATGGAAGGCTAGAAATTTTGGGTGCAGCCCTCAAAAGGGAAAAAAAAAGATATAAACTGAGGCATATTAAAACTTTAGGAACTTATCTGAGCAAAAACCAATTCAAATCAGGCAGCACCAAACTAGAGGTGATTAGACGTACTCTGTCTAAGGGAGCTGGGAGGAAAAAAACTCAATAAAGAGAAAAGGCGAAGCAAATAAGGAAATTATTGATAGCCAAGAGCTTAAATCCTAGTTGGCTGTTTGTGATTGCTTCTCTCTGGTTTTCCCTTTCATAATCTCAAGGTTTTTACAAGCTTAGATATTAGTTTGCTTAGGTAGATGCCAAAGCATTAGAGCCACCGCAGTCTAATGGACTCTTTTTTTAATTAATTTACCCATTCCCTCTTTTGGTCATCCTCTCATATATGAGAGATTTGGTATTAGTGCCCCTCTCAGCCACCATCTGAGTTAAATGCGCTCCTCTCATTATGAAACTCATAGGCTATGATGTGAGACAGGTGGAAGAATTGCTTTAGCTGTTTATCCAGTTGTTCATCTTTTTTCTCTTTCTCCACATGCAGTGAGACCATCTGATATGCTGCTGATGGCTGCAAACATACATTTAGAATCTTTTAGGGAGCACAGCACACCAGGGAGACAATAATGACGACTATTAAGATGATAAACCAAGGGACTGAAGTATACTCCTTAGCCAGGGGCTCCCATGAACATAACCGGTTGGTTATGGCATCAAATAAATCAAAGAGTGTATCTGATGAGGTAGCAACCTGTGTTAGCCAAGTACCTTGTGTGTTAATTTCTTGTGTTTGAGTTCCTGCAATACCAGAGGTGCTGATCCAGGTACAGCAGGAGGTATTTTTTATGGCACAGACTCTTCCTTGTTCAGCCAACAAGGAATCTAAAGCAATTCTATTATCTAAAATCACCTTAGCAAAAGAACCTGAGGACTTTTGTTGTGCAGCCATGGCCTTAGCAGTAGACTCCTCAATGGTTGCCAGAGTTAAGGATGAGTTTCTGGTCATATGTTCATCTGTACTAACTCCAAACCAAGGAAGAAGGGATGGTCCAAATGATGCCTATCCAGAGGGGTTAACATCTAGTAACCTTTTTAGTTGATAGTTTAAGTTCAAGAAAGTAGACCAATATTGAGTTTCGGAGGTATTGTGAAAGGACAATGGAGCAGTAAATATAGCGAGAGCTCATTGTCCTTTTACCCTCTAGCTGTCAAGACGATGAGTTGTCTGGGCATAGAAACCATTGCCAAACCCCCCACATAGAAAGGAATAATGTCCACAGGGCTTCCTCATGAATATTATACTCACGGATCCATTCGTTGGTATGGAGGTCTTAGCATCATTCAATCCTAACTCAAATATGTGTTATTACATACTGAAAAACCATCTAAATATATGGGCCTGACAGCAAGTCTAAAAATGATCTGATTTACCACTTACACTGCTCTGCAGTGCCATACATATATTTTTTCAATAGATTTTGTTTTCCCTTCCCAGTATGGGGTTAAGTTGAGACAAGAAATGGGGGTATGAAGATTTAGTATTTAAACTTTATGAAAGGAAAATATGGAAAAATTTAAGCACACTGTGCCCTTTGATCTTCCAGTGAAATTACTTAGAGTGTGAACTAAGAGGTCTCTTCCTCCACGTACTGATTTTGGTTTAGCATGACAACAACAGCATCTATTGTTTATGAAATCCTAATTATAGTGCTGTAATGTTCCCACGTATTAACAGAGAGAAAAAGCCAGTAGCCAATAGGCAGAAGAGGTAAAGTTTTCATACTGGAGATGACCTTGCTCCATCATCTTGAGCTGTCCATCTCAAGATGTCATCTGCTTCTGGGGAGGAATCCCCCTGGTCAATCTTAACTTCAGATCTCCAGCAGGTATGCAATTCCAAGAGTCTAGAGAAGCCCTTTCCAATTGGGAGATATAGGCCCAAGGTGCAAGTCCCTGAAGCTTTGCTCCCACCTGGGTAGTGAAGACAACCTGGAATAGTCCCTTCCAATGAGGTTCTAGGGCCGTCTTTTCTAGGTGTCATTTCCCAAAGACCCACTGTCCAGGGTCTAAGTTGTAGAAAGTTCAACCATCAGCCAGAGCATCACAGGAAGCATCCTTTTCCTGGTGGAAATACACTTTGGCATAATGCACTAAAGCTTTACAATATTGACTCATATCAGAATTTATGAGTAGAGGAGACACATGTGGTTCCATCATCAAAGGCATAGGTCTTCCTGTTATTATTACAGGACTATGGCCTTGGTAGTCCAGTTAATTCCATTAATTTCAATAGCTTTCGTTTTAAGTTACCATTTGTCCACCTGACTTTACCAGATGACTGCAGATGGTTAAGACAAGGGTAATGCCATCATGTCAGTGGTACCTTATTAAACTGCTTAATTATTTGCCCAGTGAAATGAGTTCCCTCATCACTAGAGATTTCTCTGGGGATATCCTATAAAGGAAGTATATTTTCTAAAAGTTTCTTAGCCATGGTTGTGGCATCAGCCTTTCTGCTCAGGAAGGCATCAATCCATCCTGAGAACATACAAACAATTACAGGAACATATTGGTAACCCACTGCAGGAGAAAATTGAATGAAATCTGTTTGTAAGTGTTCAAATAACCCAGCAGGTAGTGGGAATATTCTATCTAATACCTTAATGGTCTTTCCAGGGTTATGGGTTTGACAAATCAGATATTGGTCATAAACAATTTTGTAACCTTAAAGCAGTCACCCCACCCATAATTTTTCATAATTTGGATCATTTTATCTGTGCCATGATGCATTGCAGAATATAAAGCTTTTAGTGATAGAGTTTTCAGAACAGTTTTAAGAACCAGGTGGCCATCTGGGCCCTTGATGAGTCTTCATTTAATATTGAATTTGCACCCTCATTGGTCCCAATATTGTTGCTGCAACTAGGGTGCCTGATTTTGTCTTTGATATCAATTATAGACAGCATTGTTTGATATCTATAATTTGATATCAATTAATTATAGTTTGTGCTGGCTGTTTAGCAAGGAAGTCTGCTAGAGCATTTTCCTAATACTTAGGTTTTATTTTTCTAGCATGAGCTTCCATTTTAATAACTGCCATTCAGTTAGGCAATAGAATGGCAGAGAGAAGTTCATATACTTGGGGCCCGTTTTTGATTGGAGTCCTGTTAGAAGTGAGGAGACTTCTCTGTGTCTACAGCATACCAAAGTCATGGACCACCCCAAAGAAGTCCTGCTATTTTTATCATTTACTGACTTTCCTCTGCATAGCTGACAAGCCCAAGTGAGGACATATAGTTTTGCTGGTTGAGCGGACTTAACCTGGGGAAGGATTTCCCCTTTCCAATAGTTCATATTGAGCTGTTGCAGCCAATCTTGTCTGATATTTCCTTTCTGCATTCTTAGCATCAATGAAGAGCATCAGATCTGGGTGTTCTAATAGAATGTCCTACAAGTCAATGCTAGGGGTCAATACCCAAGACACCACGTCTCTATGGTTACAGTGATCTATACCATCATCAGGCAAGGGCAACAGGGTAGAGCGAGGTGCAGCACTTAAGATGAAGGTTAGCTGGTGAAAGGAGAAGGGTCTCGTAAGATGTGAGTCTGTTTGCTGAAAAATGTTGGGTCAGATCGGAATTTAATAGACTCAACAGAACAAGGTACTTGTAAATATAAGTCATATCCTAATAACTGATTCAGCTGAGGCTTCCACCAATTGAGCTGCTGCAGCTACTGCTTTCAAGCAGTTTGGATATGCTCTGGCTAGAGTCTAACTGTAAACCACACTGAGCAATAGGTCTGATTGCCTCCACATTCCTGTGCAAGAATTCCTGGAGCCTCGTTATCACGCTTGCAGAAAATAAGGTGAAAGGTTGAGTGTATTTTGGGAACCCTAGGCCTGGAGTTTGTTGCAAGGCTAATCTGACTTGGCCAAAGCCTTGTTCATGATTATCTTCCCAGGGTAAAGGCTCTGGAATTGAGTCCTTGTAAGTTCCTACAGGGGAGGTACAATCAGAGAAAATTTTGGAACTCAAGATCTACACTAGCCTACAAATCCAAGGTAACTCCCTAACTGTTGTTTAGATGTAGGACTGGGGAAGTTCGGGATGGTCTTTCTTTTTTAGGATGAGAGGGAAATGCCTTCTGCAGTCAAATCATGTTCTAGGAGGTGGACCTTTCTTTTTTTTTTTTTTGAAAATTAGTTTTCCCGTGAAGGCCTTATGGCCTTTACAAGCTAATAGCTGTAAAAGATAAATCACATCTACTTCTGAGTCCTGCCTCTCAGGGCTCAGCAATAAGTCATCTACATATTGAATGAGTGTAGAGTCCTTAGGGAACTGTAAGTTTGCCAAGTCTTGATGTAAAATCCATGAAAAATAGGATAGCGCTTCAGGTAACCCTTGTAGCATTACAGGCCAGGTATATTGTTGGTTTTTCCAAGGGAAAACAAATAAATATTGATTCTCCTTGTCAACTGGAACACTAAAGCAGAGCAAAAATCCACCACTTGAGTCATTTTGAGTCTGTAGGCACATCAGAGAACAAAGTATTGGGATTGGAACCTATAGGGAAACTTGGTACCACAATTTTCTTCATTGCACTTCGATCCTGGACCTGTCTCCCAGCTCATCCATTTAGTTTTGTCATGGGTAAGATCAGAGTGTTTCAGGGACTTGCTTGATTAAGTCTTTGACAATCGGTAGCTTCTGGGTCATGGACTGGCAACTTCTAGTTGTAGCTTCTTGTTTCAGTGGATAGCGAGGCAATTTAGGCTGGAGTCTGGAAAGATCCATTTGGATTTTTATGCATTCAACACTCTTAATTTTGCTTCTATCAGTTGAAGAAGAAGCCCATTGGCATTTAGGAACCTCTGAGAGACTGGGTTTTCATATTCTAGGGTCTCACTTTCATCAATTCCTCTTTGCAGAGAGCAGAGCAGCTCAGGTTCAGGAGGATCAAGAAATTCCATGATCATTTTCCCTCTGAATTAAATTTTATATGACCCCACAATTTAGAAAGCAAATCTTGGAGTTCCCATCATGGTTCAATGGAAACAAAATCCAACAAGGAACCATGAGGATGCGGGTTCGGTCCCTGCCCTTGCTCAGTGGGTTAAGGATCCGGTGTTGCCATGAGCTATGGTGTAGGTCACAGAGGTGGCTCAGATCTGGCATTGCTGTGGCTGTGGTGTAGGCCGCAGCTACAGCTCTGATTAGACCCCTAGGCTGGGAACTTCCATATGCCAGGGGTGCGGCCCTAAAAAGGACAAAAGACAAAAGACAAAAAAAAAAGAAAAGAAAAAATTCCTTCCTTAAATTAATAAAATGTCTTTCTTATCTGTTTCCTTTTGGGGACTACATGATGGTGCTTTAAATAATGAAACAGAGTTATTAAATTCCTCCCAATTCTTCTCTTTTCCAGGCCCAATTTCTTCACGTTACTCACATGACTTGGTTTAAAGTGGGAGTGCTATCCCAGTCTTGTAACATCCCATCTAAGCCACAGCACTCACAACGCCAGATCCTTAACCATTAGGCCACCGGGGAACTCCAAGACTGGTTTAGATACAGGTATACTTTGACTTTTGTAAGAAACCCCCACTACGGAAATATTCTCTTTACTCTTCAAAGGACTTGCTGTTTTATGGAACGGGGGTTTAATCCAAAGGGGCTCCACTATTCACCCATACTGTACAGGATTCTCCATTATTTTTATCTTAGTTTCCCTTTGCTCATTTAGAGATATCATGGGGAGCAATTTATCGGCAGATCCCTTAGAGCCCCATCAATGCTCAAGATTATTTTGGTAATCAGATTTTTTAAGACTTCCCTCCAGGGAAAAACAGTCTGAATTAGTAGGTGGAGGTCCCTTAAAGGATGGGTTCAGCAGAGGGCGTGCTTTTTTCCAGTGCTCTGGTTGTCTGCAATGAAGGCAGACATTTCAGGGTGCAGAATTCTGGGCTGGCTTCCTAGAATTCCTCTAGGTTCTGGCTTGAAAAACGTCTGTGAAGGTCCTCTCAGCTCTTGGAACTGTTACAACTGCAGAGCCGAATGTTTATTGGCTTTTTGAATTCTTTCTTGCTACGCAGATTTTCCAACATGCTCAGTGAGGGGCTGGCAACTGCAACCTACACCCCAGCTCACAGCAACACCAGATCCTTAACCCACTGAGCGAGGCCAGGGATCGAACCTGCAACATCATGGTTCCTCATAGGATTTGTTTCCACTGCACCACAATGGGAACCCCAGCTTATATCTCTTTAAAAGGCTACTTATTTGGGGCCAGAGCCCACTCAACATTAAGGATGTCAGGGCATTTTCTGTGTCCAAATTTGATAAGGAAAGCCTAGAACATTTCACAAAAAAATTTCCAAACTTGTCTTACAGTCTAAGACTAGTTCATCCTTTTTTTGTCTACAAGATATTTGCCTGCAAGATTGAACTTTTAACCTAGATAAGCTTATTCATTTATAAGTTGTTTCAGGAAAAAAAGAAGAGGGGTCCCGAATTTCCCCAAAACAATGGAATGCATTTTTTTCTTTTTAGGGCTGCACCCGCAGCATATGGAGTTTCCCAGGCTAGGGGTCAAATTGGAGCTGCAGCTGCCAGCCTACACCACAGCCATAGCAACGCTGGACCTGAACCTCATCTGCGACCTGCATAATACCTTGGCAATATTGGACCCTTAACCCACGGAGCGAGGACAGGGATTGAACCCACATCCTCATGGATATTAGTCAGGTTCTTAACCCTCTGAGCCACAGTGGAAACTCCAGTCCTGGGCTATTTTTCTAGCCCATATTGGGCCGTCGCTGGCAGGGCGATTATTATACGGGTCTTTAATATCGTTTCAGGATCTTCCCATTTGGCTGCCACCATCCAATATGAGGCATCACCACATCCTAATACCACATGAATAAATTGGTAGAGACCTGGGAGTCCCGGATCATAAGCTCCAATTAGAATTCTAAATTCCTCATAAAATCTTTGAGGATTCTCTTTGGAGTTTGAAAAACCTTTAGTGGTGGACCTAAGTTCAGCCTCTGACCGTGGAGAAAAGGTGGTTATATCTGGCATTCTGGGTTCAGCGAAGCGCCTCACTTTAAAAGGCATTTGTTTAACCTCTCATCTGTTCACTCACCTTCAGAGTGAAAAAGTTTGTAGGTTCTGAATATCTAGAGAGCAGGGTAAAGGGATGGTGCTCGCGGTCAGAGTAAAATTAGTGCACACGTCTTTTTAGATTCATCTGCCTTTTATAAAGAATCTTTAAAGGGCCAATTTTTTGATTCATTTAGTTTCTTAGACACTTTTGCCTACCAATAATAATAAAAAAAAATGCATCCCAGGGAGTTCCTGCTGTGGCTCAGCAGGTTAAGACCCCGACTAGTATCCATGAGGATGTGGGTTCAATCCCTGTCCTCCCTCAGTGGGTTAAGGATCAGGTGTTGCCACAAGCTACAGCATAGGTCACAGATGCAGCTCGGATCTAATGTTGCTGCAACTGTGGCGTAGGCCAGCAGCTAAAAATCTGATTCTACCCCTACCCCAGGAACGTCCATATACCTCGGGTGCAGCTCTAAAAAGAAAAAAATGCATTCTGTTGTTTTGGGGAAATTCAGGGACCCCTCCCCCCCCTTTTTTTTTCTGGAACACCTTATAAATGGATAAGCTTATCTAGGTTAAAAGTTCCCCACTGTGGCCAGTGTAACTCAAGGTTATCTTTGGTGAAGAAAGAGAAAGTGAAAGAAAAAAAAAAAAAAAAGGAAGGAGGGATAGAAGATGGAGGAAATACAGGAGATGCCTGGGCCCCAGGCATTTGCTCTCCACTTTGAGAGGCAGCAGCTCTATTTGGTCTGTGCCCTAGAGGTCAGAGGCTGACCCAGTCTGAGCAAGTTTTCAAGAGATAGATGAATAAGCCAGAATATCAGTTCATTATTTCCAGGAGTTTCTGTTGTGGCTCAGAGGTAACAAACCCAGCTAGTATCCCTGAGGTTGTGGGTTCGATC
Organism: Phacochoerus africanus; assembly: GCF_016906955.1. NCBI lineage: Eukaryota > Metazoa > Chordata > Mammalia > Artiodactyla > Suidae > Phacochoerus > Phacochoerus africanus. Next base: position 37,508,750 of record NC_062552.1, read on the forward strand.
CCTGGCCTCGCTCAGTGGTTAAGGATCCAGCATTGCTGTGAGCTGTGGTGTAGCTCGCAGACGCAACTCAGATCTGGCATTGCCGTGGCTGTGGCATAGGCTGGCAGCAGCAGCTCCAATTCAACCCCTAGCCTGGGAACTTCCATATGCTGCCTTAAAAAAAAAAGAAGCAGTTCTGGCGTTCCCGTCGTGGCTCAGTGGTTAACAAATCCGACTAGGAACCATGAGGTTGCAGGTTCAATCCCTGGCCTCACTCAGTGGGTGAAGGATCTGGCATTGCCGTGAGCTGTGGTGTTTAGTCACAGATGCAGCTCGGATCCCACATGGTTGTGGCTGGCAGCTACAGCTCCGATCCACCCCTAGCCTGGGAACCTCCATATGCCACAGGTGTGGCCCTAAAAAGGAAAAAAAAAAAAAAAAAAGCGGTTCATTAGTTCCAGAGAAAAGCATTACTTCTGAGAAAACCAGAACCTCAAGTCCACTGGTGGGAGGCCAACGTACAAGAGCAATGAGTTCTTCTCATCAGAAGGCTGCGTGGTAAGCAAGACTTCACCCCGGCGAGCCACAGGATGATCGTAATGGCTTGAGTCGGTGAGTTATGACTGCCTGATGCGCCCAGCACCTCTGGGGCCCGTCTGTCGAGCTGAGCGGATGTTTCTGTCAGCCAGATGGGCCCCCTTGCTCTAGATCTCGCTGGAAAAAACACTGACAAATCACAGCTCCTTAGGGTTCCCTTCCTCGAGACCAAAAACAAACCACCCCCTTTTAGCTAACGCGTTTGTTTCCCACACAAGGCACATTGGGATCGATTCTATTTCACAATTGATTAGGCTTCACCATCGCAGATGCTGAACTCCATTATGCATAGATTCTTCTCGTTTTTCTCTGAGGACAACCAAGTTCTGATAAAAAACGGGGGTTGGGGGGACAAAACACTACTCTGACCTGTTGGCTGATTTTACTTTATTCTCAAGCCTGTTGCTGTGTTTGACCCCAAGTCAGCTGTGACTCCCCGACCCAGGAAAAGGTCCCATTTGCATCCTTACCATGTGAATATATTGGCATTGGTTGGAAGGGGGGTGCAATGGGATGGGGTGGAAACCACGCCTGGAGCGAATAGGCAAACGCTGACTCCAGTGCAAAGCCATGAACTGTAATTTAAAATACGGGAGTTCCCTTCGGGGCTCAATGGTTAGTGAACCCAACTAGGATCCACAAGGATGTGGGTTCAATTCCTAGCCTTGCTCAGTGGGTTAAGGATCCGGCCTTGCCCTGAGCTCTGGCGTAGGTTGCAGACACGGCTCGGATCCCGCGTTGCTGTGGCCATGGTGTAGGCCAGCAGCCGTAGCTCTGATTTGACCCCTGGCCTGGGACCCTCCATATGCCATGGGTGCAGAATAAAATAAAATATGTATACAATTCCACTTAAGCAAGTTTGCTTTAATCCTGGCTACTCATAAAGGTGTGGCCAAAACTCGGCCTCTGTCCATCAGTGCCAAATAGAAGCACAGAGACAGAGTTTTGGCCAAAGGAGAGAGGAGTAGCTTTTAACTGTTTGGCCAGGCGAAAGCAGCCACAGCAGACTAATGGCCATAAAGACTGTGCCCTCTTTGGGGAGAGAATAGGAGGTGGCCTCATAGTTTGGGGGGTGGACAATAGGGAAACATACAAGGATCCGGGTAGATGCAAGCTTGCATTCTTCTTTGAAGCTGGTCTTCCCAGGACAGGTTCTGCAGGTCCTAGAAATCACGCTGTGACTTTTCTAGAATGAAGAATGCTTCATGGAGTAGTTAACATCTTCCATTGTTCTGCTCGGGAGATCCCTTGAGGGGGAACCAGGACCCTGCCCCAAACCTGCATTATTGTTTCTCCCTTCCCTTATCTCTGCATCCCCTCCCTTCTCTCATTCGCCACTGTTTGAACCTACTCTTTGGAACTCAGGGAAGATCCTGGAGGCTGAAAGAAGCCTATTTCCTAAAAGAAGGAGTGGGGAGATGGACACACAGAAAGGCTTTTGTGCCCAGGAGTTCCACAGGGCCCTGCTCAGTTTCAAAGGCTACTGATAGGCTGCCTAGCTTAGAGATTTTCTCTTATAGGACAAGACCCCTTTCCCACTGGCAGAATTTTCCAATACCACTGCTAAGGGTAATATTTATATTTACTGAGCGACTTCTATGTTCTAGATGCTGTGTCAAACAGTTGCATGCAGGTATTAGTGATCCATTTCTGTGTAACAAGACTCAGCAAATTAAACCACATTTATAGGCTCACAGTGTTTGTGGGTCCAGGTGAAATTGACGACCCTTATGTCTTGAACCTAGCCAGAAGCCAGATTGGGACCCAAACCTGTGGTTTTTTAAATTAGAATCATTCACCCCGTGTCAGGTTCTTTGAGTCTCAGCACAGAAGGAATTTAGCAAGAGACAAAGCGATAGGCAAAAAATAGATTTATTAACATAGGATGCTTGTGAGAGATGCAAGCAGGCAGGCACAAGGAGGCTCTGCCCCAAATATTAGGTGGGCTACATTCTTATCATCCGAGGAAAGTGGGGAGGGAAAAAGACCTTCTTCTTCCTCTTTCTTCAGGTAGATATCAGGCTTAGATGACCAGCTCCTCCTTCGTATCCGGTAAGAGAGTATTTGACCCTATGATGTCAAACTAGGCCTGAGATGATGCTTATTCAAATAGCAGAAGGGTGGTAATGATACCACAAAGATGATACCGGAATCCGGGTTCTTGTTCATGGCAGTGGAAGAATGAACTCCATGAACACACAGGCAGTAAGCAAGCAAAATCTTTATTAGAGAAAAGCAAATGGCTCCCAGGGCTGCTGGGAGGGGGGGAGAAGAGCCCCTTTCGCTATAGTCCTATAAGGGTTTTTATTCCTTAAAGATGGGCATGGGTCCAACGGAAGGTCCAGAAAGATGTGGTTTTCTCCCAGTGGCCTTGTTCAATTACCTATATCAGTCCTTGTCCAATAGGGTCTCAGGGGTGGAAACGTCCTATAAGTCTCATAGTTTCTTTGCCCTTCTCTCCCTGTAAACTGAGTCACAGGGGATTCGGGATGAATGTTCCTCTGGGCGTAGGCACACTCCCTAGAGTAAACAAGGCCTGTGGGGATGTTACTCCCTGGAGCCCTTCAGCCACAAACATTAATCAATGGCCACAGCAAAGAAGGCATCGAAGCCCAAGCTCCTCCACCAACGAGCTGCATTAATATTCTGCCTCAGTAACATCTGCTAAAATATGTTGAACCATCTCAGGTTTCCGTATAATGAGAGTCTCCTACTTTCCTACTGGGGAAAGTCGTCTTTCCTTTAAATTCCGGTCCTTGGTCCTAAGGGTCATTAGCTTGCTGAACTTGAATGCAGGCCTCATTTTATCTTTCACTTAATGACCTGAGGCATCTCATGCTTTTATTTATGCTTTTATAGTTAAGCAAGGCTGCTTTGTTCTGATGGCTCTCTTGAGCAATTAGTAACTTCGGGAATTTCCTCCCAAAGTCCCCTAGGTTTCCCTCTCTATCTGCGGTCCCCTACTGGGCCTTCGACAACTACCTGTGTGACTGTCCTACTCCATCCCTATCACAGGCTCAATTCGACTGGGTCTGCTGGCTCTCATAAGCCCACAGACTCATCTCAAGGCTCGACCGGAAGGACCCACTTCCAAGCTCACTCACTTGGTTGTTGTCAAGACTTACTTCTGCTTGAGCTTTTGGATACCATTCCTCATGAAGCTCCACAGTCCTTAGCGTGTGCACTTCCATAGAGCAGCTCATGACACGGCAGCTGGCTTCATCAGAGTGTTGGGGACATGGCTCAGACCGTCAGTGTCGGAAAATGAGACACCTGAACATGCGGCGATCTCGACAAGGCTCTTTACTTCTGCAAAAGGGCGCAGGTATTCAAAAAGCGCACGTGAGGAAGAAAAGACCCTCCCTATTCATCCCTAACGCAGGCGATGTACCTGTCCCCTTCCCACGGGTCAGGTCAGGGTGCACATTCTTCCCAGTTGGCTAATTTGAAACAAATTGTTCCTGGCAGAAGAGGGGAAGAGGATGGAGGTCGCAAGAGGGCGTTTCAGCCGAAACTGGAGCCAAATGAAGTAACCAAGATTTCCTTTGATAGAAAAGACATTATGTTACTTTCCGCAAGAGTGAGAAGAGAGAGGGCAAGAGACAGTGCTAGCAAGACGGAAGTCACAGCCTTACATAATCTCATAGTGGTGTTGCAGGAAGGGAGACCTCTTCCAGGCTCCTGAGAATGAATTGTCTGAGAAGCCACATGTACTGACAGAGCAAAGCACTTTATGGGGAAGGGGCACCCAGGAAGGGAGCAGCAAGGTAAGAGAACCCAGGAGAACTGCTCAGCCACACACGCAATGGGGTTGTTTCTGACCAATCATCTTGCTTGGCCCAACCCAGTTCTCTGGCCCATCATCTTGCTTGGCCCATAATTGGTCTGGCTCAGGGTCCTTCTTAGTGGCGCACACACCTCTCAGCCAAGAGGGATTCCGGCACCAAGGATCCTGGAAGCTTGGTTGTCTCCTCCCTTCCACTGGCCTCTCCCAAATCCTCCCCGTTAGCCTTCAGGGCAGTGCCGAGTTCCTTCTCAAGGAAGGACAACTCATGCAAGTGGCTATTATCATGCCTGGCCATGGTGGGCAGTTTCAGTCAATGGCCCCCTAACAGTGGGAAGGACGTCCCATCACTTTGCCATATTCTATTGGGTAGCATCAAGCCACTGGGTCCCATATATGCTCAAAGGGAGGGGATAATAGGAGTGACACCAGGAGGCAGGGATAATTAGGAGCCATGTCGGAGGCATGTGGTATCTTCAACTCATGGTCACAGTACCTGATGTCCTCAAGGTAACCCTATGAAGTGATGCTATTGTTATTCTCTGCATTTCACAGATGGCAGAAGCTGACATGCAGAGAAGTTAGAGGTTAAATAAGTTGTCCAATGTCACACAGCTCATTGATGGTGGAAACAGGACTCAAACAGAAATGCATTTCGATAACCATTCACTGGAATTCAGCCTGGCGGGGGAGGTTTCTGGAGTGAAGTGATTTTCTTATAGTGGTCCAGGATTCTACCCCCAAAGAGACCAGGCATTTTATCACTGGGTAAAGTCGGTTGCCTCTAATTTGAAGGGAACACAAATACTAGTGTCCACGGCATCAAGACCAAGATCTGAACCTTTCTCATTTCAGGCTTTTAACCCCAGACTTGCTGCAGAAATGGGTCATGCTCCTTCACCCTGGCTCTGTCAGCACAAGGCAGTGCCTCACTTTGGTGGCTGCTTGGTTTCCCTAGCCTGTCATTATACTCGTGATTGTTTATCAATTACTGCCCTTGGCAACCTGCCCAATGACCTGACTTAGCTCAATATTTCATAAACATTTATCAAACACCACTCTGTGCCAAGCACTGAGCAATGCAGAGAAAAATCAGACACGGTACATCATTGATAAATGTCAAAAGTCAGACATTTATCCTCAAAAATTTACATAATCTCTTGAATCTAGGCCAGTACTGTCCAGGACAATAGCTATAGGCCACCTATGGCTACTGAGCACTTGAAATATGGTTATATGGTTAGTCTGAAATAAGATGTGATATTACTCTAAAACAACAGTGGATCTCAAAGGCATATGAAAAAAAGCAAAAATGGCTCACTAATAATTTTAATATTAATTTGGGGTTAGTAGATGCAAACAATTACAGTTAGAATGGATAAGCAATGAGGTCCTACTGTATAGCTCAGGGAGTTATATCCAATCTCTTGGGAGAGACCATGGATGGAAGCTACTATAAGAAAAGGAATGGATATATATGTATGACTGGGTCACTTTACTGTACAGTAGAAATTGGCACAACATTGTAAATCAACCATAATTTTTTTAAATGTTAAAAAAATAATTTTTATATTGATTAATATTAGAAGATAGTATGGGGGTATATTGAGTTAAAGAGAATATACTATTGAAATTACTTTTATTTCTTTACATTTTTATTTTTTTATCTTTTGAGGGCCCCACCCTCGGCATATGGAGGTTCCCAGGCTAGGGGTTGAATCAGAGCTGTAGTCGCCAGCCTACACCACAGCCACAGCAATGCGGGATCCAGCCATGTCTGTGACCTACACTACAGCTCACGGCAATGCCGGATCCTTAACCCACAGAGCGAGGCCGGGGTTGCACCTGCGTCCTCATGGATGCTAGTCAGATTCCTTTCCGCTGAGCCACAACGGGAACTCCTCTTTTTACCATTTTTAATGTGACTAAGAAAATTTAAAATTGCATATGTGGCTCACTTTTGTGGCTTGGGTTGTATTTCTACTGGGTGGTGCTGGCCTAGAGGCAGAGGGTCAGATGATAATAAGGGTCCCATGTGAAGCATATGTAGAGAATCATTTAATTCAAATCAACTCATGCAGTGTGTGTCATTATCCCTTTTACAGCTAAGGCGATGTCCCGCAGGGCTGAAGCAACTTGCCCCAAGTCCCACAGGGAGTGAGCAAGGTCCAGGAGATTAATAACCACATCTATCCGTCCCATCAGCTGTAAGTGCTATAATGGAGGAACAAGACCAGGTGGGGGCGCCCAAGAGAAAGCAGTCTCTCCACCTTGGAAGGCCCGAGAAGCCCGCCAGATGGAGATGAGGCTTAGGCTGAGTGAGCCTGGAATAAAGACATCCAAGTAGCCAACACGCAGAAAGGGCTCCCTGAGAGCAGACCAAGAGCAGGTGTGAAGTTGCAGAAGCATGAAACTGCATGGAGTGTTCAGGGAATGGCAGGGGATGAGACAGCTTGAGCTCAGGGACTAAGCAGAGGGAGATAAATCAGGGGAGATAAGCAAGAGCTTTGCAGGGAGAGGCCTGCCCGCCATGAACAGGAGTTTGGATTTCTTCCTGTGGGACAGCAGTTTCCACTCTGCCCACATAGTGGAATCACTGGAAGAGCATTCAAAAATATCAGTGCTCAGGGAGTTCCCTCCGTGGTGCAGTGGGTTAAGAATCTGGCTGCAGCAGCTCAGGTCGCTGTGGAGGTGCAGGTTCAACCCCTGGCCTGGTGCAGTGGGTTAAAATATTCGGTGTTGCCACAGCTACAGTGCAGGTCACAGCTGTGGCTCAGATTCAGTCCCTGGTCTGGGAGCTTCCATATGCTGCATATGTGGCACTACAATAATAAAATAAAATAGGAGTTCCCATTGTGGCTCAGCGGGAACAAACCTGACTAGCATCCATGAGGATGTGGTTCAATCCCTGGCCTTGCTCAGTGGGTAAGTATCCAGCATTGCCATGAGCTGTGGTGTAGGTCACAAATGCAGCTTGGATCTGGTGTTGCTGTGGCTGTGGCATAGGCCGGCAGCTGCAGCTCCAATTTGACCCCTAGCCTGGGAAATTCCATATGTCATGGGTACAGCCCTAAAAAGACGAAATCAACCAATCAATCAATCTCAGGCCCCACCCCAGAGAAATGAAATTAGAAAATCAGAGGAGGTGGTGGCCCGGACCCAAAGTTTGTTAAACATTCCTTAAGTCATTCCAATGTGGCCAAGGCTGAGAACCTCATCATGATGTTGAAAATTTGTGAATGAGCTTTAAGAAATGGAGTTAAATGACACTCGTTCTATCTTAGGAAGATCATTCCGAAAGTTGCATAGCAAATGGATTGCTGGAAGTGAGTGAGACTAGTGGCAGGGAGTCCAGGCATGTTCTGCTGAAACAGCACAGGTCAGGGGGGCTCAGGCCTGTGGGTAAAAATGCAATGACAGGTTGTGGGGGTGGGAGTGAGGTACCTGCGCAGATAGACCATTGCTCTGATTCTGGCCTCCTTCAACCATCATTTCTCTCTCTCTCTCTCTCTCTCTCTCTCTCTCTCTCTCTCTCTGTCCCATGGCATTCAGAAATTCCAAGGCCAGGGACTGAATCCAAGCCACAGCTGTGACCCAAGACGCAGCTGTGGCAACTCCAGATCCTTTAACCCACTGTGCCAGCCTGGGGATTGAACCCGCAAATCCACCACGAACTGCAATGCTGCAGTCTGATTCTTAACCCACTGCACCACAGTGGCAGCTCCAACCATCACCTCTTAATCACGTGTCTCTGGCCTCAATCACATTCAGCTGCCCACTAGATCTCTCCCACCAGGACCCCATAGGTGTTTCCAGCTCATCACATTTTAATTGGAACTACGAATTTCATTCCCTCTGAGCCTGCTCCTGTAGGTTTTCCTAATTCTCCTCCTGGCTCCCTAGAAACCCCGGAGCCCTGAGGCCATCATCCACTCCTCTCCCCCCCTTTCTTTCCACATCCAATCAGTCACCAAGGATGGTTATTTCTACCCTCAAAGCCTCTCAGAGCCATTCCTCCCTGTCATTCTAACCCCTCTCCTCCTCAAGACTTTCATTTATTTTTCAAACTACTATAATATTCCCTGTGGTAACCGCTATTGGCTAGTTACTCAGAGCCATTCATTCCTCTGCCTTGTTCAGAGAGCCTCGAGCATCAGGCAGCAAAGGGCCCACCCCCAGGGATGACCCCGTTTTGGTTTAGTTCAGCATGCGCAGCCCTGGCTGAACATTAGAGTCAACTGGGGTTTTAAAAAAAAAAAAAACCCGATGCTCAGGCCTCCACCTCTTGAAATTATGATTCAATAGGTCAGGTGTAGGGCTCAGACACTATACAGATATATGAGTATATATATGGTACTCTAAGTTATTTATATATGTACTAGGGATAATATAGTAATATATATGTCTCTTACATATGTTACTATATGTTAATATGTTAACAATAACACATTAATGGTAATAACATACATGTGTTACATGTTATTATTATGTTAATATTAATGTGTTAATAACATGTGTATGTTAATGTAGCAATATGTGTATTTTATATGTATGTAAGATACATGTATATTACTATGTATTATGTATCATATATTACTCTATTACTATATATAGTAGTATATATGTATCTTACATGTTACTATATGTGTTACTGTATGTTAGTCACATATATATAGGACTCAGACACTATATAGATATATGACTAGATATATGGTACTATAAGTATTTATATATGTACTAGGAGTAACGTGGTAATATATATGTCTTACATATGTTACTATATGTTAATAACAACATATTATTGTGTTACATGTGTTACATGTTATTAATGTTAATAATATGCATAGGTTAATATAGTAATGTGTGTACTGTATATGTATCTTACATGTTACTATATATGTAACTATGTTACTATATATATGAGTATATATAGATGTACTAGGAGTAACATAAAAATATATATATGTATCTTACATACATATTACTATATATGTGAGTATATCTCATGTATTATTACTATATTACTCATAGTACAACACACAGCATATTTCCACAGGTTCCCTGTGCCTTCAGGTTCCACAGGGACAATGCTGTGGGACCACATGGCACCTGCACACACAGTGGTTTGCATCATAGGAAAAGAACCCAAAGCCAATGGCCCCAAAAGCAACAAGAAGCAGAGAGCCCGTTCCTTTTCTTTCCTCCCAGGGAGGGAGTAGTTACACCATCGTCACACTGTGGTCACCTTGACCTACTAGTTACCAGTGTGACTAGCTACAGAACTGTTTAGTCTTAGCAGGCAGATAAACCTTGAACCTGGAATGCTCGGTGGGACATGCAGGCAAGCTCCGAGCCCGTCGTGGGCTGCCTCTCCCAACCCCTGCCTGCCGATTCCAGCTAGAGCTTCTAGACGTCCACGGCTCTGGTCACCTAAGTCCCTTTCTCAGGTATCGGTAGCATCTGAGCTGACTCAGGGCCCTTAATCCCTCCTTCCCCACTGATGCTGAGGTCTACCAGGCCCTCCAAAAAGAGCTGCGACTCTGCCCAAGCCCCTCAAGGGTGCTCCCAGGTGCTTCCCTGCCTCTGTGCAGAATTTTTTTTTTTTGCCACCCCTCGGCACCTGGAGTTCCCAGGCCAGGGAACAGATCCAAGCCACAGTGGCAACCTAAGCCACAGCTATGACAACGCCAGATCTTAACCTACTGTGCCAGGCCAGGGATCCAACCTGCGAACCGGAGCTCCCAAGATGCCACTGATCCCGCCGCCCCAAGGCAGGAAGTCCTCTGTGCAGAATCTAGTCTGACATCACAGCTTTCAGACTTTCATCTTCAACCTGGACCCTGCCTCTTGCCTGCGTCTCTTTGAATTGACGCATCCATGAGCGATCAGTCTGGGTTCCTCGCATGCTTCTGCAAGCCCCGGTCCCTGCGTCCTCCAGATCTGTCCTTATCTACCTTGTTTTCTCACAGCCAGCACCCTGGACTCCCCTGGGGACAGAAGGAGAGTTCAAACAAGTGGTTCCCTGTGGCCTCTTCATCTCAGGCCACGCTTCACCCAATCAAGGCCCTACAGAAACAGCCTCCGACTGACATCTCTGCTCAATCCCTGACTGTCCACACACTCTTGACACTTCCCGACTTACATGGTTTGTTTCTGCCCCTCTGTCCTTTCGTGCATGATCCTCAGGGCCCTGGGGTGGGCTCTGCCAGCCCCCTCTACTCCTGGGGAAATCCTGCCCCTCCCTCAGGCTCATCTGAACGGACATGACTTTGGTGGAACGTCGCAGGATTCCCTGCAGCTGGCCAGACCCTCTGCCTCCTCTCACTCCTCGGGGGCCGTGAACCTCTCTTACAGGTCTCACCTTCCCAGCCTCCGTGACCAACCTGCCAGGCTCACTCGTCTCTCATTCCTGCTACTCGAATAAAAGTTCAAAAAGCAAGAACTGCAGGAAACTCCCTTTTGTCTCCCTTTCAGCCCCAAGCATGGTGACTCTGTAACAACCAGGATGGTTTCCCCGCCCCTAAGAGGATTTGAACACCGCAGCTGCTTGTTTCCAGACCAAGGAAAACGAGCCAGCCCTGCTGTGAACAGCACCGCCACCAAGCTATCCCATGTCGCCGCTACCTTAGATGCCAGGAGAAGAATGAGGTCTTCATGGCCCTGGAACAGATGTCATTTGTTGAGACAGCCAAAGGGCAAAGGGACAACACACAACTCTACGGGAAAAGCCTGTTGGAAGGGGAGTGCACAAAATCCTAGCGTCCTGTGCAGAGCCTCCAAAACAGAGTTCTGAGAAGGGATTTCAGCTTTGCCTGGATACCTCGGCCCATGAGGTGGTGAGGCAGGGCCTGGATCAGGCTGGAGCCCTCGACCCTAAAGGGCGGTGCAAATACCATTTTCTGTGTATTCATGAAAAGAAAAGGCTGAAATGCCCAGCTTTAGGGATGTCAAATTCCTAGACCCCTCAGGTTTAGTGTCTTGAGAGTTTAATCTCATAAAGGCTTAGACTGTCAGAGGGATGAGCTGTCAGAAGCACAAATAAAGGGATTTGTAAGTGAAATGAGAGAGGACAAAAATGAGGAATCAGGAGTGGGTTAAGAATACGAGTATAGGAGTTCCCGTCGTGGCGCAGTGGTTAACAAATCCGACTAGCAACCATGAGGTTGTGGGTTCGATCCCTGTCCTTGCTCAGTGGGTTGACGATCCGGCGTTGCCGTGAGCTGTGGTGTAGGTGGCAAACGCGGCTCGGATCCCACGTTGCTGTGGCTCTGGCGTAGGCCGGCGGCTACAGCTCCGATTGGACCCCTAGCCTGGGAACCTCCATATGCCGCGGGAGCGGCCCAAAGAAATAGCAAAAAGCCAAAAAAAAAAAAAAAAGAATATAAGTACAGAGGCTCAAGCCGTAGCTTGGGCATGGGTTCAATCCCCAACCCCGCAATTTGCGAGATCTGGCATTGCTACAGCTGTGATGTAGGTTGTGGCTACAGCTCGGATTCAATCCCTGGTTTGGGAACTTCCAAATGCCAGGGGTGCGGCCATAAAAATAAATAAATAAATAAGGGGGTGAGAATGGAGGCAGATCTCACGTGAATTGTAAGTGGTGAGAACAGGAGGCCATAGGTGAGAGAGGGGGTGCCTGGGACGCATGCATGGAGAACAGGGTGGGTGAAGTAGGGAGGTCAAGCCCTTTCCAAAAACCCAGCTGGCTCCCTCGGTGTTTCCTTTCCTCCATCCTCCCAGCATCCTGGCAGGTGGCCAAGCACAGATGAGCCTTGTTCCTAGTCAATGTCCAAACAGCGGGACAAAAGCAGCCTTGGCCGGTTGGCTCTAAGGCCATGTTTGTGATGGAAAAGCCCATTCATCATGAAGATTCAATGCTTCCTGGCCTACTCTCTTATCTTTTTTTTCCACTTTATTCCCCAGCACTAAATGTGACTCCAGGCTCCCCCCACTTTTAAACACTGGTGTCCTGTTATATTTCCACACTGAATTTGTCCCCGTTCCCTCAGACTTCCTGGGCTGTAAGGAGCCACGTGGCTCTTTCTGCCAGTTCTTTTTTTGTTCCTGTTACCATGGGCCTCTCTGCCCTCCCATCTCCTTCCTCAGCAGCTCAATGTCCTTTCCAATTTAAGCTGAAACCAGACTCCTTCCTCCTTGCCTTTGCTTCCCCACCTCCCGTGGCCTCTCTTGTCATTTATTATTTAACTCAATCACCTTATTATATATGCACAAGAACCATTTCTAAATATGGCTGCAATGAAAAAAAAGTAGATACCAAAGCAGAAGCAAACTCACCTCTTCTCAACCTGCCTCCCAAGTCCCCTGTTATCCTGCTCCAATCCTGGGCCCCCAGTGGGGGGGGCCAAGCAACCAGCACAGATCGGGCTGACAAACCGTCAAGCCCAATTAACAACCTCTCAGGTTGGACACAGTGAAAAATTTCTGGATGGTTACTTACAGATATCCTTCAGTTTCTGTATGAGATGTCTTCCTGAAGGGGATGTTTAGATGAAATTCCACACGTGAGTCCAAATATAACAAGTTAAATGGAGGGAGTTCCCTGGTGGTCTAGTGGTTAGGATTCGAGCTTTCACCACTGCAGCCCAGGTTCAGTCCAGAAACTGAGATCCCACATCCAGGCACTGCATGACACAGCCAAAAATAAATAAATAAATAGAAGTTCCCATTGTGGCTCAACAGGTTAAGAACCTGACAAGGTGTCCATGAGGATTCGGGTTTGATCCCTGGCCTCGTTCAGTGGGTTAAGGATACAACCTTGCCACAAGCTGCAGAGTAGGTCACAGATGAGCTCGGATCTGGCATTGCTGTGACTGTGGCATAGGCTCCAACCATAGCTCCAATTCAGCTCCTAGCCCACGAAATTCCATATGTTACAGGTGCAGCCTTAAAGAAAAAAAATATAAAAATTAAAAATAAGGTAAGCAGAAAGCATCCAGGATGACTGAGTCAGGGACCCAGGTTCTATTTCTCAGTTAATATCCATCATTATATTATTCCTGGGCCTTCAGCCTCTCTAAACCTCTGTTTAGAGAGGGTGCTAGGCCAGGTTCCCTCAAGTTTCCAATAGCATGAAAATTCTAACAAGCATATCTACCCAGTTATGCACATGATTCAACTGGAGGTCCATTCCTATAGTTAAAATTCAGTCACTCGGGGAGCTCCCATTGTGGCTCAGCAGGTTAAGAACCGCATCGCGTCAGTGAGGATGCAGGTTCAATCCCTGGCCTCGCTCAGTGGGTTAAGGATCCGGGACATTGCTGCAAGCTGCAGCATAGATCTCAGATGCAGCTCGGATCCCGCATTGCTATGGCTGTGGTGTAGGCCAGCAGTTGCAACTCCCATTCAACCCCTAGCCTGGGAACTTCCATATGCCCCAGGTGCGGCCCTAAAAAGAAAAAGAGAAAAATAATAAGCCTACTTGGAACCAATAGGTAATAAAGAGCATTTGCCTTGCTGCTGTTCCTGAGAAGGAACTTGAAATAAACCTGGTGACCCCTCACTGAATAGATGAAGAAGCCAGAGCTCAGAGAGGAGAAGCAGCTAACCCAAGGTCACACAGCAAGTGAGAGGCAGAGTCAGACAAGAAGTCAGGACCCCTGGCTCCTTGTATGGTGAGTTCAGCATGACTGCAAATATTTTGAACCTCTTTCTGTTGAAAGTTGGGTCTATGTCTCCTGCTCTTCATCTGGGTGGCTCCTTGATGCTGTAGCCATAGGGGGTATGGAAGCAAAGCCATGTAGCTTCCCGAGACAAGGACGCAAAAGACCATGCAGTTCTGCCTCCCGCTCAGAGACACTTTACTTGCTCTTAGAACCCTGAGCCTCGAGCCTCCAATCCAATGATCCTGAGAGCTCCCTGCCAAAGAGGCCACACGCAGATATTAGCCAGCCCAGCCCAGCTGCCAGACTTATGAGTGAAGAAACTGGATTTGAAGTGGTCCAGACCCCAGCGGTTGAAGACACCTCCACCATTCAAGTTCTCGCCTGAAGCCCCAGACACCAAGGAGCAAAGAAGAGCCATGCCCTGCCCTCTTGTACCTCCTGACCCACAGAATCTGAGAGCATGATAAAACAGCAGTGTTTTAGATCCTTAAGCTTTGGGGTGTTATTTTCACACAGCCGTAGGTAACTCCAAGCATTAGTCAATGCTCAACGCTCACACTGGCTAATAACTGAGCTTGGGGCTCCCTGCCCCCGAGTGAGCTATGCCAGGATGGTGTGACACCCCGCATCCTTGCTGAAGGTGGAGGGAGGTGGCCCCGCCTCCTCACCCACTCTCCATCCTGCCTCCAGGGTGGTCACTGGCACAAGCTTTCACCCCACTCCCCTGGCCAAGTTCTCCTCCGTCCTCCAGTCGTCCTTGTTTAGATCTCACATGTCAGACTGAGCTCTGGATAGGAAGTGATTTATTGATGTCTTTCACTAGCCTGAGAGCTCTCCCTGCATTTCCCCAGCCAGCGCCCTCGCCCCACTGTGGGCACGAAATCAACCTGCAGGGAGTGAAACTGATGGAGACACGTGATCCCGCCACTCCTGGACCTCCAACTCAACCTCCTCCAGGGAGGGCACGGTCCTTCCCTCTCCGGGCAGGCTCCCTCTGCTTCACAGCAGCCCAGGAGCAGAGAAGGGGAAGTGGCTGGTGCCACAGCAGAGGACAAAGAGAACTGGGCCAGCTGGGCCCAGGACCCAGGGAGAGCCAGACGCGAGTTTCATCTGACGTTGCCTTTAAGAGCGTACGTATCCGGAAACCCCGGTTAATTTTCTTGTTCAAACATTGGTTTAAAATTGTTGGCTCTGGGAGAGATACTGTCCTTCAGCAGGTTCATTATAAACTTTGCAACTCCAAGGTCTGATTCAGCTGGAAAAGTTCCTGGTTGCTAAGAGACCAGAGAGCAAATTACCCGCTCACAAAAGACACCGCTAAGGCCGGTAAAACAAAACAAAACAAAGTAGGAAATGGGCCTCCTCAAAATCAAAAACAGGGTAAATAAACTGGCTGGGAAAACGTCTGATTTGAAAACACAATTATAAATATTCTTCGCACTGAAATGTAATGATGCTCTGTCAGTAGCTACACTCTTTGTATTTTGTCTCTTGAAGGAAACAGCAGGGGGGCCCCTTTTCAGTCCTGAAATTCTGTATCCAGGAGTCAGAGGGAAAAACAAACTGTCCCAGTTGATAAGGAGGCAAAAAGAAGAAAAAAAAAAGTGAATAAGGCTGCCTTTTTCATGCGCTCTCCCTGCCAGGTGGGTGAACAGGCTGCCTGTGGCTGTGGCCCAGAAACATCCCTTCAAGGGAACAGAAAAACCTCCCTCAAGGAAAGGTTTCTGATGGCTGCTGGTGACACATCCCAGAGCCACAAGAGAGGGTACTGCCCCCCCCCCACCCCAGGAGTAGGACAGACACTTGGGGATATGATCTGGGCATACAGAGTAAGAGTGAGCCAGGACTGGCCCAAAGAACAGTAATAAAGTACCAAATAGACCTCAGGTATTTCTTTCTTCAAAGCACTTTTTTTTTCTTCTTTTTTTCTTTTTACAACCACACCTACAGCATATAGAAGTTCCTGGGCTAGGAGTCCAATCAGAGCTGCAGTTGCAACCTGCTCGACAGCTTGCAGCAACACCAGATCCTAAACCCAATGATTGAGTCCAGGGATTGAACCTGCATCCTCATGGACACTATTATATAGGGTCTTAACCCACTGAGCCACAATGGGAACTCCCCTAACCTGCTTTAATAGCTATGATTTTTAGTCATTGCTTTTCTGGCCGGATGATTGAATATCAAAAATGTTTCAGTAATGATGAAGAACAGAAAACATGCTAATCTCTCTCAGTGAATCACATCTGTGGAGGAAATTCAGCTCCTCAGACGGAAAGACTTCCTAAGACCCTCTTGCTCTACTGGACCAGCACGAAAATCCCATAAGTAGAAATTATCAGTCTCTTGAGAAAGGAGTATGAAAATCTTAGGTGACCACGGAGGAGTCACAGGGTTTTGGAGCTCAGAGAAGAAAGGAAGTGGGCAAAAAGGTGGGGGATCAGAGATAGGAATTGGGAGAAAATTCAGCCCACTAGTAGGCGTATGCCAGGGCGTTCTGGAGTGATGCGGCTAATAGCTATGTGACTAAACAGGTCCTACTTATCAATATTTGCGGACAGCAAAAGGATTTCCGAATGTGATGGCTCCAACAAGCATGAAATCATTTCAGGGGAGAAAATACAATTCCCCACATGGCAGCTTCCTTCAGATCTTTTCTGACCGTCATTTTTTGTCAGACTTCAAACAGCATACGACTGCTGTTTTGGGCAGAATTGGTTGCTTTCCATCAAAGACTGTATTATTGTCCCAAATAGTCAGGGCCCCTCTCTGTGGGAGAAATATACACCTCTACTCTGTGGTACATGGATGTGATGCTATGACTTGTGGCCCTTGAAATGTGAGCAGAAGTCACGCATGTCACTTGGGGTGAAGTTTTAAGAGCTAGGACGTGGCTTTTTGGCTTCTCTTTCCCCCGCTGTCGTGATGACCATTGGTATTCTAGAAAGCACTGTATCCAAGAGCCGTGGTCCTTGAGAGGAGACACGATGGAGTGCCAGCGGGATGCCGGCAGGATGCCAATAGGCTTGTAGCATGGGTGAGAAAGAAGGTTCTGCTGTAAGCCACTGAGATGTGTAGGGTGATTCCAGCAAAATTTAGCCAACCTGACTAAGGCGCCTCCCACAGGGCTAACGTGTGGCGGAGTCCTCCTTACCCAGGCTTTCCTGCTACACAGCCGCAGTCTCCCCGGGAGGGAAGGTCCTTACGCTCCCGATGGCCCACGTAGAATTCAGACATGGCACCTGGCTGAGGCTCTTTTCTAGGAAATCAGGGCTGGAGGTTCTAAGGCCCTGCTGCTTAGTGTGGTTCAGAAACCACCCAGTGCCTAGAAAAGGGCACAGTGTCTGCAGCCAAGTGGGCAGAACATGACACTTCATGCTTCAGAAATGCCAGATTGGAGCAGGCTGGCTAGTTCTAGCTTAACCCCAAACTAAACAGCACAGTAACCAAATGAGACCTTCTTGTTCATCCGTCTTTAGAACTTTAGAGGTTCCTGATCTAAAAAAGAAGAAAAGAAAGACAAGGAGGAGGAGGAGTCTGCCTCTCAAGGCCCTGAGCAATAATGTAAGACTTTATTGAAGAAATTGGGATTCTTTCCCCAGGCCTCTCTCATTCTTTGATTTTTAAAAAAAATTTATTTATTTATTTATTTTGCTTTTTAGGGCCAAGGGTGTGACATATGGAAGTTCCCAGGCTAGGGGATCAAATCGGAGCTACAGCCGCCAGTGTATACCACAGTCACTGCAATACCAGATCCTAGTGGCATCTGAGACCTGTGTACCACAGCTTGGGGCAATGCTGGGATCCTTAACCCACTGAGCTAGGCCAGGGATCGAACCTGCATCCTCATGGATACTAGTAGGGTGCGTTTCTGCTGAGCCACAACGGGAACTCCCTCTCTCATTCTCTTTTAGGCATTACCAGTTTTACCTTCTTCCGGTCCTCCTCACCCATCACCATGTGGGCAGGTGAGGTGGGCAAGAGCTGGGCTGGTCCAATATCCATCCCCCCCTTAGAGGGCACTGTAGAGTAAAAACCTCTGAATTCCTCCAGTATTTTGTTCCTAACTAGCCTGGTATGCACAGTAACTCGGGAAAACCCAGGTAGGAATTTAACCTTGATAGCAGTGGAAAGGGAGTGATGAGAAACTCTTCCTGGGAAACTGGGAAGACAGGGTTGGGAGCAATCCCTCAGCAGTGGCTGCTGCTCTTTATCTGGGGGCCCCTGGGAGGGGGCTGTCCTGAGCCAGGGATTGAATGTGCCTTGGCAAGCATGTCCCACCCAGGGAGCGAGCACAGCCAAAGAGGAAGCTGAACACTTAATGGAGTATTGAACGGGACATGTCCTGCACTTGGAACTAATGCTAACACCCCGAAGTGGAGGACAGTAGGCATATGTGCACCCACATCCTAAAGAGGAAGTGATCTGAACACACCTGCAGGACTTATTCAAAGGGTGCAGTCCTGCCACCCTCACCTCCAGCACCCCAAAAGGAGACGAGGCGTTCAGAAAGAATTCCCTGAACTAGGGGCATTTCTAAGAGCAGGGAGCTGTCAGCCTAGTAGCGAGCAAGGCTGGCATGTTCCCCACGCCCCCCCCCCCCCCGCCCCCATGCCCCATGAAGGAAGGGAGGGAGCAGCAAGAGATCCAGAACAGCTCGGAGGCTGGGTGGTCTCCAAAGCAGAGAGAGTAAGTCAGTCCAATGGCCAGCTGGGAGCTGGCTGAGCCCCAGAACCAGCAGGCTGACACAGTGCTCCCACTAGATAGGACTTGGGAGCAAGAAGCAGCTGCCAGCTTCCCTGTTCCAGAGCCTGGAGGGCAAGGATGAGGATGCTCGCAAGTGGGAGGCTGGCTGGCATGGCCTGCGGGGCACAGGTGCAGAGAGGACGGGGGCGGCTCTCCTCTGATCATTTGTCATCACAACCGGCCACGTGGCCTCTGCAGAATATATTTCTCCCCCAGGACTATGACGAGTCCTCCACCCAGAGGGGAAGCTCAGGAGTTCCCTGGTGGCTCAGCAGATTAAAGCTCCTGTGTTGTCACTGCTGTGGTGTGGGTTCGATCCCCAGCCCTGGAAATTGGCATAGCCAAAACCAAAAAAAAAAAAAAAACCAAACCTTGGGTGGCAGAGGGGAAGCCCAGAAGGTGGCAGAGAGAGTGATAAAAAGCAGACTATCGTCCCCTCCCCAAGCAGGTCCCCAGCTCAGCCATGAGCTGAGGATTGGGGAGGAGAGAAGTCTTGAGTTGAGCATGAGACTGAAGTTTTGATTTAGCCTTGGCTGGACCTTTCAATGCTTGAAAGAGAGTCGAAACATAAGACTAGCTGTTACAACTGAAAGTGGCCCCAAAGCTGTAGGCTCTGCCTGAGATGACATCAAAAGATGAAGATGGAAACTGCATAAAAAAGTTTGAAAACAAGAGGCAGAGAGGAGTTCCTACCGTGGCTCAGTGGTAACAAACCTGACTAGTATCCATGAGGACACAAGTTTGATCCCTGGCCTCACTCAGTGGGTTAAGGATCCATCGTTGCCATTAGCTGTAGCGTAGGTTGCAGGCCCAGCTTGGATCTGGTGTCACTCTGGCTGTGGTGTAGACCAGCATCTACAGCTCCAATTTGACCTCTAGCCTGGGAAATTCCATATGCTGTGGGTTTGGCCCTAAAAAGACAAAAAAAAAAAAAAGAAAGAAAGAAAACAGAAAGAAAGAAAGAAAGAAATTGTCTCTAATAAACATTTCTTTAAAAAAAAAAGAGGTGGAGAAAATAAATAAATAAAGCCACTTTCTAATTATACCACATTAAGTCAGGTTGGTTAAAAAAAAAAAAAATTACGCCAAGAGGAGAAATTCACCAAATAGAGAAACATGTCCCTTGAGCAGTTATTATTAAGAACTTCCAGAGAACATGCCTTCCTCCATCCCATGCATTCTTGGGGAGAGTAGGGCCCCCCAAAGGGGTGAAAATGGTCCTTAGAATGGGGAGACCAAAACACTTAGATATTTCAAAGTTTTGTGATTCTCTAAAGTTCAGCTCTCCCCAGTGGTACACTATCACTTAGTATTTAATTTGTGTAGGATAGTAATTGCCTTGTGAGGTAATGGGTTAAGAACCAACTAATATCCATGAGGATTCAGGTTTGCTCCCTGGCCTTGCTCAGTGGTTTAAGGATCCAGTGTTGCCATGAGCTGTAGTGTACATCACAGATGCTGCTTGGATCCCGCATTGCTGTGGCTCTGGCATAGACTGGCAGCTGCAGCTCTGATTCCATCCCTAGCCTGGGAACTTGCATGTGCACAGGTGTGGCCTTAAAGAGAAAAAAAAAAATTATGTAGGAGAGCCAGAAATGAAATGGGGTGAAATCGTTTCTTTAAGGGAGCAATAACAAGGAAAATTTTTGAAACACTGAGTTCAAGATAGACCACATTCCACCCCAATTCAGCGTTAGTGTTTAGACCACATTTTTCTGGCTCCAAGTAGAACTACTTTCACGGAATTTGCTTCGATATCCTGCCTTTTGAGGACTTCATCCCCTGCCTCACAAGGTGATCTTTTCATAAGAACCCAGAGAAGAACTTTCTTTCAAGTCTCACAGTAAAGTGAAGCAATGATTCTACTGGAGAAATGATTAATTTGTCTTTTATGTATACCAGAAAAATCTCAAATTAGGTCAACTTTCCCTCTTTGCTTCAGCCACAGGGGAGCTCGGGGCACCCTTTGCAACATCTGCAGAACTGGGTTTCTGCATGTCTGGGACTTTGCCTTAACTGTGCTGTTAGTATTTTTCTACTTTTAATTCTGCCTCAATTCTATCTGCTCTGTTTTAACTCTTTTCCGTTTCACCTGTTTTTATAAGCCCCTTAACAACCTTTGTGGGATAAGTGGGGTATAAATATAGAAAGAAGAACACTTCTTCCCTCTCCTTCCAAAGTGTTTTTCTCTATCCACTGGCATGTTTTTTTTTTTTTTCTTAACTCAAGGTAGAACTGATACATATTCTATTAAGTTGTGTTTGTTGTTTTTTTTTTTTTTTTTAGTGACACACCCTCAGCATATGGAAGTTGCCAGGCTAGGGGTTGAATTGGAGCTACAGCTATAAGCCTACGCTACAGCCACAGCAACACAGGGTCCTTAACCCACTGAGCGAGGCCAGGGATCAAACCCACATCATCATGGATACTAGTCAGGTTTGTTACCACTGAGCCACCGTGGGAACTCCTTAAGTTTTATTTTCATACTAGTTTTCCAGGATATCAAGATCACCCTGAAAGCTGATTCTGTGACCTGATGCATTTTCCAGCCCTCTCGGCTCCGTGTCATCTACAGCAGACAGAAGTGCACCATCGATATGTTCATCCAAGTCATTGATAACAATGTTGAGTGGCCGTAGCTAAGGCAGATCCCTGTGATTTGCCACTAGAGACCTCTTTCCAGCCAGCACCCTCTTTTCCTTTGATGTGGTGGAGACAGTGGTTAGTCCCTCACATTCCAGACATCTGTTCACTGGAATGGCCAGGAGACCTGCTCAAACACCTCTCTGGACTCCAAAGACCCTCTTCCCACAACATTCCCCAGATCTGTCCCTCTTAATGGCTCTCCCAAAAACGAGGTAGTTGGACACGGCATGCCAGGAACTCAACTACTGAACAGTCCTGTTGCCACCTCCTCCTTAGGAATGTGACCTTGCAGCCCCAAATCGAGATGCCTAGACTGTCAGCAGCACCAGAAAAATGATACCTCATCCAGAGCTTTGCTTCCAAATGCAAGTCTCATGTAGGTTCTCCTGACTGCACCAGCCTGGTCCCCGCCACAAGGGATGCTAAAAATGCCAGTTCTCCCAGTTCTGCCTTGGGAACTCCAGCAAGAATTACAACAGGATCCAACAGGCGCCAAGCAGTCACACAACATGATACATGTCCCTGGAGCCCACGCAGTGCAGCGCGGCTGCCACACAGAGCCCAGGCTCCACTCCGTGGATCCCAGCCTCTGTTCCAATTTCCCAGGAGCAGGAACCTCATTGGCTGGACTTGGTCGACCTTGGATAGGGTACTCTCCTCAGGCTCAGCCAGTTGGGCCAGGGCTGTGGCCAGGGCAGTGTGTGAAGGCTGTCAGTGCCCCACCCACATCCCCTCAGAGGCTTTGACCAGCCCCCAGGGTGCAGCCACCTGAGTCAGCCAGCCAACCTATCAGAGGACAAGAATTCACATCCTCCTGGGCACCCCTTAATCACTGAGTGACAGTATGAGGAATAAACATACTGATGCCTCCTCCCCAATAAAGACAACTCCAAAGTGACACCTACCCCATTTAAAGGTACCCTTGGGACTTGGTTTTGTATGGCCTTCTCCCCATCCACTTCCTCACCTACTTACTGATTTTTTCCTGGCAACACTTCCTAACACTTTCACGCAAACCCTCATCTCAGAATCTACTTCTGTAGAACCAAACTGAGACAAATATGGCCTCTGGAGGTCCACAGAGGTAAGTCAGGTATCACTGAAAAGGAGCCCCAGTGAGAAAAACCCTAAAGTGTCCACCTTCCCCTTGGCTTGACCCTCTCCAGACCACCTGAAAGTGAAAACATAACTTCCAAATTTCTGCCCCAGGCCTGCCTTAATCCAGGACCAGAGCTAGGACTCAAAACCAACTGTCCTGTACAATGGAATACTACTCAGCCGTAAAAAAGAACAAAATAATGCCATTCACAGCAAAATGGATACAACCAGAGATTCTCATACTAAGTGAAGTAAGCCAGAAAGAGAAAGACAAATATCGCATGATATCCCTTATATGTGGAATCTAAAATCTGGCACAAATGAACCTATCTACAAAACAGAAACAGACGCATAGACAGAGAGAACAGACTTATGGTTGCCAAGAGGGAGGGGGGAGGGAGAGGGATGGACTGGGAGTTAGGGGTTAGTAGATGCAAATTATTATATTTCGAATGGACAAAGTCCTACTGTATAGCACAGGGAACTATAATCCAATCTCCTAGGATAAACCATGATGGAAGATAATATAAAAAAGAATATATGTGTGTGTGTGTGTGTGTGTGTGTATGACTGGGTCCCTTTGCTGTACAGCAGAAATTGGCACAACATTGTAAATCAACTGCTTTTAATTTTTTTAATTGGAAAAAAAAAAAAAAAACTCTCCTGAAGGCACACACACACATACCTCATAATCCTGCTGGTGAGACCATCTCAGCCCCCACGCTGTAACTTCCAAAATCTACTCTTTTCCATCTTCTGAATGTCAAGAGCACATATGCCCATCCCTTGTCTTTGATCACAAATCTCCTCCTCTATAATTTATCAAAGATTAACGACAGTGCCTCTGAAATCACTTGTCAAGTCCCTCCAGGACCACAGGACATAATTCACTAGGCTCAGAGCCCCGAGTTCATTACTGTTGCTGGGCCTGGCTGTCCGGCCTCTGCCCCTGTCCTTGACTTCAGCCCCCTCTTTACAATGCTTTCCTCACCCTTTCCAGCTGGAAGACCACTTTCCTCCCTGGCGAAGAAGGAGGTAAAAGTAATTAAGCGGCACTGCCCTCACTTTGTCTTCAGCCCTAAACAGTAAATCATTTTCTCTAAGCAACACTGGCCCTTGCTCGTTGCATGCTCAACAGAGATAAATAAGATTCTTTATGGAGTTCATAGCTCGTAGCTCATTCAAGGCATCAGACTCGGGGTTCTTAGAGATGGGGACATGCTGCTGGATTCAGCCTCCCCCTGTGTCATTCAGGGGGCCCCGAGGACTCTTTCACACAAACCTTACCTCCATGGCCACTGCTGAATCCCAGGACAACGGTTTTGGGGACCCAGCCTGCTGCTTCTTTTGCCGCCAGCTGTTCCTCCTTCTGTATTCCTTGCCATCTCCCTCCGTAAGAGCCTGACTAAAACGTCCTCTGTCACCCAGCCTTGGCTCAGCCTTTCCGTCTTCCTTGATTTTATTTTTAAGGGCGGGCTCATGAAATCCCCCTCCTCCATCCCTTTGGGAGGAGGCCCACGTGACCGGACCTCAGGAAGCACGCTCTTCCTGCAAGGTTGGCCCTGTTGGGGGAAAGCGACCTCAGCTTGGATCATCAGTGTGGGAGAGTGAGACACACAAACACAGGGAGATCCTGCCAAGGCTCTTTACGGCTGCAGAAGGGGGCAAGTGCTCAAAAGGCGCCTGCAAAGAAGGGACCCCCCCCCCATGCATCCCTAACGCAGGCGGGACATCTGTCCCCTTCCCATTGGTCAGGTCAGGGCACACGTTCTTCTCGGTTGGCTAATTTGAAACAAATTGTTACCGGGAGGAGAGGGGAAGTGGGGGCGGAGGAGGGTGTCTCAGACAAAGCTGAAACAAAATGGGGTAACCCAGGCTTCCTTTGATAGAAAAGACATTTGTTAATTCTCACAGCCCCCAGGCAGTTATCTTTAGCTCTGAATGCTTGAGACTCTAGCCTCAGTGATGCCCCTAGTTCTCAGCTTCTCCCTTATGTGTCCCCCCATTTCCAACTACTATTTTCCTCCCACTTTTGTACTATTCTCTTTTAGTCTAGACCATAGAGATTCACTTAGTGCTTTAGCTAAAGCTCCCTTTTCTTCTTCAGCTGGATCAATGCTATTTAAAAACAACAATGCCAGGAAGAGTAAATGAAAATCTAATGGAAATAGTTATCTGCCGGAAATGGGTAGAAATGTGGTGGAAGTGGTAAGGATGACATTTCTCTGCATTTATTCCTTTTTATATTTTTTTGATTTTTCAGTCATTCAACTGTTTTACATGTTCCAAAAATAAAATTCAATCAACTAACTCTGGATTAAGTCATATAGAAAAAAAAACCATAATTCAGGTAATGTTGACTATACACCCTTAGTGTATGTGTTTTCTTATATATTCCAAAGAGAAAAAGATCTGCACAGAATCTTCAAACCAGATTGAGTAGGTTTGTTGTTGGTAGTATTTCTGCGGCAGTAATTCTAAAATGACTTTATGTGCATTTTAGGATAGAGAAAATTAGTAAATATTAGTGTAAATTATTTACACTGCTGAGAAGCAGGTTCTCACTGTGAGAGAAAGGAAACATCAATACAGAATGTGGGAACAGGAGAAAGAGCCCATGGTGTTGGATTTGATTGGAAATATCAAAGTGAATTCAAGATTTGTTTAAAAAATAAAATAAAAGAGCATTTCTAGCTCTGTCCTCTGAAAAGGCCAAGAAATAACAATGCGCCAACAATAACGAGCATAGAAAGTCCCCAGATCTTGGTTTTTAAATACCATTCCCCATTAAAAGGAACCAGGCAGGACTCCTCGGAGAAATGACTAATTCAATTCTGCAGCAGAGAAAGTACAGGGTGAGACTAGAATATCAGGTTATACTAAAAATCAAGAAAGTGCTTAAATTCTAATTTAAGACATGTCAAAGGAACAGAAGAACCAACCTGAAGGGGCTCCCACTGGCCAAATTTGGGACAATTTGAGCTTTAATATTTGTAATGAATTATGAGACATTGGATTTTTTTTGTTAGGTCGAGTTCATGGTAATATTCAAAAGAGGGGAGAAACTCTATAGAAGAAAGAAAGTCTGTGAATGAAGTAAAAGGAATGAGAGAATTAGGAAAATTACCATTTACTCTATTACAGTGCGCTCATCTGCTCCACCCAGGGTCATCAGTGTAGGCTTCCAGGTGGGTAAGAGGTTGGTGGGGAAGGCATACAATCAAAGTATAATCCTCTAGGATTACTTACTAATTAGAAAGGCACAAGGGAGAACGGTGGTGGACACCACTCGACCAAAGGCTCAACTAAGCATGACTAAGAGCAGGACCAACTCACGCTGCAGTGGGAAGCCCACCCACCCATGCAGTGTTCTCACCCAAGGGTTTCACCTGAATTCCATCAGATGAAACAATCAGAGATCAGACTGTGGGACACCCCTCACCCCCACAATAGAAATGGCATGGATTCCTAAAAAAAAAAAAAAAAAAATCAATGCTGGAGTTCCCATTGCGGCTCCGCAGGAATGAATCCAACTAGTATCCATGAGGACGCAGGTTCGATCCCCAGATCAGTGTTGCTGGGAGCTGTGGTGTAGGTCTCGGACGCAGCTCGGATCTGGCGTTGCTGTGGCTGTGGTATAGGCCAGCGGCCACGGTTCTGATTCAACCCCTAGCCTGGGAACCTCCATCTGCCTCGGGTGCAGCCCTAAAAAGACCAAAAAACCCCCTCTGGTTCTGCCAAAAGCCCTTACTGTGCGGCCACGGCTGAGAACCCACTGACCTATATTATTCAGAACTGCAGCTTTCACACCCACCATCTGGCCTCAGCCTCCCAGGACTCTAGACATATAGTTCCTTAAAAGTCACAGGGCATCTGAGTCTCCAGCTGGCCTGGGCTGCTCTGGCTCAGAAGCTCCGTTGGAGGAGGAGGGAGTGAGCAAGGCTTTGCGGAGTTTCTGCTTAGCACAGGAGCTCTGACCACGTTGAGGTCCCTCTGCCTCCCTCTAGCAGAAGGGCATCTCCCTTCAAGGAACCCCCTCCCGGCACCCCCGTGCTCTGAGGAGCTCCCCCATGCTGCCCTTCAGCTCAGCTTTGAGAACCCTGAGGCCAGGGCGGGTCCTCCTGGCCTGTGCTCCCGTGGCCTCCTGCGAGGGCCTGGTCTCCTTTTAAACCTTCAGTAAAATTCTGCCAGGTGGGCGCCTCGGTGGGAGAGGCTTGATCTGAGAGCCCTGAGGCAGAAGACCAAAGCCAAGAGAGAAAGACGGAAGACCGGCTTTTGCGGAGAGCAGGGTCATGCTCGATCACCCCGGCCTTTCTAGGAGCAGATGCTGCTGATGTGCTGTACCTGCCGTATCTTATGAAATCCAACCAGTGGCCCAGCATCATGAGGCAGGTACTACTGTCGTCTTCATTTTATGCCACAAAATAGGGGGCCCAGAAATGTTGATTAACATGTGCAGCATCACACAGCTCGAACCCTAGCAATCTGGGACCAAAGCCCACAGTCTTCACCACTGTCCTGCACCATACAGCTCACATGGGGCCTGAAGGGAAGCGAAGCAAGAGGTAATATTTATCAAACACCTACAAAGACATTATCTTTTCAAATTCTCTCTGCAACCCCATGAACTGGGCCTTATCGTCTCATTTTTTTTTCTTTTTACAGCCCCACCTGTGGCATATGGAAGTTCCTGGAATCGGAGCTACAGCTGAGGCCGACACCACAGCCACAGCAACACCAGATCAGAGCTGCATCTGCGACCTACACAGCAGCTTGTGGCAATGCCAGATCCTTAACCCAGAGGGAGAGGCCAGGAATTGAACTGACATCTTCATGGATACTGGTAGGTTTCTTTTCTTTTCTTTTTCTTTTTTTTTTTTTTTTGTCTTTTGTCCTTTTATAGCCACACCTGTGGCATATGGAGGTTCCCAGGCTGGGGGTCTAATTGTCTAATCGGAGCTGTAGCCACCGGCCTACCCCAGAGCCACAGCAATGTGGGATGCAAGTCATGTCTGCGACCTACACCACAGCTCACAGCAACACTGGATCCTTAACCCACTGAGCAAGGCCAGGGATCGAACCCGAAACCTCACAGTTCCTGGTCGGATTCGTTAGCCACTGAGTCACGACGGGAACTCCTTATCTTCTCTTGATAGAAGGTCAGGAAATGGACTCTGTGATAAAGTGATTCTGTTCCATCACCTTACCCAAGGCTAAAAGACAACCCCACAAGCATTGTGTCTTGTGTGTGGCCCAGACACTGCTTCCCCACCCCCTGGAGTTGTACAATGCAGGCCCTGAAGCAATGTGCTCAGGGTTACCCTGCCAGGACATGATGGCCCCAGGATTCAAAACCAGAGCCTCTCAGACTGGAGCCCTTTTCCCCTGCACTGGGAAAATCCCTGCTCCCCTTCAGCCTCCAAGGAGGCCAGACATCTCCCTGCAAAGATCAGATCCTCCCTTTGTGTGAGGAGAACCGTGTGTGCTCCACAGGGTGGTGTCAGAGGCACGAGCCCTTCTCCACAGATCTCAGCTATTAAAAGTGTGAGGAATTCCCAATGTGGCTCATCAGGTTAAGAACTCAACATGAGGATGTGGGTTCAATCCCTGGCCTCAATCAGTGGGTTAAGGATCTGGCATTGCCACAAGCATTGGTGTAGATTACAGATGTGGCTCGGATCCCACATCCCTGTGGCTGTGGTGTAGGCCAGCCGCTGCAGCACCAATTCAACCCCTAGCCTGGGAACCTCCATAGGCCTCAGACGTGACCCTCAAAAAAAAAAAAAAGAAGAAGAAGAAGAAAAAAATAAATAAAGGTGAGAATTTTGCCTTCCTGTGGGTGAGGAGGTATGTGGGAAGGGGGTTGAGAAACGAGAGGCAGAAAAGTCTAAGACACACCTGCCCCAGCTCAGCACACTTGGAGTAGTGATACATATGACGAAAGTGAGCAACTCATCCAGTTTTCCCGGGATTTGCCCAGTTTTAGCTCTGAAAGTCCTGCATCCCTAGAAGCTCTCAGTCTGGCAAATGGATGAGTTGATTCTTCGTCAGTACTGGCTGCGCTGGGAAGAGAGGATTGGAGAAAGTGAATATAGACAGCTCCCAGGGTCAGCATTTTCTACCTCAGTAAAGTGTCTCAACTGCAATAAGAAGCCCCAAATGGCCTGTCTGTGTTTCTTTTGTCTCCGGGTCTCCCCAACACTTAATGGGCTCTTTATCAAAATCTACTGAACTGAAATCAGGTAAAATGTCCTTCCTGTGATAGGAAAAACCAATAACTATACAAAAAGATGCTCAATGTCACTAGTCATGAAAGAGAGGCAATTTAAAAGCATAATGAGGTATCAGTTAGCATGGCTATTATCAAAAAGACATACACAAGCTGGTGAGGATGTGGAGACAGGGGATCTCTTGTGCACGGTTGGTGGGACTGTAAACTGGTACAGTCACTGTGGAAAACAGAATGGAGGACCCTCAAAAAAATGAAAGATAGAACTAACATGTGATCCAGCAATTCTGCTTCTGAGAATATATCGAAAGGGAAAAAAACACTAACTCAGAAAGATAAGCATGCCTCCATGTTCATAGTAGTGTTATTTACAATAACAATGACGTGGAAACAACCCAAGTGTCCATCAATGGTTGAAGAGGTTAAGAAGTTGTGTTATGTATATATACAATGGAATATTATTCAGCCATGAAGAATGAGGAAATCCTACCATATGTGACAAAAAGGCATTGTGCTAAGTGAAATAAGTCAGAGAGAGAGAGATAAATATGTAAGATTTCACGTATATGTGGAATCTAAAAACAAAACAAAAAACACTCATAGAAAAAGAGATCAGACTTGTGGTTGCCAGAGGCAGAGGATGGGAGGAGAGGGAACTGAAGAAAGGTAACCAAAAGGTACAAACTTGTTAAAAGATAAATAAGTACTAGGGCCATAATATACAACATGACGACTAGAATTAGCACTGCTGCATGGTAGACAGGAAATTTGTTAAAAGGTTCCTAAGAACTCATATCACAAGGAGAATTTTTTTTTCCCTTTTTCCTTTTCTGTTTCTCATATCTATTCGAAATGGTGGGTGTTAGCTATATCTATTGTGGTCATGATTTCATAATATATGTAAATGGAACCATCACGCTGTATGCCTTAAACTTGCACAGGGACATATGTCAGTTATTTCTCAATAAAGCTGGGAGAATAAAGTCTTTCTGCTTGTGGTAGGGCAAGGGCTGGGGATGCGCCTCCTTCTCAAGCCCTCGCTCCAGGCTCCAGTGATGATGAGCCCACCATCCTCCCAAGAGTCCTTCTCTCTCAGGAAGGTCAGCACTGGTCAGCACAGGTGCCCAGGGAGGCTTCGGATGACCTCACACAACAGGAGGGTCCTGTGAGCATTCCTGGATGGCAGCTAACCAAGGAAAGGGAAGAAGAAATTAGTGGTCAGGAGCAGTGGAAGGACTTGGTTAAAATGGAGGAAAGAATTGAAATCACTGAACAAAATTCCAGCAACAATAACTGCTTACGGTGCTCATGTTCTGTGCCGGACCAAATGCTGTACCTGTACTGACAGCATCTTAGCTCAGCTCAGTGCATCCCCCCTTCTCCTGTGAGCTTGGCTTGATAAACCCCACCCCACAAAGAGTGACCCTTCTTGGAGTTCCCATCGTGGCTCAGTGGTTAACGAATCCGACTAGGAACTATGAGGTTGCGGGTTCGGTCCCTGCCCTTCCTTGCTCAGTGGTTTAACGATCCGGCGTTGCCATGAGCTGTGGTGTAGGTCACAGACGCGGCTCGGATCCCGCGTTGCTGTGGCTCTGGCGTAGGCCGGTGGCTACAGCTCCGATTCGACCCCTAGCCTGAGAACCTCCATATGCCGTGGGAGCGGCCCAAAGAAATAGCAAAAAGACAAAAAAAAAAAAGAGTGACCCTTCTTCCTGAGGTCACGTGGTCAGCAAGGTCCGAGGCTGGGCTTTCTCGGCCCCGCACAGAGCCTTTATCCTGGAAGGGAAGAGAGAAAGGAGGTAGGAATATTAGAAGAACGAGATCAAGTCACCCACATCACCCTCTCCTTCCACGTCATCAGCTCCTTGGTCACCACCCCCTCTGCCTTTCCCAAAACCACCTTTGCAGGCTGCGTGGACGTCCAGGCCAGTGGGTGGAGGGCTGGGGCCAGTGCCAAGAACGCTCCCCCTAGCCATCACCGCTACAGAGGCTGAGGCTTCCTGAACTCACTCCTGACCTTGGCAGCAGCCCCGCAGCCAACTTTCTCACGGTGGCAGCTGCTTTCGGTGTAACTGAAGAGGATAGAAAACACACCCCCTCCCTCCCTGTCCCTGTCCCTCTCCCTCTCCGTCCATCTCTCCCTCTCAGTCTGTCTCTCCCTCTCCACCCTCCTCCTCCCCCTCCCTTCCCCCCCATCTCTCTCTCTCTCCCCCTCTCCCTCCCTCTCTCTCAGTCATCTCTCCTGCTGGCTCACCTCGGCATCTGAAATTCCACCAGATTTAGGTCCAGCAGAGACCAAGGCAGTTGATATTGTTTATTAATATAAGTGCCCTACCCCCCACCCGGGAAGCTGGGATTTCAAAGCTGGGAACCGGGACAAAGAGATCTGCTGTGCTGGAGGGAGGGAATGCGAGGTGAGACAAGTGGGGTCTTGCCAGAGAAGAGGCAGCCTGGGAGAGGGGGACCCCGGGGAAGGGGGTGTCTCTTGAGAAGAGGGAAGCCAAGCGTGGGAGAGGGAAGGCCGGGAAGGGCCCTCGCCCACTCTCCTGGGTTGTGGTTTGGTGCAGCCATGAGTGTGAGCTCAAACACCCAGCGGCGCCGTCAGGAACTAAGCGGTCTCAGGAAATGTGCTCAATCACATCACCTCCATTGATTTATCCTTAAATTAGGGATAATGGGGATAGCATCTTGCAGGGTTGTTGGAGGCATCAACAAGGTAATCAATCCATGTGGGGTGTTTAACACAGTTCACAGCACTGCGAATGGCCCCGCAAGTGTTTAATGCTATTGTTCAAATTTAAATGAAGCCTGGAGCCTGTCTCCACCACCAGCCTCACCAGCCTCCAGCTTCCTCTGGAGTCGGCCCAGGGTCTAAAGGGTCACAGATGCTCTGCGTGTGAATGGCTTGTAAACTCCAACAGTAGAAAAACATCTACAAATTGATTGTGAAAAGATCTCAAGATCCATTTTTCCTTGGAAAAAAAAATAAAATCAGAGCACAGAAGAATGTGGGGAAAGTGAGAGAATGTAATATACTCCCATATCTAGTTAATATGCGTAGAATAACTCTGGGAGAAAACGCAAAAAAAAATGGTAATATTTTCTCTGAGGAAGAGAACCACGGGGCTGAAAGACAAGGTAGTCACCGAGTTCTCTTTTATGCATTTCGAATTTTAAACTGTTAAAAACCTAGAGACTGGAGTTCCTGCTGTGGCAAAATGGGATCAGTGGTGTCTCTGCAGGGCTGGGACCCAGGTTCAATCCCCTGCACCACACAGTGGGTTGAGGATCTGGCGTTGCTGCACTGCAGCTGCAGTGTAGGATGCAGCTGTGGCTCAAATCTGATCCCTGGCCTGGCTCAGGAACTCCATATGCTGCAGGGCAGACAAAAAATAAAAATAAAATTTAAACATTTTTTAAAAACTAAAAAAAAAAGGCGTTCCCATCATGGCTCAGCAGTAACAAATCTGACTAGTATCCACGAGTATGTGCATTCGATCCCTGGCCTCGCTCAGTGGGTTAAGGATCTGGCGTTGCTGTGAACTGTGGTGTAGGTTGCAGACATGGCTTAGATCCGGCGTTGCTGTGGCTGTGGTGTAGGCCAGCAGCTATGGCTCCACTTTGACCCCTAGCCTGGGAACTTCCATATGCCGTGGGTGCAGCCCTAAAAAGATGAAAATTAAAATAAAAATATAGAGACTTTTGTTTCAGAGCATTGGACTTGGAGTCAGACAAATCTGCATTCAAAACCCAAACCCACTGGCTGTGTGATATTGGGCAGGTCACTTCGATCTCTCTGAGCTTTGGTTTCCCCATATGCAGAACAAAGGTGAGAATAATACAAATATGACAG
Source organism: Phacochoerus africanus (assembly GCF_016906955.1). NCBI lineage: Eukaryota > Metazoa > Chordata > Mammalia > Artiodactyla > Suidae > Phacochoerus > Phacochoerus africanus. Next base: position 37,541,305 of record NC_062552.1, read on the forward strand.
TTATTGTGAGCATTCACTGAGGCTTTGCTAAAAACAAACAAGCCGACCAACCCATGGGGAAGTGGCTAGAACAAAGGTGTTTTTCAATAAATCTGAGATGGATCTCAATGCATATCCTCCTACGTGCCCAGGAGAGAGAGCACTGTGGGTGAGGTTAGGGACAGTAGGTGAAATGAAAGACATGTCAAAGTAGGAAGCGTCTATCCTACAAGTCGTGAAGGATGGTAGGTCCCCTCATGCATGTGCTCTGCTCTCCATGCCATGGTTTGCAGTGGGCAGTCACTGCATCCTCCCTGAGGGTCCTGTGACATAAACAAGACAGAGACTCACGGCACAGCTTTATAGACACCGCTATCCCTGGGAGCTGCATAAGGAGTTCCACGGCATGAATCAAGCAGCCCTGGCTGGAGAGGCAACCTGTCAAAGCAGAGCGTGCAGCAGTTCTGGGGAGAACAGAGAACACGCTCTGACTGGTCATTTAATCACGCTGAGCCTCGAGTTCGGCCTCCCCGACACGGAGACCATGACAACACCTCCTCTGCCAGACGTGAAATGAATTAGAGCTTCGCGCACGGTGACGGGGATGTGGTAGGGGTTTGATCAACGGCAGCTTACCGTTATTTGTGTGGGATTAGTGGTTGAGAGGTTAGCATTCATGGGTGCCCCCAAATGGGACTTAACAACTCGAAGCATCTTTGCCTTTAAAGAGCTCACAGTCTAATGAGAATGAGAGAGAGAGAGAGAGAGAGAGAGAGAGATGTCCATATGGGTATCGTAATCTGTCTCCAACCAAGTTTCCCTTAAATAAAATCCTGGTTTGCATATGTGCATTTCTGCATATGACGACGGTCTCATAAGTGCTATGTCAGTTGTTCCCATTGGCCATGACTTTAAAATAAGAAGGTAAAGGTAGGAGGTGGGGAAAGGTGGTGAGGCAGAAGAGACATTTTGCAAAGAATCTTGGGAAGATAAAGGAAGGTGAGGGAGAGGTCCATAGGACCTCCTAAGAGCATCCTTTAGGGGGCATCTGTGAGGAGGGGGCACAGCAGGATGGATGTGTGACAGTGAGGTGATGGCAAGGATCTTGGTGTAGGGTTGTCACAGGCAAGATGAGTGGGGAGGGGAGCTGAGACATGGTGCCCCAGCAGTCTGCGTATGTCACCTGCAGAGTCTATTTAGTTTTTCCTTAGGAACCGTAATTATGCTAGAAGCTGAGACAACAACCCTGAGTCATAAAGTAAGAAGACATTGACACTGGGATACTGATAACAGCAGAACCTGGCACCAGGGCTCTGCTGGGAAGGATCTCCTTTCATCTTTAGGATGATCTGGAGAACGGGTACTATTTTGTTTTAATTTTATAAAATTAAAGTGTGTGCTTGATTTACAGTGTTGTGCCAATTTCTTCTGTACAGAAAAGTGACTCCGTTCTACATATACATGTGTATATAGGTGTGTGTGTATATATACATATATACTCTTTTTTGTGTTCTTTTCCATCATGGTCTATCCCAGGAGATTAGATATAGTTAGATATATATTAGCTATATTAGATATAGTGCTATACAGCAGGGCCTTGTTTATTCATCCTGTATGTGACAGGTTGCCTCTGCTAACCCCAAACTCCCCGTCCATCCCACTCCCTCCCCTGCATCCTTGGCATCCACAAGTCTGTTCCCTATATCACTGAGTCCCTTTCTGTTGTGTAGATAGGTTCACTTGTGCCGTATTTATCATCCCCATTCTACAGATGGAGAAACAGGCTCCAAAAGAGTGAGTTATCATTTCTGTCGAGGTTCCACAGCCACCCCGGGGAGAAGCCAGCCTCCCCAACCAAGTCTGTCTGTTAGCAAGACTCCTGTGCTCCCTCACTGCACTGTGAGTTGTTAACATACTTTGCGCTGCTATGAAGCCAAAGATATTTAGACACAGCAGCAGTGGTATAGGAATGGATGCATGTGATAACATTTCATAGAATTATGCCCAAAGACATATCAAAAGAAAAAATGAGTACTTCGAGTTTCCGTTGTGGCTTAGCGGTAATATACCTGACTAGTGTCCATGAGGATGCGGGTTCGTTCCTAGGCCTCGCTCCGTGGGTTAAGGATTCGGTGTTGCTGTGAGCTGTGGTATAGGTCGAAGATCTGGCTTGGATCTGGCATTGCCATGGCTGTGGTGTAGGCCAGCAGCTGCAGCTCCAATTCTACCCCTAGCCTGGGAATTTCCATATGCAGCAAGTACAAAGACAAAAAAAAAAAAAGAAAGAAAGAAAGAAAGAAAAAATGAGTACTTGCAAAAACATGAAATCCGAGTAAGGTCTATCGTCTAGTTGATTGTGTTTTGTCAATGTTAGTTTTCTGACTGTTCTGATGCATGATAATCAGTAACATGCCACCATAGGGAGGAGTGGGTGATGAGTTTGTTGGAGTTTTCTAGTCTCTTTATGCAGCTTCTGATAAGTCTGTGCAAAGTGCAAATCTGAAAAAAAAAAATATATATATATATACATAGAGAGTAACACCCTCTTGAAAATACAGGGCCAGGGCTGGGGTGAGGGGATTCTACATAGTTTCCAGCAAGTAAAGAACAGCATAGGACAGTAAGCATGCAGTAGTAGGAGTTCTCACTGTGGCACAGTGCGTGAACGATCTGGCGTGTCACTATGGAGGTGCCAGGTCGATGCCCAGCCCGGCGCACTGGGTTACAGATCCAGCGTTGCTGCAGCTGTGTCATAGGTCGCAGCTCCAGCTCAGATTTGATCCCTGGCCTGGGAACTTCCATATGCCGAGAGGCAGCAGAAATAGGAAAAGAAAGAAAGAAAAAAAAAGAGTGCAGTGGTAGCCCTCAATCTAAACACAAGAACCATAAAATATCTTACTTAGCTGACTCTTATTTTAGGGTGACCCAAGCTTTCTAATCTTACCTTCTACAAAGGGGCTCACACTTACCTATGTCACCCATCTTTCACCAGTTTTTGCCCCTACTTGCTATTACAGCGCTTCTACCCCAAACCAGATCCCACCCAGTCACAGCTGGGGACTTCTGGAAGTTCTCCCACAAGCCCACAGGTGGTCCGCTGTCTTTTGCTGCTCACTCCTATCCCTTCTGCAGGTGCCCTCTGTCCCCAAGCCCTCCAGAGAGATGCCTCACAGGGGCCCCTGTACCAGGTGTAGAGGTCACCAACGCCTGGGTTCAAGAAGCTACCTCCCAATATCAAACCCAACTAGGTCCCCTGGACTCCCCTGACCTGAAGCCTCTCACTGTCCCACGTGGCAGGAGGGCAGGTGCCCACTCCAGGCCATGCTTTGTCACCTGGGCACTAGAGCAGGGCAGCCCAGGTGCAACAGAGCCCGTGGGAAATCCGCTCCTGAATTCTCCTCTCAGAAACTCCGAGATGAATGCAAAGTCCTAAAACCCAAATAGTGTCAGATCAGAGCTAAGACTGACTACGTTCCGGACACCGTGCCAAGCAGTTCCTGTGGGTAAACTCATCTGATTCTGATGGATAGTGGGCTGCCCTAACAAAGAGATCCAATGATAACCCGATGGTTTAAACGAATGAGAAGTGTGGAGTTCCCGTTGTGGCTCAGCAGGTTTAGAACCAGACATAGTGTCCTTGAGGATGCGGGTTTGATCCCTGGCCTCGCTCGGTGGGTTAAAGATCCAGTGCTGCCGTGAGCTGCAGTGTAGGTGGAAGAATCGGCTCAGATCCCATGTTCCTGTGGCTGTGGTGTAGGCTGGTGCTGCAGCTCTGATTCAACTGCTAGCCCAGAAACTTCCAGATGCCGCAGGTGTGGCCCTAAAAAAAAAAAAAAATAGAAGATTATTTCTCTTTCTCGTAACATCTGAGAGTCTCTCTGGTCAGCAAGATGCTCTACTTCAGGCAGAGAGTCAGTGACTCAGGCCCTCTCCATCTTGCGTCTCAGTCATTCCCCAAGACGTGGTCCACATCCTCCCAGCAGACGCTGGGACAGTCGGGGGTGTGGGTGAGGGAGAAGGGGGGCGGGGCATAGAGGAGGCATGCTCAGTGTCCTAAAGCCCTGAGCCTGGGAGTCCCCTGCTCCCCACCCCATTCTGCTGGTGAGAACTCCCTAACTGCAGGGAGGCTGGGAAACATGTGCCCAATGCAATTCTCTTACAGCGAAGAAAAGGGAAAGGCGTTCTGGTTGCCAGGAGTCCGCCTCCACAGTAACGCTCAGAGACGCTCAGATGGATCAATGTCCGCCCTAGGTAACCCAGTCATCCCATCCAACAAGCCAACGTTTGCCGTCGAGGTAGAGGTGGATGCCCTTCAGACAAAATGTGTTTTTCGAATGTTTTATTAACAAGGATCTAATGGAGACGCAAGACGAAACCCAGAAGTATCGCTTTTACAGGGGTGGGGACTGGGGCAGGGCTTCGTGAGAGGCATTATAATATAATCGAGGTTTAAGAACGAGGATGCTTGGCTTTGAGTCCAGGGCTCTCACTTAGGAAAATCACTGAAACTTCCAGCCCTCGGTTCTTGGTAGAAGAGAATCCGGGAATGGGATGGATGCCATGTGGCCAAGTTGGCTGAGAGGTGCTGCCAGAGTCAGGGATTATTTTTGATCTGAGGATTTGGTCCGATTATTATTTTGGGTTGTGCCTTCGACCACCCAAGCTGCACTTTGGGCAGGCCACAGGTAGCCCCGTTCAAGGTCTGGGCTTCGGATGAGTAGATTTCCAAAGGTAAACCTCAAAGAGTGTGGCAGGAAGACCTCTGCCTCATGTGCATGTGTGCATGTGTGTGTATGTGTGTGTGTGTGTGTACTGCTACAGCCAGTTGGGCAGTTAGTCATTTATCCCCATGGATGACTTGACTTTTGATTGAGTTAACAAGCACTTATTGGACACAGTTTCCTGAAGGGCTGCAGTAAATTGGATGCTATACAGGAACCCTATAAATTTTTACAACTGTTCATTCTTCAAATATTGGACTAGTACAAAAGATAGCTGAGGAGGAGCGGGAAGAAGGAGCAAAGACTAGAGAAGAGAGAGCTTTCTTGTTTCCAAGAACCAGTGAGGGTGTTCACAATGAGACAAACCAATCCACGGTGCAAATGATGAAAATACAGAATCTGACCAGTCAGAGCCGATCCTTATTACAGCAGTTCCCATCTGGCGAGTGCATCCAGAGAGTGGGCACTAAGCTAAGGGCGACACACACACCATCTCATTTAACCCGGGCAACCCTGGAGACTGGCACTATGATGGCAGCGCTGCTGTTAATCCCATTTCGCAGATGCAGAAATGGAGGCAGGGGAGGTCATTCAACTCACTCAAGGTCACACAGCTAGAAAATGACAGACTCAAGCCTGACTGCTTCCTGACCTTGTACCCTAACCACGTGCCTGACCAACACTGGTTAGCCGTGGGCCGCAGTCTCCTTGTTTGTGGAATGGAGTCATTACATTCAGCTCTGCTTGCCCCTGAGAAATGATTGTCAAGGAGTTCTGGGAACTTGCAAAGCCTTATGAGAAAGGATTGAACAGAATTACTCCAAGTTTGGCTAGAAGGCGCCTATTTCAGAGAATAAACCAGTTAGGACTAGCCAAGATCAAAATAAGCTTCCTTTCAGAGTTCCCATCAGGCCTCAGGGGTTAATGAACCCGAGGACATGAGTTCGATCCCTGGCCTCACTCATGGGTTAAGGGTCCAGCGTTGCCGTGAGCTGTGGTGTCGGTTGCAGACACAGCTCTGATCAGGCATTGCTGTGGCTGTGGTGTAGACCGGCAGTGACAGCTCTGATTCGACCCCTAGCTTGGGAACCTCCATATGCTGTGGGTGTGGCCCTAAAAAGACAAAAAATAAAATAAAAAATAAAATAAAATAAAATAAAATAAGCTTCCTCTGCTTGGAAACAACTTTGGAGGAAGGATGTTGTTGACTTGGCCAGCAGGGGACATTTCCCAGCTCCCAGCCACCTCATCAGGACATCTGGGAATCACTGACGTAACTGTCATACGTGAAGATACTCAGAAAGTCCTAGAGAGATCCCCATGCAGAGAGGGACTGGTCAAACCTTCAGATAATGCAACTTAGAAACCTTGAACCAAAAACCATGCCTGACTCCCTGATCCGTAGAAACTCTGAGAGATAATAAATGACTATGGTTGTTTTAAGCCACTAACCAGGAGGTTAATTTGTTACACAGCAATAGGTAATTCATACATAGTCTACGCTTTCATGGCTTAGGTATAATGTTAAGGGGTGTTAATACTGTAAATAATAATAATTTTAATAATAATGTATATATAGCAATATTATATTAAATATATATTTACCACATAAACATGTGTTGAATAACATAACAAGGTAAATAATACACAAGAAACCAATTCTGGCAAACATAAGCCAAAAGGAAATTTTCTGGAAGGGCCCTCCGGCAACCTGGGCCACAGAACCCCAGCCTTGGTTCAGAAAAAGGATGAACCAGGTAGGCCCACCTTATGGCTCTGAGGAGCAATAACCATCCCGTCATCCTGGCTCAGGGCAGGGTGCCACAACAGAGTGCTATTGACTGGGCGGTTTAAACAACACACTTTTCGTTCTCACAGTCCTGGAGGCTGAAAGTCGAAGAGCAAGGTGCTGGTGTCTGGTGTCTGGAGAGGGTGCCCTTCCTGAGTTCAGATGGCCATTTTCTCGTGTTCTCACACGGTGGTTAGCAGAGCAGAGAGAGGGGATGCGGGGTCTCTCGTGTTTCTCCTAAGGACCCCAATCCCACTCGTGAGAGCTCCACCGTCACGATCTAACCACCCCAAAGGCCTCACCTCCAAATACCATCATGCTGGGGCCTCAGATTTCAATACACCGAATTTTAGGGGGGTACAAACATTCAATCCATAGTACATCCTTGAAACTGAGCAGGACCCTGTGGGGCTCCAGGGCACAAGTCTTTCTGTGTCCCTCATTTCTTATTTTTAGGGAATGGGCTTCGGTCGGCGTGACCTTCCCTGCGTTCCAAAGGGCAGGTTCAAGCCGTTGCTAAGCAGGGAAGGAAGGGGACGCAGAGACCAGGGAGAAGCCATCCAGAGACAGTGGTGCAGCCTTGAGGCGGGGTCCCGGTTCCTCTTCAAGGAATACACACAACGGTATCTTTGAGTTCTTCTGCAGAACTGAAACCTCCAACAGATGAAAACCAAAGAGGAGGCCCACCAGAACCAGTCCTGGAGCCACTAAGTACCAACTTTGAAGAAGAATGCAAGCTTGCATCTACCCTGATCCTTGTCTGTGGCTCTATTTTTCACTCCCAGACTTAAAAACCACCTCCTAAATCGCTCCCAAAAGAGGGCACCATCTTTGGGGCATTAGCCTATGGAGACCTCCTTTGCCTGGCAAAGCAATAAAGCTATCTTTTTCTCCTTCACCCAAAACTCTGTCTCCAAGTTTCTATTTGGCACCAGTGGACAGAGGCTGAGTTTTGGTAACATCCTCAAGCTAATTTCTCAGGATTCAGGGTGTGGAGTGATAATGACACAGACTTGCCTCCGTCTCCTGGCTACCCTGACAGCAGGAGAGACAGGATCTGCCCTTTTGGGAAGAGATGAGTCCCAAAAGAACATGGGGGTGCTATTGAGATGGGATGGGATGCTCTGCAGCCAAAATTAATAAATGTGCACTCCAGGGTGCCACAAAGAGGAAAGCCTCGCATACTGGACCAGGCAGTGCAGGCGGTGGCTGAGTGCTCTGCATTCATGGTCTCTTAATCCCCACAACAGTCCTCCAAGAATGGCGGTATTATCGCCATCATCCAGACAAGGACATGAAACCTCAGACACATGAAGTAACTTGCCTGAGGCTTCATGGAAAATGATGGAGAGGATGTTTAAGTTCAGGTCCACGAGGTTCCTGAGTCCTCGTTTTTCCTGTGTTTCCAGGTTTCCAAGACTGGGCCTCAAGGGGATGGACCCACATTCTGCTTTGATAAAATCTAATCATTTCTTTCTTTCTTTCTTTCTTTCTTTCTTTCTTTCTTTCTTTCTTTCTTTCTTTCTTTCTTCTTTCTTTCTTTCTTTCTTTCTTTCTTTTCTTTTTATGGCCGCACCTGCAGCATAAGGAAGTTCTCAGGCTAGGGAGTCAAATAGAGTCCACAGCTGCTGGCCACAGCCACAGCCACAGCAACGTGGGATCCGAGCCACATCTGCCACCTATCCCCCAGCTTGTGGCCACACCAGATCCTTAACTCACTGAGCAAGGCCAGGGATCAAACCTGCATCCTCATGGATCCCAGTCAGGTTCTTAACCCATTGAGCCACAATGGACACTCCAAAATCTAATAATTTTAAAAGTTCATGAAGGGAAAGAAGCGAAGGCTGAAGTCAGGAGGTCACCCAACCTGCTCCCAGGGAGGGCACGTGCCTCCGTCATATCTGACCAGCTTGGCCCGGAGAGAAGAAGAGAGTCATGGGCAGAAAAGTCAACACAGACACACGAAGAAGGCCAGTTTCCAGAAATCGCAGCTTGCCAAGGACGCAGACGCTACACTGAAAGGGGCCCTCTTCTGTGCCCTGGCCACCTACGGCCTCTTCAGCCACAGCTCAAGAGGCCGAACCTCAGGGGAGCCCGGTGAACAGACAGAGGCATGAGGCGCATGTTTCCCTGGCAGATCTCCACGACGGCCAGCCCCACCAGGTCCCCTTCTCTGCCACACACTCTCCTTAGGTTTTTCTGGGATTTTCCAGGGCAGAACGGCCAGCTCCTTCCTGATCCAATGTTGGACTCTTCCCTGGTTCCATCTCTGCTCTCTATTCAACTATGGAGTTTTTTTTTTTTTTTACCATCTCATCTTCACCCACTTCAGCATTTCCAAAATATTATTCTAATTTTCCGATTGCATCTTTCCTTGTTTATTTGGAAGACAAATCTCTTCCCACCTGAGGGTTCATAGCTCCCGTACAGCCTACTCCTGTCCTCGGGCTAATGTCTTTATGACATTCTGACACTAACCAGCTAGTATTGATGATACCTTTTTGCTGGCCGGGAGCCCTAACATCTCTACCTACAAGAAACTAGCATAGATTAGAACAAAGCCAGGGTGAGAAAGATTACCTAAAGATAAGAAAATAAATGAGGGATTCTAAGCACATAATAAGTAGTCAAATATGTGCTGAGCAGATGAATAAACATATCTGTGTACGGCTTCAAAAAGGATGAATAAGGATGACGGTTTTCATAAAAGAATATACCCAGGCTTTTGAATTTCAAAGACCAATAAATTTATTTTTGTTTTTTTTTTTAATTAGGAAGGGGAAACTCAACCTAGGATTACTACCTTTTCATTTTGCCATGTTAAGGACATTTTAATAAAAGCCATCATTTCCATTACTCTCCTTTCAGAAGATAATAGGCCCTTTGACACCAGCAAAGAAGAAAGGACACGATCACAGAATAAAGGACAGTCTTTCCAGAGAAAAAATCATGGGCACATTAGATAGGGGTCTTCGTTGTACATTATCGAGTCTCCATCTAGCTAGCTTAAGCACACATTGGAAAAGGCTGAAGGAATAGCCTCTCAGTAGGACGTTCAGTATTGAGGCCCCAAACCACAGCGCAGAACCAGGCCACTGAGAAAGCCACCAAGTCAAGAAGGCACAGGTATAGCTGCCAATCCCTGGACGACTTCACCTCCTCAAAATAAGCACCTGGGAGTTCCCTTCGTGGCTCAGTGGTTAACAAACCCAACTAGGGTCTCTGAGGATGCAGGTTCAATCCCTGGCCTTGCTCAGTGGATTAAGGATCCAGCGTTGCCGTGAACTATGTTGTGGATCACAGATGCAGCTCGGATCTGGGGTTGCTGTGGCTGTGGTGCAGGCCAGCAGCTTTAGCTCCAATTTGACCCTTAGCCTGGGAACCTCCATGTGCTGCAGATGTGGCCCTAAAAAGAAAAAAAAGAAAAAAGAAAAAAGGGCACCAGCCTTTTGCCCTATTCAACTCCCCACATTATTCAGTGCCAAATCAAGGTCCTACATGAGTATGGCAGCCTGGAGGAAACTGAACACACCTAGACCCCCATCCTCCAAGGAGTCTGGGAAATGAAGGTTTAGTTTTCAGCCCCCGGAGTTCAGGGAGGTGAGGGGGCTGGAGAAGCCATGGAGGACATAAGTTCACCACCACTGGGGAGTTTTTGCTGCAGACTCATGACATGTGCTCAAGTCTGATCCTGGATTGTACAGGGATCAGAGGGGTGTCCCAGGGGATGTGTGCAGTCATGATTTATTGAAAAGATCCCGAGAGTCAGTAAAACAACATTGACACCTGCTGAGGGGATCACCCTTCTCGTGAAACGCGTTTGCTCCCTGGGGCCACAGCTGTAACCACACCTTGAATCTGTCTTATTCACAGCTGTCCATCAGCTTTTGAGTAGGGTTTTCTTTCTCCTTTTTTTTCTTTTCTTTCTTTCTTTCTTTTTTTTTTTTTTTTTTTTGGATGCACCCATGGCATGTGGAAGTCCCCTGGGGCCAGGGATCAAACCTGCACCACAGCAGTGACAACACTTGATTCTTGACCTGCTGCTCCACAGGGAGCTCCATGAGTAGCTTTTTCCATATTGGGGGATATTTACATGTAATAAGTCCCACCTTCCCAGCATTAAAGTCAGAATTCAAATTTCCAGACTCCTTTGCAGCTAGGATTCACCATGTGATCTGGACTCTGACGATCTGATACCCCCCCACCACTGCCACCCCACCCCTTGAAATTTAATTCAGAAATGGGCAGCATGAAGAGGCAGGTGGTGCCTGGGGCTTCCGTTTTTGCTGGCGTGGATGGCAGCAGAGGCCTCAGCTTTCAGAGGTGGTGGTGAGGTCTGGTCCCTGACTCAGAAGGGGCAGTGGTGGTGGCAGGAGTGGCTGTGTACAGTCGAGCTCCTGCTATCGAGCGCACGGGAACAGCAGCCACAGAAACCAGTTTCTCCCCCTAGGGCTGGTTCTACCTTGCAGTTTAGGGACTCACTCTGGAAATTCTACGTCAGTTCTATTTCTCAGCCCTCCAAAGGATTGTGGATTCTTCAGGATAATACCCCTTGTCTGGAACCCCCAGCAAGAGTGGATTTTATTGTCAGCGATTGAGAACACATCTGATATGGGGGAGCCAGGAACACCTGACTCTGAATCTGTACCCCAGCACCTCGATGTAGTCTGAGGCTTTCCTACAGCAGAGTGTCTGCCTGGACCTCATCACCGATTTCCTTCTTGAGTCAGGAGGAGAGAGGGATGGAGGGAAAGTGCTCTTCTCTGACTCCCACCACCCCAGGAGTTACTAACAGAACAAGAACGCTCCCTTTTTTTTTGGTCTTTTTAGGGCCACACCTCGGGCATATGGAAATTCCCAGGCTAGGGGTCAAATTGGAACTATACCTGCCAGCCTACACCCACAGCCACAGCAACGCCAGATCTGAGCCTCGTCCGCAATCTACACCAGAACTCAGGGCAACGCTAGATCCTTAACCCACTGAGCAAGCTCAGGAATCTAACCCGCATTCTCACGGATACTGGTTGTGTTCTTTACCACTGAGCCACAATGGGAACTCCAAGAATGCTCTTCATTGAATGTTTATAACCAACGGTTGGTGCAGGGCAGGTGTTCAGCAAATGTTTGATGAATGAACGAATGAATGAGCAAGTATATCATAAAGTTATGCCCAGTTGGATCCACAGTCCAGACCTACTCTGCCCATCACAGTACCCACCAGCCAGACATGCCTACTGTGCCCTTAAAATGTGGCCAGTGCAACTGAGGAACTGAATTTTTATTTTAGTTCAATTGATTTAAATGTCTAAAATATTTAAAGGCGGTCCCATTGTGGCCCAGTGGAAATGAATCTGACTAGCATCCCTGAAGATGCAGGTTCGATCCCTGGCCTTGCTCAATGGGTTAAGGATCTGGCGTTTCGGTGAGCTGTGGTGTAGGTCAAAGACACCACTCAGATCCCATGTTTGCTGTGGCTGTGGTGTAGGCTGGCGGCTGCAGCTCCAATTCATCCCCTAGCCTAGGAACCTCCATATGCCATGGGTGTGGCCCTAAAAAAAAAAAAGACAAAAAATATAAATGTCTAGAATCATACCTCATTTCATTTTTGGGGAAAAAAAACATTCAGCTTGCTTAACTTGTGTATGTAAATGTGTTTTTTCAGCTATGTATTTTATGAAAGCTAAATACAGATCAAATATTTCTAGTGAAAATTTAGCACATTTTCTATACAAATTAAGATGTGCTATAATTGCAAAAGACCACATTCCAAATACTTTATAAAAATGTGAACTTTGCTATTAATGATTTCCATATAGATTACATGTGAATATTACAATATTCTGGGTCTATTAGGTTCTGGGCCTATCATATACACTATATATTAAATTATATATATATATATATTTGCTTTTTAGGGCTGCACCTAGACAGCTGCAGCTGCCAGTTTACACCACAGCCACAGCAACACCAGATTGAAGCTGTGTCTACAAATACACTGCAGCTCACCACAACACCAGATCCCCAACCCACTGAGCAAGGCCAGGGAACAAACTCACATCCTCATGGATACTGGTCAGATTCATTTCCACTGCACCACAATGGGAACTTCCTATGTTATTATTTTTTTGAAGGGCATTCTTTTTCTTTTTTTCTTTTTCTTTTTTTTTTTTTTTTGGCCATGCCTGTGGCATGTGTTCCCAGGCCAGGGATTGAACCCATGCCACAGCAGTGATACCACCAGATCCTTAACCAGGAATCTCCAAACAAAATATATTAGTAAAACCTGACTTTACCTGTTTCTTTTTACACTTTTTTTTTCTTTCTCAGCCACATCCATGGCATATGGAAGTTCCCAGGCCAAGGATCAAATCTGAGCTGCAGCTGCAACCTAGGACACAGTTGTGGCAAGGCCAGATCCTTAATCCACTGTGCTACAGTGAGAACTCCTTTTTTACATGCTTTGATATGACCACTAGAAAATGCAGAATTCAGTACATGACTTTCATTCTATTCTTTCTTTCTTTCTTTTTTTTTTTCTTTTTACATCCACACCAGCAGCATATGGAAATTTCTAGGCTAGGGATCCAATGAGAGCTACAGCTGAGGCTTACACATCATAGCCACAGCAACTCCAGATCTGAGCTGCCAGACCCTTAACCCACTGAGCGAGGCCAGGGATCGAACTGGCATCCTCACAGACACTATGTCGGGTTCTTAACTCACTGAGTCACAACAGGAACTGCCTTTCATTGTATTCTGATGGACAGCATGGACCTGACACGGGCATGGATGCTGCTCAGCAGACACGGGGTGCCGAGGACACATGTTACCTCAGGGCACTGGAGCCTCCAGCCCTGCAAACCTGGGCCTGACCTTTCCCACTCATTCCCCTCCCAGCTCTAAACCCAACAGGCGGAAGCTTAGGCATGGGCTTCTACAACATGCATAAGAGAAGTTACAAATTTGGTGTTTATAGGGACCACGCAGGTGTCCTACCAGGGAAAGGGCTGGAGGTAAAGCCACAAACAGTGACCAATTGCTCTATTTAAAGGCAATGCACAAATAAAAATCCTCAAGTGGCTGTCCCCTGGGTCACCAGTGTGCCGTCTTTGCACAGGCTCATAAAATCAAAAGAGGGCCTTGGAGAGCCTCAAACATGGTCACTTCATCCACCAGGCTCACTGGCACTAAAGTCAGGGCTGATTGTTGAGTCCTAGAGCCCCAGACACTCCACCTCTTGGTTTTAGGTACTGGTAACTACACGTGAGCTGGGTTTGATTTGAGAAAGGAAAGAGCCACTGTACAGGGATCAGCCAGCCCTCATCCTACCTCAAGATTTCCAAGCCTTAGAGTTCTCGTCGTGGCTCAGCAGTAAGGAACCCGACTAGCATCCGTGAGGACACAGGTTTGATCCTGGCCTCGCTCAGTGGGTTAAGGAGCCGGTGTGGCTGTGAGCTTTGGTGTAGGTCACAGACTCGGCTCGGATCCTGTGTTGCTGTGGTTGTGGCTGTGGCCAGCAACTGCAACTATGAATCAATCCCTAGCCTGGGAACGTCTATATGCTGTGGGTTCAGCCCTAAAAGCCTCCCTTTCCCTGAGCTGTGAGCTCATTCTGAGGGATTAAGGCAGAAGGCACTCCCCCCACCATAGAAACCCACTCCACTCCCCACCCCCTGCTCCACCCCCACTCCCATGTCTTCTATTCACAATTCCAGAAGACTTGAAACACTTTTTTTTTTTTTTGTCTTGTTAGGGCCGCACTCTCGGCATATGGAAGTTCCCAGGCTAGGGGTGAAATCAGAACTACAGCTCCTGGCCTACACCACAGCAACAGCCACAGCCACAGCAACACAGGATGACCCGAGCCACATCTGCAACCTACACTGAAACTCGTGGCAACTCCAGATCCTTAACCCACTGAGCAAGGCCAGGGATTGAACCTGCGTCCTCATGGATACTAGTCGGATTCGTTTCCACTGTGCCACAATGGGAACTCCCAGAAGGCTTAAAACTCTTAAAGTGATTTTTTTTTTCCCCAGGGTAGGGAGTAACACAAAATAAAGATGGCTTTGGCTGGTGTGGAAAGCAAAGAAGAGAGAAAATAGGAAAAAAAAAAGGGGGGGGGGGGAAGCCACCTGACTCCGGGGGAGAAAGGTGCCCTTAAGCAGTTCACTCCTGAGCCAAATGAAGAGGGAAGAGGCCAAGGTACCAGCCTGGAGTGGCTGGCAGCCTCTGATGGGGTGGGAGACTAACAGAGGATGGATGGGTTTAGGGGAAGGGAGGTTGGGGGGGCCCCACCCCTAAGGCCTACTTCTAACAGAAAGGGAAGTGAACCTCCCTGACTTAACCATGCTGGACCCAAACAATGTCCATACCGGGAGCCCAGTCTACAAAAGGTTTCCCTCCCACCTGCCCCCATCGCTGAAATTTTACCACATAAAACCATTCACACCCATATCCAAATTCATCCATCTGAGCAAAATACAGTTAGTAGCAAAGAAAGGCAATTTTTGTATTTTATTATACAATATTGTTCATCATAGAAAAAGCTTTGATATTTTTTAATTAAATACAGAAGCAAATTGTTAGTGTTGCCAGAGAGATCATTTGTCTGCCCCTGAAAAAATTAACACCACCTGTTTGCCAACAAAAGCGTTGCTTGAATTGAGTCAAACCCTTTGTTCCCTTTTCTGGACCCAGCCTACCGATCTCTTTTGCTCAACAGCATCTAACACACAGTAGGTGCTGAAGGAATACTTGTTGACTGAATGGGAGGTTCTTTAATCCCTATCCTTTATTTCCTGACCCTACATTGGATCTTGATTCCTAGGGTAAAATCCCCACCCATCCATTCCTAGGGCAGACCGTGCCTTTGACACCTAGCCTTGGTTCACAGACAATAGCCTGAGGGGAATGAATGACTGAGGGTTTCAGAGAGAGAAGGAAACACACAAGGGCAGGTACAAGAACTAGAGACAAAGAGATGCTAAGACAAGGAGTAATAGACAGAGATTCAGGGAGGGAGCCACTCCAGGAGCCAGAGAGAGCAAAACAAAGCCAGATATAAAACTCACACAGTTTGAGATAAAGAGATAAAAAAAAGGTTGGGCAACAATAATAATCTTGAAGTTTCTTTTCAGCTTTGATGCTTTCTGACTGAGGTAATGGCAGAGAGATGGGAAGAGGAGGCAAGGATGGAAAGATAAACAAAGGAAGGCAGATACGACTGCCCATCTTCAGATATGGCCTTGAACCTTTATCCTGCTCTCACCTTATATCCGGCACTGAGCTCCTCAGAGCCTCAGCACCGCGGGGGCATCGCCCTCCTACAGTTAAGACCAGTCACTGTCTTCCCATCCCCCACCGTAAGATCTCTGAACCCATCTTTGCAGGTCCTCTCTCCGACATGCTCCATGAGGCTTTCTCACGGCTCCAGCCCATACTCAGCTCCCTCCCTCCCTTTTCAACTCCTGAAACAGGTCCTTATCCTCTAACCACAGGGCATGTGCTGGTTTAGAGTTCACAAGAGCTCAGGGCACCTCCATTCCCACAAGGCTTGTCAAGGCTCCAAATCCGAGGTCATATATTCCAGGATTCCCCCTGAATTCCCAGTCCAATGCTGGGTATCATTAAGTGCTCAGTGAATACTTGTGGACTGACCACTCCCCCAAGGAATGCCAGCTGGGCACCCTAACAGTCCATTGGACTAGTAAATAGCTTTCCTCCGAGGCTGGCCACGCTGGGACCATCTCCTGGGCTCATGCGCCCCCTGCTGGCCAGAGAGGGATCTGCATGCAAGACAGAAGGTGGAAAAAGTGGTCCGGACAGGAAGGGTGACAATGGCATCCCGCCTCGTGAAGACCCCAGGCACCGCACGAGGGTCCTGATGAGGACAGTGGGCACAGCCAGGAACAGCTGCTGTGTTCTTCCTGGGTGTCAGAGCACATCCACAGCCTCTCGGTGGACAGCGCCCTCGCCCTTGCCCGGTAGCCGGGCGCTTAGAGCTTCTCATCCAGCTCCAGAGCCTGGTTCTCCTGGGCGCCCCCGCGGACTAGGGCTGGGCTGCCGCTCTGTGTCCCGTTCAGGTAGTTCTGGATGACGGAGGCGCAGTCCAGCCGCTCCATGATGGTCATGAGGTAGTGCAGTTCCTGCAAGCTGCCATTCTGCTCCTCAAACAGCTCCAGGATGGCTGCCGCTGGGCTGCGCTGGCAGGACAGGAACCTGGCGGCAGGTGCGGGGGTAGAAGGTGAAAAGAGTGGGGAGATCCACCCTCTCCCCCAGCTCTGGTCAGACTTCTGATCATAGCTCCCACACATTTATTTTTTGGCCATGCCTGAAGCATGCAGAAGTTCCTGGGCCAGGGATCGAACCCAAGCTGCAGGGGTGACAATGTCAGGTCCTTAACCTACTGCGCCACCAGGGAACTCTCCTACAAGTCTTTCCTATTCTTTTTGTTTTAAGTGAGATATATAGTTGACCCTTGAACAACATGGATTTGAACTATGTGGATCCACTTACATGCAGATTTTTCAATAGTAAATCCTGCAGTACCACACAGACCCTGGCTGGTTGAATCTGAGGATGCGGGACTGTGGATATGGAGGGTCAACTCTAAGTTATGCCAGGATATTTGGTTTTTGGTTTCCCACGGCATGTGGAAATTCCTGGGCCAGGGATCAAACCCACGCCACAGTAGCAACCAGAGCTGCTGCTGTGACAACGCCAGATCCTTAACTTTCTTCACCCCAAGAAAACTCCACGTTGTACTAGGACTTTCGACTGCATGCAGAGTCACACCTCTAACCCCCACGTTGGTCAAGGGTCACCTATAATTGACATAAGTGCTTATTCTTGCTTCAGCCATTTCGTGTCTATTTTCAACTTGCTGTGCAATACTGGGCACACGTTATAAGGTCAAAGGAACACTTGCCTTAATTTTTTCACCCTCTCTGTGTCCCTTACTAGAGCGTGACCTCCTGGGTGCTGGGACCATGTCTCATTCATCCTGTATCCCAGTGCTTAGCATCATTTTTCCAGGACATAGCAGGTACTTGGTAAATGCTTAATACATAGGTGATTGTAAAATCTACCCTGTTTTCAGGATCCAGCTCTAATCCCATCTCCAAGGTGAAGTCTTCCCTGACCACTGCCATCATTGTCTGCCTTCTGAGGCTTAACTCAAAATGGGTCTATGGATCTTTCTTGACAGAGACCGTGGCTGCACTGCCCCCATTATTGCTAACATTTATTGAATTGACATGTGCCAAGCCCTCAGCTACATGCTTTACACACATTATCCTATAGTTTGCCGTTCTGCCCCCTCAGGGCACAGCACGTCAAGCACTCAATATGCACCAATGACTTACATGTTAATTGATGCCTTTTTGAATATTTATTGAACACCAGCCCTGAACCAGACATCAGGTACCAGGAATAGAGTGGTAAACAGAAAGATGTCCAAAGCCTTCCAGTGGCGTCCCTTTCACTTCCCCTGCTCTTCTTCTTCCCCCGGCCGTTCCCTTTCTCACCTGCCATGTCCTCTTCTCCTTGTAGCCGTGAGAACAAAGGCTGCTCAGCCCTAACCAACAAGATCACTGTCACAACCCTGTTCTGGGGAATAGGGTGGAGAGTAGCCATTCCTGGCTTGTTGCTTTTTGAGTTGTTGTTTTTTTGTTTTTTGTTTTTGTTTTGTCTTTTTAGGGCCACACCTGCAGCATATGGAAGTTCCTATGCTGGGGGTTGAACTGGAGCTGCAGCTGCCGGCCTACACCACAGCCACAGCAATACCAGATCGGAGCTGCATCTCTGACCTACATCACAGCTCCAGACAACACTGGATCCTTAACCCACTGAGCAAGGTGAGGGATCGAACCTGCATCTTCACGGATGCTAGTCGGGTTCTTAACCCACTAAGCCACAATGGGAATTCCATTCCCTGACTTTTAGGTCACTCCCTCATGTATGGTCCAGTCTCCAAGGGGTCCTGGAACCCCAGTCCACCCTCCACTCCTACTCACAGACCTCGCCCCTCTTACCGGATCTTCATACCGCAAAGCCCCAGGTGGGAGGCCAGGCGGCGCCAGTCGTTGCCAGTGATGCTGTTTGGCTCCAATAACATCTGCAGCCTCTCGAAGAGTTCTGGGGGCAGCCTGAGGTGGGAAAAGGGTGTCCTTGGAGGGGCGCATCAAGAGACCCGACCTGGTTCCACACACACTTCAATGCCACACTGGCCTTGCGAGCCCGGGGGCAGGGATCCCCAACACCCACTGGAAGCAGCCCATGCAGCACCCCCCTCACCTATTGCATGGGGGTGGCTGGGTGACAGGGGGTGGCGCTGCCCAGGATTCCTCCTCCGATGCCTGGAACCTGAGGATCTCCATGTACTTGGTCTCCAAGCCCTGAGCCAGCAGAGGGGCAGGGAACACAAGTAGGGATCATGAGACATCCTGCTGAGCAAGAAGCTGGGGCACCCACCTCCGTTCCTCATGTCCCTCCTCCAGCCTGTCACCCGGTGACACTTACCCAGGAGACACAGCCCCATCCCAACCAGCCTTCTCTACCCTCCGCTTCCCTGACCCCAAACCTCCTGTGTTAAGTTGGCTCACTGAGCACTTTGGGATCTGGGATATGAAGTGAACAAGGTACATCCTAAGACACAGGGAGAAATCCTGGGTGGGGTCAAGGGCAAGGAGGTCATCTAATAATAGAGACACTGAACTTGGGCGTGAGGGCCCCCTTCCTTCATTCCTCCTCTCCTTGGTTCCTCCTCCCTAAGCGATGCCCTGAGGCATCACTACTCTCCAGTAAGATGCCACATAGTTCCCCAAAGACCCTCCAACCCCGATTTCTTCAAGTCTTCCCTCGGGAGGGTGGGTTATATAACTCCCATCTCACCCCCTCCAGATCCCTTCCTGGGTCCCTCTCTGCCTGAAGATACACAGCACCATCTCTCAGATGTAGACCATCTGTCCAAAAAGAAACCCCATTTCTTTTCTTTTTATAGCCGCACCCGGGGCATATGGAAGTTCCCCAGGTTAGGGGTGGAATGGGAGCTGCAGCTGCCAGCCTACGCCACAGCCACAGCAACGCCGGATCTGAGTCACATTCTGCGACCCACACTGCAGCTTGCGGCAACACCAGATCCTTTAACCCACTGAACGAGGCCACATGGACCCTATGTCAGGTTCTTAACTGGCTGAGCCACAACGGGAACTCTAAAACCACTTCTTTTTGACACTCATGCTCCAGTTTGGGAGAAAGTGTTCATCTAGAGTTTGGTTCTTTTACCCTCCTGCTAGATTCATCCATGGATAGATAGGAGTCAGGGATGGAGGGTAACTTGGAGGCCAGGCGGTCTCTGCCACCAGAAGAATGCCCTTGTCACCCGCTTGATTATGTGATTAGAGCCATGCTTCCTGGGCACCAGACTCTCACCCCTTTTGCCCAGGACTCCCCCAGGCCCTGCCCTTCCTCTGCCTCTCAGCTCCAACTCACATCCTGGAAGGTGTGCATGGTGACAATGATCTCATTGGTCAGTGCTGAGCAGTCCTCGTTCTCATTGGCTACAAAGAGGAGACACAGCAGGTGAGAGAGGAAAAGGCCCAGGGGAGGAGAGCCCGGGAGCCAAAGAGACTCCGCAGCAAGGCTTCAGAAATCTGAAACAGACATGCAGCCCACCCCATCTTTCTCTCTGCACAGACATGCTGTGGCCCCTCTTCTTTCAGAGAGGGTCTGAGGTCGTGGGCCAATGAGAAGCTGCAGGGCTCCAGGGTGACCCAGAGAGGAGAGCAGAGGGCAGGTGGGCACAAGGCTCCTAGGCTACCTGCTTTTCTCCGGAAGCAGAAGGAGCGGAAGGGGCACTTTCCATGCCAGATGTGCAGATGCGGAACCAGCTGACAGCTGCTATCATCCACGTTCTCCCAACCTGGGGAGGGGACAGAGAGCAGAGGGCCTCAGAAAGAGGGGCCTTCCGTGGGGGGTTAAGGAGGCCACTCTGTGGCAGGCACTGTGCAGGCCCCTGTGGGGAGGGATCGGGAGGCGCAAAGGCAGCTGGGTGACTCAAGTGGATGGGCGTCCCCAGAACTGGGGCAGGGACCTCGTGAGTGGTCTTCCTTCTACCACCACACACTCCCCCCACCCCCCCCTCGCCTCTGCCCTCCCCTCCACCCCCATCCTCCCTTCCACTACTCCCAGAAGCAGCCACGCACGTGCGCCCCACCCCACACAAAAGCCCTGGGCCCCAGCGTCAATTCCTGAAGCCAACCCACAAAGGAACAAGGGCAGCAAAGACTGGGCCTCCTCGCTAACCTGGCTCCAACCAGCGGAGCAATAGAAACCTCCCCCTCCCTCTCTGTCCTGTGGTTGCAACCCCTCTCCTCCCACCTCCCACCTGCATCACCTGTCCTCCCAAAGGATGGGGCGGAGTAAGCAGCAGAGGGAGGAAGTGAGCAAAGCCTGGGGCTCTGGGAGCAAGAAGCCAGAAGGCCCCTCTGAAGCGGCTGCCTGACCAGGAATCCCAAAAAGAAACTTGGGGTTCCCAGATCTCCGCTGCAGGGGATGCCCGGACCTCTCCCTTGGATGGGCTCCTGATGGCCCCCAAGACCCCCGCCTCAGGCCCTGCCTCCCTCACCCTCCGAGATGTATTTGAGCTTCAGGCACTGGTCCCCTCGGGCCCCGGTGAAGTCAAAGAGCTGGCAGGGCCCGCGCAGGCGCCCGCCGTGCGGTTGCTCGTTGGTCACGGCCCACTGCAGGGCACAGGGCGTGTTGTTGAGGAAGTAGACACGCAGCTGCAGGTGGGTCTGCCCGGGCGCCAGCGGTGAGCAGAACACAGCCAACTGCAGCCACTTTCGAGCTTCCTGGCCTGCGGGCGCCTCCAGCACACAGGTGTAGAGGCTGCGGAGAGGGACGGGACCATGCACCATGCACAGGGGGAGGCTTGGACAACAGCCCACCTGCCACCTGGCTCCCACTGCACTAGGAGGCCTCTGGGAGGGCCTCCAAGGAGACATTCCGGGGCCTGAGTAGGGAGGAACTGGGGCCGAGTGGGAGGCTAGGGGGACGGAAAGTGAATACTGCCACAGTGACCGTCACTGAATGGGGAGAAGAGCTAGCACGGGAAAGAGGGAGGAGGCTCAGGGCCACCATGCATGGCCCTGCTCTGGTCAGTGGATGGAAGGAGACTGGGAGGCAGAAGGGCCTCAGATCCTCAAAAGACAGATATGAGATGGGACAGAGTCGTAGAGAACTGCAGGGGGCAAACTGCCCCAGACAGTTGGCGGACAGTCCTGAACTGGGGCACAGGGAAGTGACAATTTTAGAGACAGAGGTGGCGATAGACAGATCCCCTCTGGACAGAGGACTGGGCTTGAGCTAGACCCTGCTAGACAGACAGAGGGACCCTGGTGGGATGGACCGGGTTGGAGCAAGATAAGCTGCCACAGACACTGGGGCAGAGCGACCAGGAAGGACAAGGGATAAGGGATTTGCAGGCATCTTGGCCAGGTACAGGGGCCAGTCCCCTACAGGGAGGTGAGGCAGAGGCCAACTGAGAAAGAAGGCTGGTGCCTACCTGAAGTGGGAGAGCTGGATGCGACATTCATCCCGGGAGGTGTGGTCCCCCCGCCGCCCCAGCGGCTTCCAGGCCTTGGCGTCTAGCAGGGTGGTATTGCTGCTGTAGGTGCGGGCATGGCTGGGCTGCTGGGCACAGTGCTTGAAGGTGAGGGTGCAGGGCTTCAGGAAGGAGGCCCCATGGGGGCCACAGGCCACCACGGGGCTCACCAGCCCCTGGGCTCGGGACAGCGACGGGGCGTCCGACAGATCCCACACCAGGACCAGTGACACCCGCTCTTGGCGGCCTACAGACACGGCACCTGCGGACGGGGAGAGCTGAGATGCGCCCAGCAGAAGGGGCCTGGGCAGAGTGGGAGAGGGGTGGGGTAGGAGCCCAGGGGAGAGGGTGCCCATGAGGGCACAGGGGAGGCAGGATGGAAGAACAGGGTGGTCACGACTGACCGATCACCCTGATGTAACCAATGATGTAACCCTGAATAAGTCACCTCCCCTTCCTGCAGAGCCGCAGCCAGCTCACGCAGGGCCTCGTGTGAATCTCAAAAGGAGCTCTTCCCCTTATGGGAGACCTGTCATAACATACTGTTCACTAGAACAAGGCCCTTTACCTCCACCTGCCAGGAGGCCCTCAAAAAATATGCCTTATATCCCTCTTAGGAGTCAAGAAAGTCATATTAGGAGTTCCTGTCATGGCTCAGGGGTGATGAATCTGACAAGTATCCATGAGGACACAGGTTCGATCCCTGGTCTCGATCAGTGGATTAAGGATCTGGCATTGCTGTGAGCTGTGGTGTAGGTCACAGGCGTGGCTGTGGCTGTGGTGTAGACTGGCCTCTGCAGCTTCCATTCAACCCCTAGCCTGGGAACTTCCATATGCCCAGGGTGCAGCCCTAAAAAAAGAAAAAAGAAAAGAAAAGAAAAGTCATACTAAACATAACAATTTTTGAAATTATAAAGATGTTAAAAAATAAAAAATAAAATAAATACAAAAAATAAGAAAAAAAATTTATACATATACACAATGGAATATTACTCAGCCATTAAAATGAATGAAATACCAGCATTTTTGGCAACATGGATGGACCTAGAAATTATCATACCAAGTGAAGTCAGCCATACAATGAGTCACCAACATCAAATGCTTTCACTGACATGTGGAATTTGAAAAAAGGACAGACTGAACTTCTTTGCAGAACAGATGCTGACTCACAGACATTGAAAAACTTATGGTCTCCAGAGGAGACAGTTTGGGGGGGTGGGGGGATGTGCTTGGGTTGTGGGATGGAAATCCTGTGAAATTGGATTGTGATGATCATTATACAACTACAGATGTGATAAATTCATTTGAGTAATTTAAAAAATTTTAAAAAAGAAAAAATCTAAAAGAAATTATAAAGAGGTCTCTGAATGATGCGCCCATGGAGTGGGTGCTTTTGTCCAGTCTGCAAGGTGAACAGCCACACGAGGAGGAGGGAGCTGGATGCTGTTACCTGGTGGGATGAGCAGGGAAATGCCGGCGTCCTGGAGCATCAGGCAGCCTCCTCGGTGATCCACCTCTCGAGCCGAAAACACCAAGAGCTTGTGCATCAGCTGACGGACGACGGTCTGGCCTTGGGTGGGCGTGTGCAGCTCCTGGTAGAAGGCCACCATCTCCTGCAGCATGGCTGGCGGGCCCTGCCTGGGGGACTCATTTTCCGGTAGGGGAGCGGGATGGATGGATGCCGGTTCCTCTTGGCTCTCCGGCTTCCAGCAGGCGCCCAGCAACCGGCGAGGACAGCGCCATCGAAGGCACTGGACCAGAAGGACGGCGCTCGCCACCGGAACCCCCACCAGCAGTAGGAACTGGGCAGGTTGGAAGGAACTCTCATGGGCGCACATCCGCCTGGTCACTTAATGCTGCCAGTTCCCCTGCTCCCCCGTGCCAGCCGAGGTCAAGGGCCTGAGGGAAAGGAGTCCGTGCCAGGGAAGCCTTTTCAAATTGTGGAGTCAGGACTTTGGCTTCCAAGTGGCTGCAATGAGGGAGCAAACTGTCCTTATTCCAGTGCACCCCACACACCTCAATTCCTTTAACAGAACCTCACCTATCTCTCTTCCTCACGAACCTGCCATAGGGAGCTCCCTTTGTGGCACAACAGAAATGAATCCCACTAGTATCCACAAGGATGCAGATTTGATCCTGGCTTCCCTCAGTGGGTCAGAGATCCAGCATTGCCGTGGCTGTGGTGTAGGCCCATGGCGGCTGCAGCCTCAATTCAACCTCTAGCCTGGGAACCTCCATATACTACAGGTGCAGCCCTAAAAAGCAAAAAGAAAAAAAAAGAACTTGCCATGCCTTCCTATGACCTAGTACATCAAATTAATCTCCCGTGAGACAGAGCTTGAGTTTGGAATTAAAGCATGTGAATTCAAAGGCCACCTTGGGGAGCTCCTACTGTGCCTCAGTGGAAACGAATCTGAGTAGTATCCATGAGGATTTAGGTTCAATCCCTGGCCTCGCTCAGTGGGTTAAGGATCCAGTATTGCCATAAGCTGTGGTATAGGTCGCAGATGCGACTCAGATCTGGCATTGCTGTGGCTGTGGTGTGGGCTGGCAGTTGTAGCTCCAATTCACCCCTAGCCTGGGAACTTCCATATGCCGTAGCTGTGGCTCTAAAAAGCAAACAACAACAACAAAAAGGCCACCTTGGTCACTGGCTGAGTGAGCTTGTCATATTGCTTTATGTGCCTCAGTTTGCTCAGCTGTCAGAACAGCTCCCTTCATCTACACGGGCTGATACAGGCAAATCTTAAAAATAGAAAAGTACGAGCTCCCGCGGTGGCACAATGGGGTGGCCGTGCCGTGGGAGCATTGGGATGCAGGTTTGATCCCCGGCCTGGCACAGTGGGTTAAGGATCCCACGTGGCGGCAGCTGCAGCTTAGGTCACAGCTGCAGCTTAGTTCGCAACTGCAGCTTGGATGTGATCCCTGCCCTGGGAACTCCATATGCCGTGGGGCAGCCAAAACAGAAAAAAAAAAAAAAAAAAACCAGTAGAAAAGCCAAGTCACAAAGAGCTCGACATCCTCTGTCTCATTAATGTAAGAAACAAAGCTGTACACAAGGACAGATACACATTTATGGAGACAGATGCGAATGACAGAGAAAGGCCTGAAGCTGGGCTGCGTCATAAAAATGTAATTGAGCCCCAGATGTGCTTTTAAATGTTCTAGGGGCCACCTTAAAAAAGTAAAAAAGAAACAGGAGACATTCGTTTTAATAATATATTTTATGTAACCTAATGTATTCAAAATGTTACCATTTTGACAGGTAATCAATATAAAATTGTTGAGATAGTTTACATTCTTTTCTCACACTGAGCCTTTGTGTGAGTTTTACACCCACAGCACCTTGCAGTTGGGACTTGCTTTATGTCACAGGCTCAGGAGCTGCCCTGCTAGTGATTCCTGTGTTGGACAGGGCAGCTCAGGAGGATAACCTTCCCACCGGCCATTACTGGAATAGAGGAGAAAACAGGTGGCTGGAGGAGGTGAACAAAGGTTTTCTATTTTCTTAAACGTTTTTCCTGTAGTCTTCACATTTTTCACACCAAGCATGTCTTTATATTAACTTCGTAATTTTTTTTTTTTTTTGTCCACACCCACAGCATGCAGAAAGTCCCAGGCAGGGATTGAACCCAAGACCTGAACCACAGCAGTGACAATGCTGGATCTTTAACCACTAGGCCACCAGGGAAGTCCTATAATTCTTTTTAAAAGCTAGTAAAATTAGTGGGAAAAAAAAATAGGAGTTTCCACTATGGCCCAAGGGGTTAGGAACCTGATGGCAGCAGCAGATTGATCCAACACAGGATCAATCCCCAGGCCAGCATAGTGGGTTAAAAGGTCTGTAGGTTGAAGCTGGGGCTGGGATTCAGTCCCTGGCCCAGGAACTTCCAGGTGCATAGGGTATGGCCATTAAAAAAAAGAAAGTGAAAAAAATAGCCTCTCTGAATGACTGTGAAGATGGCGTGAGATCATGTGAAAAGCGTTCGTGGATGACAAACCCCTGTCCAAATATGTGGGCTTATTTGTGCTCCTCCTTCTGCCAGAAAGGTTGGAAGGTGGCCCATAGGGATACGTAAAATGCAAGAGTAACGGAAATTAGGAGTTTCCTTCGTGACTCGGTGGTTAATGAAGCTGACTAGGATCCATGAGGATGAGGGTTTGATCCCAGGCCTCGCTCAGTGGGTTAAGGATCCAGCGTTGCAGTGAGCTGCAGTGTGGGTCGAAGACGTGGCTCAGATCCAGCGTTGCTGTGGCTGTGGCGCAGGCTGGCAGCTATAACTCCGATTGGACCCCTAGCCTGGGAACCTCCATATGCCACAAGTGGGGCTCTAAGAAGCAAAAAAAGAAAAAGAAAAAAAAAGAGTAACAAAAGTTAAAAGTGGAAGCAAAAAGAGAAAGAAAAACAAAGATGAAGGTCTCCAGGGAGGCCCACGTGCTTCCCAGCCTCATACTGGGCCCAGGCCTTCCAGCAGCTTCCCTGTAGAGGTGTCAGCTCTTCCCCAGGCCCTCCAGAATCTACTGCCTCCCCCTCCTACTTTCCCTCTTCCTCCCTTAATTTCCACCACCCCGACCAGACCAGCCACCTCACATGTCATTAATCCCAGCCTCTGGCCTCTGTTCCTGCTGTTCTCTGCTTCCCCCCCACCTCCTCCCCCACCACCTGCCTCATCTACCCACCTGGACCACACCTGCATCACTAGTACACACACACACACACACACACACACACACAGCTCCTGCTTGCCTGCCCTTGACTGTCTCACCCTCCAAGATCTCTCACCGCTGCCTTCCCACCACGCTGAGTAGCTTTTGCCCACATGCTGTCATGTGTGGTTTTTCCCACTCAAAGGACCAATTTCTGAGCAAGTGCTCTGTACCAGGCACAGTGGGAAGTTCAGTGCTGCCAATGGTGGCATCTTATTCGGCTCTCCAGGAGCTTCTGAGGTCGTGGGATCCATTCACTCTGAGGGTGAGGTCTGTGAGACACCACAGCCGTCTTCAACGTCCCCAGGGTCCCCGCGGTGGAATCCCTAGGATCCGAACTAGAAAAGCTCTTGGATTCCCACCCTCCACTCCCTTCACTCACGCCTTGCCCCAGGCCTCCCGCTCCTTCCTTGCCCACCTTCTTCCTTTCTTCCTTCTCTGCGGGACCCATGAAACCTGAGCTCCCTTCCTAGATTCCCCGGACAGGGCCAAATCTCCCCTGTATCCTCAGGACTGAGCACTGGGGCTGGATCTGTTTCCCTGGGGAACCCATTGAAAATGTAGACAAGGGAGTTCGCATCGTGGCTCCATGAACCCAACTAGGATCCATAAGGACACAGGTTCGAGCCCTGGCCTCCCTCAGGGGGTTAAGGATCCGGCGTTGCCATGAGCTGTGGTGTAGGTCGCAGACGCAGCTCAGATCCTGAGTTGCTGTGGCTGTTGGTGTAGGCTGGCAACTGCAGCTCCATTTCGACCCCTAGCCTGGGAACTTCCATATGCCAGGTGCAGCCCTAAAAAGACAAAAAAAGAAAATGTAGACAAGAATCGAAAGAGTAGCATTGCTCCCCTAGCCTTAAAAATCCAACTCTGGGGTGTGTGGCTCTGGTGGAGCCCACCCATGAAGTAGCAAGCTGGCAATGCCCCAGATCCGGTTGGAATGGGGGGGTCAGAGCTGCTGGCTTCCCTTTCATTTGCAGCCAATCCTTCTGGTCCCTCCACTGTAAAGTTAATTGGAATTATAACTGTAATCATAGTAGCTAACGTCCAAGGAGCTCTACTCCGTGCCAGGGTGTTAAAGCGCTCTACGTGGCCGAGCTCATTGGAGCCTCACAGCGACTTTATGAACTAGCTGTTATTTTTATCTCCATTTCACAGATAAGGAAGCCAAGTTTTCTCTCCCCTCCCAGTGGGGACAGAGGGTAGAAGATTAAGCTGCAACTGAAGGCAGAAGGGAAGGATGAGCAGAGACGACAAGAGCTTCCAGAAACACCCCCTTTCCCTTACTCTGCCCCTTCTGTTCCCCCCCCCCCGGGGGGGGTCTCTTCCTGTCCACTGCCAGAGGAAATGAAGTTGGAAGAGAGAGACACAAAGATAAATCGAAGAAACAATAAATAGAAGGAGCTGAAGGCACATCCTTGGTGCCACAGCAAGTGATACCCCCCTACCCTGTGCCCACCAAGGTGCCAGATATGGGGAAAGAAATGGGGGGGCTCGCTGTTTCTATAGCAACAACCTTCCCCTGACACCTCCAAAGACCAGAATCAAATCCCCTGCACCCCATTGGGTGGCCCAGCGGAGTTCCCTTGTCTACCCTTCCAATCGGGAGGGTGTCTCACAGCGCCCCATTCATTATGGGTTCTGGAGCAGGTTAACTCCTTCCCCTCTAGCTTGGCCCCCCTTCTCCAAGACTGACAGCTCTCTATCCTCCCCTTAGCCCCAGGAGGGGGAAGGGTCGATCGTCTACAGCACAGCAACCAGGTCAGTGCAGACCGGAGCCCCCTCACCCCAGCCCCACGCCTGACTCTTTATTAACCCCGCCTCCAGTTTGCCTTGTCCTAGCCCCAGGATCATCCTGGGTAGCACTCTCCGCAGATGGGGGGCCTTAAGGATGCCACCATCACCTGTCCCTGGGGAATCGCCTCCTCCACCACAAGGATCTAGGCTCCTGGGCCAAAGCCCTGCTCTTATCCTTTAAGGAAACACTCAACTCTTCTCCCATGTCACCAGTTCCTATTGCGTCAATTCAATCCCTGAACCGTCTCTAGTTAGTGAAGGATCTAAATTGTACTGCGATGAATGAGTCCAAACCTAAGTCCTAGGCAGCATTCATCAGCCCAGTTTATATTCTCGTAGTGCTGACCCCTGGTCCTCACATGCCCTGGGCAGTGGCCCTCCCTCAAGCCCCTTTCTCCTCGCCTCCTCCAGTGCAGGGTCTCCACACTCTGCCAGGTCCGGCTGAGCGGGCCAGGCTCCTCCCCTGAGCCCCAGGTGGCCCCGTCGTCGGAATACCCAACCCTCCCCCAGCTGCACCAGGGGGTGCTCCCCTTACCGGGTAAGTGCTCCCAGAGGCTGCCGGCTTGTCCAGGAACAGGAGTTCCTTCTCTGAGAAATAGAGAGGTCAGCCTGACCCTGTCACCAGGCCAGCAGACAAGTGGAGGTGGGCGGGGAATCCAGGCGGGTGTGGCCTGGCGCTTTCCGCTTCCCGGCAGAGCCCTGGCCCCCGACGCCCTAAAGGAGGGTGGGGGACTCTGTCCCTGTCTGTTGGCAAAGTCCAGCCAAGGTGAGGGAGTAGCTGGGGATCCCATAAGTCAGTGGACTTAGCAGTCTAGGTCTGGAAGGGAGGGGACAGAGGGGACAACCTGGGTACAGGGGAAACCTCCCCACAGTGCCCTCTGCTGGTCAGTGCCGTCCCTAGCCGGAGGCTATTGAAAAGGCACAAGGTAAGAGGAACCCTAGCCAGAGCTTCTCAGACTGTAGTGTGTACACAAACCACCAGAGGGACCAGGGACCGTGTTAGAATGCGGGTTCTGATCCTGTAGGTGTGGGTGGGGCCTGATGTTCTACATCTTATAAGCCAGTGATGCCACTGCGGCCTGTCCAGGGAGCTTAGACCATGCCTAGTCCCACCCCTTCCTGCACAGTATGATGGTGGAAGCACTCAGGGAGTTAATGACCCACAAGTTGCTGGCAGCCTTGGGACGTACCCATATCAGCTCCCTACCCAAGGCTCTTTCCATGGCCCACATGGATGCTGCCACCTAGGGGAGAACGCTTGCCAGCCTATCCTTCCTTAGACACTGCCACTGGAGTGAGATCTCTGTGTACAGAGGGATTTTTTTTCTAGCTGTTTGCTCTGTATCCTCAGCTCCTGGTATAGCCCAATCCATAGCAGGTGTTCAATAAAAGTTTGAATGAGGGAATTCCCACTATAGCACCATGAGGTAAGGATCTCACTGCAGGGAACTGCTGTTGTGGTGCAGTGGAAACAAATCAGACTAGTAACCATGCGGTTTTGGGTTCGATCCCTGGCCATGCTCAGTGGGTTAAGGACCCAGCATTGCCATGAGCTGTGGTGTAGGTCGCAGATGTGGCTTGAATCTTGAGTTGCTGTGGCTGTGGCGTAGGCTGGTGGCTACAGCCTAATTGGACCCCTAGCCTGGGAACCTCCATATGCTGCAGGCACGGCCATAAAAAGAACAAAAAAAAATTTTTTTAAATAAATAAAGACTTGGATGAATGAGTGAGCCAGATGAGAGGAAAGAGGAAGTACTTTGGAGCCAGACTGCCAGCCCTGAACCTGGTGACCCACCTGCGGGCTGTGCCATCGGAGGCCCATTGCTCAACCCCTCTGAGTCTCCCTTCCCCTGCCTATCAAATGCACATAATAGTATTTACCTCGTGAGGCATAATGATGGCCATTATTGAGCTAATCAAGTGCGTACCACGACATGGTTGCTCGGTAAGTGGTAACTTGTCCCCGTGGTCTGGCATCCAGCAGCAGAGGAAGCATGTAAACTCCCCCAGCCCCACAGTGATTGTCTTTGCAGAAAATAAGTAACTAATTGCTGCTGCTTTGGTCTTAGCTAATGATTCTCCAGCCTCTTGTCCTGGACTGCAAACCCCAGCCCTCTTCGGCCTTTCTGGGAGAAGGGGATAAACCCCTCTAAAGGGTGCCCAGGTCCCCAAAGGGGACGGAAGGGGCAAGGGAATGTTGGAGAGCGGCCAACCTGAAGAGGGGACCTCACGCCTAAAGGACCAGCAAGGAGCAGGTGCTCAGAACTGTGATAGAGACGAAGAGGGAAGGTGTGAGTCTTTGCTGAGCAAATTCTGTCTGAGTCACACAGGATGCTGCCTTCTCCTCTGAGTCATGAGTTTCTGGGGGTTTGTGCAACATCTGTCAAGTTTGATTCCAGGCCAGGAACAGCCATGCCCACTAGCAGGCTGTAACTGGAGGCCGTGACTACTTCTCATGAGACCGTCTCTGAAGCTGGTGCTTGCCTCACCTGGGAACAGCCCCAGTTATAGGAGGGTCCTAGGAAAATGTGAGGGTCCCTGCCACCCCTGTGGACCCAAAGCTGGTTCCTAGGGTGCAGAGATCATAGGTACCAGTAGGCTCTCAGCCAGGTGTTCAACTGTCTCTGGAGGTACGGGTCTCATAGTGCCAAAGCCCCAACCAGCCCCTCAAGGGTCCTCTCCAGATCAGGGGACCCCTGCTGAAAGGAACCATTTCTAGGGAGTTCCCATTGTGGCTCAGAGGTAACGACCCGACTAGTATCCATGAGGATGTGGGTTTGATCCCTGACCGCCTTCAGTGGGTTAAGGATCCTGCGTTGCCATGAGTTGCAGTGTAGTTTGCAGACACTGCTTGGATCTGGTGTTGCTATAGCTGTGGTGTAGGCTGGCAGCTATAGCTCTGATTCGACCCCTAGCCTGGGAACTTCCATATGCTACAGGTGAGGCCCTTAAAAAAGCAAAAAAAAAAAAAAAAGAGAGAGAGAGAAAGAAAAAGAAAGAAGCTTTCTGGACTATATGCAGGCAACAACCTGGACTCCCCAGCCAATGTCATCACCCTTGTCACTGGAGAAAGGCTGGGAGCCTCCCTCCACCCTTTTCCCCACCCCCACCCTCCTCTGCCCGCCACACCATACATCATCGGGCCCTCAGTCTGGGAGGTGTGCTGCCAGAGGTAAGGGGAACCCAGGCCTGGGAAGAAATAAAGAGACACCAGAAGGAGACAGAATAGCAAAAAAGGATTGGAGGGGGAGGGGAAGGCCTCCAACGGAATAGAAAAATAGAAAACACAGAGATAGACAGGATGACAGAAGGTGAAGAAGCGAATGCTGAAGAGCAGAGAAAGATAAATAGAAAGATGTGTAGGAGGCGGGCTGGTTGGCCCTGTCCCCAGAGCCTCCAGGACATGTTCATGGACCCTTGACAGGAAAGGATGGAGTTGGCAGTCACTCCCGACACGGAGAAAAGCCACATTTGTTTTCCTTCTAATCTGTCCATCGTAAAGAGGAGGCTGAAATATCAGGGCAAAAGGGAAGCATGATATTGGGTGGGGGCCTCAGGCAGGAGCGGGTCTCTGCATCATCCCACATGCGAATGACATATAAAGCAAAATGCAAATGAGCGTGGCGACTTTTTCATCAAAGACCAGGCAGCCGTTTCCTTGAGAAGTCAGGCCACAAGAAATCTAGGTGCTGGTATGTGTGAGCCCCCAGACCCCCTGGAAGCTGAGTGACCAGGGGGGAACCTCCCCCAGCCCCTCAGGTGCCGGTGAGAGCTTCTGAGACAGGGACACACAGTGTCACTCAGCTGAGTTTGAATTAGGGCAGGAGCTCAGGCAGAGTGGGCCCCTGGAGTTGGCAGGTCTGGTACAGTGAGATAAGTCCGGGGCAGACAGGCTGGACGATTCTGGACTGGAAAAGACCCCCAGGGATCTCTGGCTCCTGCCTCTGCCAGACGTGGTTCTTCTGGGTGGGTTATGGCAGCGAGGCTGCGTTCTTGTCCCCATCAAGGGCCTGGCTAGATGCCACCTGCTGCGGGAGTCAGAAAAAATGGGCAAGGCCTGGACAGGGACCCAGGAGTCAGACCCACGTTGCGGGAGAGGAGTCTTCACTAAGAAGCAGTTATCACTACTGGCTGGTCCACTCCCAGTGCCCAGTGAGTGCTGAGGACAGAGTAAGGCCATGGATGATGGAAAAGGGGAAGGCGGCGTGACTCAGAGGAGGGTCTGGGAGCCCACCTGATGGGACTACACCTCCTGTGAGCCACCCAGGCTGGGGAGCACTGTCGGGTAGGCGGGACAGATGTGGAGACGGGGAAGGACTAGCAGAAGTTCCCCCATTAGCCTGCTCTCTGCCTCCCCAGGTTTTTTGGGGGAGGGCGGCTTTTTAGGGCCACACCAGCAGCATATGGAGGTTCCCAGGCTAGGAGTTGAATCAGAGCTGCAGCTGGCGGCCTGCACCAGAGCCACAGCCGTGCAGGATCCGAGCCACATCTGTGACCTACACCACAGCTCATGGCAACACCAGATCCTTAACCCACTGAGCGGGGCCAGGGATCAAACTCCATTCCTTGTGGATACTAGTCTGGTTGGTTACCACTGAGCCACAACAGGAACCCCCTCTGCCTCCCCAGATTTTGCCTCTGGCGGGGGGAGAATGCAGCCTCAAGGGGTTGCCTTCGTGGCCCTGCCGCTCCTGGGACCCACCCTGGTCTGGCTGCTCACCCATCGGTGGATGTCTGGTTGGTGTGACAACCTGAGGAAGCCGCCCTGGTACCCATCCCATAGAGCCCTGCTGCTGGTGTGGACGGCTTTCTACTCTCTCACAGGGTGAGCACCTGTTTCCCAGGCCATGGGGTAGAAACAAGCCCCCTCGCTCCAAACTGCTGCTGCGTGCTGACCCAGAGAGGGCTGGTACCTCATCTTGCCTCTTCTGGGGGGGTCCCCTCTGTGCCTGCCTGGGATTCCAGCCCATCCTCCTCTTCTTCTCTCTCCCCTCCCCCACCCCACCTTGCCCACCTGCCCCCACACCTCCATCCTGGCTTTCAAATGACACCTAGACCCACCAATCTCCATTTCAACCCATGAGGATTCCCTCTTGGTAACCAAAAGGCTTTATGCCAGAGGGCTTCCTCCACGCACCACAGAACCCCCTTCTCTGAGCGTTTCCACCACCATCTCTCCACAGCTATGCCTCCTACCTGGTGTGGAAGGAGCTGGGAGGGGGCCTGGGGTGGCCCCTGGCCCTGCCCCTTGGCCTCTATGCTGTGCAGCTTGCCGTCAGCTGGACCGTCCTGATCCTCTTTTTCGCGGCCCACAGCGCAGGTCTGGTAAGACACAGCGCTCGGTGGTAGAGTCCGGTAGGGGATGGTGAGCCCGAGGGGCCCCAGGAGCAGAGATCAGGCAGGTGGATCAGGTGCGGGCAGGTACCGGCGGGGCCAACTTCTCTGAGCTTCTGTGTCCTGCACAGAGCACTGGGGACTTGGCTCGCTGGGTCCAGGGTGCCTCGGAAAGGCCAGTTCCCAGGGCAGCCGGCCTGACTGCCCTGCCCCTGCCCAGGCCCTGCTGCACCTGCTGCTGCTCTTCGGACTGGTGGTGAGCATGGCACTGATCTGGCACCCCATCAACAAGCTGGCTGCCCTGCTCCTGCTGCCCTACCTGGCCTGGCTCACCGTGACCACTTCCATCACCTACCGCCTGTGGAGGGACAGCCTTTGTCCAGGGCACCAGCCTCGGCTCATGGGGGAGAAGAACGACTGAGGCATTGGGGTTAGGGGTGGGGGGGCGGGGGCACGCAGCGGAGAGGAGGGAGGGCGAGGGCTTGATGCGTTCCTGAAAGTGACGGCCCCCAGTGTGGCCACCGTCCAGGGTGCCCTGGTGCCACTTTCCATTAGCATTCAGAGACCCTGGGAAAGAGGGAGGAAACATTTTACCCAGAGTGTAAATGAATAAATCCTATACCAATAAGAATTAGTTTAGCAGTGTCAATGAATTCGGTCCTAGTTAACTGAGAGGGTATGATGTGAAATGTATACCTGAGTGTGTGCTCTCCAGGGCTGCAGGGTGGGATTGGGTATGTCTGTAAGTGCGTGTGCATGTGCATGTGCACACATGAAGGAAGGTGTGAACCCACGTATGGGAAAAGCAGGCAGGCCATCTCGGCTCACGTGCCTTCCCAAACCTGACCCCCAAATTCAAGACTTAGATTACTATTAATTACCTGAACACACACGGTGCTCGAAAAGTTACATAAAAGCAAAACAGAAAGATAAAATAAAATAGGATACCAATTATACTTGTCAAATTATACATTATATTTTATTCTATACTATTATATTATGTATTATATAAATACAAACATATATGTATTACATATAAAATTTGTATTAATTTTGTCTTTTATATTAATTATACTAATAACAATATCATGATATATAGCATGGTTTTATGGTATAGCATACATTATCTATGTTATACTAAGATCTTATGTCATTATCTGATACGTAAGGTTATAGATTACTTTTTATTTTGTTTTCATGTGCTCTTAGACTATGAGTTTTGTACATCAATTGCCATCGTAAGAAAGCGTGTTGAAAAACGAGAGATGTAAGCCTCGGTGCTGGCAAGTGATTTCAGTGGGAGCTTCTTGTCCGGCCTTCTCTCTAAACCTTCTCACTGGCTTTTCTTTTTGGCATCGCAGTTGTGACTTAAGCCACAGCGGTGGCCCTGCTCTCGTTGGATTTTTTTTTTTTTTTTGTCTTTTTGCCATTTTCTTGGGCTGCTCTCGCAGCATATGGAGGTTCCCAGGCTAGGGGTCGAATCGGAGCTGTAGCCGCTGGTCTACACCAGAGCCACAGCAACGCGGGATTCAAGCCGGGTCTGCAACCTACACCACAGCTCACGGTAACGCCGGATCCTTAACCCACTGAGCAAGGCCAGGGATAGAACCCACATCCTCATGGTTCCTAGTCCAATTCGTTAACCACTGCGCCATGACGGGAACCCCACTCTCGTTGGATTTTTAATTGTCCTCTCTTCTTTCCTCTTGTTTTCTTCTGCCCTTGTTTCAAAGCCCTGAGAGGGGCAGGGAGCAACCCCCCGCCTCCCCGAGGCGGCCTCCTCAAAGCCCAAACAAGGCCAGCTGGAAGGCCCCAGTGCCTCAATGCAGAAGCTTTTCCAAATATCAACCAGACTCTCTAGGGATGGGCCTGGGCCTCGGTGCCTTGAAAACTGCCAGGCCTGCCTCATGTGCGGCCCACCTGAGAACCACCACGGACGGTGTACGAGCCATCTGGGAGCTTATTAAAAATGTGGATTTCCTGGGACCCCTCCCAAGACCGACGAATCAGAACTTTTGGAGTGGGCTCCAGGCACCCTTAGATTCAACAGGCTCCCAGCCCTTCTGTCAGCTGCTCCTGAAATGTGAGAGCGTCAGACACAGATGGCCACTCAGGGCCCTTTTTTGCCTTCGCGACCTTTGGTTCTGTGAGCGGAGTTCTGGGTCTGGAACTAATTGTGCCCCCTCAGATGGGGACCCAGGACCATGCAGGGGGGATTAGCCAGAGGACATCATCATTTGAGAAGGAGACTGGCTGTTCCTGGACCTCGAGGCGGGAGGACAAGCAAGACGGAATCTGTACCCTCCCCGCCTCCACCAAGGGCGTGCCCTGCTCCGCCAGGCACATGGGTCACCCACGTTTCCAGAAGGCACACACAGTGTCCCATCCACCTCTGTGTCCCCAACCCAGTGCAGCACAGGGCGCAGAGCAGGTGTTGGTACATCTCTGTTGATTGACTGAATACACGAACACATTGTCCCATGAAAGGAAAAGACTGCCTAGCACCCCCCCCAACACCTGCACCCCACTCTGGACCAGTTGAAAAACCTCTCTTTGGGAGAGGGGAAGGCACTAATAGTTTTTGAAACTTCTCAGGTGGTTCTAACACACAGGCAGCTTGACAACAGCTGCCCAGGGCAGTTATTTCTCAAAGTGGGGCCCAGGGACCTCCTTAATGGCCTGGACTCCAGCTTCGCTTCGCCTACAGACCCAGGGACTCAGATCATCTTGGGGCATGAGGGCCACGGAGTGCAGTGGTTTGCAGTTCTGGCCTTGACCAGCTTGGGTTTGGACACTGACTCTGTCACTTATTAACTGGTAACTGGCTACAACGTACTTCACGTAGCTTGATTGTCTGCATCTATCAAATGAGGACTTTGGAGAACCGTTGAGAAAAGTAAATGCGTCTGACACATGCATGACTCCATGCATGTGAGCTATCCTGGAGGGGACCCCAGGAGGCCACCCAGGGTTCTCATTCACGCTGCCCTGGGGACCTGCCCTGCTCTGAGACCCTGGAAATACTTCTGGACTTGGTGAGAGCCAGGAGACTGAGTGACCCCCTCCCTGGGTCTGTGGGCCAGCCTGACCAGCGCCACACACCCAAAATGATGGGCTTTTTATGTCACACATTCACGTGGATTTTGACATCACCTCAATCAGATTTTTTTTTTTTCTTTTTGGCTGCCTGGTAGTATATGGAGTTCCGGGGCCAGAGATCAGATCCAAGCTGCAGGTGCGACCTACGGATCCTTTAACCCACTATGCCAGGTGGGGGATTGATCCTGTATCCTGGTGCTGCAGAGATGCCACCAACCGCACAGCGGGAACTCCACAATCAGATTTTTTTTTTTTAAAAGCTGCTTTTGCTGAATTGCTAACTCCATGATACAGGTAACTGCTTTAAATTTATCAACGTAATCTATAAACACTGACTGAGGACTGGCTCGGGAGTCGTTCTGTGTGGGTTCTCACCCTGGCTCCTCTCTTGCCGTGTGACCTTATACCCCGGACGTGTTTGTCAGGGTCATTACCATCACCACCTCGTGAAGGCATTACAGATATTTGCTACCAACTTCATCCGTGTCGCCAACTAATCCTAGAAGTCAAACCAGCCCTCCAAGGAGATGCGGCATGCCTATCACGTGACTCTGACCTCCCCAGGGCAAGCTGACACCCCAAGCCCAGGGGTCCAGATGCCTCTAGTTTCGGATATTGGCCCCAGGGGGAAGCTTGACTTGGGCAGGGTCTCAAGCCCTGGAATAGCCTGACTGCCTGGTACAGTATGAGCCAAACAAAAGGGCTTCTCAGCTTTGTGCCAAAGCAGCCAGAAAGGGCAAGATCTCCAACCCCAAACTCTTATCCCTGACCCTAAAGTCGTCCTTAAACTCCCCCTCATTACCAGCTCTGTGGTTCCTGAACGGGAGCCTCTTAATCCCCCGGCCTCCCCACCTGCCTGGCCTCTGGGCCTTCCTCTGCTCCCCACCACCACCATCCCCCACCCCAGGAGTGCACGCTGCCCTTGGCCCCCCTCTCTCATTACCTAGAATGAGTGGAAGCTGTCTCTGCTTTTTGCCAGATATACCCAGGGATTCCATGATCCAGGTCACGTGTGTGTGTGTGTGTGTGTGTGTGTGTGTGTGTCCCTCTGCCCTTGGGCAGGGTGTTTTCCATTTGCCTCTGAGTGGGCACAGAGTGTCTGAACATGAGTCACTTGGTGCCTGAGGGAGAGACAGCCCTTCGCCAGTGTCTCGGGGGGTGGGGGGCAGCTCCCGTAAAACAGCAACTCCAGGAGGCAGGGCTCTGTCTCTTTCGACTGGGTCCTCGTCCCCTCTTTCCTCCCTTGAGCGCTTCATTCTTCCTCCCTTTGCCAGTGGCTGCAGAATGGAATTCATGGAGCAAGGGGATGTGGGCAGACTGGTAGGTGGGCAAACATTGAGCAGGGAGGTGGTTAGTAGGGAGCAAGGTGCAAAAATTGTTTTTTTTGGCACATCTCTGGCCTCTCCTCTTGCCAGGCAGGTAAAGGCGGAGGCCCTGGTGGAGGTGTAAGGCCCTCGAATGCTATCAGGCCCAGGGCCGGTGCTCCAAAGCCTTGCTTCCTTTGTAGTGACCACCGTCTGTTCTATCTCCTGGGGTTCCCCCGCACACCAAGCCCCATTTCAGAGTCTCTCCAGAGTTCCCTTCCTTATGCCTCCAGGAATCAAGCACAAGACTCTGTTGTTTTAAAGATTTATTGCCCGTCCTTATTTGTGGCCAACAGGTCACCCATTCAAACAAAGCCTGGCTTTGGTCAAGAGCCCCTTGGACCTGGGCCTCCTGCTTTCATCCTCCAGCAGAGTCTACTGAGGGCCTTCCCCACCCAGCTTTCAAGGACCCTTCGCAAGGCAGGCCCCCTCTTGGAGCGCCAAACCAGAAGACCTCTCTGTCACACCAGGAGCCTCAGTGGCCTCTCTTCCACCTCGTTTGTTCTTCCAGTGTCTGTATCTCTGGGGTCCTCCAGCCCACCCAGAAGTGACCCCTTCAGAGAAGCACCTCCCTCCGCCCCACCCCCACCTAATCCCACAAAAATTCTAAGAGCCGAAAGTCTCCTCTCAAAAGCTGATTGTTGCTTTGAGCATTTATGGCTTTCTCCCCTTCAAAGGGGAACACTATTAGTCACCTTAATGGACAAGATTCTTATCGCTTCACTCTCCTCAAAGACTCAAAGCGCCAGCCGTGGGAGCCGGGCGGTGCCGGGAGTGGCCACTGGAATGGAAGACCGAGGTGACCAAGACATAAGTCCCCGGTGTCACCATTTTCCAGGCGTGGTGCGTCCTGCCCGACAAGCCAAGCGTGGTGTCCGGCACAGGTGGAGAATGGAAACGCCGGCCTGCCCCGGGATTCCAGGGCCCCCTTCCATCCAGCCCTGGGGGACCCTTGTTGCCCTCTTTGCACCCCACGAGGGCGCTGGCCACCCCTGTGTTTATGTCAACAGAGCAGTCACTGGTGTGCCCCCCGGGGGGCCTGGTGCCCGTGGCCCGTTGTTTGTGTACCTCGTCTCGGTAGTGACCGAGGAACGGCAACGCCCGGGCTGGGTCTCTGGGGCAACGCGCTGTTGGGGTCCCAGCTGTCTGGGCACATAAACACCCACTCCATCAGCGGGATCCTGAGGTATCTTCTTTCACAGAGTGAGAATTTAAACCTTCCCCTGGTGAGGCTGCTATTTTCCACCAGCCCCTCTTGGCTTCTCTGCTCCCTTCCCAGTGAGGGCAACTCGGCAGCCAGCCGAGGCCCAAGGAATAGCCAGGCCTGACCCTGTGGCCTCCGCCTCAGCCACCTCCTAGACTCTCCCAGTGTTTTCTGAAATGGCCGTGGGCAATGGGACAGGGAGAGGCAGGCCACAGCCCAGCTCCTTCCAGACACAGGCACCAGGCGGAGGAGCTGGCACCTGCAGACAGACTGGGAGGATTCCCTTCTGGGTTTCCATCCCCACTCACCAGCTGTCTCTCTCCCTCTCTCTCTCTCTCTCTCTCTCTCTCTCTCTCTCTCACACACACACACACACACACACACACACACACACACACCCCAATTGTTCCCAGAGCCCAATCTCCTTGCAAGAACTCCTTCTCCCCCGGTCCCCTTCTTACCCCTCCTCCCTCAGATCCTGGCCTCAGGGGACCTGGTAGCAGTAGGGACTGAATGGTGAAGCACATAGCTATGCTCTCACTAGCTGTGTGACCCTGGGAAAGTCACTAAACCTCTCTGATCTCCATTTCCTCACCAATAAAATGAGGTTAATAACAGTGCCCACCCCAACATCTTGATGAGGAGTAAATGAGTTAATTTACAGGACCTGTTTAGAGAAGCATCAAGCCCCCGCCACCGCCGCCCCACCAGAGAGTTGGGCTGGTGTCAGCTCTCACTGCTACTGAATTCCAGGCAGCATAACCCAATGGGCAAAGCATAGAACTTGGAGGCAGACAGACTTGGGTTCAAATCCCAGCACCCCCATGGCCCCCAGTGAAATAAACAGATACCGTATTTCCCAGCATCCTTCTCTATAGAAGAGATGTATTGATAGAAACTTACTCAACAGTGTTAACACGGGGGTGGGGAGTGTCTGCACTAAAAAGAGGATAGTGGCAGCTGCAGGAGGAAGAGTCAGGCTCCTGGCACTGGATCCCCCAGATTAGCTGCTGCACTCTGGGGCCAGCAGGGGAAACTGGGCTGACTTGGAAAGGAGAGCCAGGGACGAGGCAGGAATTTGGGCCCCAGGAGGTGCCATAAATAGCCAGAGCGAGTCAGAGGGCCTCCAGGGAAAGGGGGGAGTTGGAAAGGAGCAGTGGAAAAGGAAGCTGTCAGTCATCGGTCCAGGGAGGGTCCGAGGCATTCTTCCAGGTGTCAAAGGTCAAAATGGACGTGGACAGGGTAGGAGCAAGGGATCACATCTTCAGAGGGGACCAGCTTGGGGACCCCCTCTGCACCATCTCCCAAGAGCCCTCAGAGGTGGAAATTTTGCAACACATGTTTCACCTCCACCTTTCAGGTCTTTGGGAACCTGCTCTGCTTCCTCCTCTTCATCCCTTTGATCATCTTGGAACAGACAGCAATGACTCAGCCTGCGTCACAGGCCAGAAAGGTCTGTCAAATCACCCAGAGATGCTAAGTGATTTGACCAGGATCACACAATGAATCGAGGGCTGAGATGGGGAGGGGAACATGGATTTTTTTTCTTCCTGCCAACCCAGGGTTCTACATGACAGCCAAGATATAAGAACCCATCATCTGGGAGAAAGTCATCCCCACAAGGGAAGAGTGAGCTGAAAGGATCCCTCCTCCCCACTTGTGTCCTGGCAAGATGTTTTTACTCTTCCTTAGTTGAAGCAAGCACATCACAGTAGCTGTGATGGGAAGTGGGAGACAATGCTTAAGAGATGCTTTCCTCAGAGCTAGCTGGATGCAGCCCTGGGAGGAAGAACCGAGGCTCAGGGAGTTCCCGTCATGGCTCAGCAGAAACGAATCTGACTAGCATCCATGAGGACACAGGTTTGATCTTTGGCCTCACTCAGTGGGTTAAGGATCTGGCATTGCTGTGAACTGTGGTGTAGGTTGCAGACACGGCTCGGATTCTGCATTGCTGTGGCTCTGGCGTAGGCTGGTGGCTACAGCTCCAATTCGATCCTTAGCCTGGGAACCTCCATATGCCTTGGGTGCAGCCCTAAAAAAAAAAAAAAAAAAGGAGGCTCAGAAGAGCTGGACATAAAATCTTGTGTGATCTTCTACAAACTGCTTCACCTTTCTGAGCTGCAGGTCCCCAACCTGCAAAATGCAGCTAATAATACACCTCCCTGTGAGACTGGCCTGAGGACCAAGGGCGTTAAGGCCTATCTGAGTGCCTGGATGCTCCCCCCCCCAACTCACATACAAGCTGTAAGGCCAGGGGGCTGCTCCTGGTGAGTCAGCACCTTCTCCTCTCTGTATTCTTGGTGTCTGCTACAAAAGAACCTGGCACGTAGGACCCTCGATAAATGTTGGGGGGTTTTGTTCTGGGGGCTTGGGGGCTTTTTTTCTTCTTAGGGCCAAACCTGCAGCATATGGAAGTTCCCTGGACAGGGGTCGAATTAGAGCTACAGCTGCCGGCCTATCCCATAGCCACAACAACACCCGATTTGAGCCACATTTGCAACCTAAGTCGCAGCTTCTGGCAAAAACGCCGGACCCTTGACCCACTGAGCGAGGCCTGGGATCAAACCTGCGTTCTCATGGTTACTAGTCAGATTCTTAACCCACTGAGCCACAACAGGAACTCAGATACATGTTGATCAAATAAAAGAACAAAATGAACTCTCTGCATTTAAATGTGGTGA
The DNA here is from genome assembly GCF_016906955.1 of Phacochoerus africanus. Taxonomy (NCBI): domain Eukaryota; kingdom Metazoa; phylum Chordata; class Mammalia; order Artiodactyla; family Suidae; genus Phacochoerus; species Phacochoerus africanus. The sequence continues at coordinate 37,583,584 of NC_062552.1, forward strand.
GTTTGTGTGATGATGTTGATAATAATAATAACGCATGTTTGCTATTAATCCACTATCACTGCCTTTTCTTGGTGGACACAGGCATGACTCCACTACCCTATGCCTGTCTCCCTTGGAAAAATACCTGAAAACAATAACCCCTGGATAAGAATGCTTTCAGTGATCAGCCTACTAGGTAAGGTGACCGTGTCATTTATTATTCTACACTGGGGCACTTTGAAAGTGAAAGGGGAGCCAGGAGCAATTATGCCTTGACAACTGATACAAACGATGACTATCCCGGGCAAACCAAAATGCTTGGATAGCTTACTTGTAGGGTGCCAGCATGCTCAGAACTCTCTGGAAAAGGGAGCTCCCAATCCTCCAAACCATCCTGACTCCTATGCTCTAGTCAGACCATGCAGAGGGCCCCCTACCTTCTCATCCTACCTCCCACCCCACTGGGAGCTGTGTTCAGACCAGTTCACCAATGTTCTTAGGTTTCAACCTCCAGGTGATCCTGACCCAGACTTCTGCTGCCCTGAGAACCTCCTAGAGTGTTTGCACTGCCCCAAACTGCAAATCAGCCAGTACCCTCCCAATGTCATTCCAGCTCAGGGATTATTCTAGGGACCCCTGTCATCTCTCAGTAGTTTCAATAGCTTATAACCTGTCCTGCTTCTGTTCTTTCTCACCTGTACTCTGTTCTCAACAAAGCAGCCTGGGTGATCTGATAAAAATATGTTGAATCAGGAGTTCCCATTGTGGCTCAGCAGTAACAAACCTGACTAGTATCCATGAGGACACAAGTTCGACCCCTGGCCTTGCTCAGTGGGTTAAGGATCCAGCGTCACCGTGAGCTATGGTGCAAGTCGCAGATCCGTCTCGGATCTGGCTTTGCTGTGGCTGAGGCATAGGCCAGCGGCTACAGCTCCGATTCAACCCCTAGCCTGGGAATCTCCATATGCCACAGGTATGGCCCTAAACACACACACACACACACACAAGAACCTTGGCTTTTTCTCTGAGTGATATGGGAAGCCATTGTCTTTGAATGGAGGAGACAAATGATCCAACTTTTTTTCTTTTTTTTAGTATCTTTAACCCACTGAGAAGGCCAGGGATCGAACCCGCATCCTCATTCCTCATGGATACTCGTCAGGGTCATTACCGCTGAGCCACAGTGGAAACTCCAGCGTCCACTCCCTTTGAGTAACAACCCACAGTTTCCTTCCCAATTGGCAGAACTTCCCGCCCCCCTGTCTTAGGACCCTCCTTTCCCAAACTCTGGCCTCCCCAACCAAACCGGCCTGGGTCTCTCTGCAACCGCCCAGTTCAACACAAACCTTGTCCTACTTAAACCCCCGAGAGAGTTTCCCAGCAAATACTCAGGCCACCCACCCTGGGTCCCTTCCACCATCTCCCCCAGGAAGCTGGGTGGGAAACAAAGGTGAAGGGGGAGGAGAAGGAAGAGCACAAGCAGCGTGTGAGCTGGTGCCTAGCGGCGAGCGAGAGCAGGCTGAGCTTTCCCACCTGCCAGCTTCCTGTCTTTGCTACTGATAAATAGGGGCTACTGAGGGCCAGATTTTCCATCCCCCCTTCCCTGCACCCACTGTCACTCAATTAAAAAAAGATAGAGGGAGAGGGCTTGGGGGAGGGGCCTCTGGCTATAAAGCCCGCGGCCGAGGGGACTGAGCACACTCGGCCTGGCCTGCGGGTCCTCTTCCCGTCGCCGACAGCCCCACGCCCAGGGCAGATTTAGCTGCTGACAGCTGCTTGGGACTCTGCCGCCAGGCCTTGGCCCAGACCCGCCGCCGCCGCCTCCCCTCTCCTCTCGGGGACTCCTGAGCACGGCCCCTCCATGGCCCAGAAGGAAGAGGCCGCTGCGGCTGAGGCACCTGCCTCCCAGAATGGTGAGGAGCTGGACAACCTGGATGACCCCGAGAAGCTGAAGGAGCTGATCGAGCTGCCGCCCTTTGAGATCGTCACGGGGTGAGAGCCGGCTGTGGGGGCACTGGCTGGGGACAGGCTGGCGGGACCTAGGATGGGGTCATCGTGTGGCAGCAGCCGAGAGCGCGCACCGCGGGGGCTGCAGGGGACACAGAGGCTCATCCCGCTTGGCTTCTCAGAGTGACATCTTGGACCCTCTAATGGGGTTGAGGGGGGAGCTCGGTGGAGACAAAGACCCAGAGGAGGAAATGGCCCCAGAGGCTTTCTGGTATTAGGGCGTCACCTACCTCTCAGGGTGAAGGTTACTTAGTCCCAGGGACCGTAGTAAGGACACAGGAGGCCAGTGGCGCCTTTCAAAGTGGCCCCAAAATACCTCCCCACTCAGCTTCTCTCTGCTTCTGAGCCGGCCTCTCCTCTACGTGTATGTCTCTCACTCTTTCCTTCAAGCTTCTCTCTGGCCTAGAAGATTCTAAGACAGGCAAGGCAGATCCATCCTCTCCCAAGCTAGAGTTAGAAGTGGTTTTTTTCTTTCTCACTGAGTCTTTGGGTCTGCCCAGGGGCTGTCCCCATCTTCCAGGTAACAGGGGCAGGGCCCAGAGCCTCTGAACAGAGAAGGGGTTCCACCACCCCTCAGTCACAGCCCAGAGGAACCAGGACCCAGAGCCAAGAGTCTTGAGGCCTCAAGGAGGGGGCTGCACACAGGGCACCTCTGGCTTGTCCAGATTATGCCAGGAATGAAACCAAGCTGTCTCTCTCCTCTTCCCTCTCTGTCCCTTCAGCAGAAGCTGCTGCTAAGTTGCTAAACAAAGAATCAGAAGGAGGAGTTCCCATTGTGGCACAGTGGAAATGAATCTGACTAGTATCCATGAGGATTTGGGTTTGATCCCTGTCCTCACTCAGTGGGTCGGGGACCCGGTGTTGCTGTGTGCTGTGGTGTAGATCACAGATGCAGCTCAGATCTGGTGTGGCTGTGGCTGTGGCGTAGGCCAGTGGATACAGCTCCGATTTGACTCCTAGCCTGGGAACTTCCATAAGCCACAGGTGCTGCCCTAAAAAAAAAAAAAAAAAAAAAAGAATCAGAAGGGACTGTGTGGGGTCCCAAGGATTCCTTCACCAGAGTCTGCAGCAAGGCCCATGGGCCACAGAGGGGCCACACACAGAGAAATTTCAGGCAGAAGGGAGGCCTGATGCCTTCAGGAGGCTGAGGGAGACGTGGGGGGCAATTGGGAGTTGCTCTGTGAGGCTGGGCAAGTGACTTTCCAGTCCTGGCTGCCCCTTTTTCCTTTGTAACATAAGGACATCACATTAGTTGATTCTGAAGGTCTCTTCCAGCTCAGATATTCCGGTTTCTCAGAGAACCTGAGGGATGTTCATCCTGGTGCCTGGAGTGAGCCTGCAGGTTAGAGCCTTGAGCTTACATTCGCCGACGCCCAACCAAGTAATGACCCCCTCATCCCAGGATTAAGGAAGCAATGGGGCTCAGATTAATACAGACACAGGGAGAGCCAAGGGCCACCAGACCAGGAGGTCTGAGATTCCAGTGGCTCTCTCTGGAAGGAGATGTTTTTTCTAGCATCTAAGCATGCTGGCCCATGCTGGCCTTAGTCACATACACAGGCGATTCACACCCACTCTGTGCACCGCTGTGATCTCCCCAGCACAGGGGACGGCCTGTCCACCACAGAATTAGAGTGTGTTTGTTGAGCTGAATGTGCTTTGGGGGCTCAGGGTGATGGGTTTTAAAAGATTAAATCCTCTGAGGCGTTCCATTGTGGCTCAGTCGGTTAAGAACCCAATGAGTATCCATGAGAATGTGGGTTCGATCCCTGGCCTCGATCAGTGGGTTAAGGATCCAGTCTTGCCCTGAGCTGTGGTGTAGGTCGAAGACTCGACTTGGACCTGGCGTTGCTGCAGCTGTGGTGTAGGGCAGTAGTTGCAGCTCCAAATCAACTCCTAGCCTGGAAACCTGCATGTGGTGCAGGTACAGCCCTAAAAAAAAAAAAAAGAAAGAAAGAAAAAGAAATGTAAAATCCATCAATCCTCTGATGTCACTTAGGCTCGCCCAGAGCTTTGTAATCCCTGCACATTTTCGCAAGCCCCAGCGCATTCAGCCCCAGCGCAAGGCCAGGAGAGGAGCTGTATCGACGCCACTCTACAGAAGGGGAACCTGACAGTCGAGGAGATGGAGTCTCAGCTCCAAGACCACAGAGCCAGTCAGCAGCAGATCTTCTGACTCTAGCCCGGCGTCCTTTCTGCTGGTCTCCGGAGCGAGGTGGTGAGGCTCCGAGGCCCCCCTGACCCAGGCAGGGCAGCCTTCTGGGCATTTCAAGAGCCGTTCAGGAGGGAGGTGGAGCCCTGGTGTGTTTCCCCAGCCACATGGAACAGCTGTGGAGATCTGTCTCCTGGGCCCCCCGGGTAAACAGACAGCTTAAAATAGCCCGGAGGTGCACGCTGTGTCTGTGCAGGGGCAGGACCTGGACGAGGGAACGGCTCTCCTCTCCCACACTCTCCAGGTGCCCTGGCGTCAAAGGGCCAGCAGGGGAGGGGTCCAGCCACACTGCCCTTAGACCCGGGGCCCCAGGCTAGAACAGCAGGTGGCTTTTCAGAAACTGTCTGAGGGGAGCAGCGATGTCTGCTTGTCCTGAGTCTGGTTTGAGTAGGGCACTCAGGATAGAAAGCAGACATAAGAACGTTTAAAATAACGTGGTAGAAAGTGCTAGAGAAAGGTCTAGCGCTGCAGCGGTGTGCCTGGCCCTGTTCTTGCCAGCTGAGACTTGATCGGGGCCTCTCTTACCAAGTCTGTGTTCAGGGGCCTCATGTTGGTTTCTTGAATTCGCCATAATGCCAGCATTTAGGAGAATTAGCAAATATTAGAAATCAGGGCTTTGGCGTTCCCATGATGGTGCAGCAGAAACAAATCCGACTAGGAAGCATGAGGCTGCGGGTTCGACCCCTGACCCAGCTCAGTGGGTTAAGGATCCGGTGTTGCCATGAGCTGTGGTGTAGGTCACAGATGCAGCTTGGATCCTGCATTGCTGTGGCTGTGGTGCAGGCCGGCAGCAGTAGCTCCGATTGGACCCCTAGCCTGGGAACCTCCACATGCCGAGGATGCAGCCCTAAAAAGCATAAAAAAGAAAAAAGAAATCAGGGCTTTAAACAAAATATGTAGGAGTTCCCTGGTGGCCTAGTGTTTAAGGATCCAGCATTGTCACTGCTGTGGCATGGGTCGCTTCTATGGCACAGTTTCCATCCCTGGCCCAGGGAGCCACCAAAATATTCTTCGGTGAGCACTGTGTTAAAGCAGCACAGCACTGACAAAGAGCCCCTCGGAACAGGAGCAGAAGAGCAGAGCAGAGATCACATTTGGTAGTTTAGCTTAAGGGCTGAGATCTGAGGCCCAGCCTCCATCAGTACTGGGTTTGATTTCGTTGCACAAAATCTGAGAGGTTGGATCACTCAACCTGTCTTTCAGATGAGGACAGAGGGAGAAAAACTTGCCCAAAGCTAGTGGATGAAGTAAGATGTAAACCCCAAGACTGTCTGACTCCAGATTGCACATTACATCTAAAAAAATCATATAGGAGTTCCCGTTGTGGTGCAGCGGAAACGAATCCGACTAGGAACCATGAGGTTGCAGGTTTGATCCCTGGCCTCACTCAGTGGGTTAAGGATCCGGCGTTGCTGTGAGCTGTGGTGTGGGTCACAAATGCGACTCGGACCTGGCATTGCTGTGGCTCTGGTGTAGGCTGGCAGCTGTAGCTCCGATTGGACCCCTAGCCTGGGAACCTCCATATGCTGCCGGTGTGGCCCTAAAAAGGACAAAAAAAAAATAGCTAAAAAAAAAAAAAGCCATAGAGAGGAGTCAATATTCAGTAAGTATTTTCTGAATAGGAGTCCTTTATTTACTGCCTATTTTCCCCAGAAGTAGTCAACCTCCTTGGGGACATGGACTCTGCCTTTCAGGGGCTTTCTCCCTGCACCCAGGATGGTACCCAGCTGCTAAGAGGTACCCAATAAATATTTGTTGAATGAGTGTGTGAACGAATGATGAGCATCTCCTGTGGGACAGGCTCTCTGCCAGGCGTTGGGATAGGGAATTAATTGAGGGGAGGGCCTCCAAGGAGAGAAGAGATCTGGCAGCACCAGGCTGAGAAGAGGATTCCACTGGTTGGCACCTGCCTCTGAACTCAGCATGCTTGAGGGGAGCTCTGGGGCCCCAGAGCGGGCTGTTTCCCCATCTCTCCACCCCAGTGATGAGTGACCGAAGCCCCACCTGGCAGCACCCCTTGCTGTGTGTGTGTCTCTCTAGTTATGTTGCATGTGGTTTTACATAAAGCTGAACCTACCATCAAAGGGGTTATTCTGGAACAGGGATGAATGGCACAGGCAGTGAGTCTCCTTTCAACCACTTCTTAGGCCACCAGTAGTTTACTCCCCACCACGTGAGGATCAGAGAGGGGAGGCAGGGTTCAGAGGAGAAGGGCTGGGCGGGGAGTGAGGGGCTTTTGATGGCACGGTTGATGCCGTGGCCCCTCACCCCTCACCTGCACTCGGGAGCATGCTGGGAGGTTTGTTTCATAAAGAACAGAAGGCAGCCATGACTCTGGCCACGCTGGGCCTGCCCTGAGGGTTGGGGGAAGGCTGCAGAGATGGGGTTTTCTCAGGGAAACAGGGCGGGCTCAGGGATTGCCAGGGGCGGAAGCCCACCCAGGGCTGCCAATCAGGAGCCAGCAGTCCATCAACCCCCGCCTTAGCTTGCAGAAGTCAGGCCATTAGAACTCTCTGCTTCCCTACACTTCTGCTTCTGATGATGCTCCCTCCATAGTGGTCTGAAAAGGGGAAAAGGAAGCAAGGATAATTAGTGTTCAGTTATTTTCCATCTGAAAGGCATTTTTTTTAGGGCCACACCCATAGCATATGGAAGTTCCCAGGCTAGGGGTCTAATCGGAGCTGTAGCTGCCAGCCTACACCACAGCCACAGCAACACAGGATCCAAGCCATGTCCGAGACCTACACTACAGCTCATGGCAACGCCAGATCCTTAACCCACCGAAGGAGGCCAGGGATAGAACCGGCGTCCTCCTGGATACGAGTTGGGTTCGTTAGCCACTGAGGCACAAGGGGAACCCCCTGAAATGCATATTTTGAATTGGATATTGTCCTCCCTAATGCACGTCCACCCTTGATAGTGCAGCTTTCAGGCCGAGCCAGGCAGAATGTGTGTTGGGTGTGGCCAGGGCGCACACAGATCTTCTCCATCTTTGAACTGCTAGTGAACAGCACAGTGCTAGGATCACTGAGAGTGTTCGATAAACAGTAAATGGAGGGTTGTGTGAGATTTGGACAATAAAGTTAAGACGGATGTAGGGTTTCTCCAATATCATAAATAAATGTGATGTATAAGTAAAAAAAAAAAAAAAAAAAGAAGAAGAAGGAATAAAAAAGAAAAAGGGAAAAGGAAACCGAAATGGGTAATTCTGCCTCTTTCAAGCAGGTCATGAAAGGTGTAGTGAGAAAAGCGGAAACTAGTCAACACTCCGTTGCCTGTGATTAGGCTTTCCTGCTATGGATGATCTGGGGGCAAATGTTTTCATTTCAGTCTGGCTTCCACTGCCCTCCAGGTTCCTTCCTTTAACTGTCTAGATTTATGCTTAGGAAATGCACATTTTTTTTAATGCAAAAGTGAGAAAAATACATATATATATTACATTGACTCACACCCCTTCTCCTTTCATCAAGCAGGCCTTCTTCCCAATTGTTCCTAGCTATGAGGATTCTCGGTTTCCTGCCTAGAGAATTTCAATGCCCAGAAACCAGAGTCTAAGCAGCTGAGGGGGGATGGCCTTGTTTGTAGAAAGCATGAGGTAGCGATGCTTAAAGAGGTGCTGGGAGGAGTTCCCTGGTGGTCTAGTGGTTATGACTTGGAGCTTTTGCCGCTGTGGCCCGGGTTCAATCTCTGGTCTGGAAATGGAGATGCCAAAAATCAAGCCACTGCACGCTATAGCCAAAAAGAAAAAGAGAGAGAGAGAGGTTAGACATTATTGGCTCCTGACTTTGTGGGAATTTGTTATAGCAGCAATAGAAAACTAAATTAGGGAGTTCCTGTTGTGACTCAGAGGCTTAAGAACCTGACTGGTATCCATGAGGATGTGGGTTCAATTCCTGGCCCCGCTCAGTGGGTTAATAATCCAGTGTTGCTGTGAGTTGAGCAGTGTAGGTCACAGATGGGGCTCAGATCTGGCCTTGCTATTGCTGTGCCTGTGGTGTAGGGTGGCAGTTGCGGGTCTAATTCAACCAAAACCTGAGAACTTTCCTATGCCACAGGTACAGCCCTAAAAAGCAAAAAAAACCCCAAAACTAAAACAAAGCCTCCCTTAGAAATAAACATTATCACTTAAAATAAACATTTCATCCTATTTCTTCTTACACAACATATTATGTGTATATGCTGCATTATGGTAATGTGTATATATACATATATATATATATATTATTTTTTTTAAGAGGTGTTGGGAGTGGGTAGGAATTATACTGTGGGCTGCTGTGCTTGAACGGGAGACTGAGTCCAGGTAAAGAAGTTTGCCCTCACCATCTCTCTCTCCTGACCACCACTCTAATATATGCCTGTGGACGAACACACACATACACACGCCACTTTAGCAGTAAAACATCTGCTGGGGTTAAGAGCAAAGGGCTATAATATAAATAGCTACGGTACTCAGGCATAGCACGCTACGGGAAAAATAAAAGATGTTTGTGGTTATCTACACACTCACAGTCACTACTGCCTTCCTTCCCCTAGAGGCATAGCGGTACTGACCTCTTCTGTGATTCTAGCATATCCCCCAAGATGGCCATATGGTCTAGCTCTCTGGAGCTATTTCAAACCTCTGCCACCTCTGTTCTCCTGATGCCCCTCCAGGTTCGGGCTGTTTCAGTCTATAGGAAGCCCAAAGAACTGCATTCAACCTTTATGCTCCTTCTGCGAGACCAAAAACCCTACTGAGAAGCCAGGCAGGCTCAGTCTCTGAGCAAGCCCAAGGAAAGCCTGAGAGCCGAGACCTTCCAGGACTTTCCTCTGCCCCTGGAACGCACTTCCCTTCTGAGGCGCCCAGTCCAGAAGGCCCCGCGGAGGGGCAGGGCAAACTATGGGGCTGCTGGGCCAAGGGGTTGGAAACCAGTATTTATAGAGAGACGGATGTTCTTCCTCTCTCTGGAGTTTCCGGTGTCTCTGGGTCCTCTTCCCTTGCCTAGAGAAGAAGAGGAGGGGCTGAGAGAAGCTTCACTTGTAGACCATCCAGCCAACCTCCACATCACATGCTGGGCCACTCCTGTCCTCTAGCTGGGCTGTACTTGGCAGAGTTGGAGCAATACTTTGGGGTTTCCACAAGGAAACCTGAGGGACCACACAGGCAGCTATTGCCAAAGTCTCCAAGCCAACCGGGCAGCCATGAATCCTTCCAAGAGTTTCACCTGACAACCCATCATACCAGTGGCTCTGGATTAGATTTCAGGACAGGGTGTAGTCTGGCAAGAGGCCTTGAATTGCAAGAAAAGGTGATCTCTGTGCTTCTCGGGAGAAAAAAAGCCACTCCAGGAAATGAAGGGATCATTTAGCGAGTGGTCTGGTGGGGTGAGTTGAACTAGGGAGAGCTTGGTTATAAATGTCTTCCCAGCAGGGATTGAAAGAGGAGAGGGGGAACCATCAGGCCATCTATTCTCCCCAAATGTTAAGTAAATAATAAACACGTCCACTCAGGGACAGAGGGACTTAGAGAGCTAAATATAGTACCAAAAGGAATCCCAGGGCTTGGTCCCCAAACACATCTATCTCCCCAGTGGAAATTGAACCTGACAGCAGGGAACATGGAAACCTGGGTGGAGAAAATTTGGTGATGGGGGAGGGGAGGACTGCAGGGAAACAGCTCAGGTCTACCCGCCTCTTGGGCACCTGCTGCTCATCCCTAAGAAGCCAAGGGGGATACCAGGGATCGCCCTGCAGCCCAGGGAGCGGGGTGACCTCTCTGAGGGGAGGAAAGGTGCAGAGAGAAGCAAGAGCAGGGTAAGCAGTTGCTATAGGATATCTTCCAGGGCAAGCACAGAGATTACATTTTGTTAAAAAGAAAACATTCAGCCTCTCCAGCTGGTACTCATCCTCTCCTTCCAACCTTTTCAATCTCTCCTGTTAAAACCTCTTCATTCTTCTTGTCCTTCAAAGCTGCACGAATCTTCCCGGTTTTAGAAAAACACCCACAGACACATAAAGATAAAAACAGTCTTCGACTCTGAGGATCTCTCCAGCCCCTCTCCTTTTTCTCGCCCTTTCTTTTTCTTTTTTGGCCATGGCCTACAGTGGCTTGACGTGGGATCTCAGGTCCCAGACCAGGGATTGAACCAGGGTCGCAGCAGTGAAAGTGCTGAATCCTAACTACTAGCTCACTAGGGAACTCCCTCGCTCCTTCTTATTACTACTATATTTTTTTCAAACCTGGGCTTTTTCTGCTGCTTTCATTTCCTAATCATCCCTCTCTCCTTGAAGCCACTGGACATATTCATCACCAAGTCTAGTGCCCTAAGAAACCAAGTGGGCTTTCTAAATATTGGGCTTTTCCCCAGCTTCACTCTCTCTGCCTAAAGCCACCACAGGACTCTTCCGTGGACCTCACTTTCACGATAGCTGTCTTTATTCAGGAACCTGTAACAATTCTCTATTGCCTCCTGGATCAAGGCTAAACTTTCAAGAACCTTGTGTCCTCCACTCTACCTCTTCTTTTTAGCAGTTCTCTACTGTTTTGAGATGTTATTGACATCTTCTCTGTCCAGCTAGAATCTAGCTGCTAGATTAGAAGCATCTGGAGGGCAGGGTCCAAGTCTTTTATGATTTTGAAATGAGTCCACATGACATACATGCTAACTCATATCAAGGAATCCTCAGGTCATCTGGCCTCAAAGATCAAACATTCTTGACCACTTATGTGACAACCCTTCCTTCACTTGAGGGGAAAGACAGGCTTGAGAAACTGTCCTTGGGAGAGACTGGGACTGCAAGTTGTAGGCCACCTCATGCCTGAGCTGTCACATACTCGAATGACAAGGGGAGAAATGAAGGCATGAAATGTTCTGTACAACCTTTGCCTTGCTCTGTCAGGAGAAGTTTTACATGCTTGCTACTTTGTAAAATTATTTTTTATTTTGTCTTTTTAGGGCCACATGGTGGCATATGGAAATTCCCAGACTAGGGGTCGAATTGGAGCTGCAGCTGCCGGCCTACATCACCGTCACAGCAACGCAGGATCCCAGCGGCGTCTGTGACCTACACCACAGCTCATGACAGCACCAGATCCTTAACCCACTGAGCGAGGCCAGAGATCGAACCCACGTCCTCATGGAAGCTAGTCAGGTTTGTTAACCACTGAGTCACAACAAGACTCCTACAATTATTATTTGAATATTGCTTTTCCAACCTGGGCACATATCAGAATCATCTGGAGCACTTTAAAAAAAGCAGACTTTGAAAAACTTATGGTTACCCAAGGGGACAGGTTGGGGAGGAGATGGGAGGGATGGACGGGGAGCGTGGGCCTGGCATATGCACACTGAGGTATATGGAACAACTGGCCAACAGGAACCAGCTGTATACCACAGAGAACTCTACCCAGTATTCTATGATAATCCATGTGGGAAAAGAATCAGAGAGAATAGATATGTGTATGTGTATGACTGGGTCACTTTGTTGTACAGCAGAAATTATCACAGCCTTGTAAATGAACTATACTTCAATACAACTTTTTAAAAAAATAAAAAATGAAAGAATCCTGATGCCTGGCACAACACTGTAAGTCAACTATATTTTAATTAAAAACTAAAATAAAGAAATAAAAATGCTCATACCTGGCACAGCATTGTAAATCAACTATAATTAAAAAAATAAATAGGGAGTTCCCGTTGTGTCTCAGCGAGTTAAGGATCCGACATTGTCTCTGTGAGGATTCAGGTTTGATTCCTGGCCTTGATCAGTGGGTTGAGGATCTGGTGTTGCTGTGGCTGTGGCATAGGCTGATTCGATCCCTAGCCTGGAAACTTCCATAAGCCACAAGTGCAGCCATAAAAAAAATTTTTTTAATTTAATTTAAAAAATAAAACAAATAAAAATGCTGAAGCCTGGTCCCCCTCCAGATGTTCTGATTTATTTGGTTTGCTCAGGGGCCTGAGAACAGATATTTGTAGAGTCTTCTAGGGGATTCTAATTAATGTACAGACAGGCTAAAGAGCCACTGATTACAAATTAAAATCAAAGGCTCTAAGGGGAGTGGAAGAGGTTCAGAGGGAAAAGGCAGAATCTTGAGGATGTTATCCAGTTATGTGCCTGACCCCTTGTCATTAGACCCTAGTGTAGGAGTTCCCATTGTGGCTCAGTGGTGACAAACCCCACTAGTATCCATGAGAACACAGGTTCGATCCCTGGCCTTGCTCAATGGATTAAGGCTCTGGTGTTGCCATGAGCTTTGGTGCAGGTCACAGAAGCAGCTCGGATCTGGCATTGCTGTGGCTGTGGCATTAAGCCAGTAGCTGCAGCTGCGATTCTGCCCTTAGCCTGGGATCTTCCACATGCTGCAAGTGCAGCCCTAAAAAAAAAAAAAGAACCTAGTGTAAGATCAGAAACTTTGCTGGATGATCTGAACCTGGACAAAAAGAACATTTTCAAGCACCTTATTAAAATAAACGCTGGCAAGAGTAGAGCTGGCATTCTATAAAATAATCTGTTCATTTTTTTTTTTAAACCAAAGTAAGAGACAACTTAATTTGTCTCTTGGCATAAGATCTATTCACATTTTCAAATGAAAAGTACATAACGATGAGAAAAAAAAAGAGTCACTGATTTAGAAGTGTGTGTGTGTGTGTGTGTGTGTCTGTGTGTGTCTGTGTGTGTGATGGGCATGAGGGTGGAGGGTTTGGAGACCGGTCCTAATAGGGTGTCCTGGATGCATGCCTCCCTCCACATTCTTCCCTCTCCTTTAGATAGAAACCCTTCTGGATCCCTACCTGCCTTTTCATCACGGCTGTTAGCGCAGGCGAGGTATCCAGGAGTCAATGTGAACGTATCTCCGAGGTACTGCACTTGGAAAGCTGGACTCCAGGCTAGTCCTAGAACCAGAACTCATCATTCCCTCTCCTTCTCTGTGCCTTTGTCTCCTCGACCCGCAGGGAGCGGCTGCCTGTCAACTTCTTTAAGTTTCAGTTCCGGAATGTGGAGTACAGCTCCGGGCGGAACAAGACCTTCCTCTGCTACGTGATCGAAGCGCAGAGCAAGGGAGGCCAAGTGCAGGCGACGCGGGGGTACCTGGAGGATGAGCACGCGGCCGCCCACGCGGAGGAAGCCTTCTTCAACACGATCCTGCCCGCCTTCGACCCGGCCGTGCGCTACGTGGTCACCTGGTACGTGTCCTCCAGCCCCTGCGCGGCCTGCGCGGACCGCATCATCAAAACCCTCAACAAGGCCAAGAACCTGCGCCTGCTCATCCTGGTGGGGCGGCTCTTCATGTGGGAGGAGCCCGAGATCCAGGCGGCTCTGAGGAGGCTGAAGGAGGCCGGCTGCAGGCTGCGCATCATGAAGCCCCAGGACTTCGAGTACGTCTGGCAGAATTTTGTGGAGCAAGAGGAGGGCGAATCCAAGGCCTTTGAGCCCTGGGAGGACATTCAGGAGAACTTCCTGTACTACGAGGAGAAGTTGGCGGACATCCTCAAGTAGGCGGACTGGGCCCAGCCTCACGTGAGTCGTGGCACCAGCGCTCTTTGCGCTGTTAACTTGGGTGGAAGGTCAGGCGGAATGAGTGCCCCAATTTTCCTCTGAAAGGATCTCTTTCATTTCTCTGCTTGTGGTTGGTTGTAAAAACATTCTTAGAAGATCCCCCCTTCCTTTCTCTTTCCTCTAAATGCTTCTCCCTAAATCCTTTTCTCTTCTTCCCCTTTGTAGTTAAACTGTCCCCATAACTTGGAGTGCCCAAGGGTGGCAGGAATCAGGAAGCTTTAATGAGACAGAATGACTTCCTTAGTAAGACTCCAATGGCCCAAGGACCTGTTACTGAACAGCAGAGATATTTCAGTCCCCTAAGCATGTCCCCATGTCCACCTGTCCAGACTTACTAACTCTGGTCACATTCTAGATGCCCTGCCCCCACCCCCATCTGCAGTCTTACCATTTCATTTCTCTGTAATGCAAGTTTTTCTTTCTTTAAGGGGCTTTTTTTTCTTCTTCATTTTTCAGTACTTTTGAAAGTCCCCAAATGGATTTGTCATCAACTTTTTGGAGGCCAGAGATAGTTTCATGTTTTCAATGGTTCTGCTTTGAGGGAGACCAATAATTGCTGGGTGAATGTATAAGAACATTTCTCTTATGTTGAGGAGGCCTCAGCAGAATTTGCAGAAAAATGGGGATTATAAATACAGCAACAAGTTCTTCTATAGTGGAATGTTTAAAGGGTTAAGCAGATGTTTGTAAATTAGGTAGCAGCTCCCAAGTAGCCTCCTACAGATACTAAGATGTGGTAGAACTGGAAGTAAAGATTAGCTATTTAAGCAAATAATTAGGACACAATTAAGGCCAATTTGGCCTCTTGCTGAGGGTAAATTAGACTCTCAGAGAACAGGCCGATTGCCCTCAGGAAAGAGGGTAAAGGATCCTTTAGTATCTCCTTTTGAATTTGGTCTGATCTACTTTGCTCCCCCAGAAGTGCTGTAACTGAGTCCCTTTACAAGACCTGAGTTACTGATCGAAATTTTCTGGTAACAGAGAAAGGGTCTTCACCACCCTCGTACCCAACTTTAATTCTGGGACAACTCACATATTAATAACACAGGAAAGCAGCATGCTTCCTTGAAGATATGACATTTATTTTGGGTGTCTCTCACTCCTAATACTCTGAAGAGAAGATGTCCCTTTATGGACACACGCTGGAAATATCAGTGTTTCAGCGCTTGATGTCAGCAGGTGTTTGCTATTAGACATGCCCACAGGGTGCCTGATCCTTCTCCAGCTGAGCAGCCGCCAGTCCATGAAGACCCCATGTTCAGCCATTTCGTACAAAAAGCAGGACCCATTCACTGAATTCAGTGAGACTATGGTTGGATATGCCACGTGATGCTTTGTTCACACAAAAAAGGGAGTGTATTTTCAGAGGTCACCCTTGGAACTGTAGTAAGAGTTCCAAGGGTGACCTCTGAAAATACAAAATTAACTTTTAAATTCCTTGAAGATTTTATTAGCATGGGGACAGTCACTGTAATTATAAAACCTACACAGATTCTGTGGAATGTTGGCTGGTACTAATTTGAACTCTAGGATACTTTCTTCTTAAATATCTTTCAGAGTCATGGGCCACTTCTTCCAGCTGCCAAGCTAGCAAGACCTCAAAGATGTGTGTGTATGTTTTCCATTAAGTTAAATAATTAAATGGCTAAATCTGCTATAAAAATTAAGCATTTCAAGGAGGATTAAAAAGAGCTTTTAATTTTGGCTAATTGAGAGTTGTATTTTATGCTAACCTAAACAGAAGTAAAATAGATAAACCAGTTTGAGGGAAAAGTCCATTTCTAAGTCAAATTATTTTCCAATAAAATGTTATTGGACATGTTCCACACTAGAAGCTTCCTTCCATTAGTGTACATAACTGTATCATCTGGACCCATTAACATGCTTCCCTGTACTCTATTTGAGTTCCTGAAGGGAAAGGTTAAAATGTACCAAGTTTAAAAAAAAAAACAAAAAAAACTGGCATGAAATCAAGTTGTAATCTAAAAGCCCCAAAGAGCTCTGCTTAATTAAAACACTCAAGAAATAAGCATTTGTTAAAGAAAATTTGCCTCCTAGTTCTTATTTCATCTTTCTTTCTTTATTTATTTATTTTGTCTTTTTGCTTTTTCTTGAGCCACTCCCGAGGCATATGGAGGTTCCCAGGCTGGGGGTCTAATCAGAGCCACAGCTGCCAGCCTACACCAGAGCCACAGCAACGTGGGATCCAAGCTGCATCTGTGACCCCACACCACAGCTCACGGCAATGCCAGATCCTGAACCCACTGAGCAAGGCCAGGGATCGAACCCGCAACCTCATGGTTCCTAGTTGGATTCGTTAACCACTGCGCCACGACGGGAACTCCTCTTATTCTATCTTTAAAAAAAAACGACGGAATAGGATTTAACCATATATTTAACTTGAGAACAGAATTCAAGCAGCTCTCTCTCTTGGGGTGTCCTCGGTGTGACCCATACCAAAACAGGAGTGAAAACAAACCCAGTCCTAAGTAGACCAGATATCAGAGGAGACAGTGGAGTTGACATGCGGGCACTTGCTGGGGAAGGCACACAGAAGGCCTAGCTCAAAAAGAAAACTCTTTTGTTTGGGGCCAAAGGGGCTCTCAGTAATATGCTTTGTCTTCTTACTAAGGTCGGCCTGCTGCCAAGAGACAGCAATGACACATGTGGCCATCTGGGACGTGCCTGACTTCCCAATAGCACTTGGAGCTGGACAACATTCAACACCAACCAATCCTACTGCACAAGGCCCTCAGAGGACTCCAAATACACTTATGCTGTAAATCATTGACGCTGCGCCTCTCTCTCTAAGGCTGCTCTTGGGAAAGAGGCAAGCGAGCTGAGAGGAGAGAAATGGCAACCACACACGGGCACCAGGCATCCGTGGGGCTGAAGGTCCTCCTTATTCCCCTGACTGGGCTGCTTACGGCAAAAAGCCTCAAAGATGTGCAAAGTCTGCACATCTTTGAAATATGTCCAGAAATGCATCCGATGTTAAGTTGGGGTTGTTTTTTTTTTTTAAAGAAAAACAGCAACATTAATAAAAAAAAGGTGGTGTGGTCTTTCTGTGACCAGCTTTTTTAAGGAACTTGGACATTTAGGAATTACTTTGGACAGTGAGCAAGTCTTGGGAATAGGGCTGTCCCAGGCCATGAACCAAGCCTAAACAACACATAAAGGGGGAGGAAGACTTAAACCAGGACTTGCCTGGGTAACACAGGATGTGCCAACTCTCCCATCCACACTTCACACCTTGGTCTTGACCTTCATAAAATATTTTCTTCCAAGATCACTTGTAAATGAGTGTCTTTTCCGTCCTCTGGAGACAAGGACTATGGCAGAGGATGGGACAAAAGGCATTGGAAATGCAGTATAAGGTATATAAACAACCCCGACTGCCAATTCATAAGCACTTAGCCTTTTGATTAAAGCGGAGAGGGTGAGAAGTATGATTTCTTTTTTTTTTTGTCTTTTTGCTATTTCTTGGGCCGCTCCCACGGCATACGGAGGTTCCCAGGCTAGGGGTCGAATCAGAGCTGTAGCCACCAGCCTATGCCAGAGCCACAGCAACGCAGGATCTGAGCCGTGTATGCAACCTACACCACAGCTCACAGCAACGCCCGGATCGTTAACCCACTGAGCAAGCGCAGGGACCGAACCCGCAACCTCATGGTTCCTAGTCGGATTCATCAACCACTGCGCCACGACGGGAACTCCAACAAGTATGATTTCAATGTCTGGATACACATCATGTAAGAGCAGTCAGTGTGTGGTCCTTGATGGTGATGGTGTAGGATGATGTCAAAAGTCTCATTTCTTAAAAGGTTTGAGTCCTATGTAGAAGCAAGTTTTCACACATGACTTTCTGGGTGTTTGCCAAATTCTAACTAGGTTTCCAAGAATGTATTCATTCCAATTATCAGGCCATGTCTCCTTTCCCCAGGCTCCAAGTGTGATAAGTCATCGGAATTTGACCCCAAGACTATCAGCAAATGACAAAGCACTTTATCACAACCCAGCTGAAATCCACTCACAGCCAGACCTCTCCAAGAGGTTTTGTTAAGAGACATGAGTGAGGCTCAAGTTCCATGGAAAAAAATTAACCCTAATTCCTTTAAATGTAGAAGCAGTCAAGAAAACTAGTGTTTTTACCCAGTGTTAAGATTTATTTGCATAGTGAAGCAAAACACTCTTAAGTTTCCTCTTATCACCCCACTCTCATTTTTAGTTTTGTATAGACCTCCTCTGTCTTTTTTCCCCCTCAATTATACTCTATGTATGTGGACAAATACAGAGCTTCATGAAGAGCTTAGTCTAAACGTTTGATAATGAATCTGCACCAGCACTGTCCCTGCCCCAACACTTGAGAACTCGTCTGTTACACATGGAGATACAAAAGAAGTGAAATACTTTCTGAAACTGCTGCCTCCTATCAGGCTGAGATGCGATAAGAACACAAGTCTAAAGTACAAAGATTATATTTAACCAGTGCTTTCCTGGTGTTTCAACAAGCCTCTTCTAGAATCTAGATCTTTTACACTTGGGAAAGCAGCAAGTCCCATGTCAGACCCAGAATTCACTCTAGGGAGAAAATCAATAGTAAGTCTGTCAATGTGAACTCTTAACACCACAGTAAGTGGAGGAAAAAAACAATTCCACTGGTTTTCCCCGTATCTCTGATACTGAACCACTGACTAAATCCAAAACCTTCTTCTTCCACCATGACATCAAGAGTGGACAAAGCCCTACTCTCCCAGCTTAGAGGAAAAGGGGATTAACATTTACTGTTCTTGATCCCAGCTACTACACATCAGAATCCTCTGGAGCTGAAAAACACAAAGAAACCTGGCCACTCTCCCCCAGCCACATTGCCAAATTTGAATTCTGGAGAAAGTGGATGTTTATTTTATTTTTTAAAAGATTCACATGCATTTTGTTGACCACTGATTTACTGAGTCATTACTCCACACGAAGAACTTTGCCAGGTATTTCACCTGTTTCATGATTAACTTCAGACAGGTTCAATCACAGAAACTATGCAGTGGGAAGAAGAGAGCATGAGTTCACCGTGGGATTAGGAAAGGCTGCCTTTCCAGCATGCTGACCCACATCAACTGCCCATCCCAAGGTCTTATTTCTCACCTTGCTAATCTCCCCACCAGAACCACTATCTGACTCCTCCAAATTGAGTTACAGGTGAATCCTCCACTGCCCAAGTCCAGAACATAGACCTGTGCAGGGAACCTCACTGCCCCCACCCCCTGCCCAAGATATTTATGTTTCCATTCTTGTCACCACAAATCCCCTGTTAACAACATAAAACTCTTTTCTGTAATTTAAACAAAACCAAACCCATAATTCTCTCCTAGGGTGAATGTGATGACATAAGGATAATACCAAGTAAGTGCACAAATGACCAAAGATGCAAAATAATTGAAATGTCCATCCTCCCTGAAATTTCTCTTAAACAGCAGAGAAGTAGAAGCAATGCTGCCACCTAGTGGCAAGCCACACAAATCAGGTAGCATCCCAAGACAGGAGTCCTAGACCCAACTTTTGGTTTCCCTGTCTAATATCAGGCCATCTATTCCTTACCTTCCTGAAAAAAAAACCCCACAATAATAATAACCAGTAATATTTCCCAAGCAGTCCCTCCTCCAGAGTCCCAGTCCAATCATGAGAATACAACAACCCAAGTCTGGCTTTTGTCACAGACGACTTCACATGAAACTTTCCTCTGACCATTTTAAAGTCAGTTTGCTCAATCCTATGGCCTGTTACAGATGACACAGGAGGTGGGCACATCCAAAATGGTCATCTGTTCAGAGTGTGTACACAGTGATTCTGATATCCGTTGCATCAAACACCTCCTCAATCATCGCAGATACATGTTCCCATTGCAGACGGTCAAGACCACACCCAATCCTGAAAAAGACAAAACATTCCCACTAGTTGTGATGAGGGCACCCAGGAAGTCGCACCTTCCCTCTTCCTTTAGGCTGCATCCATCTAAAGCCAGAGGACAAATTACCTGGTCTCACACCTACAGGCAGCCATGGAGGGAGTTTGGAAATTAATTCCTACTGTGAGTCTCCTAAGGCTGCTTCCTAGACAGCCCTAACATCCAACAGCTGTCAGTTCTCTTTTGTCTAATAAATTACCACTTCCCAATTATTTCAGGCTACCTTTAGCAATATATAATTCTGCTGGGACACAGAAGAATTCACTATCCTTCTATTTCTACTAACAAAAACAAGTTCTGGGTGGATGGGAAAAGGTTGGTATTTTCCAAATACAGTTATGATAATGGAACTTTAAGAAAGATAAAAAGAAGAATGACAAAGGACAGAATCTCTGCAAACAGGAAGTCAAGGTGGAATGCTGGGAAATGCCAAGCTGATTGTAATTCAGTTCTTTGCAACACCCTGGTGAGAAACCTCAATCAGCCCATAAAACTCTTATTATCTGGCACCTCTCTCCCAGGATGTTTCCTTATTGACCCCCAAGAGGGGAAAAAAGAGGCTTAAAATTGCTAATTTCATATAAATGTGGCAAGTTCCTGAAAAAAAACTGGGATTTTAAAAAATGAAAAGCAAATAGTTTCTGGTACAAAAACCAGAAATACATTAAAGACCAGGCACGTTAAGGGTCCCACACCCACAGTGGTAAGTAATTTGGGGTGTGGAATAAACCTGCCTTCACGGTCAGCACTGACTCAAAACCAGTCTGACAGGAAGATAAGAAGGGACCCCAAGCCTACTACAGTAAAGGAAACAAAGGGCAATATCTAGGATCTAAGATGTTACAGCAGGGTCACATCCTCTGGCTACTATCCACACTGAACACAAACAGCCTTGGCCTAAGATCTGACAAGTGGTTTACTGATAATTTTTAAATGTTTTGAAATTTGTCCACTTTTAAGTCAATCTCTTGCGTTAAGCTTTAAGTCATTTGTCTTTGAATAAAATGGTAAACCCCATTAATCAAGTCTCCATTTAGGGGCCTGGATTTCTTTACCTGGGCATGGAGAGGTCAGTGACTCCATTCTTCAGACAATGGGACTTCATGGCCTCTAAACTCTTCTGCAAGTTCTCATAAGTTGGCTTGTGTGAAGCCCTCTTCTTTGTAATCTGAGTATAAAGAACAAATTCAAATGTTCATTAGTCCAAAAGGATAGCCAAAGAAAAGTCATCCCATTCTCCCAACATCCTGATAATTAAAACATTTTAAGTATATTTTTTATAGAATAGTCTTGAGCAGTGATAACAAATGTCATAACTTCTCAGTTATGAAAGGTCCTCAGGAAAATCCATTAAATAAGGCCTGAGAAACCCAGACACTGCCATAAAATAATCTTTACTTTTCCCAAGAAACCCAGGAGATTAGCAGGTGTACCTATTGTCTATTGTTTCAAAGCAACGTAGGTGAAAGTTTTTGTGCCACTTCCAAGAGATAAGCTGCATGTGTGTAACAAGGAAGAACCCACAGCACCTAAAAATTTCCTGTTAAGTCTATTTATTTAGAAACTGCACATGCCTTTTTTTTTTTTTTTTTTGGTGCTCTTCAGGGCGGCACTCACAGCACATGGAAGTTCCCAGGCTAGGGGTCTAGTGAGCTGCAGCTGCCAGCCTACGCTACAGCAACACCAGATCCAAGCTGCGTGACCCACACCACAGCTCACAGCAACACCGGATCCTTAACCCACTGAGCAAGGCCAGGGATCGAACCCACAACCTAATGGACACTAGTCAGATTTGTTACTGCTGCACCACAACAGGAACTTTTTGTTTCTAAAAGAAGAGAGAGAAATTGGGAGCATTCCACACAAGACTGGACACAGCAGCCTTAAGGACAGCATTCAAAGAGGTGTCCCCCTTTGGTGGACTGTCCAAATCAGGCTTGAGGTGAGCTGGCTGTGAGTCTCCCAGCACCACCAAGAAGCTGCACTCTCTCTGGGAGTGAAGACCATTCAGACAGCGGAAGAAGCCCACGCTGATGCAGGAGGCAGCAAAGGACTGAGTGTTAACTGGCACTGCATTTCATAGGGATGAATGAGAGAAAAACTCTTGGGGAATCCATCTCTTGAGACATTATTTGCTTATCTCACTATAATTAGGAAAGATTATAGTATGGGCAGTATCCCTAACTTCTGCAAGTCTTACAGCCCCCGTCTTTGGTGAACATTAGAGTACTCATTCCCACGGAGCCGGGATGCAGTCATGCAGTCTCACGCTCTTGGCGGCTAGAATGGTACAATGAGATCAACACAAATGCAGCGCAGCCCATCTGGACACTAAACCTTAGCACATACTGAGCACTGGCCCCATCTTACCAAGTAATATATATATCGCCCATCTCTCTTCAGAACAGCCACTTCTCCAGATTTCTTTTCTAAGAAAAACAGTTAACAGTAACAAGGAACAAGAAAACCAAAATACTGATCGCCATTCTTAGATTTAAAAAAAAAATCTTTATAGATCTGAGTTTATCTCAGAAGTAGAATTAATTTTCAATTCTGAAGAAAACTTTGCTCCTTATCAGCCTTCCCAAATACTGTATTCCTTAACTTCCAGCTTTCTTAATGTTTCCTCAATCATGTTTTCTTCACACCCTATCTTTGCTCCTGCTATATCTGCAAATATATCTACCCTCATTCATTTACAAAATTTGTCTACTGCCTTGAAGTATTTTCAAATGTACAGCATTTTTTACGTGTCAAATGTGTGTTCATTCAATAATCTTTTTACATACAAAGCGCTCATGTGTTAAGTAACTAAGCATCATGGGGAACACGGATGTATTAAAAAGCCCTTAATTATTAAAGACTATTCAATCAAGAGAAAGTGTCATGTTTACAAATAAATACAAAGCAGTAAGAAACTGATTTTTTAAAGACTGGCATCAGAATCACCAGCGGAGACTCAGATTCAGTAAGCCTGGACCGTGGTCTAAGCAACTGTTTCAGAAGCTCCACAAGTGATTCTAATACACATGTCTGGTTTAAAATCATTGGTAGAAAGTGATGGAAGGGATCTGTAAGGAAGTTTCTAGACTCCTCTTTGAAGAATAAGTACAATACAGGTAAACAAGATCTTGAATGCCAAATTAATACCCACGGACTTGGTTAAAGCACTTCAGCTATGAAAGGTTTCAGAGAAGCAGTTATTATCAAGACAGATTTAGGAAGAAATTAAAAACTTTTACAAAAACTCAGATTTGGTAGGAAAAGGACCCAAACTAGAGGCCGTTTTTTTATGAAGAAAAACCTAATCTTCACGGTTAAAAGGACTCAGTGGTTTGGAATCCCACCCATACGGGTATATCTTGTTTCATAATCAAGTACAACAGGAGGTCAAAAGATGCTCTAGCCAGGGCAGATGAGTTGGAGCTCTTCTCAGAACTCACGTTGACTTAACAGTTCCTGCAACCCTCCAAATTTCTTCTTGAAGAGGACAGCTATCCCAGCGCCCATTCGACAATCCTCACTGATGCAGTGCGCTAAAGAGTCTGTCTTGGGGCATGCGAAAAGGTCTCCTTTCACATAAGTAATCTAAAATGTGCAAAGGGAAAGAAAATGTTTTATTAGATACAAAAAAAAAAAAGACAAAGCTACAGAAAAAGACTAAGCTATTTATTTTCCTTTACTGTGCCCACCACCACTTCTCCCCGCTTCCTCCTTTTGATTTAATGACAAATCCTCAGAATTGAAGAAGTTATCTAAAGCGAATTAAAGCATGTGTAAAACAAACTGATGAGTGGCCTCTGCCCAGGATTTTATTGGCCTTTCTAAAGGAAATCAACAGGAGAGAGAGAAAAAAAGACAATTCAATTATTGCTTTAATTAAAAAGTGTTTATGCTTTTGACCTCAATTACTCTGAATTTCAGTTCACCAATGAGTTAATAGTTGTTACGCACTCTGCTTCCTTCTGAATCTTCATTAGGGCTGCCGGCCATGATAGAGTCGCTATTTCCAGAATTTAAGTGTTTCTTCAGCTATAAGAAGGGGAAAGGAAGTGAAAATGCTTAGGCAACCTGAATATGTTACATTCTGACTGCCCCGACCACCCACTTACTAACTTTTCTGCCCCCCACCTATCGCTGAATGGGAGTTCGTTCAGCCTTCAAAAAGTAATGCAAAACTCTTCCGGGCAAGAAAGAGAAGCGGACGCCTGGGTTGGGGGGCGGCAGGGCTCCGCTCCCGTTTCGCGCTTTCCAGGAGAGAAAGGCGGCCCGAAGACACGCCTCCTCCTCTCCCCAAGCCAGCGCGGAGCAAGGCGGATTCGCAGTCTCCTTTTCGGTGCACGATCCAAAAGTATTTCCGCATTGGGTGTGGCCCAGAAGCAAAAAGGTGGGCCAGGGCTACAGTCCCGTTAAGCCGCAACAAGGGAGCATACGGGACGGGGGTGGGGGCGGGCGTGTATACAGCGGGAGCGAGCACGGGAAAACGGAAGGCGGCCTCTCAAGGAAGGCTCCCCCCTATCTTTGGGGGGAAACGGGGAAGTTTAGATAAGCCTCCCATTCTCTCTCCTACCCTAGGGCGGATCAGCGAGGCCATATGGCCTCTCCGGCGTCCCGTGGGAGGGAGCGGGGAGCCTCGTTCAAAGCTCCAACGTACCAGGTACCCTTCACCTGGAAAGGAGTCCGCCGTTAGGAGGTCCCGCCCCGCGGGGAAGGGCTCTGGTAGGTGGGAACCAGCGGACTAGTCCGCTTGTAGAGCCAATCCCACCACAGTCCTTAATTGCACGCACCTAAGATGGCCGCCCACCACCCGGGAGTGGGGCGGAAACGAGCCCTTCTAGCTAGCTAGCCGGACCTGCACTCTTTGGTGCTGTTCGCCGAACTTCCGGCGGTAAACTCCGCAGAGTATCCCGCCGCCGCCCGGGCATGCGTAACGAGATAGCGGCCGCGAGTTGGATAGAGCGGCGCTTGCGCATTACTCCCAAGGGTGTGTCTCCAGAGGCCGCATAGAAGGGGTGGGCAGTTGGCAAAGGAATTGGTTAGCGCCTGCGTGGTCCTGTGCTCAGAGTTGAAGGGTCCGGCGCGTCAAGAGAGCGCCTGCGTATTCCTTCGGCCGGGGGAGGAATCTAATTAGGGAAGTGGGCGTGGCTTCACCGTACGCCTGCGCAGTGCTCTCTCAACGGGGATGGGGCGAGCCCAGAGCTCGGGTTAGGGGGCGTGGTCTCAGAGGCGCCTGCGCGGAGGCAGTTGGAGGGAGGCCCGATTCCCCTTTGTTCGGCTTCGCCATTTTGCGAGGCAGCGGCAGTGGCGGCGGCAGCGGCGGCTGGAGCCTCTGATTGGGTTTCGGGGTCCGGTACTGGAGCCAATCAGCGCGGGCAGCGAACCGGGGGAGCGAGGCACGGTGAGTGTGAGGAGCCAATATCCAGCGGCCCAGAGCCGGCCCCAGCGCCCCGATTGGCGGGTCTCGCTGACCACTCAGGAGAGGCCCAGGCTCCCGTCGAGCCCGGGGAGTCGAGCTGAGCCTAGCCGAGCGGGGCTGCTGGCGGCCTCGGCTTGGAGCCTGCAAGCGCTCCGGGGTACTCCCTGCCGAGGCCTGCAGAGGGCTGCCCCGCGCAGGGATGGCGCTCTCGGGAGTAGGCATCTTGGGGTCCAGCCCCTTGCAGGGTGTCAGGGCCAGTTGGCCATGCGTCCCGGTTCCTTCTACCCTTAGGCCTAGGTTCTCAAGCTCCAGGCCCGGGGGTGGCGGGTTTGACTGCCACGAAGGCCCCCACGCTCAGGTATACACACACACACGCGCGCCCGGGCCTCGGCGGTTTTCTCCTGGTCGTTCGGCCTCACTCTTAAGCCTGCCCTAGCACTCACCACGCTCTAGCCCTGGGAGGGAAATCTCTCCCCGCGGGGCCCGCGCACCCCACTTCTCCGTAAGCGGGTCTGTGTATCTCAGTCCTCTTGAGTCGGGAGGGAGACCCAGGGAGGACGCGCGCCCCTGCCACGGGGCCTTGCGTGCGGCGCGGAGGGGGGGTAGGCGGCCCGCCCCCGCCGTCCCTTTGATCCGTTAGTGCGCCCACTCCCCGGTCCGGCTGCGCCCCTCCTCCCAGCTCGGCCCGGGTCTCCAGCCAGGCGCCGTTACCACCCACTTTAGGCTCGTCATTTCCTCTCCTCCCCGCCCGGATCTCCGGGGCAGAACCGCACACCTCCGTCTTGGAGCCCAACCAAGCAGTCTGCCTTTCTTGCCCGGGCTGTAAGGCCTGTCCATTCGGCGCCTGGAACTTCAGTCTTCGAAGATTGCGAGCCCTGTGCATTCTTTTTCCCGGAAGCTGCACAACTTGCTTTTATATCATTGGCATTTTTTCTTGTTGCTTGGTCTTGTGAACTCTCGCTCCCTTGGGAACGTAGTACAGTCCTTTTTCTTTCATCTCTCTGTGTCGCTTTGAATGTATCAGGCTTCACTCATTAGCTCAGTCCACAACCATCCCTTGGTTTGATTTTTTGCTAGTATGTTGATGTTTTCTCAGTTGGTATTAATAGAAACTTAATGGTCTTGTGGGATTTTCGTTAGGGTGAGAGAAAATCTCTGTTGACAGCCGAGCATGGAGCACTTGGTGTGTACCAGGCATCCATGTGTGTGCTGGGAAGAGAGTGGGTAAGGAGGTCGATAGGAACCTCCCCAGCCTGGTGGAGATTGACAGGTGACCAAGTAATTAATACCTTATCGTTTTGTGCTGTAACCGGACCAAGTTCAGTTCCGTGGTCAACTGACGTGTTGAGCTACCAACAGCCTCGGAGGGCTCTGCATTGCCACTCTTTGGACTGGCAAGGATGATGGGATTTCTTCGGACAATAAGAAATGGAAGAGCATTGCTCATAAAGAAGCACGTGCCAACGCTCCAAACTTTGCTGTATGTTGGAGGGGGAAGAGTTTATGCTGGAAAGCCCATTTGGTAAAAACAAACAAACCAAAAAAACCCTTGTGTATCTTGTCAGGGAATTTTTCAGAAGCAGTTATTTTGTGGTGATCCAGACAGGAGAAATCCAGGAGCATTTTTAACTCCCTAGGATTGGAGAAATAAGTTTCTGGCTTATGGGGTTCTGCTCCACAGCAGTGGCTGATGTTGATGGAAGAAAGGGAGATTTCCTTTCCAGGACTTGAGAAGCATGTAGCACAGCAGTCCTTGCCACATAGAGTAGGCTGTGTATGGTGCCCATTTTTATAATCTCATTTGCAGGTCATCCAACTGGTAGGTTTCAGAAAGCTAACCCAGTACTTTCTCCACTGCTAAAAATTTGGGGACAGGTTTTGTTTTCACTTTTTGGAATGAGTTTTTGATTGTTTAAATCATTTAAAAATTTTATTTAATTCTTAAAATAACTATTAATAGATGGTGTACTATGGCTTAGATTTTAGAACACATACATTGGCCTTTGGACTAGATAGATAGCCTGGTACTTAAAAATGGTTATAGCTGGTCACTTTAAAACCAGCAACTATTTTTGCTGAACTTCTTTAAGAGACACTTATGCTCTGATCATTGTAGACCACTCTGGAGACTCCACTTGCCCGCAGAACTTTCTTTGCCTGGAATTTCGAGAGACAGTAATCTGGCCTTTGGCTTTCTCTCAACATGTGGCCTTTTAGTCTGCTGTTCATATGTGGAAACTTCTCTGCCCTTCATGCTGTCTTCATTTGGAGTACTCCATTCCCCTCCACTCCAGTCACATGGACAAAGCCTTCTCATGCATAAGACAGATCAGATGTCATGTTTTTCTAAAGCCTTCTTATCTACCCCAGTTGGAAGAATTCTGTCATCCAAACTTCACATTGCTTTGTTTCTCTCTCGGGTTCATTACAGACTTTTACTCTTTACTAAGTTTAAAGACTTCTTGAAGTTAGAATTTTCGTCAGAGTTTTCCTTTTATTTCTAAAACCTTCAGGACAGTGTCTGATAGGTGATGTGGAGATTAAGGAGCAAATTAGGAACTGCAGTCCAGAAGCCTTTTGAATGATGGGGAAGCAGAACAGTTCTTTGATTTTTAGCCTTTTATCAAACAGATCAGGACCTGTTTTGTTGAGTTGTGAAGTCAATTTAGTGGGCCAGTGCTGGTAATATTTTTACGATAGACTGGAAAATGTCACAGTGCATTTTATGTTACACTTCTAAGTCCTGACTGAGACTTTTCATTTTACTTAATATGTTGCATGTGCATTTGTGATATGAAACTTGTTTCTTGTTTCTTACTGAGCCTTGTCAAAATTTGAAAGCTACTGTTCTAGTCTTTACCTGGTAGTGGTTGTCAAATATGGTAATTCACTTACTTATGGCTGGGTTGGTTGGGTTTCTGAGTCTTAGCTTTAAAATGTGTGTGCGTCCACACTGAATGGGTTCCTAAGTAGTTAGCTACATTTCAGGTTCTGCACCTTGAAGTGGGAGAAAGAGAAATTTTCTTGCTAACCAGAATAAACACACACACACACACTCTTTTTCTCTTTGAGGAAAAAAACTTTGGGTTAGGAGCCACAGCTAGACAGACTAAATCCTGCTGACTTTAATTCTTCCATAATCTTGGGCAGAGAAGCACTTGAGGAAAGATGATGTCAGATTATGTTGCAGTTCTCCGAACTGAAGTTTACAGTAGAGTCTGCCGGTTGCGTACAGCTTTCACTATTAGCAGTGGCGGTATCATGCTCCCAGCTGAATCCGTCCCTCCTTTAATGTGACAGAGAATTGCTGTTAGGTTTGGAGATGATTCATTTTTGACCCTTTAAAATACAATGGATTTATGTTTTTAAATTGAAGCATTTGTATTACCAGGATAAACTAAGAAGAAAATCTGCATGACATTTTATTAGTCATTTCCCTGAGTTTCCAGTAAGATGTAAATTCCTGGAAATTAGTGATCAAGGAAAAAAGAAATTGATACAGGAAGGGCGGGAGTGGGGGTGGGGGGATGTTGAAAAATGGGACATTCCTTCCTGACCTTTATTTTTTAAAATCAGCTCTGTTGATGTATAGTTTTAAGTGTACATTTTGATGAATTTTGACAAATTTATACACCTGTGCAACCACTGCTACAATGAAACTATAAAACGTTTTGTCACCCCCCCCCCGAAAAGTTCTGGGTGCTCTCTCCCAGTCAACTTCCCACTTTCCCCTCCCTCCCCTTTTCCATCCAGGGAACCACCGATCTGCTTTCTGTCTCTAGATTGCTGTTACTTTCCCAGGTTTCATGTAAATGGGATCACATCACTCTTTTGTATTATGACCCTTAATTTTTAATTTTATTAGTCTAGAAACATAAATGTATTATGTGTATTGCAGTTAGAGACAAGATAGAATTTAGGGAAGACCATTCATTTCCTTGGCAGAGCCACTTGGTCTGCCTGAAAATTTTATTTTCTCTACTGTTCCCAGAATCTCCCAGGAGCCAATTCAGTCAGCCAGTTCAAGAGAGACTGGTATAAAAATCAGAAAACCAGTTTGTATGTGTTGAGAAATAACTATCAAGTTTACTTGTGTTGCTGATCATATATGTTCCCTGTTGGCAAGTCTATATGTAAATCCAAATTATAGCTAGGTGTGTGCTTGGTGAGCGTTCCGTTAGAGCAAGGAAAGTCACTTGGAGAACCATATGGCCACTGGCCTTATTGCTGTGGTGGCATAGTCATCCTGTCACTTGATTATGGCTTTTAGTACTACATGCCAATTTGGTCATGAGTAATAGGCTCGATTAATTTTTAGTGGATTTTCCTCCCAACATTAATTTTTTTTTTTTATTTCTTAAAAGAGACAGTCATAGTCTTAGTATGTCATGTAACTTTTTTTCCTTTTTGCCATTATCGTAACTCCTTTTTATTCCTTGCTCTGGATTAAAAAGGCAAACTCCTGAACCTTTGTTGGGTCTTTCTTACTTATCACTACCTAATGGAGATTTTGATAAGCGAAATGTTTGACTTCAGGTCTGGGTAGTTAGTTACTAAATAATAAACTCTGGCGTTTTAAATTACTTACCACATATAGCACAAATGTTTGTTACAAATTAAGAAACTTTATTTTCTAAAGTACTTGTGCAGACCTGAAAATCAGTGATAAATAGGCCTTGTAGCCAAATGATATTGTAGCTTTATGAGAATTTCTTCTAAGATGCAGGCGTTGCTCTAGTAATAGTGAAAGCTAAGGTTGCTGATGAGCAGTAACAATGAGCTTTTTAAAAATACGTTAAATAGCATTATGATATTTTTGTCATGATTGTGCCATTTAATCCTTGTTAAGAGTGATATGAATATAAACATTTTCTACTTTCCTTGTTTGCCTGCAAATAGAGTGCAGAGGTAAGTTATCCAGGTTAAGCATCTGGCGGGCCCTTTATTAACAATCTCTTTACTTTCTTTTCCTCCCTTTCTGATAGGAGTACATCTCGAAGTTTTCTAGGATCTCCAGAGTGAAACTAACTGTGGACAGGACTCTGACTTGGAGAGACCATGGAACAGTATACAACAAACAGCAATAGTTCAACAGAGCAGATTGTTGTGCAGGCTGGACAAATTCAACAGCAGGTATGGAAGAAAAACTGCTTTAAACATCACAGCAACAGAGCTGATAGTTACACGGCTCAGTTGCAGAATTATTTGGGAGGTCCCAGATCTTAAAAATAATGGGTCTGGTGACTTGGGCTGAAGTGCTTTTTGAAGATTGGATTTGTTGCAGTTTTTCTCATGTTCTCTGTGCTCAGAAGTCTATAACCATGACCACTTAGAATTTGATTTTGTGGGAGTCTATTTTAATAGTCAGTTGCCCCTTTATCTTTTTAAAAGTCAAAAACCCCTATTCTGTGTTCAGATGGAACTTTGGAGGGCCCCCCCACCCCGATTCAGTTTGGTTGTTTCTTTTATTGATTAATCTAGCTTGTGGTCTAATAAGGCCTTGGCCAGAATAGACAAACCAAGATAGCTTCTCAGAAATCCAGTGTTCTTTGATTTAATCCATCACAGCACTTATTCTGAAAAGCTCTAGCTTAATCATGAGAATACTATTTTTTAGACCACCACACTTATGGTTAAGTGCATGTTAGAAAGGACTTTCCTGCTCCTGGTTTACTCCTAATTAAGACAGGTTGCCTCGTTGAATTTATACACAGATAACATTTTCTGATGCTTTATACCTGGCTTTATTTTCGGAAAACTTCATTTGTTTTTCTCCTTAGAAGAAAAGAAATTTATTATGTATTGATTTGACTTCAGGCCAAGATGAGGAATGTTTTGTTTCCAAAATGGAGCTTCTATAATACAGAGAAGTAGGTAGTAGGGAGGGCAAAGGATGTTTTGATGGTGATGTTCATCTAATGATCAAAGGAGATTTTGATCTTTGATTAAAAGAGATTAACTATGGGAACTCCTTTGCGGGCTTCTCCCACACAACTGCACTTCCTTCAGCTGCCTTGGTAGAAAGGAGGGGTCCACCGAGGATCGTCATTCATGCCAATGGCTTGGTGGGTGAATTCTCGTTCTGACAGATCTTACTATTAGGGGATATAAAAATTAGGTTGAATCCGAGAAACATTACTTCTAAGGTAGTCCAACTGAGTATGAGTAATCCTAGTTTGAGAACATAAGAGCAGTGACCTCATGAAGGTTATTATGGCTGACAGCGATTGCTTCATTCTTCCTTTCTGGCGATTGCATTTAAGTTCCAGAAATTCTTCATTGTAGCTTCAAGGCTGATAAAACCCGATCAATTTTTTTGTTCTAGTGAACTCATTTGCAGAAATAAAAAGCGTGAAAATAACTGCAAGCAGAGAGATCAAATACTTTTGGAGAAAAGGACTCTAAAATTTTTTGTTAAAGATACCAGCTATTTTGATGTTTCTGAGTCTTGGAAGTGTGTTTTCAGCTCCTCTCTGAGGACAAAGGTCTAATATCTTTAATCCTGCTACCTTCAACAAGATAGCTTCAGTACAGGGAGCCTACAGTTGGAAAGTCCTGTGTAGGGTGGGGCTGTTGAAAGAAGAACCTACCTTTCCCACAAGAGGTAAAGTGATCTCATGTCTTGAACTATACATTTCCTTCCTGACACATTTCAAGCTCTTCCTGTTCCTGTTCTCAGCAGCAGGGTGGTGTCACTGCTGTCCAGCTGCAGACTGAGGCCCAGGTGGCATCTGCCTCAGGCCAGCAAGTCCAGACCCTCCAGGTAGTGGTGCCCTCTCTGATTCTCTGTAAGCACTGCATGAACTCCTCCTCTCTCATGTCTGGTGCTGTTTGTGGTAGGATCTCAAGGAGGAATGGCAAAGTCAGTTGCATGTCTTTGATGCTGCTAACTTGTCTTTGAGGCTTATAAGATGCCAGTTTCCTAATGTTTTGTGCTAAATCCCATACTGACCCCAGTATCAGATTTCTGAATAGTGCCATTTGGCTAGTGTGTTTCTTTGGGAATGCCTGGGAAAGAATTGGTGTAAATGATAGGAAGAAATTCTTACAAGTGACGTGAGAACCTATTTAGAGCTCAGACTCTGTTAACAGATTGTATGATAAATTTTCTTGAATTTGTAGTCTGATAGATAGTGGAGAAGAAAATACATACATTTTACTAGGTTGGGCTGTGCTTTATTTTTATTATTAAAAGAACAGCTCAGCTGTAAAATGATTGTACTTGACAAGGCTTATCTAATCACCAAATCTTGTTAATCTGTTAACTGCTGTCTTTTCACCACCTTTCCTGGGAAAAGCATGGTCTGTCTTATTAGATCCGCAGAGATTGCCCCACACCTCTGGGTTGGACAGAGGTGGGATATGCTTTCTTTAAGTCTTAAGAATTTCTACTTAAACAGTGCAGTTAAATATCTAACCAAGTTAAATATCTAAATTGGGGTTACATTTTTACCAGTTCCTATATAAAGATAAGAGTAGAAGCATAAAGGAGTTCCTGTCGTGGGAACCGAATCTGACTAGGAACCATGAGGTTGCAGGTTCGATCCCTGGCCTTGCTCAGTGGGTTAAGGATCCGGCGTTGCCGTGAGCTGTGGTGTAGGTTGCAGACACGGCTCGGATCCTGCGTTGCTGTGGCTGTGGCGTAGGCCGGCGGCTACAGCTCCGATTTGACCCCTAGCCTGGGAACCTCCATATGCCCTGGGAGCAGCCCAAGAAATGTCAAAAAGACAAAGACAAAAAAAATAAAGAGTAAAAGCATAGGTCTCCTGTGTTTGTAGATTACTGTAGCTAAAATGACCACATTTTAGAGAAATTGGCAAGATTCAAGTGCCCTGCCTTTTTTCCTCCATTGAGTGAAAATGATTGAGAGGAAGACCTGGGGTGTAGACCTGGCATCTCACTGTTTCAGTGCTGCTTAGCAGGCATCCTGCTGTTAACTACTCCTTATGGTCATCATTTCACTTTACCTTTCAGTCCTCCTCCCACCGCCCTGAGCCTGCCACTCCCTGTAGTGTTTGATGATGAGGTATAGCCAGTTCTGAACATTAAGCTGAAGGAAGCTGAGCTTACAGGTGCTCCCCAGCTGTATTCAAATCTCAGGGTTCAACAGCTTGTTACTTGTTTTTCATGCTTGCTTCATCTTATTGATATATAAAACAGTATTGTCATTAACCACTTGTGGAATGGGAATGTAACATGCTTTTAACTGTATGGCTTCTTGTGTGATGCATGTGTCCTTATAATCATTCATATGTTGTAAAAACAGTAGGCCGCTTGGTTTATCATGTACATAGATAGTGTATCACTGAGGGGAGAAGTTAAAATAATGGATCGCTAGAAAATGATTATAATTGTGCCTTAAAGTTTGTGTGTCTTATTCAAAGAAGTAGAAGCACTTCATGGAAATAATGGAAACCTTTCCTCTAGGGCTCTTATTATTTTGAAGAATTTTAAATACTTTTTTCAGTTAGTCATGCAGTAAATATTCT
The DNA here is from genome assembly GCF_016906955.1 of Phacochoerus africanus. Taxonomy (NCBI): domain Eukaryota; kingdom Metazoa; phylum Chordata; class Mammalia; order Artiodactyla; family Suidae; genus Phacochoerus; species Phacochoerus africanus. Next base: position 37,617,189 of record NC_062552.1, read on the forward strand.
GGAAAATCCTGATAGAGCACATGCAAGCATTAGTGTAGCAAAAGGGGTTTGATTTGGGATAGGGAAGCGAGAGGAGGAGAAAACATAAGAGAATCAGATTGTAAAGTCCTTAAAAAGTGGAGTTTCTCAACTAACAGTTTAACAGAACATAGGATTTGAATATTCCTGAAGATTCTGATATCTTTGTGCCTGTGAGAGTGGGGCCTTAGTATCTAATTTACTCATCTGGACAGATTCATCTTTTAACTGCTGTAATTTGAGCCTGCTTTCACTGGCATTAAGAATGATTATTTCAACTATACAAATTTTCTTTTGCTCTCATTTTTACAAATAAGTCCTCAAAACAAAGATAATATTTTATCTGAAAATGAAAGTTTTGGTCTTTTAGCTATTCTATTGAACATTCCAGTTCACTTCTAAAGTGGCTTGGTTTTTTGCTTTCAGAATGCATTCAGTCAGCTAGATATTTTTACATTGGAACGCAAGATGTTTCAGAGCGTTTACAGTTCCCTGGCTTCTAGAGCAGCCCATTTACTCATTGGCACTTGAAAGTTGGGAGTTTTTTGGTGCATTGCAATGCTCTGTATAATCTTCATATTTGTTAAAGCTAAAATAACTATGCAGACATTGCAAGGTTCGGTGTGAGAAATTACACCACAGATACTGCAAACTAACCAGCGATATTTCTAGTCATTTTTACCGGTGAGCTTCTTAACAACAGGACTAGAATTTTCAGTGAGGTAAAGAAGGTAAGATAGGTGTTTCATTTATGCTTGAGAGATGGTAGGGAGGAAAGGTATTCTATACAGGCTTCCACAGCTGCTTGCATACCTAACCTGGAGTGGTTTGGTTTACTCCTTCCAGATTATTTAGAATTTGCATTCAACCACCATCCCTACCGTCAGCCCTCCCTCTCCAGCCTTTACTAGAGACTAGAGACTATCCTGGATCTTGATCTAAAAAGGGAAATAGCCTTGATGTTTTGATGAAATACTTCTCATGGGTATAGCCTGTATTTGGGGATAAATGCGTTATATCTATTGAGACCTCTCGAAGACTCTGCTTATCCTCTCTTATATCTGATCTTAAAGTATTCGGCTTGGCATTTCGTCAAAGATTATTTTTGAAGAAGACAATTTGTGGGTGAGGTCTTGAGACTTATTTTCTTAGTGTCTCTACTACCTTTTCCCCCCCCAGCAAGGCAGCAGGTAGTTGCAGTGATTGTCTTTTGAAAAAAAAAAACAAAAAACCATTTTGTGTCTTGTTATTTCATTGTTCTTATTTAATTTTATTCTAGGTCCAGGGGCAGCCATTAATGGTACAGGTCAGTGGAGGTCAGTTAATAACATCGACTGGCCAACCCATCATGGTCCAGGCTGTTCCTGGTGGACAAGGTCAAACCATCATGCAAGTACCTGTGTCTGGGACACAGGGTTTGCAACAGGTGAGTGGTATTAAAATTATTTAGACTATCAGGATAGAGGTTTTAAGAAATAGATTGTTACAAACTGAAAATTGCTATTTCATTTAATTTCTTCCTACCCTCTGTTCGCATTTAGCCAATTTCCTGCCTTTGTAGTGTTGGTGATATAAAGCAGAGGTATGTGGAAATTAGACGTCTCTGATAAGAACTAGAATGTTAGACTTGATATTGAATTAGTGTAAAGATTGTAAAAAGAATCTATTTTAATAAAGGTAGTTAATTGGTGTGACCTTTGTTGGCACTTCTGGGCACTAGGGCAAAGAATTTACAGGCTGCTGTGGAGACTTGTTTTCTGTAAAAAATGTGATCCTTTTCATTTCCTTCCATGTAATTTACAACTGGAGTTAGCTAGCAGGTGATGGGGAAAAAGTGGGGGTTTTTTTGGGGTTTTTTTTAGTACAAACCTGCCATACATACGTCAAGTTATACATCGAGCAAAATTTATAACCTTAAATATTTTGAAAGGACTGAAAACAAATGAATGGTTATTTATCTTAGGAAGCTAGGGAAAGAACAAAATTAAATTAATAAAAATAAAGTTAATGAAGTAGAAATTAAGTCTTATGTATTTCCTTTTAGTTTTACGCATGCCTTTTGGGCATAGGGATTTCTTTTGTTGTTTTATTTATTGATGTTTTCCTTTCATAGGGAAGGTTACTATAAATGTATTTGAATTTTATAGCTTTACCTTTTTTTTTCAGTTAATTTGAATTTTAGGGTAATTTCTTTGGAGTAGAGGAATTGGTCAGGCAAAGAACAAGGTCATTTTTAAGGCTATTGGTATATTCTTACCAAGATAGAGTTGTAGTTAGGATTAAAAATAGTTTCCACATTCCTTCATGCATAAATGTATGAGCCTTTAAATATATGTCTCATGTGTGCTTGCCTCAGTTTCACACTGCTGTTTCATTTCTGTCCTTTCTCTCATTGCCTCCTCTCCAAGCCCCCCCACCCCCCTGCTGTGCCCTCTCTGTCGAATAGAAACAGTGTGGTAATAGCACTAGGAACACTGTACAGGTGCAGTATTCTGACTTTTATTCCCAGGTCTGCCATTAAACAGACTTTCTGATCTTGGCCAAGTCATTTGATTGTCAGTTTTCTCATTCAAAAACACAGTTTACATCAGGTGATTTCTGCAGTTCATTCCCACTCTGAAGTCTATGATTTTTATGGGAGTTTTCTTGGCCTTTAAGAGACATTGAAAGGTTTATTTTATTCCCCTCCCTCCAAATAGGACTGTAACTAATCAAACCATCCTGGAAAAAAGTATTTTCTGCTCATTATATAATGATACAGCTTTAGGAAACATTCCATAGCTTCTCTTAGAATGCTTAAAATTTCAGCCCATTTTTTTAGAGGTTACTTTAGTATTTGTTGAATAACCATGGCTTTTAGAAGAGTACTTAACCTTTTTTGGTTGCATCTTCTGTTTTAGAATTCCAGTGAAACTTAACGCTCTTCTTGGATTAAGATCCCTGGCTTGATATAAACAATGGAACTAAAGTAGAGAGCCAAGAATGTAGGTGAACTAAAGTAGATGCAAGATATCGGAAATTAGTGTATCAAAAATAGTGCAAGAGTTCCCTTGTGGCTGAGCAGGTTAAGGATCCAGGATTGTCACTGCAGTGGCTCCAGTTACTGCTGTGGTGCGGGTCACTCCCTGGCCTGGGAATTTCCACATGCCTTGGGGAAAAAAATGTTATGAAAGTAAAATTGCTCTCTACTTCATACCATATCAAAAATACTTGCTAGATAGCTTACAGATCTAAATGTAAAAAAGCATAGTTGGAAACTAGTCTTTTATAGGAATGTTTACTTTACATTGTGGGATAGAGAAGGATTTCTTAAAAAAAAAAATAATTGATTTGACTATAAAATAAAGACTTGTATATGTCAAAATGTATCAAAAGGCAGAAGACAAAAAGCTTTTTTGTTTTTTTGTGGGAGTCCCAGAAAGAGAGAAAGAAAGGGCAGAGACAATATTTGAGGAAATAATGGTTGAAAACTTCCCAAATGTGATTAAAGACATGAATTACAGGAAGTTCCCATTGTGGCTCAGCAGTAATGAACCTGACTAGTATCCATGAGAATGCAGGTTCGATCCCTGGCCTCGCTCAGTGGGCTAAGTAAAGATCTAGTGTTGCTCTGAGCTGTGGTTAGGTTGCAGACGCAGCTCCAGATCCATCATGGCTGTGGCTGTGGCGTAGGCCAGCAGCTGCAGCTCTGATTCAACCCCTAGCCTGGGAACTGCCATATGCTGCATGCTAGGCCCTAAAAAGGAAAAAAAAAAAAAAAAAAAGACATGAATGGCAAAAGGATACAATATGTTACTTCTTAAATGAAGTTTATAAATATAAAATAAAACCATATAGTTTTATGCATATACATGTGTAAATTATGCTCTATAAGAATGATCACCAGTTTTGTACTATAATGATAACTTTGATGGAAAGGGAAAGTTAAAAGAAATTAAGTAAATATAGTAGAATGTTAATTCGTTAAACCTGAGTATTGACTGCAGGGCATCTAATATGACAGTCTCGACTTTTCTGTATGTTAAAGGATTTTTATAGAGTCCCAGTTGGAAAACTCAGAAATATTTTTCCAATATTTTATTATAGAAAATTTCAAACAGGCAAAAGCAAAGAGAATGGTGTAGTGAGTCATCATCCAGTCTAAGACACAAATTAGTGTTATATTTAAATAAATATTTCATCTGTCTTCTCCTACTCTCTCAAGGATTATTTTGAATATATATAATATGATTTCATTTATTAAAAAATACTTTAAAAGTACTTTTTCAAAAAAAATTTAAGAATACTATTAAAAATACTCTTTCAAGGATTATTTTGAATGTATATAATACCATTTCATCTATAAAAAAATACTTTTTCATCTATCAAAAAAAGGATGTATTTTTAAATGAACATGCTTTTAGAAACATATAACCATACCCGCACCATCATCCTTCTAAAAGCAGACATTGACTCATCTATATCCAGTATCCAGACAGTGGTCAAAATTCCCCCATCATGTCATAAATGGAAGACAGGTTCTCTCTAACTCATAATAGAGAGCAGAACAAGGCTTCTGTCTCTTTTTCCTCTTCAGAGCATTTCCTGCCTTCTAGAGGAATTTGGGTAACGAACACTCCAGGGCCAAAGGAGTCCAGTGTCAGCAGAGCACTAACATTTGTGTCCTCTTCCGCAGATACAGTTGGTCCCACCTGGGCAGATCCAGATCCAGGGTGGGCAGGCTGTGCAGGTTCAGGGTCAGCAGGGCCAGACCCAGCAGATCATCATCCAGCAGCCCCAGACTGCTGTCACTGCTGGCCAGACACAGGTAATTTCGTTCTCTCCACTGTTAGAGCACAGCTGATTTGGAAGGTCAGACAGCTAGTTGAATATTTCACATGTAGTAGAAGTGGGGTAGAAAATTATCCAAAATTTGTTTTTTCTTAAAAAGGACTAGATAGTCCTTTTCTTTGTGGTGGCTTTGGAATCTATAAATTGTGTCCCGGTGTATTTCCTGCAGACACAGCAGCAGATCGCTGTCCAGGGGCAGCAAGTGGCACAGACTGCTGAGGGACAGACCATTGTCTATCAGCCAGTCAATGCAGATGGCACCATTCTCCAGCAAGGTAGTGTGCCCATCTTTTCTGTGGGACTTTTAGGGGCATCCTTTTCATTTTGAGCAAATTGACTGCTTTAGAAATTTTGTAGTGACCTCTTGAACAACATAGTGGTCCATAGACAGGGAAGCCTCCAAACTTTTTGGTCACCCATTAAAAACTATTGGAATACCCAGGGAAATATCCAATTTAAGGTTGGTTTTATTCAAAACTGGAACCCGGATAGTAGAATTTCTAAGATTGTCGTTATATGGAGTATGTACAGCAAACCGGGGAGGCAATGGAAGAGTGCTTTTTTCCCCTTGTACTGTGTTAAGTAGGTTTTTCCAGGGTAAATTAAGTGTGTGCCAGATAGAAGAGGGACTAACTCTGTTCCCTTCTTTCTGTGTACCTGTTTTTTGTTTGTTTTATGTTTTATTTCTTAAAGTTACAGTCCCTGTTTCAGGCATGATCACCATCCCTGCAGCCAGTTTGGCAGGAGCACAGATTGTTCAGACGGGAGCCAACACCAACACAACCAGCAGTGGGCAAGGAACTGTCACGGTGACACTACCAGTGGCAGGCAATGTGGTCAATTCAGGAGGGATGGTCATGGTAAGAAATTCTTTATCTCAGCTGTTCTCATCAGTAATTGCTTTCCCATGTATCTCTTTGTCTTTGAAATGTTCTTGAACTTGCAATTTGGTGTCTAATAAAGACATCATGCTGACCTCCTAGGATTGAGATTTATCCCTTAAGACACAGAGGTCTACTTTTACAAAAACCGTAATTCATTCAGAGCACCTGCTGTGTGTCAAGAGACGATTCTAGGTACTAGAAGTATAGCAGAAGATACACAGATGTAAATATTTGCTTTTAAGTAATCTTACTCAGAATTCAGATAATGAAGGGAGATATAAACTGCTAATCTTTTTTTTTTTTTTTTGTCTCTTTAGGGCTGCATCGGCAGCATATGGAGGTTCCCAGGCTAGGGGTCAAATCAGAGCTGTAGCCGCCAGCCACAGCCATAGCAACATGGGATCCGAGCTGTGTCTGTGACCTACACCACAGCTCACAGCAATCCCAGATCCTTAACCCACTGAGTGAAGCTGGGGATCAAACCTGCATCCTGTGGTTAGTCATATTCATTTCCATTGAGCCACAATGGGAACTCCTAAACTACTAATCTTTAAGAAAGGGGAAGTAATATTGCCCAGAGTGGGTGAAATCAGAAGTCAGTTCAAAAATAGGATTGAGGGAGTTCCTGTTGTGGCTCAGCAGTAACAAACCCTACTAGTATCCACGAGGATGCAGGATTGATCCCTGGCCTCGCTCAGTGGGTTAAGGATCCGGTGTTGCTGTGAGCTGTGGTGTCCTGGTGTAGGTCGCAGACAAGGCTTGGATCCCATGTGGCTGTGGCCATGTCCAGCAGCTGCAGCTCTGATTCAGCCCCTAGCCTGGGAACTTACATATGCAGCAGATAGAGCCCTTAAAAGGGGGGGGGGGGTAGGACTGTAATCAGTAGAGAACCCTCCCGCCCCAAGAAATGTGTGATACCAACATATTGAGAAGACAGGAAAGGGGAGTTGAGTGATGTGAGTGAAGCTAAATCCTCATATGTCAAAATAGGGGTGTCAGTATATAGCACCGAAAATGGATAAATTCAGAGTGAGTAGTAGAAACCTGCACAGAAGTGGAAGAAGCTACCAGAAGAAACAATATAGCCACTCAGTGTTGTCACCCTTGGGAAGGGAGTGGGCCAGGGGAGCCTGTTTCTTGTTTCCTCATACATTTAGTACAATGTTTTATTTTTGTTTGTTTAGGAAAATAGGAGTTGAATTACATAGTAAGTTAACTATTTAAATTATTTATATAACTAAGAGCATCTAGTAGCACTTGGTCAGTCTGAACCTACTTTCCTTTGTGTCATTTTCCTTGTGCTCTTATTGCCTTAGGATTACTGCTCATAACTATTAGATGGCAGCAGACATTTCCAGAAAATGGAACCACATGTAGGTGGACAGAAATTTGAATATGGTTGTATCATTTCTCACTATGGCTTCTCAGTCCCCTGTGACAGAATGGAATGTTTGTTTAAAATGTAGACTTTGGAGTTCCTGTCATGACTCAGTGGTTAACGAACCCAACTAGTATTCATGAGGATGCGGGTTCAGTCCCTGGCCCTGCTCAGAGGGTTAAGGATCTGGCATTGCTGTGCGCTGTGGTGTAGGTTGCAGATGCGGCTTGGATCCCACATTGCTGTGGCTGTGGCATAGGCCCGCAGCTACAGCTCCAATTCGACCCCTAGCCTGGGAACCTCCATATGCCACAGGTGCAGCCCTAAAGAGACAAAAGACTAAAAAATAAATAAATAAAATGTAGACTTTTAGCATATTCTCCAAGACTCTGCATTTAGCTAAGTGTCGTATAAAAGCTACTCTTCTTACCATTTTTCTGAAAACAGAGGAACCAAGAAACCATTTCCCATGTCCATATTTCATGCCAGGATTTGATGAGCTCTGATTTTTTCCTCCACTCAGATGGTACCTGGTGCTGGCTCTGTGCCTGCTATCCAAAGAATCCCTCTTCCTGGGGCAGAGATGCTTGAAGAAGAGCCTCTCTATGTGAATGCCAAACAGTACCACCGTATTCTTAAGAGGAGGCAAGCCCGGGCTAAATTAGAGGCAGAAGGGAAAATTCCAAAGGAAAGAAGGGTACGTGTAACACTGGGAAGGATGTAGGACAAGAATGGCAGGGTTCTACTTTTGAAACCAAACCTTAGAGGGTTTGGTTCCAGTACCTTCCAGACATTGAAGTTAGATAGCTGTTATCTTTTGTAAAAGCATTTATTACTGCTAGATATAGCGGCAACTACAATATTTAAAAAAACAAACAAACAATCCTGTGGTGTAAATAGGATTTTTTTTTTTTCTTACATAAAAAAAGTCCAGAGATAAATTGTCTTGGACTGGTAGCACATTACCAGACCCATTCTCCTCCTATTTTACTGTCCACCCATAGTCCAAGGTGACTGCCTGGGCTCTAGCCTAGGAGCAAAGGGAACTAGAAAGGCAATCTTATGACATTCAGCATTCAGGAAGTTCCATACATCTTATTAGCCCATATTCAGTGGCCGCTTACCTACAAATCGGGTTAGGAAAAACAGACTTTTTACTGAGCAGCCAACTAAAATTTGGGTTGTTACTCAAGTGAAAGAGAATATATATTGGGCAGTAGGTAGCAATCTCATATATTTGGGGAATCTTTTTTTAGTTATTATTCATTTAGCATTTACATTCTTATGATAGTTGCATAAGGTTAACTGCTTTTCTGTTTTCTCTGAATGTTTCTCCATAATACAATGCCATAATTGCCCCTGGTCACTTAGATCATAGCTGTCCTAAACTTTTGAGGATGGAATGTGTGCGTTGGATAACTGCGCTGGTTTCAGCTAATAATTTTCTTTCTTGTTTTAGAAATACCTGCATGAGTCTCGGCACCGTCATGCCATGGCCCGGAAGCGTGGTGAAGGTGGACGATTTTTCTCTCCAAAGGAAAAAGACAGTCCCCATATGCAGGTAGGACAATTTATACCTTTTATCCTTCTCTTTACTGCTTTATATTTTCTTGGGTGGAAGCCTTCACAGTGTCTTCTTCATATTTTCACACTCCTCTCTAAATTGGATGCAACATTATGTGTCTTGGATTCCTTCTCATCTTAAAAGAACTAAGGTCTTTAAACCACTGGCCTCTTTTCCTCCCAGTCTTTGCCTGTTATTACTATTAATTCCTCTGGAATCACTTGATTTTCAAAGAACTAGTTTGGGTTTCTTAGTGTAGTAGGCAGCAGCAGCAGCAAACACTTAATTGCAGTGTGTCCACCATTAAGCATTTTTATAAGCATTTTTTTCATTGAATATAACATGAGGTAAGAGTTATAGTTTGCATTTTATATTTGAATTTGAGGTTTAGAGAGGTTAAGTAGTTTGCTAAGGTAAAATATTTAATAAAATGGTGTAACTGAAACTCAAACCCAGACAGTATAATTCCAGAACTTGTTTACTCTGTAACCATACTGGTTCTTACATCTCATTCCACTAATTGTACCTTAATGGCATTTCTGAGTCAGTATATCCAAAATAGAACTCTAGATTTGTGTGTGTGTGTGTGTGTGTGTGCTTTTTTTTTTTTAATGCCTTCACCAGACACTCACCTCAACAAGTGACATGTCCATTCACCCAGTTATTAAAGGTAGAATTGTCCAGTTCTTAAAGTTCTCTTGGTTTTAACTAAAATATAATCTAAATCAGCTTCTTGCCTTCCCACCTGCCATCAGCCTAGTCTAACCCTCTCTTCTTTGCTTCACTTAATACAACAGCTGCCTAGTCTCCCTTCTTCCCCTCCTGTACCCTCTAGTTCATTCTCCACATCTTAGTGCAATCTTTCTAAGTATATATCATATATCACATCACTGTCTTGCTTAAACCTCTTCCACTCTCACCCTTTCTGTTTGAACTTAAGTTAAAAGTCGTAGTCTTTATTTACCATGGCCAGCAAGGCTCTTCATTATCCACTCCTGCCCACCTCTGGCTCTGTTCCCTCCTGCTGCTTGGTCTTTATGCTCTTGCTATAGTGTTTGTCGGTCTGTCTCGATCTGTCTCCTGCACTGGGACCTTTTTTTTTTTTAAATAGCTGGTCTGTAGAGCTTTTCATGCCATCTTTTTTGCATGGCTATCTCCTTATCTTCTAGGTCTTGGTTTAAATCTAAGAGGCCATATCCAGAGTGGCTGTCTTTACCCTATAATTTCCTCACAGCTTCCTTTTCTTTTGAGCATGATAATAATTATATTGTTTTATTTGTGTGATTGTGCAGTAGTCAGTAGTTGTCTCCTTCACTAGACTAAGCTGTGTAGAGAGTAGAGGATTGTTGTTTCAGATTGTATTTAGTGTAATGCCCATTCAGTAAATGTTTGTTGAATTAATGGGTTTCTCCCATTTACTGATACTTGGTCTGTGTGCCATCACATCCCACCTACACTATTGTCAGATTGCTCTTTATAAGATAGTGCGTTCTTAATCATCGCAGTCCCCTGCTCAGGGATGCATGCTAGTTCCTCATTTCTTTCTGCAGCAGATCTCAAACTATTAATTTAGCCTCTTTTAGCCTCACTTTCCTCACCTGTAAAGTGGACTGCTGTTGATAATGTAACAGAATAGTGGGATATCATGCAAAAAGTTAACATTAGGCACCTCCCTAGCCCAGTGCCTAGTACATGGTGAGAGCTCAGTAAATGGTGGTTATTATTCTTGCTCAAAGCCTCTGATCTGTCCACCTCCAGAAATGTTTCAACTTTTTCTTGGATCATGCCAGTTGAGGCTTCACAGAGCCTTGATGTGGGGGAACTGAAAGTGGTTATTTTGGAGTGTTGCAGAGAGCTTCCCAGGACTGATCCTTGTCCTGACACTGCAGGTCTTAAGAGGCAGGCAGAGTTTAGTGGAAAGAAGATTGAAAGGGAATCAAGAGATTTGGGAGTTTGTTCTTGCTGGGTTCCTCACTAACTTTTTGACTCTAGTCCAGGCAAATCACTTTACACATCCAGGCTTCAGGTTTATCTACAAAAGGAGTGCATTAAAGTAAGTAAATTCCAACGTTCTTTCCAGCCCTGCTAAGTGCTTGTACTTAAATATGATGATCAGGAAATAATGGCACAAAAATACAGGATGACTTGGTTTCTCTGGGTCTTTTTCTTAACTGCCTAAGGACCTTTAACCCTTAAGAGCAGAACATAACACAGTTGCTTAGGAAAGAGATACTCTCTGAACTCTGAGGTGTTGAGCAATGCAGTGCCAGTCCAGACTTGGAATCTTTTTAAGAATAAGGTTTGTTGTCTCTTCTTTGCTAATAGAGCTGCATTTAAAACCATGTATGCAGGCTTAGATGTATTACAGGCCTTTGGCTAACTTAGCGAAGTCTGTGTATTCTCTTGGTGATAAGTACCGAGAGCAGTGAGTTCCCAGATGCTTTTGCAAAGGACTGTAATCATTACACTTATTTCTTTGTAGGATCCAAATCAAGCAGATGAAGAGGCTATGACACAGATCATCCGAGTGTCCTAACCCCAGGCCATGTGATGGAGCTGATCAAGATCATGTTCCTCACACCGTTTCCCACCGTTCCAAGGAAACTGATCAACTCTTCCGACGGGACACTGACGATCACATTCTGCCCTTTTCTACAGGACAGAAACCACTTAGTTTTTAATAAGTGGTTCAGTATTATAATTGCAGTGATATCTGGCAAATTGAAGTTGCAAGCCTTTGTCTCGCCCTTTCAGTCAGGACTTCCTTCAGACTGTTGGTGACATTGACATTTCATGGATTGGGATGATGCAAGGGAGCCATGCCAGCCTAGCAGTACCACACATAGCACTTACGTTGCCTGGTGATGCCAGCAAGCCGTCTCCGCAGAGGAGAATGACCTTCTCAACCTAAACTGCAATCAGGGAAGCTGCAGCCCACTCCTTTCCCAAGGATTCTGAACAGCACCCGTCCCTCTGATGGGGGATCTCAGGCTGACTAATGAACACTTTGTATTCAGAGATGGTTTCCAGGCAAGGAAGCTCCATCTCATGATATGGAAACAATAAATTCTCTGAGATACATTCATCTAATCTGTGGTAATAATAAGAATTTCTGTCCACCCAGATGATAGGTTGGTATTTTTGGACACCGGCCAAGAAAAAGTTAACTCTCGGGATAGAATGACAAAAGACTCAAGCACTAAACGTAGAAATTGCTGGATCTCTTAGCTTTGACAAGTTGTTGTCTACTTGTCTGTTGACAGGTCATATGGACCATAGTTCTTGACTTTTAGGACAATTTGAGGGTATTGGATCTTGAAACTGCCTTTCCTAAGTAGAGAACAAAATTACACAACTTCTGTGCTGAAGTCCTGAGGACATTTGTAGTAACTCCTAAACAGCAAAACTAGAGAGATTTTCAATCATAGGCTCCATGACAGCATTTGGGGACTAGAAAGGTTCGTGTGTGTTTCAGTCTAGAAGGACAAAGAGAGTAGTATGCATACCCTTGTGTTGTCATATAGCATGATTCGCCAGTGGATGGATGCCTGGGATGGATCGTTAAGATGAAGAGAATAATTTACATTTATACTACAATCTTTTAACAAGCACGTTTGAAAGGGAGAAGTCTGATTTGGTCCTTGACAATTTCTGGAAAGCACTGTTCAATCAGCTAATCTGGACACAGTCCAGGTTACCTGCTAGAGTTCGAGGTGGATGTTGGCTTCACTCCTGCTGTGCTTTGTGCCGGCCCCACAGAGCAAACATTCTCGTTCTTTCCATGGCAGCTGATTTTTTGGTGCCGGTTTCTGTTTGTTTCCCCTTTTCTCCATAAGCCTTGAGCAGAAAGGTTTTCACATTGCATCCCCATTCTGGTGATGAACTGTGGATTGGAAGTGGATTCCTGCAGGGTCAGGAACCGGGTCATGGTTCCCAGAATGGGTTGTGCCTGAATAATCTGTTTTCTAGATGTGGAACCTTGGGAGAACCGAGATGATATTTGGGAAGAGTTGCTGCCTTCTCTGGAAACAAAGAAGGGAAACTTAGTTCTTTTGGAGAACATTTGGGTTTGATTTAAATACCGAGAGTAGAGATTGGCTTGCTCTTTGATTTCACTCTACCTATATTAAGAGGGAAAGGAAATTAAATCCTCTAAAGAAATCATCACAAAGGGGAATCATTGTAATGGTAGAAATGGAGGTATAGAACTATGCAAAGAAAGCAGGAAGTGGAGTATCTCCCTCATCCCTTGAATCTAGTCATCTGTCCTGGCTTCAAGGTAGGCTTACTAGAAACTTCTGGCTCTTTATGTGAGATTCAGGTGGTAAGCCCTAAGTTTTTCAGATGATAGGTTACTAAAAGCAATGAGGAGTTTATATCCTTTGGTTTCTTTAATACTCATGCAGAGTTCAGAAAGAAATTACTCAGATCTAATTTCTAGTACTTAAGCCAATACCTAGTTCTAAAATGCTATTTATTTGTGTCTAAGTTTGTACATAATACCAACCTCATTTTTGTTGGGAGGGTGGGTTTTGTTTTTTGGGTTTTTTTTTTTTTTTTTTTTCATGAGTTTGAGTTTGGTTTATTTGAAATGAAATGCATCAGTTGTCATTTTGTCATTGCATTTCAGGTAGCTCATGGCCCCTTCATTGTGGTCATTTTAGCACATAATAACCCACAAAGTGGGGCTGAAGTTTGGATTTTTTTTCTTTGTTGCTAGAAATTCTTTTATCCATTTGTCCTTGAGACTGTAGTGATTACTTAATAGATGCAAAAAGAATGAATGGATGAGTGAATAACTAGTTTAATGTGTAGTTCTTTCACTTCTTGGGTGTTTCTTGGGTTTTATTTTTTGTTTTTTTTTGTTTTTGGGGGGTTTTTTTGCAGGATAATTGTAAATGTATATATTTTAATTGCACTGGTACATCGAACATGTCAGTGTCTCTACCACTGGACCAACAGAGCATTTTTCTGGCTAATGAGTGCCTGATAATAATGTCTTGATTTTCCTTTGGGACTAAACTACATAGGTTTTTTTCCTCCCAGCAGTAGGGGAGCACAGGTGATGGATCATTGATGTCATTTCAATTGTTATTTTTTAAAATAAATAAATTTATAAAAATGCTAAAAAGTGTCTTGAGTTTTGAGGAGTCTACATCCCTTGGGTTATGTTTATAATGGTTGGTAATCCATAAATACACATGCAAGTTCTGTGGACAGTGTGTCAAACTTACAGAGGTTGTCCAGCATCTCAGCTGTGTGTATCCCCTTGATCTCTTTTCCTTCCCTTTTGGTCCTTCCATCCTACTGAGGAGATTCTGACATCTGTGGGCTGATCATACATTTGGTCTTCTCACTGCAAGTGTTAATGAAAACATAATGAAACTAATTCCATTAGTAGGATTAGCCCTTTAGTTTTCACCAAAACAGCCTCAATTTATGGTGTGTTGTAGAACTAAAGATAGTGAAGACGTAACTTTTAGATTTTATTTATGTTAAAAAACATGCATTTTCTGATTGTTAGAAATCACAACATGCTCATCCTTTTATTGTTTTGTATTCACAAATCTGAGCAATGGACTGGCAGCTTCAGATATGCCATTTTCACACACATGTCAGGGACTTACTTGAGAAAAAACACCCCTGGGGAGCATCCCATGAGATCTAGTGATCCAACCTGGCAGACAACAGAAGTGGAAGAAACTTCCTAACAAGGAAAAGGACTGTTAAATAGCTTCGGTGTGTATTTAAAAAGTATCCTGAATTTGCTTGTCCTTAGAAAACTAAAAAGACGACCTAGAAACGAAATTCCTACTTTAGTGGTAAGGGGAAGAGACCACCCTATTGAATTTATCCCAGGTGATTAGTTTCGTCGTGGAAGCATCACCAGATTTCAAGGAGATCAAAAATTTCAGCTATTAACTATTTATATGCTCCGCCCTTGCCCGCCTTCCGCCCCTCCCCCCCGGGAGCCAGAGCGAGGGAAAAAGGCAATGGGAAGCAGCTGGGGCGGGGCCTCCGGCGGCTTTCCATTGGTACTGACCCAAGGAGCCCCGCGCTGATTGGTTGGTGGGAGAGACCGTAAGGGCCGTGGTTGCGGATTGGCTACTATTCGGAGTAAACTTGTTTCCGGTAGCTTGGCGGGCAGCCCCGCCGCCGCTATGGCGACCGGCGAGCGGGAGGCGGTGCCGCCTCAGTGGCCAGTAGAGGCCCGCTTGGCGGCGCTGCTGCCCGACCTGCTGGTTTTCAGGAAGCCCGGGGGATCAGAACCCGAGCTCGCCACGGCGCAGGGCGTCCTCCTTGGCGTCCACGTGACGGGTGAGGACAAGGGGAGGAGCGTCGCTCTCCCCGGCTTGCTGGAGGGCAGCTGTTGGCCTTCAGCTCATAGAGGCCTCGGCAGTTACTGGCCTGGCCCCGGAGCGAGCTAAGGCGCTCTTTCACTGCACTTTCCGCTGCCTCCGCGGGAAACAGGGTCATTTTCAGAGTAGGAGGACGCCTTTCGAGACGACCTTATGTATCCCGAGTTCACTTCAGAGATGGTGAAATTGAGGCTCAGAAAGGAGAAAGGACTTTAAAGCCATAGCAGGTTTTGGACCCAAGTTTTCCCCCAATCCAGAACATTTCCCAATAAGCATCCACCTAATCCAATGATTTTATTTGCTCAGTAATTCCTTCTTTGGGTCCATAAGTATGTGCCTGCCTTTATTCTAGGAGTTAAGAGACTTAGTAGCTACTATGAGAGGCCTTCATTTAACAGATATTTATGGAGTTTTATGTGTCATGGATATGAAGATGAGTGATTCAGGTGCCTGTCCTCGAGGAGCTCAGCTCACCATTTAAGTTCTCCATAAAGGTTTTTAATCCATTCTCCTTGTCAGTGATTTCTCTCTCCCTCACAGAGCAAGAGAATCCTGTCGTTTCCCTTGGCCAGGGAGTCTTAAGAGGGTATGATGGGAAAGGAGTAGCTGGATTCTGAGGAAAAAGGCACTTGTGGATGAATCTTCACCATCTGCAGCTTCTAGAAACGGAGGGGGGGGGGGGGGCTGCTCTGCACTCCCAGAGGCAGCAGCAATCAGCCTTGCTCTGAGTACTTGCTAAGGAACTTAGCAAGGATAATGAAATTACTCATCTTGAAGAGATATGCTTTCTTCACACTGGCCTGATGTGTGGAGGGGTTAGGGGTTAAAAGTTTAGGATTTGCAGCTAACGTAGTCATTTGTGCTTTGTTGGTCAGGGTTTACAGCATTAATGGACAGGTTCAGCCTGAGCTGCAAGTTGGAACATGACATGGACAAACTGGCCCACATCTTCAGCTATTACATTAGTGACATCGTGGAGCGTGAGTGACCACTGTAGGGGAGCAAGGATGTGTGCTGGGCTCCTGAGGGTTTGTAACACAAGGACGCCTGGGGTTCTTTAAAACAGATACTAAAGGGTCATTCCTTTGCTGTCACTCATCTTTTATTTCTTCAGGTTTGCCACGAACAAGCTAGATCTTTGCCTGTATCTGTCATTCTCCTCAATCTCACATCTGTTGACTCAGTGTTCAGAAAGGGGGAAAAATGCTAATTTTAATTTGTACTTTGCATGTTTGTATTAATTAGTAAATTAAGGTGTCCCTCAGGTTGTCTCTTCTAACCAGAATATAATGGGCCTCTTGTGCGTATATAAGATGTAATTTATAAAACACCTTCCCATTCTGTTATTGCATTTTGATCCTGTGAGGTAAGAATGAGTATTCTTTCTTTCTTTCTTTTTTTGGCCTTTTTAGGGCCACACACATGGCATATGGAGGTTCCCAGGTTAAGGGTCAAATTGGAGCTGTAGCCGCCGGCCTACACCACAGCCACAGCAATGCTAGATCTGAGCCGTGTCTGCAACCTACATCACAGCTCATGGCAATGACAGATCCTCAACCCACAGATCAAGGCATCCTTCTGGATGCTAGTCAGATTTGTTTCCCCTGAGCCATGACGGGAACTCCAGTATTTTCTGCCATGTGTTAAACTTGTGGGTATTTGCCTAATCTGGGGGGAAAAGAAACCTTTTTGTTTGTACAGTAAACATGTTTTGAGTACCTGACCTATGACATACACTGCAATAGGCGCAGGGAGTGCAAAACCCTCCTCTTCAAGGAGCTTTCAGTCTAGTTAGGTCTACCTAACAAATTGGTCCTATACCCTTTAGTACTAATAAAATATTCCCTTCCTTTACTGACAGTGTCCCATAGAGTTCTGGCTATCATTCTAAGAGTCACCACAATAGTTACTTTGCGGCATCTACTTTAGCCATATAAATGGCTATGTGAATCACCCCTTACCCCTGAGGAACAAGTATAAGTCTTTCCGCTGATCTCATCAAGTTTTTGTGGGGAGTTTTTTGTTTGTTTGTTTTGCTTTTTAGGGCCACATCTGCAACATATGGAGGGTCCCAGGCTAGGGGTCCAATCAGAGCTACAACTGCCGGCCTACGCCACAGCCACAGCAATGCTGGATCCTTAACCACTGAGTGAGGCCAGGGATCAAACCCACAACCTCATGGTCTCTAGTCGGATTCGTTTCCGCTGCACCATAATAGGAACTCCTTTCACACAAGAGGAGTCCTCGTGGATACTAGTCGGGTTCATTAACCACAGAATCACAATGGGAACTCCAGATCTCATCAAGTTTAGATCTTGATGAAAGGGGGAGATATAAATGATGTAGCATGTTTGTGTTGTAACACCAGAATCTTCTGGGTACTGGAAATACATGGGAAAGTAAGACACAGTACCTGCCCTCTTGCAGTTTCTATTTTAGCAGGAGAGAAAAATAAGTAAATAAGATAATAATAGGGTATATATTCTAGAAAGGACATAGTTGAGGTTTAAAAAAAAAAAAAAAAGGGGAGTTCCCGTCATGGCGCAGCGGAAATGAATCTGAGTAGGAACCATGAGGTTGAGGGTTCAATCCCTGACCTCGATCAGTGGGTTAAGCAGCCAGTGTTGCCATGGGCTGTGGTGTAGATTAAAGATGCGGCTCAGATCCTGCATTGCTGTGGCTGTGGTGTAGGCCGGCAGCTATAGCTCTGATTCAACCCCTAGCCTGGGAACCTCCTTGTGCCGCGGATAGGGCCCTAAAAAGACAAAATAAATAAATAGAAAAGAAAAGTTGAAAGGGTTTCTGTATTAGAGAGGTCTTGGGAGGCTCTTCTGAAAAGGTGTCATGTAAGCTAAGACATTAAGGATGAGAGGAGCATCTTGCGAAGAGCTAGGGGTAAGACATTTCAGGAAGAAGAGTGCTGAGTATAAAGGTTCTGAGGTGGAGAAAGCTTGGTGGGTTCTAGAAACTGAGAAGGCCAATGTGGCTAGAGCATAGTTAGCAGGGAGAAGAGTGGCTTGAGGTGAGATTGGAGATCATCAAGCTCTGTAGTTCTTTCAGAGTTTGGATTATTTATTTTTGTACAAAAGTTCATATTTTTTGTCTTTTTAGGGCTGCACCCTGAGCATATGGAAGTTCCCAGGCTAGGAGTCGAATTGGAGCTGCAGCCGCAGCCACATCCACAGTAACATGGGATCCCAGCCATGTCTGTGAGCTGTGCCACAGCTTACAGCAACACCAAATCCTTAACGCATTGAGCTGGGCCAAGGATAGAACCCTCGTCCTCATGGCTACTAACTGGGTTCATTACCTCTGAACCACTATAGAAACTCCCTGATTCACACTCATTTTAGCTGTCTCCCGGAGATAGAAATTATGTATCATGTATGTATTATAACACTAGAAACTCCTGGATACTAGAAATACATGGGCAGGCAAGACACAGCGCTTGTCCTCGTGGAGACTGTATTATAGGGAACTGTTGGAGGGTATGGTAGAGGCAGTGGAGCAGTTATGGGGAGATGGAGATTTCATCTAGTTTAGCGATTCTCCACCTTGGCAGCACGTTAGATAACCACTGAGGAAACCTTAAAAATATCCTCATATGGAGTTCCCGTCGTGGCTCAGTAGTAATGAACCCAACTAGGATTTTTGAGGATGCAGGTTCGATCCCTGGCCTTGCTCAGTGGGTTAAGGATCTGGCATTGCTGTGAACTGTGGTGTAGGCCAGCTGTAAAGCAGCCAATCTGGTAGGATTTGGTGGTGTTCCTGAAGCCAAAGGGGAAGTAATGTTTCTAGAAGAAGAGGGCCATCCTAGCTGGGTTGGAAATAAACAGTGTCAAGTACAGAGATGTCAGAAAAAGAGTGAAAATAGCAGGATGAATGCTGTTGATTTTGGAAATTTTAGTGAAGTTGTGGAGGTGGACTTCAGATTGGAAAAAACTGAGAAGAGAATGGTAGAGGAAAAAACAAATGGACCACAAAATATATGAGGAAAAACTCAGTAGGCCATTCTTTTCATCATGTATGATTCTTCCATGATCTGGCGTAGCTCTGATTTTCACTCACTTTCCTCTCTCTCCCTTACTTGATTTCAGATGTGCTCTGTTTTGGAGGGGATATCCTAAATATCACAGGTATTTTTTAGTTTTTCTTTTTCTTTTGCCTTTTTAGGGCCACACCCACAGCATATGGAGGTTCCCAGGCTAGGGGTCCAGTCGGAGCTGTAGCCACTGGCCTACACCATATCCACAGCAACACGAGATCCGAGCTGAGTCTACAACCTACACCACAGCTCACGGATCCTTAATCCACTGAGCGAGGCCAGGGATTGAACCTGCATCCTCCTGGATACTAGTCAGATTCATTTCTGCTGAGTCACGACAGGAACTCCTGTTTATCTAATACTTAAAGCCCTGTAAGTGAGGAAGACTATATTTAGGTGGAATTTTTCCCATTTGTTTCTTCAGCATTGTTTGATGGTTTAGTAGGTACTGGGTCCTGGGGAAGCAAAGATGAGGAAGACAGTCTCTGCCTTAAAGGATCTCCCAGTCTACTGGAAAAGCCTTGTCCATATTAAGCTCCTGTGTACTTTACATTTTGTTCAGATTGAATGATAGGAAAATAAGTGCCTATAAAGCATTCATGAGATCACTAATGAGAAACTTGATCATTCGTAGCAGAAGCTAAGTATAAGATAGAGAAGTCTAGCTTGTCTCCTATCTGGAGAACTCTTAGGATAATTAACAGCTAAATGCCACAGAGTTGACCTGTCTTTTCATTTAAACTTAATAAAACACTTAAAATCTTAAAACTCAACTTGAATGTAAACCCTCATTTTTTGAACCTCTTAACTAGTACCTCTTCCCTGATGGAGAGATTACCAAAAATTGCCTTAGGCTTTAGGAACATTTCAGTTTCTACCTAGTCATATTTTTATAAGCTGAATGGTTTCAAGGATCTAAGGCAGTATTTTGACCTAGCATAAGGTATCGGACCAAGAAACCTCGTCTGATACCTTGCGTGATATCTTCTGCATTATTGGGGGCTACACCATGGCAGTTGCATCCCAAATACTTCATCTCTGTCAGCCTGTCTTGTGTGTCTCTACAGGGAATGGGCTCCTGGCACTCTGGACAGTAGAACAGAATCAACTGAGTGACATCATTACCCTCGTGGCAAAATGCAGTCTGGAGATACAGGAGAAGTTTGGGATCTACCATACCAGAGAAGGCCAGGACTTGCAGCTAAAGATAGGTATTAGCTACTGAAAGAGTGATCAATTGAAAAAAAAAAAAAAAAAAAAAGCCCACCATAAAACATTCAAAGGAGGGAGTTCCCATTGTGGTGCAGCAGAAACAAATCTGACTAGTATCCATGAGGATGTGGGTTTGATCCCTGGCCTCGCTCAGTGGGTTGGGGATCTGGCATAGCCGAGAGCTGTGTGGTTTAGGCTGCAGATGCAGCTCAGATTCCGAGTTGCTGTGGCTGTGGCCTAGGCTGGCAGCTATAGCTCCAATTCAACCCCTGGCCTGGGAACTTCCATATGCCTCAGGTATGACTCTAAAAAGCAAAATAATAATAGTAATAATAATAATACAAATATAAATGACAACTTGGAAAGGAAAATATTTGCAACATATGCAAAGTTGAATTTTCCTATAGAAAGAACACCTAGAAATCAAGAAAAGACTAACATTCTAAGAGAACAATGAGCAAAGAACATGAATAAATGGCACATAAATAAATCATTCCTTGTAATTTGTGGAAAAACTTGTCAACCTTATAATAAGAAAAATGCCAATTGAAAGTATGTTGAGGTCATTTCTTACAGATATGGAAGAATTCAGGTGCTGAACACACTGTTGGTGAGGCTGTGAGAAATAAGCTTCTCCCACAGTGCTGGTGGGAGTCAGCAGTGGTACAGCTTCTGTGGAGGGTGACTCAGTAATCTCTGCCAAGATCACAAATGGATTTATTTCTCAACCCAGAAATCCTACTTCTCACATTTATTTTGGGGCTATACCTGAGTATTTATAAGATGTCATATGTATAGGATTATTGATTGTAATATGGATTATAATAAAAGGTTGAAAACAGAAGTTCCCTTGTGGCTCAATGGGTTAGGGATCAAGTGTGTCATTGCTGCAGCTCGGGTCACTGCTATGGCTAAGTTTTGATCCCTAGCCTGGAAACTTCCACATGCCAGCTGAAAAGAAAAGAAAAAAAGGTTGAAAACAATCTGCTTATAGGAGACTGGTTAAATAAATAGTATGTCTGCTCAATGAGATTCTCTTCAACTTTAAAGATGTTCTGATATAGCAGTGTCTGCAAAATATAAATGAGAAAAAGCTAGATGCAAAGCACTGTTAGTACACAAACTTCTGTGTAAGGAGGAAAAATAAAAATTTTTCTTATTTGCTTAATGTTTGTATAAAGAAATACTGAAAAGATATATAAGAAACTAATAAATGTTACCTATTGGGGGAAAATAGTGTAAATAGATATGTAGGTGAAATCAAGACTTCTTAAAAAATTTTTTTAGGGTCGCAGTTGCAGCATATAGAAGTTCCTGGACTGGGGCTCAAATCAGAGCTACAGCTGAGGTCTGCACCACCAGCCACAGCAACACCAGATCCAAGCCACATCTGCCACCTAAGCCATACCTTGCACCCACATCTGATCCTTAACTCACTGAGTGAGGCGGGATCAAACCCACATCCTCGTGGGTACTAATCAGGTTCTTAACCCTCTGAGCCACAACAGGAACCCCTTTTTAATTTTTTAAAGTAGAGTTTATTTACAGTGTTGTGCCAATTTCTGCTGTACAGCAAATGGACCCAGACATACACATACACACACACACTTTTTCTCATACTATCTTCCATTGTGTTCTATGCCAAGAGATTAGATATAGTTCCAGTACAGTAGGACCTCGTTGCTTATCCATTCGAAATGTAACAGTGTTGGCACCCTCTTTAATACTGCAGGCTGCCTGCTCCACTACAGCAACCCCTGCCCTCACTCTACCTCAGCCATGTACCTGAGTACTGGGGACCCAGTTCTCTGGAGTTCTGTGGAGTTCTGTCCCTACACTCTGGCCTCCAGTATCCGCAGTGCCCTGTGAGTTCTAGCTGCCTGAGACTCCTAGCCCTGTCTCCTCAACTCAGGGAACCCACAGGCTGCCTCTGGGTTTCCCTTCCCTGAGATGTGCACTGGAAACTCTGGGCAGTGAACTGGGGTATCAGAGGGTTCACCTTACTTGTTTCTCATCTCTCAAGCATACTGTCCCTAATTACCTAATATCCAATATCTTGAAAACTATTCTCTTGCTATTTTATGTATTTTTCCAGTCCCTCAGTTGTTCCAGTTATTATGGTAAATTCACTTCCTGGTATTGCATCTTGACCAAAAGTATGTGTCTTTTAAAACTACCTTTTAAAAAGGTAAAACTACCTTTCCTTCATTTTTAGTGTGGATGGGGTGACTTACCTAAGGGCAGACTTCTCCTATTTATAGTCATTGTTTTCCTTGCAAGCAGACCACTTTTTCAGCTCTTATTAGCAGTAAGAAATCCCCAAGGGCAAGAAAAACAGGAGGCACAAAAAAAAAAAAAAAAGTGTGTGGCAAAGACCATGCGTGGTAAAATACCGATTTTCTATTCGCTCAGCCCTAATAACATATGAGGAGACCCAGTGTGTTCTCGGTGGCAGCAGTTTCTGAGCATAACTGTTGGGTCTCTGCCATCAGGACTAGCTGTCCATTAGAAGATCAGTTTAGACACAAGACTCTTGGACGCCTAGGAGCTCTTGTTTCTTCCCTCATCCAGGCCAGGGTTGTTTGAATGTCTCTCTCTAGGTGAGTTTAAGACAGAAAGTAATCCGGGGCACGGATCATTTTTGAGGGTGAACTCACCTAAACTTCTACAACTCTGGGCAATAAGGAGATTGGCATGATGCATAAAGCCGTGTGAGGATCCCAGACCCCACCGTTTGCATAGTTTTCTACCTGAGTTTGTCTCTTCACCACTTGTCTCCTTTTCTCTGGACAGGTCTGTCTGCAGGTCGGATTTCCCAGGTTATCATTGGAGACGAGCAGCGACAGTACCTCCTGGTGATTGGGCGGGATATAGACGGTGTCCAGTTAGCTCAGCGGTTGGCTCAGGCAAATGAGATTGTCTTGTCCTGGAACTGCTGGAAGCTCTGTGAGCAGTACATGTTTGAAGTGGAAATCATGAGGGAGGATGAAGCTGTGAAGGTAGGAGGCTGGTCACATCCACCGAACGTCCTGAAAAGGCCCTCCTACTACACAGGGCAGTGCTCTGGTGGTGCTCAACACCAGACCCCACCAACAACCACTGGAACTCTATTTTGGAGGGAGGTGAGGGATATTCTCACTGGAAGGTAGGTGAGGCTGAACGGTAAGGCTGAAAAGATAAGTGACAAACAAGGGAGATGGCATCCTTAGCCCCTCTGTTAAGGAACCAGAGGTAATCCACTTGGTGGGCGAGCACAGAATTGAGCAGTTTCCTTTCTATAGTTAAGAGATATGCGGATCATTGACCCATTTGATTTTGATGAGCATTTTGACAAGTGCCTCAATTACTTGCCACATTACCGGACAAGTGCTGGTAAGTTATTTTGTCTTTTGTACCCAGGCTACAGATTTCAAAGATTAATTTTCCGTATGGCTGGGGACATTTGGTTTGTTTTCCTTTTTCTCAGACATTCTAAGAACTGCCCTGGAGTTGGATCCAGACTCTGCACTTGAGCAAACCCTGCGGAAGCACATAATGAAAAACCTTTTGAAAAAGGTTATTTCCTTTGTTCTTGAGTCATGGTGTAGACTGTGTGTATGCTTGTGTAAACAAATGTATGAGTGTGCAAGCATTTATATTGATCCAGTTCATTTCCTGTTCCCCAAGGTACAACCAGCAGATTTTCCCATCTGCACCAGTTGCTGTGATGACATGTCTTATAAGTTTAAATTTCTCAGTCCTAAAAAGTAGAACCCATATTTGATTTTGTTTGTCTTTCTAGAAACTATTACACTATAAACAGGATATAGAGTTATATGCTTGGCAAATGTGTATTGATTGCTTGTGCGTATATGAATCTATGTGAATTCCTTAGTATGTGATATAACGAATAATAGAATTAGACATAATAAACCGTGTCTTAGGAAATATTTGGCAAATTCATCAGTGAATTAGGTTTAAAGTCAAACCGTTTTAACTCCAAGTGCACTGGTTGGTATATCTTTTATACCTCTTGAACCTGAATTTTAAGTTTTTTATCTGACATCCATAAGTTATCTTTTCATGTTTACCATGGAGCAAAGAATTTAAATGCCTAAACATGATACCGAAAGTTGGAGATACAGGCAAGGTAACTCACCGTGTCTTTGTAGATTGATGAAGGCCAACCTATGGAGTATATATCTGAATTCCGTACCGTAACTATGGTTTTGGTCAGCCTAGAATTCCACAAGACAGCATGGATGTTGCATCTGTGTCATCTTATCCAGGAGGCTGCCTTATACATCTCCACAGTGATAGAGAAAGGGGGTGGCCAACTGAGCCGGATCTTTATGTTTGAGAAAGTAAGTACAAAGGAACTTGACACATCAGCATTAAAGGTGAGAACTAGTAGCTTATGACCAGTTTCTCTCACGTAACACAGGCATAAGTCAGATTCCCTGCTACTTATTTTTTAGTAAGATATATTACATTAAAACTTCAACTAATACCATGTAAGGGGTGAGATGTTCTAGTTAGTTTAATTTTCAGGGTAACTCAGTGTTATTCTCCATATCCTTTTTCATCCTGTTCTTGTTGAAAAATCCTCAGGAAAGCATAAAGAATGCTTTTCTGGCTCTATTTGTAAAGTAAATGTAATCAGATCCTTCTGAGATAATTCAGAAGCTTAAAAAAGAGCAGTATCATACTTGACATTATAGGTAAAGGAAATACAGAGATAGACTTAGCTCAAGGTAGACACTAGAAATTAAATTTTAGAAGTTCTTTTTTGTTTTTTTTTGTTTTGTTTTGTCTTTTAGGGTCACACCCATGGCACATGGAATTTCCCAGGCTAGGGGTTGAATTGGAGCCATAGCCACCAGCCTATACCACAGCCACAGCAGCTTTCGGATCTGAGCCACATCTTCGACCTGCGTCACAGCTTGGAGCAATGCCAGATTTTTAACCCACTGAGCAAGGCCAGGATATTGAACTCACATCCTCATGGGACATTAGTCTGGTTCTTCTTTTTTTTTTTTTGCTTTTTTTTTTTTTTTTTTTGCTTTTTAGGGCCACACCTGAGGCATATGGAAGTTCCCAGGCTAGTGGTTGAATTAGAGCTACCGCTGCCAGCCTACACCACAGCAATGCTGGATCCAAGCCACATCTGCGACCTATACCACAGCTCACGGCAGCACCAGATCCTTAACCCACTGAGCAAGGCCAGGGATCAAACCTGCATCCTCTTGGATCCTAGTCGGGTTTATTAATCACTGAGCCATGAAGGGAACTCCACTAGTCGGGTTCTTAACCCACTGAGCCACAACAGGAACTCCTGAATTTGAAAAGTTCTTGACATCAGTTTCCCTTGTTCAGTTCTTTAAATAGTTAAGTCAAGATTTTATTTCTTCTTTTTCTTTTTAAATTTACATGTTGATGTGGCCTGGAATGTCCATTTCATGAATTATATAGAATCCTGTATTCCTGATAGAAAACCAGCGAGAAAGGGATCTGTTTTCATTCAGGGGAGTTGGTCAGTTGAGGCAAGCCATATTTCTTCCCCAGGTCAAGTTCCCAATCTTTCTTTGTCATCTATCTCAGGGCTGCATGTTCCTCTGTGTTTTCGGCCTTCCTGGGGATAAGAAGCCAGATGAGTGTGCACATGCCCTGGAGAGTTCCTTCAGCATCTTCAGCTTCTGCTGGGAGAATCTTGCTGAGACCAAGTGAGGAGGAAGGTGGGGCAGAGAGGAGCTCCTCAGGCCCAGGGGGCTCTTTAGGCCGGGCAGGAGGCAGTAACAAGTAGCAGGGGTTGAGGACGTCCAGAGTGTGCCTAGCAGGGAGGGAGCATGCTAAGGGAAGTCAGAAAACAAGATATATTAAGAAATCACTGGAATTATGTACTGGATACCCAGGGGAAATAAATGTAAGTTTCCATTCAGTGGCGTGAGAGAGGAAGAGGTACAGAATACGCATGGCCTATATAACTAATGTGATACCATTGTAGAGGCATGCTCATTGGACATTAGTACTGAAAAGGAACTTAGAGATTATTTGATCCATCTCTTTACTTTATCAATAAGAAAAACACTACAGTTGCTTCAAACACTTAGCCCAAAGCAGTTATGTCATGTCCCTTCTTTCAGGCTTGATGAGATCTACAGCCTCCTTCCCAGTCGTATCTCCAGTATGAGTGTGCTGAGCCTTCCTTTGCATTGCTAGTCTATTCTGGTTTCAAATTTTGCATTGACATCTGGTCTTTAAGAGCCCTGCTGTTACCTTTAGTCCTGAATAAGATAGTCATTTCTTTTGTTGTTAGAGGCTATCTTACAATGCCCTTAGACCAGTCTGACTCTTAGACCATAACTTGGTCCTTTCAGTCTTATTTTGTTTAAAATATAGTACGTATTAAGAGCTAGGTAGGATCTTAGAGTTCCTTAATTTAAGCTAAGATCCAGAGATTATGTTGGAAAGCCAAATAGCTTGACAGTGTTAGATCCTGAAAGCAAGTTTTCCAGGTCAGTGTTTTTTTTCCTTGAAGATAATTACTAACTTAGTAATTTCCCAGAGTGTGTTTGGTAGAATACTTTCATGGCTGAATATGTTTGGGAATTGATGCAACTCTATTTCCTTCTTGAAGGTTCACAAATTACATTAACACTAAAGGTTCTGAGTAATCTTACAGTGAAGAAATTTGTTATATTTTGCTTTATTCAATATTTCCCAAATTTACTTGGTCACCAAACACGAGGACTTATAATCACCCAGAAGAATGAATGTTCTAAGGAGCATATTTCAGGAAATGTTGTACCAAACAGATGCTGAAGCCTGCCTTCTTCACCTGTAATTCATCTGTAGAGACAGTCCCTTAGAAGTGCCTGTGGGGCTTTGGTAGCAGATACTGTTGCTCATCCAAGTCTCCTTTTTCTATGACCTGGTTCATTTGGGGTCATTTTATATATTCCTCATTCTAGTCTAGGAAATACCTTCAGTTTTCAGTGCATTTACAGAAGAAAGATGATTCCACATCCAGTGATTGATTGGGCTTTTCTGGTCTGTGACTATTTCTCCAGGATTTTTTTGAGGCCCAGGGAGTGTAGTCTCTATCTCATCATTACAGTTTGCAGCACCAGAAATACTTTATGTCTATGAATAAGTAATGTATATTTCATCAGTGAAGATCGCTAGAATTTTTTTAGAAAGGACAGAACATGGACCACTGGGATGAGCAAGGGAGAATTATAAAATACAATAGAAAGAAATAACCAAGTGAAAAAGTGTTACTTGTTTTGTTATCATAGTCTTGCTAATAGCTGAGTTTCTTGAATGCACAAATGCATTCGTTCAACAAGCATTCATTGAACACAGCCACAAGCCAGGCACTATGCTAGGTGTGGCAGACCTAAAGAGAAGAAAGACATTACCTTCTTAGCTCAGTAAACAACTTACTTTAATACAGTGAAATTTAAATGTTGGAATAAAATGCTGTTGGAGCTACAAAAAGTGCTATGGGAAGACATAGTTCTCCCCAGAGGTATTAGACACCAAGGTCTTGACTACAGAGAGATTTGTGGGTTTTTTTGGCCACCCTGCAGCATATGAACTTCCCAGGCCAGGGATCAGATCTGAGCCACAGTTGCCACAGCTGCCACAACACCAAATCCTTAACCCACTGTTCCAGGCATCGAACCTGCGTCCCAGAGCTTCCAAGACATGATTCCATTGTGCCATAGTGGGAACTCCTAGAGATGATTTTGAGCCAGGTTAAAAAGGAAAGCATTCAGCATGTGGAAAAAGTGGGAAAGGGCCCTTTTTTAGGGTGCACTCGAGGCATATAGAGGTTTCCAGGCTAGGAGTTGAATCGGAGCTGCAGCTGCCAGCCTACACCACAGCCACAGCAACACCGGAGCTGAGCCACGTCTATGACCTACACCACAGTTCATGGCAATGCTGGGTCCTTAACCCAGTAAGCAAGGCCAGGGATCGAACCTGTGTCCTCATGGATCCTAGTTGGATTCGTTTTCTCTGAGCCACAACGGGAACTCCCAGAAAGGGCATTTTAGACAAAGGGAGAATTGTGAAACATCAGCAGTAATTTTTTAGTCTTATTCTTGCTGTGACAGCAGAATTGACTGGTTGGTTCTTGTCTTGTGTGGCTCTGACTCACCCTGGGCAGTGGGTCCAGAGAATGAATGTAAGAGTGCTCAATCCTGCCTTAGAGGAAGACAGGAGAAATTTGATGGCTGGGAGACAACAATGTTAGGGTTATTGCCACTTTTCATGCTTTCTGTGAACAACTGAAAATTGTTTATTTCTAAATTTGACTTAAAACTAATTCTGCTTCATTGCATTCTCTTTCTCCAGATGCATATCTTGTTATCTGTCACATGAAATTTTCACATCAGTCAAGTAAATCTGCTTATTCTCTTGTGCATGAATTGTTCACTGCCGCCTTTGAGCCTTTTCCTCACCTTGGAACAGTAGATGCCCTCTTTTTAAATAATCTATATTTCCAGTGCTTTCCCATCCATGGTCTAGCTAAGACCCCCTTTCCTTCCACCTCTTCCAATTTCAAACACCTCCTATGCTCTAATTACTTAGTTTTGTACAAACATACCAGGATTGCCAAGGCCTATGCCTTTTCCCACTGGACAGAAGGCTGTTGCTCCACCTAGGCTTTCAAGGTCGATCATGTGTCCTCTCCTTTATGAATACGTTTTCTCTTCTCCAGTATCAGTTAATACATCCCTTTGTTTGCTCTGTTCATTGGCTGTACTGATCTCTAAATGTAATATTTGTCTTGCTAACTTATAAATACATCTCTTCAACTCCCTCAAATCTCCACCAACCACCAGTCCAGATTGAACTTCTCCAGGGCAAGATATTATAAACACCTAGCCCAGTACTTGGTATTGTACATGCTTCTCAGTGCTTATTAAATGAACAAATATATGCATGCATGGATGGAGAATGAAAAAATTTTATTTGCTTTAAAAATTTTATTTCAAAGATTAATTTGCTTTAGCAAGCCTTCCACCAGCAGCCTGACATTCTGAGTATTCCTTTACTCTTATATTCTAGCATTATTTGACCACTAGCCCTTTATAGACAGTTGATGTATTTTTCATTTGGGGGTTTTATGTGGAGCACATAGTGTAGTGGAAACAACATTGGTATTGGGGTCAGAGGCCTGGATTCTCATTCTGGCACTAATATTAACTTTTGTATAACTCTGGGAAAGTTAACTCCTTGAGTATTTTTTTCTTTTGTCAAATGGGTTTTAAATATTTGCCCTGTGTACCTCACATATTTGTTGTTAATTATCCCTCAAAGGACCAGATGAGGTAATGAATTTGAAAGCACTTCAAAAAGCACATGTAAAGTATCTGACAGATACAAGATATTTTTAGTGTTTTTACTAATAATAGCTCCTCAACTAAAATTCTTAGCTTGGGGGGAACCTTCTGTTCCTTTGGGCTGTCTCCCTGATATTCTGTATTTTGTATCCACCATGTGATACAGGTTGACAGCAGCCTCTCGCCTTTTCCGTTTTGAGTTGTAGAACTAGACTTCCAGATCTAGGGACTGGCAGATCTAGCGCCTAACTTGGAGGCTTCTGAGTATGTATTTATCCACTGATGCTTTTCTGATCCCCAGGCTTGTTTCCATCAGTGTCACTAATGGACCGGTATTCTGTGGCATGGTTGGCGCAGTAGCAAGACACGAATATACAGGTAGAGTAGGACACTGGGTTACCTCTGTGACTCAGGGGGTGAAGGTGGAGGAGGTGATCCAAAAATTCCCCATCCTTTTCTTCACTATCTCCCTGATACAGTTATTGGCCCAAAAGTAAGCCTTGTGGCAAAAATGATAACTGCTTATCCAGGTTTGGTATCCTGTGATGAGGTTACGTATCTAAGATCTATGCTTCCTGCTTACAACTTCAAGAAACTCCCAGAGAAAATGATGAAAAACATCTCCAACCCAGGGAAGATATATGAATACCTTGGCCATAGACGGCGTATGTGAGTGTCATTATGTGTTAGTTCACTCCCATCTCTTTTATAGAATCAGCATAGGAATAGTCAGGGCTTGATTATATGAAATTAGAAAGTACTGGCCTGCTGGAATAAGAGACGTAGGAGGAGGGTTTCATGTCTGTGATGTGTAGCTTTTTTAAAAAAAAATTCTTTATTTTTGCTTTTTAGGGCCGTACCCATGGCACATGGAGGTTCCTAGGCTAGGGGTCAAATCAACTGTAGCTGCCGGCCTACACCACAGACCACAGCAATGCCAGATCCTTAACCCACTGAGCGAGGCCAGGATCAAACCCTCGTCCTCATGGATGCTAGTGGGGTTCGCTAACACTGAGCCATGATGGGAACTCCCCCAATCTATTTTGAATTGACACATTTCCCTTTGTCCTTTTTCCCAGAATGTTTGGGAAGAGACATTTGGCCAGAGAGAGAGATAAAAATCAATCTTTGCTAGGTAAGTTTTCTTTTTTACATTAAATCTTACTTTTGTCAGCTGTAGATGGTGAAATGTGATTTAAAAAACAAAATGGGAGACTAACTGCTTCTGACCTTGTATTAAAAAATAGAGAGAAACCTTCTTAATGAATTTATGTTAATTTGGAAGAGGACTTGCCATTTCTTTCTCATGTTGACTGTTTAAATTTCAGGTTCCAACATTTAGTAAGAATCTTCGTTAGTCAGAGTTCACTTGAAGTCTGATCAGCTTGTTGCACATCATCTTTAGAGGGAAATTCCTCGTCCTGAAATAGTGATGATAGCACTGGAACTGTCCCACCCACACTGTACATTCCCGGTCTTTATATATATAGATAGATGCCACAACGGGAACTCCTGTATTTGTTTTATCTCTATCCATTAGTCCATTATTTTCACATAGCAGTGACAGACTTTGAACACCAAACGGAAGTTTTACAAATGGCTAAGAAGATATAGTAGCCCCATGTCCATGTGGTGCCTAATTATTCTGAATGTAATTTCTTAGGCAAGCCCCCAAGCCCAACTCATGTAGTCCAGAGTTGATTTTTCTGGAAGAAGATGGGAAGGCTCTTCAAAGAATGGAATTCTGTCAGGGATTCTGGGGAAAAAGCCATTCTAAGAATTACCTTTACAAATTAATTCAAATAAATAAGTGTCTGCTAAAAAGCACAGGAGTGTTAGGTGCCCCTTGTCTCTTTACAGACCGGGAGAAAGAAGTGGAAGCCTTCCGAACGGCACAGCAGGGGTGTCTGCACCAGAGGAAGGGACAGGCAGTTCTGTATGAAGGTAGAAGAGGCTATGGAAAGAGTCAGCTCTTGGCTGAAATAAACTTCCTGGCCCAGAAAGAAGGGCACAGGTAAAGACTCCTGCTTCATCATCTGTGTCCCTTGGGGCATCTTTCCCTTGTGGTGAGACTCTTGTATCATTAGATTCTGCATCCTTGGGCTGGTGGAGTGAGTAACCTCTCTGGATCAGGGCACTCTCAGTGACCATAGTGACATTCACCAGGGTGTTGCCATTGAAGCTGAAGGAAGCAGATTCCAAGCATTGCTTCTACACCATCCAGACTCTCATGGCCATCTTCTTTGAGATTGATACATGCCCAGCGTATTACCGGCAAGAGTGCCTCTACAAGCAGCTCCATGGGACAGTAGAGGAACCACTTCACTGCCTTTTTAATGACCTCTTCTTTGTGAAGGTAACAAAGACAGTGGCTTTCTGAACTGAAATATTTATATTTTTTTGGTGGATAGTTGGACCCAGGATTGTCTTCTAATCTAATACCCGATGGATTAGAAGGTTATTAGATAATGGTAGGATTGAGATTTGAAAAGCATTTGATACCAAAACCCAGGCTTTCTCCTGTTGGAGGAGAGTGGAGTCTAGGACTGACTCTGACACTTGCTAGTTGTATGTCTTGGCACAAGTCACTTAACCTCTCTGAGCTTCAACTTTTTTACCTGTGGAATGACAATTGTTGTACTTTATATGGTTTTTGCATGAATTTTAAAGGATGTAGTATGTAAGAAGACTGCATCGTAAATGTGAAAGTGCTCAAATCTGTAAAGGTGTTACTGACTAGTTGAGCATACCCAGCAATTACAGCCACGTGTTCCTGAGTCAGTTACAGTGTTTTGTTCTTTAAACTTACCTTCCCATTCCCAGGCCATGGAGTATGTCACTTGAAGCAGCATCGGAATCTCAAAACCTTCCAGTGGTCTAAGATTTATGTGATACCCAATAGCAAGCAGGCTAAGAAGTCCCTGGTCCACAATTCCACTTATTCATATTCCATCACTTCTCCTAATCTACCCAGCATGCAGGGCATTGTATCTAATGAAAAACAGAGAAAACAAAAATTTGTGCAATCCCTCAGCATAGCCCTGTCTTCAGACAGCCCTTACCTGGGGCTTTGGCCAAGGTGGTGGAGGAGTAGCCTCACTCCGGCTCTCAGGTCCATGGTAGCTCATGCGCCTCAGCCTAGCGCAATGTTGGAGATGCCCGTGGCCATTCCTTCTCACAATTCTCATGCACACGTTCATTCTGGTGTACTTGGAATAACTGGAGTCTGGAGTGGTCCAAAGTGATGCAATGCTAAGTCTGACCTGTCACCTTACTCCTAGGTCATGACTCTTTAAGAGCTTGCCAGAGTCTGGTATGAGAAGGAGCTATCTCTCTCTAACCACCAGTGGACTTTCAATCTTACCCTCTGAACTATATATTGATGTTAGATTATGTTTTTAACCCTATGCCCCATCCTTAGAAACCCATTCTTACTCAGAATAGAATCATTTTCTATTCTTTAAAGAACCTATATATTTTTATTAGATTGTCATTTGGAATGATAGTATAAGAGTAATTTTCCCGGTCAGTTTCCCTTATCCTTCAGAGTTTCGCACATGGACAACCCGGCCAGACACAGGAAGATTAAAGCATGTCTTCTTCAAGTGCTTCAGAAGGTGGGTACTTTTGCTCCATGCCATTAACTCTTAATATGTGGAGTGGTTTGTGCTTATTTTTGTCTCTCCATCTTGACTTAGGCGTTTCTTGGCCTGCCTATTTATTGATATCATCATTATTTGTATCTATCTTTAACCTTGAATCCATCCTACAGCACAGCATACAAGGAAAAGTCTTTTGCTCTTTTCTGATCCTGTTTTTTAATGAAATTTTAGAAACTTAAAACAGTGGTTTCTAGATGCAGATGGATAGCCATTTTACTATTGAAAATACAGATAGTCAGGCCCCAGCCTAGGATTACAGAGTCAAGCATCTATATTAGGAGAAACTGATGTAGCTATTCTAGAAAGCTATCTAGAAGTAACTAGTCAGATTTTAATGACATACATCCTCTATGCCCAGCAAGTCCACTCCCATATATATATGGGAGTCTATTCCTTGCAGTATTCGTTTGTAGAGGTTAGGGATGTGTTGAACGTGAATTCACAGATGAACACTATGGAATATATACAGTGCAGAGGTTAGAATTAAGGCAGTAGATGAAAACATAGCAACACGGAGTGATCTAAAAACAACCCTGAGTGTTTTATTTTTTCTTATGGCTGAATGGTATTCCATTTTGTGTGTGTGTGTGTGTGTGTGTGTGTGTGTGTTTATACCACATCTTCTCTGTCCATTCATCCATCGATTGGCACTTAGGTTGTTTCTGTATCTTGGCTGCTGTAAATAACTTGCACAGTATGTAGAAGTTCCCAGGCCAGGCACTGAACCCACACCACAGCAGTAACCCGAGCCACGGCAGTTACAATGCCATCCTTAACCCACTAGGCCACCAGGGACCTCCTTGAATTAGTATTTTTTTTTTATTCTTCAGATAAATACCTCAAAATGGAATAACTGGATAAAAAAAGATGAAATCTTGCCATTTGTGACAACATGGCTAGACTTTGAGGGTACCATAATAAGTGAAATAAATCAGATGGAGAAAGACAAATACCATAATGTAGAATATTAATAAATAATCAAACAAACCAAACAAAAAACAAATGTAGCTACAGAGAACAGAGTAGTAGTTACCAGAGGGAAGGAGGGTGTGGGCAAAATGGGTAAAGGGGACCAACTGTATGGAGACGGATGGACACTGTGCCTTTGGTGGTAAGCAGGCTGCAGTGTATACTGAAGTTGAAATGTAATATTATTCATATAAAACATACATACTGTTATAAACCAATTTTTTAAATCCTGAATAAAAAGAGAGAAATTAGACCTATAATACACTACCATTTACATAAAAACTATTTACTTGACAAAACAACAATGCACATTTTATAAGAACACCATACAAACAGAGGGTAATATGATAAACGCATTAGCATGGTTACCTGTGACAGTGAGGAATGGAATGGGAGAGGGGAATGTGGATAAAAGTGAATTCATTTTTTTAACATCTACTTGAATGGAGCATGGTAATTGGTAGTTTTAGCAAGCACTCTTAGGTAATTCTGATGTGCAACCTGGTTTGGAAATTACTGGTTTAAAAATACTATGATTTCCCACACAGTTTAGAGCTTTTGCCAGAATGAAATATTTGAAAGTTTCAAGTTCGATTTGGAGAATATTTTCGTGCTTACTTCATATTTCAGTTAGTCTTTTCCTGTTCAAAGAAGCTCAGCCCATTTCTTTAGGAATTAAATATACAAGCTGTATATTTTATAGTTATAAAATAAAATATTACCTGGACTTAGGATATATTTTACTCTGAAAACCCCACCCTGTGTTGGTATTTTATTTAAATTGTTGATGGGACATTCATGGTAGATTTGAAAATCAAGTGACTTCATTTCTAATCAGAGGTTGTCATTATTTCCTTGCTGTTATTTCCAGGCAGTGAGGGAAACACCACTGATTTTCCTCATTGACGAGGCCCAGTATATGGATGCAGCATCCTGGGAGTTTTTGGGAACATTGCTCTCCAGTGTGCCCATCATCATGGTGATGACATTGACCCCTGCCTTCACCCTGTGTGGCTGGGCCCGGCACTTCCTGCAGAGCCCTCAGGCTACCCTTGTGCCCATTTCGAAGTTGGCAGCGACCTCGCTCTTGAGAATGGCATGTTGGGAACTGGGGGTGGTGAGCATCCCCCAAGAGCTGCAGATGTGAGTGGCTAGGACTAGCTGGGCACTTCATTGTGGGAGGAGCCAGTGCCATGGTATAAGTGAGAAGGCTCGGGTCTCACCAGAGTTGGGGGAGAGAATGGCATTAGAAACCATGAAAAGGCCCAAAACGAGCTTTAAGAGTAGGCAGGCTCCTAGCAACCCAGGAAAGGGCTACCTCCCTGAGCAATTCACCTGGGTTTTCACAGGACAGTTAGGACTTGGATGGCTTGCTTAATATGTCCATTATGTGGGGTCAGGCCAGTTTTTACCAGCCCTTTGGCAAGGGGATGTTATTTCCTTTTAATATCAATGAAAGCAGAATAGTTGAGAGAAAAGATTACTGCCAAAATACATTTCAAAACCAATCGGAAACTTTTTTTTTACATTTCTGTGCTGCTGCTTCCCTCTGTTAGTGTGTATCATCAAGGACTGACCTTAACAAAAGAAGAAGTATTCCTCAGTATGAAATATGGTATGCTTGGCTCTCTTCAAGTGGGCATCTTTAGTCAGCAAACCCCTACTTACCTCTCTACAGCTACCTTCTCTGCAGGTGCTTGGGGAACCCCCTTTACTGTGAGGTCTTGTGCCAGGACCTTCTCTCTAAGAACATACTGTTCTTTCATGACCTCCAAAAGGAGGAGGAGGAGAACAGCAAGTGGGAGACCCTCTCAGGTAAGCTGAACTTCCCAGGGTTCTACCCTGGTCCCGCTGCTGGAGTTCATTCTTGAACATGGCATCACCTGGCCCTCCTGAGGCCTGTGCCTGTTCCCTGCTGACATTATAAGCAAGATTGGGCCTTTCTGACTAAGTGTACTATGCAAATAATATGCAGCTATGTTGAAAACACTAAATGCCTACAGCAGGTAAAGTAATTGAGTCAGTCTGCTTTCGTTCCTTTTTGAGCGGCCCAGGAGGTGGAGATAAGAAAACAGGATTTATAAACCTCAGAGGGGATCGATAAACAGGGGCATCTAATAGAGGATTGCATATCACTGAGGAGAGGGATGACTCAAGCGTTGGAATGGGGGAT
This sequence comes from Phacochoerus africanus, assembly GCF_016906955.1. NCBI lineage: Eukaryota > Metazoa > Chordata > Mammalia > Artiodactyla > Suidae > Phacochoerus > Phacochoerus africanus. The sequence continues at coordinate 37,653,615 of NC_062552.1, forward strand.
GGGAGAAGGGATGAGGGAAGAGGCAGGAGTATGTGTCATTCCAGAAAGGCCTCCTGGAACTGTGAGGTAATAGAAGAGAGGGCTCTTGGAAGGGAAACAGGAGGAGTGCAAATGTTAGAGACTGTGTGGTGCAGAAAGCATCGTTAGTTTCGAAGAGAAAAGCAGAGAGCTGGCAGGATGGGTAGGGTAAACCACTTTAAAGGTGTATGCTCCATTCATCTTTATCCCTTTAGTTTCCTGACGAAATTCTTACATTGTTGTGCCTTTAAAACTGCAGTCACTGAGCATGGTGTTTTCCTCAGTCATAGTCTTCTTTCCCTGCAGCCAATGCCATGAAATCCACAATGTATAGTATTTGTCCAGCCAGCTCTGAAGACCAGGAACTTTATGTCTGCACAGTCAAGGATGACGTGAACTTGGATACAGTGCTTCTCCCACCATTATTAAAAGGCAGGTCCCTTGAAGACCTCAAGTGAATCAATTACAGATGTCATTGCGCTTAGTAGTTTGGTGGGTGACCGAGTATAGATTCCCTCATTATCATGCTGACTTCATTTCCTCAAAAAAGAATCCTGCCTTCCAGAAACAAATTCTGGCACTGCCAGAACTCTTAAACACTTGTAGTGCTATTTGAGTAATGTTTTACTTAAGTGAGCCCACTGTTCTCTTTGAGGCTGATTGGTGACCTGGAAAAGTTTACTAGTTATTTAATAAAAATTATGACCTGATTTTCCCTTTGTACATATTACTGGAGGAGACAATTAAGCAAGAGAGAGAATGTTGCTGAGATTTAAGAAAATCCATGGTGCTAGTGAAGAGACAGTGTTAGGGACAGAGCAGGAGTGTGATACAAAGAGTGCAAGGTAAATCTATAATGACTGATGAGATAAAGAATAAAGCCATCAGAATTTGGTAGGCATAATTAAACAGGAGGTGTTCTTTTTAGAGATGAAGAAGTTTTTTGTTTTGATGTTCTGTTCAAGGGTTTGGTGGGCAGGGTACGTCATTAACACTTCTTGAGGAATATTAGGATGAGTAAGCATGTCTTCAAGTCAAGTATGGTCTTACTGAGAATGTAAGGCATGCAGGTGAAATAGCAGTACAGAACACCTTGGTAATTAAGGGCCAGGGCTCTGGGGCAGAAAAACCTGGGTACCAGTGGCTCCTGCACTTACTGGCTATGAAACCTTAGATAAACTTATTGAAGCCTTAGTCTTCTCATCACTCAAACAGGACAATGAGAGCCCCTACCTCATGGGGTTAGTTGAGGATTAAATGAAAAAGATTATTGTATATAATAAATATTTAGTGAATATTAGCTATTATAAGCTGTTCACTCTGGTGGGTTTCAGTCCATCATATTCCTACAGTTCATAGTCCTACAACTGTGACAGGCCACACTTGGCCTTAGCTTTACCAACTTAGAAACATACAGGTCAGGAAACAGTGTTCCAGCAGAAGAGCAGCCAGTGTTCTCACAGCAGATCCTACTGCTCTTCTATGGAGCATAAGGGATAGGTGCTTAGATGCCCCATTTCACAACTAGGAACTGGCATCTCTTATAATAGTCCCATAGGCATAGTTTCCAGGTACTGTAAGGGATGTGACCTGTTACAGGAATTACTGACCGCAAGGAGCCCAAAGCTGTGGCTTACCACCACGTATATATAACTTATTCACAGCTTTCATAGTGCAAATTCGCTTTCTGATCACAGATCACTCTTTGCATAAGCAGTGTTACCTGGTCACTCAGCTGACATGTCAAAGCTACATTGTAAAGGCCATATAACTTATAGAAGAATTTAATATACTTAAACTATTTTCTATCCTACCACTTTAATTCTACCACTAGTTAATGTGTTATTAGAATAAGAATGAGAGGAATTTGGAGATGTTCAAAACAGGGTAGTATAGTGAGCCAGGTGAAAATTACTACTTACACTAAAATTATTTAAGAGGAAATATATTGAAGAACATTTAGAAAGAGAATGAGTAGGTCACCTGTTGGTGATGAGGGAGAGGAAGAGGTTTAGAATTATTCCAAGATTCGGGGCTTGGTGACTTACTAGTTCAATATCAACTGCTGTAATGTATGGGTCAGAATATGGAGAGATTTACCAAAATGCTTGGAGTTCATTAAGATCTTTACAATAATTAGAGTTCTGGGACCTGGAAGCCCAGCCTCCATGCTTAGTTGAAAGTAAAAAGAAAATGGGTCTACCAACTCAAGGTTTTGGTACCCTGAGAACAGTTTGGGCTTTGTGGTGAAACCTGATTGTTGGTTGAATAATGAATGAGGAATGGGGACAAAAGAGGACGTAGAGATTTGGCTGAATGGAAAATGGGTGGACAAAAAAGGCAAGCCTTTTTTTTGTAATGAACAGATTGTTAATACAGTATATTTTATGTTTGTAGAAAGCTTATTCATTGCTTATTTTTTTTTCTTCAGAAATAGCGGTGAACCAACTGGATCAGCTCAGCTCAGAAGAACAGTTGCTGGTTAAGTGTGCTGCAGTCATTGGTCACTCCTTCCACATAGATCTGCTGCAGCGCCTCCTGCCTGGCTGGGGTAAAAGCAAGCTACTTCAGGTGCTGAGAGCTCTTGTGGATATACACGTGCTCCACTGGTGCAACAAGAGCCAAGAGCTTTCTGCTGAGCCATTATTAGTGCCTTCCTCTGTTGAGATTACTGAACAAACCAAAGAGAAGAGAAAGTCAGGTGAGAAAGAGCTGTTCCCTTGTTCTCAGGACTGAATAGAGAGCTTTGGGTAAGGGTATCGGTGTTCAGAAAAAGCACCAGTATCATATATCCTGTGCCTCAGTCTCGTAAAGCTTATGTCCAAGAAATTGGGGGAGCCATAGTTATAGTGAATGAATAGCCTGTATTTTTCAGAATTGTCTTAGTTTCAAGAATTCTAGCTCCATGTTAACCCCATGTGTTAAGTATTTGTGCTTTGGTTTTTGGTTCAGAAAAATTGCCATAGTCTTTTATTGGCTTCTTGGGATAAATAATAATAAAATAGGATAAACTGTTTCTAATTTTAGACATTCATGAGGAAGTTAAACACATGTCATGTTGAAACAGACATGAACAAAGCAAGATATACATTAAATAGCTGCAACCTCAGATTCTCTACATGAAAGAATAAAATTGTGGCATAGGCTACTCAAAGCACATATAATCCACAAAGTTCTTTATACAAAGGAAGCAATAGTACCAAATAAGAATTATAAATAAGATTTTCTTATAAACTAGCAGCGTGTGCTTGGGAGTTTGCTACCTGGTAGCATAAAAGGATTTTAAGGGAGACTCTCACTTAGATTTGCCTCGATTTCAGATGCTGGCTCTCCTCTAAGGCTACAGGAGGAACCACCCCTACCTCAGACCGAGCTGCTAGAATTTGGAGTCCCTCTGTTGAGGGAAGCGGCTTGGGAACTGTGGCCCAAGACACAGCAAGCGGCCCTGCACCTTGAATGTGCCTGCTTTCTTCGAGCTTTGGCCTGCCGCTGTGGCAGCTGCCGTGGGGGGGACTTTGTCCCCTTCCACCGTTTTGCCATCTGTTCTACGAAGAGCTCCGGTGGGACCTCCCGATTCTGTAGCTACAAAGACACTGGCTCAATAATAACACAAGTGATAACAGGCAAATTGCAGCTGCCTTCTCCCCAAGGTAAATTCAGGGGCCGGAAAGAAAACATGTGGGCAGCACTTCTTTTTATTTGTGTACTTAGAGCTCTTCATTCCAAAGGTGAAATCAGATTAAGGTGGAAAGAACCCTTTATCACTGAAGTACTTACTGGAAATAAGAAAAGTGTAATCTCAGAGTTATGGAGTTCCCCTTGTGGCTCATTGGATCAAGAACCAATGTCTGTGAGGATGCAGGTTTGATCCCTGGCCTCATTCAGTGAGTTAAGGATCCGGTGTTGCCACAGGCTACGGTGTGGGTCACAAATGCAGCTCAGATCCTGTGTCTCTGTAGCTGTGGCGTAGGCCAGCACCTGCAGCTCTGATTTGATCCCTAGCTCAAGAGCTTCCATGTGCCACAGGTGCAGCCAAAGAAAAAAGAAAAAAAGAAAGAGAAATGTAATCTAAGAGTTAAAACGAATTTTAAAGATCATACTTGTTTTAGCTGGCAATCTTGGGCAAGTTCCTTATCCTCAATTAATTGAGGAAAATAACAATACCAACTTCATAGGGTTGTTGTGAGGATTAAATGAGTTAAAATATATAATGTACTTTGAATAGAGCCTGAAGTCTGGTTAGTGTTCAATAAGTTTCAGTTGTTGTTTTTATTATTATAATTATTCAGCTAAGTACACATATATGGAGTCTTTATGTGTATCAGATGCTGCAACTGGATGTTAAGAATACAGAAGTGAAATTGGAAGATCCCTTGTCATGCGGTGGGTTAAGGATCCAGCATTGCATTTGCAGTGTGGGTTCAGTCCCTGGCCCGGGAACTTCCACATGATGCAGATGTATAAATAGAGAATTCCGGTATGGCATAGTAAATGTGATGCAAATGGACTACACAGGGGTTGGGGTAGAATATCTTAAAAGAAGCTTGGGTTGGTGGATAGATGTTCCCCAAACCTATAGCCCTCTACCACATCCCGGGAAAGAGTTCACTGTCTTTTTTTCTTTTAACATTTGCAGTTATCTCACCTTGTAGGACAGCCCATTCCCTTGTCAGTAATTGTTAGAAAACTTCTGTCATCAAGGTGAGCTTTACCTTTCTGCAGCCTTTTCACCCATTTTTCAGAGTTGTGCCTTCTTTCATATTCAAAGACAGCTGTCAAAACCCAAGCAAATCCCTTTTTCTACTTTGAGAAAAGAGAAGTTGGTGTTGGTGTTGGCAGGGTAGAGGAATACAGGAAAGATGGTGAATTACTGGTGGTAAAAGTCTAAAGTGAAGATGTCAGTTTATGATCCTAATGCCTCTTCTGGCTGAAACATTCTTATGACTATGTGAAGGTGACCAGTGACTTGGAGAAATCGGTCACTGGCTGATGGACTTTATGGGCATTTGTTTTTGTTTTTGGTTTTGTTTTGTTTTGTTTTGTTTTTTGGCCATGTCTGCAACATGTGGAAGTTGCTGGGCCAGGGGTAGAACCCATACCATAGCAGTGACCAGAGCTACTGCAGTGACACCAGGTCTTTAACCCACTGTGCCACAAGAGAACTCTGGTACTTTTGTACTTTCTGAGGGGAAAGAGGAAAGTAATAGTGAATGTCCTGGTTGGTATTATGAAGAAATTACACTATCATTCATATTTCCTATATGGCCTTTTGTTTTTGAGAGGTCAGGGTCTAGATTAGCCAGCCTAGTCAATCTAGAAGAAAGAGGCTCAAGACTTTTCCTACACAGCCAAACCCTGAGGAGGTGCCCTGACCCAAGGCCTCTGTGCATGGCCATGCAGAGGGTGCTGTTCACACAGTCAGTGACATGATGGTTCCCTGGGAACCCTGCATGGCGGTAGTGCTGCCGCATTGTTGTTTCCTTAGTTACCTTAGCCCTACTTTACCTTACCTTACATGACATCACTAAATCATCAGAGAGCCAGGCCTTTTACTTAACACTTTTACTTAAGTCCTCCCTGTAAGGGTTCTCTTAGACCTCTTCTCAATCCCCCCACCTGGTTCCTGAGGCCAAATAGGTAACATCTCCACATCATTCTCAGTCTTCGCTTTTTGATCAGAAGACAGCTGCAGGAGGAAGAGGCAAATCTAGAGGACAAAAGTTATTTAAGGCCAGCCAGGAAAAGCTAAAAACTTCTGCTAGCCATTGTGACTCTGGTGGGATGTGGCACGTTGTGCCGTCAGGATTTTCTTCACCGGGTCTTGGGCTCTGCACTTCCCTCCTATCTGGTCATGAATATGATTCAGGTATATTCATGGATTTCTGCTATTAGAATTAACCATCAAACTGGATAGACATTCTTTATTCATTTATTTTGCAAACAAAATTAGGAATTGATTTGAAAGGTTTGAGAATGAAAGGAATTACTATTTGAATTACAAATAGTTAAATTTAAGGAAAAAATTAGCGCCCTAATCTTGTGTGTAAGGCTAATATTAAACCTCAACTTATCACTTTTATAACATGGGAGGCAATTTGGTCATGAACTAAGCTTCAAAGGAAAGGTAGTCAGGAAATTTAAATTTTCTCATTTAATACAAATATGGATAATTAAAAATAATCATCTTTCTCTCCCTACAGATAGTTTTCAGTTCCGGACAAAATCACCCAGAAGTCAGGAAGCCTTCACAAGAGAACATTGCAGGTAGATGGAGATGCTGAGAGTGGGTGTGGAGGGAGCCAGAAAATGGGACACAGATGACCATTAAACTAGGGTACTTACCTTATCTACAGAAAAGGAAGGCATCTGACACCCCAGGAGTCGTGATTCAGCCCCAAATTCAAGTTAACAGAGAATCAGTTCCTGGGCCAGGAATTGAATCTGAGCTGCAACTGCAGCAATGCCAGATCCTTCAACCCACTGCTGTGGACCAGGGATTGAGCCTGCACCTCTGCAGCAACCCAAGTTAGCTGCAGTTGGATTCTTTTTTTTTTTTTTTTTTTTAGGGCTGTACCTGCGACATATGGAAGTTCTCAGGCTAGGGATCACGTGAGAGCTCATTTGCCAGCCTACACCACAGCCACAGCCACAGCCATGGCAGATCCCAGGTGCATCTGTGACCTATCCTGCAGCTTTCGGCAACACTGGATCCTTAACCCACTGAGCGAGGACAGGGATTGAACTCGCATCTTCATGCATACTAGTTGGGTTCATTACCACTGAGCCACAATGAGAACTTCCTGCAGTCGGATTTTTAATATACTTCACCACAGTGGGAATTCCAGAAAAGTAGTTTTTGATTTTTTTGTAGGGGAATTATTTTTTTTGTGGTTAAGAAAAACTTTAATAGCTCTCAAATGTGTTGTACATGTAGCAGATTTTTTTAAGCTATAAATGTGCCTTCTCAATTACTTTTGAACCCAGATGATATTAAAAGGATTGCACATCTCATAAGCATGTACCTCCTGGCTTTCAAATGCCTCTCTCATCAATTTTAAATGTCCCTACCTTGAATTCACCAGCACACTGAGTTTTCTGTCCTACTTATCCAACCTGATTTCTTACCATTTCCTATATAAATCACCCCCACACTTGTGTCTTTGCTCACACAGTTCTCCCTTTTAAAAACACTCCACATCCTTCCACTTATCAGAATGTTCACCATCCTTCAAAGCCCTCCTCAGTTCCCACTTTTTTCGATCATTCTTCTCAGAGAGATCAGACCTTTTTTGAACTCATGGTGCCTGTGGAAAGTGCCCTGAACTAGTAGTCAGAGAGATGAACTCTAGTTTTGGTCCCACTCGATAGCTGTGAGGTCATGTTTAAGTCACTTAACTTCTCTGAGCTTCAATCCCCTCATCTATAAAAGGGAGGTAGTTTTGCCTACCTGAATGGCAGAGTTACTGCAGGATAAAGTAGTCTTACTGTATACAATAATGTTCAAACGTGCCAAGACAGAGTTCAGATGTGCTAATAGAGAAGAGTGGTATTATGCTTGGCATCATTTTTATATTCTCATATAAAACAGTGTTAGTTTGCTCTTCAGGTGTCCTGATTTTCCCCATTTAGTCTGTGAGGTCCTTGGATTGGCCTTTAGATTTTAAAAACTCCCTAATAGACCATTATAGACGAGGTCCCTGACTTTCAAAACCTTATGGCGCGATGGAGGAGAAGCGTAGATGTAGAACGGATGAGTTATAATTCCCGGACAAAGTGGCAGTCAGTGCCCCCACAAGAGCAGCTGCTACGCGGCCACTCTCAGCTCCTCATCTTCTCTCCACAAAGAACAGAGGAAGAGTTCCTGGATCAAGTGAACAGGAAACTGTCTCAGACCAGCCCCGAGAAAGACTCGTTGACCACAAAGCCCTGCCGCTGCAGGGAAGTCCTGAACTTGGTGCTCTCACCCCTCACCCGGCACTGCCTGGTCATCGGAGAAAACACTTGTGCATTTTATTACCTGCTGGAGGCTGCCGCTGCCTCCTTGGACCTGTCAGATAATTACATGGTGAGCCAGATCCACTCTAATTTGATTGGGATTTCTCACTACCATTTAACCTGGGATGAAAAGTGGAGGGAAATGGGAGAGAGAAAGGAGCCGTAAGGGATTGAGGAGAAAACCGGAAGTGGTGTGTGGAAGTCAGGGAGCACCGTGTACTGCCAGCCCTGCCCCGACTCCTGCACACTCAGTCCAGCTCCCCTTTTCTAACTAAATCCTGCCCCAACTCTAATTCATCACAACCTCGATCCAGCCTCCTCCCTAATCCTATGCTTAGCAGCATCCAAATCCTAATCCAGTTTCTCCATCCCTTGTCTTGTTTGGAGGCCTTCTTTTATTTGAGGAAGGCAAGCAGTCTTCTGGGCCCACCCTCAGCATTCTCATTTTTTAAAAAGCACAAAGTGAAGATCTGTCAGTTCGAGGAGGCCACTTTCTGCAGTCTTCGATCAGAGGTGAGGGCAGGGGGTGACCTTGAAGTTTGGGTTATTTCTCCTTGAGGATTACCCTATTATTTCCTTTTTGTTTTTATTAATCTTTTGGGTGTTTTTTTTTTTTGTATGTGATTATAAATGTGATTCAAATTCAAAACATAGAAATATTTGTAGAAAGTGAAAGAGCGTTTACTAATCCCATGTCACTCTTAGCGTAGTGAGTCATCTTTAAACTTGCTAATCCACAGATGAAAATTACATAGAAATGTGTATTTCTTAATTAGTAAAGTATGCTATTTTTAAATATGCTAATTTGTCATTTATTTGTGACTTGCCTATTCATGCACTTTGCTCATTAGAAAGTATATAAAGCTAGAATGAAAAAAAAGAACATACATTTCAAAGTCTCCCCACCACCACTCAACCACCGTGTCTTCTCCCCAGTGTTATATATCTTTGCTATTCTGCCACATCTTTTATGTATTCAGCCACGTAAATGTATACAAGCTCCCCTCTTCCTTTGTTATATATAAATAAGCGCTCTCTATACTGCAGTCCATGTCTTGCTTTAAAAATAAATAAGTAAATAATATACCTTGTAGATCGTTCCATATAATTTATAACCAGTTTCCTCGGGAAATGATACTTGTATAACAAATAGAAACTGGGGAGAGCATGCTATGAGACATTCCATTTTTAAAGAACAAATAGGAGTAAACTTATCTATTCTGTATGAATAACTCAGGACAGCTCAGTAACTTCTCCCAGCCTCATTGCTATAAAATCCACCAGAACCAAATGTGTTGGGGGTGATTATTTGTTTATAAATAATGACTCCATAAAAAAGTGGAGGGTGTTTAACTTGTTAGAGAGCCGAACTTTAAAATAAAATTAAAAAAAAAAAGAAGTGAGAACGAATTTCAGCGTAAACCTTAGCACACCGTGGTTAGGAAAGTAAACCTGGTGTGTAGAATGCCTTTGAACACCAAGGGGAGCCGTAGAATTGTCCACGGAATTGCATCATTTTTGTTTCAACCAAAAGGTCTTCGGAGCAAAGTTAATTATTTCTTTCCCTTTATAAGAAAGAATTATTGTGTAATCTTCCTAAGATTGTTCAGAAATCACCATAGACTTTATCACTTTCTTGGAGGCTTTATCACTTTCTTGGAGGCTTTAGCCTTAGCATATGAAGGTATTTGATAACCTCAAGGTAGTTGCTCAGCCCCCACACGCACGGTGGTGGTAGAGCCTATTTTTAAAGAGAGATGTGGGATTTTGTGATCTCTCCGATGATTCCCATGGCATCTGAAGCATCTCAGTCTCAAACCCATCTGGGTCTAGCAGCATCACTTTTTAGATCACAGCCTTCCCCTACTGCTCCCTACACATGTGTGGGAGCTGAGCAAGGAGAGTGCTTTCTCCCTAATTCTGTTTTCTCACTCCTTTACTTGCTTATGGCCCTACTGCTGCTTGTTATTGTGGCCAGGCTCTGCCCCAACTCAACTCACTCCAGCACCTCAGTGGCCCCACATACCCATCCCCAAATAAGAGCCAGTGTGTTATTTATATGTGCAGAACCTTGTCTGTAGCCCTCTTCCCACATTTACATCACCCTTTCTCATCTTACCATCTCCAGGTCTGTTTCAACATGGGACAAATCACCTTGGCCAAAAAACTGGCTAGGCAAGCCCTTCGACTACTGAGAAGGAATTTCCCTTGGACCTGGTTTGGTGTCATTTTCCAAACATTCCTAGAGAAATGCTGGCGTTCCTGTTCCCTGAGCCAACCTCCAAACAACCCTAGTGAGAAGTGAGACGCCTAGCCAGCTTTAGGGCCACAAAGAACTAAACCGGGACCTAGCCTGGAGTTTTGTCTATTTGACCCTTGTAAGGACTCCTCTTTTCAAGCATGTAGCAGAAACCTTCATTTATTTTACTCTCCCAGCCAATTCAGTGTAGCAGGAGGAGGACTTCTTTTGTTTTGGGAGTGTTATTATCCTGTCTCTTTCAAATAAAGATATATGTGTATTATGCATTTACATACACATTATAGCAATTTAATATTATATATCTATGTGTTATATATAATATTAAATTGCTACCTAGTTATTAAGCTGTTAAAATTTATAGGAAATATATTCAACCAAAATAGCAATTCAGAAAATGAACCTTTTTTTAAAAACCTCTCTGAAACTTTTTTCCTGGTCAAGAGGAATGAATTAAAAAGGCCTATGGGGGCAGTGAGGTCCTGCTGTACAGCACAGGGAGCTATGTGCAATCAACTGTGATGGAACATGATAAAAGACAATAGGAGAAAGAGAGTGTGTCGAGATGCATGACTAGGTCACTGCTGTACAGCAAGAAATTGACAGAACAATGTAAATCTACTATTAATAAAAATAAAAAGGCCTATGGGGTTAGAAGTGTTGGGATCTCAGGAAGCTTTCTGGGTCTGAAAGTCTGTGCATGAGTAGACCCAGATTCCTCGTGGGGAGGGACATGGACACTGGTGACAAGGGCATGCTAACCACCCTGTGCTTCGCACCAGTAAGAAGAAGCTGGCAGTCCTGCAGCAGCAGGTGCGTTGCCTCTCCCTGCTCCGGCAGCTCTACAACCTGGAGGCCACAGCCTTCAACCGCAGGTTTGCCTGCCTGGCTGCTCTTATGCAAAAGAATTCAGCGAAGGAGCTTGCCAGTGAAGCCCAGGTAAGCCAGTGCTTGCTCTACTTCTGCACCTCACTCAGAATCCTAAAATGCTCCACAGAGAGACCCTGCCAAGCCCCTGGTTAAGCATGGCTCCACAGTAACCCAGACCTAGCGGGACACTGCGGATCGCATGTTTGAGCAGCATTCTCAATTTGCAGTTTATAGATGGGCTTCCAGGAACAAGGCTCTCTGCTGACTCTCTGAACTGAATGTTGATGTTTGTGGGTGTGTTCAGAAGAGCACTTGGGGAGTGATGGGAAGTAGGGAAGGGATCATAGCTTTCATCAGTTTCTCAAACAAGCCTGTCATCTGAAACACGGGATTAGAATTACTGACTTAGAAAAAAAAGAAGAAAGAGAAATATGTCTGTAATTTCAGTGTGCATCTGTCTGTGTCTCTCTTTTATCCATTTTTTTTTCAACAAATATTTGATGAACATCTATTCTGTGCCAGGCCTTAATCTTAGTTCCAGGAAAATAGATAATAGGGAGGTGAAATATATAGTATGGTAGGTGATAATATATACAACAACAAAAAATTAAGTGGAGGCGAGAGGACATGGAGTTCTTAGAGCTGGGGGTACAATTTTAAATAAGGGAAAGCCTCACTGAGCAAGTGACATTTGGGCAGATATCTGAAGGAGATGACAAAGGAAGCCACATGGCTGTCTGGGAGAAGGGTGGACAGGAAGAGGGCATAGCGAGTGCACAAGTCATGCCCTCTGTGTTTGAGGAACAGTGAGGAGGCCAGCGTGACTAGAGGGGAGGGAGGCGAGGAGAAAGAGCCAGGAGATGAGTCAGAGAGTGGGGAGGGGTGGGGGATGGCAGATGGTGCAGGCGTTGTAGGCCACTCGAGGGGTTTTGGCTTTTACTCTAAAGAAAATAGGAAGCCACTGGTAGGTTCTAAGAACAGGAGGGACAGGGTCTGCTTATATTTTAATAAGGTTATTGTATTAGAAACCTAATAGAGACAGGGTTTCAAGAAAAGTGTCATCAGTGATGTCTAAATGTGGAAGTTCCCTTGTGGCACAGCGGGTTAAGGATCCGGCATGGCCACAGCTGTGGTGCAGTCTACAACTGCAGCGTGGGTTCCATCCCTGGTCCAGGAACTTCCACATGCCATAGGTGTGGCCAAAAAAAATGATGTCTAAATGTTCATGTAACTGGAGTTCCCGTCATGGCGCAGTGGTTAACGAATCCGACTAGGAACCATGAGGTTGTGGGTTCAATCCCTGGCCTTGCTCAGTGGGTTAAGGATCCAGCGTTGCCGTAAGCTGTGGTGTAGGTCGCAGACACGGCTCAGATCCCGCGTTGCTGTGGCTCTGGTGTAGGCCAGCGGCTACAGCTCCCATTAGACCCCTAGCCTGGGAACCTCCATATGCTGCGGGAGCAGCCCTAGAAAAGGCAAAAAGACCAAAAAAAAAAAAAATGCACGTAATTGACAACAAAGATCTAAGTGGCTGTTCTGAAGAGTTCTAAGGAAAGAAAATCAGAGACCTTACTTAGAGAAAACAGATGGGGTGCAGTCTGGCCAGTTTTTGCAGGGGAACGTCTTGGATTGGAGAAAAAGAAGACAGGCAGATAGAGAAAGTGGTTTGTTTGAAGAACATGCTGTATGGGTGTATGGGTGAGAAGGAGCGTGTTTTCATAGCTGGAGGGGAGGGGAGTGGTGGGGGCCCCAGGGGTGCTGACTGAGGGCGCAGCAAGGCGCTCTGTGGGCTTTAAGCAGGAAAGAGATGAAGTGGAAGTGCAGCATGATGGACAGAATATTTTGCTGTGTTTGTTGCCCTGCAGGTTGTCTCTACCTACGTGGCCCTCTCCCAGTTCGCCCAGAACATGGGCGACAGGGAGAAGTGGCTGCACTCTGAGCAGGTCGCCATTCAGAAAAGCAGCCTGTGTTGGTTCTCCAGGGAGGGCTTGTTGGCCACAGCCCAGCTCATGCAGGCCTTGGCCTACACCAAGCTCTGCCTCGGCCATCTCGACTTCTCCATCAAGCTGGGTAATGGGGCCTGGGGTGGCTAGGCCCAGGGCTTTCGGAGAGGCCAAGTTTACCTCTAGACCTCACACAGCGCTCTTTCACCTCCTTAGGTTTTCAAGCTCATGAGATATGCAGACATCTCAAGAAACCAGCTCTGGAGAATCTGGTTCTCTCAGTTCTCTTCAGATCTGCATTTCTAAAGAAGAAGTACTAAGATCATTTTCTGCTCTTTATATTTGTTGCCTAAGCGGGGAGGGTATGCTCTTCCAGCGAAGCGTAGAGAGAGGGAGTGTGGTTCCGTGTCCCCCGCCAGGACTGCCTCTTGTCCAGTCACTCCAGGAAGCATTGCCTTAAGTGCGGTGCGGGTCAGGAGTGGAAACATGGAATCTAAGCTACTAAGATTCTTTTTTCCCATTTTTCTGCAGGAAGGTAGGTAATTGCAGCAGCTCAAGACCCTGGAACTTGTCTCAGAGTCATTCCCCACTTCCTTGGCTTAAAGGCAGGTCTGATGGCAGGCACAGATGCTCTCTGAATAAGTAGGGTTACAGAGAGGAGATCTAGGGATGTTAGGCTGCTTGGAAGGTGTCAGATCCTCTCCTCTCCTGTCCTATCCTCCTCATCCTCTAGCTGCTCCCAGTGGCTCTGTCTCTCGGCAGATTTGATCTATGTGTCCACGTGCTGAAGAGTCAGTGGGCGCTCCTTTCCCAGGGTCACGATGTCCTTGGCCTGGCCTGCTTCTATGCTGCTTGCTTGGATCTGCTGCTCTACGGAGAAGGTGAATCTTGTGCAGAGGGATTCAGACCTCAGGTGGGGCACTAGCTTTGGAACATAGGCAGTCATGAGTCTTGGCTGTGGCCTTGGGCCTGGCCTCTGCTCCTGGCCCCTGGCTCCTTAAAGTCTAGGAACCACATTGCGGTTCAGGAGTGTCTGCCTTTTGGGTGTTGTCTCCTCCCCAGTACCGCACACCTTCTGTACCACTTGCTACGTGGACAACTTATACTAGCCCGGCTCCCCTCTCTGTCCACAGGGTGGCTGTGTCGGCCCTTTGGGGAGTGTCTGCATTTCATTGAGCGGTATGAGCACAGCTGCGTTCTAACTTCTCAGAGCGATGTCATGCTGGGGGTCCACTCCTCTCTGGCCATGTGGTAAGGTGGGGTGCCAGAGCCTTACTCAGGCCTGTGGGAAATGGAAGAAACTGGAGGATGCCATGAAGTCATTTAAGCTACTGCCTTTTTCCCTCCCAGGCAGGCCTATTCCATATCTGTAACCCACTTCTTTTTTTTTTTTTTTTTTTTGGCTGCACCTGCGGCTTATGGGAGTTCCCAGGCTAGGGCTCAAATCAGAGCTACATCTGGGATCTACACATCAGCCATAGCCATGGCAATACCAGATCCGAGCCACATCTATGACCTACGCTGCACCTTGCAGCAACCCCGGATCCTTAACCTGCTGAGCCACAACGGGAACTCCTTTGACCCACATTCACCTCCCATTTCCCCCCATCTCATGGGAAGGGTTCTTCTTGCCCCTTAGCAGGTTTGGGCTCACAGGTTAACGGTTATGTGTAGGGTTACATTTACGTGCTAGATAAGCCACAGTAAGGCTGAATATCATTGGTCTCCTTTTAAGTCCTCTCTTACATGTGAGTTAGTAGCCTTGGCCACTTTCCAGAATCACAGTTCTGTCTAGGAGGTTCTAGAGTCCTAAAGAAGTGACAGTTCTACGAACGAGCCATGGTTGGTAAGCAGGAGGAGAGAGCCGAGAGCTGTGATTTCTTTCCCTGCAGGTTTGCACGGGACTCTCAATGGAATCTGTTTGAGCACCACTTCTCCAAGGCTCGCCGGTTGGTGAAAAAAACCAATGCCTCATTATTTGGTTCACATGGCTTTGTCCGATTCCTAGAGTGTCATGTGCTGATGTTACAGAAAATGCCAGAGGGTGCCTCAAAGCTTACTCCCCCAGGGACTCGCCACCAGCCCCTCCAGGTGCCTGTCTGTCTCCCTTGGCCTTCAACTAACACCTAGGTTATAATGTGACCCTGTAACACTCTCTCTGCCACCTGCTTCTCTCCTTTACTCTTCTCCTTGCTGCTCCTGTCTCCTTTGCCTCCTTGAACCCTTTTTCTCCACCTAGAAAGTCTTTCCTCCTCCCTCACGTAGCCCCCCTCCCCACCAAGACATTCCTGCATGTAGGTCAGGACTGGATTCCCTAACTTTCCCGCTTTGCACAGCTACTCCCAATACCACTAAAATATTTCCACGTAGCCCTTCTCAATGGACCATTCTAGCTCAGTATATATAATTCGAAACACTCCCAACAGTCCCATCTTCAGAGTCTAAGACATTCCAGTTCTTCTCCATCTCAAAACAGACTTTGTGGGCCTATTTGCCATCAAGAATTGCTTTCTGTTCCCACAGCCCTGCGCACTCACTCAGGGTACTCATGCTGCCTGGGGCCTGTTATCAGTTCTGATGGAGTGGAGTGGAGGAGAGTCCTAATCCCTGCGTTAATGGGCCTTCGTTTCCTTTCAGTACTTCAAGGAGTTCTTCTCTCGATGTGTGACCTGCCCTGTCTATCACCAGCGAGTCTCTGAGCTTAAAGCCTCTGTGATGAGATATAGAAAGAGAGAGTCCACGTCCTTGACTAATATCACGAGACCTTTTGATACCTGCTTGACCAGGATTTGGATAGAGGAAGAAGAGTTGCTGGAGGGAAATAGCTCCTTTGAAGGAAATATGGGAATACAGAGTAAGCAATCCTTCTGGGAGCCCTGGTCTGAGAGACTTCAGGCAGTCTCAAATTCTTACTCACAAGCAGTCCAGGGCCGTACCTCGAGCTAAGAAGGACATGCAGCTGTAAGGACGAGTCCTCGCTCCAGAGTTAACTGTCGTCCTCGCACAGTCCCGGACCCAGCCTAGGCAGACGGACAGCCCTGATGTTGTTCAGCAGGGAAGCAGCCTCTCCCAGCCCTTTGTTTCAGCATCTATAACCCTTAGGCATAAAAAGTTCCTCCCTGCTCCCAACCTGAACAAATAGATTGTTCCTTTGGAGTAGCTGGATGGTCACTAAGGGAGAAAGAAGGCCTTAGAAGCCTTGTAAGGCTTGTAATGTCTAGGAAAGTAAATGAGAAGGTGTGGACAAGAAACATAGGTTCTTGGAAAGAAATTTAGTTTCTTGCTTTAGGGCCCAACAGATCTCCTCCTTTTCCAGGCCATGAGTTAAATTTGTAGCTGCCGAGGAAATTCTTTGTATTTGTCTTATTCTTTATGTTCCTGCTTTCAGGACTTGTCAGAGTGGCTGATGTCAAGGAGAAGAAAGATGAAGAAGAAATTCAAGAATGCGTATGTTAAAACAAAACAAAACAAAAATCATCTGAAGTGACCATGATTCTTTTATTATATATGATGCAAAGATATGCCCCCATTCTCCTTTCAAAAATCATCTGAAGTGACCATGATTTTTTTATTATATATAACACAAAGATGTTGCCCCCCATTCTCCTTTTAAAGATTCTGTGTAGTGTACACATTCAATATGCTAACCTTTTACAGTCACCACTACCTATATCTTTGTCAAAATAAAAGCCTGTGTTTCTGAAGCATAACACTTAGCTCTTGCTTAACTCTGAACAGCCGTTAACACAACTGTGGCAGAAATTAGAACTGGAGCTAGACTGGAGTCCAGGGAGGCTTTGAGATGGACTGATTCCATCTTATATAAGGTGAGATTCATTAGCAGATGGAAACACAGCCCTAGTGAAAAAGTGGTCATTACCTCAGGAAGGCTGGTAGTGCAGGCACTTTGGTGTTGCCCTCTTTGGGCCCAGATGTGAAAATGGCTCTTAAGAAGTCAAGGGGTCTTTTGAGAGGTAGAAAGCGCTATGGGACTCCATTTCTCCATCGTATTCTGTGGTTTGGGAATTACCACATGAAACTGTGAAATTGCCAAAATGTGTATGACCCCAGCTCTCTCCTCCCCCTCTCCCTCCATCCCCCCCCTTCTTTTTCTTCTAGTTAATTTATTATTTGGGGGGGTGCTGCACCCGAGGCATATGGAAGTTCCCAGGCTGTGAACCCGCTCCACAGCGATGACCCAAGCCACAGCAGTGATGACACCAGATCCTTAACTGCTAGGCCAACAGGGAACTCCAGTTCTGTCAATTTTTGCTTCATGTATTTCAAAACTGTGTTGTTAGGTACTCATATATTTATAACAATTTTATCTTTTTCATAGGTCAGTTCATTTATCATTATGAAATATCCTTTCTTTGTCATGAGTAACAATTTTTGTCAAGTCTATTTTGTTTGATATTAGTATAGCCACTCCAGTGCTCTGTAGCTCATTTGCATGATATGTGTTTTTCCATTATTTTCCTTTCAACCAACTTGTGTTTTTCCATCTTAAGTTTGTCTCCTAGAGGCAGCATGTAGTTGGATCATGTATTTTTTAATCCATCTCCTAATCTCTGCCTTTTAGTTGGAATGTTTAATCTATATACATTTAGTTTAATTACTAATAAGGTAAGATTTATGTCTGCCCATCTTATTTATTTTCTACTTATACCTTCTTCTCAGTCCTCCACTATCTTTCATTACATTAGATAATTTAAATTTATATTTGTTTCCTTTGGAGTTCCCATTGTGGCTCAGTGGGTTAAGAATTCAATTAGTATTTATGAGGATGCAGGTTCAATCCCTGGCCTTGCTCAGGGGTTAAAGGATCAAACATTGCTGTGGCTGTGGTGTAGGCTGGCAGCTGCAGCTCTGATTCAACCCCTAGCCTGGGAACCTCCATATGCCATGGGTGCAGCCCTAAAAAGACAAAAAAAGAAAAAACATTAAGTCCTTTATTTCTTTTTTTCTTTTTTCTTTTTCTTTTTTTGGGGGTGAGTGCTGTACCTGAGGCATATGAAAGTTCCCAGGCTAGAGACTGAATTGGAGCTACAGCTGCCGGCCTTCATCACAGCCACAGCAACACAGGATTGAAGCCACATCCATGACCTACACCACAGCTCACGGCAACGCCAGATCTTTAACCCACTGAGCGAGGCCACGGATTAGACCTGCAACCTCATGGTTACTAGTCTGATTCGTTTCCACTGCACCACAATGGGAACTCCCAAGTCCTTTATTTCTTTTATTGTATAATTTTGAGTTGTTTTCTTGTAGAGATTACAATTAGTATTTTAATTTAAAATAACTTAGTTCAGGAGTTCCCATCGTGACTCAGTGGTTAACTAATCCAACTAGGAACCATGAGGTTGTGGGTTTGATCCCTGGCCTTGCTCAGTGGGTTAAAGATCCGGTGTTGCTGTGAGCTGTGGTGTAGGTTGCAGACACGGCTCAGATCAGTGGCTACAGCTCGGATTAGACCCCTAGCTTGGGAACCTCCATATGCCTCGGGAACAGCCTTAGAAAAGGCAAAAAGACAAAAAATAAATAAATAAATAAATAAATAAATAAATAAATAAATAAATAAATGAAATAATTTAGTTCAGATTAATACCAACTTGATTTCAATGATATATAAAAACTTTATAGCCATTTCCCCTTCCCTCCTTCATATTACTATTGTTATAAAAGTTACGTCTTAATAAATGGTGTGACCATCATCACCTATATAATATTATTGCTGTATGAAGTTGTCTTTTAATTCAGATAGGGGTGGAGGGAAGCCATGTTTCTTGAGTAAACACTCCTTGGATTGATGCAAGCCATTCGTTAATTGCCAGAGTTCTGAAAAAGGTGATTATATTTTTGTCGGTTTTCTTGTTTCATTTATGCAGGAGAGAATTTTCAGAGTTCTCTAACCATTTTCTTTTAAAATCATGCTCAATATATTTTTAAGTTGTATTTCCCTTAGATGAAGTTAAACACTCATTATGTTTACATTTCTTTTTATATAAGCTATAGGTATATATCCTGTGACCATATTCTATTAAGTATTTGTTTTCTAGTTGACTTGTAGGAGTTAGAGAAATGAGCCATCTGCCTTATTGTATGAGTTGCAAAATTTTTCCTCATTTTGTATTTTGATTTTTGCTTATGGTATTTCTGTTATGGAGGGAAAGATATCAGTCTTTTCTTAATTAATCTCATTGTGTCAGTTTTGTTTTGTTTTGTTTGTCTTTTTGCCATTTCTTGAGCCACTCCCACAGCTTATGGAGGTTCCCAGGCTAGGGGTCTAATCGGAGCTGTAGCCACTGGCCTACGCCACAGCCATAGCAACAGAGGATCTGAGCGGCATCTGCAACCTCCACCACAGCTCACAGCAACGCCGGATCCTCAACCCGCTGAGCAAGGCCAGGGATCGAACCTGCAACCTCATGGTTCCTAGTTGGATTTGTTAACCACTGAGCCACAATGGGAACCCCTCAGTGTGTCAGTTTTAATATATCTATGAATGCTTTTATGGCTTCTGAGTTTTATGTAATATTTTAAAGAGATTTTCCTCTGAGATTATTTGAACTATTCCCCAATGACTTTTCAAGTATTTTTTTAAAATCAACTTTGTCAAAATATAGCTTACACACAGTAAAGTGCACCTATTTTAACGATGGATTTTGACAGATGTATACACCCATGTAACCACCACCTCAAGCATGACAGAGAACATTTAATCACCCTCAAAATTCTTTCAGGCCCCTACAGAGTTATTCCCACTCCAACACCATAAGCAGCACAAAACACTCTTGTTATTTTTTTTCTTTATAACTGTGATTATTTCCCCTCTGTCATTTCTTATTTCATCCTTCTTTTTGAGTAAGTAGCTAATACTTTGTTACCTCATTGTATTTCAAAGAATAAGCTCTTTCATTTATGTATTAGTTGTATATCATTTCTCCTTTAAAATTAACTAGTTATTTGAATAAGGTGCTTAAATCTTGTTAAAGATGGGAATTTTCCTCTGAGAACTTCTTTAACTGAATTCCAAGTGGTCTGATATGAAGCAGTCATCAGCATTTTCTTTGCTTTGTTTTTGTGTTTCTTACAGTAAAAATTTACTAAATACTAAGTTTAGTTTAGGATTTTCATCTTAGAAGTTACCTTTGTAACTATGACTCTGATTGGTAGAATTCCTACCACGAGCAATGATGGAATTAATATATTTCTCCTTCCTCCTTCCCGATCCTCTACCAGCCAACTGAATATCTTACTATTTTCCCTTCTGTGATTAAATATACTTCTACTTCTGTCAGGTTCTAAAAAATTCAAGCTGCATCCGACTAGGGTAGGTTTCTCCCAGAAGGGCTCTTTTTAGCCTTTATTCTGCCCTTCCCCCACATTCTCCTGTTCCCCACTGCCACCCCCACCTTGCCTGCCTACAAGGCAAGTCCCCAGTCATCTTAGCCCAGGGAAACGAGGGCTTAGTTGATTGATGGGCAGCTGCTCCCTCCCCCAGGGACAGAGTAAATTTAGGTTCTGTCACAGGCTAAGACTATCAGAGGAAGCTCAGAACATCCTGCCACAGCTCCCTGAAAATAGCCTCACTAGGCTCCCACAGCCTCTGCCTGTGGGAGAGGTGCCTACACCACACCTAGGGCCCCTGGAAATGGTGGACACCTCTCTTTCCCTGGTTCTCCGTTATTATAAAAGACTGGGTTCCTGAGCACCTCATCCTCTCAATTGAAGTCTCTCATCTCAATATGGGCAAGTATTTTCAAACTGAACAGTTGGAGAAGAAACCTGGCTGGAAACCATAAAGGCCCTCCTATCTCCAGCCGGCACTAGCCTTCCTTTACACTTAACCACGGCCCCACCCGCACCATTTATTCCTCCTCCCCTTACCCCCTGTGCCCATCCCCACTGCCCTTTTCCCAGGCTCGGAGTTCAGGCCAAAGGGAACAGAGCTACCAGATGGCCACCCAGTTGAGAAAGCACCGGCTCTGCTAAAACTGATGTCTGCAAAGGCCTTTTATTTCCTGGGGCTTGAAAATCCTTTGTCCTGCCAAGGAATAGGCTTGGTATGTATTTCAGTTTCTGACCTTACTCCTCTTTCTTTTTAACCCCATCTCTCATGCCCCATCTGTCCTGACTCTCCTGCAACAATTATTACCCCCCTTCTCCCACTATACATTGTCACATCATAAGATGTCACTTGTTTCCAAGGTGTAGAGCAGAAAGCAGAAGAGATTTCTAGACCCAAGCAAATGAATCTATAGTATCAGGTATCATGATAAAGTCAGGAAATAGTTTAGTTGTTTTGTTTTTTGTCTTTAGGGCCGCTCCCGCAGCATGTGGAGGTTCCCAGGCTAGGGGTCGAATCGGAGCTATAGCTTCCGGCCTACACCACTGCCACAGCAACTCAGGATCCCAGCCGCATCTGCGAGCTACACCACAACTCATGGCATACCAGATTCTTAACCCATGTGTGAGGCCAAGGATCGAACTTGCATCCTCATGGTTACTAGTCAAATTCGTTTCCGCGCTGCCACGACAGGAACTCCAGGAAATACTTTTGAAGAAGACTTCTTGATGCCCCTTAAATCAGCCTGCACTGCAGTTTTCTAACCAGGAAGGGAAAACACCTCCCCACTGGCAAGACCAGCAGGAGACCACACAACACACACTCTGGACCAGCCTTTCAGTTCACAGGCCACGTGAAGTCACACTTGGGCCCTTTCCTTCCCTCTCAAGCACCAAGAGCTCATATATTATCAGGTAGAGTTTATTTAGCCCAGTATTGTAATGGCAGGGGTACTAGCATGGGGCAGGGGGGCTTCCCGAGACACCTCAGTCATTCCAAGTACCACCTACCGGGTCAGGAAAGTCCAGACATTAGATCAGGTCCTAAAGCCCCTAGTTGCCCTGATACCCAGGGGATCTAGGGTGCAGGCTGCATGGATGGCTACACTGAAGACTGGGGATGATCTCTGAGTTTACAGGATGGGGAGCGGCTTAGCTGGGTGGAGTCTGGCTGTTAGGTGGGTCCTGGACTGGCTCGCAGGAGGCTCTTCCACTCTTGTCCCCTTCAGGGAAGACAACTGTGGCATATGTCACAGGCTTGGAGGTCATGACCTTAGGAGGCAGAGGAGGAAAAGAAGATGGGGATGGGGGCTTCTCCGGCAGGGGATCAAGAGGCAGGTTGGTGTAGGTGGTATTGTCGAAGGAAGGTGGCGAGTCGAGCCTAACGTATGGGATGTCCGAGGGCAAGTCAGCAGCTGGTCCAGTGTCGCCGGAGTGGTGGACCCCCGGGGAGGAGGCCTGTAACAAAAGCAGACAAAACAGGCAGAGGAAATGCCTTCCTCTGCCCCAGTTCCCTTTGGTGGGAAGCCCAGGACCACACTGGCTCTTAACTCCTGAATCCTTAGAATGGCAGTGGGCAGGAGGGCTTCACCTCAAAGATTTTCAAGCCCCAAGTTTCTCCCCAAATCTGAAGAGACGGGAGAGCAAGGAGGGAAGGCGGGAGAGCACTGTGGCCAAGTTTACAGCATTTAGGAGGAAGCTTTGGACCTCAACTGGGAACCAGCGTTTTCTCCACCCCAACATCTCATGAGTTCCAGGATGGTCCAGGGAATTTGGCTGGGGGCCTGTGGGGATCTCTTACCAGGCCTGAGATGCCACTGCTCTGAAACTGTCCACAGACACCAAGCCTGTTCCCTGGCAGGACAAGGGACAGAAGGGCAGTTTGTTTCCTGTGCTGACGCACTGTCCCCCCCACCCCCACTTCAGAAAACCTCAGAAACCTCTGTCCTGGTTGGTCCATATGCACCTTCCCCACTCCCACCAGCAAAGTTTCCCCACCTCCTCCGTCTCCCCAGCCCCCGCCCCAGCAGCCCTAACTCTCCCTTCCTGGTTCCACAGCTCCCTGCTCCTGCCTCCACTCAACCCATCTCCTGAAATCCCCCACCTGCCCCAGGTATCCATCCCCAGTTCTCCTGTCTCACCTTCTCCAGTTCCTGTCTCTCCCCACTGCATCTCCTTCTCCCACCTCCATCCCTCAGCCATGGGAGTTCTAGGGTCTGGGGCCCTTCCCGAAGCCCATCTGTATGGGGAACAGACTTAGACTCCCAGCCTCAAATGCAAGACTGGCTGGTACAGGACAAGGGGTCATGCCAGTTCAGGCAGGTAGACAGCTCCTTGCCTTTCCTTCTTGCCATCATGGTAAACAGCACCACTGCCACCACCAGCAGGCCCAGCAGGAACACAGCACCCCAAATCAAGAGTCTGCTGAGAAACACAAAGGAGTGGGTGAGCTTAGCCCTGAATCTGGTGGGCAGCTGCTTGCCACGAATCCCAGGGAAGTGGCAAAGAAATGCAGTTCTCAGTGAGCCGTGGTTGGGAGAAAGTTTCCTGGAATGGCATGAGGAGGGCAGAAGAGAGACGGATGACCAGGGAATCCTGGCTGGAGATCCTTGGGGGTAAAGGGGTCGGAGAGGATGAACTAGGATGGAGAGGTCTGTCCATCTACCTGCCTCTGGAAGTTCTCCAGGGGTGGAAAGAATGGTACAGTTTTCCTCTGATGTAGTCTGGGGCTCTAAGCAAGCCACCACGTTCACCTCCACCCTTTTCCCAGCCACCCGGATACAGTCCTTGTCAGTACCTCTTCTTATCCAGGCCGGAATCCAAAGGGCTGGCACTGCCCGCAGGGTCCGAAGAGCTGTCAGCCAGACTCCCAACCTGATAGGTCTCCTCCTCCTCCTCCAGGCCAGGAGCTGAGTCAGAAGGAAAAACTTCATGAGCACAGGCCCATTGTGAGCAAGGTTCAAGGGCCGGTTGAGACGTAGGTACTGGGAGAGCGGAGCTGAGGAAGGAGAGGTCCCCAGTAAGAAACACAAAGAAGGGCCACTTGGGATGTTCCTTAGGGGCCTCTCATTCTGGAGGTCAGTGAACGGCCTCTTTATCTTTTCTGGTTATGAATATGCTCCCTTTCCCCTCAACCCCCAGCTCCCAACCCTCCCCCCTGCATTTCTCCTCCTCTACCTGCTCCCCCTGTACCCCTCTGGTCTAATCAGGCTGCTCAGACTATGCCAAAACCCCACTGGGTAAGCCGTGCCCACCTCCCTACCCCACCCCAGAGTAGGTCCCTCTGCGCTCTTCTCATTGGACACCTGGCACCTGGCTCTCATGACTTGGTCTCTAAAGAGGCCTCAGCTCCACCTGCTAGACCTCTCTGCACACATGCAACCCTGGGACCCCCTTGCAGGCTGATTGGACCCCATCCCAAGTTCTGTCCTCAGGAGCTAAGCCCTGATGTGACACAGTGCCCAGCCTTGCTTGGACCCTGAGACTTGGTTTAGTGACAAGGTTTCTGTCCTCCCAAGAACACGCTCAACTTCTGGCTGTCGGACTCGGGGTTGGTTTCTCGGGGCCTGAGGATCTGCCTTGAGAACACTGTCTCCCCAGCCACCCCTTCCCAGGGCATCGCCTTGGTACAACTTGCCTCACGGACTTGTAACCTTGACTTACTAGACCTTAGACTGTGAAGGAAGGAGAAAAACAAAGGGTGACCAGGGTTAACAGGAGTATATCTGTAATATAATTAATAACTGGGGACTTGAAAGAGTCTAGTGAGTGACACCTTAGTCCATCTTCATAATGAACAAATGGAAAAGAAACCAAGAGAAAGAAAAATGCCTTTCTTAATTTCATTATTTTGGGTATTTGGCACAAATTACTAGGAAAAGGGAGACCTGAAAATGAAAAAAAAAAAATCAGCATCCATAAGCAGAAATTAGGCCAGTCTCTGCTCCGTCAGGTAGCTGACCATTTTCCTGAAAGAACATTTTTTTAAATTATGTCTTATTTTGTTATTTAATTATTATTATTATTATTATTATTATTATTATTATTTGGTCTTTTTGCTTTTTTTGGTCTTGGGCTGCTCCCGTGGCATATGGAAGTTCCCAGGCTAGGGGTTGAATTGGAGCTGCAGCCACTGGCCTACGCCAGAGCCACAGCAATGCGGGATCCTAGCTGCATCTGTGACCTACACCACAACTCACGGCAACGCCAGATACTTAACCCACTGAGTGAGGCCAGGGATTGAACCTGCAACCTCATGGTTCCTAGTCGGATACGTTAACCACTGAACCATGACGGGAACTCCTTAAATATCTTATTTAAAGTATTTTAACAATACTTTAAAATGTTCTTTCAAAAAATGTTTAGACATGAGAATTAAATATCTTATTTAAAGTATTTTAACAATACTTTAAAATATTCTTTCAAAAAATGTTTAGACATGAGAAAGTAATAGGCCGTGAAAATGAAACCGGGGAAAATAAAGTACTTTCTATACTGGAAACAGGCTTGAGAATACTGACTGAATTTTTCTGCTTTTAAAACTGAATGAGGAGTTCCCGTCGTGGCGCAGTGGTTAACGAATCCGACTAGGAACCATGAGGTTGCGGGTTCGGTCCCTGCCCTTGCTCAGTGGGTTAACGATCCGGCGTTGCCGTGAGCTGTGGTGTAGGTCGCAGACGCGGCTCGGATCCCTCGTTGCTGTGGCTCTGGCGTAGGCCAGTGACTACAGCTCCGATTCAACCCCTAGCCTGGGAACCTCCATATGCCTCGGGAGCGGCCCAAGAAATAGCAACAACAACAACAACAACAACAACAAAAAGACAAAAAAAAAACTGAATGAGGAGTTCCCATCATGGTGCAGCAGAAACGGATCTGACTAGGAACCATGAGGTTGCAGGTTCAATCCCCGGCCTCGCTCAGTGGGTTAAGGATCCAGTGTTGCTGTGAGTTGTGGTGTAGGTCGCAGATGTGGCTCTGATCTGGTGTTTCTGTGGCTCTGGCACAGGCCGGTGGCTACATCTCTGATTCAACCCCTAGCCTGGGAACCTCCATATGCCGTGGGAGCGGCCCTAAAAAGAGACAAAATACAAAAAAACGAAACAAAAAAAACAAAACCTGAATGAGTTGAAGGAATTCAGGTGTGAAATGTTCCCTGCCTGTAGGTGAGGCATGTACTAGATGCTCAGTGAAGACTTTTAAAAAATTAAATAAGATATAAATTCAGTGATTTGCAAACCATCGAACTTATGGTTAGAGGAACAGAAACCTGGAAGATTAAAAAATTCCAGGAGTTCCAGTTATGGCTGAGCAGTAACAAACCTGACTACTATCCATGAGGACCTGAGTTCGATCCCTGGCCTTGCTCAGTGGGTTAAGGATCTGGTGTTGCCGTGAGCCGTGGTGTAGGCCAGCAGCTACAGCTCTGATTTGACTCCTAGACTAGAAATTTCCTTATGCTGTGGGTGTGGCCCTAAAAAGAAAAAAAAAAAATTATAAGGAAAAAAAACCAGCAGCAAGTATATTGAAAATGCTGGATGAGAAGGCCAAGGCCATCGGTGGGGAAAGAGGAGTGACTTCCTGTGGGGAGACCCACTTGTGCCGCAAAGGCCGGGCCGGGGGGCGGGGGGGCACTATTTGGCTCTTTTATCTCCGACTTCTCACTCAGTTTGGTTTCCGTTCCCTGCAGAGCTGTCAAAAGGATATCTTCTCCCAATTCCTCCCCTACCAGGACCTCCGGCCCCCAAGGACCCAAGAATAGCAGATGGGGGTGAGAAGGCAGATCAGAGGGGTAGTGACCAGCGAGGATAACTCACCTGCAGGGAGCACGTCCAGAGTGACTTTGTGCACAGTCTGGGGCCCCGAGGCCCCCTCCACCAGGCAGCCGTACTCCCCGGCATCCTCCTCCTGCAGGGTAACCATCTCCACCTGGAGCAGGCCACCCCCCAGGTCGGTGAGAAAGATGCGGCTGCCAGCCGGGGTCCGGCGGTCCACCACTGACGACACCACGGGCTGGCATACCCCCTGCAGGAACCGGCACCACACCTTTCGAGCCCTGAGGTCCTGGGGTCGGTAGTGGCACTGCACCAGGATGGAGCTCCCCACAGGCGCCTGCAGCAGCTCAGGGAGGCTGCCAGCCGAGCCCTGGCCTGAGGAGGGAAAGTCGAGGAGAGTAGGGCGGGATGCGTCCAGGCCCATCTAACTGCACAGGGCACCGGGATCTAGAGATCGACCTTCTGGGCTTACACCTACTATTGTTGCCATGTCATGCCAGTTATTCCTGGGTGTGGGGAGTGATCATGGTCCCTTCGGAACCTTACCTGCTAGTCCCAGAAGCAGCAGCAGGAGCAGGTGGGGGCCCATGGCTGGGAAGGGAGATGTCCTCTCTGGGGCTTCCTGGGGGCACTGACACAACATTCCCCTGGGGGCAGGAAACTTTTGTCTCAGATAGTCACGTGGGGCTCTCAGTGACCATGGGGTGGGAGGCAGGCACTGATGGGCTCCTCCATGGGTGGGGATAAGGAGCTCTTCCCAGCCCTGGTTGGCTCAGCACTCAGAAACCGACCCTGAGGGTAGGGGTGGGCAAGGCAGGGTGAGAATGCCAGAGGTCCTGGGCCCTCTAAGGAAGGAGGCCGGAGGAGGATCGTGGTGACCAGAGAGCAGCAGGGAGAGGGGAAAGGTGATCTTCAGAGAAGTGCAAAGGTCTGAGGATTCAAGATCTGAGGATGCAGAGCTGCAAAGGAGCCAAGTAAAGTGTCCTTCCCATGGCCCAAGGCCATCCTGATTTTAAATTCAGGAGTTTTGGGGGGAGGGGGTGGCACTCCTGCAGTATATGGAAGTTTCCAAGCTAACGGTCAAGTCAGAGCTGGAGCTGCCAGCCTTCACCACAGCCACAGCCACAGCAGGTCTGAGCCACATCTGGGACCTACACCGAAGCTTGCAGCAACCCTGGATCCTTAACCACTGAGCAAGGTCAGGGATCGAACCCATATCCTCATGGATACTAGTCAGGTTCTTAACCTGCTGAGCCACAACAGGAACTCCCTGATTTTAAATGCTGTGTGGGTGCCAACCCCGAGCTCTCAGGAGACTGTCGAGGAAGTCCCACCTTGATGGTGTGCCCTGGGCTGGCCTGTCTTCTTTCCCTGTGCTGGGCGCTCCCTAGACACTTTCAGTGTGGACCCGCTCTCCAGTTCTGGCAATTGCTTTGATAAATACTTCTTTATTTTCTTTCCCCCACTCTGTTTTTCTAATTAGTTGGATAGTGAACCTAATGTGTTTATCTTATTTTCATACCTTTTCTCTATCATTTTCCATTTTTTTGTCGATTTTGTTCTGATTCCTCAAAGATATCTTCCATCTTTTTTCATCCATCCCTCTGTCCTTCAAGTTTTTATCCCTTCGTGTTTTTAATTTAAGAGATTTCTTCTCCAAGCATTTCTTATTTATAACATATTAATTGGTTTTTTTGGCCATGCCCACTGCAGCAACCCGAGCCACTCTATTAATTTTGTTTCATGTTTGCACTGTCCTCTCTGTTGAGAGGCAGTTCTCCATGAATATTTTCACGTTTCTGCATGGTTTGGGCTTTCTAGGAAAGGGAACCGCCCAAGCTTTGTTCCAGGGCAATTGAAGAACTGACACAGCTCCGGAGTCAGTGTGTCAGCTCCAGAGAGATTCGCTTCCCTCCTTCCCCTCTCTCCCTGGAGAAGATGAGTTTACGTCCCAGAATAAAGGTCTCTCTCTAGAGAAAAAGATGAGCCACTGTGCCAGGTGCTCCATATAAACTCGAAGTCTCATAATTTGGGGTTCCTCTCTCATGATGAAACATCTAATCCTCATTCACACCCCTTGCAGAACTGGGGCTTGTGGATCCTGCTAGGAGTGTGAGCAATAAACCTTCTGACACCAGGGGGCGCGCCTGTGCTCAGGGAGACCAGAGCTGGCAAAGGGGCGTGGCCGGGAGCTCGCACTGCCCTGATCTGGATGTCAAGCGGTAAAGGGGTGCTACCCTCCCTCCTTCCTCCACTCTCCCTCTCTCTGCCCACCCCACCCCGCTTCAGGAGCCGAGGAGCTAGGAATGGGAACTGGGAGCAGAAGCCTGAGGAAGCTGGCTTCTGTGTTGAGCTGAGCCTTGTGGACCTGGTGACAGGGTGACCAGGTGTCGCTGTCTACCTGGGGCCGAGCCCTTTTCCGAGACAGGACTTCCAGTGCTAACCCGCAGAAAACCCGGCTAACTGGACGGCTGTGTCGCCCCAGTGAGTAATGAGGGGTGATACATACGTCTGTCAGTCCAGCCAATATGTATCAGGGTTTCTTTGATTTCCTTACAAGAAAATTATTTTCACACTAACAAGCCACCTGGGAATGTCGTGTGAAGAGGAGACCTCTCTTCAATATTAATTAAGTGCCTAAAATGGATACAGTCCACTGCTGGGCGCCCAGGACAGAGGTGACCAGGTGGACCCTGGCCTCTGGGGCGGTGTCCTGTCACTGGACCTTAGAGAGGAGGAAGGAAGCCAGGGCTTACCCAGGACCTACTATGTGCCAGGCCTGTGGCCAGGGACTTTAATGTTATTCCTCTCGGCCTCATAAAAAGTCACCAAAGTAGGGCTGTTTGGGTTGGTTTGGTGTTGGGTTTTTTGTTTGCTTTTATATTCAAGGGCCCTGAGGCTCAGCAGAGTTAAGGAACTTACCTAAGCTTTCTTAGTAGGAGGCAAACTTGAAATTGGCAAACGCTTTCAGTTCAGGGTGTGTGCCAGAGAGTCCAGGGCAGAGGATCCCAGGGCAGGTGTCTCAAGACATAGCAGAGCTGGAAGGAGAAAAGCCTGAGCTCCCAAGAGAAAGAAAGTTCCAGCACATTCTACTGCCAGGCGCTTGGCTGGAGGCTTCCTTTCCCTGCCATCGCCCTCGGTGCCCAGATGGGGTGGAAGGGAGGTGGAGTGGGTTCTGCTCAGCCTTGGACCGTATACTGTGCCCATGTCCGCAGGAAGGAGACCACTGTCCTGGGACTCGATGGGCAAGTTTCAAGGGCTGCTGAGTCAGGGAGGCCAAGGACACACAGACTGGACCAGGGTCCCAGAAATGGGGACAGAGGCCCAGAAGTATCCTCTGCAGGTGTGGATGAAGTGGGGTTGGAGCAGGGCTGCAACCAGGGGAGTGATGTGTTGATGTGAAGCTCCTTCCTAACGATTCAACACTCCAGGTGTCCACACCCATGACAGGTGGCAGCGCAGCCACATGTGGCCATGGCCAGAGGGGCTTCGGGGCTTCCGCCTCCCCGAAGCCAGGACTGAGAGCCTGAGTATGTGCCCACTCATTTTCTCCCCCTGGAGGCAGCCCACCCCCAGAAAGTCTCTGTCCCATTGGCCCAGGTGCTAGGTGTGCCTGCGAGAGAAGTGAGGTTCCCAGAGCTGCCCTGGCTGTTCCCTGGGCCCAAAACACTCTCCCTGACATGCCCGAGGTTCACTTCCTGCATCTCCAGGTGTTTCTCAAGTTGTTCTTCTGTCTGCTCTAGACTTGCGTCATCCCCTGTCTGCGCTCCCCGTGCTCCTCACCATCTGACTTTGTTTTGCTTTGCTTTGCTTTTTAGGGCCACACCCGTGACATATGGACGTTCCCAGCCTAGGGGTCTAATCAGAACTATGCCAGCCTACGCCAGAGCCACAGCAATGCCAGATCCGAGCCACATCTATGACCTACACCACAGCTCACGGCAACGCCAGATCCTTAACCTACTGAGCGAGGGATCGAACCCGTGTCCACATGGATACTTGTCAGGTTCGTTTCTGCTGGGCTGCAACAGGAACGCCCCGTCTGAGTAACTTTATTTTATCTGTCTGTCTGCCCTCTTCCTGCTAGGACAGGGCTTCATACGAAACCAAGCAGGGCCCTGTGAGTCCTCTGGGCACACAAGCCTTTCTGTGTCCCTCATTTCTTATTTTTAGGGAGTAAACTTCAGTCTCCATGACCTTCCCTGAGTTCTAAAAAGTGGGTTCAATTAATTGCTAGTCAGGGAAGGGAGGGGATGCAGAGACCAGGGAGGAGCCGTCAAGAGACAATAGTGCAGCTTTGGGGCAGGGTCCTCCTTCAGGAATACAGAGAACAGTATCTTTGAGTTCTGCAGAATGAAAACCCCCACAAATGGAAGATGTTAATGAAGCGTTCTTCCTTCCAGAAAGAAGGACCACCAGACCACGGATCAGCAGCGTTGAAAACAATGCAAGCTTGCTTCTACCCTGATCTCTATCTGCAGTCCTATTTTTCACTCCTCAAACTATAAAACCACCTCCCAATCTCCCATAGGGAGTCTTTGAGGCATTAGGCTGCTGTGACCCTCCTTTGCCCCAAACTGTCTCCGTATTTCTATTCGGCACCGGTGCGCAGAGGCTGAGTTCCGCCAACACGTGTGGACAGAGATCTTTGCTTGTTTTGTACACTGTTGTGTCTCCAATGCTTAGGTCAGTACTTGGCACAGAAAAATATGTCGAATAACTGCATGAATAAGGGAGGAGGATCGAGCTGGAGGGAAGGGCACCTTGAAGGCCAAGTGAAATTTGGATTTCCGGGCTCTACAGGGGACCCTGGGTCAGTCCATTCATTTTTGGGCCTCTGTTTCCCTTCTGAACACGGAGGGGCTCTGACCAGTAGTCCCAGCCCTGGGACGCCCCACTCCACAACCCAAGCCCCTGCCATTTCTCCAGGGAGGGGTAAACATGAGGAGAGCAAAGCTCTCTCTGTTTTGGAGATGAACGGATGAATCAATTGGGAATTGGATGGACTTGGGTGGCGGGCAGGTGAGGGGTGCCAGAAATAACCCTAGGGAACGGATGGGCAGGAGGCAGGAAGGCAGAGGAGAGGTAGCTAGAGAAATCCCATAGGAGGAGGCACAGCTTGGCAATCGGATCTCTGGGAGGGAGAGAGGAGGAGAAAAAGACTGGGCAGTTTGGAGCCTGTGGGAATGGAGGCGATACCCATCACCTCCTCGGCCCCCATCTCACTGTAACAAAGCACTAAAACGGAGGATGTTTTACAAATTTATTAAAGTGAAAGTACATTTTCAGGAAGCGAGAGGGGACTCACGTGCACGCAGGTTAAAAGGGACTCACTCTGCAATAGCTTTATACCCCACAATGCGGCCTGAAGACCCGATTCCATCTTCTGATTGGTCTTCTGATTGGTCCTTATTTGCGTGGGGAACAGGTTATTTGGTGGCTGGGTGAGGAATGGGCGACATTCCTTCTCTAGCAGGAAGTGAGCAGCCCAGGCTGGTCCAGGTGGGGAAGGGGCACGACAATGAGACGTGTTCAGAGGCTTTGGGGTTTGATCCCCTTGAAGGGGACTGGAATCCTATAATTAGGAGACGAACGTGGTATCTTAAAACCCTTGGCCCCCAGGAGCCAGATCTTTCATTTTATCCTCATCCAAATTCACTCTCCTGGCCCTGGGGCCAAAGAGAGGGCCTTCGTGACACCCTAAACCATCAGTTAAACATGAAGTCTTGGGTTTATTTGTATATTTAATGTCCAATGTCCAGAAGTTGGTAGATGTCTTCCCAACTTCCCACACGCGTGCCTGCACGCACATGCACACGCGCGCACACACACACACACACACACACACACACACACACATCCCCACTTCCAGAGGCCAGAGGAAGCAGGGTACAGGCAGAGTGGCCTTTTGCCAAAGCAGAACCAGGAGACTCAGTGGCCAAGGGGTGAGTGTGCTGGCTGGGCCGGTCCATGCAGACCTCTGCCGGCCTCTCCGCTTCTCTCACGTGTCTCTCAGCTCTGCAGCAGAAAAGTCCTCACTCAGGCCCTCTTGCCCCACCTCGCTGGCCCCCACCACCACCGTGCTCTCCAGGCTCACCTGTCAAGGTTTGGTCCTGGTCACTGCTCTCGCCAAGCTCATCTGTCAGGGTTTGGTCCTGGTCGCCTGGGTCATGGCCACAGTCCAGCCCACCGGCTGGGGATGTCCTCTGTTTGTGCCCATGCCAGGCTGCAGCCCAGAGGGCGCTGGCTACTAGAAGCTTGCTGAGAAAGACGCAGGCCAGGAGGAAAAGGGTGGAGGTGGGTGGGAAGAGGCTCTCCTCCGAAAGGTTCCTTGGAGAAACAAAGGGGCCACGTGGGAGGTGGTGCAGAGGCCCACAGGCTGGAATCTGCCCTTGGAGAAGAAACAGGGATACCCCAGGAGCTCCAGGGGCTCAGGACACCTCTCCACTCAACACCATCCTCGCATGAGGCTTTGCGGGGCTTGGGGTAACCTGGAGCCGGGAGACCTGAGTTCTAGGCATGGACCTGCTCGCCAAGTGCTTTTAAACAACCACCTCCCTCAGCAAGCAGTTTTCTGCCTCCATGATGGTATGGTGTAGAGTGTGTGTGTGTGTGTGTGTGCGCGCGCGCGCCCACGTGTGCACACATGCCCACACGTGTGTTTCATGGTTCTACTAACAATGTTGAAACACCAGTACACTGTCAAAAACCAGTCAGTCCAAACCGACTCTGGTCCCATCAGGGGAGCAGAGATCTGGGGGTCCTAGTTTTGTTCTGGCCTTTAGTACTAGGTTTGGGGGGGTATTTGTTTTGTTTGTGGGGTTTTTGTTTGTTTGTTTGTTGGGTTTCTTTTTGCTTTTTAGAGCTTTACCTGTGGCGTATGGAAGTCGAATTGGAGCTGTAGCTGTCAGCCTGCACCACAGCCACAGCAATGCCAGATCTGAGCCACGTCTGCAACCTACACCACAGCTCACAGCAATGCCGGATCTGTAACCCCCTGAATGAGGTCAGGGATCCAACTCGCATCCTTTTGGATACTAGTCGGGTTCATAACCTGCTGAGCCACAAGGGAAACTCCAGTACTAGTATTTTAGTACTAAAATACTAAGACTTTCATTGTTGCTGAATTGTGGGGGTGCCTGAGCACTGCTGGAGGATGGGTGAGGGGAGGCTGACTGTCCAGGAGCCTTGGAGCAGCTGGTATTTTACAAACCATTAGGGAAGTTTTGCAATATTCTAAAAACTGGTGCAGTCATACCAACACACACTGGCGTTGTAGGGGTGTCTTTACAAGAACCTGTGCCGACCCTTTCATGTTCTAATTACCCTGGAATTTGTGCTTCTGAGACCCAGCCTCCACCCAATGCCTGGGCTCTGCAGCTTGAAGGTCTGACCAGGGATCTCAGGAAAGACTCATCACCGTACCTGGAGATGCTGTGCTCCATCTGGACATCCTGGAAGCTCTTGGACTGGGATTCAAGGGGGTCTGTGGGAGACAGAGCTTGTGACTCTCTAGCCCCTTCCTTGATGCCACAGTGGGTGGGGTGAGGCTTGTTAACCTCTCTGAGCCTCAGTTTCCTCATCTGTAAAGTGGGGCACTTGGGAACACCTTTTTTTTTTTTTTTGTCTTTTTAGGACTGCACCTGCAGCATATGGATGTTCCCAGGCTAGGGGTCAAATTGGAACTGCAGCTGCCGGCCTACACCACAGCCACAGCCAATGCCAGATCTGAGCCACGTCTGCAATCTATGCCACAGCTCACGGCAATGCTGGATCCTTAACCCACTGAGCAAGGCCAGGGATTGAACCCGCAACCTCATGGATACTAGTTGGGTTTGTTAACCTCTGAGCCACAACAGAAACTCCAGGAACACCTTCGTAATAATAGTGCTGCCGTAATCATTGCAAGCGACCCAAATAGGTCCAACCTCCCACCAGAGCTCAGAAACCGCAACTCCCACCCTCCCATCATAGCAGGTCTTTTTGAAGATCAAACGAAACAATTGGTGTTTTTGACAATCCGGTTTGAACTGTCAAGCTGTCTACACCACCTACGGATTATTCTTATTCTTATTCTTGATCATTATTATATTATTTTCCTGCTATCATCTTGGGAGTGGGCTGAGCCTTAGACCCTGATAGGACTGAAAATCTGCGTCTCCTCTGCCCCTCTCCCCCGCCACTTAGGAAAGTGATGGAGGTGGAGTTTGGGATCTAAGGCATCAGTCTCCTACCCTCCCCACCTTAGACAAATGTGACCTTTGATCTTCACTTTCATGATAAAGGGCTGCATTGGGGGGAGGATTTGGACAAGGGCAGAGTCAGAAAAGGGATGGTAACCCCAGATTTGTCCTCCTTTGGGACACAATCGTGTTCTGGAGACACCAACAGAAGGCTTTCCCAGAGGGCCTCCCCGCGTAAGCTCAGGGATGGGAAGGGCCGCATCTCTGCTCTGTCTCCCCAAGTCAAGCCTGAGATGAGGATCCAGGCAATTAAGCAGCAGGGGGCTGGGGCGAGGGCTGCCACTGACCTCAAGTGCTTTTAACTCTATCATGTCATTTGTGGCTCACGGGAGCGAGCCCTGTGGAGTCAGTGGCACCGACACCACCACCTCCAATTCAAGATGGGGAGATGGAGGCCCAGAGAGGAGAAGCAGGCTGCCCAGGGTCACAGCAGGCATCCTCCCTAAGGTTGTTTCTCCCCAGACCAGGCCAGTGATTAATCTATGCTGGTAGGTCCTTGGGTATTTGGGTGGGAGAATCAACGGAATTCCTCCTGTTCCTTAAGGACCTCCTCGTGCTCGCATCCTAACCTGATGACAAACCGATCAAGCTGTCTGGGGGAAGGAGGACTACCGCTAGGTCCTACCGCACCCTGTGCATATTAGAGAACTGTGCCCTTCCAGCAGGTCAGGGAGTCCTCCACCAGGGAGCATAGCTAGATTGTGACACCCCCCCTCTTTGTGCAGTGAGCAACTGCACCACCATCCACAGTGGCCCTGAGTGGGGGAGCGGGGGACAAGATCCACACTATGGGATTTCCCAGGGTTCCCCAAAGCCCCGAGGCTGGTCCTGTGCACAGACCCCAAAGGCATGAGCCCTGGCCCAAGGGCAGGCCAGGGTGCAGTCAGCTGCCCACTCACCAGCCAGCACCTCCACCAGGACCTTCTTGAGGGTGTCGGCCTCGCTACCGTGGAGGCTCTGGCACTGGTAGAGGCCAGCGTCGTGGGCTTGAAGATTGCGCAGCGTAATGGTGAGTGTGCCGCCCAGGGCATCGTCCGTGATGGCCGTGCTCCCGTTGCGCCGCTTCAGGAAGGACAGCAGCCAGGTGGGGTGGGTGCTGACCACGTGCTGGCACAGGCCCTCTTCGCCCAGCTGGCGGCACCAGGCTTTGCGTCTCCCCCAGTGCTTCAAGGAGTTGTAGGAGCAGGAGACCCGCAGGGACTGGCCGGCCGTGCCCTGGAACACCGAGGTGTTGTGTGCCCGGGACAGCTCTGGGGACGAGACACCCATTCACTTACCAAGTGGTCACTGAACAAAAGAGACAGACCTCCTCCCCTGAAAGTATGCAGGTTCCCACACACGTTGCGAGGAGGCGGCACAGCCCAGGGGTGTATTTATAGGAAACTGGAAACCAGGAAACTCCAGTCCTGGGTCTGGCTTTATCACCATTAGACTTGCTGGACATCCTTAGAGAAATGACTGACCTTCTCTGGGCCTATTTGTAGAGGCATTTGGTCTTGTTTCGTTTTTTTTTTTTTTTTTTCTTTTTCTTTTTAGGGTTGCACCCACGGCATGTGGAAGTTCCCAGGCTAGGAGTTGAATCACAGCTGTAGCCACTGGCCTACACCACAGCCATAGAAACGCCAGATCCGAACCACGTCTGCGACCTATGCCATGACTTGCAGCAATGCCCAATTCTTTAACCCACTGAGCAAGGCCAGGGATCTAACTCTCATGATCACAGATACTAGTTGGGTCCTTAACCCGCTGAGCTACACGGGAACTTCCAGAGACATTTGGTCCTGAAGTTCGGCCATTCCAGTCTGTACTCTTCTCCCTGTCACACGGGATCAAGCCCTCTCCCCCTCCATCTCAAGGGAGCATGGCCAGTGGTCCTCTCCAGGCTGGGGCTGGTCCCATGGGGGGAGGATGGGGTGCTGGGCCCCCCTCCCCACCCCCGCCATGCTTGCTTACTCGGCAGCTGCCCACGCTGGTACCAGCCCTGCATTCCCCTCTTTCTGACTTTTAGCTTCCAGCTTCCCTATTTCTGTGGCTTTGTTCCCCTTTCAAGGGGATGCGTCTCAGAGCTATTTTGGAGGGAGACATGAGGCTGCTATTTTCGGGACCCTCCTTGGGGAGGGGGGACATGGGCTGAGAGGACCAGTCTATTGCTAGGGCAGGGGCTCTAAGAATCACCCAGAACCCTCTGCCTCAACCTCCCCTCTGTGGGTCCTCCCTTCACCCCATCTTCAACCACGTGCTGACAGAAACGCCTAAGATTGGAATGAGGAGCTGGCGGCCTGCCTTTTGCAACCAGAGGGACCTGGTGAGCAGTGCCCCCTCCATCACCCTGCCCATCCCTCTGCCTCCGGGCAGGCCAATGCGCTCCCCTCCCCCCACTCCAACTCCACTGAGAAGCTCCAGCTCCATCACTGTCATCAGACGGTCTCTCCTCCCACCAGGTGTGCCTATTGCTCTGGGGATGCAAGAGGCATCCTTCCCCCAACGAGGAAAGGCCATCATGTGCAAGAATCTTGGGTACCAGTCCCCTCAGCTCAATCACAGAATTTCCAGTCCCTTCACCTCCCATCTAGGGCTGCGAACAAGAGGACAGAGCATGGGAGGAGCACCCCAAAGAGGCAGATTCCCAGGTCCAGGTTCTTTGCACCCCCGCCCCCTGCTGCTCCTTCGGGGATAATGCTTAAGTGATTCATAATTATAGGGGGTCTTATCAGTGTCTCCCCCAAACTCCTCCAAGCTACTCACCAGGGCTTGAGATGCCACCATGAGAACCCCTTCCCTTCCCAGGTGTCCAGACCACCAGCCTCCGGTACCCTGTGTGCATGAAGAGTCTGTGCACAAGGAGTCTGACAGCAGGTTCTGAGACTGCGGAGGGAGGCAGGCAGGGGGCACTGAACACCCAAGGACTTCACCCTCTTCGGAGCTTTTGCTCAGTGCTCCCCACCCACGCAGTCTCCATGGAGTGGAGGAAGGGGAGGGAAAGATGGCAGCAGAGGGAGGGAGTCCTACCTGCAACCCAGAGCAGGAGGAGCAGCCCCAGAGTCTCCATGGCCCCCTTCCTTTGCGGAGGACAGAGTCGGGGCACCTTGTGCAAGATCTCGTCTTTCCCTTGAACTGCAGAAAGGAGAGCGTCGAGCCTGTCAGGCGCTGCCCACAGGAACTGACTCCTGGGGATTGAGCAATGTCAGGACTGGGATCTGGCTTTATGCTTCAGGGAGGGGGTGCGGGGTTGGGGAGGAAAGGAGAGGCGGAGCCATCGTGCAGCAAGTTAATTTTTGCATGTGGTGCAAGATTTATGATCTGTAGTTGGGGTTTGTTTGTTGCTTTGTTTGGGTTTTGTTTTTTGTTTTGTTTGGGTTTTGGCCTATGGATGCCCAATTTTACCATCATCATTTGTTGAGATTATCCTTTCTCCATTGAATTGCCTTAGTATCTTTCTTTTCTTTGTTTTTAGGGCCACGCCCACGGTATATGGAAGTTCCCAGGCTGGGGGTCAAATCGGAGTTACAGCTGCCAGCCTACGCCACAGCCACAGCAACACAGGCTCCCAGCCTCTTCTGTGACCTACACCACAGCTCACGGCAATGCCAGATCCCAGACCCACTGAGTGAGGCCAGGGATCGAATCCACATCCTCATGGATATTACTCAGGTCCATAAGCTGCTGAGCCACAACAGGAACTCCCATGAATCTTTAACTTACTTTCTTTCTCTTTTGGGCTCCATCCCGGCCTCTCATTCCCAGATCCTTCCTATCTGAGAAAAGGGTAGTTTTTACTCCTCTAAGACTCACAGCAAATGGCAGGCACCTAGAAATCTTTGCTAATTCATGCATATGAATTTACAGCACATGTATCCCCAACTCACTCTTCTCTCTTTTTTGACATTTTTTTATTATAGTTGATTTACAGTGTTCCATCAATTTCTGCTGTACAGCAACATGACCCATAGATACATATTCTTTTTTGTCACATTCTCCTTCATCGTGTTCCATCACAAGTGATCAGTGATCAGATAGAGTTCCTTGGGTTCTACCGCAGAATCTCCTTGCTTCCCGTTCCCCACTTCTCTGAGTTGGTGCTAATTGCTAGTTCAATCCCCTAATTCTCTTATCTGAGCACAGGAACGTTTCCACACTGCTCCACTCCCAAGCACCAGTCCTTCCTTTGCTTTTGCTGCACATGAGTTCAAAGATAGCTGACACTTCACATTTGGGCACAGAGATATTTCCCCCTTTATTCCACCATTACAGTCTGAACGCCATCATTCACAGCTGCATGCATTTATTCGACTGCCAAGTTTGTGCTCGAGAACTCGCGTCTCTTGGAGCCTCAGCGTTCCTGATACGATGGTGACCACTGTTGAGGAAAGCCTTAGGACCAGAAGCAGGACTGGCCCCATAATATGCTCCCGATGTCTAATGTTGGCTGAGACTTTGCTGCTGGGTAATCGTTTTCGGAATGCCTGGAGGTTTCCTAGTCAACTCCCCAGAGCAGCTCTTCCAAAGCATCACCATCCTCAAACACATCCCGGCTCCCTCCCCTTGAATAAATCAAGATTATCATATGTGAAGGTCCTCACTCTTTTTCAGATTCTGTTATCCTCCCATCCCCACTTTTGCCAACCAGAGTGGCCAGAGAAGCCCCAGGGTCCTGTCAGGACCACGGCCAGTACCCAGAGCCTCCTTGGGCTGGGGAAGGCTGTGGCTGTGGCTGCAACAGCAGGCAGGCAAACGGGTCTTTCAAACCTGGAGCAACTCAAACTCTCTCCAGGCCCACCCTCCTGCCCAGCCCTGCCTCTCCCTTCCAGTATCTTCCAATTCTACCTGCTCCCTGCCCCCAACCTGTCCCCCCATGTCTAACAAGAGCACAGTCTCACCTGTCCTGAAAACCACTTATTTGTCTCTGCTACCCCTTCGATTGCTGCCCTTTTTATTACTGTGTATTTCTTTTATTTTTTAATTCTTACAGATGGATTTGCTATTCACGCTCTTCATTGCTTTTTCGAATCTGATCCTAAGAAGTCACAAGGGGCTTCCTCCCGGTCCTCGCCTTCTTGGCTTTTCTGCTGCCTCTGACACCCTTGACTATGGGCTGACACACACTCTCCCTGCTCAGTCCCTACTTGGCTCTGCTGCGTCCTAGGAGACTGACCCTCCTGGACTCCGTCGCCCAGGCTTACTGCTGGGTGTAGCCAAGGAGAGACCTTGGCTGCAGTTTGGAGGCCAAGGGGAGTTAGGCGTTTACTTCTCTACCCCCTCCTTGTCTTCTGGAATCTGGACACGGGCTGCATTCCTCTGTAGCCACAGCTCCTATTGGTGGTCTCTCTCCCACGCTCGCTTGGCTCCAGTAACACCTTTCCCTCTGCCTACTCTTTCAGGTCTGGGGGGTTAAGCAGCTCCACGTATTTGGATGCATCACCAGCCTGTCCCTTACCGGCTCCTCTTCTTTGCCCACTCCTCGGTAAAGCACTCTGATAAAATGACTGACAAGGCAACCCTTTCCTGTGAGTCATCTCTTCCTAGAAGGGAACTCGATCTACCAGCGCCTCCTCCTCCTTGCGTTCCTTTCCCTCTTCTAGAGAACGGGAGAGCCTGGCACTCTCTTCTCTGAAGTACATGCATTTATTCCATAATATTTTCCAAGCACCTGCCACGGGCTGAAATGGAGCAGGACCCTATGGTCCTTCCCGCCATGTCCTCTCCCTGACAGAAGTCTGTAGAAATACTTTAGTCAAAGAATACGTTTAATCAGAAAAGGGAGGAAATGCAGAAGCAAAGGAAAACAGTCAAATGAGACCCAATAATAGTTCAGTCAATAAGCAAAGTCAAAGACCTTTAGTTCCTCCCCCTCAAGGGCTACAGATCATATTCGGAGCCATAGCCTGTGAGCTGCCTGCAGATACTGACACCCCCATCAGGTGGAAGACGTTAACTACACGATGAGCAGAC
Source organism: Phacochoerus africanus (assembly GCF_016906955.1). Classification (NCBI taxonomy): domain Eukaryota; kingdom Metazoa; phylum Chordata; class Mammalia; order Artiodactyla; family Suidae; genus Phacochoerus; species Phacochoerus africanus. The sequence continues at coordinate 37,694,509 of NC_062552.1, forward strand.
CAGCTGTGACATAAGCTGCCACAGCTCTGAGAACTGGCCTCAAAGAAATAGGAACCAGAGTTCCCACTGCATTTCAGCGGAAATGAACCCGACTCGTATCCATGAGGACGCAAGTTCGATACCTGGCCTCGCTCAGCGGGTTAAGGATTCCATGTTGCCATGAGCTGTGGTGTAGGTCACAGACGTGGCTTGGATCCTGTGTTGCTGTGGCTGTGGCTGTGGCATAGGTTGGCGGCTACAGCTCCAAATCGACCCCTAGCCTGGGAACCTCCACGTGCTGCAGGTGTGGCCCTAAAAGACAATAAATAAATAAATAAATAAATAAATAAATAAATAAATAAATGAAATGGGAACCAACTGACCCTGGAACTGAAGACTAACTGTGCTTAAGACAATCAAGATGACAAGGGTCAGACGACCACAGGACTCATTTCTAGATGACTGTCAGAGCTGACAGTCCTTTTTGTGCATGTAGTCTCCGCCCTCCACCTACACAAGCTCTTGCCCACGGACTGTCACAGAGGGGAGTCAGCCTTTGGACCGGAGTCTACTCACCACCCCCCACCATTGCCAGCAAAAGCAAAATTTCCTTTTCACCAACCTTGCCTCTTTATCGGCTTTAGAGCAGGGAGCGGCCAGACCCCATTTTTGGTAACAGCGCCAGGCACCACGTCAGCTGCTAGGAAGGTACGATAAATAAGGAGGCAGTGCCTCTGTGTCACTAGACATGAGAGTGACGTTGGTATTGTCAATCCATACAGGCTGGATTCTAGAAGGTGGATACCTGGGTTTGGGGCGTGAGGGGAGGCTCTCAGAGGAGTCATCAGAGAAAGTTTGGGACATACCTGGCCATCTCATCTGGAAAGGCACACCTGGGCTTCTGGTCCAGGGATCAGCTGAGAAGTCAGGGTACCATCAGGGTAGAAATCACACCAGGCTTTGGGCACAGAGATCTGCCACATGAGGCCTGGTCTTGCCCTGGCTGGACGCACAATGCCTCACAAATGAAAGAGAATTGTTAGAACATTGCAGCCTTTCTGAAAAGATAGAATAAATGTTCCTGGCTGATCCTCACTTCTAGCACCGACTGGTCCCCACATGGTGGCACTGTTTCCCTGGTTTGCCCTGACCTGAGCTTGGTCCTAAGTCCTTCCCTCTGCACTCAGCATGCACTGGGCAATCAGGGACCAAGAGGGAGATAAATCTTGAGACCAATGTGCATTTAGACCAGCCCCTCCAAACATGGTCATGAGACGCTATTAAAATTACTCTAGGAGTTCCCACAGTGGCTCAGCGGGTTAAGATCCTGACATAGTGTCTGTGAGGGTAAGGATGCAGGTTTGATCCCTGGCCTCACTCAGTGGTTTGGTGATCTGGGTTGACACTAGCTGCAGTGTAGGTCACAGACGTGGCTCTGATCCAGCATTGCTATAGCTGTGGCATAGGCTGGGAGCTGCAGCTACGATTTGACCTCTAGCCTGGGAATTTCCATATGCTGCAGGTATAGCCATAAAAGGAAAAAAATAATGAAGTAAAATAAAATAAAATAAAATAAAATAAAAAACTCTAAATTTTGAGACCTCAGCAGGAGCTCTGGAATTATCATTTGTGCCTGGATTAGAGTAGAAAGCAAAACAGCCTTAAAGCCAAATTAGTTGCTGCAAAATTGACTCAATTTGCTGAAAAAAAATTTAAGCAGAATTTTAAAAATCTCAATTTAGAAAAATTAGATAAATTTTCAAGACCTGGTATTGAAATTATAAGACTCAAGATTTAGGAGTTCCCATCATGGCTCAGCGGCAACAAATCTGACTAGGAACCATGAGGATGCAGGTTCAGTGCCGGGCCCCGCTCAGTGGGTTAAGGATCAAATGTTGCCATGAGCTGTGGTGTAGGACACAGATGGAGCTCAGATCTGGTGTTGCTGTGGCTGTCATGTAGGCTGGTGACTACAGCTCTGATTCAGCCCCTAGCCTGGGAACTTCCATATGCCTTGGGTGTGGCCCTAAAAAGACAAAACAAACATTAAAACCCTCAAGATTTAACAGTGCTTAGTAAGCAAATGACATATACCAATGATATCAACAATTATTTGGTAAATACTTCTTTTTTTTTTTTTTTTGGTCTTTTTGCCTTTTCTAGGGCCGCTTCCTGCAGCATATGGAGGTTCCCAGGCTCGGGGTCTAATCAGAGGTATAGCCTCTGGCCTATGCCACAGCCATAGCAACGTGGGATCTGAGCTGTGTCTGCGACCTACACCACAGCTCCCGGCAACGCCGGATCCTTAACCCACTGAGCAAGGCCAGGGATTGAACCCACACCTTCATGGTTCCTAGTCGGATTTGTTAACCACTGAGCCATGACGGGAACTCCAATACTTCTTGTGAAGTCAAAACATCATACTTCCAAGCCATAAGCAATGTCCCACAGGTTGTGCCCAGCTTTAAAGGGAGGTTACATCTGCAACAAGAATAGCTATATAAAATGTTCTCAGCATTTACAAAGTGTTTTAAAAACTATATTCAATTAATTTTTCAAGGCAAAAATATATAAAATTTCACTCAGAAAAAGTAAAAGTTGTCCATAATCCCAACACTTAAAACACACTTGCAGAAGTTCCCATGTGGTGCAGAGGAAACAAATCCAACTAGGAACCATGAGGTTGCGGGTTCGACCCCTGGCCTTGCTCAGCGGGTTAAAGATCTGGCGTTGCCGGGAGCTGTGGTGTAGGTCGCAGACAAGGCTCAGATCCTACATTGCTGTGGCTGTGGCTGTGGCGTAGGCCGGCAGCTGCAGCTCCAATTCGACCCCTAGCCTGGGAACCTCCATATGTCACAGGTGCAGCCCTAAAAGGCAAAAAAAAAAAAAATCATAATTAAAAAAACCAAAATCATGTTGAATAAACTGTTTTAGCAAAGTGTAGCTTTGTGGAGACTGGTCTAGAATAGCCAGTTATTAAGTCATAGCTTCTAAGGAATGTCGCATGCTTCCACCAACTGCCGATCTGGGTCCTCTGAGGAAAGGGCTCAGCAGGCTCACAAAGGGCGATTTGAGCCCCCACCATCACAGAGGAATGCAGGAGAGGATTTGCAACTCAGAAGTTTTTGGGAGAAATACTGGGGGACTCAGGTTAAGGGGGACCCCGACCTCCCATTCTGTCACTTAAGGTCCTTACTCTCAGGGGCAGGTCCAGGCCCTCAGAGCCCTTGGCTACTACACCCCTCAGCCCCACCTGCTGGGGCCTCACATCTGTCTGGCTATCTGGCTGTCTCCTGTCCGTCGGCATTTCTTGACCCTCATCCAGCTAGTGACCCATCTCAAGCATAGCCCTTTGAGAGAAGGTTGGGAATCAGGGTCAGGGGTAAGGACGCCTGAGAATGGACCAACAAGCCAGTCTTGTTTAAGTCTGAGGAGGGTCCACGATCATCACAAATCAATTTGTGTTTGTAGCAACAAAAATGTTCTGAGAAATGGAGTTCCCGTCATCGTGCAGTGGAAATGAATCCGACTAGGAACCATGAGGTTGCAGGTTCAATCCCTGGCCTCACTCAGTGGGTTAAGGATCCAGCTTTGCCGCGAGCTGTGGTGTCCGCCAGCAGCTACACCTCCAATTGGACCCCTGGCCCGGAAACCTCCATGTGCTGCGGGTGTGGCCCTAAAAAGACAAAAAGACAAAGAACTGTGCTGAGAAATGTGTGTGGCGGGGAAAGAAGAACCCACAGGGAGCCAGCCAGGTTCTGCCCCTGATCACCTAGTGACCTTGGGGAAGGGACTCCTGTTTTCAGCTGTGAGAGGGTTGAAGGAAGTGATTTTTAGGGTCTTTTGGGGCTCTAACACCTTGTGATTCAGGAAGTCTGAGTGGCAACACAGAATGAGAAAGAACTTAACCTGGGGTACACCAGACAGATGGTTCTGAGACCAGTACTCCACAGCAACAGAACCCCGAGTCCTTTGCCCTGAGTTCAGCCATGATGAAAGAGCCTGAGCTGAGGGCATCTGGCTGGAGAATCGAGGCCCCCGGGACTTGTCCATGGCCTGGGACAGTGACTAAACACAGTTCAATGACGTGCTGATGTTTTCCTGCCTGGGTTTTCATCTTTGAGCCTTGCTGGGGCAGGTACCAGCGTCCCTGGCGATGTCTCATCCTCCACTTTCCACAGCAACTCTGGCTTCTGTTCCCAGGAGCCTGAGAATAAACCCTCAGGTCACGATGTTGTCCAGCTCCTGTTCATCGTCATCAAATAGAAACGTGGAGACAGAGTTTGGGGAGTAGAAAAGCATAGATTTATTGCTTTGCCAGGCCAAGGAGGCCACAGCAGGCTTGTGACCTCAAAACCGTGTCTCACCCTAGAGGTGGGGAAGTGCGGAGTCTTATGGTGTTCAAGGAGCAGGGCGTGGTCAGCTTATGGACAGTCTTCTGATTGGTTGGTGGTGAGGTCATTGGGAGTCAGCATCATCAACCTTCTGGTTCTGAACAGTCTGGGGTCTACATGCTTGTAGGCAGCATACAGTTAACTTCCTCCGCCTGGTGGGGGCTTCAGCACATGCAAAACATCTCAAATGACACAGCTCAGAATGTTAACTACAGCCCTTGAGGAAGAACTTAAAGGTCCTTGACTTTGACTAATGGCTAAAGTATTATTATTTTATCTTGCTTGACTGTTTTCCTTTCTTTCTTTTCTTTTCTTTTTTTTTTTTTTTTGTCTTTTCAGGGCCACATTCACAGCATATGGCGGTTCCCAGGCTAGGGGTCCAATAGGAGCCACAGTCACCAGTCTACACCAAAGCCACAGCAATGCAGAATCCAAGCTGCGTCTGCGACCTACACCACAGCTCACGGCAACGCTGGATCCCTAACCCCTTAAGCTAGGCCAGGGATTGAACCCGCATCCTTGTGGATCCTAGTTGGGTTCGTTAACCGCTGAGCCACAACGTGAACTCCCTTTTTCCTCTCTTTCTGCATTTTCTCACTTCTCTGATTAAATTTATTTTTGGCTAAAGTTTTTCTACAGACAAAAGGCAAGCTGAGGACATGGTGGGGGTCTATTCTGGGAAGGCCCCATAGGATCCTGCTTGGTTATGAGGGAGCCCCCAGCTGCCACTGCAGGGCTGTGAGATGGGACCGCTGCCCTGCAGGGAGCCACCTTCTTTGTGTCAACATTCAGAATGTGCCCCAGAGCCAGCCTCTGGTCCCTGCCCTCCCCTCCCCTAGCCCCCTTTGTGCCCATATCACCAAGCCATCTCCCCCTCCTCTTGCCCTCTGCCCTCTTGCCCTGCCCCTCACCTGAGACCAGAAGCACCAGCAGGAAAGGTGGCAGCAGGTGTGTGACCTCCCAGGCCACAGGCCCTCTTCCTGAGTTGGGGTGGGGACGGAATCAAGGGAACAAGGAAGTTCTTGAGGAGAAAGAGCCGGAGCTGGGGGGATTCAGCCCAGCTACCAAGACTGCCTGGGAAGTGGGGCATGGAGAGGAGGGGGTGGCCTTGGCATGCAGGCAGGACCCTCAGCTGCAGGTGCTCCATCTGGGACTGGCCCTAGGCTCCAAGGGCCTCTGGCTCCCTTATGCCCACCTCCTCCCCATCAGCCTGTCTCCCTCCCACTGGGGTGAGGAAAGCCGCGAGAGCCCAGGAGGAAACTATGGTGAAATTGTAACAGGGAAGAACAAACCTGACTCCATGTTGGATCTGCTTCTTTTGCTTTAAACTTTGTATCCCATTATGCCTTTGCTACAAGTTAGGAATATTGCCTGTAGCCTGAAATAGATAGGATAGCCCATTCTCAAGGCTCTGACCTTTAAAGGTGTAACATTTCCCCATTCATATAGAGATAAAAAGTTGCAGTGCAGAGAAGAGCATTTGTTTTGTCTGGAAGTTTACAGGAACATGGTGACCTGACCTTCACAAACAGCTTCAAGAACAAAGGATTCTGACACCACCAAGTTTGCAGCAAGCAACCACACCCTCTCCCCTTTCAGTATCAAAGAAGCCTGAAGTCTAACTCAGATGAGATGGTTCTGTGGAAAGTTGGTCATTCTTCGGAATGAAGTCACCATTCCTTCCCTCGATACGTTGTCTCTCGATTTATTGGCCTGGCATGTGTGTCCTCTCTCGATTTATTGGCCTGGCACGGGCTGAGCAGTAGGAGCTTGGACTCGATAACAAATGAAGAACCTCTTTCTCCCTTCTTTCCTACCACTGCCTCCGAAGCCTCAACTTTCTACCCCGCCACCGAAGAACAGGGGGCTGAAGGTAAGCAATAGAATTAGGGGACCCTCCTGAGGTCCCCAGGGCTCAGAGACTTCCAGCCCGGAGGAGTTGGGAAGTTCCATGGGGGTTGAGGGAAGAGAAGGGAGATGGAGAGTCTTTTCCAGGCATGGAGGCGCAGAGAGGGTCCCCAGCAAGGGTGGGAGAGAGCAAAGCTGGGGCATCAACGCCATGGGTGCAGAAGGAAGGGGAGGAGGGAGGAGGAGAAAGAGGACCTCCACCCCACAGGTCACCCATGTGTCCCAGCTCCCAGCCGGCCACAGTCTGGTAGTACTTGTTGAAAGGTCGCGCTAATCAAGCACCTTTGAAAAAATTAATTGTCACCAGATGAGCTACAGAACATAGTCCTCACAAGCTGTCTATGGATAATAGAGAAACAGCAAAGAAGAGACGAGTGTGTAAACTATCAGCGGAGCAGGTTGGGCTTGTGGGGAGCAGACTCTTCAGCAGCAGTGAGTGGCCCTGGGAGGTTCAAGGTGCTCGGGACCAGGCTGGGGAAGCCAAGGGGGGGAGAGGTCAAATGCCCAAGGGACAGGAAGCTCAGGTCACTGGGGATGGGAGACCCTTCAGGACTCGCCAAGGAGGTGGGGACTACATGGGCTTCGCATCCCTGTGTCAATTGGGGGGGTTGCCTTGGGAGGTGCCCCTCACAACAAGGGAACAAGGCGACTTCCACCCTCACTACTTTTCATCAGCCCGAAGGAGCAGCACAGCAGGCGTCCACCCACCCAGTTGGATGCAGACGGGAAGCACCAGTTTGCAGCCATTTGGGACCATGAACTTCAGGCTCCCTGGTGGCCTCAGAGGGGGAGGATGTGTGCTCTGAAGGCTCCCAGAAGCGAACACCGAACATCCCTTGGGGGATGGGTTTCCTTTATTTGTTCCTTCCTTTGGCCAGGACAGGAAGTCTTTCGCAGGTGTGTCCCCATTGTCACAGCCCACGGCCCAGGAAGCGTCCGCGTGTGTCGGCCACCAAAGGTGGCAGCAGCGCTGACCTGTCTGATATCCGACCCCGCCCTGCATCTGCCAGGCATCTGGGGTCCCCTGGAGCCGAGAAAGGCAAACAGGAAGGAGGACGTGGAAGGAGGGTGTTTGGGGGGAAAAGTCCCAGAGGCCTGGAGGTCCAGGGAGGCCACCCAGGCCTGTAAGAGCTGGGGACCCAGAGGACAGGGTCTGCTCCTCCTCGTACCCTGTGTCCATCCTCACCACGGATTCACAGGGAAGCAGGCTCCATGGGTGGGGGGGGGAGGTCCCCCTTGTCCCCAGGAGCCCCTCATCCTGGGCAAACAGAGGAAGGTTGACCCACCTAACAGCTACTGTGCATAACATCAGGGCACAAAGGCCTCTGCCAGGGTCCAGACCCATCTCCTGGGGCCTGAGCATGTGTTCCTCCACCCTCTCCAATCGATGGGGTCCGACGGTCCTACAGGTAGAATGTGACAAGCACCAGACCTGGAAAAGACTCGAGGACCACGCATCACGAGGCATTCACTCAGTGGTATGAGGTCCATGTTATTTTGTTTTATCCTAAAAACAGTTTTGAGAGGTAGGAATTAGTGTCTTCTTTCCCAAGAGAGAAAAAATGACGCCCGATAGGGTTAGTGACTTCCACAGGGTCTCACGGTGACAGGTGGCACAGCTAGGTCCCCATCCTGAGCCTCTGCACTGCTTGCCCACCAACACCCTGTTCTCAGCAGGGCAGGGCCGTCAGCATGTGGTTTTAGGGTGGAGAATAAACCTCCTCCTAGTTACCCACTGGGTGATGGCCACACCCTCCTAATAGGGGGGATACTTATCACTGTGTGTGTGTGTGTGTGTGTGTGTGTCTGTCTGTCTGTCTGTCTGTCTGTCTCCTGGCACCAGGCCTTCAGTGCCTTAGTCTGAACCTCCCTTCTAGCACCCTTCCCTGGACGTAGGGAAGAGGTGCCACCTCCCTGCTGTCCCCCAGGATTGCCTCTACCCCTTCTTCTCTCCCCACTTCCATCCTGGCTGCCCGCCCACCAAAGGCCTGGCTGTATCCCGCTAGTCCCCACGCCCCACCCTGATGTGGACATTTGCTCTCCCACCCTGGGAGGCCTGTGGCCCAGGGCCAAGAGAGGAGAAGACACAGCTACCCCGAGGCTCTCATTCCAGTGGCCCCAGGCCGGTGGACACCCCTCTCCCAGGGAGGAATCCAGTCCCTCTTCTTCAGCCTGAGCCACGAGCTAAGGGCAGGGCACACTCCCCCAGGCTTTGGGCCCCTGGCCCAGGCTCCTTGGCTCTCTCCTCCCTGTGACCTTTGCTGGGTCACAGGTGGGTCCTTTCTTCCCCACAGGGCAGGTGGGTGATCCCCCCCTTCTCTGAGCCATGGCCTCCCCTCCAGTGGACCCTCAAGGGCCCTGAGGCCCCTCCAGAAGCTCAGACCCAGGGTGGGGTGTGGGGACTGGTGGGGAGAGTCCTGATTGGCCTGTGCACACAAGTCTGGGGACAGACTGGTCCTGAAGGTGAGGGGCTCCCAGCTGCCCGCTCCCAGCTTTCCCTAGGGGAGGGGGTGGCCTGCTAGCAGCAGCTGGAGGCATGTAGGCTCTGCTGGCTTCCAGTCAAGTTAGGGCACACCCAAGGGCCCTGGAGAGGACATGTGGCCCAGGATGTGGGGGGTTGGACAGCTCTGAGGTCCCCAACACCTCTGGCGACCCCCAGCTCTTAGTCACTATCCCTTCTCCAAGGTGGGACCCTTGGGATACAAGCTGTCTCTAGGACTCTTTCTTCCCCCCAAAGGCCTGGCGACACTTGAGGGGAGCAGCGGGAAAGTGAGGGGAGCTAGTGGCCCTAGCTGTGCACCCCTCCCCCCATCAGCTCCACAGTAAGAGGCTCCGAGGCCCATGGGAGCTGAGGTTCTATCTGTAAACAGCACCGTCAGGGCTTCTCTGCCATCCATCCGGGGCCCAGGGGTCTGTGAACAGAATTCCCTGGGGGGCACCCCCCCTCAACCCCTGGGGACTTCCAACCTGGTGCCCTCTGCTCTGCTCCCCACCCCCATCCGCCCCCATCAGGTTCCTGGAAGCCCAGGGGATCTGAGTGGGTGCAGTGCAGCCTCGGTTCTGGAAAGGCCTGAGTCCTGCATTACACAGTCCTCAGCCCCAGCCTGGCTCCAATCCAGGCAGGTCCGGTCTTCACTCTTCCTCTGGCTTCCCGGGGTCCCCTCTGGAAGAAGTTCCCCCCACCCCACAGTTAGATGGCTTCAGACCAGATGGGTTTCTGCGGAGACTCCAGCCTTGCAGGTGGGTGCCTCCAGGATCTGGCAGAACCTCGGCTCATGCTGTAGCCTGTGAGGAGGGGGAGAGAAGAGGGAAGAGGGTGGTCCTGCTCACCGCCCCCCAACCCCACTTGCTGCAAGCTCAGCCCCAGAGGATGATGCTCTTGCTGCCGGCCCACCCTCCTCCCTCACCTGGGTGCCGCCTGGTCCTCCTGACCAGACAGAGGCAAGGCTGGAGGACCGAGGGCAGTCGGGAGCTTTGGAAAGAGGGTCAAGCCCCCACTGCTCTGTCCTCAGGGGACCGGAAGGGTGGGCTTTACTCACTTCCCATGTGTCTTTTCTTCCAGAACCCGTAGACCATGATTAGCATCACAGGAACTGGGAGCAAGGCCAGCACCCCCAGGAGCACAATGGGATAAGAATCCTGGTGCCTGGGGAGACAGAGCAGAGCGGGGAGGAGGTGAGCACTGGGGTGCCCTACCCTGGCCTGCAACTTTCTGCAGGTCTCGTGAGAAGAGTGGGACCAGGGGAATCCCCGACAGCCCCCGGTGGGCGTAATGGTCCCTCTTCCTTGGGGACCCTGCTGTGGGAGGAAGGAGTGAGGTGCTCAGAGGTCAGGGGATGAAGCCCACCAGCAGATTGACTCCCCCAAATCTACTGAGGACAGGGCCCTAAGAGGCCTCTAGTGACAGAAGACACCATGGTTCTTCCTTGCCTCATGGTGACTGAGGATGGCACCTCTCACCCTTGTCCCCTGTAACAGATGCTGTAGGGTCCCTGCCTGTATCCCTTGCTCGGTCACTTCCATGAACCTGATCCTCAGCATCTCCATCTAAGACAGTTTTGGCCTAAGGGCTTTCTTTTGCCACTGGCACCCTCCATGTCAAGCAGGGTGGGCAATCCTCTACCAATAACCGCCGGAGGGGATGTAGAAATACCCTGGCTCCCTTGGCCTCCAGGTGGCAGCTGGACCCTGGACCCTAGAGGTTCCACAGTGGATCCAGAGCTCTTGCTGCCACAGGAAGAGCTGCTCTTCCCAGCGTTCCAAGTACAAGGTGAATTCGGGTCTCGGAGTCCACTTCTGGGGGAACCCAAATGCAGGTGTCCCCCATTTCCCACTTGCTCCTACCCACGCTGCTCCCCGTGTCCAGTCCCTACTCTCTCCTCTTCATCCACAGACTCTGAGGCTGACCCGGCCCCTGCCCTCGTTTCCCACTGCCATCCTCTCTATCACGTGTCCAGCCCAGCTTCCTGTCTCCCACCTCACATTCAGCAAGTGACCAGAGTGAGTTCCCGGGGCGGGTCTTCTGTGTCCTTTGCACCTGAGGTCTGTTCAGGCACAGGAACAGACAGGTAAAAGGGCATTGAACCCAGGCACCCCTGGTACCTGCTGCGGGGGGATAATCGGTTGAGGTGAGGTCTGCTGGTGGTGGCGGGCAATCCGGTGGGCAGGCACCCAGCCTCAGTGGACGTGGAGGCCGGGCCGGCAGAGGGGGCTCGGGCACTGCTGGGAGACGCAGTCACTGTCTGGGACCCCGTGGTCCCCCTGGGCTCCAAGGTGGAGGGGCTGGTGCCAGTCACAGAGGTCCGTCTGACGGTCCCGGTGGGGGAGGGCAAGAGTCTGGCCAAGGTGAGGAATCCAGCTGTGAGCACCGGCACGCTGGTGGTGAAAGGGGATTCAGGGCCTGAGATAGGGATGGGGCCGGTGGGGATGACAGTTCCGCTCTTGAGGACGGTGGCCAGCTTCATAAGAGGAGTGTTTCTCTTGGTCGTGGAGGCTGAGGAACCAGAAACATGAGATGAGTAGGGGGCCGTGGTGCTGGAAGCAGATTCTGGCAGCCCACACCCTTGTCTGGGTGCGGGGGTAGGGGCCTGTCCTTGTCTCCCCTCCTTGACCTTGGACCTAGAATTCTACGCTGCTCAGGGACCAGGTGTGTGTGTGCTCAGCGAGTGGGGTCAGGGAGGAGGCAGTAGGCACAGGAAAGAAGGAAAAATCGGAGTTCCCATCATGGTGTAGTGGAAATGAATCTGACTAGGAGCCATGAGGTTGTGGGTTCGATCCCTGGCCTCGCTCAGTGGGTTAAGGATCTGGGGTTGCCGTGAGCTGTGGTGTAGGCCAGCAGCAACAGCTCCAATTAGACTCCTAGCCTGGGAACCTTCATACACTGCAGGTGCGGCCCTAAGAAGACAAAAGACAACAACAACAACAACAAAAAAAAAAAGAAGGAAAAATCTTTCACAAATTTTTAGCGTCCCCTGTCAGGCCATCTAGGCCCAGAGGACACTTCCCTCCCCACCTTCATCTCTCTCGTCACACCTGGACCTTTCTCTTTCCTGTAAGTCAGAGATTGCTGTGCTCTGATGCTGAACAAGAAATTTCCCAATTGCTCCATGATGTGCAGCTGGGATCCAGAGATGAGGACAACGAAGCATCAAAGGCCCAGATTCCAAGGAACATTCAAGGTAGCGGGGCTCAGATGCCCTCCATGGGGGCTGGTTAAGAGACATCCAGGAGTTCCTGTTGTGGCACAATGGTAACGAACCCGACTACTACCCTTGAGGACAGGGTGGTAGAGTTTGATCCCTGGCCTCGCTCAATGGGTTAAGGATCCGGTGTTGCTGTGAGCTGTGGTGTAGGCTGCAGATGTCGCTTGGATCTGGCCTTGTGACTGGCGTAGGCTGGCAGCTGCAGCTCCAATTCGACCCCTAGCCTGGGAACTTCCATATGCTGCAGGTGTGGCCCTAAAACAGACAAAAAGAAGAAGAAGAAGAAGAAGAAACTAAAGAGACATCCAAACCAGTCCTGCCACCCTTGTGCATCCATTCAGGCCTTTACCGCCCCATTTTTCTAGAAGAAGGCAGGAGTTTGGATAATGAAGAGGAGAAAGTGGCAGGAGCTGTGAGGGCTCACTCTAGGGGGCAGTGTTGAGTCTGTCTCAGGGAACAGAAAAGCAGAGAGGGATGGTGGAGAGAGGCTGCTGCTGCATCCCACTATTGTGCACACTAAGATGCGCTCCTGAGGGCCACATGTCACCATAGAAGGTGCCTGTTTTTCTGGGCAAGGGAACCAGAACCAGCAGCATGAGAAGGGGCTGCTTGGGAGTGGGATCTCCCTCCCTCATCATCTTACTCACTGTGAAGACCCCCCAGGGGACCCTTCAAAGAATTCAGACACAGATGCCTTGGGAGAGCCAGGACTTGGACACAGACGATCTAATGTTGGGCAGAAAAGGAGCGACATCCAACAGAGACTCCTACAAGGGGGCAGTGAAGTCACACCACCGTTTCCCTCTCCTTCAGCCCTGCCTCAATACACGGAGGAGCTGGGAGGGGCAGGACCGGGAGGAACCCGCCCCCCGCCCCCGCTTCCCCACAACAGGTGCCTGGGGCCCTAAAGCCTGGTTTTCTGGGGGTTGTGGAAAATCGTATATCTAGAAGACTCATGCTTTTAACTGGGCTGTGGATTTTCTATTTCCTAATAATTGAAAAGGTCTGCAAAGTTGGAATTTTCCCAAATTGTGCTTAAGAGATGGAAAGTGAGATTTGACATGGCACAGTGCCGGGCGGCAGGGCCCGGGGGGAATAAAACCATTTCATGTTTGTATCCCGACAAAGGAAGACTTCAATAAACTGGCTTCGACCTCTTCCCTGGGGCTCGATCAGAAGTGGAGAAGGGAGGACCGGGATTTGCACCACATCTTAGTGACACCAGTTGCGGAGTTCCCGTCGTGGCGCAGTGGAAACAAATCCAACTAGGAACCATGAGGTTGCGGGTTCAATCCCTGGCCTCGCTCAGTGGGTAAGGATCTGGCGTTGTTGCCATGAGCCGTGGTGTAGGTCGCAGACACGGCTCGGATCTGGCGTGGTTGTGGCTGTGGTATAGGCCAGCGGCTACAGCTCCCATTAGACCCCTAGCCTGGGAACCTCCATATACCGTGGGTGCGGCCCTAAAAAGACAAAAGCCAAAAAAAAAAAAGAGGCATTAGTTGCCCCAGCTCGGACACAACAGAAGAGGGGGATGCAGCCAGGTTAGGGAACGGAGGAGGGTGGAGAACGTGTTTCGTCATCATTGGCTGCTTTTTGCAGGCTCTTTGGCTGGCGTCTCACCCTTTCCTATCTTATAAATGTGGGAGGAGCACAGGGCTACCTCCTTAACCTTCTCTCTTTTTCTATACTCAAGGGAGCCTTTTTTTTTTTTCTTTTTGGCCTTGAAAGTTTCTGGGCCATGGATCAAACCCACACTGTGCCATAGCAGTGACAATGCCAGATCCTTTTAACACCTAGGGGACTCCTCAAGGGAGAGTTTTGATAGTCCTTTGGTTTTCTAACAGCTTTCCTGAGCTATTATTCACATTCCATATACCGTTCCCCCTCCGTTATAGTGTCAAATTCAATGATTTTTTTTTTTTTGTCTTTTTAAGGAAGCATCCCAAGGCATATGGGGGTTCCCAGGCTAGGGGTCTAATCGGAGCTGTAGCCGCCGGCCTACACCACAGCCACAGCAATGCCAGAGCTGAGCCACGTCTGCAACCTACACCACAGCTCACGGCAGTGCCAGATTCTTAACCCACTGAGAGAGGCCGGGAATTGAACCCACCTCCTCGTGGATACTATTCGGGTTCGTTAACCACTGAGCCACAACAAGAACTCCAAATTCAATGATTTTTAGTATATTCACAGTCGTGTAACCATTGCCTCGGTTGAGTTAGAATATTGTCATCTGCTCAGAAAGAACCCTTCACTCATTAGCTATGACCCCTTCACTCATTAGCTATGACCCCTTCACTCATTAGCTATGACCCTTTCTATTCCACTTGCCTGCTCCCCAGCCCTAAGCAACCACTAATCTACTCTTCTTCTCTATTACTCAGGCCTCATCCCCTTGACTTTAAACTGTCTTTACAGAGATACTTGCAGATACATCCCAGCTCTGAGCTCCAGAACAGTATATAACTGCCTATTTCCTTTCTCCACTTGGGGTTCTAGGGGGTACCTTAAACTCAACAGGACAAAACACAGCTCTCAGTTCTTCTCCAAGCCCGCTCCTCGTCACATTTACCTGACCTGATAAATGGCATTATCACCGTCTTGATGATGAGATAGAAAAGCCTGGAATCATCTTGGTCCCTGCCTTTTGCTCCCCTCCCATGTGAGCAAATCCTTTCTAACCTCCAAAATGCACAGGGTGAGCCGGAAGTCTGAACACCCCCCACTTCTGCCCACTTCCAGTGTCTGTAGCCTAGTCCAAGACACTGTGATGTCCAACCAGGATGCCTGTAAGGGTCTCCCCGCCTGCACTCTTACTCCTCCACAATCCATCCTCCACACAGCAGTTATTATAATCTTTTTTTCTTTTTCTTTTTTGTTGAGGGGCCAAGTCCACAGCATCCAACAGTTCCCGGGCCAGGGATCAAACCTGTGCCACAGCAGAAACCAGAGCCACAGCCATGACAATGCTGGGATCCTTAACCCACCGAGCCACCAGGGAACTCCCCCGTCATTATAATCTTAAAGACAAGGCATGATATCACCCCTCTAAACTCTTAATAGCTTCTTATTGTACCTACAAAAAACTCAAACTTGGAGTTCCTGTTGTGGTGCAGCAGAAACAAATCTGACTAGGAACCACGAGGTTGTGGGTTCGATCCCTGCCTTGCTCAGTGGGTTAAGGATCCAGTGTTGCAGTGAGCTGTGGTGTAGCTCTCAGACTTGGCTCAGATCTGGCGTTGCTGTGGCTGTGGTATAGGCCGGCGGCTACAGCTCTGATTCAACCCCTAGCCTGGGAACCTCCATGTGCCGTGGGTGTGGCCCTGAAAAGACAAAAGAAAGAAAGAAAACTCAAACTTCATATCATAGACTAAAGAGGGCTTCCATTTGCCTATCCAACCTCATCTTCTGCCACTCTGCTTCACACTCAGTGTGACCAGCTTCTCACCTCAGGGCCTTTGCACATGTCGTGTGCCTACATGGAAAGGCCTTTGGAGCACTGGCATTTCAACGAGGGCTAGAAAACTCATCTCATGCAGGACTCTGCTTGATGTCACCTGCCCAGGAAGGTCTTCTCTGATCTCCAGTAATTCAGTAGCTCCCCCCAGCCCCTGCGCTAAACTTCCTGGTTCATCACATTGTTTTATTTTCTTAAGGACATTTATCATTATCTGCAGTTGGTTGACTGATGATGTGCTATTGCCTGTCACCTCCCATCGGGCAGAAGTACGTCTGGTTTTGCTCCTCACTCCTGTATCCTCAGAGCCTGGAATAGTGCCTGGCCCAGAATTGGGCCTCAATGAGTAAATATTGAACAGATGCCTGAATAAACCCAAGCACAATGAGTCCTGAGTTCGAATCTCACCTCAGCCACTTGCTAGCTCTGTGACCCGGGATAAGGTCAGAACCGCAGAGGCCTTTTTAGATCTCATTTTCTTCATCTGTTCTAATGGTGCCAAGAATGCTCACGAAGGTGTCTGTGAAAGAACTGTGAAAACCCCACTGTACGTCATGGCCGTGGGGGGATTCTTATTCTTGTTATATCCGATGTCAGCGGAGTACGGGTGGGGAGGACACCACCCCCCGCCCCCAGCGTCCCAGCGCCCCGGCAGGCCTGCTCACCTGGAGACACTTCCAGCAGGAAGCTCATCAGAGGGTAGAGGGTGCCGGAGCTGTTGCGCATGCACCAGTACCTCCCCGAGTCCTGGCGCCGCAGGGCCGCCATGGTGATGGTGACCACCTTGGCCCGGGTGTCGTCCTGCAGCAGATAGCGCGGCCCCTGCACCCCCACACGGGGGAACCCCGTCTCACACTTCTTCCGTCTGACTTTGCACCAAGCCTTACCCTCCACGTGATGTTTGCGGCCCTTGTAGGAGCACTGCACAGACAGAGTCTCCCCTTCAAAGTGATGCACTTTGGAGAACACTCTCTCGAGGGGCACACCTGGGGAGACACGGCTTGCTGAGAAAGGAGGAAGGAAGGGTCTTGAAACTCCAAGCTCCTGGTAAAGGGAGAGGAGGTAGATACTGATCTGCTCTCAAGGATCTCAAAGTTTGAAGGAGAAACACAGCCCAAATCTGATGGAGGAGAGGGATGGACGCACAGGCCCCTCCCCCAGGGAGCTCCCTGTCTGTAGGAGGAGGCACTAGCTCTGCCCTCAAGGAGTTCCCAGGCTGATGGGGAAGACAGTCATCCTGTGCCCTTGGGGAATCCTCAGATGATGATGAAGATACAGGGCTAGCCCTCCGGGAACCTCCAGTCTGATGGCGGAGACACAGGCATAGCCCGCAGGGAGCCCCTAGTCTAATGGAAGAAACTCAGCCCTTACAGTCAGGGAGCCCCAGCAGACAAAGTGCTTTTCTTTGTGGCATTTTCTAGTCTGATGGGAGAGTGATAAACCTCATCCGTCTTCAGGGTCTTGTGGGAAAGAGTCAGGTCCTGCCCTCAAAGAGACAGGGACACAGACACAAACAGAGGGCATCATGATGAGTTCCCGTCCTGGTACAATGGAAATGAATCTGACTAGGAGCTGTGAGGTTGCAGGTTCCATCCCTGGCCTTGCTCAGTGGGTTAAGGATCCGGCATTGCTATGAGCTGTGGTGTAGGTCATGGACTTGGCTTGGATCCCGTGTTGCTATGGCTCTGGTATAGGCCAGCGGCTGCAGGTCCAGTTGAACCCCTAGTCTGGGAACCTCCGTATGCCACGAGTGCGGCCCTGAAAAAAAAAAAAAAAGTCATCATGATGAAATTCTAGGGTATGATGAACTTAGGTAGATAAGAAAATCCAATCTTTAAAAAAAAAAAACAAACTAAGAGTAATGTATTTCACAAGCAGGTTTCTGGCTAGAGCTGTCTTTAAGTAGCAAGTTGTGTTTCATTCTAGGTGATGTTTAATTTTTAAAAATATTCTAGTTACCTAAAACCCATAGATTCACTATGTCCAAACATGTATATAAACTCCCAGAGGAGGGTGAACCAGAGAATTCTACAATCACTCCCTGTTCACCTGCAGGGTGTTGCCCTCTGTGCTAGGAACACGTTGTAGTCCGTGAGTTTCATAATCCACGGTCTGATGGGGTGAGGGTAGAACTAGGGCTGGAGGTAGAGAGTTAGGGGCAGGGAGACAGAGAAAGCTGCCCAGGGTCCCTCCACCCCTTTATCTGCCTTAAGCTCAGCATTTGCTCCTCTAATACCCTTGAAGCCCTCTGCAAACACACACACACACTCACTCACTCATTCACTCACACTTCTCCCCAGTAGGACAGACTAGAGAGGACACATTTTGGGGTCTAAACAAACATGAAATAAAACTCGGGTTCAGAGTTCCCGTAGTGGCGCAGTGGTTAACAAATCCGACTGGGAGCCATGAGGTTGCGGGTTCGATCCCTGGCCTTGCTCAGTGGGTTAACGATCTTAACCCAGTGGCGTTGCCGTGAGCTGTGGTGTGGGTCGCAGACGCGGCTTGGATTCCGAGTTGCTGTGGCTCTGGCGTAGGCTGGCAGCTACAGCTCTGGTTCGACCCCTAGCCTGGGAACCTCCATATGCCAAGGGAGCGGCCCAAGAAATGGCAAAGAGACAAACAAAACAAAAAAAACCTCGGATTCTACTGGAGTTTCTGTGGCTCAGTGGTAACGAACCCTACTAGTATCCATGAGGACGTGGGTTCGATCCCTGGCCACCCTCAGTGGGTTAAGGATCTTGGCATTGCCTTGAGCTGTGGTGTAGGTTGCAGATGCGGCTCAGATCCCGAGTTGCTATGGCTATGACTGTGGGGTAGGCCCGCGGCCACAGCTCAGATTAGACCCCTAGCCTAAAAAAAAACTCGGGTTCTACCACCAGGTAAACAGATCACTTAATGTCTGTTTCATGTCTGTCTCAGATGTGAGAACGATGCCCCCAACCAGTGCCTCGCATGGAGTGCACACTCAGTGCATGCCTTTTCCCAAATGCAGGTTGCTCCAGACTTTTCCAGGGGAACCCGAGCTGGGATAGCCAAGGGCCCACCACCCGAGATGTCCCCCTCAATTTCCAACCCAGCTGCCCCTGTAGTTGAGGCTCGGAGTCAGGTAACACCCTCTGCGTATCTCTTGGTCTCCGGCACATTAAGCAGAATGATCTGACTCGCTGAATTGGCAGGTGGCAGGTTTAGGGGACCCCAGGAGGCACTCTGCTGCTCTGGCCGAGGGGGGCTCTCTTGGGGAGGTGCACGAGAAGGGTGACCTTGAAAAGGGTCTCTGGGCCGCTGTGTTCTTGTGTGCCCACCTTCCACCCCTCTCACAGGCGGTGCCCGGAACTGAACGGGAAGTGGTAACTTGGTTGCCATGGCAGCGAGGGAGGCAGGATTGGGTGAGGCCCCCTCAAGGAGCATTCCGTAGATGTAGGGTGGGAAAGAGGGCTTCAGGGATTGCTTCCCCACCCCAACGCCGCCGGGACAGGGGGGGTAGGGACGGGGGTGGGATGGGGGTCGGTGCGTTGCGGCATCGGCATTCTAAGAATAGCAAGTTCAAAGCACACGCGTGTGGGGTCATGATCCCCATAAAAACCAAACAGGGCTTTCCCTTACAGAGGCCACTTGTGTGACGAAACGGGAGCGGCCTGGGCAGAGGTCCTGAGGAATTGGGGCAGATAAGCCCCCCCCCCACCCCCCCGGTGGCCCCCCGCAGGGAGGGTCCAGAGCTTTATCTTAGTTTGTGAGGCCAGGGTTAGCCTTGCCTGGGGCCAGATACTGGGACGGATCCTTCTCACACGTTCCTGGTGAGGAGCTGCGAGGTCAGCCCTTCCTTCTCCTCCTCCCGTGAGCGCAGTGGGCCAGGAAAAGCAGGGAGGGCGTCCAGGAACAGGTGGGTCCCTGCCCTCCCCCACGCCGCCCGCCCACCCTCTCACCTGAGACGGGGCCCTGGAGCCACAGCAGCAGCAGCGGCAGCAGGAGGAAGGTGGAAGCCATGGCTCCATGCAGTGAGGACAGGCACCAGCCCCGCACGGGGCAGGGGTCCAAGGCGAGGGCCCCCCGCCTGGGCTGGACGTGCCACTCGGGTCTGCCAGGGAAGGCCTGTGGTTCTAAAAGTGAAGTTGCCCATTTAGGGAAGTGAGTAAGTTGTGGGACCCACTGTGACCAGCAGACCGCAGGGGCCCGCAGAGCCTTCGAGAGGGCGGTGCTGCTGCCGTTTCCGCCTCTTCCTCGAAACTTCGGGCAGGTGTGGCTGCTCCACCCAGTCTGGGGCCTCCCAGCGCAGGGAGGGCTCTCAGGCTCAGAAGACCCCTCACCCTCTTCGGCTGCCCTCCTGGAATCTGGTCCGATGGGAATGGCACCTCGTCTGAAGACGGTCATTCCTCTAGCGGACTGGCGAGAGGTTTCTAGCCCCTCAGGTTCAGACTTGCCTGGAATCCTCTGGGCTCAGAGGCCCAGGGGTCAAGGCTTTGGGGCTGGGGTGGGGCATCTAGCATCTTATTCACCGGGAGCTTCCCATAAACCCCCACGGTTCATTCATTCAGTCATGCAAGCCCACGCCGGAGCGTTCTTTCCAGAACCCTGCCTCTGGCTCCCCGGCTCCTGCTGCTCGGAAAGGTCCCTCCCACTCAGACTTGCAACCCGCCCCTTACATGCTCAACTGCCGTCTTATTTTTGTCACGGTTAGAGTGACAGGGGAAAAGACACAAATCACAAGACTCGGAGCATAAGAGCTGGGCTCAGGGAGAGGTCTGTGTTCTCACATGTGCCCTGGCACACACACACTCATGCCCATGCACACACTCTCATACTCACACACTCATATTCACACACACACATACTCATTCACATATACATTGTCACACACACCCTCACACACTCATTCACACACATTCACCTACTCTCATACACAGTCACATACCCACTCTCACACACACTCACCCATTCGTATTCTCACACTCACGTACACACTCATTCACATACTCATGCTCACATACGCACACTCATGTTCACACATTCACACATGCACTTTTATACTTACACACTCATTCACACACACACACACATGCTGCCCCTCCTTTTCAATATTCACCTGTCTCCTTGTCGCCAGGCCTCCCTCTGCCTCTCCCACCCTCATCTCTAGTCACCCACCAGCTCTCTCCAGATCCCAGCTCCCTCCTGCAGCTTTCCTAAAGCCACCCCAGTGCGCCCCCTTCCCCACCCTTCCCAGAAGCCACGCCCCCATCCCTTCTTACCCAGCTCTGGCCCCCAGCCAGCACACAGGCAAGGGCCCTCAACTTCCTCTGAGTCAACCCTATCTCCCCTATGCAGCCTCCCGGCTCCAGCTGAAATGACCCAGCATTTGGCCCGAGACCCCACCCTTCACTCAGTCCCCAGGGCGGAGAATCTGAGGATAGACTCCTGTGAGTAGGGGAACCCAGGCGGACCCCCCATGACTCTGTGTGCTCCCCCCACTCACGATGCCAACTTGCTTTTCCTTAGAAGGGACTCAGAGTAAAACATCCTGATGTTTGCCTGGCCACAGTCTTACAATGAGCTTGAACCCCACATCTCAAACCAAGGAGGTTTTAACTTTGCTAATCCCTAAATTTAGGCTCAACATTCATTCATTCATTCGTTTGCTTGTTCTTACAGTCTGATATGCTGTGGGGGATGCTGGGCATTTGTGGGATAGGAATGAGAGACACCTGTCACCTCAGACCCCTGAGTCTCCATAAGACATATTATTTATTTATTTATTTATTTGGCTGCCCCATGGCATATGGAGTTCTGGGGCTGAGGATCAGATCCGAGCCGCAGTTCCAACCTACACCTGCTCAACACCGGATCCTTGACTCATGGTAGGTGCTAGGGGTCCAACCTGCATCCCAGTGCTGCAGAGATGCCGCTGATCCTGTCAGTGTCACAGTGGGAACTCCCTCACCCTTCCTTTTAAATATTCTCCCCCAAGGAGTTCCCCTCGTGGCTCAGTGGTTAACAAACCCGACTAGGATCCATGAAGATGTGGGTTCAGTCCCTGGCCTCGCTCAGTGGGTTAAGGATCCACCCTTGCTGTGAGCTGTGGTGTAGGTCACAGATGGGGCTCGGATCCTGCGTTGCTGTGGCTGTGGTGTCAGCCAGCGGCTACAGCTCCAATTCGACCCCGAGCCTGGGAACTTCCATATGCAGTGGGTGCTGCTGTAAAAAACAAATAAATAAATAAATATCCCCCCCCCCCCGGTTTAACAGTTATCTTCAGACCTCTGAGCTCAGAGGAGGTCTCTCCTTCCAGCATGCATGGTGTCTTCCTTTCTTTCCTCCATCAGAACAGTAAATGGCTTCAGGACACTGGAAGAATCTGATTTGTCCCTTGTGGGAACTTCGTGTGCCTGGAATCTGTGCTTCTATTAACCCCTACAGCCTGCCCAGCCCTGAGTGAGGCCTTGTGCAAGGTGCAATCACTGATCCGTGTGTCCCGGAGGCTATAAAACCCAAATCCTCTCTCTCGTTCCCCTAGGAGAGGAAGTATAAACTGGATTCATTGTTCCTGGGGGGACCTTTGGAAGGATTTAGCCAAATCTCTAAAAAGGTGTCTACATGAGTCTTTTACGTACAAAATAATTTTAACAGTATATTTTTCTGTATCTTCTATTTAGTTTTGATTACAAAATTAAGGTCTAATTTACGTGGAGTAAAATTCACCCTTTTCAGGAGTTCCCGTTGAGGCCCAGCAGGTAAAGAACCCTACATAGTGTCCCGCCATGCCAGGCCTCGCTCAGTAGGTTTAAGGATTTGGCATTGCCGGTGTCAGTCACAGATGAGTCTCGGATCTGGCATGGCTGTGGCATAGACTGGTAGCTGCAGCTCCAATTTGATGCCTAGCCTGGGAACTTCCATATGCCGTAGGGGTGGCCCTGAAAAGAAAAAAAAAAAAATTCAGCAGAAGGTTCTGGGAGTGTTTGGTTTGGGTTTGGGTTTGGGTTTTTTTGTTTGGTTTTGGGTTTTGGGTTTTTTTTTTTTTTTTTTTTGTCTGCATCCCTCAAGTTCAGATACAGGACTTAGTGGAAGGATAGAGAAGGACAGGTAGGACATTCAGCCTTTTTTTCTTTTCTTTTCTTTTTTCTTTTCTTTGCCGAACCTGTGGCATGGGGATGTTCCTGGGCCAGGGATTAAACCTGCACCACAGCAGTGGCCCAAGCCACTGCAGTGACAATCCAAACTCTCAGCCCGATGTGCCACACACCTACAGGGACTTGTAACGGCCGCCATCATCAGGATGCAGAGATTTTGTCACCCTCCAGAGTGCCTTTTGTAGTCTTCCCCTCAGTTCCTAGCAAACTGATTTTGCAGTTCCTAGCAAAAAAAAAAAATCTGATTTTTTTTTTTCCCTTCCATAGTTTTGCCCTTTCCAGAATGTTATAAAAATGAAATGGTACAGTATGGAGCATATGGCATTGGCTTCTTCACTTAGTATATGCATTTGAGATGTTGTGGGTTGAATGTATCAGTGCTTTGTTCCTTTTTATGGCAAAGCAGGATCCCATTGTATGAATGAATCACAGTTGTTTACACATATCCCTCCCAGTTCAGGACATTTAGGTTGGTTTCCAGTTTGGGGTTATTCCAAATGAACCTCCTACAAATATATGTGCACAGGTTTTTTTTTTGTCTTTTTTGTTGTTGTTGTTGTTGCTATTTCTTGGGCCGCTCCCTCGGCTTATGGAGGTTCCCAGGCTAGGGGTCGAATCGGAGCTGTAGCCACCGGCCTACGCCAGAGCCACAGCAACGCGGGATCCGAGCCGCGTCTGCAACCCACACCACAGCTCACGGCAACGCCGGATCCTTAACCCACTGAGCAAGGGCAGGGACCGAACCCACAACCTCATGGTTCCTAGTCGGATTCGCTAACCACTGCGCCACGACGGGAACTCCAATATGTGCACAGGTTTTTGTGTGAACATTGGTTTACCCTTCACTTGGGTGGATACCTAGAGTGAGAGATGGCTGGGCTGTACGGTAAAATTACATTTAATTTTAAAGAAACTGACTAATTGTTTCCCAAAGTGGGTGTACCATTTTGCATTTTTACCAGTGATGTTCCAGGTGCTCCCCATCCTTTCCAGCATTTTTTTTGTCTTTTTTTTTTTGTCTTTTTAGGGCCTCACCTGTGGCATAGGGAGTTTCCCAGGCTAGGAGTCTAATCGGAGCTGTAGCTGCCAGCCTACACCACAGCCACAGCAGTGCCAGATCCAAGCCGTGTCTGCGACCTACACCACAGCTCACGACAACACCGGATCCTTAACCCACTGAGCAAAGCCAGGGATTGAACCTGCAACCTCATGGCTCCTAGTCAGATTCGTTTCCTCTGTGCCACGATGGGAACTCCCCTTCCCAGCATTTTGATATTGTTAGGTGTTGTTTCTTTCCCCCACTTTAATAGTGTGTTAGTATTCGTTGCATGATTTTATTTTGCATTTCTATAGTAACTAATGATATTGAGTATCTTTTATTGTGTCTATTTGTCATCAATATATCTTACCTGAAATGGAGTCTGTTCAAACATTTTCTTCATTTTTTATTTCTTTTCTTCTTGAAGTTTGGGGGCTCTTTGTATATTCTAATATGTCTTCATTATTATTATTATTATTTCTTTTTAGGGCCATACTCTCAGCATATGGAAGTTCCCAGGCTAGGGGTCAAATCAGAGTTGTAGCTGCCAGTCTATGCCACAGCCTCAGCAATGCAGGATCTGAGCCGAGTCTTTGACCTACACCACAGCTCACGGCAACGCCAGATCCCCGACCGACTGAGTGAGGCCAGGGATCAAACCCGCGTCCTCATGGACACTAGTCGGATTCATTTCCGCAGCGCTACAATGGGAACTCCTCTAATATGTCTAATATGTATTTTGCAAATATTTTTCCCAGACTGCAGTGTACCTTTTTCTTTTCTTTCTTTTTTCTTTTCTTTTTTTTTTTTTTTTTTTGACTACACCCGCAGCTTGCAGAAGTTCCTGGGCCAGGGACTGAGCCCTGCCCACAGCAGTGACCTGAAATACAGCAGTAACAATGCCAGATTCTTAACCTGCTGAACCACCAAGGAACTCCATGCTTTTTAATTTTCTTTCAAGAGCAAAAGTTTTAAATTTTGATCAAGTCCAATATATCACTTTTTATGGATCATATCTTTGGTGTTACATTTAAGAAATCTTTGCTTAACTCAAGGTCATAGAGATTTTTTAAGTCTTACTGGAATATAATTCACATAATATAAAATCGACCCATTTAGAGTATACAATTCAGTGGTTTTTAGTATATTCACTGAGGTGTTCAGTCATCACCACATTCCAATTTTAGAACTGTTTCTTTACCCCAGAATGATGCCCTATGTCTGTTAGCAGTCATGCCTCATGTTAGTTTCCTATTCCTGCAACACCAGGATCAAGGTATTGGCAAGACTGCTGTCCCTTGAGAGACTCTAGGGAAGAAGCTAGTCCCTGCCTCCTCCAGCTTCCAGCGGGGCCAACATTCTGTGGCTCGTGACTGTATCACTCCAAGCTTCAAAGCCAGCATCTTCAAATCTCTCTCGGCTCCATCTTCACGTCACCTTCTCTTCTGTGTGTTCAAACCTCCTCGGCCTCTCTGTTATACACGTAGGGAAATCCCTGGTGGCCTAGCCGTTAAGAATCTGGTATTGTCACTGCTGTGGTGCAGGTTCGATCCCTGGCCTGGGGAACTTCCACATGCCACTGGTGCAGCCAAAAAAAGGAAAGAAATTAAAGAGAAATAACAACCGAATGCAATGTGTAATTTCTTAATGAGATCTTAGATTGAAAACAAAATTAAAGAGCAATACTTTTTTTTCAAAAAGGATACATGTAATTCTTTTTGGTGCCCATCACATAATCCAGGATAATCTCCCATCCCGAAATCCTTAATTTTTTTTTTTGCTTTTTTTTTTTAGGGCCACACCAGTGGCATATGGAGGTTTCCAGGCTAGGGGTCTAATCAGTGCTATGGCCACTGACCTACGCCACAGCCACAGCAATGCCAGATCCAAGCCGCATCTGCGACCTACACTACAGCTCACAGCAATGCTGGATCCTTAACTCACTGAGCGAGGCCAGGGATTGAACTCACAACCTCATGGTTCCTAGTTGGATTCATTTCTGCTGCACCACGAGGGGAACTCCTCAAAATTCTTAATTTACTCGAATCTGCAAAGACCTTTTTTTTTTTTTTTTTTTTGCCAAATAGAGGATAGTCACTGGTTTCAGGGATTAGGATGTGGCTTTCTTTTGGGGCCATTTTCCAGCTGATCACTCTCCCTACCCTGTGTCTCTCCCCCACTGCATCCCCAGACAATCTACTTTCTATCGGCTGAGGATCAAACTGGCTTCCCAGTGCTCAAGAGAAACCACCAATCCTACTGCCCCACAGTGGGAACTTGTGACGGTCTTCAGCGCCTTGTTTTCAAGGTTTGTCTGTGGTTTGTCAGTACTGGCTGCAACAAATTCTTTCAGTACTTTCATTCCTTTAAATAGCTGAATAAGGGAGTCCCCACTGTGGTGCAGCAGAAACAAATCCGACCTGTTTCCGTGAGAATGCAGATCCAATCCCTGGCCCCAATCAGTGGGTTAAGGACCCGGCATTGTCATGAGCTGCAGTGTAGGTTGCAGGCACGGCTTGGATCCGGCATTGCTGTAGCTGTGATGTAGGCTGGCAGCTACAGCTCCAATTGGACCCCTAGCCTGGGAACTTCCATATGCTGTGGGTGAGGCCCTTTTAAAAAGCAAAAAAAAAAAAAAGGAAAATATGCTTTAGTTTAATGGAAACTATAAAATCAGACTACCCAGATGTGAAAGTACAGTGTGCTATAAAAAGTTTTAATCTGTATTAATAAGGAGCTAAATTTATAATAAGGAACTGAAAGCTTAGCCAGCCAGTTATATTGAAACAGAAATATAGAAAGCAGTTCCCACCGACAGGATTTCCACAGTGATAGAAGATGTTTGTAACTTACCATCCAACACGGTAGCCCCGCGCCACCTGTGCTTGTTCTGACGTGTGGCAAGTGCGACTGAGGAACTGAATTCTTATTTTTCATTTAATTTTAATTAACTTAAATGTAAGTAGGCACATGGGGTTAATGACTAGAATACTAGCACTGCTTTAACCCCCCAGCCCCACTCCTAAGGCGCAGATTTCTTTGTTGTGTCCCATTTGTGTCAAAACTCTAAAGCTAATAGAATATAATATGTGAGGATATCTTTGTACATGGTCTAAAAGACAATATTCAGAATATTACTGCGCTTCAGATTGGGAAGAGCATCTTAAGTAAGATCCCGAAATGTCAGTTTTAAGGGGGAAATGGATGGATTTAATTACATTGCGATGGCTCGTTTCCCGAATGTCATCAATAGCTGTTGATAAGAGAAAACTGAGTTGACTGCTCACGATGGTCAGGGAGAAGTCCACCAGGGAGAAGTCTCATGGCAGAGCTGTGAGAGCATCATTAAGCAAGGTCAGGGAGTTCCTGTTGTGGCTCAGTGGTAATGTATCTGATTAGTATCCATGAGGATGTGGGTTCAATCCCTGGCCTCTTTCAGTGGGTTAAGGATTCAGCATTACCGTGGCTGTGGCATAGGCTGGCAGCTACAGCTCCAATTGGACCACTGA
Source organism: Phacochoerus africanus (assembly GCF_016906955.1). NCBI lineage: Eukaryota > Metazoa > Chordata > Mammalia > Artiodactyla > Suidae > Phacochoerus > Phacochoerus africanus. Next base: position 37,721,618 of record NC_062552.1, read on the forward strand.
CCTAACCTGGGAACTTCCATATGCCTAAAAAAAGGGGGGGGGGGGTGCTGGATTAAGATTGTGGAAGGATCACGATACAGTAGTCCAGGATTTGTAGAAGGGTCAGCCCTTATCCCCAAAGATCTGCTCTTGGATCCTAAAGTAATCATTTCTGATTTTACAAAGCTCTGAAAACCCTCAATTTACAGGATGCTAAAATGAACTATTTTCCTTTATGTGCCTGCCTTGGAAGCTGAATTTTCTAAATGTCACTGCACAGTGAGTGGTCATGTCTGTATTCCAGGAGTAGATTAAGGCAGATTGGTGGGAAAGAGGAGTCATTTTTTAAAAACACTCTGGAGTTTCTAAGAAAAGTGCCATAAATTTTGGAGTTTAGGTCTGTATCCTTTTATGGCTTCAGGGTGATATATAGCCCATAATCGTATCCAATATATTGTTTTTGGCAGCAGGAATTGGTGATTATACCATAACTGTGTAATAGAGAAAGGACTATATTTGCCATAACACAACAAAGAATGGGTGTTTGTTTTCCGCTCAATTTGTCTTTCATTGACAGAAAAAAACCAAAAAACCAAAACTTTAAATTTTGAACTGTTTTCATCTCAGTTTTGGCTCAGATTGTTCATAGCATCTGCCCAAACAATGTAGATGCTTAGACTTACTCAACCTCCTTCTCGTGGGCCTCTTTATGGTGGAAAGTCTGCAAAATCATTTCTCAGGCTTCCTGGCAGTTAGGGCTCCAGAGATAATTTACAAATCAACTGCATTTTTATGAAACTTAAATTTGGAACTGAGTTGAATGGGAGGAAAGGCAGCCTTTGCTGGTGTGGAATGTGGCCCACATGGAGTGGTTCTGGAAGGTCCTCTCAGCTTGAAACCAACTGACCATCAGAGCAGCGCCACCAAGTAAGATATTCCTTCTCCCTTCCTCTCTCCCTTCCACTCCTCCAGTCCTGGAGGCACGAGAAGCTGCAGCGCGAGAGTATTAGTTACTCCATCAAGCATTTAGGACTAACCTAGTAAATTATTTTGAAGCGGTTCAGAAGTTATATACCATTGATCCTTGAACAATATGGAGGCTAGCAGTGCCAATGCCCCATGCAGTCAAAAACCCAAGTACTACTTTCTCTGCTGCAGAAACGAAGGCAATGATAAATGATGCCCCAAGGGCAGGAAGCCAAACTGTTTGGATGGAATTAGGACTCAAACGCTAGTTCTTTTGAGTCCAAAGGTTGTGATCTCTAATCAAATACAAACTTTTCTTTAAATGTACTTAATTTAAAGATCTGTAAAATGAAAGTACAGGCACCACATTGATTGGAAAAAACCCACATATAAGTGGATTCACGCAATTCAAACCCATGTTGCTCAAGGGTCAGCTGGATAGATAGATGGACAGATAGATATACAAGTGGGGAGATAGATACAAAAGAAACAACAGACCCAAAATGGAGTCACACGCGCTAACCACAGCAGAGAACCAAGATGTAATAGCCAACCTAACTGTAGTTCCAGCCTCTCCTAGGAATGTGACCTTTAACCAGTCAGTCTAGAATTACTTGGTCAGCATGAGTTTGGTCATCTGCCTGATAAACCCCCTGATTTCCCCCAAGAGAAGGTGACTTTGCCGGAAACAATCCGCTCTGCTAGAAACTTCCTTTTTTCTGCCCTGTTCTGCCTTTAGTACAAGTCTTCCATTTTGTACAGCTCCCTGGAGCTCCTTTCTCATCGGCTGAGATGCTGCCCAATTCATGAATCATTCAGTAAAACCAATTAGATCTTTAAATGTATTCAGTTGAATTTTGTTTTTTAACTATAAATGTGCACGGGCACACACACACACATACAGGCGTGCCCTTGCACATGAGTGCATGCATGCATCTGTGTGTGTGTATCAGCAACATACACACATGGAGCAAATAAGGCAAAAATATCAATCACGGCTGAATGAATCTATGCGATGAGCTTATGGTGGCTATTCTTTCTATATTTTGTAGATGGAAAAAACTTCATGACAAAATGGTTAAAAAGAGAGAGAGAGCTTAACCAGTTTTATCACTGACATTGTTTTTTTTTTCCCAGAAATTCTTCAAAGGCTACTTTTTTCTTATTGAAGTATACTTGATTTACAATGTTGTGTTAATATCGGCTATATAGCAAAATGGTTCAGTTATACATATATACACTCTTTTCTCCGTCATGGTTTATCATAGGGCAGTGAGCACAGTTCCCTGTGCTTTAGAGTAGGACCTTGTGGTTTGTCCCCTCTGTGTATAATAGCTCACGTCTGCCAGCCCCGGCCTCCCACTCCATCCAACCCTAAACCCTCCCTTTGGCAACCACACGTCTGTTCTCTGTATCTGTGAGTCTGTTTCTGTAGATAAGGTCCATTCGTGCCGTATTTTGGAGTCCACATATAAGTGATATCATATGGTATTTGTCTTTCTCTTTCTGATTTAGTTCACTTAGTGTGAGAATCTCTAGTTGCATCCATGTTGCCACGAATGCCATTATCTCATTCTTTCTTATGGCTCAGTAGTATTCCATCATATACATGTACCACATCTTCTTAATCCATTCATCTTTCTCTGGATGTTTCATTTGCTTCCATGTCTTGGTTATTGTGAAAAATGCTGCTGTGAACATAGGGGTACCTGTATCTTTTTGAATTATAGGTTTGTTCCCAACAGATGCCCAGGAGTGGGACTGCTGGATCATATGGTAACTCTATCCTTACTTTTCTGAGGAGCCTCTATTCTGTTTCCCATGGTACCACCAATATTCTATTCTTGTTATGGTTCCCCAGACATGTCCCTTGCTTTCAGGTACCCAGTACCTTATAGTAGCTCCTGGGATCCCCAGGTTGAATGCTCTTCCCACCCCTCTCCACCCATATCCTCTCATTTTGCTCCAGAGGGGAGTCTGCCTGGACAGGTCCAGCTGGCACTAATCTCCTTCTCCTCTGAACCCTCAATACCATTGATCACCCCACACCTGGTTACATTATCACCGTCACCGTCATCACCATCATCCACCATCACCATTGTCACCATCACCATCATCACCGTCATCACCATTACCGTCATCACCGTCACCGTCATCACCATCATCCACCATCACCGTCATCCACCATAACTCCTACTAAGCCCCTACTCTGCCCTAAATCCTGAGCCGAGAATTTACGCAATCGGTGGTTTCTTAGGAAAACCCTCTGAAATAGGCACTGTTAACAAATGAATACTTCTGGAGTTCCCTGGTGGCTGTGGCCTAGAGGTTAAGGATCTGGCATTATCACAGCTGTGGCTTGGGTTCGATCCCTGGCCCGAGGAACTTTTGCACGCTCTGGGTGTGGCCAAAAAAACCAAATGAATACTTCTAAGTAGGTACTCTTTTTTTTTTTATCTTTTGTCTTTTTAGGGCCACACCACATCTCACGACAATGCTAGATCCTTAACCCATTGAGTGAGGCCTGGGATCGTACCCACATCCTCATGGATACTAGTCAGATTTGTTTCCACTGAGCCACAATGGGAACTCCCACCGTAATTTTTCCTTCATATTGCTGCTTGGCCCTTTCATTGCTATTTGCCTTTTCCTCTGTTAATGCTTCTCTACCTCAGCGCCTGATTTCTTTCAGGGGACACTGCCTTGCAGTTCTTTATATCTCCCAGGACATCAGCACAGTGATGAGAGATGGTTTGGTTGACTTGACATAATTTTCTTAACCCCAAGATGCCCTAGAAGAACCTCCAGCTTCTAGGTCATCATCCAGTCCCTGCTGGGACCAAGCCAACTAGCACTGGCTGCATTCTTGACCTTCTCTCTCCTTTCCTGTCTCTAACACGTACCCTGATCCTATCCTAGTCCCTTCTTAAGAGATGCAAGAAAGCCCCTCTGGTAGCTGCCTCCCCCTGGCCATCTGCATCCCTCTCCCTGCCTCTCCTTCCCTGAGGCCCAGATCAGCAGCAGCGGTAGCCATGGATACCCCCAGAGCTCCTCCCCTCTGCTCCATCCCTGGACCACTGGCTCCAGTGTCTCTTCCATTTCCTGGAAGAGTTGCCCCACTTGGGTGTTTTCTATCTTCCCTGAGATGCTTGGTTGTTACTTCGCAATTGGGAAACCCCGAGGGAAATGTGATGGGAGGGAGCAGCTCAGGGAAATGCAGAAGAAGGATAAAGAGAAAGGAGAGGTCACTGCCCTTGTGACATCTTCCTTCCCTCTTTCATTATGTCACAGCCCAGTTGGGCAACACTCAGTAGCTCCTCGTTTTCCACCAGAGCAAGTCTAGACCCACGCATCTGATATCCCACCTCTGCTCCACTCACTTCCTGGGGTCACCAAGACAGTCATCATTGCTGGCCATTGACCACTGCATCCCGCAGCCTCTCCTGCCATTCTCGCTACCTGGGGAGTGCTGGCCTGATACTGCACATCCAGATTTGACTTGCCCTTTGAGATCCGAGACAAATCTTCCTGACCCACTGTCTTTCATCTCACTCCACAGCGAGATTCTCAAGGATGGGCGTGTGGCTGAATCCCTTAGGAAGCTGGACAGACACATACACCTGGGAGGAGTTCCCATCGTGGTACAATCGTGGAAACCAATCCGACTAGGAACCATGAGGTTGCAGGTTCTATCCCTGGCTTCGCTCACTGGGTTAAGGATCTGACCTTGCCGTGAGCTGTGGTGTAGGTTGCAGACACAGCTCAGATCTGATGTTGCTGTGGCTGTGGTGTAGGCCGGCAGCTGTAGCTCCGATTAGACCCCTGGCCTGGGAACTTCCATATGCCTCAGGTGCCACCTAAAAAGCAAACAACGACAACAACAAAAAATGGAGTTCCCGTTGTGGCTCAGCAGAAATGAATCTGACTAGTATCCATGAGGACGCAGGTTCAGTCCCCCTGGCCTTGCTCAGTGGGTTAAGGGTCCAGCATTGCTGTGGCTGTGGTGTAGGGCAGAGGCTATAGCTCCAACTCGACCCCTAGCCTGGGAATCTCCATATGCCACAGATGCAGCCCTAAAAAGACAAAAAATAAATAAATAAAAATAATTTGTTTTTCCTGTTAAGGCTGCTCATGCGGCATAGGAAAGTTCCTGGGTTAGAGGTGGAATCAGAACTCAGCTGCCGGCCTGCACCACAGCCGCAGCAACATTAGATCTGAGCCACATCTGAGATCTATGACAGATACCATGTCTGGTTCTTAACCCTCTGAGCCACAATGGGATCTCCAGAGCAGCCCAGGAGATTCTGAGGCAAGTGGTCCCCACAGAGGATATCTATAACAGCTCTGTGTGAGTCAGGTGGGCTCCACAGCGTTCCTCAGGTGCTCTCCTGTGTATGAAGTGTGTGCATCCCTGTTCTCCCAGTCTAGACATGGACATGGAGGCTGGATTATAATAGTCACAGGAGTGACTGCCATGGATTGAAGTCCTACTGTGTGCCATGTGCTTTCCTCAGGTTATCTCATTTAATTCTGTCAGCTTTACAGTCGTGTCATGGATATTTGTCTTTTCTTTTTTTGGCCGACTGCAGTGGCTCGTGTTGCTGTGGAGGCAAAGGTTCAATCCCCAGCCTAATGCAGGGGGTTGAAGGATCCAGTGTTGCCAGCTGTGGCTCGGATTCAGTCCCTGGCCTGGGAACTTCCATATGCTTCTGGGGCAACCATAAAAAACAAAATGAACGAACAGACAAAAAAGTGTTCTGCAAGAGTTCCCATTGTGGCTCCATGGGTTTAAAACTCTGCTAGTATCCATGAGGATGCGGTTTAATCTCTGGCCTCACTCACTGGGTTAAGGATCTGGCATTGCCTCAAGCTGTGGCAAAGGTTGAAGGTCACAGCTGTGGCTCTGATTCGACCCCTAGCCTGAGAACTTCCATGTGCCACAGGGGAGGCCCTGAAAAGAAAAACAAACACACAAACAAACAAGCATGAGAACCACCCGAAGACAGCCCATGCCAGGATGCAGTAGGTCTGGGGGGACCCCAGGCAACTGCGTGATTATTATTTTTTTTCTTTTTTGGCTGCCTTTTGGCATATGGAGCTCCCCGGCTAGGGATCAGAACAGAGCCACGGTTGCAACCTATGCAGCAACTGAAGCACCACCAGATCCTTTAAACCACTGGGCAGGACCAGGGCTTGAACCTACATCCCAGTGGTGCAGAGAGACCACAGATCCCACTGCGCCACAGCATCCACATTTTATTTTATTTTATTTTATATTTTTATTTATACATTTTTTAGGGCCGCACATGGGAGTTCCCAGGCTAGGTGTCGAATGAGAGCCGCATCTGCCAGCCTATGCCACGGCCACAGCCATCCCAGATCCAAGCTGCATCTGCGACCTACCCACAGGTCATAGCAATGCGGGATCCTTAATCCACTGAGCAAGGCCAGGGATTGAACCCACATCCTCATGGATACTAGTTGTGTTCATTACTGATGAGCCACAACGGAACTCCCCAGCATCCACACCTTAAACAAACACTCCAAGAGTATCAGATGCCAGTGGTCGAAGGACTGCAGTTTGAGAGTCACTGCCCTGAAGCATCTGCGTCTCCTCAGTAGCATTCAGCGGTGGTCCCTCCCTTGACTCTGAGCTTTTTTGTCAACTCCACAATCAGGGAAGCATTGCCACTGCTACAATGCAGGTCCCAAAGGAGCAGCCTCAGGAAGCAAACACTGTGCGCCATGCACTCCCTGCCTCAGCGCGGCTGGGCTGTCTTGAGCAGGAAAAGGGATGCGCTGACTGAGATGAGCAGCTTCTGGATCTAGGACTTCTCAAAAGACTCACCAGGGAGCCAGAATTCCCTTCACCACCTTCTGACAGACTTGACTAGGTAATGAGAGATAATCTCTCAGAGGATTCAGCCGTGGGGCGGGGCGAGGGAGGGGACTGGAGGGTGTTTTGTTGTTGTTTTTGGCTGCGCCTGTGGCATGCAGACGTTCCTGGGGCCAGGGATCAAACCCATGCCCCAGCAACGACTGGAGCCAAGCAGTCCTTAACACGTTGAACCACCAGGGAACTCCCAGCTCTCAGGTTGATGAGGACATCCTCATAGGATGGCAGGGGACCCAGGGTGGGGAGGGCACCACCTGAGCACTCAGGGTGCTTGTTTCATGGGAGCGGGGGAGGGGCGTCCTGATTGTGGGAATATGTTTTCCAAACACAAGATGGATTGTGGGCAGTAGAGTGGGTCTGCCCTTGGGGATTGTAGATGAAATTGGCCTTGGCCATTCCTGAAGGGGAATGGAAGGACCGACCCTCTCTTCCCCACTAATGCGGCCATAGTGGTAGAAAAACAGAAACTACTGATTTAAATGCATGGATGGGCCTGGACCCTTATATCATGGGAGCCAAAGGGGAGCTGTAGGGGCAGAGGGAGAGGAGGAGGTAAGCAGGGGTCAGAGCTAGCAGTGTGGGTCAGGGACAGCCGCCAGCAGCCTGACTGGTGAGTGCTGGTCGCCCACCATCTCTACCCCTCAGGGGATACAAGGAAGAGGCATTTAGGTAAGAGCTGACTCCTGGATATTCTGTTCTGTACGGCTTTGAGGTGCCAGGTCCTCAGTGAAGGAGCTCCAGGTTTTGTTCCTGCCAGTCGGCAGTGACTCAGTTCCAGCCACATGCTTCTCTGCCTTCCTGGGGTTGATCCAAGGATCCAGGGATGAAATGCATCCACCAGGAGGCAAACCATAGATGCACACAGTAAACAAGTGACATTCTCTAAGCTGTCTTTTGCGCTGGATCCTATCTCATCCTCCCAGTATTTTCCCAGGATACGACATTCTTGTCTTGTTTAGTTTGGTTTTTTGGGTGCATCTGTGACGTGCAGAAGTTCCAGGGCCAGGGATCGAACCCTCACCCCCACTGTGAACTGAGTCACAGCAGTGACAACGCCGGATTCTTAACTCGCTGTGCCACCAGGGAACTCCAGGGTACGACATTCTATTTAGCTCCGCTCCTCTTTCCCAGGGTGGAATTCTCACTGTAACATCTAATCTTCTCCTTGTTCTGTGGTTTTCAGCACACTTTTCTGGGAGTGTAGGAAGGGCTGTAAAGGAAGGGGTGGAACCCAAGCATCTGGTTCTAGAGAAGAGGATGCTTCTATAGCGGGAACCCTGACCGAGTCAGGCCAGGATGCTGTGGTCCAGGGCGAGGACCAGGGCAGAGTTAGCAGCTGCGCCCTCTGTTCTGTGCCTGGTGACCCCCAAGAGACATGGACAATGAAAAGCATTGGCAGTGTCTTTATTGAATGGGCACCTCTGGGGCTGTACCTTCTCTCCTGAGAGGGTAAAGCGCACACCCCAGGTTATCAGTGAAATGAGGGGAGCTCGTTTCAGGGGCCAAGAAGGTGGGATCCCGAGCCTTAGAAACACCTGTGTTACAGATTCAACTCCGGTTATCACCCTCCCCCTCCCCCTCCCACTCCGGTGGAGCTGCCAGATGGATGAGGATGGGGGTCAGAGGCCATTCTCCTGGGTCACTGGGCCTAAGGTGTAAATGACATCCTGGTGACAACAAACAGAACAATGAAGACCAGGCTCTTACTCAGGAGTCCACACACCGCAGGAAGGATAATGCTGATCCCAATATCCCTGGGGGAGAGAGGAGAGTCAGTGCTGCCACGGGGATGCTCCCACACATGTGAGTGCTTGCAAAAGTCCTTCTCTTATCTGCTCGGGTCCTTCCTTCCCCCATACTCCCTGGCCCTGAGCATTGCCTGAAACCACTGATGAGAAATGCACTTCACAGAGGTTGCAGGTCCAGATGGGGTGTGGGGAGAGGGGGCAGGCTCCTTCCTGCTGTGATGCAGCAGAGAGCCCAAAGGTCCCAGGGCAAGGCCGTCTGGTTTCCATCCTCAGCATCAGGACCTGTTCACCTCCTTGGCCTCAGTTTCCTCATCTATAAACTGACAAGAATCCAATAATACTCATCAAAATCCCATCATGAAATTGTATAGACTCTAGCAGCAGGCTTCTTAAAATCCTGGGAAAGGAGTTTCCATTGTGGGTCAGTGGTAGCCAACCCGACTAGTATCCACGAGAATGTGGGTTCGATCCCTGGCCTCGATCGGTGGTTTAAGGATCTGGCGATGCATGGGCTGTGGTGTAGGTTGCAGATGTGGCTTGGATCTGGCGTTGCAGTGGCTGTGGTGTAGGCTGGCAGCTTCAGTTCCGATTCAATCCCTAGCCTGGGAACTTCCATATGCCTAAGGTGTGACCCTAAAAAAGAATAAATAAATAAGTAAATAAGTAAGTATCATAAGAAAGTGACGCAAATGAGCGAGGACACTTGGTCTGTCTAGACTCAGCAGGTGTGGAAATAGGCTGGAGCCCAAGCAGTCGGCACGACCAAGACACAGGCTCAAAAAGAGAAACAGGCAGCAGAGAAACAAATAGATGTCCAGACATAGACCTGAGGATATCTAAGACTTTAACATCGGAGGAAATGGGCCACCCAGTAGGCAGGCGAGGACTGTCTAGTAAATAGTTTCGTGGTATCTAGATAATAATAATAAGAAAAAGTCGACTGTTCTACAATTTATACCACATAGCAAGATAACCTCCTCAACATGGGTTTAAGATTAAAATAAAGTGAAAAAAAAGGAAATAGAATTAAGCACAATTAAGGAATAAAACAAAGCTATCATGTAAAAAAGCAACACATTTGCTTATGCAAAACTTAAAACTGAAGGTCCAAACCAGCAAAGGAAGAAAGGACGGAATGGCTACAGAAGGCCAGGAAGGTCCTTTTGTGCTAAAATCCACCCCTAGCCTGCACTGTTGTCCTGTGTCTCCGGGAACCAGGGGTCCGAGGCAGCCCAGGCAAGTGCAGCTGCTGGCAGCAATGGCTGGGGACAGGGGACATGGGCAGGGGCTGGAAGCCAGCGCCTCTCTGGACCCTCCAGCTGGCGGCTATGCAGGCTTATGCCCGGTTCCAGCCCTGCTGCCCAGCTCTGGGCTCCCCTAAGTCCACCTACTCCAAGTCTCTCCTACCAGTGTCCTGCTTTGTCCCTCCCAGCCCTTGAACATTTTCTTGCACAGAATTTCCGGAATGTGGCCACTCTCAAGGGCCAGCAGTGCATTCCTTTTCTTTGTCTGTCTGTCTGTGTCTGTCTGTCTTTCTCTCTTGATTTTCTTGTCTGGGAGGTCGGGAGGCTTATGTCGGGAGGGACGTGATGGATTGCGTTCGTCTTGATTTAGTGCGTGGCCGGGCGGAGGGCAGGTTGGGGAATGAAGTGAAGGACGTCAGGCGTACGGCATTCCTTCCTTACTGCCTTCGTCTTTTTCTATTCCGTCCTTCTCTTTCGTTTCCCCTTCCTTCCTTCCATCCATCCTTTCTTTCTCCTTCCTTCCTTCCTTTCTTTCTTTTCCTTTCTTTTCTTTCTTTTTCTTTCTTTCTCCTTCCTTCCTTCCTTCCTTCCTTCTTTCCTTCCTTCCTCCCTGCTTGCTTTTTAGGGCCACACGTGAAGCATATGGAGGTTTCCCAGGTTAGGGGCCGAAACAGAGCTACATCTGCTGGCCTACGCCACAGCCACAGCAACATGGGATCCAAGCCTCGTCTGCGACCTACACCACACCGCAGCTCACTGCAATGCCAGATCCCCAACCCCCTGACTGAAGCCAGGGATCAGACCTGCATCCTCATGGATTACTAGTCGGATTCGTTTCTGCTGAGCCACTACGGGAACTCCATTTCTCTCTTTTTTTTAAATGGCTGCACCCATGGCATGTGGACGTTTCCAGGCCAGGAACTGAATCTGAGCCACAGCTGTGACCTACGCTGCAGGTGCAGAAACATTGGATCCTTTAACCCACTGCACTGGCTGGGAATGGAACCAGCGCCTCTGCCGCAACCCGAGTTGCTGCAGTCAGTTCTTAACCCACTGCACCACAGCAGGAACTCCCCCCCCTTTTTTTTTCCTGATCCCTTTTTAAGGCTACATGCAGGTGGCCAGGCACCCCCACCCTACGTCTATCCCAGCCCCAGTGCCTGGGAACTCCTGCGCCCCCGGGGCCACCCCTCCCCAAGTTCTGGAAGTACAAAGACTCCAGCTCCCCAGCCCTGGATACAGATAACTCCTGTGGGCCTCAGGATCCCCTACAGGACCACACAGAGGTTCTCCCTGTGGGACTTGCCTTGGTTATGACACCTTTTGCTAGGTGTCCTTCCTTCCCCAGTCCCCCTTTCAGGGTGGCTTTACCTGGAATCACTTCGTAAAACACTTGCACAAGACGTTCCCCATGGGCTGCCTGCAGAACCCCCCAAACAGGGTGACCGCAGCTTCCTCGGAGGTACCACCCCCTCCATCCCCCGATCGGTGTCTCAGCTCTTCTGCTACTCGGACAAACCACTCCCTCCACATCATATTCCCTCTTTTTCAAACAGCTCAGTGGCTTCTGCTTTTCTGAGTGGACTCTGACTCACACCGGTTCATGTCATTAATAGACAAAGTTAACAGATGAAGTAGGTGCGCCTTTAGTCGGAATGTGGGTGGAAGGTGATCTCTTAATTTACATGTTGGAAAATTAGTGAAAAAAGAACAGCACTGACTTTCACTAGTTCTTTATTTTAATTAGTCCACAAAGATTTAATGAGCACCTACTATGTGCCAGGCACTTAGCACAATATAATGGGGAAAGGGCACTCACTGCCTCTACCCTTATGGAGTTCAGAGTACACAGTAATAGATTAAAGTGGGTCCCAGCTTGCATCTATTTTGACAGCAATTTTTTTTTTTTCCTTTTCTAGGGCTGCACCTGCAGCATATGGAGGTTCCCAGGCCAGGGGTCCAATCAGAGCTATAGCTACCGGCCGACACCAGAGCCACAGTAACACAGGATCCGAACTACGTCTGCAACCTATACCACAGCTCACAGCAACGCCAGATCCTTAACCCACGGAGCAAGGCCAAGGATCGAACCCGCAACCTCATGGTTCCTAGTCAGATTTGTTAACCACTGAGCCACAACGGGAACTCCTATTCTGACAGAAAAATTTTTAAAAAAATACTAAATCCCTATAGGCAAGCTGCTGCTTCCCTTACTCACTATGGCCCACTGCAGATTGTTTCCAATCTTTGGAAGGTCATTTGGCAATATGTTACAGAGCAATGCAAATGTTAAATTCTCTTAGGGGAATTTCTTTTGAATAAACAATTTAAAATAAGAAAAAAGATAGTGTCCATGAGGATGCAGTTTCAATCCTTGGCATCGCTCAGTGGGTCGGGGATCCGGCATTGCTGTGAGCTGTGGTGTAGGTCGCAGACGAGACTTGGATTCCATGTTTCATGTGGCACAGGCTGGCGGCTGTAACTCCAATTCGACCGCTAGCCTGGGAACTTCTGTATGCCATGGGTGCAGGCCTAAAAAGCAAAAAAAAAAAAAATAATAATAATAAAAGAAGAAAAAGAGGAGTTCCCTGGTGATCTAGTGGTTAGGCCTTTCACTGCTGCAGCCCAGGTTCAATCCCTGGCCTGAGAACTGAGACCCCACTTCAAGGTGCTGCATGCTGTGGCCAGAAAAGAAGAAGAGGAGGAGGAAGAAGGAGAAGAAACCTGCCAAAAATATGTTCATTTCAGAGTTGTCGATACTAAAAAAATGAAAATAATCTCAATGTCTAAAAACAGGCAAGTGACTATGTAAGCTATGGCTTTTAGGAAAGTATGTTGAAATTTTAATTATGAAGACTAGGTTGTGACACTGAAGAATAGGTTTAGCACAGAGAAATGATGAAGATGTGTATAATTGGAATTACTGCATTCCAGACAAGGTGGCAGAGTAGGACTCAAGCTCACCTCCCTTCATGAAAAAATACCAAAATCACAACCAACTTCTGAACAGCCATCAGCAAAATAGACTGGAAGCTACCAAAAAAGATGTCCTACACCCAAAGACGAGAAGTCACGATGAGATGGTAGAAGGGTGCTTTCACAATATAAGCAATCCCATACCCACCAGGTGGGCGACCCACAGACTGGAAAATAACTGTATGGCAAAGGCTATCCCATAGGAGTGAGTTCCAAATGCCACATCAGGTTCCCCAGCCTGGGTGTCTGGCATTGTGAGGAGCCTCCAGAGGGTTTGGTGTTGAAGGTCAGCAGGGCTTGTATGCAGGAGCATCCCAGGACTGAGGGAAACAGAGACTTTGCTCTTAGAGGGCACATATAGGGCATCATGAACACTGGGCACCACAACAAAGCAGGGACTATATAAGAATCTGGATCAGACATACTTGCGGGTCTTGGAGGGTCTCCTGGGAGAGCAGAGTTGTTATGGCTCACTGTGGGGGCAGGACATAGAAGCAGAGGTCCCAAGGAATATTCACTGGCATGAGCTACCCTGGAGACTGCTATTTTGGAAAAATCTGGCCCCACCCACCACTGCTGAGAAGCCCTGGGCTAAACAATAAACAAGGTGGGAACACAGCCCCACCCATCAGCAAACAAGCTGCCCAAAGTCCTCCCAGGCACACAGCTGCTTCTACTTACACCCAGAGACAAAACCCCACCCACTGGAGAGACAAGACTCAGCTTCATCTAGCTACCAGTGGGCAGGCACCAGTCCCTCCCATCAGGAAGCCTATAACAAGCCCCTGCATCAACTTTGCCCACCAGGGGGCAGACACCAGAAGCAAGAGGGGCTAAAGCTGTAGCCTGCAAAAAGGAGATCACACAAAAAGCTATACAAAATGAGGGAGTTCCCATCATGGCTCAGCAGTAACAAAACCAACTAGGATCCAAGAGGATGTGTGTTCAGTCCCTGGCCTCCCTGAGTGGATTCAGGATCTGGCATTGCTGTGAGCAGTTGTGTAGGTCACAGATGTTGCTGTGGCTGTGCACTGTGTTGCTTTGACCTCTAGCCTGGGAACTTCCATATGCTGCTGGTGTGCCCCCCCCCCAAAAAAAAGAAAAGAAAAAAAGCTAAACAAAATGAAAAAGCAGGGAAATATGAGCCAGATGAAGGAACACAACAAAACCCCCCAAAAAAACAGCTAAGTGAACTGGAGATAAACAAAAAAGACTTTAGAGGAGTTCCCGTCATGGCGCAGTGGTTAACGAATCCGACTAGGAACCATGAGGTTGCGGGTTCGGTCCCTGCCCTTGCTCAGTGGGTTAATGATCCGGCGTTGCCGTGAGCTGTGGTGTAGGTTGCAGATGCAGCTCGGATCCCGCGTTGCTGTGGCTCTGGCGTAGGCCGGAGACTACAGCTCCGATTCGACCCCTAGCCTGGGAACCTGCATATGCCGTGGGAGCGGCCCAAGAAATAGCAAAAAGACAAAAAAAAAAAAAAAAGACTTTAGAGATAGTAAAGATGACATGAAATCTGGGGGGGGTGGAGGCAAAGATGAAATTACAAGGAATGTTTAACAAAGCAAAAAATATAAGATTTAAAGGACAAACAAGCAGAGATGAACAATACAATAACAAAACGAAAAACTCACTAGAAGGAATCAGCAGCAGAACACAGGAAACAAAAGAGTGAACAAGCGAGATGGAAGATGGAATTATTGCTATGATTAAATATGTATAAACACAAATTAAAAACTGGAAGAGAAGATGGAGGGAAAAAAAAGACTTGTCAGACTAGTGGGAATATGGTAGAATATTTCTTTCCCTGTTAATTCATATTTAATGATAAACACATTGTAAGATAAATCAACATTTACTAATTCATGATATAGAGGGGTGTGCATGCAAAGGTAGTGATTCTTATCTTTGCCTTCACACTAAACGAGTCTCCTGAAGATTGTGTGAAAAAATACTGAGACCAGCCCCACATCCAGAAATTGTGATTCTGTTGGTCTGCAGCAGGACACATGCATCAGTATTAAAAAAAAAACAAAAACAAAAAACAAAAAAACAAAAAAAAACTTAGCACTGCAGGTAATCCTAAAATGCAGCAGCTGCTGGGAGCTCTTGTCCTAGATTATTGCTTTCAGCTCTGGTCTTTCTCCACATCCTCCCCGCATTGTAGAGACAAGGAAACTGAAGCCAGAGAGGCTTCACCTAAAGCTGCTCTTTCAGTCGGTCTGGCTGGCACTAAAATCTGGGTCTCTTTTTTCGCTATGCCATTAGGGGTTGACTGAGGTCCGTCCATCTAAGATGCACTTCCCTTTCCTTTCTCCTCTGATGTGCAAGAAGCAAACACAGAGTGAAACTGGGGAGAGTGAAAGCCTCCACCACTGCCCCCAAGAGCCTCCTCACTCTAGAACCACCCCCTTCCTCCCCTGGGAAGGCCCACCAGGCTGAGATGACTCCAGTTCACCCTGCCCTTCACCTGCCCCCATCCCTCGCTCTGCACATCCTATCAGCACTTGCACGGGGAATTGAGGGGCTCAGTCCAAACCTAGAGACCTGGAAACCATACCTGGTGATATCTGTCACATTTGTGAGGGTAACTTTGAGGCCAGGAGAGGAGAGGCTGGTAGTGAAATCAGTGAGGAATTGGGTCACAGTCCTCACGGTCCTGGGCCTGGGACGGTGCCGGTTTGTGGTGGTGGTAGGAGGAAGGGTGGTCATTGGAATCCAACTCTGGGTGGGAGTCTCAGCACGGGCAGGGGTTCCTGAAGAATCTGCAAGAAGGCACATTGGATGGAGGGACAGATGGATGGATGAGTGGCAAGATAAGTGGAACAGAGGAGGGAAATGAAAATGGCCATTCATGAAGCAAGATTTTCTTTAGCAAAGATGAAAGAAGTGTAGCATCCACCTGGGGCAGAGACAGGAAAAAAGAAAGAAGGAGAGAGGAAAGAAGGGTGGGAAGGAGGGAAATAGGAAAGAAGAAAGGAATTTCCAGGCTATATGTGTCATTGGGCATGCACTTGCCTGCCATTCTTCACCATTCCACATGCGCCCCCACTTCTTCAAGAATAATTCCCTGATTACCTTATACCATTCTCTCTGCCTTGCCCTCATCTGTGCATCTGACATGTGGCTTTACAATTTATCTTTTATCAATATCCTCTGTATGTATCTTGACTTCCTTAGGCTTAGAATTCCATAGGGGCTAGAGACTCAAACCTGCTTCCCTCTACTCTGCCTTTCTTAGCTTGTCTAATCAAATCTATGGAAGGCCTACTGTATGCCAGGCTCTTCATTAGTTTCTAGGGATATAGAGCTGAGAAAGTCCAAGTCTTTCTCTCAAGGTTCTGAGAGATGAACAGGGGGTGGGGGGAAGGGGGCAGATAAGGAAACTGGCCACTACTTAACCAAAGAGATAGTGTGATCTGAAAGGGAACACGAAGTGGGCTCTGGATCTTGGCTACCCAAAAATGGGAGCCATGGACCAGCATCACCTGAGGTGAGATCAGAAGTGTAGAATCTAGGTCCCACCCTGGACCTGTTGCATCAGAGTCTGCATTTGAATTAAGATCCCCTGGTGGTTGATGCCCACAGTAAGTTCTGAAGAGCACTGCTTTGGAAGCACACAGGAGGGCCAGCAAATGCATCCATGGGAGGGAGAGAGTGACTCACAGAGGCTTCCCATGGAAATGACTTCTACGTGAAAACCTGAAGAATGAGACTAAATCGTCCCAAGCCCACCTTTCACTGTACCCCCACTTCTTGCAATAGCATAACACATTAGGCTCTGCTCCCCAAGAGAAATCCCATACAAAGAAGAAATCCCATACAAAAATTCCCGTTCTGGACCAAATGTCTCTAAGACCTCAAATGAGAGACATGGAGCTTCTGAGAGAGCACAGGCTTCTAGAAATCCTGAGCCACAGCCCTGTTAGTGCTACCACCACTGCTCCCCACTCCCAACCTGACCTGGCTCGCCCCACTCTCTACCCCTCCCTGCCTCCAGTCACTCACTGTTGGTCACCACCAGGCGGACGGGGTAGAACAGGATGATGGGATCCTTGGGAGGTTGATAGATCACACATCGATACAGTCCTGAGTCTTCTGCTTGAACGTTGGTCATTTGGACATGCAGCATGCCCTCACTGGGTTCATCTGTTAGGAAGATCTTCCCCATCTGGACTTTACTGACCTGCCCCGAGACCCTTTCTGTGATTGCCAGCGTCTGGAACTTCCCATTATGATTCAGCTTCTGCCAGGCCTTCCGGCTGTTGGAATACACTCCAACGGTGACAGGACAGTACACATCCAGGGTCTCCCCCTCTGCTAGGATGCACTTTTCCTCAGGTAGTTCAGTGGCAGCTTGTATTTCTGTAAGTGGAGAATCAGACTTAGGCTCTGGGAGGAATAGCTTTTCTCTCTTTGGAAGAAAAGAGGAGCCATTTTTTTTTTTTTCGTGTTCAATCACCTGTTTTTCAGACAAGATCCTCAAGGTTTCTGGAGAAGATGCAGCTTTCCTGCAAGCCAGCACTTGACCCCAGATCTTATCACTGTGAGTAGTTTTGTGGGTTATAGTTTTTGTTTTTTTTTTTTAACTGCAAGAGCTACACTGCATATCGTTGGTGCAAATGAACTTTTGTAAATGATTGTTTTTGAGAGGAAGAAATGGCCTGTACAGAGACAGGGGACATATTCTAAGACCCTAATTGAGGGGGCATGGTGGAGGGAAAGATTACAGAGAAGGACATACAGGGTGTAGAGTGGATGTGAAGACTTGCTACTAGCAGAGAATGATGTCACCGAACAGCGAGAGGAATTTCACTTAAGTCAAGGGAGAGAGACTCGGAAAAATGGTGAGGAAGCCGTCTTGAGGACATGGTGGATATTGTTGTCTGGCCGTGTGGTTCTCCTCTCTCCCTTCCTTGGGAAGCAGAGCATCTCTTTCTTAGGGGATCCATCCTATGTAGCTTTACTGACAGGCTGTCCCACATTCTCAAGAACAGGCACACTGAGACAGGGTTAAAATGGTGGAGTAGAAGGACTGGAGCTCACCTTCTCTCATAAAAACAACAAAATTACAACCAACTGCTGAACAACCTTCAACCAAATAGATTGCAGACTATCAAAAAAGATACCCTACTCCAAAAGACAAAGAGGAGGCCATATCAAGATGGTAAGAGGGATGATTACATGATATAAGCAATCCCATACCTGCCAGGTGGGCAGGCCACAGCCTGGAAAGTAACTGTATCACATAGACTCAGCTACGAGAGTGAGAGTTCTGAGCCCCACATCAGGTCCCCATGCCTGGGGGTCTGGCATTGGGAGAAGGAGCCCCTGGGGCATTTGGCATTGAAGGCCATTGGGGTTTGTGTGTGGGAGCTCCATGGGACTGGGGGAAGCAGATACCCCATTCTTGAAAGGCACACACAGGCTTTCATGTGCACTAGGTTGGACCTGACCGCAGTTCTTGGAGGATCTCTGGGGAAAACAGGGGGTGACTGTGGCTTGTTGTGGGGGAATGACATTGGAGGCAAAGGTCTCTGGAATAATCATCAGCACGTGTTCCTCTAGAGGTGGCTATTTTGGAAAAGTCTGGCCTCACCCATCAGGGCTGAGAAGCCCCAGACCAAACAATAATCCAGGTGGGATCACAGACCCACCCATCAGTAAACAGGCTGCCTAGAGACCTCCATGCACACAGCTGCCTCTAATCTCACCCAGAGACAAAGCCCCACCCACCAGAGGGATAAGAATCAGCTTCACCTACCAGTGGGCAGGCACCAGTCCCTCCCATCAGCAAGTCCCCATACCAATTTCAGCAAAAAGGGAGGTGGACATCAGAAGCAAGAGAGGTAACAACTCTATTGTCTGCAAAAAGGAGACCACACCAAAAATCTATACAAAATGAAAAGGCAGAGAAGTATAACTCAGATAAGGGAGCAAGGAAGAAAACCCAGAAGAACAGCTAAATGACCTGGAGATTATCAACCTCCATGAAAAAGACTTTAGACTGATGATAGTGAAGATGATTGAAGACATTGGAAATAAACTGGAGACAAAGATGGGTAAATTACAGGAAACACTGAGCAAAGAAATACAAGATTTAAGGATTAAGCAAGCAGAGATACAAAATACAATAACTGAAATTTAAAAATTCATTAGAAGCAACCAACAGCAGAATACAGGAGGCAAAAGAATGAATAAGCAAGGTGGAGGACAGACTAGTGGAAATCACTGATGTGGAACTGAAAAGAGAAAAAAGATTGAGAAGAAATGAAGACAGTCTAAGAGAACTCTAGGACAACATTGAATACACCAACATCCATATTATAGGGGTGCCAGAAGGAGAAGAGAGAAAGAAAGGGCCAGGAAAAATATTTGAAGAGATAATAGCCAAAAACTGCCCTAAATGGGAAAAGAATCACTCACTCAAATCCAGGAAGCACAATGAGTACCATATAAAATAAACCCAAGGAGGAACACCCTGAGACACTATTAATCAAAGTGACCAAAATTAAAGACAAAGAGAAAATATTGAAAACAGCTGGGGAAAGAAACAAATAACATACAAGGGAACCCCGATAAGGTTTTTTCAGGAGAAACTCTCAGGTCAGAAGGGAGTGGCACGTTATACTTCAAGTGATGGAAGGAAAAAAACCTCCAACAAAGACTACTCTACCCAGCAAGGCTCTCATTCAGATTTGAAGGGGAAGTCAAAAGCTTTACAGACAAGCAAAACTAAGAGGATTCAGCACCACTAAACCAGCTTTATGACAAATATTAAAGGAACTTCTCTAGGCAGAAAAGAAAAGGCCACAACTAGAAACAAAAATACTACAATGACAAAGCTCACCAGTAAAGGCATATATGCAGTAAAAGTAGGAAATTATCCACAGACAAATATGCTACCAAAATCAGAAATCGTGAGGAGGGTACAAGTGCAAGACACTGGAGATGTACTTGCAATTAAGAAACCAACAACTTAAAACAATCTTGTGTATATATATACTCCTATTTTGAAACTTCAGGGTAGGTGCAAACCAAAAATCTACAATAGATACACAAACAATAAGAAAAAGCAACTCAAATACAACACTAAAGATAGACATCAAACCACAAGAGGAGAGAACAAGAGAAGAAGGGAAGAAAAAAAGAACCACAAAAATAAATCCAAAACAGTTAATAAAATGGCAATAAGAACATACATATCAATAATTACCTTAAATGTAAATGGGCTAAATGCCCCAACCAAAAGACACAGACTGGCTGAATGGATACAAAAACAAGACCCATATATATGCTGTCTTCAAGAGACCCACTTCACTTCTAGGGACACATACAAATTGAATGCTGTAAAGCTGGTTTAGTGGTGCTGAGAGGATGGAAGAAAATATTCCATGAAATGGGAATCAAAAGAAAGCTGGAGTAGCAATACTCACATCAGACAAAATGGATCTTAAAATAGAAAATATTATAGGAGACAAGGATATTACATAATGATCAAAAGGATCAATCCAAGAAGATATAAGAATTGTAAATATATATGGACCCAACAAAGGAGCACCTCAATATATAAGGCAACTGCTAACAACCTTAAAAGGAGAAATTGACAATAACACAATAATAGCAGGGGAGTTTAACACCCCACTTACAGCAATGGACAGATCATCCAGAAAGAAAATCAACAAGAAAACAAGGCCCTAAATGAAGTATTAGACCAGATGGACTTAATAGATATTTATAGAACATTCCAACCAAAAGCACCAGAATACACATTCTTCTCAAGTGTACATGGAACATTCTCTAGGATTGATCACATTCTGGGCCACAAACCAAGCCTTGGTAACTTTAAGAAAACTGAAATCAAGAGTTTCTGTGGTGGCACAATGGTTAACGAATCCAACTAGGAACCATGAGGTTGCAGGTTTGATCCCTGCCCTTGCTCAGTGGGTTAATGATCCGGCATTGCCGTGAGCTGTGGTGTAGGTCACAGATGTGGCTCGGATCCTGTACTGCTGTGGCTCTGGCGTAGGCCAGCGGCTATAGCTGCGATTCAACTCCTAGGCTGGGAACCTCCATATGCCACAGGAGCAGCCCAAGAAATGGCAAAAAGACAAAAAAAAAAAAAAGAAAGAAAATTGAAATCACATCAAGCATCTTTTCCAGCCACAATGCTATACAACTGGAAATCAACAACAAGAAAAAAACTGCAAAAAAACCCCACAAACATATGGAGACTAAACAACATGCTACGAAACAACCAATGGATCACTGAGGAAATTAAAAAATACCTAGAAGCAAATGACAACAAAGATATGACACTCCAAAACCTATGGGATGCAGCAAAAGCAGTTCTAAGAGGAAACTTTATAGCAAGACAAGCCTACCTCAGGAAACAAGAAAAAACTCAAATAAACAACCTAACTTTACATCTAAAGCAACCAGAGAGAGAAGAACTGACAAGACTTAAAGTTAGCAGAAGGAAAGAAATCATAAAGATCAGAGCAGAAATACAGGAAATAGAAACAAAGAAACCCATGGAAAAGATCAATGAAACTAAAAGCTGGTTCTTTGAAAAGATCAACAAAATTGATAAACCCTTAGCCAGACTTATGAAGAAAATAAGAGAGAGGACTCAAATCAATAAAATTAGAAATGAAGAAGTTACAATGGACATCAAAGAAATACAAAGGAACCTAGGAAACTAATACATGCAACTATATGCCAATAAAATGGAAAACCTAGAAGAAATGGATGAATTCTTAGAAAAGTACAACTTCCAAGACTAAATAGAAAAGATGAATGAACCAATCACAAGTACTGAAATTGAAACTGTGATTTAAAAACTTCCAACAAACAAAAGTCCAGGACCTGATGGCTTCACAGGCGAATTCTATCAAATTCTATCAAATTAGAGAAGAGCTAACTCCTATCCTTCTGAAACTATTCCATAAAATTGCAGAGGAAGGAACATTCCCAAACTCATTCTATGAGGCCACCATCACCCTGGTACCAAAACCAGACAAAGAAACCATAAAAAAAGACAATTACAGGCCAATATCACTGATGAACATAGATGCAAAAATCCTCAACAAAATACTAGCAAACCGAATCCAACAATACATTAAAAGGATTGTACATCATGATCAAGTGGGATTTATCCCAGGGATGCAAGGGTTCTTCAATATCCACAAATCCATCAGTGTGATACACCACATTAACAAACTGAAGAATAAAAACCATATGATCCTCTACATAGATGCAGAAAAAGCCTTTGACAAAATCCAATACCCATTTCCGATTAAAAAAAAAAATTCTTTCAGAAAGTTGGCATGGAGGGAACCTACCTCAACATAATAAAGGTGATATATGACAAATCCACAGCTAACATCTCAGTGGTGAAAAGCTGAAAGAACTCCTGCTGAGACTGGAAGCAAGACAAGGATGTCTGCTCTTGCCACTACTATTCAACATAGTTTTGGAAGTCCTAGCCACAGCAATCAGAGAAGAAAAAGAAATAAAAGGAATCCAAATTGGAAAGGAAGAAGTAAAACTATCACTATTTGCGGATGACATGATACTATACCTAGATAACCCTAAAGATGCTACCAGAGAATTGTTAGAGCTCATTA
Organism: Phacochoerus africanus; assembly: GCF_016906955.1. Classification (NCBI taxonomy): domain Eukaryota; kingdom Metazoa; phylum Chordata; class Mammalia; order Artiodactyla; family Suidae; genus Phacochoerus; species Phacochoerus africanus. The sequence goes on from NC_062552.1 coordinate 37,744,056, forward strand.
ATGAATTTGGCAAAGTCACAGGATACAAAATTAATATGCAGAAATTGACTGCATTTCTATATACTAAAAATGAAAGATCAGAAATTAGGGAAACAAGCCCATTTACCATTGCATCAAAAAGAATAAAATACTTAGGAATAAACTTACCTAAAGAGACAAAAGACCTATACTCTGAAAACTATAAGAGACTGATAAAAGAAATCAAAGATGACACAAACAGATGGAAATACATGCCATGCTCTTGGATTGGAAGAGTCAATATTATCAAAATGACTATACTGCCCAAGGCAATCTATAGATTCAATGCAATCCCAGCAAATTACCAAGGACATTATTTACAGAACTCGAACAAAATATTTTAAAGTTTTTTGGGGAGCACAAAAGACCCAGAATAGCCAAAGCCATCCCGAGAAAGAAAAATGGAGCTGGAGGAATCAGGTTCCCTGACTTCAGGCTATACTACAAGCTACAGTCATCAAAACCATGTGGTACTGGCACAAAGACAGAAAGATAGATCAGTGGAACACAATAGGAAGTCCAGTATTAAACCCACGCACCTACAGTCAACTAATCTATGATGAAGGAGGCAAGAATATACACTGGAGAAAAGAAAGTCCCTTCAATAAGCGGTGCTGGGAAAACTGGACAGCTACATGTAAAAGAATGAAATTAGAACACTTCCTAACACCATACACAAAAATAAACTCAAAATGGATTAAATACCTAAATATAAGACTATATATGGATACTATAAAACTCTTAGAGGAAAACATGGGCCAAACACTCTCCAGCATAAACCACAACAATATCTCCTCAGATCCACCTCCTACAGTAATGACGATAAAAACAAAAATAAACAAATGGGACTTAATTAAACTTAAAAGTTTCTGCACAGCAAAGGAAACCCTAAATGAAACAAAAAGACAGACCACAGAATGGGAGAAAATATTTGCTAATGAAGCAACTGACAAGAGATTAACCTCAAAATTTATAAACACCTCCTGCAGCTCAATACCAAAAAAACAACCTCATCAAAAAATGTGTGGAAGGAGTTCCTGTCATGGCTTAGCAGTTAATGAATCTGACTAGCATCCATGAGGACACAGGTTCGATCCCTGGCCTCGCTCTTCAGGTTAAGGATCTGGTGTTGGCTGCGGCTGTGGTGTAGGCTGGCGGCTATAGCTCCAATTCGACCCCTAGTCTGGGAACCTCCCTATGCCATGAGTGTGGCCCTAAAAACAAAAACAAACAAAAAAATGTGTGGAAGGTCTAAACAGACAATTCTCCAAAGAAAACATACAGATTGCCAAAAACAAACACAAACAAACAAACAAAAAACCGAAAAAAATGTTCAACATCATTAATTATTAGAGGAATGCAAATCAAAACCACTATGAGGTACCTCATTATACTGGCCAGAATGGCCCTCATTAAAAAGTCTACAAACAATAAATGCTGGAGAGGGTGTGGAGAAAAGGGAACCCTATTACACTCTTGGTGGGAATGTAAATTGGTGCAACCATTCTGGAAACAGTATGGAGATTCCTCAGAAAACTAAAAATGGAATTACCATTTGACCCAGCAATCCCACTCCTGGGCGTCCATCCATAGAAAACCATGACTCAAAAAGATACATGTACTCCAATGTTCATTGCAGCACTATTTTCAATAGCCAAGACATGGGAACAACCTAAATGTCCATGGACAGAGGAGTGGATAAAGAAGATGTGATACATATACACAATGGAGTATTACTCAGCCATTAAAAGGAGAGAAATAACAGCACTTGCAGCAACACAGATGGACCTAGAAATTATCACGCTAAGTGATATCAGACAGGGAGACACCAACATCACATGCTGTCACTTACATGTGGGATCTAAAAAAAGGACAGAATGAACTTCTTTGCAGAACAGATACTGACTCGCAGACTTTGAGAAACTTATGGTTTCCAAAGGAGACAGGTTGGGGGATTGGAGGATGGGCTGGGAGTTTGCGATGGAAATGCTATAAAATTGGGTTGTGATGATCACTGTACAAATATAAATGTAATAAAATTCATTGAGTAGTAATAAAAAAAAAAAGAATGGACACACTAACACGAGCCAATCAAAGAAAATCATCATCCTGGCCGTGCTGATTGGCTTAGAAATGGACACATGGAGTTCCCGCTGTGGTTCAGCAGTTAACAAACCTGACTGGCATCCATCCATGAGGATGCGGGTTCGAGCCCTGGCCTTGCTCAGTGGGTTAAGGATCTGGCGTTGCCATGAGCTGTAGTGTAGGTTGCAGACTTGGCTTGGATCCTGCGTTGCTGTGGCTGTGGCGTAAGCTGGAAGCTACAGTTCCGATTGGAGCCCTAGTTTGGGAACTCCATATGCCGCAGGTGCAGCCCTAAAAAGACAAAAAGCCGAAAAAAAAAAAAAAAGAAAAAGAAAGAAATGGGCACATGACTGAGGCTGGACCAATCATAATCCTCCCCAAGACTGCCGTAGGTGTTGGGTAAGATGCTCTTTCTTGCTGTGTTGATTGGTCAGTGGAATGTGAAACTTCAATTGCTACATTTCCACTATGTAGAAATAGTCTGCCTGAGAATGAGGTCAAGCAGAGGCAAAGAGAGAATGTGAAAAAGAGAGAGAGGGAACACAGGGAGAGACAGGGAGATCTGGCAACATTTATCTGAGGTAGGAACTCAGCTGTGCTCTGGAGCCTCACCCCTGGGACTTCCCAGTTGCCTGCACCAAGAAATCCCACCCTCCTATTTTTACCTCAGTTGAGTTTATGTTGCGTGCATCCAAAAGAGTCTAAACATGGGATGTCAAAGAATCCAGTAGTGGTTCTTGATTGGGGGCAAATTTCCCTCTGGGGATATTGGGCAATGCCTGGAGACACTTTTGGCTGTTATCACCGGGAGCAGGGGGGTGCTAATGGCATCTAGCAGGCAGGGATGCTGCTGAAGATGCTGCTGAATATCCTACAGTGCCCAGGACAGCCCCCATGACAAAGTTATCCCACCCAAAATATTAATAGTGCCAAGGCAGAGAACACTTGGGTTATAGGGACAAAGGTTTCCATCACACTATTGGATGTTGAACCAGGTCAACTACCTAGAATTGGAATGACTATCTGGTCTGGTCCAAGAGAGCCTTGCTGATGGGAGGGCCAATCAGAGTGGAAGTAAGAAGATCCAGATCTGTGTTTTCAGCTGGACACAACAGGGCTCTATAACTTTACCGAGGGACTACAGTTTACCACCCAGGCCTGGGATACCTTCCTCCATGGAACACCAGACAATGAGCTGGGCAGTAATGCTGGGTCAAACTGCCACCGCTGCCAAGGTCAAGCTACCACTGCCTACAACCCTTGCTGCGATTATTAATATGCTACTGCACACACACTTTAATCCTTGAGCAGCAGCGCTGAGAGTACCCATGGAAAAATGCCAACAGCTGCCCCTTTGATGGGCTGTCACCAGAGCCCTCTGCATGGGCCAGCAGGTCTAGCAGACCTCAGCCTGACCTTGGGAAGACCCAACTCAGGGACTCCTGAGGATTTTGAAAGTGAAACCAGGCTTGAAGGCTAATTCTGCTGCTGGGACCAGACTTCAGTTTCTAAAGAAACTTTGAAGACAAGCTTCCTGATGATTAGCATGAACTCTAATCCTGAGACACAGGTGGAATGTGTGTTTTTTTTTTTTTTTCCAACTAAATATGCTTTATTTGTTTTCTCTCTCAGCTGACAAGGACCTAGCACATTCATGGAGATGCAAATGACTGTCCTGGGGCCTGTGGTAGAGACAGGGAGGGAGGGAGCGCAGGGCTAGCTCTGGGCCAGTGTCTGTGAGCAGGACCGGACCTCAGCCATCATTTACCCAGTCTGTTCCTCCCGAGGGGCACCAAAGAGAGAGCTAGACACAGAGAAAGGCTGATGAAATAGTCAGGGATAGCAACATAGGGGAAGGAGAGACCGAAGGAAGGAATGGGAGTGGTTTTAAACCAAGTTTGTTTCACTCATTCTTTCTCTCATTCCTCAAACTGCGGTGAGAACCTACTCTGTGCCAGGCACTGTTTAGGGCTCTGAGAAACATACACGAGACCCACTCTCCACCCTCTGTAACATTCATTTAAGAGATTAAGGATTTGGAGTTCCCATTGTGGCTCAGCAGAAATGAATCTGGCTAGCATCCATGAGGATGCAGGTTCGATCCCTAGCCTCTCTCAGTGGGTTAAGGATCCAGCATTGCTGTGAGCTGTGGTGTAAGTCGAAGACACAGCTCATATCTGACATTGCTGTGGTTGTGGCGTAGGCTGACAGCTGTAGCTCTAATTCAACCCCTAGCCTGGGAACCTCCATATGCCTCGGGGTCGGCCCTAAAAAGACAAAAAAAAAAAGAAGTTAGGGCTTTGGTGGTTCACCATGGTCACCATAGTGAATGCTTTGGTCTGAATGTTTGTGTCCTCCCCAAAATTCATATGTTGGAATTTTAGCCTCCAAGGCCATGGTATTGGTGGGTGGGGTCTTTGGGAGATGATTAGGTCACGAGGGCTCTTCCCTCAGGAATGGGAGTAGTTAAAGAGTCTTTATTAAGGAGGATGCAGAAGTTCCCATTGTGGCGCAACAGGTTAGAAACCCGACTAGTATCTACGAGAACTCAGGTTCATCCCTGGCCTCACTCAGTGGGTTAAGGATCTGATGTGGCTGTGGTGTAGGCTGGCAGCTGTAGCTCTGATTTGACTCCTAGCCTGGGAACCTCCATATGCTGCATGTGTTGCCCTAAAAAGACCAAGAGAAAATGAAAAATAAAGAGGCTCCAAGAATTCAAGCTCTGGTGCAGTGGATTAAGAATCCAACCATAGTGGCATGGATCATAGCTGCAGTTTGGATTCCATCCCTGGCCTGGGAAATTCCATATGCCTTGGGTGTGTATATACACACACACACACAGACACATCAAGAGGCTCCAGAAAACTCCCTTGCCCCTCCCACCATGATAACACAGTGAGAAGTCTGCAGTCTGCAGTCCAGAAGAGGACCTTCCAAAAAACCCAACCACACTGGTACCCTGACCTTGAACTTCCAGCCTCCAAAACTTGAAGAAGTAAATTTCTGTTGTTTGTAAGCCACACTGTCTGGGGCATTTTGTTACTGCTGTCAAGATGGACTAAGACAGTAGAAGCTACAGGAAACAGATTGCACACAAACCTGCCTGACTCTTGTGAAAGAAGATAGTAAGAAACTGATGGAGAAGTGCTCTCTGTGCATCAATTTTGCACCATTGTGAGAAAGGAGTTCCTCATCACATGTTAATAAAAAAAGAATAACAGGTGTTTCCTTGTGGCACAGGGGGCTAAAGATCTGGCGTTGTCACTGCATCGGCTCAGGAACTTCCACGTGTTTTGGGCGGAGCCAAAAAGAAAGGAGAAAAAGAATAGCAAATACCTTTTATTGCTAAGTGTTTAAAATACGATCTCCCTGAATCTTCATAACTTTTAAGGTTGACACCACTGTTATTCCCAGTTGAGAGCTAAGGAAATTGGGGCACAGAAAGGTTATTTAATAACGCAGAGGTCGGTAAGTGATTTTCCCAAGGTCCCACAGAAGAAAGGGGTGCAGCCAGGATTCTAGCCCTATTAGTCTGACTCTAGGGTCAGCTCTAAACCTCTGAGCCAGATGGGCCAGGCAGCTGCCTGCCTGGAATTCAAGCTGTGCCAGCCCTGGTGTGAAGAGCTGCCTAACCATTCCTTTGGGATACGGGAGCTAGAAGGAGTTTTATGTTACCCCTAACCTACCCCCTCAGAACACCATGGGAAAAAAACAAAAGCAAAAAAAAAAAAACCACTGGCTTTCTAGCAGTCGTCAACCTTCCATCATCTCCCAGTGCTCCTTTGGAAGAACATGAATAAGACATGAGGAAATGCACTGGTCCCTGAGACCCAAACTCCTGTGTGTCCATCTGGATTACTACCCCGGCTCTTGGGAGACCATAAGCAGCATCGGTGTGCGGGCTTTGCCAGATGATCATCTGTGACCTTGCTCAAGGCAGTGGGCTCCCCGGAAAACACCCTCTCCCTGGAATCCGTTGTGTCCTTCCAAAGCAAAGTTTTCTCTTCACTCCCTGTTGACATTTTTACTTTCTCTGATCATTTCCCCAGTGTCTTCGCAAGGATTAGAAGCAGGAGCAACACAAGTTTCAAATGCTTCCGTTTTTTTGTTTTGTTTTTTTTTTTTTTTTCTTTAGGGCCATACCTGTGACATATGGAAGTTCCCAGGTTAGGGGTTGAATTGGAGCTGTAGCTGCCGGCCTACACCACAGCCACAGCAACGCCAGATCCTTAACCGGCTGAGCAAGTCCAGAGATGGAACCTGAATCCTCATGGATACAAGTCGGGTTCTTACCCCACTGAGCCACAACTCGAACTCCCCCAAATGCTTGCATTTTTAGAGAAGGCGTGAGCTGTGCAGTCAGAGGTGAGGGCCAGAGACGGAACAGCCCTGCCGAGCCTGGGTGACAGAGCCCTGCAAGGCCAGCAGACAGTGGACCCAGGATCACGGCCTCCATGAAAATGGGCCCATTTTTCGGTTCCCGTCTGTGTCCTTTTGCCAATAACATATTTCGTGGCCCTTGGTTGGCCCCTGGGGAACATCCATTGAATGAACTATGTCTTTGGGGTTTAATAGCCTGTGAACATCGGAAGAACCAAGAAGGACTCTAAGGGGAAGAAAACCTTCAAACTTGGAGTTTCTGTTGTGGTTCAGCGGTAACCAACCCGACTAGTATCCATGAGGAAGTGGGTTCAATCCCTGGCCCCTCTCAGTGGGTTAAGGATCTGGCATTTGCTGTGGCTGTGGTGTAAGCTCTAATTTGACCCCTAGCCTAGAAACGTCCGTATGCCGCAAGTGCAGCCCTAAGAAGACAAATAAATAAATAACTTGAAACTCAAATAAAACTCCTTTAGATCATGTCAAGTGGAGATTTACTCACCCAGGGGTTTGCATGTCCCCGAGGACATGGAAAAGCACCGACCTCCTGTTTCCCTAACTCACCCCTTTTAGTTCTGTTCTCAGGCCCTGTGTGTCCTGACTCTGTAAAGCTGGAGTACCCGGCCTGGCATACCTACTGGTTTGGTGCCGCCTTGGGTGGCCACATGCCCCGGAGCCTCTGAAGTAAAGACCTTTCTCGTGGTGGGATTCCCCAACCCCAGGTCCAGGGAAGAAGCCTCACCTGCTCGCATCTCTTGCCGATCTTACCTGCGATGAAGAACATCCAAAGCAGCCTCCCAAGCCTGGCGCTCCTCATCGTCACGCGCTCCAGCCCCAACTGCCCCCGCCTCATGGGACAGCTGTGAGGAACACTCTAACTAGAAGCTCCAGAAAGTTACGCAGTAGGATATTACGCCACTTCTCGGAGGTGTTGGGTTGGATGCTCTGTCGTCACTAGTTGCCTTGGCCCCAGATGTCAGAGACAACAAACGTGGATCCGAGACAGGGCTCAAGTCTCCAGGAAGTTTCTCCAAACCGCAGTTTCCTGTTCTTGGGGGATAATAACAATGATTTTTTTCAAGCAACCTCTTAGTGAGAACACTACTTCTGGGTAAACAGAGTAAGGAGTTAATATTATCTGGGGATCAGAAGCCCACCTTGCTCTCCTGAGGCCCACCCTCTGCTCCCATCCAGTTCAGTGCAGGTAAGCGTGCCAGATGCACAGAGCCAGAGGTTGGAATAAAAAGCCCTCATTTTTAGGGGTTTTGTGAGAACTAGGTGAGGGCCCCATGGAAAGCGCTCAGCACTGTACCTAACATGTGTGTTGTTTCTGCATTCTGTCCTCAGCTGCACCCTGCTCTCCTTGGCTTTTTCTTTTCCTTTTTTTTTTTTTTTTTTTTTTTTTTTTTGCTTTCCAGGGCCACACCCTGGCATATGGAGGTCCCCAGGCTAGGGGTTGAATCAGAGCTACAGCTGCTGGCCTGTGCACGGCTCAGATCTGGTTGCTGTGATGTTGCTGTAGCTGTGGCATAGGGAATAAAAAAAAATCCAGCAGCTTCCATACTAGAAGCAATCAAAGGCAGATTCGACAGGGTAAAAAAATCAGTCACGGAGAAAATTCACTTCAGAAATACTTCCAAGTGTAAAATCTATAAGGACATTTCAAAGAGCTCAAAAATGGTGAAGGACAAATCATGGATATCCAACCTACAAATAATCTACTAATAAGGGATATTTTTGAAATCTAACATGGGACAGTGGATCATAAATGAAGTTAAAATATATATTAAAAAATTTTTTTTCCAATATCCATGTATCCCAGTGTTGACTGCGGCACTGTTTACAATCACCAAGACCTGGAAACAACCTATGTCCATTGAAAGATGAATGGATAAAAAAGATATGGTGTACATATAAAATGGAATATTATTTAGCCATAAAAAAGGATAAAATGATGTCATTTGCAGCAACATGGATGGACCTAGAGATTATTACACTAAGTGAAGCCAGCCAGACAGAGGAAGACAAATACCCTATGATATCACTTATACCTGAAATCTAAAAAGTGATGCAAATGGACGTATTTACAAAACAGAAACAGACTCACAGATGTAGAAAATAAATTTACCAAAGAGGAAAGGGGGAGGAAGGGATAAATTAGGAGTTTGGGATTAGCAGATACAAACTACTACACATAAGATAAATCAATGACAAGGTCCTACTACATAGCACAGGGAACTATAGTCAATATTCTGTTATAAACTATAATGGAAAAGAATACGAAAAAGACTATGCATATATTCTGAATCACTTTGCTGTCCACCAGAAACTAACACAACATTGTAAATCAACTATATTTTAATAAAAACTTTAGGAGTTCCTGCTCTGGTGCAACAGGATGGGGCAGCATCTTGGGAGCCCTGGGAAGCAGGTTTGATCCCGGGCCTGGCACAGGGGGTTAGGGATCCACTTAGGTTGCAACTGTAGCTCAGATCTGATCCCTGGCCTGGGAAGTCCATATGCCAGGGGTGGCAAAAAGAGAGAGAGAGAGAAACTTAAAAACAAACAAACAAACAAAAAAACATTCTCTAGATCTGAAAAGCAATCTGAAATTGGAGGTTGAGAGAATTCAACCTGGGCAAGGAAAAATTCATGAAGTGAAACCAAGACTAGAAAGTTCCCGTGTTGAAAAAGTTTTCGTTAACACTCCTGCTGCTAAACAAACAGGAAAAAAAGAAAGAAAAAAAAATTGATTCCTTCAAAAAGGTTGAAATGAGCAGGAGTTAAATTTCTTTTCTGAGTAGCAAATACTAAGAGACAGTGGGAGAATGTATAAAGAAAACCTTGCCTCTAGAATTTTATACTCAAGCCGAATGCTCTTCAAGTATGAAAACAGCAAAAAGGTGCTATCGTGTCTGCAAACTGAAAAAGCAAAAGATAAAAACAAGGGAGTTCCTGTTGTGGCTCAGCAGAAACCAATCTGACTAATATCCGTGAGGACACAAGTTCGATCCCTGGCCTCCCTCAGTGGGTTAAGGATCCCACATTGCCCTGAGCTGGTGGTGTAGGTCGTAGACACGGCTCAGATCTGGTTGTTGTGGTGTTGCTGTCGCTGTGGCGTAGGACAGCGACTATAGCTCCAATTCGATCCCTAGCCTGGGAACTTTCATATGCCGCGGGTGCGGCCCTAAAAAAAGACAGACAAACAAAAAAACTTCCAAGGTTAATGTTCATGTTCTACCTTAAAACTGTTGAATGCAGCAATTTATAAAATAGAGATGATAATAAAGAAATGTAAATCCTACCATTATACCTGCAGAGATCGTTGTAGTTAAGATTTTCTAAAGTTTCTTTTATTCTTTGTTCTATAAATAATAACAGAAACTGTGCTTGGATTGAAACCTGCCAGACTTACAGTTTGTTTTATTTCTCCGGCCCACAGGGAGGAGAAAGTAGCCAGAGAGCTTTTGAAATTTTCTGATTCAGGCGATTTTGACAGGGTGAGTCAAATTAGCACAGTTCCCTTAGCAAATCCCTCTTCTTACATGTGTCTCTCACACTTAAATAAGTAAGACAATGCTAATTTGTCTTTGACTCCTGTGTGTTAAGGGTCAAATTCCTGGAAGATTAAGAGGAACTTTATATATATATATATATATATATATATATATATATATATATATATACACACACACACACACACACACATTTTAGGGCCACACTTGTGGCATACGGACGTTCCTGGGCTAGCAGTTGAGTTGGAGCTGCAGCTGCTGGCCTACACCACTGCCATGGCAACATCCCATCCAAGCCACAACTGTGACTCATGCTTGTGGCGATGTGGGATCCTTAACCCACTGAGCGAGGCCAGGGATCCAACCTGTATCCTCATGGATACTACATGATGTGCTTAACCAGCTGAGCCACAACAGGAACTCCAGAATTTTTTTTATTTTTAATTTTTTAATTTTATGGCCACATAACATTTGGCATATGGACGTTCCTGGGCCAAGGACTTGCTCTGAAGTCTACTTTAACCATATGTGAATAAAACCACACTGGCTTTTGAAAAAGTTCATGCTTCCATGTGTATATTTTTCCATCCTTTTTCTTTCAGTTTACCTAATCATTGGCTTTGAAGTGAATTTCTCATAAGCAGCATCTACTAGGATTTTGGTCTTTCATTCCTGTTACTCTCTGTCTTTTGTAAAAGTGTTCAGATAATTTACCTCTAAGGTAATTATTCATAGTTTGGCACTTTAGTCTACCATCTCATAACTAGTTTTCTATTTCTTTCCTCTGTTTCTCATTTCTGTTTCTCTTTGGGGCGCTCTTAATTAAATAGCCTGAGAAGGATTTCTAACTAAACTAAGCAGGTGGCCACTTCACGCCATCCTAACTAGAAGTGACACCTGAGAGCCTTTAAATGAAAATAGTCTCTCTCTACCTGTCTGATGCTTTGCAAACTTGAGGTAAAGAGAATGCAAAATATTCTCTCATCTTTTTTTTTTTTTTTTTTTTTAGGGCTTCACCATATGGGAGTTCCCATGCTAGGGGTCACATTGGAGCTGTAGCTGCAACCTACAGCACAGCCCACGGCAACGCCAGATCCTTACTTAACCCACCGAGCAAAGCCAAGGATTGAATCCTCGTCTTCGTAGACACTAGTTGGGTTTGTAACCCGCTGAGTCACGACTGGAACTCCTCTATCCTCTTTTATCTATCATTTTCCTGAGGAATTCGATGACCCCTCCGATACTTCAAATGCTCAAAACGACTTCTCTTCAAAAGCTATCATCTCTTCAGTCTTCTCATTCAATAACCTTGAGATTTATGATCTAGGATTTCTTTTCATTTTATTAAGGCCCAGTTAAAAGTTCCATTCTCAATACTTCCTCTTTTGGTGGCCTCAGCACCAGGAAGTTTTTATGTGTAAGATACCATGAATCCTTTTGGCTTTATTTTTCAAGTGTTATTTTCAGCGCACTTATGAAAACCTGTGTAAATACTATTCTCGTTGCTGTTTTCTTCTTCTTCTTTAGTAAGTCATTGGTCAAAGGCAATGGATCCCAGTCTTCATAATGGGATAAGGGAGCAGTTTCTTTCTTAACACACATTGCTTAATCACATATCTGTTCTAACCTACCTAGAATATACATGTTAGCTTAGGGAGAGTAGCTAACAACTTTAGGGAGACTTTCATATGATAAATAAAAGGGATAATACAGACAAGAACAAGTTTTTGAAGCTTTGTCTAAAACCCTCTTAGTTCCAGGAGTTCCCATCGTGGCTCAGTGGTTAACAAACTCGACTAGTATCCATGAGGATAAGGTTTCAATCCCTGGCCTCGATCAGTGGGTTAAGGATCCGGCATTGCTGTGAGCTGTGGAGTAGATCAAAGACGCAGCTCGTATCCCGCATTGCTGTGGCCGTGGTGTAGCCAGTGGCTACAGCTCCAATTCAATCCCTAGCCTGGGACCCTCCATATGCCCTTGGTGTGGCCCTAAAAAGAAAAAAGGCCAAAAAAAATCCTCTTAGTTCCTTATCACATATGTGTGTGCATATGTTCAAAATTACATATTTGTGTGTCTGTGTATATACGCATCATATATATGCATGTACAAATGATATATATTAGATCTTGAATTTAGATTCAGTCCATAGTATATGCTAGTATTATTTTCTTGGACCACAATTTGTTCAAATTTTGAACTCCAGGACTTCCTGTCGTGGCACAGTGGTTAACGAATCCGACTAGGAACCATGAGGTTGTGGGTTCGGTCCCTGGCCTTGCTCAGTGGGTTAAGGATCCGGCGTTGCCGTGAGCTGTGGTGTAGGTTGCAGACGTGGCTCGGATCCCACGTTGTTATGGCTCTGGCACAGGCTGGTGGCTACAGCTCCAATTCAACCCCTGGCCTGGAACCTCCATATGCCACGGGAGCGGCCCTAGAAAATGCAAAAAGACAAAAAAAAAATTTGAACTCCAGTTTTTCAAAAATATTTAGATAGAAATATTCATTGTCCCAGTGTTGTATTAGTCCAAAATGTATTAATAAGCTCATAAAATGTGATTAGATTATAACAATTCAATTATGTGAAGAAGTTTAGAAATATACTATGGTTTTAAACTTTGTCAAAATGTCCTAGTGGAATGATAGCACTGTTTCACACAATTTCCCACTTTCTATAGATTACAAGAACCAGTTTAGGAGTTATCGAGTGGCCTAGTGGTTAAAGATCCTTCTTTGTCACTGTTGTGGCAAGAATTCGATCCCTGGACCAGGAACTTCTGCATGCCACAGGCGTGGAAAAAAAAAAATATATATATATATATATATGGACACTAGATATTTATACACTAACCAATATGATAATGGCAACTTTGAAATCTTTCATAAAATAATTATATCAGAAACTCTTAGCCATGTAATTTTTAGTAGGGAAAAAAAGCCATTCATTCCACACTACTGCACTATTATCAAAAAGAAGGAATACAAACTCACTTTGTAGAGAAAGAGGTTTTTTTAAAAATCAGTTAAAAATGTCCAAACTCAGACTTTTTTTTTGTCACAAAACAAAACAAAATAAACTCTTCAGGTCTCAACCTTATGTAAATCTAAAGTCACCACTAGAGGGAGCAATTTACCTGGTTTATCTTGGGATATGCTTCTATAACTTCCTTTGGCCTTTTAAATTCAGATGGCATTCTAAGAGGGTAGTAGTTTTTAGACTTTGTAACCTCAGCCCTCAATACTCAAAAAGTTTTATCCAGGAGTTCCTGTCGTGGCTCAGTGGTTAACGGACCTGACTAGTATCCATGAGGACATGGATTCGATCTCTGGCCTCCCTCAGTGGGTTAAGGATCTGGCACTGCTGTGAGCTGTGGTGTAGGTCGCAGACGCAGCTCAGTTCCAGTGTTGCTGTGGCTGCGGTGCAGGCCAGCAGCTACAGCTCTGATTGGATCCCTAGCCTGGGAACCTCCATATGCTGCAGGTGTGGCCCTGAAAAGACCCCCCCCCCAAAAAAAAAAATTATCCTAGTAATATTTTTTCACACTAAATTTTTTTAACGTAGGATGTTTTTTTCTTAATAGCAGCAAGGAGGTTTACCCATGGACGCACAAATCTGTCTTGTGGCCTGGCTAAATCTTGGTTTACTTGTAGGGTTTATGACCTGGGTGGTCCCAGGAACATGTGGTTTCTCTATAAATGAGTCTTGTAGGTCTGGTTCTGACTCATTTAGAATTAGCATGCTCAATACAACAGAAATCTCCAATAAGAGCAGCTTAAATAAAATCGTAGTTTATTATCTCTTACTAGAAAGTTTGGAGATAGGCACCCCAAGGGCTGATATGGTAGTTTTACATCATCAAGAACTTCAGTTCCTTTTCTCCGCCCCAGCAACCTAGTTCATAGCCTCCAAAGTTTGTCATCTTGTGGCCAAAGTGACTGCCAGAGCTCCAGCCATCACAGTTGTTCTTGGCAGCCAGAAACTTTTCTCTATACACTTTCTTAGCTTCAGTGGGTTTTTGTCTCTCTTCCCTGGGGATGACAGGGCTTAGTTCTCCTACCTCGATGGCTTGATACTTTTATTCCAGAGAGGGTAAGTCTCTATTTTCCCACTCCCTTGCTCCAGGCCCTCCCCTTGAAGGGAGATTTTCTGCTTCCATCTTTCTCATAAGCACCTGGAATAGAGATGCAAATGGATGTGAACACTTCTCTTGTGTCCTGGGATCCCGGGAGTTCTTTACTGTTATGCTAGCCTGCACTTGACCTTTGATAATTTGTTAAAATCTCAGCTGAATCGTTCTGATCCACTTGTTCGGTGTTCAGCATCTCTTCCTCCATTTTTGTGGGCAGGTGAGCCCGTGCTCACGTCTCAAGTCCACGTGCAGTGGCCTGTCTTCCACTGGCTTTTAGGTTATTTTGGTTCCCTCGCACTTTCAGCTCTCTTGTGGGTTCAGGAAAAATTATGACTCTGTTGTTTGCCTGGCTTTTTCTTCTTGTTCAGAGGGGGCCAGGTCTCATTTGAGCTCTCTACATCCTGGACATAACTGAACTTGAGAGGCCATATGTGAAAATGGAATGGCTGAGCATTTTCCGTAGCTATGAAAAATCGTTAAGCCACAGACATAAGCTATCATAAACCAATAACATAAGGAAAAAAAATCCTCATCTTGGCATATCGTCGAGAATTGTCAAACACAAAACAGAGGAAGCCATTATCACTAAGGAAATAGCAGGCTGCTCACCTGCAACACAGCAGCTGGGAGGCAGTGGCATGATACCATCGAGATGCTTAGGAAGAATAATTGCAAAACTGAAACTGTATACCTCACAAAACTCTCCATAGTGACAGCTGTTATTTGTTGATCTCAAAAGAATAGAAAAACTCCACCTGAAGGTGTTTAACACAGCTTGGAGGTTTATTTCCATCTCATGCCAAACTCTCTGCTGACTAAGGGGTGGAAGGGGCTGTGCTGTGGAATGTTCTCAGGCCTCTGGTTTCCTCCCTTTTGATATGTTGTCATCCCAGATGTGCTTCTGATCCAAGGCACCATTCGCAATTTCAAATTACCTTTTCTTTAAAGAAAATGATGGTCAGGAGTTCCCATCGTGCAGCGGAAATGAATCCGACTAGAGACAATGAGGTTGGGGGTTCGATCCATGGCCTCCTTCAGTGGGTTAAGGATCCAGCGTTGCCATGAGCTGAGGGGTAGGTTGCAGATGTGCCTCGGATCTGGTGTTGCTATGGCTGTGGTGTAGGCCGGCAGCTGTAGCTCTGATTTGACCCCTAGCCTGGGAACCTCCATATGCCGTGGATGTGGCCCTAAAAAGCAAAAATAAATAAATAAATAAACTTGTCCTTAAAAAAAAAAAAGGTGGTCATAGAAGATGGAAGTAATTTTTTTGTGGAACCTCCATATGATGTGGATGTGGCCCTAAAAAGCAAAAATAAATAAATAAATAAACTTGTCCTTAAAAAAAAAAAAGGTGGTCATAGAAGATGGAAGTAATTTTTTTGTAAAAGAAAAATTCAGCTTTAAGGCCGCATGTAACCTATTTTATGAAATGCTGTTGGTCTGAGGCATCCACACTCTTGGGAGCTGGGACTCCATGTCTAAAGGAAGGATCTAGCCTTGATCTAGCCCTGCTGGCAGTGTGAGTAGGGTCAGGACGCCTTGCTCTCCTTCCCTTTAGCCTGTAAAGCCACTGAAAGGCAATCAGAGCCGTTGTTGCCTGCTGGTCTTCCCAGGCTCAGACGCTGCTTCAGCCATCATCCCGCAAAGCCTCCCGCCCTACACGCGCCTCAGCGGGCTGCTTCGTAGTTCACTGTTGTCTGAGAAAGTCCTCGTCACAGACCAAAGGCGCTCCCACAGCCCCCAGCTCAGATGGCTGACTGCCCGAGACCCCCCAGCTTCCCACCCGCAGACCCACTCCAAGACAAGGGTCAGGAATGCTCTTAGACATTGTCAGACTGGCATTCTCAGGGGCATCTCTGAACTGTGGGCAGGGCCCGTGGGAACATGGGAGAGGGTGACTGGAGCGTGGGGAGTGTGGCGCAGAGGCTGGTCACAGGAAGAGAGATTCCTCTTGCTGTCTCCCCTCCTGGACCCCATAGGGACAGAAGCAGAAGAAGAGGGAGAAATACCAGGTAATAGAGGCAGTGGACAGGTGCAGTCTTGGTGGGGCGGGGCGGGGCGGGCCGGAGGGGCTCAGGGGGCAGAGTTTGCAAGGGATTCTCTCCAGTTCTGAACTTTCTCCTCCTCCTTTCCTTTGCAGAAAGGCAAGGGAGCATCCATCATGCAACCTCCAGTTTGGTCTGGACCACAGTGTCCACGAGCATCTCCAGCCACACCTGGACTCCCAGGAGGCACACTCGCTCCCTTCCCATGCAGGTCTCCCGGGAAGCCCCTGACCAATGAGCCACACAGCTCCCATGAAGGAGACCTTGAACTTGTGTGCTTGCAGAACACCACCTGGCACCTGTGGTGCATTCCTCACCCAGCCTGAGGATTCTCAGACCTTCTCCTCAGCCAGGACCTCCCCTTCTTCGGCGTCTCCCTCTCCTGTTCCTGGTCCCATCACTCTGCCAGCCACCCCAGCTGCTCTTCCCGCTTCTCTCCTTCACCTCCCACCTCCTGTTTCTGTCAAGAGCGATCAAATCCATCTCAACTTAATTCTCCAGCATCTCCTGCCCCCTCCCCGGACCCATCCCCCGTTCCTCCCTGGTCAGCTCTCATCACATCGCCGTTGGAGCCGATCTTGCTTCACGCTCTCTCTGCTCTCCGTTCTCAGACCGTTCTTCCTGCAGCCCGTCTTTCTGCATCCCTGAGCTTTTGGAAACCATCCATGGTGGTGCTAAGAGATCAATAAGACAACGGCCAGGAACCTAATGAGAAACGCACAAAGGACATGAACCAGCAGGTCACAGAAAAAAAAACAATGCCAACGGGGCATCGACATACAAAAAGACAATCCCTTCCTTACAACTGAAAAGGTGCAAAACAAAACAGCAAAACATCTGGAGCCATCAGATTGACAGAAACGGAAAAGATCAATAACATCAGTCGATCCAGCATTAGCAGGGCTGTGGGCACCTTCACGCCCAGTTGAGAAGAGTCCAGGTTTAACTTCAGAGCTTCACATGTAACCTCTGAAAAGGACAAGCTTGCCAAAAGTGGTAGAAAGGGGTGTCCCCATCAACCCAGCAATTCCATTGCTAGAAATATACCTACAGATATTCCTGTGGTGGCGCAGCAGAGACAAATCCGACTAGGAACCATGAGGTTACGGGTTCGGTCCCTGCCCTCGCTCAGTGGTTAAGGATCTGGTGTTGCCATGAGCTGTGGTGTAGGTCACAGATGAGGCTCGGATCCTGCGTTGCTGTGGCTGTGGTGTAGCCTGGGAACATCCATATGCCTCGGGTGCAGCCCTAAAACAAAACAAAACAAAAACCCAAACAAACCCCAAAATATAAAGTGCCATTGCTTTCCTATGCACTAGCAACCATTACAAACGGAAGTAATTTGTAATTACAAACAGAAGCTTTGTTTATCTTTAAAACAGAATTACAGCTGTTATCTCAGCGTATCTTTAGGCTGGTTGGTCTCTGATTAACTCCATATTTGTAAACCACAGCTTCCTCATTGATTTTGTTTTTCACTTTTTACCCCGGTGAACTGAAGTAAGTTTTCAGGCTCTATTTGTAAAGAGAGATACCTAGGCTCTTGCATATGAAAGCTGTTTGGGGTTGTCTTTATAAACGAGGACAATTTAATGAGGCATAAGTTACTGGATCATAATATTTTCCCCTCTTCTCAAGGAAGAATAATTTGTTATCTTCTGACACTTAGTGCGGCAGCAGAAACTCGGAAACCAAGATTTTTTAGTAAGTCCTTTGGAAGTAACCCTTTCTTTTCCCCAACGTTGATGCTTGTAGAGAATTTTTTGGTTTTGTTTTTTAGTTACCATAGAAAAGATGTGTTTTCCTTTGGCCAATTATCTGGTTTTATTTCTCATACCTGACCAGACCCAGGGCCCTCCCCAATATGCGCAAGCATCTTGGGCATTGCCTTAGACTTCAAAAATACATAGCATTTTTGGGAGTTCCCATTGCGGCTTAGTGGAAACGAATCTGACTAGTATGCATGAGGATGCAGGTTCGATCCCTGGCCTCGCTCAATGAGTTAAGGATCTGGCATTGTCATGAGCTGAAGCGCAGGTCACAGACTTGGCTCCATCCTGTGTTGCTGTGGCTGTGATATAGGCTGGCAGCTGTAGCTCCAATTCAACCCCTAGCCTGGGAACTTCCATATGTGACCCTAAAAAAAAAAAAAAAAAAAGGATAGCATTTTTGGAAATATTACATTTTATATGTTATGAACTAAAGATATTTCCTTTAATAGGAGAAAGGGGACCCAAAGCTGATTGGGAAATGGTGACCTGAGCGACCAGATGTGCCGGCTGATGGAGAAACACGAAGCCCTGGAGGGGAGGGGGGCGCGTGGGGGAGGATACCTGCCAGGTCAGTTTGATTCCACAGAGACGAGCCGGGAGGGAGGGGACAGCCTGGATGCTCTGGGAGAGTGGTAGACCCATGACTTGGGAACATGGAGTTGGAGAAGGCAGTCTAGGGGAGATGCACCACCCCGGTGGTGGCTCAGGCACCTGTTCTCTGAGCTCTCGGAGCTCAGCAGTCATGGAGGAGCAGGAGGAAGTAGGGGACCCGGGCTCAGTTGGGAGTGCCTAGGGACCCCAGGGCCTTTGGGCACTGCTCTCACAGTATTGGTCCAGGAAGAAGAAGAGGAGGACTTCAGGACATGAAGTCCGTTCAGTCCCTGTTCCATGCCTTCTCCTCCATCTGACCCTCTTCCCAGCTTCCCACACCCATAGAGCTTCCTGTTTTGGGGAGGGAGTACCCACAATGACATAGCAGACAACAGCACAGGGCCGACCTCAGGCTGGAGGAGCACAGAGACAGGAGGACGTGGGCAAAGAGGGACCTAAGGGCCTGGGAAGGGGGAGTCCTGCCTGGTGGGCACAGCAGCCAGACAAGGGGGAAGTCAATGTGGGAAAGGCTTGCCACATACCCTGACACAGTTCTGTGCCAGCCAGGGTCCCCTTCCTCCCCTCAGGAGGGTGCCCTCCCCCATGTGGTGTGTAAGTGAGTTCATACAGGGGGCTCCATGCATGTGTCACGTGATTCTGCTTCCTGTCCTGTCTGTGGGCCAAACTTCAGGTGAAATTCAGGTCCGGCCGGAAGTCAGGAAGCCTGATCTGGTTACATGGTCCCCTCACTGTCCGACTTTGAGCAGGTCAGTGGCATTTCTGGGCCTTCTATGTGAGAAAAAACAATACCTCCCTCACGAACCTAGTGTGGGAATTGAGAAGGGGCCCACGGAGTTCCCATCGTGGCACAGTGGTTAACGAATCCAACTAGGAACCATGAGGTTGTGGGTTCGATCCCTGGCCTTGCTCAGTGGGTTAAGGATCCGGCGTTGCCGTGAGCTGTGGTATAGGTTGCAGATGCAGCTCGGATCTGATGTTGCTGTGGCTCTGGTGTGGGCCGGTGGCTACAGCTCCGATTAGACCCCTAGCCTGGGAACTCCATGTGCCACAGGAACGGCCCTAGAAAAAGGCAAAAAGACAAAATAAATAAATAAATAAGAGAAGGGGCCCAGGGACATGCTTTGTAAACTAACATTTTGCGAGAGGGTGGTTGGCGCTTTTCCCTGGGTTTCTTCGAGCTCTCAACTCATCCTGTTTTCCCAGCTATGGACCCTCCAGCACTCATAGGATGGCCCTGCTGAGTCCATCCTCCCTTTGCCTTATCCTCAATCTCTGCTCACTCCTACCATAAGGAGGAAGCCACTGCACCAAGGCGGAGTGGGAAGCAGGGGAGCAGGAGTTGGGGGAGGGGGGGGCGGCAAAGCTGTGGACATGGAATCAAGTCCCCTTGATAGGTTCAAATTTCCAGTTATTAACATTACATTTAAATTGTAATATTAAATTTAAATTTCCAGTCATTAACTCTGCACAGATTTCCCTGTGGCTGGTGTTAGGCTGGAGAGCCCCCCAGTGGCCATAACTGGAATTCGTACATCCCCACAGCGTGGTGATCCTAATTAATCTCTCTCACTTGTCTTTCTCTTTCTTTATAAATTGCGTCTTTTTCTGGCCGTGCCTGTAGCATGCAGAAGTTCCCAGGCAAGGGATCAAACCTGCGGCACACCTGCGACCTGAAACACCACCGTAGCAACACCAGATCCTTAACCTACTGTGAAAGCTCCTAAATTGCATCTTTTAAAAATGAAATCATAGGAGATCCTGACATGGCTCAGAGGTAAGGAACCTGACTAGTATCCCTGGGACGCAGGTTAGAGCCCTAGACTTGATTAGTGGGTTAAGGATCTGGCATTAGCGTGAGCTGTGGTGTAGGTTGCAGACGTGGCTCAGATCTGGCATGGCTGTGGCATAAGCTGGCAGCTACAGCTCTGATTCGAATTGTATTCAGCCTGGGAACTTCCATATGCTGAGGGTGTGGCTGTAAAAAGAAAAAAAAAAAGATTAAAAAAATAAAGTGCTGGGGTTCCCATCATGGTGCAGAGGAAACGAATCCGACAGGAACCATGAGGTTGCGGGTTCGATCCCTGGCCTCGCTCAGTGGGTTAAAGATCCAGCATTGCCATGAGCTGTGGTGTAGGTCGCAGAGGCAGCTTGGATATGGTGTTGCTGTGGCTGTGGTGTAGGCCGGTGGCTACAGCTCTGATTGGACCCCTAGCCTGGGAACCTCCATATGCCACGGGTGCGGCCCTAAAAAAAGACAAAAAGACAAAAAATAAATAAATAAAAATAAAGTGCTAACATTGGCTAAATAGAGAAAGATATTAGGATCTTTCATCTGTTCATGTACTAATTACACCAAAGTTTCTCTAGTATCCACAGGTGGACAGTTGAGGGTGCAGAGATGATGCCTGGTTCCTTGGCTTCTGGGTTCCCTTCTCTCCCTACACGTGACCACTGATCCATTCCTCCCACCAGCCCCTCTGAGGTCCCCAATCTTTTGGCTCTCAGGTCCCCCATCCCCCTCCCTTCCCAGGAACACTCCCTACACTTCCTTGCTGGAATTCAGTCTTCGCCTCCTCTCTCCTGTCCCCTCTAGCGCCCATAAGACCTTCCTGACCCTCCAGCCAGGCCCAGCCAGGCCCAGCCAGGCGCAGCCAGGCACAGTCAGGCATGAAGGTTCTGACCATCCCAGGGGCCAATGGGGCTTATGGCTCGTGCTCAGACCTCAAAGTGCTCCTGAAGCTGTCACC
Source organism: Phacochoerus africanus (assembly GCF_016906955.1). Lineage (NCBI taxonomy): Eukaryota > Metazoa > Chordata > Mammalia > Artiodactyla > Suidae > Phacochoerus > Phacochoerus africanus. The sequence goes on from NC_062552.1 coordinate 37,765,354, forward strand.
CACCTTCAGCATGACTTTCCCTGGGGAGGAGGACAGAGCCAGGCCCTGTCAAGAAGAGGCAGTGCACAGAGAGAGGAAGAGGAGAGAGAGCTGGCAGCTCGTCACTTGACCACAGCTTCCTCCTGGCCATCTCAGCTCCTCCCCCAGGGCAGGTCACGGTGAGGAAGGGGCAGCTGGGCACAGAGGAGGGGAGCAGCCTCCACAGAGACAGGGGCTGTGTGCCAAGCAGGGCCGCGCCCTCCAGGGGTAGAGTCACAGTCTCAGCCGGAGGGCCCTGCTTCCCCCTGTCTAGGCCTCTCACCTTCCAGCCCAGACGGGATTTCTCATTTTATCCACCTCAGGTGCTGGAAGAATCGGGCCCAGCTGCTGGTTCCGTCTCCTGGACCCCCACCCCCCACCCCCGCCATGTCCTCTCCCACCAGCGCACTGGAAAAGGGCCTTGTGGCCTGGAAAGCCCCTCTGCCACCACTGCTGCTGCTGCTGCTGCCACTTTCAGGTGAGCAGGGTGTGGGGGGGCCAAGCCAGGGCGAAGAGGAGGACAGGAGAGGCTGGGACTGCGGGGCACAGAAGGGGTGCCAAGCAAGTGGTTCTGGGCCTGGGGGCTGGCGGTGGGCCTGGCCCTGACCGGCAGCCTTTTCTCCAGGCTCCTGGGCGCTCTCAAAGGCTCATCATCTTCAAAGCGTGGCAGGGCAGACCCTCTCCCTGAGATGCCAGTACCCACCCAAGAACGGGCCCTACGAGAGGAAAGGCTGGTGCAAGGAGGTGTCCGAGCTCCTGTGCACTGGGCTGGTCGCCAGCTCCAGGCCCCACATGCTGGCTCAGGCCTCTCGGTTCTCAATCTGGGACAGCCCGAGCTCTGGCTTCTTCGTGGTCACCATGACGGGTCTAAGGGAGGAGGACACGGGACACTACTGGTGTCGAATCTACCCCACTTCCGGCCACTCTGTCTCCAAGTCCTTGAGGTTCCATCTGGCCGTGTCTCCAGGTGAGGCCCTTGCCTGTGGTCCCCTTGCCCCCCGTCGGTGCCTCCTGGTTGCTTGGTTGTGGAAGCCAGGCTGCCCTCCTCCAGCCCTGTCTCCTGGGAAAGGCTGTCGGGACAAGTGCCCTGGGGACTTGCACGTGCACACACACGTGCACCCACTTCACACTCTGTCTGGATGATTTACAAGCCTCCGCAAAGATGCTCAAACAGAGGAGTGCGGACCAGTCTGAGGTCATATGACCTGGTCCCGGGGGAGCCCAAACCTGCCAGCAACTCTGGAGCAGGTACCTGCACCCGACACATCGTAGGTGCTGATTGAATGTGTATCCACGGGCCACAGACCACCCCCCACCCTGCTGGTATGTTGGTCTGTCCATTCCTCCTGGCCCAGATCAGGGGTCTGTGAACTACAGTCTGAAATCGAAGGGTGGTTTTTTGTTTGTTTTTGTGTTTGGCTTTTTTTGGTTTGTTTGTTTGTTTGTTTTGCTTTTGAGGGCAAAGTGGGCATGGAACGTGATATTTAAGCTCCTTTCTTTGCCACAGATTAACCCAATATTGTGAAGCAAACATCTCTGTTGGAGTCTTTCAATCTGTTTGGCAATTGCAAGATAGATTTTTAGTCTTAGCAACACAAAGTGTTCCTTCACAAGAAGCCCACAAAACACTAGAGTTTATCTGCTTTTGAGAGCTTTTTAACTCAATAGTCTTTTTTTAACAAGGATATTTTGAACGTGTTTTTATATTTTGCATGTAGATGCCACTTGTTTTCATGACGTATTTGCTTCATTACATTGCAATAAATAACTCACTGGGTTTCAGTGGTTCACCATTAATTGCAATTACAAAACTCAGGCTCTATGTGCTCCAGAGTTGCCTACTGCTGCCGCAACTCCCTACCCAAACATAGTGGCTTAAAACGATACCCATGTATGATCCGACAGTTCTGTAGGTCAGGAGTACGTAGGAGTCTCACTGGACTAAAATCAGAGTCAGCCAGCTGTGTAACCGTCTGAAGGCTCTTCCAGAAAATTCTTTCCTTGCTCATTCAGGTCTTGGGGGCAGAATTCAGTCCCTTGCAGCTATAGGACCCAGGTCCTGTTTTCTTGCTGGCTTCCAGAGTCTGCCATGTCCCTTGGCTCATGGCTCCTTTTCTCCATCTTTGAAAGGCCCAAATCCTTTCTCACGTCAATCACTCTCTGACTGTATTGGGGAAACAGTGTCTGTTCTTAAATACTAATGATTAGGCTGATCCCAATCAGATAATCTCTCCATCTCAAGATCTTTAAATTTTAAAAAATTAATTTTTAATTTTGTAAATGAAAATATAGTTCGGATTCACAATATTTTGCCATTTTCTGCCATATAGCAATGTGACTCAGTCATACATTTTATATATATATACATATATATATATATATATATATATATATATATATTCTTTTTTTTTTTTTTTTTGCTTTTTAGGGCTGCACCCATAGCATATGGAGTCCAGGCTAGGGGTCCAATTGGAGCCACAGCCGCTGGCCTACGCCACAGCACAGCAACATCAGATCCCAGCTGCATCTATGACCTACACCACAGCTCACGGCAATGCCAGATCCTTAACCCACTGATGGTTAACCCACTGAGCGAGGCCAGGGATCGAACCCGCAACCTCATGGTTCCTAGTCGGATTCATTTCTGCTGCAACATGACAGGAACTCCTATATATTCTTTTTTTAATGTTCTTTTCCACTGTGGTCTATCCCAGGAGATTGGATAGAGTTCCCTGTGCTGTACAGTAGGACCTCTTTGCTTATCCACTCCAAATGCAATCATTAGCATCTACTAACCCCAAACTCCCAGTCCGTCCCACTCCCTCTCTCACCCCTGGGCAACCACAGGTCTGTTCTCTACGTCTGCGAGTCTGTTTCTGTTCTGTAGGCAGGTTCCTGTGTGCCTCATCTTAGATTCCACGTTTAAGTGATATCCTATGGTATATGTCTTCCTCTTTCTGACTTTCTTGACTTAGTATGAGAATCTCTAGTTGCATCCATGTTGCTGCAAATGGCATTATGTCATTTTTTATATGGTACAGTAACTTTCCTTTGTATACATGTACTACAGCTTCTTAATTCTACTCTTTAACCTTAATCACATCTGAGGAGTCTCTTTTGCCGTGAAGGTAACCTATTCACACGTTTCTGGGACTAGGACATGAACATTTGGGGGGCTTGGGGGGTGGCATTATTCTGCTTACCACAATTTTCCAGGACAAAGTCTGGAATAACACTAGAAGAAAATTTTTCTTTGGAACCAATTCCACTATCAGCATTGGGTTTGTTGTTATTATTACATTCAGAAAAGAGAGACCTTGTCTTCACAAAAAGATGAGTGACTTCTGTCTTGCTATCTGTTAATTGGTACCCAAGTTAGCTCATCACAACTCTGCTGTAAATTAGTTAATTGTGTTATTTTTTTTTTTTTGTCTTTTTGGGCCGTACCCACGGCGTATGGAGGTTCCCAGGCTGGGGGTATAATCCCACCATGACGGGAAATCCCTGCGTTAAATTTTAAACAAAGGTTTGATTAAAAATTAAAAAGGCTGTAAAAATAGCAAATTATAAAAATACATTTTTCAGGTGTTTATACACTTTGGGGTAATAGTTACGACCTGTAGTAACTATAGTTAGTTATAGTTACCAGCTAACCTTAAAGTATCACAGCCCCACAGGGTTCCTAGCACACAGCCATCTCTGTATTTGGCTCTCAGGGCCCATTTTTGTTTTTTTTTAATTAAAGTATAGTTGAGTTCCTGTCATGGTGCAGTGGAAACGAATCTGACTAGGAACTATGAGGTTGTGGGTTCGACCCCTGGCCTCGCTCAGTGGGTTAAGGATCCGGCGTTGCCATGAGCTGTGGTGTAGGTCACAGACGTGGCTTGGATCCCGCGTTACTGTGGCTCTGGTGTAGGCCGGCGGCTGCAGGTGCAATTCAACCCCTAGTCTGGGAACCTCCGTATGCTGTGAGTGCAGCCCTAAAAAGCAATAATAATAATAATAATAATAATAAAGTATAGTTGATTTACAATGTTGTGTCAATTTCTGCTGTACAGCAAAGTGACCCAGTCGTATATATATATATATATATATATATATATATATATATATACACATTCTTTTTCTCCTGTCATCTTCCATCATGGTCTATCCTAAGAGACTGGATACAGTTCTCTGTGCTCTACAGCAGAACCTTGATGTTTATCCTTTCCACACGTAATAGTTTGCACCTACCAACGCCAGACTCCCCGTCCATCCCGCTCCCTCCCCCCTCCCCCTTGGCAACCACAAGTCTGTGCTCTGTGATTCTGGTTCTGTTCATAGGTAAGTTCATCTGTGCCACATTTTAGATTCCGTGTGCAAGTTATACATGGTATTTGCCTTTCTCTTTCTGACTGACTTAGTATGAGAATCTCTAGTTGCGAATAGCATTATTTCATCGAGTAATATTCCATTGTGTATCTGTACTACATCTTCTTAACCCATTCATCTCTCCATGGACATTTAGGTTGTTTCCATGACTTGGCTATTGTGAATAGTACTGCAATGAACCCAGGGGTGCATGTATTTTTTTGAATTGTACTTTTGCCCAGTTACATGCCCAGGAGTGGGATTGCTGGATCGTATGGTAGTTCTATATTGAGTTGGGTTGGTTTTTTTTTTTTATGTCTTTTTGCATTTTCTTGGGCTGCTCCCAGAGCATATGGAGGTTCCCAGGCTAGGGGTCAAATTGGAGCTGTAGCCGCCGGCCTACACCAGAGCCACAGCAACGCAGGTTCCGAGCCACGTCTTCGACCTACACCACAGCTCACAGCAACACCAGATCCTTAGCCCACTGAGCAAGGCCAGGGATCAAACCCGCAACCTCATGGTTCGTAGTCGGATTCATTAACCACTGAGCCACGACGGGAACGCCTATATTGAGTTTTCTGAGGAACCTCCTCTGGGCCAGTTTGACAACCCCCAAACTGGCCTCTACCCTGTTCAGGGAGACAAGTTTACTAATCACATGCTTAGACCTTGAGGCAACGTCAAACTACTGTAAAATTTTCACAATTTTTACACCCAATTTCTATATTGCCCCTGCCGCAGGAGGTTTGAGTTGCTCCATAGCTCAGGGCTAGAATTTTCCCTGAGGCTCCTGCACCTCCTCCAGGCTGGACGCACAGGTTGCTCCTGGTCACCAGTGCCAGGCAGCCTCCAAGAGTGTGTCTGTGGGGCAGCATCATGTCCCCATATCCAGCAGCCTGGGGGTCTCTCTGGGGAAGACCTTCCAGCCTCAGGCACCCCCTCCTCCAGGCCTCTCCTGTCCCTTGCCCCCCACCCCCCACTTCGGGGGCAACTGCTCCTCCCCTGGACCCTGGGTGGGTGTGCAGAGCTCCCTGAAGACACAGAGTGTGCCCAATTCCTGTCACAGCCTTGGGGCCCCAATCCCTTCTTTCCCTCCTGGGCCTCCCCCCAGCCCCAGAGCCCTGGTCCGTTCTCCTCCACAGCCCATCCTTCTCCAGAGAGGACCTCCACCCAGTCCCCACCTTGGGCTCTGGCCACAGGCAGGTCAGGGGTCTTCCTGGGAAGCAGAGTAGTGGCAGTGGTGGGCAGTGGCCCACAAAGTCCCTGGAGGGAAGGGGATGCGAAACAGCCCCTAAAATTCCCCAAGAGAGGCCCCCTCCCCTGACAGCCTCAGGAGGGTTGAGAAAGGACATGGGTGGCAGAGATGAGGGAGTTAGAAGGCAGGGACCATTTCTGCCCTCTGGGAGGCCCCTCCAGAGACCCGGGGATGCTCAGCGGGATGCCAGGCCTGCTAACTCCTGTTCCCATGCTCCTCCCGGGCCCAGAGTGACCTCCACAGGCCCCGGGCTGCAAGTCTGTCTAGCCTCTAGCCAGGAAACTTCAGGGCTGGGTCCCCACTGCCCCCCACCCCACCCCCTGCCCTCTGCCCCTGGGGGCTGATGGGCTTCTGTTCCCAGTCCAGCTTTTCTGTCAACAGACCAGGAGGGCTGCCCCCACCCCCACCAACCAATGTCCTTTCTCTTTCCCTGACAGCCCCTGCCTCCACGCAGGCCACCCAGGCTCCCCAGAACCCGGTCTCGTCTCAGACCCAGAGCTGTACCTCCTCCACTGTGGCTTCCTCTGCCATCACTGCCCTTTCACAGTGAGTTCAGGGTGGGCCCTTCTTCCCAACGGGCCGGGCTCAGGGGCCCATCACCCAAGTGCCACCTCAGCCTGGTCTTCTCCCCTTTTTATTCCTCTGGCCTCCAGGCAAGAAAACTCCACCCTCAGCTCCAGCCCTGCACCCCCCAATGCCCTGGCCCCCCTGCTCTGCGGGTTCTTCGTGACCAAGGGCCTGGTGCTGTCAGCCCTGCTTGTCCAGTGAGTGGGGTTTGGGTTGGACTTGGGGGAAAGGGGGTAGGGAACAGCTCCTGTCCCTGGATAGAAGGTCCGAGGGGGAATCACCAGAGAACACGGATGCGGGAAAAAATGATCCCTGACAGGGTTCTCGAAACGAAACCCTCACTGTTCATGTTGGGCCCACCTTTGTCCTTCAGCTTCAAACTCTCAAGTGTCTGGTCTATTTTTCTCTGTGTTTTCTCCTTTCCCTCCCCTCCCCCCCTTCCTTTCCTCCCTCCCTCCTTCCTCCCTTCCCTTTCTTTCCTTCCTTCTTTTCCTTCCTTCCTTCCCTCTTCCCCTTCCTCCCCTCTTCCCCTTCCTCCTCTTCCCCCCCCACCTCTCCCCATCCCTCACCCCAGCATTCTTCCATCAGTAACACTGACCAGTAGGACCTCAAGTCCCTCCCACCACCCACCCTCCCAGGAATACCTACCACCAGCCCAGGACACAGCCTTACTATCCTCAGTCCTAAGGGGGGGGGGGCGTGCCCAGGAGGGAGTCACAAGCTCTTGGGGAGGGGTAACCCACGCGGGACAAGGTGGGGCTGGGCGAAAGCTGCGCGGACAGAACGGGAGTGAAGAGGGGCCAGAAACAGGGTCAGCTCAGGCGGGGCGAAGGCAGGGGAACAGGGTCAAAGCATGGATTTGAGTCACTTCAGGTTTTCCTTCCCCCTCCCACATCTCAGGGTCTTAAGGAATCGCCTCGTGCAGTGTAGACGGAGGTCTCTGAGGCGCCTGGCTGGGCCCAGTCCCCAGGCCTCTGGGCGCTTCCTGAGGAGCCTCAGGACCCAACGAGAACGGCCAGTCTCGCCCAAGGCCCCAGGAGCTCCTCCCTCATCCCTGAGCTCGGAGTTCCCAGCGGAGGCCGAAGCCTGGCTGAATTCGACCCAGCGCCCCGCCCGCCCCGCCCGCGCTCGGGAGCCGAGGATTCCCCAGACTCCGCCTCCTCCCCAGACTCCGCCTCCTCCCCAGGTCCCCGCTCGCTCTGCGCGCGCACACTTTGCACTGGGCCAGGCGGTCCACAGCCCTGCGAGCATCTCTCTACTGAGCCCTGAGCCGGGGCCTCCAATGCTGCCGGGTCGCTGATTTCCCCTCCCTTTCTCCTTCCTGGAGCCCCAGAGCTCAACCTCCCCTTGCTCACCACCTTCTACAGGCCTTCTCTGTTCTTCCCCCCGCACCCCCAAATTAAAATGTTTTTATTACATTGTCTTCATTAGTATTTTAAATATGAAAGCAACACTTTTTCATGCTAAATAGGAAAAATATGTAAAGATGAATTTTATTTTATCTTATTTTATTTTATTGTCTTTTTAGGGCCGCACCCCCGGCATATGGAGGTTCCCAGGCTAGGGGTCCAATCAGAGCTGCAGCTGCCGGCCTACGCCACAGTCACAGCAACGCCAGATCCGAGCCACATCTTCAACCTACACCACAGCTCAGGGCAAAGCTGGATCCTTAATCCACTGAGTGAGGACAGGGATCAAACCTGCGTCCTCATGGGTACTAGTCAGATTCATTTCCGCTGAGCCATGTTGGGAACTCCAAGATGAATTTTAAAAGAACATATCTTCTCTTTATTTCCCCCCTTTTCCTAGCTCCTTACTAATTTTTAGCAAATATCTGATACACCATTTTCTGTACATAGTGAAACATGTACAGGCATATCTCATTTTACTGTGCTTTGTTTTTTAAAAAATTTTATCAAAGTGTTGTTGATTTACAATGTACCTTCAGTTTCTGCTATACAGCAAAGTGACCCAGCCACCCACACACACCCGTTTTTGTTTTTTGTTTGTTTGTTTGTTTTGTTTTCCATCAGCTTCTTTTTTCTTTTCTTTTGCTTTTTTAGGGCCACACCCACGGCACTTGGAGGTTTCCAGGCTAGGGCTCCAAACGGAGCTGCAGCCACTGGCCTACACCACAACCACAGCAACGCAGGATCTGAGCCACATCTGTGACTTACACCACAGCTCACCACAAGGCCACATCCTTAACCCACTGAGCAAGGCCAGGGATCAAACCTGCGTCCTCACAGATGCTAATCAGATTTGTTAACTGCCGAGCCATGACAGGAACTCCTCCATTAGGTTCTTACCCGAGAGACTGGATATAGTTCCCCATGAAGCCTCTGTTCTGTATCTGTCTGTTGATTCTGCCTCTTCCTCTCCCTTTTCAAGTTCCTGTCACCACTCCAGTACTTGGACCCCTCTGTCAGTCACCTAGTGGATGCCCTGCTTGGGCTTCCACCTCCTGATTGCTCCCCACGTGGACAACACCTCAGTGCATTTTCACTGGGTGGGAATTGAAGCTCAGGATCATTATCAGGGCCCCACCCTCCCTCTGCCAAGATAGCCACCCCTCGTCCCCAGGTCGCTGTGGATCCCCCACGCTGTCGCTCTTCCCACCAGGAGGGCTGCAGGCTCTGAGAACGGTGAACTCTCCCTTTTTCTGCATGTGTTGGTGGGGGCTCCTCAATCCCCCCACCTGGATCACCCTGCTCTGACCCCAGGATTCTGATTCTGGACCTTCCAGAATTATCTTTTTTTTCTCCTGTTCAACATCGTTTTTCCTTCCTCTTCCTTCCTGGGAAAGTTCCTCTAAATTCCATTCCATTTCTCCTATTCAAATGTTTAAGATCTTGTGCCATCACATTGAAAAATGTCTAAATGGTCCATTTGCTCTCTGAATGTTCTTTTCTCTTTTTCTTTTCCCTTTCTTTTCTTTTTTCTTTCTTTTTTGGGGGGAGGGTGGGGCACACCTGTGGCACATGGAAGTTCCCAGGCGAGGGGGGCGGTCAAATCACAGCCACAGTGACTTGGAATCTGAGTCTGCAACCTACACCACTGAGCGAGGCCAGCGATCGAGCCCCCCATCCCTCATGGATACTAGTCAGGTTAATCTCCATTGAGCCTCAAAGGGAACTCCTGAATGTTCCATTTTCAGAGTTCCCACTGTGTCTCAGTGAATACCAACCTGAGGAGCATCCATGAGGATGCAGGTTCCATCCCTGGCCTCGCTCAGTGGGTTAAGGATCTGGTGTGGCGGTGAGCTGTGGTGTAGGTTGCAGATGTGGCTCAGATCTGGCATTTCATTGGCTGTGGTGTAGGCCTGCAACTCCAATTCAACCCTTAGGCTGGGAACTTCCATAGGCCAAGAGTGTGGCCCTAAAAAGCAAATAAAAAAAAAAAGTGCATTGCTGAAGCCCCCAGTCTGTGGTATTTTTGTTACATCAGCTCAAACAGAGGAAGACAAGCAAGATTTCATTTTGTTTTCTCTCTGACAGCCCAGTTTCCCCCCAAAGACCTCTTTAATTGTCCTCTGGGTGGGGATGGGGGGTTATTGGCCTGGATGCCAGGGTTCTAGGTGCCAAACGTAGGAAAGCGAAGGGGCCTCACTGCCCAGAGCTGGTTCTCCCTCACTCGGCCCCCCTGTTGTCACACACTCCCCCCCACACACACCCCCAGTCGTGCCTGATGTCGTGAGCGGAACAGCTCAAGATTCACCCTCATCAGAGACCAACCTCAGGCTCCCTGGCGAGAGCTGAGTGAGCGGAAAGAAGAGGATGTGGGCAGCTGACCCCTCTCAGTCTCACGGGAGGCAGAGAACTGGGAGCCCCGTGGCTTCTCTTTCAACCCCTTCTCAGTTTCCAGACCCCGCTTCTACTCCGCCTTCTGAGACACCCAGGCTTCCACCTTGGCGGGGGCGGGGGGGGGGGGGCTTTTTGCAGTTCTAAGGCAAAAAGAGTGCTTCCTTATGCTTTCTCGGGCCCATTAAGCCTTCCAATAGTTACCCCGCTTCAAAACATTGTGGAGCGCCCTCTCCCTCTCTCTTTTTTCCTTTTCAGTTGCATACATGACATATGGAAGTTCCAGGGCCAGGGATCAAATCCAAGCCAGAGCTGCGACCTATACCACAGCTGCAGCAATGTTGGATCCTTAACCCATTGCACACAGGGGGCCAGGGATCAAACCCGTGCCTCCACAGAGATAAGGCTAATCATGAACCCACAGCAGGAACTCCTGGAGCGCTCTCTTTCTCTCTCTTTATCCTTGAGGAGGGAGGATGGATTTGTAGGATTTTTACCCCTTTGAACTGCCAGTTTCCTCACAGTTTCCCCACCTCCTTACAAGGTGTAGAGAGGGACCCCATGTGGTTCATCAAACCACCCCTTCCAAGCCCACCACCAGGGGCAGGAGTGAGCGAGACCCCAGAGGTCCACCCGCTCCTGTGAAGACTCCCTGCCACCACCACCCCCCGCCCCTGCCCCGCCAGTGTTGAGATCCCCAGACCAGCCTCTTCACCCCTGTACCCTAGTCTCTCCTCCAGTCATGACAAGATACTCAGGGCTCCCCAGTCCTGCCTCCTGGTCACCCAGAATCCCTTCTCAATAAGGCCTTACAAATTCATTAAATGAACCCCATTTCGGCTGCTTCCCCAGATCCGTAAATGTTCCCATTCTCTCCTTCGAAACACAGAGGGGGTCCCTGGGAGAGGGTTTTGTGAATGTCATTCTGAGCAGAATATTAACGCAGCTCGTTGGTGGAGGAGCGTGGGCTTCGATGCCTTCTTCGCTGTGGCCATTGATTAACGTTTGTGGCTGAAGGGCTCCAGGGGGTAACATCCCCACAGGCCTTGTTTACTCTAGGGAGTGCACCTACGCCCAGAGGGACATTCATTCCGAATCCCCTGTGACTCAGTTTACGGGGAGAGAAGGGCAAAGAAACTATGAGACTTATGGGACGTTTCCACCCCTGAGACCCTATTGGACAAGGACTGATATAGGTAATTGAACAAGGCCACTGGGAGAAAACCACATCTTTCTGGACCCCATGTTGGTACCCACCCATCTTTAAGGGATAAAAACTCCTACAGGACAATAGAGAAGAGGGCTCTTCTCCCCAACTCCCAGCTGTCCTGGGAGCTGTTTGCTTTCTTGTATTTAAAGGCTTTGCTCACTTGCTGCCTGTGTGTTTGCCAAGTTCATTCTTCAGTTGTGTGCACAAGAACCCAGACTCTGGTAACATCTTTCCGACATCAATTCTCTCTCTCTCTCTCTCTTTTTTTTTTGTCTTTTGTCTTTTTGTTGTAGTTGTTGTTGTTGCTGCTCCCGCGGCATATGGAGGTTCCCAGGCTAGGGGTTGAATTGGAGCTGTAGCCACCGGCCTACGCCAGAGCCACAGCAACGCGGGATCCGAGCCGTGTCTGCGACCTACACCACAGCTCACGGCAATGCTGGATCGTTAACCCACTAAGCAAGGGCAGGGACTGAACCCGCAACCTCATGGTTCCTAGTCGGATTCGTTAACCACTGCGCCACGACAGGAACTCCTCTCTCTTTTTTTTTTAAAGTATGGGTCTCCCGTGAATCTTATTGGGAGTCATTCAATTAGACAAAAGCCGTACCCACAAATTTCTCCAAGGTAAGATCTCTTCTGTCTTTTGGGCTTCTGCAGATGCTCAGGAATGATGTCTTTTTTTTTTTTTTCTCTCTCTCTCTTTTTTAAAAAATTGAAGTATAGTTGTTGTATAGTATTACATAAATTACAGGTGTACAATACAGTGATTCATAATTTTAAAAAATTTATTACTGGAGTTCCCATCGTGGCTTATTGGTAGTGAACCCAGCTAGGATCCATGAGGATGCGGGTTCGATCCCTGACCTTGATTAGTGGGTTAAAATCTGACATTGTTGGGAGCTGTGGTGTAGGTTGCAGACATGGCTTGGATCCCACATTGCTGTGACTGTGGTGTAGGCCAGTAGCTGTAGCTCTGATTAGACCCCTAGCCTGGAAACTTCCATATGCCATGAGTGTGGCCCTAAAAAGCAAAAACAAAAAGAAGAAGAAGAAAGAAAAAATTATTACAAAATATCGGCTATATTCCCTATGTTGTATAATATATCCTTGTAGCTTATTTTGTGCATAATAATTTGCTCCTCTTTAATCCCCTACCCCTATCTTGCCTCCTCCTCCCTTCCCTCTCCCTACAGGTGAAACTGAGCAGGGCCCTGTGGGGCTCCTGGGCGCACAAGCTTTTCCCTGTCCCCCATTTCTTGTTTTTGGGGAATGGGCTTCAGCCTCCACGACCTTCCCTGAGTTCCGAAAAGCAGGTTCAGACGGTTGCTCATCAGGACGGGGAGGAGCCGTCCCGAGACAGTGGGGCAGCCTTGGGGCAGGGTCCTGGTTCCTCCTCAAGGAATGTACTGTGAGTTCTTCTGCAGAACTAAGACCCCCACAAAAGGAAGATGTTGCTGAAACAGTCTTCATTCCAAACGAAGGCTCCTCAGAACCAGTCCTGGGACCCCTAACACCAGCTTTGAAAAACAATGCAAGCTCTTACCCACCCCGATCCTTATCAATGGCCCTACTTTTCACTCCCAGACTATAAACCCACCTCCCTCTCCCTCCCAAGGGGGGCACAGTCTTTAAGGCAGTAGCTTGCCGTGGCTCCCCTTGCCTGGCAAAGCATAAAGCTGTCTTTTTCTCCTTCACTCACAGCTCTGTCTCCACGTTTCTATTTAGCACGGGTAAGCAGAGGCTGAATTTCAGCAACACCAGTAACCACTAGGTTATTCTCTATAAGTCTCTTTCTTTGTTGCCATATTCAGTAGTTGGTTGTATTTTTCAGATTCCACATATATGTGATATCATACAGCATTTATCTTTCTCTAACTAACTTATTTCACTTAGCATAATACCCACCAAGCCCATCCATGTTATTGCAACTGGCAAACTTCATTCTTTTTTATGGCTGAGTAGTATTCCAATGTATTCCAATGTATGAATGTATCTATGAATATGTACATATACCATTTCTTCTTTATCCAGTCATCTGTTGGTGGTCACTTAGGTTGCTTCCAAATCTTGCCTATTTGTAAATAATGCTGCTATGGATACTGGAGTGCATGCATGTTTTCGAATTCATGTTTTCATTTTTTTTGGATGTATACCCAGGAGTGAACCACTGCTGCCGTGTGGTAGTTCTACTTTTAGTTTTTTAGAAACCTCCATGCTGTCTTTAAGCTTCTAAGAAGAGCTCGTGTCTGAAAGAATCTGTGAGGCACATGTCCTTAAACTCATTAGAGGGCCTTTGGTCTGAGACACTACCTTTGATCTGAGGTCTTCACAAAGGATTTTACAGTCACTCCCTTGGCTTCATCTTTAGATCATATTTTCTTGAGAGTGCTCTGGATTTGATTTTAGCATTGTTTGCTGTCTGGAGAGGCTGAGCATCTTCAAAGCCATCAAGACCCAGCACCTTCACATTTACCCAGCCTGTAGTTTCTCTCTCTCTCTTCTCACATTTTATTGCCACCATGACAAGAACCCCTTTCCTTCCCAACTACTGGCTAAGGGAACCCAGAGACCATCCTTTGTTTTTGCTTTTTTTTTTTTTGGCCTTTTTAGGGCCGCACCAGGGGCATATGGAGGTTCCCAGGCTAGGGGTCAAATTGGAGCTGTAGCAGCTGGCCTACCTCACAGCCACAGCAAGGCAGGTTCTGAGCTGCATCTGCAGCCTACAGCACAGCTCATGGCAACACTGGATCCTTAACCCACTGAGCAAAGCCAGGGATCAAACCTGCACCCTCATGGACGATAGTCAGATTCATTTCCACTGAGCCACGACGGGAATTTCAGAAACCATTCTTTTTTGTTTTTTGGCTGCATGCAGCATGTAGGAGTTCCCACACCACAACAGTGGCAATGCTGAATCCTTAACTTGCTGGGCCACGAGGGAACTCCCCAGAGACCATTCTTTTTCTTTTCTTTTCTTTTTTTGTCTTTCTAGGGCCATACCCTTGGCATACAGAGGTTCCCAGGCTAGGGGTTGAATCAGAGCTGTAGCGGCTGGCCTACACCACAGTCATAGCAACGCCAGATCTGAGCCGTGTCTGCAACCTACACCACAGCTCGTGGCAGTGCCGGATCCTTAACCCACTGAGTAAGGCCAGGGATCAAACCTACGTCCTCATGGATACTAGTCAGATTCATTTCCACTGCGCCATGATGGAAACTCCCACCAGAGACTCTACTCCCATTCGCCTCATTGGTAAAAACAGAATGGATAATATCCACTTTACCAGGCTATCTGGATTACTAAGCAGGGTCATTCATTCACAAAGCATTACACACATGGAGGAGAGAAAACAAACGCCGAGCTTCAGAGGGAGAGAGAAAGAGTAGAGAGAAGACTGGCCCGTGACCCAGCAGAGAGCTGATCTCAGCTGGAGGGACAGATGATAATGTGTGTGCTGGCAGAGGGCGAACTTGCAGACCCACAGGAAGTGGGCTTCTCTTCTCTGAGAAACAGCTGAAGAGAATACAGGAAAGAGTCACGGGAGAACACTGACCACCCTCGGCCTGGCCCACATGCAATCTCACTGACACCCTTTTCTGAACGGCAGAGGCCAAGGCCAGACTTCCTCATGGCCAGAAGGCTGTGGCCGCCAGCCTGATGTATAACCGGAGGGGATGGGGCTGCCCCGCGTCTATGGACCACTCTGCGGCAACCCCTGTGTCCCTCCTGGCTTCCTGTTGTGACTGCAGGGGGAACATGCGGTGGGAAACCTTGATGGGACTCAAGAGCTTAGATGCCAGTAAAGCCACCTGCCATTCTCAGCAGGTCACCGACCTTCTCTGGACCTGTTTCCTCATCAGAAGGGAGATGAATATTACCTCCATACTGTTGTGAGTATTAAGATAAACACTGCAAAAATCCAAGCCTTGTAAATTATCAAATTATCTGAATACACATTGTTTCCTGCGTATCCCTCAAGCTCTGAAACTCTAACCTGCATTTCCACCTTGGATCCCTAAGGGGCGACCTTCCCTACTTTGCCTTTTGTTTTCCCATCATCATCCTTTCTGATCCTGGATTATTTTGTGGGCCATCTGAAAGCCCTGGAGCCCCTGGGGATGCTGTTGGAAGCAGGGGAGAGCTCTTCACATAAGCCCAGAGAGTGGAGGGGCCCAGGGTGAGCATGGTTTGGAACTAAGACCTGGATTTGTTTTCTCAGCTCAGCCCTGTGTGGGCTTAGGCAGGTCACTGCACCTCTCTGAACCTCTGTTTCTTCCTCTGGGAAATGGAGGGGATGAAGATGAATCAGAGCAGCCATGATCTCACATAAGCTCTGTTAAAAAAAAGATAACAGACCCCAAATGGAGTCACTTATGCTAAGTCCTATGTTACCAAACTTATAAACTTGTTCTCCCAGAAAAGGAATCTTAACGCAGTCCATCAGGAATCACCTGATGATCCCTGGCGAAGTAATCTGAATGGTGGACCCCACCATCCCATAAAGGAAAGCAACTTAGCACCAACTAACCTGGGTTTTGTTGTTGTTGCTGTTGTTTCCAGTATAACGTCCTTGTTTCCACTCCCTTCTGTCTAGAAGTCTTTCATTTTGTAAGCTTCTCAGACCTCTTTTCTAAGCTAGATTAGATGCTGCCTGGTCTGCATTGATTTTTGCTCAAATAAAATCAAACACTTTAATATGTCTGGATTTATCTTTTAACAGTTTGCTAGAGAGGGTACATAGTCTCAGGAAGGCACTGAAGCCCCAGTTCTATCACCACTTACCTCTAAGAGTCTGGCAGCATGCTGGGGACATTTGGGGCTCCCCAGGTGGGGGTCTTTTCCTCAGAAAGCCCAGTCTTCCATTTCCTCTTTCAAATCCTCAGCCTTCTTTCCGGGCATCTCTGGGGACCAGGCTCTGCTCCTGGTCCAAGGCAGACTGGAGACGCTGGAGGTCCCACGCAGACCAATTTTTTTTTTTTTTCTCTTTAGGAAGTTCCAAGTCTAGGGGTCAAGTCAGAGCTGCAGCTGCTGGCATATGCCACAGCCATGCAGAATCCCAGCAGCGTCTGTGACCTACACCACAGCTCACAGCAACGCCAGATCCTTAACCCACTGAGCAAGGCCAGGGATCAAACCTGCATCCTCATGATGCTAGTCAGATTCATTAACCTCTGAGCCACAACAGGAACTCCAAGACCAATTTCTGTTCAAGGCTAAAGGGCTGAATTTACTGGGGCAATCTGCATATGGACTGGGTAATGGAGGCTATGAAGAAGGGATTTTTTAATTGCATTGACTGTGATAACATTAATTTCCTATGTAGCAAGAAGCTCTATTTTTTTTAAGCAATGCCTGCTGAATTATTTAAAGGTGAAATGTCAGGATATCTTCAATTTATTTTTAAATACTTCCTCATAAAAAATACAGTGAGTTAAAAATAAAGAAATGGAGTAGACTCTGGACCCTTAGCCAAGATGACAGTGCCTGCCGCAGGCACATCCTGTTCCTCTATGGAAATTAGACAAATGGTCCCCCCTCCCCTTCCTGTGGGGCAGTTGCAGAAAGACACCTTTGTGGGCCTGCTGCTTAGAAAACTGCACCCCTCTTCTTGGGGGTGGGGGCCAACTCAGGCAGCACCTGGGAGGATATAGCCCCCCCCCACACACCCCCATAGCCCCTGAGGAGTGCCATCAGATGACAGTAAGTGCAGCTACCATCACAGCCACAGTCCCCACATCTCTGTGAAGCCCTCAACTTGTCACTGGTTGGCAGAAGTCTGTAATGACCATCCCTAGAATTGCACCCACCACACTAGGTTTTTTGGGGGTTTTTGCTTTTCTTTGTAAATTATGTATAAAAACCAGTGTTTTCCTGATTCTAAGAACCTTCAAAGTCATGAAGTATATTAGATTCTCTCATCTACTTATTTTTTCCAGCAGCATTTCCCAGCCTCAGTAGGTCAGGCAGTGTGGGAGCTGAGGGGCGGGGCACCGGGGCTGCCTCTCGGCTCCTCCCTGCTCCTCCTCCCCAGCCAGCCCCGCCCCTCAGGGGACCCTGAAGCAGGCTCTGCTTCTCTGCAGCCCCGGCAAAACCTCCCAGGGTGGAAACACATCGCTGACCCACCAGTTAGACCCAGGGGAGGCGTATGGGGTCCCATTGGGCTTAGGACCGTGCTCAGGATCCAACCGATGCGCTGAGCCTCTTAACTATCTTTAACCCTTTCGGGGGGAGGGGTAAAACCAGGACCCAGGAAATGAGAACTTAGCATGCTGAGAATGAGAGAGGTGGGGGGTGGAAAGAGTGGGCAGCCTTGAGATGACCACAGTTTCCTCTGGGGACTTCTCAACTCCTCCCCTGCCTGTCCATCCTTTCCCGGCCCCCCCCTGAACTGGGGGAGGGGAAGCTGGGCAAGCGGGACCCAAGAGTACCTCAGTGTCCTGTGGCTGCCGCTGGGGGGCAGAACTGAGGCCTCTTGGCCAGGGGGCGGGGGCAGAGATGCTCTCCACACCTGGGAAGAGGAGCTTCTCCTGGCCCCTCTTCCCTCCTCCCCTGTTTCCTCAGAGCGCATCACCCCAGCCTCCCACTTTCTCAAGGAGGCCTTAGTCCTTCGCAATTCTTTCTTCTCAGAGGTGCGGGGGACCCCCAGGGACCACGTCATTCCTCAGCCCCTCCACCCCCACCCAAGGGCTTCAGGTGAGAGCCGGTTTGGTTGGGAGGACCCCCTCTGTTTCCACCACCTCCACTGGCCTGCATGTGCCCTTGACTTCAGGTGAGGGGTTGAGGAGGAGTATGGGAGAGAAGGTAGGAGATGCAAGGAGCGGGCCAGAGAGAAGTGGCTCTGTGGCCAGAGGACCAGCCAGGAGGTGTGTTTCAGGTGTAGGCAAACAGGACAGGGCCATGGGGTGTCGGGGTGTGGGGCACTACCCTTCCCCAATTTGAGGGCCCTTGGGACCTGGGGGCTTGTATTCCAGGCTCCTGAGAGGAGGTAATGAGTTTCCCCTCGCTGTCCCCGCTGGGGTGGTGTCAGAGGAAGACTAATGGATCAGCAGGACTTTGATCGCTGCTGTTTTATTTAACAAGGCGCCCCCTTCCCTCCAGAGTGGCAGCAGTGAGGCACTCCTTCTCCTCCCAGGAGGGTGGAAATCAGCAAAGGTCCAGCTCCCACCGCACAGGAGGCTGTAAGGAGTGCCTTCTCAACAACCCCTGCCTGCTCTCCATGTGATGTCCACAGGCCAAGAGTAGAGCCTGGACCCGGCTCCCCTGACATTAAAAGGGATGCTAAAACACGAACTTGAAATAAAATCCAGAGTCTTATAAATAACACTCAAAATGTCCAGGTGTCAATAAAAAATTACTCATCATATCAAAACCTAGGAAGATCTCAAACTGAAAGAGAAGAGACAATCAGCCGTCAGCAACACTAGGATGCAGAGATGCCAGAAGCTTCATGTGCAAAGGGGTAATTATTGAAGAGTTAGGTTCAAGTCTGCCATTTTATTTTCCTTCCCTGTTTGGTCCCTCTGCTTTTTTTTTTCTGTTTTCTTTTTCTTGCTTTCCTGTGGGTTACCCAAACAGGTTTTAGAATATCATTTTGATTTATCTATAGGGTTTTTGAGGGTATCTCTTTGTACAGCATTTTTCATGGTTGTCCCCATTATATATACATAACTCAGGTTCCCATTTTACCAGTTTGAATGACATGTAGAACCCCCCTCTATTTACCTCCCTTTACCCTTCTCCATCAATAATAAAGATAATACTAAAGATAAGAGCAGAAATCAATAAAACTGAAAACAGAAGAACGTTGGAGAAAATGAAAGCAGCTCATTCTTTGAAAAGGTCCATAAAATCCGCAAACCTCTAGCAAGACTGAGACATGAAAAAGAGAAAAGATACAAACTCCTAATATGAAGAACAGAGCAGGGGACATCACTACAGATCCTACAGACATTGACACAATAATAAGGAATACTCTGAACAACTCTACACACAAATTGGACAAGCCTAGAGGAAAGTGGTCAATTTCTCAAAAAGTACAAACTACCACTCAGCCAATATGAAATAGATCATTTGAATACCTCTATAACTATTAAGGAAATTAAATATGTAATTAAAAACTTCCTGAAAAATCTCCAGGCCCAGATGGTTTCACTTGAAAATGGCACCAAAATTTAAAGAAGAATTAACACCAATTACACACACTCTCTTCTGGAAAATAGAAGAATGAAGTCACAATTACCTTGATACCAAAACCAAAAACAGTATAAAGAAGAAACCTACAGATTTATATCCCTCATTAACAGAGATGTAAAGATTTCTTATGAAATATTAGCAAACAGAATTTAGTAATATATAAAAATAATTATACACCATGACCAAGGGGAATTCATTCCAGGGAAATAAATCTGGTCCAAAATTTGAAAATCAGTGTGTCATCTATCATATCAAGAGTCTAAAGAAAAAAAATCATGTGATCATATAGCAAGTGAGGCATAAAAAGCATTTGGTAAATTCAACACTCATCCACGATGTTCTTAGAAAACTAGAAACAGGAAACTTGCTCAACATGATAAAAAAAAATACCTATAAAAACCCCACAGCTAACATACTTAATAGCGAAAGGCAATTATTTCTCACTAAGATCAGGAATGAGGCAAGGCTGTCCTTTTTTGACACTGTCATTCACATAGTAGTGGAAGTTCTAGAGAGTGCAGTAAGGCAAGGCAAGGAAATAAAAGGCATACAGATCAGAAAGGAAGAAATAATATGTTCCTATTTGCAAATGACATGGTAGTCTGTGAAAAAAAAATCCCAAAAAATCTACAAGGAGAAGAAGAAAGAGAAAGAAAGAAAGAAAAAGAGAAAGGAAAAAGGGAAGGAAGAAAAAAAACCACTTTGAGAACTAATAAGTGAGTTCAGCAAGTTACTGAATACAAGATTAACTTACAAAAATTAACCCTATTCCTAAATGCTAGCAATAAACCCAGGAAATCATTTAAAAAGTATAGCACTGGAAGGTCCTTTGTGATGCAGCAGGTTAAGGATCCCTTGTTGCCACAACTGTGGTGCAGTCTGAGACTGTGGCATGGGTTCCATCCCTGGCCTGGGAACTTTCACATGCCACAGGTTTAGCCAAAAAACAAACAAACAAACAAAAAACAGTATTTACAACTACTCACAAAAGATAACATACTTAGATGTAGGAATTCCTGTTGTGGCTCAGCTGTTCATGAACCTGACTAGTATCCATGAGGACTCCGATTTGATCCCCCGACTCTCTCAGTGGATTAAGGATCCGGTGTTGCTGTGAGCTGTGGTGGCGGTCGCAGATGTGGTTCAGATCTGGTGTGGCTGTGGCCTAGGATGGCAGCTGCAGCTCTGATTCGACCTCTAGCCTGGGAACTTCTTATGCCGTGGGCGCGGCCCTAAAAAGGCCAAAAAACAAAAAACAAAAAAACAAAGTTTAGATGTAAATCTAACAAAATGTTCTGGAATTACATACTGAAAGCTACAAAGCGCTAATGAAAGAAATCAAAGACCTGTTAAATGGAGTATTCACAGACTGGAAGACTTGAACGTAGTGAAGGTATCAGTTCCCCCCACATTAATGTACAGATTTAATGGAATTCCTATCAAAACCCCAGCAAGTTGGGTTTTTTTTTATGGACAGAGAGAATATTTTCTTAAAACTTATGTGGAAAAGCAAAGGAACTAGAAGAACCAAAACAATCCTGAAATAGAAGAGTAGAGTGGGAAGAATCATTCTCCCCAGTTTCAAAATACAATTGTGTAGCTACAGCAATCAAAGCTGTGCAATATTTAAAAAAAAAAAAAAAAAAGCTGTGCAGTATTGGTGGATGGAATTAATGGAACAGAACAGAGAACCCAGAAATAATATCACATATGTATAGCCAATTGATTTTTTTTGCCTTTTTTTTAGGTCTGCACCTGCCGCATATGGAAGTTCCCAGGCTAGGTAGGGGGTCGAATCGGAGCTGCAGCTGCCATCCAGCGGCCAGCGCAGCCACCACAATACAGGATCTGAGCTGAGTCTTCGACCTAGACCACAGCTCACAGCATGCCAAGATCCTTAACCCACTGAGTTAGGCCAGGGATCAAACCCTCATCTTCAAGGATAATAGTTGTGTTTATTACCGCTGAGCCACAATAGGAACTAACCAGCCAACTGATTTTTGACAAACATGCAAAAACAATTCAATGGAGGACAAGTAGTCTTTTCACCAAATGATGCTGGAGCAACTGAAAAAAAAAAAAAAAAAAAAGGACTTTGTTCTAAACTTCACATCTTATACAAAAATTAACTCAAAATGGAGCAGAGATTAACGTGAAAGACATAAAACCACAAAAGTTTAGAAGGTAACCTGGGAGAAAGTCTTTGGTCCCTAGAGCTGAGTGAAGCGTCCTCAGACTTGACACCAAAAGCGTAATCCAATTCATGAGAGAAAAAAATGATAAAAGGACTCCATCGAAACTAAAAACTTTTGCTCTGCCAAAGCCTCTGTTAAGAAGATGTTAAGACAAGCTAGAGCTGGCAGTGTCTTTTAAAAACAAAACATGCACTTGCCATAAGAAACAGTTACGATAAGAAACCATCAGCAATTGTACTCTTGGGCATTTATCCCAGAGAAATAAAAATTTATGTCTACATAAAAATCTGTATGTCACTGTTCAGAGCAGTTTTATTTGTAATAGTCCCAAACTGAAAACAACCAGATGTCCCTTGGTGGATGAACAATTAAACTGTTTACAGGTAACACCATGGAGTACTACTCAGCAATAAAAAGGCATGAACTGTTGATACATGCCACAAGTTGGATGGATCTCAATGTTTTTTTTTAAAGGCGAAAAAGATAGCTTTATTGCTTTGCCAGGCAGAAGGGGCCACAGCAGGCTAATGCCTTAAAGACTGTGCCCCTCAATATTTTTTCCTGAGTGAAAAAGTCTCAAAAGGTGACATACTGGGAGTTCCCGTCATGGCTCAGTGGTTAACGAATCCGACTAGGAACCATGAGGTTGCGGGTTTGATCCCTGTCCTTGCTCAGTGGGTTAAGGATCTGGCATTGCCGTGAGCTGTGGTGTAGGTTGCAGATGCGGCTCAGATCCAGCATTGCTGTGTCCCTGGCGTAGGCCAGTGGCTACAGCTCCGATTAGACCCCTAGCCTGGAAACCTCCATATGCCACAGAAGTGGCCCTAGAAATGGCAAAAAGACAAAAACAAAACATACCAAAAAAAGTGACATACTATATGATTTCATTTATATAACATTCTTGAAATGACAAAATTACAGAGAGGAAAACGCATTAACAGTTGTCAGTGCTTAAGAATGTTGAGAGAAGGAGAGGGGTGTGTCTATAAAGACGGAGCATGGGGGAGATTTTTGTGGTGCTGGAATAGTTCTGAATCTTTTTTTTCTTTTTAAAAGTTTTTTAAAAAATATTTTTAGGGCTGCATGTGTGGCTTATGGAAGTTCCCAGGCTAGTGGCTAAATCGGAGCTGCAGGTGCCAGCCTACCCCACAGCCACAGCAACGCCAGATCTGAGTTGCATCAGCAACCTGCGCTGCAGACTGTGGCAATGTTGGATCCTTAACCCACTGAGCAAGGCCAAGGATCAAACCCACATCCTCCTGGACACTATGTCAAGTTCTTAACTTGATGAACCGCAATGGGAACTCCATTTTATTTATTTTTATTTTGTAGTTCTGAATCTCTTCTCCTTTTTTGTCTTTTTAGGGCCATGCCCATGGCATATGGAAAGTCCCAGACTAGGGGTCCTATCAGAGCTGTAGCTGCTGGCTTAGCCACAGCTCAAGGCAAGGTAGGTTTTTTTGTTTGTTTGTTGTTTGTTTGTTTTTTGTCTTTTGTCTTTTTGTTGTTGTTGTTGTTGTTGTTGCTATTTCTTGGGCCGCTCCCGCGGCATATGGAGGTTCCCAGGCTAGGGGTTGAATCGGAGCTGTAGCCACCGGCCTACGCCAGAGCCACAGCAACGCAGGATCCGAGCCGCGTCTGCAACCTACACCACAGCTCACAGCAACGCCGGATCGTTAACCCACTGAGCAAGGGCAGGGACCGAACCCGAAACCTCATGGTTCCTAGTCGGATTCGTTAACCACTGCGCCACGACGGGAACTCCAGTTTGTTTGTTTTTTGCTTTTTGCTTTTTAGGGCCACACCTGCAGCATGTGGAGATTCCCAGGCTAGGGGTCAAATCAGAGCTACAGCTGCCAGCCTATGCCACAGCCACAGCAATGCAGGATCCAAGCGGCATCTGCAACCTATAACACAGCTCACGCAACACCGGATCCCTAACCCACTGAGCGAGGCCAGGGATAGAACCCACAACCTCATAGTTCCTAGTTGGATTCGTTTCCGCTGCGCCACGACGGGAACTCCCATGGTAGGCTCTTATTAAAATGGTTTTTTGGTGATAAACTTGGTGTTATATGGACACAGCCCTGGGATGTTGTGTGGCCAAACCTTCCCAGAAGTTTCACATCTCTTTCCCAGAAAACCTGTTGGGCTTCTGCAAAGGAGTCTTTGTCTAGGGAAGAAAGGTGAGATGACTAGAAGGCTCTGCCACCCTCTGGGAAGGAGGCTGGAGGTGGCAGACATATAATAGACCACTAGGGGGCAGCAGAGGATGGAGAACGGTACCCAGGTCCAAGACGGAGCTTTTCCAGAAGTCCTCTGTTCCACTCTGAGGACTGCAGGTACAAAATGAGATTGAGCCGTCCCAGCATCTGATAAGAGTGAGCCCCGATGCCAATCATGGGCCTCTCGACCTTGGGACTAAAGGCAGAGAAGGAGAAATAAGTGAGCTCAGTATGGTCACCTCCTGCCTTCCCTCCTGTCATGCCATCTAAGTTTGACGAGCTCCCCACTCAGAGCGCCTTGCTCTTCCCCCGGTCCACCAGCCTGAATCTCAGAGAGGGGACAGAGACCCCTGATCACCTGGTCATACATCAGGCGGGACAGAGTTGTGCAGCTGTGCCGGAACTGGTCTCAACCTGTACACCATGGACGGGTCCGAAATGGGCTCAGAGGGAAGGGGGGAAAAATTCCTGGAGACGGATTTGGAACCTTATTGCACCCGCTAAGGACATTTTCTAGATGATTCTTCGGGGCCAAAGAGCGGGAGAGCTTTCTAGAATGGAGGCCAATATTTGCCTCTTCTCACACCGTATGTGCACCAGGAGACAGTGCACTCTGTCACTTACTAGCCCTGTGTTCTCAGACAAATCACACAACCTCACTTATTTTCAGTTTCCTTGTCTGTATAGTGAAGGAGATGATAGCTCTCCCTCCCTGAGTTACTCCGATTGTTAAATGGAGTATAAGCGAAGCGCTTGCACAGCCCCTGGTAAACCATCAGTAAGCCTGTTCCGGCGCCCCCTGCGGTCCCTGGTACTGTTCTGCACCCTGCACCCACACCTGCTGCAGTACCCTGCTTTGCCACTGGGAGGCGATGCGGGACCACGGTGCTGGCTGTGCGCGCAGCCAGACTCTGGGAGAAAGAATTCCGCAGCCTGAACGGCGGAATTGCAGCTTCCCTGAGAGACTGAATCTTACTTTCTTGCATCAGGATGGCCCTCCCAGTCTCCACAGCTCGGGAAAGGCCAAGGGTACGCAGAACAGAGGTAACAGGTGGGGTGGGGAGTCGGAAAGTGGAAACACCAGTGATCCTCAAGCTGGAGGTACTGAAGTCTTCACCCACTGCCCAGATTCCTGATCTGGCAGGTAGTTTAGGGACTCTACCCAGTGCCCAATTCTGGACACCTTCTTAAAAGCATGGGTGGGGGGAACGGAGTACTGCTCAAAAGTTTCCCAGGCCCCTTTTGGGGCAGTCTTGCCTAAGCATGCATCTTTTAAAAATTAATTTATTTTTAATTAAAGTATAGTTGCTTTACAGTGTTGTGCCAATTTCTGCTTTACAGCAAAGTGACTCAGTCATACACACACACACACACACACACACACACACATACACACATTCCCTTTCTTATATATCTTCCATCATGGTCTATCCCAAGAAACTGGATGTAGTTTTCTGTGCAATTCAGTAGAACCTCATTGCTTATCTATTCTAAATGTAATAGTTCACATCTACTAACGCCAAACTCCCAGTCCATCCCACTCTCTCTTCCCTCCCCCTTGGCAACCACAAGTCTGTTCTCTAAAGCGTGCAATTTTGACATGTTGAATTGAGGCATATCTGGAGATATAGGTTGAGAAACTCACAAACGTGGAAACCACGGACAAGTTACTTAAATTCTGTCTTTGTGTATCATTTTATAAAACACAGGTTGTGTCAGTCCTTTAAAAAAAAAAAAATTCTCCAGTGTCTTCCCGATCACACCCACTCTGTATATAATCCCAAACTCCCCTCCAGGACCTACAAAGCCAGGCCTGACCTTCCATCTCACCTCCTTCCTCCCCTCTCCCTGTCAGGTTGCACCCCTGGGCACTTCCCACATCTCCACCTCTGCGCTGGCAGGTCCTTCTGCCTGGACCCTGTCCCTCCAGAAGTCTGCACGGCTCATTCTCTGACTTCATTCGTCCTCACCTCCTCCCCCAGAGAGGCCCTCCCTAATCCCCTCAATCTTTGCTTCACAGCACAAAGGGCCACCCAGAATAACATCATATTTTGTGTCTGAAGGTTTTGTTTTTTCCTGTCCCAGGAGAATGTAGATGCCCAGACGACCAGGCTCTTGGCATCCTGTTTCTCTGTCACTTAGTAGGAACTCACTAAATATTTGTTGAATGAATACATGACAATGAATCAATCTACAAAATATGGAGGCTCACATGATGGTGACGGCTCTTTGTAAAGTGAATTCAATAAATATTATTGCATGTCTAATGTATGCCTACCCTACAGGTTCTAGCATCATGGTTATTTTCATATAGAGAAAGAAGTGAGAGGTAAATCTGATCCCTCCCCAAAGCTCCAGCTGTGGGCCCTGTCCAGTCCATCCTCTTTTCTGCTCCCTTCCCATTCTTGGAGCAACGGGTACCCATTGTGCCAGAGAAGAGCAAGCTGCCCAGGGCGCCCCTGAGGCGCCAGGCGGCTGAGATCCTTCTGCTCCATTCTCTGCCCCATTCAGTCCTCAGGGCCAGGAGCTGGAAGAGAGAAGAGATACCTCCATCACTCTCCCCAATCTCGGACAGCCCACGGGTCCCCCTTCCCCTGAGAGCCTTGTCACCCGGGACTTGTGCCTCGGTTCTGGCCCAAGACAGCTGGAGCCTCCGGAGATTCTCGACTAGGATCACGGACAGCGCACAGGGAAACATTGGCCTGGAGCATCGCGCTCTCCCGGCGGCTGGTGGAAAGCGGAGGGTAAGAGGGAGCACCAAGGTAGTGAGTGTCGGCGAGACCGGGAAGCGGACTGCGGGGAGAAAGGACTAGGGGCCGGAGTCGCGCGGCACGAGGACAGCGGAGAGCAGCCGGCTCTGGGATATTGGATTTCGATCCCTGCTGGGCGCCTCGGCGAGCCCCGGCGGTTGTGCGCGCCGGTAACAAGTGTGCCACTACGAGTGCAACTGGCGTGTGCTGGGGCAGGGGGAGCATTGAAATGTCCCTGAAGAGGCTGGGTGTAAGGAGCCTCACCGTTCACCAAAAAAAAAAAAAAAAAAAAAAGACCGCTTAGCACCTTTTAAATGGCGGGGGGAGGGGCGGGGGGGCGGAGGACGGAGAGAAAGGTGTTGGGAAGCCTGGGCTGGAGGAAGCGGACGGGGGATTAAAGAGGGGATCTCGCCTGGGTCTGGGACCAGCCGAGGCGGGAAGCGCGGGGAGGGCGAGAGCCTGGGCGGGCTTCTCGCCCATTCTCCGCAGAACTTTTCCCCCTCCCGCCTTCCTCGCTCAGCCTCTCTCGGGGAGGTCTCCAGGGACTGTCTCTCACATCCATTCTCCTTTCCTCCTTGATTTATGCTGCAGAGTGGAACGACCTTCCTTGACCTCATTTTCATGACGGCGCGAGCACACCCGGAGCCGGCTGCGCACATTCCTGAGCAGGCGCGCGCCGACACTCACACGCACACAGCCGAGCCCCGGGCTGCTGGACCCTGCCCATCCCTGAGTCCGCACCAGCTCCGCCACTCTTCCGGGCACCGCCGGGGCTGTGGACGCTCAAAGGATAGATCCTCATTAGCATCTGGCTTTGAATATCATTTGCATTTTATTCATTTCATGTCAAAACGCTCAGAACTCTCTCCCCGGCCCTCGCCTCTCCCCAGAGCTGGAGAGTCGTGGGCCTCCCTCTCGAGCCTCTTCCCGGTGGGCCACGGACTTGCTGGCTGCCCCCTCCCGACCCACCCTCGCGTGGCCAGAGCACCAACAAACATCTACAGCCCCGACAAGAGGTGCTAACATCTCCTGAGCTCTGCAAGTTCCAGGCCCTGCGCTTAAATAGGGGTCTATGTGAATGAGCTTATTTAGTCCTTACAATCCAAAGAGCTAAGCACTATATTATATCCATTGACAATGGAGGAAACTGAGTCACAAAGACAGCCTGCTCGAGGTCACGGAGCTAAAAAATGGAGGGAGCGGAACTGAAATCCCAGGCGGCCGGACGCCAAAGCCAGAAAGCGTAACCATTTTGCCGCCCAGCCTTGCGCAAGGTCAAAGCTAAGGTAACTGCTACAGGAGAAAGTAAGTTTTCCTACGAGGAAGAAAGTCGTTCTCTGCTCCACCGCGACCCTTCCCCCTACTGGGCCGCGAGGGGACCCGGGCGCATTCCCCGGGAGGGGCTCATAGCGCCCTTCCCTTCGAGCCGTCCCGGGTCCTGACCCCCTTCCCAGCGAGGGCTTGGCCGGGTCCGACCGCCGTGCTTTCGGGGTCGTCTGTCGGCGCTGGCTAGTTAAGAAAAATAAACAACGTTCTAAATGGAAGCGATTCCTTTCAAGCTAAGCCCCGCCGCCTGCCAGAGAAATGCAAACAGCGGGGGACAGCCCGAGTCCGCCCGGGCCCCCGCGCCCGAGCTGCGGGTGGGAGGGACGGGCCACGTAACCCGAGCCGCCGCGCCGGCTCCCCGCGCGCTGCCCTCCGCCTGCCCCTTCGCCCCTGACCCCGCCGGCGGCGCGCCCGGCCCGCGCCCGACTTCCCTGGCGCCCCCCACCTGGCTAGGACCCCGACCCGCCATCTTCGGCTCCTCGAACTGCCCCCGCCCCAGTGCGCTAGGCTCCGGCCCCCATCCCGACTTGCCAGCCTGGAAGCCCCAGCCGAGCCCCACGTCCTTGTGGCCACATGGCTCCCGTCACCTACGCTCCCCTGCTGGGGCCGCGCGCCAAGCCTCAATCCTAGGATCATTAAACACCATGAAAAAAATGGACAGGGTGTCAAAAACCTCCTAACTGTTGCCTAGTGAGTGGAGCAGTGTCGGGGGCTGCTTCCAGGTACGTCCTCTCTCGATCCTGCGGTGCGCGGCGGGAGAAGCTAGGGGCGCCACAGCAGGGTAAGGCCACCCTGGGCCCACGAAGCCGAAGAGGCAGCACATGCTGGGGCGGGGTGCTCAGCCCAAAATGAACCAGGTGAGCATCGCTTCTCTCTCTTAGGGGCCTGGTTCGCCTAGGTCCTCCGCAGCCGGGGAAACCTGCGTCCCGGGCCGCCAGGGGGAGCCCTCGGGCGAGTGAGGCTGACCCCACTCTCCAAACTGCACTTCAAGGATGTGCATGCAGCCCGGGGTGCGGTCCGCATAAGACGCGACAACGCCAACCTCATTTTTACTGCTGCGCAAATGACTCTAGGGAGTCGAACCGTGGCTTATGTGCGACAAGGCGTCGCGAACAGTCCCCTGGGGTTAGGCGCGGGGATCTGAGGGAGTCCTGAGACCCCAGCTATATGCCCTCACCAATTCAAAAAGGCGTCGCTGTGCTTCTGGGCCTACGGGCCCGCCCATCACAATGGCCGAAGGATTCACCCGAGATTCATCCCTTTCGGCTACGTGGCCGGCGTCCTTCCGGCCACCATTCGAGGGGGCTGGAGTGTTGGGTAGGTGCCATGGGGCACCCGCTTCCTCCGAATTCTTTCAGCGCAGAGTTGGGGTGCGCCAGGATCGGCGGGAGATACTCGGAGTAAATCTCCTGTCTTCTTCGAGAGAGTCGGGGGACAAGAGGAGACAGGGACCCCCTGGGCTTCAGTCCCCTATAGCCCCTGCTCCTTTTCTCGGGACAAGCGTGTCTGACTGTCGGTCTGTCTTTCGTGCGTCCCTGCGTTTGCTTTGGCGGCTCTATTGGCTGGCTTGGGAGCGGAGCATTCTCCCGGGGGCCAGGCTCATACACGTGCGCACTCGCGCGCGCAGACGCTCGGCCACATTTCCAAGTCGGTGGCCCATGGTCGCTCGGCGCCGCTGCGCCGCGAGCTTGTTGGCCGCGGCGCTCAAACACCTCTCGAGCTCCTGGCCTTTGCTCTCCCTTAGTCTCTTGACCTGAAGTGCAATCGATACTCTCTAACTCTGCTGCGCCACTCTTTTGCCTCCTGCACACATATATACACCATATTAGAGATTTCCTTTTTTTCACTTTCTTGAAGGGGGGAGATGTGCAACAGAAAATTCCTCTTTCTTTAAGGATTTCCCATCTAGGCTTCAAATAAGTATTTTTCTCCCATTATAGTAAGGGGGGGGGGGAGTTTGCTTAGACTGTAAGGGGAAAAAAAAGCAGGCATGAAAAGTACTACCACCGTCTCTCTCCAGCTTCTTAATTCGATTCCTTTCCGCCAGCTAAAACCAAGCAGTTCTGCCAGGAAGAAATCTGTTCCTTTAGGGTGCTTCAAAAAGAGCCACTTTGGAGGAGGGCGATAGATGATAAGTCAGCGCTGCTTGAATTATCACCAGCACTACCACCCCACCCAATCATTGCTCTACCCGGACTCTGCAGTGTAGACCTGACTTTAAAGAGCGCACTAGGGAGCGGATTTGGAAAAAAAAAAAAAAAAAAAAAAAAACAGCTCCGGGTTCCTGGGGCAGCGTTTGACAGGTCACCCCCTCGCTCTTCTTTCTCCTCCCCCAGTCCGGTTTTCCTGTTCCACCCCACCCCCGATCCTCGCGTGGGACTCAGAACTGATCCTGGGGCTAAGACGCGGCTGACAGTTAAAATTGCAATGTAGGCCGAGGGGGGGGAAAGGGACGGTGTCTCTTTAACGGGTCCTGCAGACAAAGCGTCTCCCCTCGGAGCGAGCCGAGTCGGGCGCAGCCGCGCGCAGACCTGTCAGCGCGTCTCCCGCGCTTGGGAGAGAGTTTGCAAAGTCATAATTATATCTCTTAACCTGTCTTGCTCTCTGCAGAAGAAGGTCCCATTATATTGAAATGAGATTATTAGCCATCAAATACTTTCTTTCTCGGGAGTTGTTTTTTTTTTTTTTTTAAATTCAAATACCTTAACGACTTGGCAATTGCATTTTGATCAGATTTAGTTGGCGCCCCAGCCTGGCGCGGGAGCCAGGGCGGGAAGGGAGACGGTTGGGGAGGGAAGAGGGGGTGCCAAAAGAGTTTGCAAAGAGAAGCAACCTCTTCTTTTATCCTTCTCTTAGGTCTCATCTACCTGCTGGGAACCTCTGGACCTGGGAAGGAGTTGTGAGCTAAGAGAAGTTGGGGCAAGGTAGGGATTCGTCTTCTCTTCCTTCTTGAGGGTCACTTTAAGTCACTGTAATGAGAATGGAACGTGAATTTCAGGCGAAGCAGGATGTGGACCATGGGGGGGCAGACCAGGAGGCGGAAGTTTGAGGGCTGCAGAAATAGGAGTGAGTTTGGGGCACCAGGTAAGGATGGAGACTGCAGCTGGTGGTCTCTCGGGCTTAGCTGTTTCCGCTGGAGGTTGGCTCAAGGCTCCCGCCAGGTTCCTAGTGGATGGAATTTCAGTACGTAATAAATGAGATTTTGCTCTATGCCCAAGGTCTGTCTGGTTTTGCTAAGGATTGTGAGCCCCTTGAGGGGGAAGCCCATCTTGTTTCCAGATCCTGGAACCCCTGTCCCTACTGCCATCCTCTCCTTGGACTGGAGGGGGGAGGAGAGGAGGCTTCGAGGTGGAAGATTTTCCAGACTTTAATTGTAAAGCCCCTCACTTTGACTTCCCCTGGTGGGAGGAGCAGCCAGGCTTGTGTTTTCCTTGGCTTCAGCCCAGGCCCAAGGAAAATAGAGGGAGCAAGACAGCTCACCAGTCCAACCTGCACCCCCCTCCACTCTCATGCGTCACGTATAATCCTGGTGGGTCCAGTGGAGCATCAAGTTCCACCCATCACCTTCCAGATGAGCAGCTCTCTTTAAGTAAAAGCAAAATGGGGATCTAGAATCCAGAAACTTGGCTCCGAGACCAGACTAGACTCACACCAACTTGGACCAGTCAACCCTTGTCTCTGAGCCTCAGTTTTGCCCTGTGCATAAAGAAAGCTTTGGACTTGAGCTCTATATGATCCCTTTCATCTCTGACATTATTTTCCTTAGAGAAAGTTATTAGCACAGGCATGGTCATCTGGAAGATTCAAGGGAGGCCATATCATCCCATCCCTCTCAGTTCCCTGGTGACCTAGCAGTTAAGGATCTGGCATCGTCGCTACTGTGGTTTTGTCCTGGCCCAGGAACTTCCACATACCTTGGGTGCTGCCAGGTGGGGAAGAAAAAGCCTCCAAATATGAAAACTTTGGGGAAATTTCTGTACCTACTAAAGCTGAAGCATGATGCAGACCTATGACCCAGCAGTTCCCGAGGCAGGCATTGCTGCAACAGAAATGCATGCTGTGTTCCCCAAGCAACATGGACTCTGATGTTCACAGTAGCGTCCTTCACAATAGCTCCGAATTGGAAACGACTAAATGTCTATTATCCATAAACATCTGTCAACAGTCAACAAAATGTGGTATAGTCACACAGCAGAATTCTCTAGAGAGAAGGCAAAGAACTATTGCTCCATACAACACCACGGATGATTTTCATGCTGCTGGGCAAAAGAAACCAGATGCAGGGGGTTCCCAATGTGGCTTGGCAGGTTAAGAATCCATACCAGTATCCATGAGGATGTGGGTTTGATCCCTGACCTCGCTCAGTGGGTTAAGGATCCAGCATTGCCGTGAGCTGTGGTGTAGGTCGCAGATGCGGCTGGGATCTGGCATTGCTGTGGCTGTGCTGTAGGCCGGCAGCTACAGCTATGATTCCACCCCTAGCCTGGGAACCTCCATATGCCATACCTGCAGCCCTAAAAAAGAAAAAGAAAAAAGTACAAAAGGAGGCAAAATGAATCTCTGTTATTAGAAGGCAAGACGGCAGTCAGGCTGAGAGGATGAGTGGAAGGGAGTATGAGGGAGGCTCTGAGCTGATGGTGAGCTGATGCTTGATCTGGTTACACGGTGAGTTCAATGTGGGAAAATTCACTGAAACTTTGTGCATGTGTATTTTATTTATTCCTCAAATTGAAAATTTCTTCTCTCCAGTCCTCCATCTCCTTCACATACGCACATCTTCTAATGCCTCCAAATCCATCACTAGAGTTGTATTTGGCCCTCCTGCCCCCTGCTGGGCAGTGCCTGCCTTCAAAGGGTTTGCAGTCGGGTTTAGATGTATAGGAAACAAGTGAGGAAATGTCCAATGACATAGAGGTGAGTGGTTTTTGCTCGCTGTGAGCCAGACAGCGTGGGTTTGAATCTCAGATCCACCACTTCCAACTGTGTGACCTTGGACAAGTGACTTCACCTCTCTGGGCCCCAGTGGCTGAAATATGGAGAGGAATACTCATGTATCTCCTCACTCATCTGTTGTGAGGATTCCATCAGATAGTTTTTGCAACAGCCTGGGAGAAGTGCTCCAGAAATGCTAGATGCTGTTCTCAGCTAGTGTGATGGCAGCTCTGACTCAGGTTGCTCAGAGAAAGGGGGACGAGTGTAAGTTGGACAAGGCAGGAAGGGCCTATTGAGAGAGAGATTGTTTGAACTGGGAGAGGCTGATGAAAAGGGGGCTTTAGAAAGATCATCTGGGAGTTTCCGTGGTGGCTCGGTTAACGAATCTGACTAGCATCCATGAGGACGCAGGTTCAATTCCTGGCCCTGGGTTAAGGACCCAGTGTGCCGTGAGCTGTGGTGTAGGTGGCAAACACAGCTTGGATCCCGCATTTCTGTGACTGTGGCTGTGGCTGTGGCTGGCAGCTACAGCGCTGATTCAACTCTTAGCCTGGGAATCTCCATGTGCCGCAGGTGCAGCCCTAAAAAGCAGAAAGAAAGAAAGAGAGAGAGAAAGAAAGAGAGAAAGAAAGAAAGAAAGAAAGAAAGAAAGAAAGAAAGAAAGAAAGAAAGAAAGAAAGAAAGAAAGAAAGAAAGAGAAAAGAATGATCAGCTAGGGCAGTGGTTCTCAACAACTCAGTGTGCTTGTGTGTGTGTGTGGTGTGTGTGGTGCTCCTTGCATCTAGTGGGTAGAGGTGGGACATGCCGATAAACATCCTCCCATGCACAGGGCCACCCCTACAACAAAGAATCATCTGGACCAAAATGTT
Organism: Phacochoerus africanus; assembly: GCF_016906955.1. Classification (NCBI taxonomy): domain Eukaryota; kingdom Metazoa; phylum Chordata; class Mammalia; order Artiodactyla; family Suidae; genus Phacochoerus; species Phacochoerus africanus. Next base: position 37,799,048 of record NC_062552.1, read on the forward strand.
TGTGGTGCCAAGGTTGAGAAACCTTGACCTGGAGGAGAGGATTCGTGGCAAAGGGAAGGCATTTCAGCAGGGAGATGGGTGAGTTCTGGACGTCCTGATACAAACTGAGAGTGGGCAGCATTGGGGAGTGTCCGGAGGTGCCCTTGTTCCAGTCTTCATCCCTCAGGCTTCAGGTTCCTCATCTACCTCCCTGATTGCAGACCTTGCTGAGGGTTTAGAAGGCTCATCCCGGATCTGGTTTCTTTGCTGCTCTCAGGAGAGACTTTTTTTCGCCTCACCTGTGGTAGGTGGAAGTTTCCCAGCCAGAGATCGAACCCACACCATATCAGGGACTTGAGCCACAACGGCAATCATGCCAGATCCTTAACCAGCTGAGCCACAGGGGAACTCCAGGAGAGATTTAAATAAAGCTGAGCAGACTCTCAGGAGATTTGCAAGGCGACAAGTATCACATCTCACTGGAACCACAACTGGAGGAACCCCCTAAGGTCTCAGGGGATTGGAGGGGGAGGGAATTGTCCAGCATCATGCAGAGCAGCTGGGAATGCTGAGACTTGACCCTCCTACTCTATTCTTTTTTTTGGGGGGGGGGGTCACCTTTATTTATTTATTTATTTTTACTTACTCAGTGAATTTTATTACATTTATAGTTGTACAATGATCATCACAACCCAATTTTATAGCACTTCTATCCCAAACCCCCAGCCCACCCCTTACCCCCCAACCTGTCTCATTTGGAAACCAGAAATTTTTTTCAAAGTCTCTGAGTATCTGTTCTGCAAAGAAGTTCATTGTGTCCTTTTATTAGATTCCACATGTAAGTGATAGCATAGGATGTTGGTGTCTCACTGTCTGACTAATATCACTTAGCATGATAATTTCTAGGTCCCTCTGCGTTGCTGCAAATGCCGTTCTTTCTTTCCTTATAATGGCTGAGTAATATTCCATTGTGTATATGTATCACATCTTCTTGATCCACTCCTCTGTCGATGGACATTTAGGTTGTTTCCATGTCTTGGCTATTGTATATAGTGCTGCAATGAACACTGCAGAACATGTATCTTTTCCAGTCCTGGTTATTTCCTCCAGCTCTATTCCTTTTTTTTTTTTTTTGTCTTTTTGCTATTTCTTGGGCCGCTCCCGTGGCATATGGAGGTTCCCAGGCTAGGGGTCGAATCGGAGCTGTAGCCACCGGCCTACGCCAGAGCCACAGCAACACAGGATCTGAGCCGCGTCTGCAACCTACACCACAGCCCACGGCAACACAGGATCCTCAACCCACTGAGCAAGGGCAGGGACCAAACCCGCAACCTCATGGTTCCTAGTCGGATTCGTTAACCACTGCGCCACGACGGGAACTCCTCCAGCTCTATTCTTAATGTGCAACAAGGTAGGGGAGAAGAGATTGCAGAAATTGGTTAAATAACCTAGAAGAGGGAGGTATGACGCTTTTTAAAAGTCAAAAGAGAATTATGTGATTCTCTAAGGGACAAGTATAACTCTGAGCTCTATAGCCATGCTTTATAGCGGTAGAGTTCCAGAAAAAGGGAAATAGACATTGATTAATCAAAAAATTTCTTTCCTGAAGCAATTTCTATATACCAGGCATGGTTCTCAACACAAGGAATACAGCCCTGACTGAACAAGAGCAAAACTTCAGGGAGCATATATATGACGCAGGGAGGTGGGGAGGAGGATGATAAATAAAACAGTATATAGTGTAATGCCAGGCGTTTAATTGAACACCTATTATGGGTTGGGTGTTCTCTATAAATATTCCCAAATTCATGAGAAATTTTAAGATAGACATTCTTTCCAGCAATTTAAGATGGAGAAACTGAGTCTCAGAGAAGCTCAGTAACCTCCCCAGAGTAGAATGACTAATAGGTGGAAGATTCAGGATTTGAAATTGGGTGACCAATTCATGATTTAAAAAACAACTTAGTAAAACTTATAGGATACTGCCTTAGTCTGATAAAGACCCTCTATAAACAAAACCTTATGGCAATCATATTTAATGATGAAATAGCAAAAGCTTCCTCCTTTTTTTTTTTTTTTGTCTTTTTGCTATTTCTTTGGGCCACTCCCGCGGCATATGGAGGTTCCCAGGCTAGGGGTCCAATCGGAGCTGTAGACACTGGCCTACGCCAGAGCCACAGCAACGCGGGATCTGAGCCGCGTCTTGCAAACTACGCCACAGCTCACGGCAACGCCGGATCGTTAACCCACTGAGCAAGGGCAGGGACCGAACCCGCAACCTCATGGTTCCTAGTCGGATTCGTTAACCACTGCACCACGACGGGAACTCCACTCATTTTTTTTTTTTTTTTTTTGCCGTGCCCTCTGGTATGTGGACGTTCCAGAGCCAGAGATAAAACCTGCACCACAGCTGTGACCTGAGCCACAGCACTAACAATGCTGACTCCTTAACTCTCTGCACCACCAGGGAATTCTGAAAGTTTCCTCCTTTAGATCAGTACAAGATACAGATGTCCAGTCACAGCAGTGTTTTGTTCAACACTGCATTAGTGATCCTAGCCAAGACAACGAGACAAGAAAGAGAAATAAAAGACAGGGATTCGAAAGGAGAAAGTCAAAATATTATTATACATAGATGACATGTCATACGTAGAAAATCCAAAAGAATCTACAAACTCCTAGAATTAATATGTGTCCTGAGCCAAGTCACTGAATGTGAGCGATACACTTAGATAAATCTATACCAGCAACAAAACATAGAACATAATATAAAAAGCAATACATTGAGAGAGTAATAGCTAAAGGACATGGATTTCTTTTTTCTTTCTTTTTGCTTCTTAGGGCCGCACCTGGGGCATGTGGAAGTTCCCAGGCTAGGGGTTGAATCGAAGCTGCAGCTGCTGGCCTACCCCACAGTCACAGCCACAGCAATGCAGGGTCTGAGCCGTGTCTTTGACCTACACCACAGCTCACGGCAATGCCAGATCCTTAACTCACTTAGTGAGGCCAGGGATCAAACCTGCAACCTCATGGATCCTAGTTGGGTTTGTTAACTGCTGAGCCACAAAGGGAACTCCTCAATAAAATTAAAAAAAATTAATAATCTAAGGGTTACAGTGTCCCCAGTACACAGGGTTAAATGCATCAAGACCTTCCATCAGGAGTTCCCGTCATGGCTCAGTGGTTAACAAATCCGACAAGGAACCATCAGGTTGCAGGTTTGAGCCATGGCCTTGCTCAGTGGGTTAAGGATCTGGTGTTGCCATGAGCTGTGGTGTAGGTCACAGATGCAGCTCGGATTCTGAGTTGCTGTGGCTTTGGGTAGGCCGGTGGCTACTGCTCCGATTAGACCCCTAGCCTGGGAACCTCCGTATGCCCTAAGAGCGGCCCTAGAAAAGACAAAAAGACAAAAAAAAAAAAAAAAAAGACCTTCCATCATAAGATCAAGACCCCTGGAAAACCTGACTGAGTGGAAGGAGAAGGTAAAATATATTCTCAGTTAATACAAATCCTTACCATGTTTTGCGTACATACACGAGAAAGACTATAATTGAGTAAATATAGTTTTATTTAAACAAGAATGGGAGAGAGGACTGGGGTTTGTCACCTTCCACGAGTGAGATCATTGGGGATATGACCCCTGGCTGAGGAAACGGCTCCCTCCAGATGGGAGGTAGGTTTGCAAGGGCTTCTCTGACCAGGACTTGGCCAGTGGGTTAAGAAATCCCTGAGGCCACACGCCCATGGGTACCAGCCTGCGTAGTGGCGTGGCATTGCAGCAAACTCTTGACCTGTCCCAAGAGAGCAGCTGGGACTTGGCCTTGGCCTTGGGCTTTGGAGAACTCTGGGAGACTTGAGACTTGAACGAGGCAGTCACTGGAGAAGACAGCTGCTTCCTTCCAGATGACAAGTTGGGGAGAACCCGAGAGGCTGGGCGGGGGGCCGGAGCAGGGCGAGGGTGCAACATTGCCTTAGTCCTCAGGCTGCACCCACAGAGGCAGGGCTTAGAGTCGTGGGGTACAGAGAGTCCTGCCAAGTGAGAGGGCAGAGCTCCCAGGCTGCCCTCTGCCTCCCATCTTGACTCCTTGGGGTGCCAGGCTTTCCTAAGAAGGGGGAATTTCAGGTCAGTTGAGAAGTCTCAGAAGAAAGTGTTCGTTGGTTGGTTTGTTAGTTTAAATGCAACGGCAGTGCCTCCCTGCCTCAAAACAATACTCACTCTGCATCTTTCCGAAGAACGTTCTCTTCCTCCAGGAATGATGACTTAGCTTCTACAACAGGGTGTCTCTTCATTCTGTCTGGAAAGAGAGAGATCAAGAGCAGGCAGGGGCATAGCTGATGGCTGGGAAGAGCAGGGGGCCAGAGGAGCTTCCGGCGGAGGGGGAGGGAGGACCACAGACCAGGAGAAGAAGTGAAATGCCTTCAGGCTCGAGGATTAGGACACCCCCAAACCCTCTCTCCCAACACACACCTCTTGTGAAGGAGTCCCCTGGCCTGGAACTGAAAAGCGAGAGGGCAAGGGAGGAAAGATGTAACGGAGAGAGAATGAGGAATTCTCTTTTTCCCACCACGGAGGTGTCTTTTCGAGTCCCTGGAAGTCTGCTTGGTACGCATCACTAGGACCCTGACCCTACTATGATGTCACAAAAGCATTGCAGCTCTGAAGAACAGTGGACCCCGGGTTCTCCCTGGAGCCCGGGAGGTCCTGCCCCTTCCCCTGGTGGAACACGAGGAGCATCCATGCCAGAAACACGTCAGGCTCTTTTTTCACACTCATTACCCTGTGCCCCACCCTACAGGGCCTGACATGATGGATGTGCCGCGCTTCCTGATCTCCTGGGGCTTGCAGTCTAGCTGGGTCACACAGGACACCGTGGAAACCTCCCGTCTATGCGCCGAATGGAGGGTGTTAACCTCAAGAGCTCATAGGGTCCATGTCTGCAAGGCTGGGGGGTCCAGGAAGCTCCCTGTTGGAGGAGAAGGGGTGGAGCTGGGCTTAAAGATGGAGGAGATGTGGGTGGAGGAGCCCAGAACAGGCACCTGGGACAGAGGCAAAGCAGGGCGAGGAGCCGAGGGGCCAGCTTGGCTGGGGCAGTGGATACACATGTGTGGGAACCAGGCGGTGAGAGGGGCTGGAAGAGAGGTGGGAAATCCTGGTGGAGAGGGTCAGTGGTGCCAAGGTGAGGATGTGGGGCTTGCTGAGGGTGACGGCAAACCCGTGGGAGATGAGGTGAGCTGAAGGCAGGGTCCCCGCAGGAAACAGATGGGACATTCAAGTTTGGAGAATTGAAGGAGCGTTTGATAGAGGATGTATTAGAGTTGAAGGACTGTTTGATAAAGGGTGTATTCGCTTACTAGGGCTTCTGTTACAAATTGCCACAAACCGGATGCTTCCATCTTGTTCTATTACAAGTGACTGGATATAGGTCTCTGTGCTATACAGTTGGACTTCTTCGCTTATCCCTTCTAAATGCAACAGTTTGCATCTACTAACCCCAAACTCCCCATCCATCCCTCTCCATCCCCCTCCCCCTTGACAACCACAGGTCTGCTCTCCAGGTCTGTGAGTCTATTTCTGTTCTGTAGATAGATTCATTTGTGCCATATTTTAGATTCCACATATGAGTGATATCATGTGGTATTTGTTTTTCTGTTTCTGACTTACTTCACTTCATATGAGAAGCTCTAGTTCCATCCAGGCTGCTGCAACTGGCATTATTTCGTTCTTTTTTATGGCTGAGTAGTATTCTACAGTGTATATGCACCACATCTGGCTATCATTAATAAATCTACAAATAACAAATTCTAGGGAGGGTGTGGAGAAAAGGGAACCCTCTACACTATTGGTAGGAATGTAAATTGGTAAAACCACTGTGGAAAACAGCATGGAGATTCCTTGGAAAACTAAATATAGAACTACCATATGATCCAGAAATCCCACCCCTGGGCATATATCTGGAAAAACTTTCATTCAAAAAGATACATGCACCTCTATGTTCATTGCAGCACTATTCACAATAGCCAAGACATGGAAACAACCTAAATGTCCAGCAGCAGATGCATGGATTTAGAATGACCTCATCTTAACTTGATTAAATCTTTAAAGACCTGGAGTTCCCATCGTGGCTTAGTGGTTAATGAACCCAATTAGCATGCATGAGGACACAGGTTCAATCCCTGGCCTTGCTCAGTGGGTTAAGGATCCAGCATTGCCATGAGCTGTGGTGTAGGTCACAGACATGGCTCGGATCCTGTGTTGCTGTGGCTGTGGTGTAGGCCAGCAGCTACAGTTCTGATTCAACCCCTAGCCTGGGAACCTCCATATGCCACAGGTGCGGCCCTAAAAAGACAAAAGACAAAAATAAATAAATAGATAAAAATTTAAAAAAGAAGTAGTGAGACCAGTCCAGGGACACCCCCCCCACACACACACACACAATTAGCCAGTCACACATCCCTAGCCCTGCAGGAGACCTGATGTCTGTTCCGGAGTTAGGGAGTTAGGACATAAGTGAAGCGGGAAGGTTGCAGAATGGCACCATCAGAAGGGCCATGAAAACCAAAGCAGAGTCTGCCTGGCAAAGAGCTCCCTGGACCCTTCCCCACCCAGCTCTGGACACCGGTGGTTGGCTCCCACACAGGGAGAAGCCTTCTCCAGTAAACCAAATGACCCTGCAGAAAAGACAGACAAACACTGGATTTGTAACTCCTAATCAAAACAGCCCCCTGGCCACCTTATCAAGACATGCTGGGCCACAAGCCCGCCTGTGCACTTCCAATCAGAAACATCCAAGATTAGGGAGTTCCCACTATGGCACAGTGGGTTAAGGATCTGGTGTTATCTCTGGGGTGACTCGGATTCAATCCCCCAGCCTGGCGTGGTGGGTTAAGGATCTGGCGTTGCTGTAGCTGTGGCCTAGGTTGCAGCCGAGGTTTGGATTGAATACCTGACCCTGGAAAATGCAGCCATAAAAAAATAAAAAAGGAAAAGAAACATCCAAGATTAATCAAGGAATTGAGAAAAGACTCAAACATTAAAAGAAAATAAGGTGATGAAAAGAATTCATAAAGAAATGAGTGGAAATGAATCTGACTAGCATCCATGAGGACATAAGTTCAATCCCTGGCCTTGCTCAATGGGTTAATCCAGAGTTGCTGTGGTTGTAGGCCAGCGACTACAGCTCTGATTCAACCCCTAGCCTAGGAACCTCCATATGCCACAGGTGCGGTCCTAAAACGACAAAAAAGAAAGAAAGAAATGAGGTAACTGGAGTTCCCTGGTAGCGCAGCAGTTAAGGACCCTACATTAGCTCCATGAGGATGCTGGTTTGATCCCTGGCCTCAGTGGTTAAGGATCCGGTGTTGCCACAAGCTGAGGCATAAGTTGCAGGTGCTGCTCAGATCCAGTGTTGCTAGTGGCTGTGGCGTAGGTTGGCAGCTGCAGCTCCAATTTGACCCTTAGCCTGGGAACTTCCATGTGCCACAGGTGTAGTGGTGAAAAAAAAAACCTAAAACAAAAAAAGAGGGAGTTGTAGAAAGCAGAACACTTGAAATTATAATTCGTAGCCTCAGAAAGACAATAGAAGATATTATATGCATGAAATGAAAACAGAATAGATTATTATTATTTTTATTTTTGTCTTTTTGTCTTTTCTAGGGCCACACCCGTGGCACATGGAGGTTTCCAGGCTAGGGGTCTAATGGGAGCTGTAGCTGCCAAGCCTACGCAGAGCCACAGCAACGCTGAATCTGAGCTGCATCTGCGACCTACACCACAGCTCAGGGCAACGCCGGATCCTTAACCCACTGAGCAAGGCCAGGGTTCAAACCCACAACCTCATGGTTCTTAGTCGGATTCGTTAACCACTGCTCCACGATGGGAGCTCTGGAGAACAGACTATTTTTTAAAAAATAAAAAAGGAAGTTCCGGCCATGGTGCAATGGAAACAAATCTGACTAGGAACCATGAGATTGCAGGTTCGATCCCTGGCCTTGCTCAGTGGGTTAAGGATCTTGCATTGCTGTGGCTGTGTTGTAGGCCGGCAGCTGTAACTCTGATTGGACCCCTAGCCTGGGAACCTCCATATGCCACGGGTATGGCCCTAAAGAGCAAAAAAATAAAAATAAAGAAATAAAAAAGAACAGAAAACAAATTTAAAATGGTAGCCAAAATGTAAAAGTTGGTAGTAAGGTTGATGATGAAGTCAATGAAGTCCTGAAAGTAGAACAAAAAGATGAAGTAAGGGATAATAATAGAATAAATCAGAAAATTAAAGGATTAGTTCAGAGGATCAAGCTGACTATTAGGGAGTTCCCGTCGTGGCGCAGTTGTTATCGAATCTGATTAGTATCCATGAGGCTGAGGGTTCGATCCCTGGCCTCAGTGGGTTAAGAATCCAGCATTGCCGTGAGCTGTGGTGTAGGTGGCAGATGCAGCTCGGATCCTGCATTGCTGTGGCTGTGGTGTAGGCCAGCAGCTACAGCTCCGATTCAACCCCTAGCCTGAGAACCTCCATATGCTTCGGGTGCGGCCCTAGGAAGCAAAAAACAAACAAACAAACAAAAACACCCGACTATTAGGAGAAATATAATGAAAGAACTAAAAGGAAAAGGAGGAGTGTCCTGGTGGCCTAAAGGATCTGTCGCTGTTACTACTGTGGCACAGGTTTGATTCCTGGTCTGGGAACTTCCACACGCTACTGTGCAACCAAAAAGAAAAAAGAAAAAGAAAAAGGAGGAGGAAATTGGAGCCGACTGTATTTTCTAAAGGTGACTGCACTGTGATATCTCCTATCCTACATACTTTTCTAGAACCTTGCCATGCACCCATCAAGGGGTGATGTCTAACTCTCTTACCCTTGAATCTTGAAAGGTTTTTGTGACTATATTTAATAATATAGTGTGGTGAAGGGCAGACTAATAATATAGTAGGGTGAATTCTAGAAGAAATTCTGGAGAGTTGCCCTGGAGCCCTGAGCCACCATGTAAGCCATCTGACTGCCCCAAGGCCACCATGCCACAAGGAAACCCAAGCTAGGACATGTGGAAAGACCACACAGATGCCCTGAGAAGAGAGCAAGATGGCAAATAAGGCTCCAGGTGATCCAGTTCCCACTGTTGTGGCTCCAGCCACCATCTAACTACAATCTAATGAGCAAGAAGAGCCCAGCTGAGCTTTTCTCTGATCCATCTGAGGTTATAAAATGATTGTCGCAGCTTTAGGTCATTGAGTTTTGGGGATGATTTGTTTCATGGCAATAGCTGACCAGAACATTGCCTAAGAGATAAAGCTTTTTCCAGATTGAAAGACCTGAGTTGCCAGATTTAAAAAGACCCAACAAGGGAGTTCCCTGGTGGTTCAGCAGGTTAGGGATCTGGCTTTGTCATTGCTGTGGCAAGCGTTCAGTCTCTGGCTCAAGAACTTCCATTTGCCAGGAGCATGGCCCCCCCCCCAATTTTTTTTAATAAAAAAATAGACTCATCAAAGGCCTGTAAATTTTTTTTTTAGCTGCACATGTGGCATATGGAAGTTTCTGGGCTAGGGGTCTAATCAGAGCTACAGCTGCCAGCCTATACCACAGCCACAGCCACTCAGGATCTGAGCCATGTCTGCGATCTATGCCACAATTTCCAGATCCTTAACCCACTGAATGAGGCGGGGAATCGAACCTGCATCCTCATGGATTCTAGTCAGATTCTTAACCTGCTGAGCCACAACGGGAGCTCCTCAGGCCTGGCATGATTAATGGAGCCACTCTAGGGCACAATATGTGAAATTTCAGAACAAAAAGACAAAGTAAAAAAATGTTTTTAAATTGGAGTGAGGGTTCCCTATAGCAGAGAAATGACTCAGGAGAACAAATGTGGGTTTGGCACTGAAGTGCTCAAAAGTGACAACAAAAGTGACAAATCAATGCACCAATTTCTTTGCTTGAGGTAGGATGTTTTCTGGCAACAACAACCCCCCAAGTTAACATAACCAAAGTTTATCTTTTGCTCATATAATAGCCCCGGATGGATGTTCAGGGAATAGGCAGGCTCTCTTCCATGGGACCCAGGCTCCTTCGACGCTGTGGCTCAGCCTACCACAGGCTCCTCCCCAGACTTGTGGGTGCCCTAGTCCCCTTTGGCTAACTGGTGAAGGCTGTGGACCCCTTCGCAGAATATCTTTAAATCTATAAAACTCATAGTAGTAAAGAGTAAACCAATTACATGGACCTATAGCTCTGAAAATATAAGATGGCAATCTGTGATGGAGTGATTAGTACATGTGTTCTTCTATTTATTCAGTGGCTAAAGAAACAAAACAATACAGTGAAAGTATAGGTGATTTAAAGTTGCCTTTTTTTTTTAAACTTTTTAGGGCTGCATCTGCGGCATATGGAGGTTCCCAGGCGAAGGGTCGAATCAGAGCTGCAGCTGCCAGCCTACGCCAAAGCCACAGCAACTCGGAATCTGAGCCATGTCTGTGACCTACACCACATCTCACAGGAACACCGGATCCTTAACCCACTGAGCCAGGCCAGGGATCGAACCCACAACCTCGTGGTTCGTAACCTGCTAAGCCACAAAGGGAACTCCAAGTTGATTTCATTTTTTAAAGACATATCTGTGGGAAGGCAGACAACATTTGTGGTCTGCATACCTCCCAATATTGAGGAAAGTTAGAAATTCTTATTTAAATCATCCAGTTTTCAAACATTAAAAAAAGCACAATGAAAACTACTCACCTACCTTCACATATAAACTGACCAACAATTGCAGACAGGGGCCACTGGAAAGCAGCCCAGATCTCTGTTTCACCAGTGAACACGTGTGACTTTGCCATTGGGTGGCTGCATGCCGCCTCTGCTCAGTGCTGGCCAGTTGTGTTACACGGCTGTCTGTCAGCCGGAGGGCTGCAATTATGTGCAATCTAGTGGCAGGTCTAATAAGTGCCATAATTTCCAAGTAGTGATGAATGTAATGATATTTTGAGACATCTGCAACAGCTGGAATGTGATATGAAAATATCTGTGATTTCTACTGGTGACAAAATCACAGGTACTGATGTAGCTTATCATCTAGCTTTGTCATAGAAAGAAATGATAAATTTTCAGTTCAAGGTTAGGGAAAATAGAGAGAGACTTTTCCCGTCCTGACTTTTGGATCCATGGATCCCCCTGACCTTTGGAACCATGGACTCTCCCGGACCTTTGGATCCTGGACCCCCCTGACCTTTGCATCCATGGAACCTCCTGATCTTTGGGTCCATGACCCTCCTGACCTTTGGGACCATGGGCCCCCCTGACCTTTGAGTCCATGGAACCTCCTGACCTTTGGGTCCATGGACCCCAGGTTAGGATAGTGGCTCTGGAACCCTCTTGCCCTATCTACAGTGAGTCAGTAGACAGGGAAACCCATGGGAGGCTGCACTGGAGAATCTACAGGGGTCAAGCCTGAAATTGGCATATGTCATTTTCATTCACGTTCCACTAGAGAGATTGTAGCCACGTGGCTACACCTCCCAACAGGGAGACTGGGGGATATAACCCCTTCTGTGTGCCCAGGAAGAAGAGAGAACAGATTTGGGGGCCCAGCTAGCAGTCTCTCCTAAAGTCAGCGGCATGGGTGGCCTTCTGGGCCACTCAGAACACACTTGGTTCCTTTCCCAGGGAGTCAAAGCAAAGCCCCCTCCAGCCTCTGCTTTCTGCTTATGGCCAGGGGCTCTGGGTGATGTGCAGTCTTTTCTAACAAGTTGGCATTTCTCTTGGTCCAAAGACTTAGGAACTGGGCCCCACCCCCCAACCCTATGCACACCCCCAATATGTAGGATAACTGCGGATACGATTCAGCAACACACAGTCTCTGGTCCCTAATAATGGGGGAACCTGCTGGGACTCCCAGCCTCGACAGTGGAGGTGATGACTTCGTATGAGCCTGTACCTTCTCTCTTGGAGGCACTGCCCATTGTTTTCGTAGCCCTGATCTGTCTGCCTTCTGGGACATTTTCCATTATCTTCCATACCTCAAGTGGGTATTGAGAGGATTCCCTTTTTCGGGGTCCCGCTGCTTTCCCAGTCCAGTTGTTGCTCATGGAAGCTTGGGAGTCCAAGTGTTGCTTTAAAGATTGTTTTAAGGCCATGTTTGTGGTTTCCTTGGGAATTTAATTTCTTCCTTCAAATAGATTTCTGATCTACTTGCTTCCCATTGGTTACATGCACCAGCAACCACATCCAAAGTTTCCTACACATGGTTCTTAAATCTATTTGATTGTTTTTTTCTGCTTCTTTGTCCTTATGCCAATTTCTAGCTGTCAAATTAATATCATCTACTGTAAAGCCATCTGTAGGAAGAGGCTTATAAGAGAGACGATATCCTTAACTGTATCCTGCTGCAGGGATGAGTCCCTTTGTTTAACTGAGATGACTTCATGGTCTTAGCGACTCAAAGACTTATTTAGTCTTAGCAATTCCTTTGTGAGGTCCAGAAACGGTTTCTTCAACCTTTAATCTCTTCTTGCTTTCCTGAGCTCATCTTTTCCTGATGTGAAGTAACTGACAGCAAAGCCTGCCTTTTTCTAACTACTGTTATGTACAGTCTCTGTAGGCTATTAAATTATCTCTGGGATCAGTTTTATCAAATGCTTTTGTCCCAGCATAACAGGTATCTCCCACTTTCCATCCTGTTATATTTGTTTCTCTACCATATAACCCTAGACAATGCCACTATTTTCATTTTTAGGGTGGCCTAGAATCAATTTCTGTACTAATTAGAGTAGGTTAGACTACAAAAACAAATAGATCCTGAAATTTCACTGGCTTAATAGGGATTTATTTTTAACACAATAGATGTTTATTTTTAGCTTGCATCACAAACCTGTGTGGGTTGTGCTGGGCAGCACCGTTCTCTAAGTGGTCATTCGGGAAATGATATTCTTTTCATCCCATGGTTTTGCAGACCTAGAATTTCATTTTCATCTCCTCCATCCATCTTGCCAGAAGGGGGAAAAGCACGAAGGGGCATATGCATAGAGGGTTTGAAGGAGCCAGGTCTGGAATTTTAATTTCCATGAAAGGGAACTTAACCTCACGATTAAAGTTCATTGCAAAGGAGGCTGGAAAATGCATTCTATGTGCCCAAGATTTTGGTGGATAGCTAGTAGTCTATGCCATGATTATTTGCAACCGAGGCTTCTATAGCCCACCGATTTTTTTTTGGGAGGGGGGTCTTTTTGTATTTTTAGAGCCGCACCCGAGGCATATGGAAGTTCCCAGGCTAGGGGTTGAGTTGGAGCTGCAGCTGCAGGCCTACACCACAGCCACAGCAACATGGGATCCAAGCCGCATCAGAGAACTACACCACAGCTCAGGGTCCTTAACCCACTGAGCAAGGCCAGGGATCAAACCCGAGTCCTCATGGATGCTAGTTGGGTTCGTTAACCACTGAGCCATGACAGGAAGTCCTATACCCCACCAATTTAAACCAGTCATGTACATGGATGGCAAAAAGATGTTTTTAGACACTCAAAATCTCAAAAATACATCTTCCAAAGACCTTGTCTCAGAAAGCTACTGGAGGATGTGTTCCACCAAATAGAGAAATTAAACCAAAAAAGAATAAGCAACCCAGAAAACAGAGAACAATTGTATCGATCTAGAAAAACTTCCGTCTCTATTAGAGCAGATGTTTGGGGGGCTCCAGGAGATCGCCAAGAAAAAAGAAGAACGGAGCTGATATGCTACAGTGTGACAGAGTAGGAACATGTAATGAGGGAAATTTTATACAAAATTGTTGAAAATTGAGATGTAATTAGTAGGATTTGGAGAAGGTTTTTTTTTTTTTTTTGGCTTTTGGCTTTTTAGGGCCACACCAGCAGCATATGAAGGTTCCCAGGCTAGGGGTCTAATTGGAGCTGTAGCTGCTGGCCTGCACCACAGCCACAGCAATGCCAGATCCAAGCCGCATCTGTGACCTACACCACAGCTCACGGCAATGCTGGATCCTTAACCCACTGAGCGAGGCCAGGGATCGAACCTGCAACCTCATGATTCCTAGTTGGATTCGCTTCCACTATGCCAGGACGGGAACTCCTGGAGAAGGAGTGTAAGTGAGCTAAACTCATGTGTTAGTCAGGATGGATGAAATTATTCTGTAGCAACAACCCCCAAATCTAAAGGGCATAACCGGAAGTTCCTGTTGTGGCTCAGCAGTAATGAGCCCAACTGGTATCGATGGGATTATGGGTTGGATCCCTGGCTTCACTCAGCAGGTCAAGGATCCAACATTGCCGTGAGCTGCAATGTAGGTCACAGATGAGGCTTGGATCCTGTGTTGCTATGGCTGTGGTGTAGGCTGGCAGCTGCAGCTCCAATTCAACCCCTAGCCTGGGAACTTCCATATGCCTTGGGTGCGGCCCTAATAAGCTAAAAGGGGTGGGGAGCAGATAGCATAATAGAGGTTTGTCTTCCTCACACGCTTCTCCTCACATGGGTTGTCAAGGGGTCATACGGGGAATTAGTCAGTGGCTCTAGCAATGAGTAGCTACTGGAACACATGGCACCCTGTCTCATGGCAGGGCAGAGACACGAGGGAAGCAGCTTAGAGTTCCTCCTGTCTCAGAAATGATACCCAGCACTTCCTCTTACAGCCTCATTGGCCAGAAACAGTCACATGTCCCTCTCTAACCGGAAGGAGACTCAGATGGGGTCTTCCTCCGGCTCTGAAGGGAAGGAGGACTGGTGACATTCACCCGCGGACATTCACAAAACAATCTAAAATGAATGAGTCAAGAGACAGCCTCATAGGCATACTGCTTTTAAATATGGAAGCAAATACCAGAACATGTGGCAAATCAAAAAGAAAATGTAAAAAAAAAAATATGGGCATGGTGCATAACCATGTAACCAGCCCAGGGAGGGAAGCAGAGCGGGGGCACAGGAGGCTGCTGGGCTGTGGGGTGAGCTTTTTAGCATTGTTTCATTTGTTTAACCAGCTGCATGTATTTGCTTTGATTCAACTATATATAATTTCTTGTTTGAAGTTGCTTGAACAATAAAGAGGGGAGCCGGGGAGCCTGTCACAAATGTACCCTGGGGAATCCTCTCTGGAATCACAACTGAGGTCAGTATTAAACAAGTGGTCAGCAGTTTGCAGAATCTGCATCCTCCCCAGTTGCTCCAAGGCGCCTGACGTGCCTTGGTGGAAGACCTTCTCCCGGGAAACAAATTTGCTTCCAGAACCCAAGTGTTGTCGCATAGCTCTTAGCCCTTCTCAGCCTGAAGCTCCCTCTTACCAAAGTTTACCTTCCACTCCTCGACCCAAAGAGTCCTCTCCTTGTGAAGATGAGTGCAAAATACAAGTGGAAAGCTCTCATTCTCAATCTTATTAACAAAACCTCATCGGTCCAAGGCTCTTCAGCTCGCCCTGACGCTTTCTTCTTAACTTGCTTTTTGAAAACTTTAAGTTAGGGATCCAACCCATGAAAAGTTTCTATTTCCCCCCTTTTGTCCTTGTCCCATGCTCTTCTCACCACCTTTATCGGTGTTCTGTTCACACTAGACCCTCCCTGGGGACTCCCCAAGCCTGTCCTTTGGATGGCTCCTCTTTTGCTCCACACAACGGCCAGAGAGAAAGCCAATGGAGTGCATTTGATCATGGCATCCTTCATAACTCCCCTTTGTCTTTGCAAAATATTCTGGCCCTTTCCAATCGGTCCCCACCCCCCTTTCTACTCTCACCCATCCCTGCCCCCACGTTCAGGTGCTCCAGCCACACCCCTTCTACCTGCTGATCCCAGGAATCTTGGGTCCTGCCAAGCATCCTTCCTGGAATGCCCTTCCCCTGCTGGGTGTGTCTCCCCCAGTTTCCTGGCGGTGATGGAGGAAGGAAAAAGGATTCATTAGAATGGCTCATAAGGGAGTTCCCTGGTGGTTCTGTGGGTTAAGGATCTGGCATTGTCACTGCTGTGGCTTGGGTCAGTGCTGTGGTGTTCATTCCATTCCTGGTCCCAGAACTTCCACTTGCAGAAGGCACAGCCCCCACCCCGAAAGAATGAGTGGTGTGAGTTCAACACCCACTTAGTAATTCTAACATTGGAAAGTCACTCAACTTCTCAGATACTAGGTTTTCTCTGGATTATCTTTAACATCTCCTTCAGATCGAATTCTAGCCACCTCCCCTCCCTTGCCATGAAAATTTAACTGAATTGCAATTTCGTTTTTGTTTGTTTGTTTGTTTTTTTCCCGCCAAACCCTCAGCATGTGGAAGTTCCCAGGCCAGGGATGGAACCTGCACCACAGCAGTGATCCAAGCCGCTGCAGTGACAATGCCAGATCCTTAACCTGCTGCACCACAAGAGAAGACCATGCTTTAGTTTTTAAAAGCACAAACTCTGGAACTAGAGACAAGTCCCAGCTCTACCACTTACTTGTGCAAACTTGAGCAAGTCCCTAAACCTCTGTGCTTTATTTTCTCACTGTTTAGTGGGAGAGAGTAATAGTAACAGTCTCATAGGGTTGTTGTGCCAATTAAATGATACATGTGTTACACATATTCATAAGTTCTGACACAGGTGAAGCGCTCTGTAACAGCTCTAATAAGCTCTCAATTATTATTAGCTGTCTCCTGCACCAAACAGAGCGATTGGAGGAATACGGCCATACCCCCTTTCTAAATCCCCAACACCGAGGATTTTGCCCAGCATGTGTAAAAATCTCAATAACTTTTTTTCCCCAGTGAAAGAGAGAGAGCATTGGGATAAACCATCATCGCATCATTTGAGTTAGGTTTTCAGGGCTTTGCCTAATCTCCTCAAACTGTCTTCCCTTTCAGAAAATCTATGAATTAAAGAGACTTTTTTTTTTTTTTTTTAAATCCCTAGGGAGTTCCCATTGTGGTGCATCAGAAATGAATCTGACTAGTATCCATGAGGATGCAGGTTCAATTCCTGGCCTCCCTCAGTGGGCTGGGGATCCAGTATTGCCCTGAGCTGTGGTGTAGGTGGAAGATGCGACTGGGGTCCTGAGTGGCTACGGCGTAGCCCTAGCCTGGGAATTTCCATATGCCACGGGTGCGGTGCTAAAAAGGAAAATCCCTGGAGGGCTAGGAGTGGTTGAACTTTTAGGTCACCCAGGAGCTTCCAGGAGGCCACCCTCTTTAGGGAGACCCAGGCGGCCCTGGCCCTACCTGAAGTGTACAAAAGGCAGGTGGCTTCTTCACCCTGGGCAGGGTATTGCCCAGTGATGGAGGGCGGGGGGAAGGAGGCAGTGGGGAGGAGAGTCCCTGAACTCTCCCTGGAAGCCTCGAAAGCATCCCCTAGGCAGAGGCAGTAAAAGCTGCAGCTGCAAAAAGGCTGCACCGGTCCAGGTGTGAACCAAAGAGAATGAGTGACAAAGCAAAAGAGCTGAGCTGAGGACTGGATCAGAGAGGACCCAGGAAGGCAGGAGGAGGGGGCAGGTCTCAGGAAAGGCTGGGGAGGTAGTAATCCAAACTGAACCGAATACCTCTGCCCATTGTCTCTATTGCAGGTTATTTAATGAAGAGCTGCCAAAGTGACTGCAATTTCACTGCTCGAGTACCGTGCCTTGCAGTTCTGCATCTTAACCTCATTGCTGAGGCTCCCGAGGCCCCCTCCCCACCCGCCTCCCCAGCCCAATGTCCCCCTGCAGCCACTGGGGCGGAGCGTCTCATTTTGCTAGAATGTCATCCATTTATCAAAGGACAGGATGAGCCCCCCTCCCCCATGTTCAGAAGGCAGCGCCTTCCTCTTTCTAATTTCAACTTGGCAACAGCTTAGGTTATTAACCTACTGAAACATCCTCCAGGGTCTCCCTCTCACACCACACTGCTCCCCCCATGTTTTCCCAGCACTCTCTCTCTGATTCTCTTTTTTTCCAGGGCTCTGAAACTTAGACTTTTTCTATCTTCAGCTCTGGGGCTTCAGTGTATGTGGCTAAAAGGCACCATCTCCCCACACCTATCTGATGCTAGACGGGGCACAGGGTGCTAATGGTGAGCGGAGGGTCAGAGAGGATGCTCCCAGGGACAAAGGGAAAGACTGGGTGCCACCTTGGATGAGACACCTTGGGGAGCCAAGAGGGAAGTGTTGAACTAGGGCGTTGAACTAGGAGTCAGGAGGTAATTCTGACACTCAACCCTTGACCTTGGGCAAGTCAACACCTCCTCTCTGGGCCTTGGTCTCCCTGTATCTGAGCTCAGAGGCATGAATAAGAACCAGGGGTTCAAGTGTGCAGGAAACTCCAAGGGTCAGGTAGACTACTCCAGTGAAGGAATCAGCTATCTAAGGTCATAAGGAGAGGGAGGGAAACTAGGGGGTGGGGGTGGGGTGTGGGGGGGCATGTCCAAACTAAAGGCATTCACATTTTAGAAATCAGGATTTCAGGGAGTTCCCGTCATGGCTCAGCAGAAACGAATCTGACCAGCATCCATGAGGATGTAGGTTCGATCCCTGGCCTCGCTCAGTGGATTAAGGATCCAGCATTGCCATGAGCCGTGGTGCAGGTCACAGATGCGGCTTGGATCTGGAGTGGCTGTGGTGTAGGCCAGCAGCTATGGCTCCTACTGGACCCCTAGCCTGGGAACCTTCATATACTGGTGGGTGCAGCCCTAAATAGACAAATAGAAAAAAGAAAAAAGAAATCATGATTTCACCAACCTAAATAGATCCACTAGACAAATTAGGCCCAAGAATCACCAGTTTCTAGCCTCCGAAAAGTCCTCCAAGGTCCCTTTGCACTGTAACAGTCTACCCTATAATCGTCCCCATGAAGAGGGCCCGTCTTAAACGTGTGCTAAGTGGATATAGTGTGAATTCAGAAAATTGGCATTCCCATTGTGGTGCATTGGGTTTTGAATCTGACTGTAGCAGCTTGGGTGGCTGCAGAGGCGTGGGTTCAATCCTGGGCCCGGCGCAGTGGGTTAAAGAATCAGCATTGTTGCAGCTATGGCTCAATTCAGTCCCTGGCCTGGGAATTTCCATATGCTTTTCCCTCTAAGTCTCCAGGTCTCCATGAATGCCATCAACCATGCATCCCGGGCTACGGCAGAGTGAGCCACTTCAGGCTCCAAGCTCACCAGGAACTTCCACTTGAACTATTTCACCAGTGAAAGGCAGTAAAGAAAACAGGGAAGGGCATGGTTCTGAATTTTTTCAGGGCATTGCCATTGCGTCAAGGACCTGCTTATCTGTCTTTGCACATTTCTGGTTATTTACCTCTGAGTAACACGCCACACTACACTGAGCGATTGACAACAACAATCATTGACTTTGCTCATGAACCTGAGTTTACATGAGACCCAACAAGGACAACCCCCCTCTGCTTCACAGTACCTGGGGTCCCAGCCTTGGTGATTCACGTGGCCAGAGGCTGGACACCTGCGGGCTGGCCAGCAGCGGTGTACAGAAGCCGGCTTGTGCCAGCCATTTGTAAATACTCAGAAACTGGCAAGCCAGCTCGTAAACCATCATAGCTTGAAACCAGCCCTGATGGGTCTAGTTACACTCCCGAAGCAACAAACACTCTAAACCAGGACACCTTTTTTTAAGAGAGGAGGTTTACCACCCCTGTGAGACGAGGATCCATCTCTCTCCCTGCCACATGGCTAGCTTGGGCTTCCTCACAGCATGAAAGTCTCAAGACAGGTAGGCTTCTTACAGGATGGCTGGCTTTCCCCAGAGCAAATGTTCCCAAATGTTCCCAAAGATCTAATCAAGCTATACCACTTCTTTTTTTTTTTTTTTTGTCTTTTTGCCATTTCTTTGGGCCGCTCCTGTGGCATATGGAGGTTCCCAGGCTAGGGGTTGAATCGGAGCTGTAGCCACTGGCCTATGCCAGAGCCACAGCAACTCGGGATCCGAGCCGAGTCTGCAACTTACACCACAGCCAGTGGCAACGCCGGATCGTTAACCCACTGAGCAAGGGCAGGGACCGAACCTGCAACCTCATGGTTCCTAGTCGGGTTCGTTAACCACTGCGCCACGATGGGAACTCCAAGCTACGCCACTTCTCGTTACCTAGCTTCAGAAGTCCCAGAGTGTCACTTCTCTTACATTCTATTGGTTATGCAAATCACTAAGACCAACCCCGATTTGAGGAAGGAGACAGACTCCACCTTTCAATGGAAAGGTTTCAAAGAGCATGTGGCCATAGCATCATGCAGGAGACTCTGGTATAGCAGATGTCAGAAGTTTCAAGCCCACCCCCTACCTCTACTTCTTCCTACGTGTGTGCTTTTAGCAAGGCACTTAATGTACTTGAATCTCCTTTTCTTTGTGTATTAAACAACAACAAAGAAATAGGAAAGAAATAGGAAAAGAAGGGAAGGAGGGAAGGAGAGAGGATAAAAGGAAGGGGGGGGGGGAGAAAAAGGGAGTGGCAATAACCTTGATCCTGCCTGCTTCTCAGAGTTATCCCTGGAGCAAGGAAGATCATTTAAGATACCTACCCCTAATTTTAGTGCCATCTGGATTCAAAGATTTGTTGCAATTATTTTTTCATGTATGTGCTTTCTCTGGGGTAACCACATAATTCCTAGTTCAAAGCAGGATGCTTTGCAGAGTGAAAGGGGTGCTCTTAATAATTACAAAACAGGTGCTACCTGCTCTCATGGTCACCTCACTATAGTAAATAGGCCAGTTTTCAGAGAGGAAACTGAGAGATGTGAACTGGGTCGATTCTTGGGGGGAAAATAAGGAAGCGTTCCAAGAAGAAGTTAGGGAGTCAGAGGTCTAGGAAAATCTCTAATGGAGTAAGGAAGACGATAAATAGTACAGGAAAGGGAAAAAAGCTCCCTTCCTCTAGTTCAAGTCAATTCTTCATTCTCAGTGTCAAGTAGTCTATTCAGATTCCCCACTTGACTCCCAGCTGGTGTCCATGCCCCCAGTCTCGCATCTGTCCAGTGCTTTCTCCACTGTGTTCCCCTTTCCCAGAATCTTACCAAGAACACACAATTCCTTAGAGTTCCCATTGTGGCTCAGTGGGTTAAGAACCGGACTAGTATCCATGAGGATGTGGGTTCAATCCTTGGCTTCACTCAGCAGGTTAAGGATCCAGTGTTGCTGCACTCTGCAGCATAGGTCACAGATGGGGCTCAGATCTGGTGCTGCTGTGGCTGTGGTCGGCAGCTACAGCTCTGATTTGACCCCTAGCCTGGGAACTTCCATATACCTCAGGTTGGGCCCTAAGACAGACAAACAAACAAACAAAAAAGTAGTTTCTTGCATCACTCCAGGCATAAAGGCTTGGATGGCTGCTCATCCCCTACAGAAGATACCTTCAACTCCAAGCTCCATACCAGCTCATGGTGGTCCTCCTCCTGCCTGACTCCCCAGCCTCCTCTTCCATGTGCTCTGACCTCACACTTTATGTACATTCTAGAAATTCCAGAAAATGTTTATCTCCTGGCATGCAGTACTGGCATTTATATTGTGATGACTCTCTGTGCCATCCTTTCAGCTTGGAATGTTCTTTCCTACTTCCTTTGCCTCTGCAGCCACCCAGGGGTCATCTCCTCAAAGAGACCTTTCAAGATACCCAAGGACAGGAGCTCCCATCGTGGCTCAGCGGTAATGAACCTGGCTAGTATCCATGAGGATGCAGGTTCGATCCCTGGCCTCACTCAGGGATCAGAATCCAGTGTTAAGAATCCAGTGTTGCCATAAGCTGTGGTTTAGGTCAGAGACAAGGCTTGGATCCTGCATTGCCATGGCTGTTGTGTAGGCTGGTGGCTATAACTCTGATTCAACCCCAAGCCTGGGAACTTCCATATGCCATGGGTGCGGCCCTAAAAAGACAAAAAAAAAAAAAAAAGATGCCCACAGGACAGGGACAGTGGTCATCAAGCATCCTAGGAAAACACCCTTGGCCTTGGGTTACTGGAAGGGTTCAGGGCACAAACGTGGAGCCCAGACTGCTTGGGTTCAAATCCCAGCTGGTCTTGCGCAAGCTATCTAATCAACCTGTGCCTCCACGTCCCCCTGTGTAAAATGGATTTAATGAGACTCAACTCTTGAGATGAGGGAATATGTTACTATAATACATATACTACTTAACACAGTGCCAGGCATGCAGAAGGTACTCAATAAATAGCAGGTTATCCTCTTCTGAAGGGGCACCCAAGGGCAAAAGACAGGGTCTAATTCACATCCTTATTCCAGAAGCATCCTGGTAAGCGTTGGTTGGAATGAATGGAATTGGGGAGTTTTGGAGAACTTCAGGGAGATTCTCTGCTGGGGAAGAGACTAGAAGTCAGAGGGTGGCCAGAAGACTAGGAAAACAAGGCTAGAGATAAAAGAAAAATTGTAGGGTAGAGTAATATAATAAGGAGACTGTGAAACTTCAGTCTTAACAGGGAATGCGGTGCCTTTGCCATGAAGACAATGGTCTAACCCTTTGCCCAGAGCCATGCTCCTCCTCCGGCAAAATCCCTAGGGTAACTCAGCTCCAGCCCTGGCTCTGCCCGCCCTTGTCAGCTCTCCATCTGTTTGTCCTTCTCCCGGCCTGTTCCTTGGGCGGCTCCCTCCTGAGATGGGAGGCAGCCTCTGACACCCAACCTCCAGAACCACACGTGTCCAACCACACGAGGAGACACACAAAATTTCTAAAGAACCTGATATTAGTTTTCCTGGTCCAAGTCAGGGAGTTGGAGGTGTTCCCTCAAATTTCAGCTTTCCTTTCTCCAGCCTCCCCTTTCTAAATACACCCAAACGAAGATTTTTATGAGCAAACCAAGTTAGACATAAAGCATTTTTACATTCCCAAACTGACAAAGTGATTTAACTTTGTAAAGGGCACTTAAAGTCAAAGTATTACATATGCTTCAAAATGTCCTCAAATTTCCACTTAAAAAAAAAAAAAAAAAAGGATTCTGAACAGCTCAGGAATTCCCAGACATTTTCTTGCTCTGGACTGACCCTTGAGTAGCAAGTGGGGTCCATGCAGCCGCCTGTCCCATGAAGAGCATTTGAGAGGAGAAGACTAGAGTGTCGTTCTGTCCTTTGTGTCCAGATGCCAGCAGCCACGCCACCCTTCCCCGCCTCCCATCCCGCGCTGACCTTCACAAGGAGAAGAGGGCATAAACAGCTGGCGCTGCCTCTGCAGGCAAGCTCCCAGGGGCTCCAGCTCCCCCAGGCCTTCTCCATTTCAGTGACAAAAATGCCCCCTCTTTCTCCCCAGGCCACTTGGCAAATGCCTAACTGCCTTCATGAGAAAATTAAACCCTGGAGGAGTTCCCGCTGTGGCTCAGCGGGTTACAAACTTGACTAGTATCCATGAGGACACGGGTTTGATCCCTGGCCTCGCTCAGTGGATGAAGGATCCGGCGTTGCCTTGAGCTGTGGTGGGTGGAGGTCACAGATGCAACTCGGATCCCACATTGCTGTGGCTGTGGTGTAGGCTGGCAGCTACAGCTCTGATTTGACCCCTAGCCTGGGAACTTCTATATGGCATGGTTGCAGCGAAAGAAAGAAAGAAAGAAAGAGAGAGAGAGAGAGAAAGAAAGAAAGAAAGAAAGAAAGAGGAAAGGAAAGAAAAAAAGAAAAGAAATTAAACCCTGTAAAGTGCTTCATCATGTCCAAGAAGAGGAGGAAAGAAGCCACGTCACCCACCAGGATCCTATCCTTAAAAGCTTTTCAATCCAGGAGGGGGACCCAGAATGAGAGGCTGATAGCCTTGGCCTCTCACTAGATAACAAGAGATGGTCAGAACTCCACCAGCAGGAACTCAGGCTTAAAGTTCCTGAAATTCGGTTCGTGGGTGAAATGAAGACCCAGCGCTTAGAGACGGATGTGTACAGAGCAGGCACTCCCTGTGACCTTGGCATTCAAGGCAGTTTGACCTGAAGGCTCAGAGCTCTAGATGCGTTCAGTCCTGGGTTTGAATCTTGGCTCTCCCACTTACTGGCTGGGTCCTTGGGTAGATTTCCTAGCCTCTCTAAACCTCCACATCCTCTTCTGTGAAATGGGCGTAATAACAATAATGCCCACACCACAGGTTTCATTCGAAGATTTAATACAAGAGGGCTCCATAGAGAGCTTGGCCTATAGGAAGTAACCAGTAAATATTACAGTCACTATTGTTATTCCCTGGGTTTGTGTTCCCCTGGAATAAAGAGATGACCAGTTTCCAAGCCAGCACCTGCCTTAACCACCAAATAACTTACCTCCACTGTAAGGCAGGTCCAGCTCATTCCACCTGACAAAGGCCTCAAGAAACTCATGCAGGCCCTTCAGCTGGCCACCCCACCCCCACCCCCACCCGACCCCTCCAGGACCTACAGTCTCACCAATTACCTGTGTCTACGGGTCTCCTCACGCTATCCCACCAAGCTCAGAGAATGAAAATTGTGGGTGGGACCCCAAAGATCTATCTGCAACTCCCCAACTCCAAGAAAAGGGGCTCCAAAAAGGCAGAGCCGAGCTGAGATGGAAGATCCGGGCTAATCCCAGGCCCAAGGAGGGTCTAATTCGTGTTGTAAAAATCTGTCAGCTGCTAGTTAACAGTTCCTCCGGCCCTGAGCTTGGGGGGAGGGGCAGGCCGCCGATGGCAGGAGCTTTCGGGCCTGTACCTAGGGTGTTGTTTTTCTCCCTTTTCCTTGTTTTTTCGTTTTTGGAATGTGAATATAAACTTTATGGAGGGGCCTGGTCTCTGTTCACACCGGGTGCTAATAGCCCACAGCTGAAAGCAGAGGTGCAGAGAAACACGGGGGAGATAGAGCCCCCAGAAGGGGGGAGGGGAACCAGCGGGGGGGGGGTGGTGGAGGGGCCCAGGAGGCGGTGGAAGGATATTTAATATTGAATTTGCTTTTTTTTTTTTTTTTAATGTGGAAACTTTTAGACACAAACCGGCCCTGTGTTTAAGTCATTAAAACATCTTTAAGCATTTTCTGGTTTGAGTTTGCTCCGCAGCCGTCCTGGTTCCTGGAATGTATTTTATTTTTCTTTTAAGTCGGTGAAAGCAGAAGGAGGGGGGGGCGGTGTAGGGGGAAAAGTGCATTTCCAACAGATTTTTCTTTTTCTTGTTCCTGGGGTGGGAAAGCGGGTGGAGAAGGAGAGAACAGGGCGCCCAGTGTCTGCTCGTTAAGCCCCAGGAACCCCGCTTGGCCTTTTAAAGCCGATGCACTTGCCGACTCCAGATACAGATAAACACCCTGGGTCCTTGTCAGGGGCGTCGCCTGCCCTGGCGGAGGCCCGGGGGATCGCCACCGGCTGGATTTAACGCCGCTGGGCCTAGGGGGCGGGCGCGGAGCTGCGCGTGGTGTCCCATCCGGGGCACAGGAGCGCGGGTTCCTCTCCGGACGGCGGGCGGCGGGATCTCACCCGTTTCCGCTTGGCACCCAGGCGGGGCGTCTGCCTCGGCCGCCTGGGCTGGGCGCCACCGGGACGGTGACTAACGCGGCCACCGGAAGGAAGGCGCACGTGGCGGTGAGGGCCCGAGGGGATGCCCGCCGCGCCTGGCTGCCCTGACCTTAGGGTGAAGCTCTTATGCTCGAGCACCAACAACACTGGCGTCCCCAAGTCGGAGGCCTAGAATTCGGATCCCTGGGCCGCGGCGTCTGAGCCTGACTCTGACGAATCCGCGGGCAAACTGCGCTTTCAGCCCAGACCCCAGGCCTGGAGCACCGCTGGGACTTAAGCAGGGTTCCCCAGGCCACGTCTCAAAAGTAAGGCAGTGACCCTGGCACAACTCCGTCCTCATGAGGTTGCTCAGAGGACCGCAGACCAGGGTCGGAACCCTACGCAGGAGGGGCCCTATAGGGCGGCGTTGGAGTCCTTCCATCAGAGTCCCAGCCCCATGCCCAGCTCTTCGGGGGCTCCCTGTCGCCGCTGAAGCTTTTTTTTTCCGTGTAAACGGTGGAGAGGACCGAACACCTCTGCGGGAGGGAGGGATGCTCAGTTTTCCGAAAAGGATTCTTTTTCACAAGATGGGAAAATGGGATGAATGAAGGTGCGTTTGAGATTGGACTGGCAGTCCCCAGGGGGTGGTGGGAAACTCAAGGAGCATGTGGGGGAGTGTGTGTGTGTGTGTGTGTGTGTGTGTGTGTGTGTGTGTGTGTGTGTGTGTGAAATAGACAGGGGACTCTGTGGGGGGCGGGGCAGGGAGACAGACATTAGGAAAACTCTTCGTCTGGGAAAGTGCTCTTGTTAAGGTGATCCACCTTCTATCCCAGTGGCAAAGAGGCCGCTGGGCACGGATGGCCAGTCTTCCTGCTCCTGAGGGTACCTCTCCCGCCGAAGTCTTTGACTTTCAGGCAAGCCAGCCTGGTTGGCTGGCAGGGGGCTCAGAGAGGGGCTGGGGGCAAAGAGGAAGGAGATTATTAGACACCTAGGCACCTCTTCCTATGGAGCCTAGTGCTCTGTTACTTCAGAGCCCCCTGTGGGTCTCAGATGCACAGAGGGCAGTCCGCCTTGGAAACCCTGAGGGGCACTGTGGGCAGAGGGCTAGCTCTTTGCCAAAGACCTGCCAGGAGCTGGATTCATTTCTCCTTCGCCACCTTCCAGGTTGCCTGGAGGTCGGGGGAGGAAGAGGAATTTGCAGCCAGTGAGGAGAGGAGGATGCAGTCAGAACCCGTTGCCCTGGTTCTCCCAATGCTTGAAGTTTGAATCCTGGCCCAGATTTAACCAGTGGCCTTATCAGGATGTAATTAATCCCTGTTTTGGGGGATTCGGTCTAAAAACCAAAAGGCCTCTACAGGTGAGGTAGCTAAAGTTTTGCAGGTCCCTGACTGCCCCACACCGTGGCATGAATGCAGGTCCCAACCATCCTCACCCTGCCTCCCCCCCACCGTGCAGGTTGGGTTTGTGGCCTCTGCGCCTCAAGCGAGCCCCTCGGTGCATGGCTGGCACTCCCGCACTCCCAGCGCAAAGTGGCAAATATTGCTTGATACTCACCCCCCCCCCACCACCACCAAAAGAAAGGAAAGTGTCAGGGACCAGCTTCCTTTGAGGGGAGCTCGACTTCCTAAAAGAGCCTGCTGCTCTCCTCTCCCCGGGGCCAAGAGCGAGACCTCGCAGCGTAGGGCACTTGGAGTGAGGCTGAGTGCCCCCTGGGCCATGCGCCGTGGGTTCCCGGACTGTGGCGACGGGGACCTGGTGGACGCTTCCCGCGAGACCCAGGGCGCGCGGACCGCTTCGCTCCCTGGGGAGGGGAGTTCCAGGCAGCCCCCTGGCGCCCTGCGCTGCAGATTCCGGGGACCTCAGAGGCGCGAACGCTTCTGCCTCCCAGAGGCATTTCTGTGCTGCAAACGGGCGGACCCTGGCAGTAATTTGGTTCTCAAAATTGGTGCCACAGAAACAGCTGAGAGCTGGCAAGCCCGGCGCCCTCGAGGGTCAGCGTCTGTCAGTCCGCATTAAGATATGCAAAGCCGAGGCGCCCGCGCAGCCGCCGTCGCCTCTCCGCCTGGTGCGTAATTGGTGTCAACTGTTTGATTGCGGTAATTGCTACTGTCTGGGGAAGTGGCTTCCAGGCCCCAATGGGACAGAGTTTGCCGGCGGCTGGGTCTGCTGCTGCCCCCCGCCCCTCCACGCCTCCCCGACCCCTCACTCTTCTGCTTACTGTTCCCGGGGATCTGCAGGCCTGAGACTCCAGTGGCAATCCCCTCCCCGGCCTCTCTTGTCCTGAGAGGGACCGAGGGACCAGCGGCCAGCGGCGGGGAGGAGCGAAGGCCTGTCCCCCTCCCCCCACCAACCACACAAAGGGCATCACCTCTTGGAGGGAGCAGGAACAGGCAGGCTTAGGCCTGCAGGATGAACCTCAAGTAAATTCATTTCTCACCCCATAATAGTCACAGAGCAATTACCTTCCTGGCCATTACCTTGGCTGACCCTGACCATGACCTGTGAAGTTGGTATTAAGTCCTGCTTTAGAGGAAACTGAGACTGAGCTGGTCTGCGCATTATAGGATTTTTTGTTGTTGTTGTTGTTGTTTTTTCTTTTTAACAGCATTATAGGATGTTTAGCAGCATCCTTGGCCTCTATGCATTAGGTGCTGGTATCTCAACACACTTCTCTTCCCAGGTGGGACAACCACAAATGCCCCCAGAAATGGTCACACGTCCCCAAGGAGGAGGGAGGCACACCATTCCCCAGATGAGAAGCCCTGGTTCCATTTGGACCCCCACCATGTCAGGAACTAGGTGACAGACTCACCTGATTCAATTCATTCAGAGAAAAGTGTCCCCATCACCTGTCACTGTGGGAGAAAGACCCGAGAGGCCCAGGTTTGCAGGGGCTGCAGAGAAGACTAAAGAACCCTTCCTGTTCTCAGAGCTTAGCTTGGTGGTTAAATATACACGGAGTTTGCCATCACACTGCCTGGGTTTGAATCTCAACTACCATTTACTAAGTGACTATCTGTGCCTCAGTTTCCCCATCTGTACAGTGGAGGCAATAACAGTAACTACCTCATAGGCTTATGATGAGAACTTTTTTTTATGACTGCACCCACGGCATGTGAAAGTTCCTGGGCCAGCAGTGGTTAACAAATCTGACTAGGAACCATGAGGTTGCGAGTTCGATCCCTGGCCTTGCTCAGTGGGTTAAGGATCCGATGTTGCCATGAGCTGTGGTATATATAGGTCGCAGACGCGGCTCGGATCTGGCCGTGCTGTGGCTCTGGCGTAGGCCGACAGCAACAGCTCTGATTAGACTCCTAGTTTGGGAACTCTATATGCCGCAGGAGCAGCCCTAGAAAAGGCAAAAAGACAAAAAAAAAAAAAGAAAAGTTCCTGGGCCATATGTGGCAGCTGTGGCAATGCTGAATCCTTTAACCCACTGCACTGGGCTGGGGATTGAACCTGTGCCTCCATAGCTACCCAAGCCACTGCAGTCGGATTCTTAACCATTGCACCACAGCAGGAACTCCCTATAATGAAGATGTAATATCTAATATCTGAAAGTATTTAGAGCAAGCCTGGCACATGGTAAGCACTCAATAAGTGTTTATTAAATAAAATAAGAGAGAAATAAAGCCCTTCCAACTGTGTAGGGGGTGGGAGTGGGGGGAGGGATTCTCCCATGTCTGCAAGTAAGTGCAATGCAGGGCAGAATCAGAGAAGGGTTAACCAGAGGCAGGAATGATGGAGGAAGTGAGACTTGGCTTTGGAGACAGAGGTGGCCTTGGAATGGGAGGCTGAGTCTTCAGAGAGAAGGAAAAGATTTGGGCCTGGGGTGACCCAGAGCTAGGAGCTCTGCTCTAATCAGTCACCAAGACAAAGCTCTGATCAGTCACCAAGACAAAGTTTTACCTGGATGAGGAGTGGGGGCGGGGAAGCTGATACTCCTGAGGGCAGCCTGCTTTAAAGCCTCGATGGAGAGTGCCCTCCTCCAGGAAGTCTTCTCTGACCCCTGGGCTTTTTGTTGTTGTTGTTCTTTTTTTAAAAAGCTAAAGTAAAATTGATTTACAATGTTGCGTCAATTTCTACAGTACGGCAAAGCGACCCAGGCATACCTATATATACTTTCTTTTTCTCATTTTATCTTCCACCATGTTCCATTCCAAGAGACTGGATATCATTCCCTATGCTCTACAGTAGGATCTCATTGCTTATCCATTCTAAACATAATAGCCTACATGTACTAACCCCAAACTCTCAGTCCCTCCCTCTCCCTCCCTGACTCTCCTGGCCCCCACAAGTCTGTTCTTCATAGAGTCTGTTTCTGTTCTGTAGATAGGTTCATTTGCACCACATTTTCGGTTCCACATATAAGGGACATCATATGGTATTTGTCTTTCTCTTTCTGACTTACTTCACTTAGTATGAGAATCTCTAGCTGTATCTGTGTTGCTGCAAATGGCATCCTTTCATTCTTTTTACGGCTGAGTAGTATCCCATTGTGTCCATGTACTCTATCTTCTTAACCCATTCATCTGTTGATGGACATTCAGATTGTTTCCATGTCTTGGCTATTGTGAATAGGGCTGCTATGAGCATATGGGTGCATGTATCTTTTTGAATTGTAGTTTTGTCTGGATGTGTGCCCAGGAGTGGGATTGCCGGATCATATGGATCCTATGGTAGTTCTGTATTTCGTTTTCTGAGGAACCTCCATTCTGTTTTCCATGGTGGTTGCAGCAATGCACATTCCCCCCAACAGTGTAGGCGGGTTCCCTTCTCTCCACACCCTCTCCAGCATTTGTTCTTCGTAGACTTACTAATGATGGCCATTCTGACTGGCGTGAGGTGGTACCTCATCATAGTTTTGATTTGCATTTCTCTAATAATTAGTGATGTTGAGCATTTTCTCATGTGCTTGCTGTATGTCTTCTTTGGAGATATGTCGAGGTAGGTCTTCTGCCCACTTTTCGATTAGGTTGTTTGTTTTTTGTTGTTGAGGTATATGAGTCCCCTGTCCTCTGAATGAGTCCCTGTGCTCTGAACGTCTGCCGCCTTGCTGGCGCTACTCGTTGGAGTCATCAGATAGAGCCTTATACTGCCGTTCCTCTTAGCCGCTCGCTTTGTGCCAGGAACATGCAAGCACTTTCTATTTATGATTATATTTCAGAATCATGATTACCTTGTTGTTATGACTCTTATTAGGATGCATCAAACTATGGGCTAATCACTTGTTTGCACTATTGCACTTAATTCGCACACAACTCTATCTGCCCACTGCATGAAGGGTAAAAGCACAGGCTTTGCAGGTTGAATTCATCTCTGACACTTGCCAGCTCCGTAAACTGAAGTCCCCCCAAGCCTCAGTTTCTTCACCAGTGCAAATGGGATTAATAAAACCTACCTCCCAAGATGGTTTGTGAGCATCAGATGAGCTAATGGACAGGAAGTACTAAGCATATTGCTTAGACCATGGTACAGGTACTATTAGAAACTGGTTGGTTCTTTACTTTTTTTGGAAAATAACAATGATGACAATGATTAACACGTATCGTCATTTGCCTCTATTTTCTTAACTTGCCTGGAATGGGAAGGCTTTGGAGCCAAGGTTTCTGGAATAAGGGGCTGTAAACATGCAAAGCCCAGTGGAGAAGCGGGGCTGGGGGCGCAGAGGGAACAGTCTGCCTCAGGTGCAGGCAAAGAAAAGGTTCATTGTCTGTTGAGAACGTTAAAACAATAATAAAATCGCCTAAAAGTTGGTCTGCTTTTTTTCTTATCACCACGTACCAGCAATGCTGTGCCAGTGATAAAATATTCCTCCCTTGGAAAAAAAAAAATCTTCTGTTGTGCTATGTTCTAAGCAATTACTGCGGTTACTGTCGAGTTTCAATAACAGACGTGAGCTTCAAATGAGCGTGTCTCTATTACTCATTCTTCCCTAAAGATAGGACTTGGGGGTTCACTTGAAGAAATCTCCTGGATACAGTCAGCTAGAACACACAGAACTCGCTACACTCTTCACTTCCAGATTAAGTTTGTAACAATCAGGGTCATTAGCCCCGGCTTCAGTCACAGAGCAGGCCTCAGCTCCTTGAGTCATACGCATCCCAGCGTTTAAATGGTAGATTCAAAAATAAACCACGATGAAGGGAATTCCCGTCGTGGCTCAGTGGTTAATGAACCTGACTAGTAACCATGAGGTTGTGGGTTCGATCCCTGGCCTCACTCAGAGGGTTAAAGATCTGGTGTTGCCGTGAGCTATGGTGTGGCTCACAGATGCAGCTCAGATCCCCAGTTGCTGTGGCTGTGGCTGTGGTGTAGGCTGGCAGCTGTAGCTCTGATTCGACCCCTAGCCTGGCAACTTCCATATGCCGCAGGTGCAGCCCTAAAAAGACAAAAAATAAGTAAATAAAAAATAAACCATGATGCGCAGTGGCTGCAAAGACAAAGCCTCAATCCTGTCACTCTCGATGCAAATCTCAGCAACTTGCAGAGTTCACTCTCTGGGGAGAGTTTCTCCGTGGGTTTCCTCCCTACCCTCAAAAAAGCCATAAATCGGAGTTCTCTGGTGGCCCAATGCTTAAAGGATTCGGTATTGTCACTGCTGTGGCTCAGGTTTGATCCTAGGCCCAGGAACTTCAACATGCCATGAATGCAGCCAAAAAAAAAAAAAAGCCATAAATATAATTTTAAAGTATGAGTTAATTTTGTTTTTTCTGTGTGTAATATTTAGAATATTTATTACTTAGTGATTGGTATGACTATACAAGGTTTCCTAACAGAACCATTTCATTGTTTGATTCTTTTCTGGCCACTATTATTATTTGTTATTTATTATGACAATAATTGTGTTACCTGTGAAGGTGTTTACAATGGTTTACTTGGGACGTCTAATAATTAGGTACCCAACTGGTCTGGAAAGGGCACCTCAGGAGGCTGCCAGTGCCCAGAGCCTCATGGCTGCCCTGGGACCCCTCCTTATCTAGGGGGCTGGCAGACAGCCCCCTCCAAGCTGCCTTCCCCAGGCCTCTTCTGTGCTAGGTCTTCCCCCCCACCCAGCAGGCCTCCACCTCCACCTGCTTCTCTCTGCCCTGTCCTCCAAGCCCAGTCTCCCCTGTGAGTGAATGGGCAAGGCTCCCAGAGGTGCCAATGTGTGACATCAGGGGCAGGAACAGTTGAGCACAGGCCACAGCCTCCGGCAGGACCCGGGGGGAACATCGTGTTCAGATCCTCAGCATGCTGGGACAAGTGAAGGCCAGAGAGAGGCAGAGCCAGGCTGATGTGGCCCAGCTAAGTGGGTGGGCCAGGGGAGAATTCTGGTGCTCTTCCACAACCCAGCCTTAGCTCAACTGGGATGGGCTAATGATGGGACTTCAGTCATCAGACGCAGGCCTCAGTGGATGCTCTTTTTGGCCAGAGGACCACCCTTCGAAGTCGGGAATAGCCAGCGCCTCCTCCCCAGCCTGGCCTTCCCTCCCCTGGTGTGAGCTGAGAGCAGGGCCAGGTGTGTGATGGAATTCTCTAGATCCCTGGTCCCCATGACCTACCTGCCTTGCCGTTTCCCAGAGGAGCTGGGATTGGCCTCAACCCAGACCTCTGGACTCTGGGTCTAGACTGAGGGAGGGTGGGGGGGGGGGGGGTAGAAGAACCGTGTGACCAGCACAGTGAGGACACCCCTCTTTTTCAGGAAAAGGCAAATCTGGGGTCCCTTCAAGGCAGACGCGCAGCATCTGGGAGTTCTACTTCCAGGAAGCCCCCTTCCCTCCTCCCACCGGTTCTGCTGCTGCGGAGACGGCTGCTGCTCCCATTTCAACCAGCACCAGATCCATTAATAGCATCAATTTTATTTGCACCAGTCTTGGCTCCCTCCCCGCTCCCCAGGGGCACTTGATCCAGAATGCCAGGCCCTGCTTCCTTTTCTCCTGGAACACGCTGACTCCCTCCCTTGGGCGCCTGGGGAGTTGGCAGGATAATAACCTGCGAGAGGAAAACTCTCTTCTCCCTGCCTTCTAATCTTCTGCGCTCACCAAATTAGAAAAGGCGTCAGAAGCCCATGGGCCGACTGCCGCAGGGGTGTCACGCCATGAACCCCAGGCTGCCTTCTGCAGGTGTAGGCAACTGGGGGAGGATGTTTTAGGCACTCCCAACACTTTCCAGCCCCCTTCCCCTCCCCCACCTCTAAGCAGGAACCCGACCCCCCTCACCTCGACTTCCCCATCCCCCATTCCTACTGCCATCACTTGGTATAAGACCCCTACCCCCTCATCCTCATCCTTCCCATCCCCCTCCGCTACGCCCGCCCTCAATATCCTCCTTGGCATCCCACCCCTGTTCGTTGGCATGGATTCCAAGAATAGCCAGCAAGGCCTTTGGATGCCAGTCCAAGCCCTTTTTCCACATAGGAGGAGACTGAGGCCCCGGGGGTGGGGGGGGGTTGTCAATCTGCTCCTCCTTTAGGACCTGGCTCAGCTGGCTCTCCACTTGTCTGGGCTGCAAAGATTGACAGCTCCTACTCACGGCCAGGCCCCCTTCTAGGCACTGGGGATGTAGCAGCAGGCAAAACAAAGGTCCACCCCCACAGAGCTCACGATCTACTTCTTCTAGGAGGCTGCCCCACGTCCCTGGGGCTGGGCCGGGGATGGGACCACAACTGCAGATCGACTTGTCTGCCTCCCTGCTAGCCTGGGCTCCTCCTGGCTGCACAACCACGTGCGGTTCAACCCTGCATCCTTAGCGCCTGGGATGGGGTGGGGCCGGGAACATCTAGACGTCCGGTACATCGTTACTGAAGAGTCCTGCCTAACACTGATGCGGCGCTGTGAGCTAGGCACAAATCGCTGAGCACTATCATTCTCCCCACTTCAAAAGAGGGGACTGAGTCCCAGATTTGTCCAAGGTGCCCAGCTAGCCTGCAGTTCAAACCCAGGTCATCTGGCTCTAGACCCTCAGCTCCTTAACATCTTGCTGTGAAGGCAGGATGGAATGTTACCAATTATGGGGATGCCAGGCCTCTCTGGTCCCTTGTCCCCAATGTCTCAGAGTCAGAAAATTCTTCTCTGCAACTTTAAATGCTACTGGTGATGGAGCAAGCAGGCAGCGCCTGACCACCATGAGATCGTTCTAGCGTCTCCACAAGATCAAGCACAGGAGCCAGGCCAGAACCAGACCGGGGTCTCCAGTGACCCTCAAGTGTTCGTTTACATCTCCCTGCCTTGGAGTCTCGCCATCCCAAATCCTCCCCGTGTCACCTCCTCCAGAAAGCCTTCCCGTGTTGGTAGAAGCAGCTGGAGCGGGAAGGGGACTAAGACACCCCTGTATGGCTCAGCCTGGCTGTTCTCTCCAGTGGCCTAGGATGGGCCCATAGTACATGCCAAGTAAATGTTTGTTGGTTGACCGCTTCTCTTCGGGAGAAACGCCAGGGCTGAATTCTAGCCCCAGCCCTGCTCTAACACCCTGTGAGACATGGCCCAAGTCATGCCCTTTCAGAGCCTCCACCTCTTCCTGTACGTAAAAGGGTTGGTCTAGATGGTCTCCGGGTTGCTTGCCTCTGTAAAATTCTAAGTTCAGTTGTACACATCACTCCTTTTATAGGTCAGTGTCAAACAGAGCCTCCTTTCTGGATCCTGGATAAGACTTGTCAGCTGAGACAGGCGATAACGTGAGGAGCATCTGCAAAGTGGCCTAGAGAGGATGTGTCATCTTCAGGGAGGGACTGGGCAGCCTCTGGGAAGGATCTTTCCAGAGAATCTGGGAGGCAGGAAAGAGGAACAGCCAGAACACGGCACCTCTGCCATGTGCCAGGCTCTGCTGTGGTTTCCCTGGGTGTTTTTTTTGCGGTTGGTACCCACAGCCCGGCTGAGTGTTCTTGTGCCCATTGTGCAGATGAGGAAACTGAGGCCCTTCTCCAAGGTCACACAGCCTGCGAATGCCTGAGGGAGGCCTGAAGCAGGTCTGTTTGACTCCAAATATCAGGCTGTGCCTGGGGCACCGAGTGGCATCTTCCAGCTACTCCGGTCTGCATGTGCCTGGACTGTGTCCTGTCCCCATGCCATATGCACAGCATCCAAGTGCGTGCGGGGTGGCAGGGAGGGCGTGCATGGGCCTAATGGTATTCACACTCTGTCACAGCCAAATGTGCGTGTGCGTGTGTGTGTGTGTGTGTGAGAAAGAGAGAGAGAACACAGCGAGCTGGGGAACGTTGGAAACCCAAGGACCCAAAGAGGCGGGGGGCGGGGGTGGAGAGTGATAAGAAAGAAAGGATCAGTGAAAAGAACCAAGGGAGGGAGTTAACACGCAGCGTCATGAGGGTGACAATAATAACAATAATAATAACGAGGAACGCGCAAACCTTGCCTTTTTTTTTTTTCCTCCAAGGCGAATGTGAGCGGGAGCAGGGCTGAGGGGATTAATCTCTTAAAAAATAAGTGCCGTGTGAGGAGACAGGCAGTGATTAAGGTTTTAACTGATCAGTCTGCATCTGACAGTGAACCAGCTATTATCTTAACGGAATCAAACGAACATTCAAAGCCGTGCTCAGCCCCAAACATGAAAGGAGATGTCATCTGCTGGCAGCTGGCAAGCCGCAAGGGGAGCCGAAGGGGAGAGAGGAGCGGGGGAGAGGAGGAGAGAGCGGGAAGAGTGTCACGGGGAAGGAGAAGGGAAGATGGAGAAGAGAGGAGGGACCCGACGGGGGGGCAGGAGAGCTTTGGCAGGACCCCACCTCCCGCCATCCCTGGGGACCACAGATGCCTGTCCTAAAGCACAAGTGTCACTGCCTGGCCCGCAAGCCCTCAGAGCGCCCCACTTCCCAAAGGATGAAGATGGACGGGATTGAAACAGCGGCCAGGGGGTGGGCTGCCGGGCTCTGGCTGGAATCCTGTTTCCTGGAGAGCAGACCCCAGGACTCTCACCCGGATCCTCCCCCCCTTCCCGTTCCAGCATTGCGAAGGCTCGGTACATTTTTCTTAAATAAATCCAGGAAAAGAGACAAGTGGAAAGAAACAAGACCAAAAGGGGATTAAAAAAAAAAAATAGCTTTGTGGGCGTTCCCATTGTGGCCCAGCGGAAATGAACCGGACTAGTACCCAAGAGGATGCGGGTTCGATCCCTGGCCTCGCTTAGTGGGTTAAGGATCTGGCGTAGCCGTGGAGCTGTGCTGTAGGTCACAGATGCGGCTTGGAACTGGTGTTGCTGTGACTGTGGCGTAGGCCGGCAGCTGCAGCTTTGATTTGACCCCTAGCCTGGGAACCTCTATATGCCGTGGGTGCCGCCCTAAAAAAAAAGAAAAAAAGAAAAAGAAAAATAGCTTTGTTTGGCACTTCAGTTCATTCTCTAATTTCAACCTCCCACCAACCCAGCCATAAAACTACAACCTGGGACCAAGAAATGCAGAGGCCAGAGAGGGGAAGCCACTTCTTACTGCAGATCCCGTCGGCTTGAAAGAGGCAGAGCTGGGGTGCGAAGCCAGGCCTCTCTGGCACCCGTGTCCCTGTGTTTCTGGAGGAAGGGAGCAAGAAGAGCAGAGACCAAACCAAGAAGCACCAGGCCAAAGCAGAGAGGTGCTGAGAGGATTTCCATTCCTGCCCATCATCAAGCAAAAGACGGTCCCTTTCCGCCCCACTCTCCCAAAGCGAGACTCCAGAATCCTCTGGCCCCTGGGCCCCTGGGCCCCTGGGCCTGGACCAGCCCTGGTGCATCATTTGGGCTTGTTAAGTGTTTACTGAAGGAGAGGCCGAGGGAAGGGTGTGGGCACAGAGGCAAGGGGGGGCGGAGGCAAGACGGGGTCTGCCCTGATCTGTGACCCCACCCACTGTGGTCCAGCTCTGACCGCAGGAGAGGCCTGAGCAAAGGAAGGGGGGCCTCCCTGCTCCCCGCCAGCCGAGCCGCCAGACGGAGGGAACAGTGCCTGTGTCTGCGCGTGGGTGTGCGAGCATGGGGGAGAGAGGGAGAAACCACTAGAAAAGGAAAGAATGAGAGAGAGAAAGGAAAATATCGGAAAAAATCACAAAAATTGACACACACAGAGGTCTGTGCATGGGCCCATTTATTGGCTAATGCGGAGCTGAGCCTCCAACCACTTCCTCCCCTTCCCTCGCTGATGCGACTCCTCACCCACTTGAGGAGACATCTGTTTCC
The DNA here is from genome assembly GCF_016906955.1 of Phacochoerus africanus. Classification (NCBI taxonomy): domain Eukaryota; kingdom Metazoa; phylum Chordata; class Mammalia; order Artiodactyla; family Suidae; genus Phacochoerus; species Phacochoerus africanus. The sequence continues at coordinate 37,836,489 of NC_062552.1, forward strand.
CAGAGAAAATAGACATATGGTCGCCCCTCTTCCCTCTTTGTCGCACACTCACAGTCTCTCTCTCAGACACAAGCGCACCCAACAAATACACACACCCTCGCACACAGACAACAAATACGCACTGTCATGTACACACACAGTTTCTCCCTCATACATACACACACACACACACACACACACACACACACACAGAGCCAGTGCTGGGTTCTGGCGCCTGCTGCCAGTCTGCCGCTCTGAGCCTGCAGGCCTGGCTTGGGCCATGGCCCCCTCCCAGAATTGTTCCTTGTGGTCCAGGTCTGTGCAGTGAGACCAGATGGGGTCCAGTCGTCTCTCTAGGGGTGGAGCTGGCCCTGTGCATCCCCTTCCTGAATGCAGCCTGCAAGCCTGGCGGGGAAGGGGGGAAGCCGGGGCAGAAGCCAGCAGCCAGGCATGGTGCATGAATGGGCAGTAGGTAGGGGGCTCCCCCAGAGCCACAGGGACTCCCTCTCCAGGTGGCCAGTTCCTCCCTGTCCCTCTGCCGGCACCCAAGTCCAGGATGTGCCCACATCCTGCCTGAGTTGTGGCAATGATCTCTTAAGCCCTCTGGTTTTAATCCACCTGCCCACCGCTGCCAGGGATCTCTTGCACACACAGCCCAGATGGCATCTTTGCTTGTTAGGAAGCTGTTAAGGATCAAATCTAGACTATTCGAGCTGGGCGTGAAGGCTCCTGAGGTCTGCCCTTCACACTCCCCTGTCTTAGCTCCTGCTGCCCCCTCCCCCCACCGAACATCTCTACCTGTGCAAAGGTCACTGTCTCAATCCCTAAGCCTAGCACATGCATAGCCCTGCTTCACACCCATAGTCACTGTTTCCATCCACCTGGAGACCCCTGTCCCTCCCATTCACCTGGCCAAAGCCTCCTCTCTTGAGGGATGATGAGGTTAATGCAATCTGCTGGGCACCTAGCCCATGTCCAACCCTGCTGCCCTTTGTCGAAAATAAATGAGGAGTTCCCGCTGTGGCACAGTGAGACTGGCGGTCTTGGGAATGCTGGGATGCAGGTTTGATCCCTGGTCCAGCACAGTGGGCTAAGGATCTGGTGTTGCTGCAGCTGCGGCTTAGGTCAGGACTGTGGTTTGGATTTGATCCTTGGCCAGGAAACTCCATATGCCGCAGGGGCGGCCAAAAAAGAAAAAAAAAAAGAAGAAAAGAGATGAGTTCCTCCTCACTGGAGCCCTAGGAGATGGATGCATGTTACAGAAAGGAAACTGACAGAGAGGCCAAGCATCTTGCAGGATCCCAGGGGTGCATGCGGAAAGTGGCAGAGCTAAGAGGTGGAAACCGGGAGCTCGGCCAAGTCTGTGCTGAGCTGTTAGAGGGCCCTCCCCTCAGGGGGCACCCCTGTCTCTCCCTGAATCCTTCACTGGCCACCCAGCCCCCGCGTCCAGTCTCTGTCCTCCAACTTCCCAAAGTATGTGATGTGTGTCTCTCATGGGCCCTTAATTACACAATGCCTTGAATTAGTACTTTGATCTCTGCGCGTGTTAATTTTATCTCATGAACTAGATTATTTATCATCAGGGGTATAAACTGTTTTTGCCATTACTCTTGTCACCCTCCCGCCCCTCACCAGTTACCTAGCACAGCGCTAGGCATGTGGGTTAGAAATAAAAACAGCACCGGCTCACATGGAGTGAGTGCTGACAATGTGCCAGGCCCTGTTGTAAATATTTTCCGTGGATTCCATGGATTTATTCTTCACGGACGAGAACACAGAAGAAAATTAGGAAGGTTAAGCGATTTTCTTGCTCAAGGTCACAGAGATGGTGGTGGGTTAAAGATGACTGCAAAGTCTTTGTCTTTCCTCCACTAAAAAGGGGAATTCCTTTCTTTTCCCCTTGAATTAAACCAAGCAGAGGTAGCAGAAGTGAAGCCCTTCCATTTCTGGGCTTTAGCCTTAAGAAGGCCTGGAATCTTGGAGTTCCTGTTGTGGCTCAGTGGTTAACGAACCTGACTAGTAACCATGAGGTTGCAGGTTCAATCCCTGGCCTCGCTCAGTGGGTTAAGGATCCGGCATTGCTGTGAGCTGTGGTGTAGGTTGCAGATGCGGCTTGGATCTTGCGTTGCTGTGGCTGTGGTGTAGGCTGGCAGCTACAGCTCTGATTCGAGCCCTACCTCACCTGGGAACCTCCATTTGCTGCACATTCGGCCCTAAAATGCAAATAAATAAATAAGTAAATAAATAAATACCACTGGACCAGATTATCTCCAAAGCCTCTTCTAGCCTTGACATTCCCGGCTCCCGTGAATGAAAGACAGGAATGAATGGACGGATGGACGGTCGTGGCTCCAACTACGGACGAATGATATGGAGGCACATGGAGAGCGTGTGAAGCCTCGAAGCACTGAGCGACCTGGAATGTGGGGGAGTTCTGTAACTTGGCAAGAGAAAGGGAGGGAGGAAGGTGCTGGAGATGCCTGCAGGGGTGAGAAGGAATAGAGGAAGGTGGGCCTGGGTGGAGGGGAGCTGGGGAGGCAGGCTGGGGCGTCTGGCACTCACTGTCAGGAGGCAGTGTTGGCATCGAAGGTGAAGCACATGTGCTCTGGAACTTGCACGTGCGGGTCTGAATTCCAGTTCTGCCCTTTCCTAGGCATTAACCTGTGACTCTGTTTTTAACCGCTCCAAGCCTCAACTTCCTCATCTGTAGAAATTACATAAAATAGGAGTTGCCATTGTTAAGAACCTGACTAATATCCTTGAGAAGGTGGGTTCGATCCCTGGCCTCACTCAGTGGCTTAAGGATCCAGCATTGCCGCAAGCTGCAGCATAGGTCGCAGACTCGGCTCGTATCTGGCATTGCTGTGGCTCTGGAAAGTGAGGCCAGGCCCACATGTGAACAGGACAGCACTCTCAGGTCAGAGATCCAGTATTCCTTGGTGGCCAAAAGCGTAGAGGGTTCGAACCTTGATTCTGCCACTAACTGGTAGCATGGCCTTAGACAAGTCGTCTAGCCTCCTCTCTGTGTGCTAAGTGTAGCCGTAGCCAAGGTTCCTGATTCCATGGTCCTTGCGTTCCAGCTGGGGAAACAGATGCTTAGAAACATGTAGGTGGCAGGTGACACACCATTCACCAGGGTGGGTGAGTGTCAGGAGCTGGAGTTATAGGGGACATCAATGTGTGTTCTCTATGATGTCTGCACGGACCATGAAATACCAGCTGGGTTTGGAGGGACAGAGGGAAAGGCATCCAGGGATAGGAGAGCCTGGAGACAGGGGTGTCAAGGGTCTGTCCCACTGGAGCAGGAGGTGGGCTCGGGGGGTGGGGTTAAGGCTACAGGGACACTGGGGAACCAGGTGCCTTGGATGGAGATGGGGAAGTTTGAAGCTCCCAGCCATATCCACTGAGGCAGGGCCAGGGAGCACGAAGGTGAGTCAGGAGGTCTCACAGGTGCCTCTGCCGAGGCTGTGCCCATGCCACTGGCCCCTGCCAGCTGTCTCTGCCTCCCCAGGTCCCCAGGGTCAGGCCATGATGGGTGAGATTCATCACAGGCAGGTGTGCTCCAAGACGGTATATTATCCAGGATTATGAACTGTAACAGGATAATCTCTCTAATGTAATTCAAGCTCTCGACATGGCTTATGGCTCCTTAATGTACCTCAGACTGAAGAATTACAAGAACATTCTCCCCCCAAGCTCCCCCTTTCCCCTCCCTCCCTCCTCTGTCAACCCCTAAATGATTTAGGCAATTGCCTGAAGCCAGATCTGGGCATTTAGTCATAATTCAGTGCAGTTCAGTAAACATGACGGGCAAGAAGCCCTCCCTGCCCGCCTTCTCCCACGAAGGTCTCTTTTCCTCCTCCCTCCAAACCCACCCATCCCCCATCCCCCATTCCCCCCCGCTCCCCAGGCCGGATGCAGGACAATCCAAGGAACCTCAGTTCTCTGGGACTCACCTCAAGGTGCCCTCTGGGCACCAAGGCTGAAGTTGCCAGGCTTGGGATCAGGGTGTCTAGTCACCCACCCTGGACTTTGCACCCGCCAGACTGAGAAGATAATCCAAGAACCACAGAATAATGGTACAGGGGTCTTAGGATGCTTGTCAGCTCATGCCCTCTGAAAAATATTCAGATCTTCTGTAAAAGAAGATAAAATGTTGTACCAAGTTTTATTTTCTATAGTTTTGGCCCCTCCCCCTAACCGGAAGCAAAAAACTTGCCCAGACAGCTGTAGCCCCATCACTAGAAATCATTCATCTGACCCAAACACTTTCACTGCACAGGTGATGATTTATAACCCGGAAGGGTCTTTCCTAATAACAAGTTGCATTTATTGAACACTTACTATAGGCCACGTATTTTCCTAAGTACTCAAAGTGACACATTCATTTAATGCTTCCAACAATCTTTTTTTTTTTTTTTTGGTCTTTTCTAGGGCCGCTCCCATGGCATATGGAATTTCCCAGGCTAGGGTTCTAATCTGAGCTGTAGCCGCCAGCCTACGCCACAGCCACAGCAACGCAGGATCTGAGCCGAGTCTGCGAACTACACCACAACTCATGGCAACACTGAGTCCTTAACCCACTGAGTGAGGATAGGGATCGAACCCAAAATCTCATGGCTCCCAGTTGGATTCGTTTCTGCTGCGCCCTGATGGGAAGTCCGCTTCCAACAATCACTGGGTAGGAACAATTATTCTCCATTTTGCTGCTAAGAAAACGGGGGCTCAGAGAGGTGAAGTCAAGGTCACACATCTGTTAAGTGGGGGAAGCTGGAATGTGAACCCAGCCAGGCAGCCTGGTCCAGAGCCTCCAGCCCAACCACTGCTCCACACTGTGCACAGTCATACAGCCCTTGAACCCAGGATCCAGGGGGCTCCACCCCTAGTCCCAGAATTTTCTCCATCCACTCAGCACCCTGCTGACATAGCAACAGGACAAGGCATCAGGGTCTTCTCCTGACTCTTGGACCACAACATCAGTATATTTTCACAGAAGCCTTCGTTTTCCAATCCCCGGGATGATCAGAAATCCAGGCCTCTCTATAGCCAGCCAACGAACCAAACGAGGCTCTTTGAGAGTCTCCCAGCCCCTCAGCCCCTTAGCTTGAAGCCAGAGGCCACTGCAGGCTTTGAGGATCCAAGGAGGGCAGCAGAAATCTCCTCTGTGGTAGGGGGAACCTCTGTTGGGAAGAGTTCCTCCTGAAATCAGAAATCAGCTCAGTAAAAACCTGACAGGCTGACAGGCAGGTGATGGCATCTATCAGGGCCTTCTGTCCATACCCCACTGGTCCTTCCCTATTGTTCTTCTTGACAAATCACTTAGTCTCTTGGTGACTTATTGTTCTCATCTCTAAAGTGGGCTAATAATAGCAGCAAGAACTAAATTAGAAGATGTAGGTTCAAGAATTTTTTGAATAAAGCACTCCATGTTTGCAACTGCCACACACACACACACACACACACACACACACACACCCCTCTGGTTGAGTGGGTCATTTAATTGTGGATTTTGTGATGTCCCCATCTTTTGTGTGTGTGTGTGTCTTTTGAGGGCCACATCTTTGGCATATGAAAGCTCCCAGGCTAGGGGTCTAATCTGAGCTGTAGCCGCCGGTCTACACCACAGCCACAGCAACTCGGGATCCGAGCCACATCTGCAACCTACACCACAGCTCATGGCAACACCGGATCCTTAACCCACTGAGCAAGGCCAGGGATTGAATCCGAAATCTCATGCTTCCTAGTTGGATTCATTAACCACTGCACCACGACAGGAACTCCAGATGTCCCCATCTTTATCCCTGCACCCTTACCCCAGTAAAAAGAGAAAAATCCAGGTGAGTTGTCTATCTCTGATCTCTGGATCCAAGATACATTGACAATGAGGTGATACCAGCTACTCTGGCTGCAGAGTGGCATTTGGCAATCTTTGCCCCCAGAGAGAGGCAGAGCCCCCCGCCCCGCCCCGGTGGGGGCCCTGCCAAATGTAGAGGGCATTTGCAGTGTACGCCATTCATTGAGTTACATAAATGCATGTGGTACTCAGTGTAATGGGATGAACCTAGAACCGGAGTGTTTGAACCCCTGAGTCATAGTTCTGCCTCTTACTTCCCTTTCCCTGAACCTTGGTTACCTTACCTATAAATGGAGTGTGGGAGGAGGTCCCAGGTCCCTCCTAGTCCAACACGGCGTTTCAGGATTTACTTTCTTCACAGGTCTGCCCTGTTCCTTTCTCAGGTCTTCAGGTTCTTCTGGGCTTTTCCTGCTCCCCTTTGGGTGTTGATCTGGCCCCTTCTCTTCTTGCCTGGGGAACTCTTCTGTTATTCCAGGAAATGCCACGAGGGGGAGCCTTCCTTTGGATATTGGGGGTCAGGGAGGAAGCCAACTCAAGTGCAAGGCTAGGGAGGGAGTCAGCCAGTCCCAAAGGGCTCCAAGACCTGGACGAAACAGAATGTTTGGAGACCAAGGTAGGGGGCTCTAAGCTACAAAGATCACACTCCAAGCTCTTGAAGGACTGAGACCTTGCTTTGTGTTATTTCTTGTCCCTCTGTCATATACTTTAAGGGCACATGGTGAGATTATTTCATTTGGTCCTCAGCATCATCCATGAGTCATGCAGTGCAGCTGAAATCATCTGTTGCCTCTACACTTGGGAGAACCAAAGCTCAGAGAGGTTCCAGGCTCACCCAGGGTCACACAGCCAACCTGGACCAGAGCTGTTGATGGCCCAAGTCTCCTGACCACTGGCCCAGGTCTCACTCCGCATGTCCCTGCCTCCTCCATGGTCTTGCTCCAAGCAAGACACACAGGGGCGGGGGAAGGGGTGTCTTTGGGGATACTCCTTGAATGAATGAGTGGGCCTGCTGGAGAAGGCTGCAACCTCTGTGGCACAATCCTCCTCTCTCTTGCACTGGCGGCACTGACACAGAGCAATTGACACCTTGGCTCCACCTTCTATCCCTCACTCTCACCTTCCCGAATCACAGCTTTCATCTCTCCCCACATCACTTCCATGAGAGGAAGCTCACACCCTCACCAAGAGCCCTGCTCTCCTTTCTTTCTCTTTCAAGTCTTGCTCAGGTATGTCACCTCCTCCAAGAGGCCTCCTTTGACCTCCTCTCCCACTGTGGGAAGAGTGGGCATCATTCCCCTGTCTGCCCCCAAATAAGTTTCCTGATTATAACACATCAATCATTGTTTTTAAAATTATTAGGGACTAGTCTGAGCTTCCCCAGAGAGGGAACTGAGTCTTATTCATCTTGAACTCCCAGTGCCTGTCAAATGCTCAGCTCAGGCATCAAAGACTCACCTTGGGTACCACTTCCTTCTCCCCTCTCCAGCAGTGCCTCTGCCCTGGGGACCCAAGTGTAAAGGCATCTTAAGCACATTCAGCCTGAACAAATGAATGATTGATCCTCCCCTCTTGCCTCTCCTGACCCCTCAAGTATCAGGAAAGATGACGATTCCATGTTTCTGAAGACCCCTTGGAATCCTCCTCTGCTTACCTTCAGCCTGTCTAAACCACCAGCTCTCCACACCTCGTGGGGAAATTGTATACAGCCAGCATCCTCCAGGCTTGGCTTCTCCAGGTGACCAAAGGCCTTCTGGTCAGAAAAGAGTGGTCCATGGGAGTGAGAGGAAGGGGGTTGTTCCTTCGGTGGGGGCGGAATGCTCCTCTTCCATCTCCTCCTACTGATCAGCTTTCTTCAAGCAAGCCTCACCTCAGGTCTCCCCTCCCCTAAACCTGGTACACACTTCCCGGGCCCTCCCCCCCCCCTTCCAGGTGAGTTGCAGAAGGCCTAGGACTGGATGTTTAGCAGGTAAGGTTTAAGAGGAGCCATGGGACTCTCCAAGCTGATGGGACTTTCATTGGAGCCATCTCACTTGTACAAGTGAGGAAAGAAAGGCCCAGGAAAGAAAGGTGACTCAGTCATTCTTTCATTTACTCATTCATTCAATGCATTTTTCCTGAGTGCCCACGACACGATGCATGAAGCTCTGTTCTTGGGCTGAGACTTTTTTTTTTAAGCCTTTACCTTCAGAGTTCCTGTCGTGGCTTGGTGGTTAGCGAACCCGACTAGCACCCATGAGGATGTGGGTTCAATTCCTGGCCTTGCTCAGTGGGTTAAGGATCCAGCATTGCCATGAGCTGTGATGTAGGTCAAAGGTGTAGACTGGCAACTACAGCTCTGACTTGAACCCTAGCCTGGGAACCTCCATGTGCCGAGGGTGCGACCCTAAAAAGACAAAAAAAAAAAAAAAGCCTTTATCTTCATAGCATCTACAATCTAGGGGGAGGAGATAGACAAACAAATTAGCAGGTAAATATGTAAAGCATGTAGCATATATTAGATGGTAATAAAGGCTACTGAGATATGCAAAGCTGGGGAAGGAAGGAAGATGGGGAGCTTGTAGATATTGGTGGGGGGGGGGTGTGGAAAAATCCTTAGCCCAGTGAGCAAGAAGGGAATCTGAGAAAGGATTATTCCAGGCAGTGGGAATAGCAAGTGCAAATGCCCTGAGGCAGAAGTGTGCTCTTCTGATTGTAGAGCAGTGGGGAAGCAGTGTGACTGGAGTAGACTGAGGGGGAGAGGAGTGGGAGGGAAAGGTAGAAAAGGGTCTTCCAGGGTCTTGGAAGGACTCTTTTCTCTGAGTGACATGTGCGACCTTTAGAATTTTGAGCAGAAGAGGGATATGATCTTGGTTTTTAAAATATAACCCTGGTTGCTTTATTGAGAACAGACTGAGGGGGGCAAGGGCATGCAGACTGACAAGTTAGGAGGTGTTTCGAGACAATCCAGGCAAGAGAAGATGGTGGGTTGGGATTGGGGGGGTGGTAGTGGGAAGTGGTGAAGAGGAGCAGATTCTAGACACATTTTGAAGGCAAAATAAACAAGATTCGCTCAGGCATTTGGATGAATGATGATAGGAGAAGAGAGAGGTTGATAATAACTCCAAGATTTTCTTCTGGAGCAACTGGAAAGATGAAGTTGCCCTTTTCAGAGATAGAGTAGAGAAGCCAGAAAGGAGAAGGTCTGGGGGAAAAGATCAGCATTTCAAATTGGACAAGTTAGGTGTGAGAGGCCCGCTAAACGTTCAGGTGGGGACAGGAAACAGCATCGACAGGTAGGCAGGTCAGGAGAGAGGTTATGGTAGAGCTAAAAGAATAAAAACAAATCTCAAGCCTCTTGACTTTCCCATGGGTTGGAGACGTTAAATACCTGCGCTCAAAACCTAGAGCGCAAGAAGAGGAAATACGGTAACTCTGCGCGCACGCCCCCGTCCCCAGCAAAGCCAAAGCACAGAGCTGAAGCAGGTCGGGGAGAGGGGGCTGGCTATCCCGGGGCACTTGGGCGAGACCCGAGGCGGGGCAGGGCTCCGCATCAAGGGCAGAGCGGGGGCTGCTGTGGCTCGGGGGCGGATCTTCACCGAGGTCTGGGTTTCTTCTCTCGGCAACGGTCTTGACTCGTTTCCTTGAGTCACCGTCAGATATTTATTTAACCTCTTAGTTCAGCCTCCCTGGGGCCAGCAGGAGGGATGGAGGCAGGGCGGGGTGGGGGAGGGAGGCTGGTGGAGATGGGGAGCGAAAGCAGAAATACGTTTTCTTCCGTCTGCACAGGCTGCGGCGCCCTCTCTCACTCGTGGGGGTCCCACCCCGGGCCCCCAGACCTCCAGGGCTCAGCCAGTCCCTTGGATTCAGGAGAATTCAGGAATCACGCTAGTCCACCCCCATTGATTTAAGAAACCTGGGGAAGGGTAACTCGTCCAAGGTCCTACAGTGAGTCTGAAGTGGTGCCAGGCTGCCAGTCTCTGGGGTTCCCCCATTCCTTGTCTACCAAATGAGCTCCTGAGGCCGGGCAGTGCCAGGACAGCCCACAGACCTGAGTTCTCAGCGGAACCCCAACGTTCAGCAGTGTCCTGACTGTAGGCTGGACCCTTCACCTCTGCGTGCCTCTGCTTCTGGGTCTGTACTAAAGAGAGTCATCACTCGTACCTCGCCTTCCTTGACTTGTTGAGGGACAAATAATTGTTTAAAAATACCAGCTGTCAATTGCCAAGCGAGGCTGGTACAGTCCCGGGTGCCTCGACAGGGCCTACTGTTCTCTGGCTTTGTACACCCCGCCGCCGGTCTAGCCGGTGAGGGTGGGGGCTAGAGGGAGGGGTGGGGAGAGGCCAGAACCCAGCCCTCAGGCTAGAAAGGAGCACCCCCCACTCCCCAAGCCACAGCCCCAGCGGCTGGCCCAGGGGTCAGTGCTGGGGGCACTGGGGGAGGGGAAACTAGGGGGGGGGGAGGGAGGAGCGGAAGTCCCCGCTCGAAGGCCCCATTCCCCTTCCCCCCCGGCCGGCCCCGGGGCAGGTGAAGAGGGGACCGGGCTCCGCTCCAGGTGGCGGGGCAGCGGCGGGGGTGGGGAAAGGCAACAATAGCACTTTTATTTGGGACTGTTTGGTTCTGAGCGGGTGGGCGGAGGAGGAGGCGGTCGACGGGGCTGCGGGGGGAGAGGGGTGGTGAGCGGCATCTGGCGACACACCTGCTCCTGCTTAACCCTGTGCGTGCTGGGGCCGGGCGCTCGGCGAGGGAAGGCGGGCGGGCGGCAAGGACGAGCCCCCGGCGGGGAGTGCCCGGCTGCCTGGAAGGTCAGCCTCTCAGGGTCCCGGGCCAGGCCCAGCGGGTTCGGGGGCGCGCGGGAATGGGGACCCCTGGTGGGACTGAGGGGAGATCCCAGTCCCCTGGGCTGGGCCCTCGACCCGCCTTGGCCTCTAGCGCGCAGCCCCGCCGCTCCGGCGTCGGCCTCCAGCGCGCCAGCGCGGCTCGGGCGGGATTGGGAAGGCGAGGGCTGGCTCCAGGGCCTCGGCGCGGATTCCCCGCCGCCCTCGGGCCGTTCCGGGAAGCCGGCCTTCCGGAGGCGGCGCGGCGGCTACGGCCATGCCAAGGGCGCGGGGCGCGGGCCAGGCCCAGCGGGCGGGCGCCGGGCGGGGGAGCATCGGGCTGGGCGCGCCCTTTCGCGCTAAACGCTTCCAGGCGCGGCGCTGCAGGTGAGCCGGGCGCCGGGCGCTCGCCACCCTGCCTGGGCCTCGCGGAAGCTCCCCACCCGCCCAAGCCCCGGCCGTCAAGCCCCGCGCTGCACCTGCCCGCGCGGGACCCCGGCCCGCCGGCGTACCCCCTTCCCACCTCCCAGCCCCGGGCTGGCGCGCTCGCCCGCCGCACAATCAGAGCTTGTTTGTGGGCGGAGGAGCCGCGCCGGGTGCGGCGGCCCCGCGCCAGCCCACTGATCCCATAAAATATTATTTGTGTTTAAAAATTCCAGTAATTGGCTATGCAGCCGCTTTTTCCGAGCCCTGTGCCAAGCTCAGTAAAATCGCAGTCCGGCTGGGGTTATTTTCATCATGCAAATTCCCATTTCTGTAAACAGGGTTAAAGCCCCTGGAAGAGGCCAGGCTGGAACCAGAGAAGAAAAGCAGAGGGTTGTGTTCTCTGGGAGTTGGTCAAACTAGGTCTCCATTCCTGCGGTGACCTGGGTAATTGGGGAGAGTTATTCAGATCTCAGTGGCTTTGCCTGGAGTACCAGTGACTGGACACTATTGGACAAAACCCCTGGTTTTCTTAACTTCCTCTTCCCTTTTCTCCTCTGAATCACTTACATCAAGTCATGGAATCATAATTCTTTTTTTCTTCTTCTTCTGTTTGATCGCAGGAGCAAACTGAGGCTCAGAGAGGGGAAGGGACTTGCCCAACGTCACAAAGCAAGTTTGTGCAAGAGCCCAGGCTAGCACATAGCTTGTCTGAGTGCCCAGCCACCAGGACCCCTGAGGGCTGGGAAGAGGAGGAGGCTGGTGCAGGTGCCAGTGCGGCCAGCACAGAGAGCCCCGGGGGCCTGGCTCCAGGATGCTGACTCTGGGTACAATAACTGGGGGAAGACTCCCTCCCTCTCCAAACACACACTTCCCGTCCCTCAGGAGCTGGGAGCTGCTGGGAAGCTGGGAGCCCCAAGGAGAGCAGGAGGGGGATGGGGAGGGAGTCCCTGCCAGGGCCTTGGAAACCTCAGTAATGGACAGGGGAGCCTCTGCCCGGCCCCACCCACTGAGGACTGCTGTCTGAACTACACACGTGGGAAGAACAGATTTCTTAAACAGGTCCTGAAAGGGAGCCCAGATTCTGAAGGTGGAAGAATTGGGGCTTGGCAAAGAGTAAATAATAACATGTTCTTGGTAGTATTGAATTATAATATATAATATATTATTGCTGTATTGTATTGATACTTACTGTGTGCCAGGCGGCACAATGTGTGTCGTTTAATCCCTGCAAGTCTCGGAAATGGGTATTCATACCATACCCACTTTCCAGATGAAGATACTGAGGCTCTGAAAGGTGAAGTCGCTCAAGGTTGTCCATAAGGAGAGTCCTTTTACTGGGGATGTTTGTGAATGGTGAATCTCTGGGTTTTCTCCTTTCCTTCACCAACCCCAAGTTTTCATACCAGCCCAGCCTCCTCCTGCCTCCTTTCATTTGCCCCTGCAGGACTTTGTGCAGGCTGCTGCTTTATCCCCCCCTTACCCTTGAAGTTCCTCCTCTTGCCTGTCCTCAGTCTTCCCCATTGCCTCCCTTTCTTCAAGCCCTAGGCACCCCCAGCCCCTGAGGCTGAGGAATAGGTGCAAAAATAAACTAGGTGATGCTGCATTTAGACCAGCAACTCAGGCAGGTAATGGGAACCAGGTTATGTAGCTTTTTGAATAATGGCAACAAAACTTTTCCCAAGAAAACTCATTGTGTGCTTTAGGAATGCCTCCTCCATACATATCCAAACACACACACACACACACACACACACACACATACACACCAACACCAAAAACATGAGTCTCAGTTGTGGTTCAAAAGGAGGAAAATATTTCTGGTGATTCAGGATTACTTTCCAACAGAATAGGCAGCCTTGTGAGGCGCTGAGCCTCCCATCACTACAAATGTCTCAGCACCGGCTGGAGGTCCCTGGTCCAACAATGGTGCCAAAGAAATTCCTGACTCCTCTTGGGCTTGTTTGCTCAGAAATCAATCCAACCCTAGGATTCCAGCTACATTACTGTACAAATATAGGTCCTACTTGTAATCAAATTGAATCCAAAGTTAGAGTGTACTGTTCTCTTCAGTCTCTGAGTTGATATCAATGGGAGGAGGAAGGAATGTTGGGTGGGAGGGCACCTTCTAGGGGTGGGCCACCATTGTGGTGGCCGTCTTCCTCGAAGCCCACCGTGTTGGGGGCCTTGAGAAGATCAGGGGTCCTTGAAAGAGAAGATGGAAGACAGTGTCCGGTGGATTCTGGGAGTTCCTGCAGCAGAAGACTCTAGCGAGGGAAAGTATAAGAGCAAGCCAGTACCAGAGTTCCCTGGTGGCTCAGCCGGTTAAGGACCTGACATTGTCGCTGCTGTGGTGCAGTTTCCATCCCTGGTCCCAGAATGTTAGCACACTGAGGGCGTTAAAAAAAAAGAGAGAGAGAGAAAGTACCAGGAATTCCTTTGGCACCATTGTTGGACCAGGGACCTCCCAGTGCCCTGGGAGCCCAACTCTGCCCTCTAGATGCCCTCTAGATGCCCTACCTTCATTGCCGCTCAGGTGGGGCCATCACACTTTCATTTCGGTGAGCAGCAAAAAGGAGCCTCAAAAAGCCTTCTTCCATTTCAGATTTCCTAAAGCCCCTCCATGACACTTTCATTGGCATATCGGGGCCAGAACCCTGTCTCATGGCCATGCCAAGTTGCAGAAGAGACTGGCAAAGGTAGTCTTTATTCTGAGTGTGAATGCGGGCAACCAAAGAATTGATGGTTTCCTTACTAAGGAAGAGGATGGGAGTGGATACTCTGAGCAGTTTCTGCCATGCAGGCCTGGTTATTGCTGTAGGGTTTGGAGAGGCGATGCAGGTGAAGCAGCGGGAGGAGGGGCATGCAGCAAAGTCTAAGGAGAGGGAAGAAACTCAATTCAACCTGGCAGCCTCCTCTTTCTTCCTTCAGGGAGCCTCTCCCAGGAGGGCTTCCCAACAGGTGGAGCCACTGGGAGCTTTCCTTCCTGTGCTCACACCACCCAGTTCCCACTGAAAACTCTGCCACAGCCAAGTTGCTGCCTTTTTTTTTTCTTTTTTTTTTTTAGGGGTTGGGGCTGCAACTGTAGCACATGGAAGTTCCCAGGTTAGGGGTTGAATCGGAGCTGGAGCTGCCCGCCTACACCACAGCCACAGCAATGTGGGATCTGAACTGCATCTGAGACCTATACCACAGCTCACGGCAACGCTGGATCCTTAACCCACTGAGCGAGGCCAGGGATGGAACCTGTGTCCTCATAGATACTAGTGAGGTTCTTAACCTGATAAGCCACAACAGGAACTCCCTCATGTTACTGTCCTTAACTTCTTCTACTTCTCAGTGATGGAGGCACCTTCCCCTTTGAAACCGCCTCCTCTCTTGAATCTCCCGTCGCCCCTCTCCTCACCCCGAACCACCTCACAGGCTGGGTCACTCCCCACCTGTTTTCGCTGGCCTCTCTTTGGCTGTCGATGGTGGGCTTCCTCTTTGCCTAAGCTGGACCCATTCTCTCTTCTGTGTGCACATTTTTCCCAGGTGGTCTCATCCAGGACTCTATTGCTGAAGGCTCTGAAATTTTATCTCCAGCCCTAACTTTCCCTCCCGATCCATTTCCCCAACTGTTCACCTCCCATCTGCCCAGACATCTCAGCTGTAACAGAACCAAAACTGAGTCCTGGTGCTCCTCCCCACCCCTCCTCCCTGGGGCTTCCCCACTCAGGAAACGGTGTTCACATCCGCCAAAACAGTCAGCCCAAAGCTCAGCCGTCGTCTGCTGTCTCCCTCCTCCTCACCCTCACCCCTCCTCTCCAACCCCTCAGCCAGCCCGGCTGGGTCAAATCCATCCTTACTCACCACTTTCACTGCTGCGCCTGCCCCCAAGGCCAGTCTGTCTCCCCTCCAGCCTGACCTCTGCTCAGCCTCACTGGACTCCCGCTCCCACCCTGGCCTCGCCCATCCCTTCTTCTCAGAGCCAAAGGGACAGCCTGGAGCATTAGTCAGATGGTGTTTTCAGTGACCCCTGACCGCTCTTACAAGGACATCTTAACACCTCACCATGGCCAAGAGCATCCTACGTACTCAGCTGCACAGCGTGGTCCTTCTCCCGCCTCTCCCCCTGCGTCTCATCTCCACCCCTCTCCACTCACTCATTCCTTGCACTCTTGCCTCACTATTCTTTTCCCTTTGCCTTTCCTTTCATTTTCCCCATCTCTTCACACAGGCTAAGCTCTTCCCTGCCCTGTTTCCTCTGCACCATCTGCCCCTCAGGCTGCTGTGTTTCCCTCAGTTCTTTCCCATTCTGCAGGTTCAACTTCCATGCCATGCTTTTGGTAGACCACCCATCTCAGCCCCTGGTTGATTTTCTTGAGATTGCTTTGCAATTGAGTGTTTTTGTTTTTGTTGGTGTTTGTTTTGTTTTGTCTTTTTATCTTTTTAGGGCCGCACCCTCGGCATATGGAGGTTCCCGGGCGAGGGGTCCAATGGGAGCTGTAGCAACGCCAGATCCGAGCCATCTCCACAACCTACACCACAGCTCACGGCAACGCCAGATCCTTAACCCACTGAGTGAGACCAGGAATCGAACCCACAACCTCATGGTTCCTAGTTGGATTCGTTTCCGCTGTGCCACGACGGGAACTCCAGTGTTTTTGCTTTTGTTTTTTTGGTTTGTTTGTTTCTTTTGGCTGCCCTCATGGCATGGGGAAGTTCCCAGGCCAGGGATCAAACCCATGCCACAGCAGTGACAACACCAATCCTTAACTGCTAGGCCACCAGGAACTCCTCTTTGGCAATTGTTTTATGTGTCCATTGACTATCCTTTCGTCTCTCACTCCACTAAAATGTAAGCACCATGAGAGCAGGGAATGTGACCATCTCCTCAGCACAATCAGTCCAGCATTTAGCACATAAAAAGTGTTCTAAAATTCTGGAACAATAAATAAATCCTCCATCATGCCTAAATGGCTCAGGCAACCACAGGAACCCAGTAAAAATCTTATAGGCCATTTAGTTACCAGCCTGATCCTTCTCTTAACCTTTCCGCATTTTTCAAAGGTCTAAGCACCAAGTGGTTTCTCTGCGCCTGCTCCGTGCTCACTGCCTGCCCTCTGACCAGCTCAGCCTTCTAGGTGCACCCTTACCCCACGCGCACAGACGCACACCCTCAAGCCTGGAATAAAGCATCATTTCTAAAGCAACTGCTCTATGCCCGGCACAGCTAGTCCTCACAGACAGCTCCACAGGTTACAAAAAGATAAGACACTTTTCCAAATGGAAAGACATGGCCCAAAGAGGCTAAATCATTTGCCCAAGACCACACTAATGAGTGGTAACGTTGGATTCAAATCCAGGGCAGTCTGATTGACTTCGACTGTCAATCCAGTGTGAGAAGGTTTTAAAAAGCCCTCCCTCCCTATAGCATGCTCACCCCTCTCCTGACACCCCATCTTGACCTTCAGCCCCAGGGGTCCCCCAGGAACGGGAGGTAAGATATCTGCTCCCTAAAGTTTTGGGATGGTGGAGTTCCCATGGTGGCTCAGCGGAAAGGAAACTGACTAGTATCCAGGAGGACCCAGGTTTAATCCCTGGTCTCGCTGAGTGGGTTAAGCATCCAGCGTTGCCGTGAGCTGTGGTGTAGATCAGAGACGCGGCTCAAATCCCGAGTTGCTGTGGCTGTGGTATAGGCTGGTAGCTGCAGCTCTGATTCAACCCCTAGCCTGGGAACCTCATATGCTGCGGCTGTGGGCCTAAAAAGACAAAAAGAAAGTTCTGGGAGGGTACGGTCAAGGGGATGAAGATGGTGTGGGGGAAAATGGGGTTTGGTCTTCGGTTGGAGCAGAGCTCTGGCTTCAGGCGGGTGTGTGAAAGGAGGGGGTGGTGAAAGGGAAAGAAGGCTGGAGACTTTGATAGGGAGGTCTAAGCACCCCAACTCTGAATGGCTGTCTCCTTGCCTGGCCTGTCACAGAGCTCTGCTCAGGAGGTTTGAGGTTTGCCATGTCCCTTGGGCAGGGCCGGGAGGGGACCGTTCCCCACCCCTTGACCTACCTGAGAGGCAAAGGGCTTGCTGGAACTGAGGGGAGAAGAAGAGGGGCTGGTGGGATGAGGTGATTCTGTTTGTCTTGGGGGAAAAGGCGAAATGGGGGGCTCTGCCAACAGGATGAAGGGAAGCTGGACGGTGCGGCAAACTGGGGGTGAGAAGCCTGGGCTGGGGGAGGCCTGGCCCCTTTGCCTGTCAGATGAGAAGGGACTCTGGTGGGGAGAAGATGGACAATTGTCAGAAGTGCTCCCCGCCCCAACCAGTTCAGCCCAGCCTGGGAAGGGAAGTGGGGAGGGGCCCTCTCACCAGGAGACCCTTTGTACCGCCAGCTTTTTGCTGCAGGAATGGACCTCTTTAATCCACAGCTTCCAGCTCCCAGCCTGGTCTGACAAGAACTTGCCCCCTCCCTGGGCCCAGGTCCCTAAGGTAGGGACAGCAGCAAGTGTGGGTGCCCCCACCCCCCACCCTGAGGGTCAGCAGACTCCTGCCCCTATCTCAGACCCTGGTCCCTGGTCCCATCTGGGAGAGGCGCACCCCAGATCAAAGGGCAGGTCAGCTGGTCCCCCGGCTTCCAGGAGAGCTCTCCCCGCAGCAAGGCCCCTCCCTGCCCCAGGGAGGGCTTCCCATTCCACCCAACTCCCTCTGAGCGTCCCTCTCCTTCCTCTTCCCACCAGCGTGAGGGCGAAGGCCGTGGACACTGGACTCTGAAAAACTCAGATCAAACCCTGACCTTGCTTTTCAGTAGTTGTATGACTTTGGGCAGATCGCTTAGCCTCTCAAAGCCTCAGTGCCCCGTCTCTAAAAAATCATGAACGCAGGCGCTGGACTGACTTCACGATGTCTTCTTCGTGACGACGGTGGTTACAGGAAGCCTGGAAGGCCCAAAGCACTTCAGGGCATTGTCTACAGGGCTCTTTTCCGGGGCGGGGAAGCCCTAGCGAGCTTCCCGGAGGAGGTGGCTGGGGAGGGCTGAGCGCAAACAGGGGTCGCTGTGAGTGCGCAGGCGCGTCGGGACCTCCCTGAGGCTTCGGGGGAGGGGGTGTCGGGTGCCAAGAGGGCCGGGAGCGTCTAGGAGCTGACACCCACCCTCCCCAAACAGGCACCTCCCGCCCTCTCGTCCCCGCTCAGCCCAGGGCCAGACTCGGGGCTGTGCCTCCCGGCTCCCCGCTTCCCCCCGCCCCGCCCGCCGCTCACCCCAGGGCGGGCTGCTCTCCCCTTGGGGGGCCGCGGCCAAGAATGGGCGCGTCAACTGGGGCAAATTAACACGTAGGAAAACACCCCGGCACCTGGAGAAACAGGAGCTGGGGCCGGGGGAGGGCGGCCGGAGCCTTGGAAGTCAGAACCCAAACGGAGCGATAATTCACCCGAGTGTCCGCGGCCTCCCGCCCGCTCCCCACCCCCGCCGCTCAGCCTCCGGTTTCAAAGGCGGACAAACAGCACACTGTGCTGGGCCCGGCTCCCTCGCTAAATCTTCCTGTCTTCAACTTTTGGTAACTTGAGCCGGCAGAGCTGACCCTCCCTCGGAGGCCTGATGGGTACCGGGAGGGAGGCCTGATGGGTACCGGGAGAGGGGGAAGGCCGTGGGAGGAGGGGGCAGGGGAAGGGGGAGAGGGGGGAAGGGGGATTCGGACCACCGGGACCTCAGCCCCTCCTTCTGGGACCGCTTCTGGGACCCCCACCTCTGGCCAGCGGCCCCCATCCCTCCACCTGGGGTGAGAGCAGGGCAGATGTTGCTTTAGAGGAAAACTTTGCTGTCACTTACACTGAGCTTTGGCCTGTGTTTGCCATTCTGGATGCTCCTGAGTGTGAGCAGAGTGTGAGTCTGTGTGTGAGAGGGGACGGGGGAGGCCGTTGTGAGCTCACACCTCAGCATGTGGGAAAGTCATTTTTGTGCTTGAGTTGGGAACCAAGACTAGGGGATCAAGGAGTCCGTTCCCCCCCCCCCGCCCCCTCCTCCCCTCCCGCCCCCTCCCCCCCCCCTTCTCCTGTTCCTTCCCCCCTCTGCCCCATCTCACCCCTAGGGGAAAGGAAGGTACCCCACAAAGAGCCTCCCATGGCTGCTCCTGACCCAGGGCAGGGCTGAAGGCCTTGCTGCCTACCCCGAGTCCCCGATGGCTCTTCTAACAAGTGAGCATGCCTGGGAGTTTGGCCTTGAGGAAGCAGTTGAGGGTGGGAGCCCTGCCCCTCTTTGGGGGCGGGTGTTCACCTGGAGAGGTGTGACCCCCTGTTGGGATTTCCAGTGGGAGGTCCTACTTCAAGGCCCAGGGTGGAGTGGGTTTTCAAAGAACCTGGGAGCTGGAGGCTTCTGGGAAGGGCTGAGGATGACTGGATAGGGAAAGAGTCAAGATTTGACTGGGGGGGGGGAGCGTAAGAGCAGAGGCGAAGGGCAGGGCTAGGGCTGGAGTTGAATCAGGGGTCAGAGAGTAAGAGTGAGATAGTCGGTCAAGAAATAGTTACGACGGAGTTCCTGTCCTGGCTCAGCGGAAAGAAATCTGACTAGCATCCTTGAGGACGCAGGTTCTATCCCTGGCCTTGCTCAGTGGGTTAAGGATCTGGCATTGCCATGAGGTGTGGTGTAGCTTGCAGACTTGGCTTGGATCTGGCATTGCAGGTGTAACTGGACGGGTGGCCATAGAGGTGGGGTTAGGATTCAGAGTCGTGCTGGGACAAGGCATAGTGTTAAGTACTGAGTTCAAACAGGACATGATCAACCAACAAATATTAACTGAACATCTCCCATATGCCAGGTACTGTTCTATTTGCTGGAAATACATAGCAAAACACAAATCTCTAACTCCTCCGAGGTTACATGCCAGGGGTAGAGGTAGATAATAACATTAGAAAGTGGATAAATCGTTATGTTAAATGGTGGTCAAGGCTATAGAGACAAAGCTGAGAAGGGGGAGGGACAGGGAGTGATGGGCCTCACTGAGAAAATGAACTTCATTTATTTTTTTAAGGGCTGCACATGCAGCACATGGAAATTCCCAGGCTAGGGGTCGAATCGGAGCTGCAGCTGCTGGCTTACACCACAGCCACAGCAACACAGGATCTGAGCCGAGTCTGCGACCTACACCACAGCTCATGGCAACGCCAGATCCTTAACCCACTGAGCAAGGCCAGGGATTGAACCTACATCCTCATGGATACTAGTCAGGTTCTTAACTCACTGAGCCACAATGGGAACTCTGAGAAAGTGACTTTATGTCAGACCTCAGGGAGGTAGGGAAGAAAGCCAAGCAGATATCTTGGGAAGAACATTCAAGCAGAGGGAATAGCAAATGTACAGTCTCACCTGCTGTGTAAGTCCTCCCAGCAGTTCAGGTCAAGGAACAGCAGAGACAGTGAGGCTGGAAGGGTGGGATGAATGGGGAGAACAGGAGGGAGGAGGCAGCATGGTGAGAAGCTGGGTCAGGGTTAGGATCAGAGTCTGGGTCTGCATCAGCGCTGTTTTTCTCCCTCTGAGTAATGCGGAATCCAGACGCATGCAGACAGGGACCCGCGCAGAGGAAAGGGAGGTGGGAGACCGACCGTGGTGGGGGCCCATGAAGCAGGCCAGCTCTGGGAACTCCAGGCCAGAAGAGCCTTTGCCTGGACTTGGGCATCTGACTTCAGAGCCCTCTTGGTCTTATCCGATATCTCCCCTCCAGAGCGTGAGATACCGCTCCACTTGGAGCTCATCTCCAAGAACTTTGTCAACCCACCCCCCTCATTTGTTTGCTAATAAAAAGATGGAGGGGGGCCTGTCTGCCTTCTCCGGATCGCCAGCCTCCTCCTTCCTTCTCTCCTGCCTGCCTGCTCTCCCTCTCCCTTTCTCTCCCTGAGAGCTGATGCAGTTAATTGGAGCGTCTTGGAAGTACACATTAACACACAGAGCGCCAAGGAGACGTCTTGGCAGCGAAATATCATTATCACTTCTTGAGCTCCAGCCAAAATCCCCTCGCGGTCAAAACACAATTCTTGAAACTAAACAATTAAAGATTTGTGCAAGTGTGGCTGCCATGAGGTATCAGGCTGGGAGCGGCTGCCCCTGCCAGTGTCAGCAGAAGTTAGCAACCTGCTCCACGCTCCGAGCCAGGTGATGGGCCGGGCTGGCCCGGGCGTCTCCCGGGAAGGAGGATAAACAGCAGGCCCACGGGGGAGGCCTGGCCGCCAGGAACAACCTGCTCCCACTCTTAGAAGCTCAGGGTTTTGAAATGCCAGACCTGCAACCCTCTTGACTCCCTGCTTCTACCAGCCCCTCTGCTGAAACCCCAGGCCCTGGAAATGAGACTCACTGGGCACCACAGCGCCCCTAGTGGCTGGGGCTGGAAGACGTTTCACTCTGGGACTGAATAGGGTGCTCCATCCAGGTGACAAGGCCAAGTTCCCTTGATTCCTGGTACACTTGCCCTGTCCACTCTATCAGAGCCCTCCGCCCCCTCCAGCTCAGCACTCTGCCGCTACGCACACACAGGGCCATGCACACCGCACGACCAAGTTTGGCGTGAGACAGGCGGGGCCATCACTCCAGCTCTGACCCATATGTGTAGTTTCCACCCTGCCCAGCCCTCAGTGAAGACCCTGGATATGGTCGCCAGGTAAAAAATCTGGGCTACGAGTCACACTGAAGTGTTGCAGAGTAACTGCGGTGGTCTTGAGCAAGCCCCTGCCTCTCTCTGGGCGGTAGTTTCTGTGTCTATACCATACGATGTAGGCTTGATATTGAACATTCTTCCAGTTCAGGAATGCTGTGGGGAGGGCCTTACAGGTTTAGCACTGACACTGCTGTGGCTCAGGCAATGGCTGCAGTGCGGGTTTGATCCCCGGCCTGGGAACTTCCACATGGTGTAGGTGTGGCCAAAAAAAAAAAAAGATGCTGTGGTTCTGTGATTTTATGTACCAATTACCAGGGCCACAGAGGTGTTCAGGCAGCAGCTCAAAGAGCCTTCCCCTTCCACATGTGGAAAGCTTCCTCTTGTGCTGTGCATTTCAGTGAACAAATTCAGATACTTGCCATGCCCTGAGCAAGGGAAGTCAGGGATACCAGGGATGGTCCTTCTGTCTCCAGCTATTTTTTTCATTTTGTTTGTTTGTTTTCTTTTCTTTTTTGGCTGCTCTCGCAGCATATTGAAATTTCTTGGCCAGGGATCGAATGAGAGCCACAGCTGTGATCTATGCTACAGCTGCAGCAATGCTGGATCCTTAACCCGCTGTTCTGGGCTGGGGATTGAACCCATGTGGCTGCAGAGACAATGCTTAACCTGATGTGCCACAGCAGGAACTCCTGTCTCCAACTACCTTGGAGTGTCTCTCTAGAATGCCAAGGAAGCTTGGTCTGGTGAGGCAGAAACTGGAACCAGACAACCTGGGTTCAATCCCAGCTCCCTACTCACCAGCTACCTGACCTTGGGCGAGATGCTTCACGTCTCTTGCCTCAGTTTCCCCATCTGTAAAGTACGGTTAATAAGAGTACCCACCTCTTAGGATGGATATAAAGATGAAATGAGATAAAACATGGAAACCAGAAGAGTGCCTGGTTCATAGAAAGCACTCAGTGAATAGTAGCTATTCTTATTTCTGTGGCTTTTCTAGTGGGAAACCATGACAGCCTATGTCTAGAGGTGGCATCTCAATTAACAAAGCTGGAGTTCCCGTCATGGTGCAGTGGAAATGAATCTGACTAGTATCCATGAGGATGAAGCTTTGATTCCCAGCCCCTCTCAGTGGGTTAAGGATCTGGCATTGCCATGAGCTGTGGTGTAGGTTATAGCCCCGGCTCAGATCTGGTGTTGCTGTGGCTGTGGTGTAGGCCGGCGGCTATAGCTCTGATTCGACCCTTAGCCTGGGAACCTCCATGTGCTGCAGGAGCGGCCCTAAAAAGACAAACAAAACCAAAAAAACAAAATCAATTAACGATGCTTCCCCATGTTCATACTCTTGCATAGACTCCTCTTGTATTAAATCTTTGACAGTCCAGGGTAATTAATAGAATGTGGAGAAAGTGACTTCCAAGCCTAGGCCAGAAAAAGCTCTTTTGCCTGGGCCTCTTGACAGGCTCACTGTCAGTCAAGGAGAAAGACGTTCAACTCCCCTAGCTCACCACGCTGTTAGGAAGCCCACGCTAGCCACGTGGAGTGGCCAGAAGGAGAGGGAAAAAAAAAAAAAAGAGGTTCTTGGAGTTCCTGCTGTGGTGCAGTGGCTTAATGATCTGGCTTGTCTGTGGAGGCGCTGGTTCAATTCCCAGCCCTGCACAGTGGCTTAAGGATATGGCTTTGCTGCAGCTGTGGTATCCATCGCAGCTCTGGCTCAGATTCAGTCTCTGCTGCTGGAACTTCTGTTTGCCTCAGGTGCAGCCAAAAAAGGACAAAAAAAAAAAGTTTCTTGGCCAAGAACCCAGCTGAGATGCAGGACCCCAGTCTCGGCTGCCACTGATTAAGCCTCACCAAGTCCCCAAGCAAGAACCACCCTGTTGAACCCAGTCAGCCCATGGAACACTGACAGATTAAAAAGAAAGAAAGAAATCTTCCTGGTGTACAGCACAAAGAACTCTGCCCAGTATTCTGTGACAATTTATGTGGGAAAAGAATCTGAAAGAAGATGGATGTGCGTATATGTATGACTGAGTCACTGTGTTCCCCAGCAGAAACGCTCACAACCGTGTCTGTCAATGATCCTTCAATACGACGTAAACATGTTTTAGGAGTTCCCGTTGTGGCGCAGTGGTTAACGAATCCAACTAGGAACCATGAGGTTGCAGGTTCGATCACTGGCCTCGATCAGTGGGTTAAGGATCCAGCATTGCCATGAGCTGTGGTGTAGGTTGCAGACGCGGCTCGGATCCCAAGTTGCTGTGGCTCTGGCGTAGGGTGGCGGCTGTAGCTCCGATTAGACCCCTAGCCTGGGAACCTCCATATGCCATGGGAGCGGCGCTAGAAAAGGCAAAAAAACAAACAGACAAAAAAAAAAACCCACATTTTTTAGAAATAGAAAAAAAAAAACCCTCCATGTTTAGCAACTGAGTTTTGCAGTGGTTCTTTCCACAAGGATGGACCTTGGAGCCAGACTGAGTCAGCAATGGAAGGAACCTCGACGATCCTAAATTGAGTCAAATCCTCATGAAATCATGGTGTCGCTTGCCTTTCCTTAACCCCTGATGGCTTTTCATCACATTGGAATAAAACCCAGAGCCCCTGCTAAGGCCTCCCAGCCTTATAGGCTCTGTGCCCCACTCTCCTCCCAACGGCATCTCCATCACTTTTTCCTTCCCTTCCTCTGCTCCAAGGACTCTGGCCTCCTGGTCATTCCTTGGAACACACCAAAGAGGTCCTGCCTCAGGGCCTTTGCTAGTGCTAGTCCCTCTGCTGCGGGTACGTCCCCCCTTCTTTTCTCATAGCTCACGCCTTCCCCTTACTCAGGCCCCTGGTCAATGGTCACCTGTTTAGGGGAGGCCTTACTTGAACGAGTGCCTTCCCCACCCAAGTCCTCCCAATATCCCTTTCTCACCCCTTCCCTGCTTTATGCTCCTCAGGTGACTTGTGGCCACCTGCTTTGTACTCCACGTCTACTTATGCCTTCATGTACTGTCTCTTTCCCACTAGAATGTAAGCTCCATGAGGGTAGGATTTATTTTTTTTTAAGGCTGCACCCATGGCATAGAGAAGTTCCTAGGCTAGGGGTGCAATCAGAGCTGTCACTGCCAACCTACGCCACAGCCACAGCAACACAGGACCCAAGCTGTGTCTGTGACCTACATCGCAGCTCACAGCAATGCCAGATCCTTAACCCACTGAGCAAGGCCAGGGATCGAACCCGCAACCTCATGGTTCCTAGTCGGATTCATTAATCACTGCGCCACGACGGGAACTCCGAGCATAGGAATTTTGTTTGCTTGGTGGACCACTGAGTTCCAGGGCCTGGCACATAGTAGGTCTCAATCAGCAGTTGTGGGATAAATGCAACTTCTCTATCCTAGGGAAAGGAATTGGGGCCTAGAGATGGTACGGGGATTGTGCAAGATCACTCGGCTCCTTGGCCTGACTCTTGGCCCAGGGCTCCCCTTCCCAGTTGCCCTCATGCACACCTACATCCCCCCAAAGGGCCCCTGCTCTCCTTTGCCTTCCAAGTAGCAGGGGCCCCTCCCCTCTGTCACTCAGACAGGCCGATAGCCCTCAGCTCCTTTAGTTGTTTCTGTCAAACAGTATTTACAATAAACTTTGTTTGAACTTTTGTCTAAGTGATAATAATAATAACACGATAATTATATGGAGTATAACGTACAGCCAGCTGTATTTAATTAAAGCTGTAATTTCACTAAGGGTTTCTGGAAACAGGGTAAACCGCAAGAGTTGTACCACCAGTACCCCTCGGTGGAGATTACAGCTGCTCGGGAGCGGGGTGGCTGGAGCAGAGGCCCCAGGAGCCAGAGGCCGCCAAGAGGGTCCGGCTTCCGGAGTCTAGGCGCTCCCCTCTTGGAACCACACAGAGGTGGGTTTGCGGTGGCCTCAGGCCAAAGACTGAGTCTGGAACCGCTCAGAACATGTGCCTGGATTTCTTCTGGCCTTCGCTAGCTCATGGGAAAGGAGGGTTTTTTTGTTTTTTTTTTTTTAAGACTCTGCAAAAGGGAGTTCCTGTTGTGGATCAGCGGGATAAGAACGCAACTAGTATCCATGAGGATGTGGGTTCGATCCCTGGCCTCACTCAGTGAGGTAAGGATCCAGCATTGCCGTGAGCTGCGGCATAGGTTGCAGATGCAGCTCGGATTTGGCATTGCTGTGGCTGTGGTGTAGGCTGGCTGCTGCAGCTCTGCTCCGACCCCTAGCCTGGGAACTTCCACAGGCCATGGGTTCGGCTCTAAAAAGAAAAAAGATTCTGCAGTGGAAGGTTCCAGAGCCAGATAAACACCAAATAGGAGCGGGGAATATGGTTCCAAAGGCCAGAGGCCCAGGGTGTGGGACAAAAAGAAGGAATTAGCACCAGCTGAAGGAGGACAGGCCAGCCATGGATTCAGTCTGCAAAATTTTGCTTAGTGCATATCATGTGCCTGGACCATGTGGGACACAGTGGGTTTTGCTCTGCTGAGAGTTTGGTTGAGCAAGGAGACAGCCTTATATACAAACCATGAGAAGGGCCTCCAAGAGAGGGCTGGATACTCTAGCAGCTAAGAGCCCTTCCTCTGTGGCCAGACTGTGCATGTTTAAATCCTGGCTCTGTTCTCCGATGGGCTTGCACCTCTCCGTGCCTTACTTTTTCATCTGTGAAATGGGAATAATAATATCGACTTCTTTGAGTTATTATGAAGATAAAATGGCTAGGAGTTCCCATGGTGGTGCTGTGCCAATGACTATCCATGAGGACCTGGGTTCGATCTTTGGCCCCACTCATCTGGCGTTGCCATAAGCTGTGGTATAGGTCACAGTTGTGGCTCGGATCTGGCGTGGCTGTGACTGTGGCATAGGCTGGCAGCTGCAGCTCCAATTTGACCCCTTGCCTGGGAACTTCCATATGCTGTGGGTATGGCCCTAAACAGACACACTCACAAAAAGTCTAAATCCATGTCGAGTGCTTAGGACAACGAGAGTGCGGGTCAACACATACTAGCTATTATCTGGATATTCTGGGACCACAGAAAGAGGAGGAGTTATTCTGACCTGGAAAAGGATGGTCAGCCATCCTGGCTTGAGTGTGGAACACTCCATGCTAAAGCCAGGACGGTTACAGGAAAACTGCCCATTGGTCACCCTACCTGGAAACCAGAGCTGATCTCAAAGAGAAGGTGAGCCAGGCAGGAACTAAGAATGATGACTCTTAGCTCAGCAGAAGGCGAAGGATACGTGGAAAATCATGGGACCGGGCCCAGATCAGCCGTGAGCTCCGGGCGGACCCTGGGCTAGTCAGACTGCTTCTCAGAGACTCAGTTGTCTAAGAGGGGATTGTCTGCTCTAGGGGCCCCTTGAAGGCCTGCAATCCAAGGAGTTCAGGGCTGCAGGAAGGGCCTGGTGGGAGAGCCTCATGGCCAGCACACCTGCCCCAGGCAAATGCACACACGCACAGACACACATGTGTGCACACGCACAAGAGTAGGGCAGGGTGAGGGGTCAGCCTCACAGGATAAAGAAGACACTTGCCCACATATAAAACCCCCTCTGTGAGGCCTGTAGCAGCTGGATCAGGAGGGTTAACTGGAGAGGCAGTTTTAATTGTCTAAAGAGGTTTGCTGCTGAGGGTGGGGGGTTGAGCGGGAAGATCTAGGAAGAGATGCAGAAATATTCCTGGGCAATAAAATATCCCCTTTTCAGTGTCAAAGTTAATGTTCCAGGGCTCAGGTAAAACCGGCTTCTTATGAGCCAGAGCTCTCCCTGGAGAAGGCCGGGAGGCTGCAGGAAAGGAGGGAAGGCTGGGGTCCCCTCATCCTCAGAGCCCCGGTTGGGAGGAGGGGCGCTTGGTGGTCAGAGGAGGCTGAGCTCCCACTATGACCCCATCCCAAAGGACTAGGATGTACTGCCCAGATGTCCAGCTGTCACTGGAGCTCCGGACTTGCTCCCTCGACCTTCCCGCCGCCACCCCCATCCCTCGCTCACTGGCTCTTTTCTCCTTTTTTTTCTCTCTCGGCCTTCTTTCCATCTGTCTGCCTCCATCCCTTCTGCACGTGCCTGCCTCTGTGACTGCTGCTTCTCTGTCTGTCCAGCTGCGGTCTGTCCCCAGAGGCCAGGATGAGAGGCAGGAGGGCTGGGCACACTGCTTGGGAATAACCTGTGCCCACCACATACTCTACACAAGCAGCTGCAGGAGGACAGTGGCCTCTCCCCACGTCCCAGCTGCCTGGTCCATGCCCAGGGCTGCTGCCCGAACCCCTTCATCAGCGCTGGGCCCCCACCCCGCCGGCATGTGCCGGCCGCGCGCAGCAGCTCTGACAGGACGCTGGTTTAAATATAGAATTGCGTATGCAAGATGAGGCTAATTTTAGCAGGAATGTGCTGGAAACTTTCTGAGGGCTCTGTTCTCTAGCTGTCTCCCCGGTGCTCATCACTCGTGGCTGGAAAGTCAACCCGTGAGTTCCCTGTTCCCCACCTCCTTGCTTCTCGCTGGCAGGAGCCCCTCTTCCCAGCCCAGGACCCACAGCCTGGCCCTTGTCTTCCCTGTGCTCTGTCCCCAGGGACCTGAGCCCTTGCACCTGCCTGAAGTTCTAAATCCCTCGGGCTCCCTCCCTTGCCCCAGTCTCTTGGGCAACACTAAGGCCAGCCAGCCTGGGGGGAAAATGATCCATCAAGAAAATTCTCCTTCCCCCTCCCCTTCCAGTGATATGTCCTGTCAGAGGAATACACCGGACTCACACACTCACCCAGCCTGCCATTTGCTGGGCAGTCACTGGGTGCTAGGCATCAGGCTGAGTGCTTTCTTTCTTTTCCCCCTTTATTATTATTATTTTTAATTTTATTGGAGTATAGTTGGAGTGCCCGTCGTGGCTCAGTGGAAACAAATCTGACTAGTACCCATGAGGATGCAGGTTCGATCCCTGGCCTTGCGCATTGGGTTAAGGATCCGGCATTGCCGTGAGCCGTGGTGTAGGTCACAGATGCGACTCGGATCTGGCATTGCTGTGGCTGTGGTGTAGGCTGGCGGCTACAGCTCTGATTCAGCCCCTAGTCTGGAAACCTCCATATAGCACAGATGCAGTCCTAAAAAGACAAAAAAATTTTTTTCTTAGAGTGCAGTTGACTGACAGTGTTGTGTTAGTTTCAGGCGTACAGCAAAGGGAATCAGTTATACATTTAAACACAGCCATTCTTTTTTCCCCACATAGGTTATTACACACTATTGGTAGATTTTCCTCTGCTATAAAGTCACTCATTTAATCGTTGCAATGACCCTGAAATAGGGGTGAGAAATAGCCCCATTTTATAGACCAGGACGCCGAGGCCCCAAAAAGTTCAAGGACTTGCCCAAGGTCGTTCAACATCATACTCTGGCCACGAAATACATTCATTGTCCCAGGGAGGACATTTGCCCTGTAATTGAGAACCCTGCAGGGAGGGGGTCACATTGGGCACAAAGGAATCACTGTGATGGTGGAACTTTCTGGAAGAGCCCAGATCCTGAGGCAGGAAAGGGGAAGCTCCTTATCTCTCATTCTTCCTGTGTCCTGTGGCCCCACCCAGGGGCCATAGGCCATGCTTCTCCCTGCATGAAATCCTGCATTTATTTTTGTTCCTCTCTTGCTCTGCATTTATGGAGCACCTACTGTGTGCCCAGCACTGCTGCAGGTGCCCAGCTGCAAAGAGAAACGAGGCGAAGGGCTCTGAAGTCCGCGTGGGCTTCGCTGGTGGCAGGCACCAGACTGCAGTAAACAATTAGCTGCATGCTCCTTGGTAAGGATGATAACAGGAGCTACAAGGACAGAGAGGAGAGGAAAAGTTGACATCCAGAAGGGGCTGCACACACACCCCCCCTCGCCCCCGCAGGCAAACTCCAGAAGGCATCAACTCTCCCTCCCCGTACTGCTCTGACTGCTCTCCCCGGCAGCTCCAGAAAAATGCCCTGTCTCCCCGCGGAGCCGTGTAACAGGCTGCGTGGTTGTTGTGTTTGAGCGCGAGGACATTTCCCTGTAATGAGGATTAGAATAGCAACGAGGAGGGTGACACGCTGCAGTTAGAGAGCAGCCGAGCGGGGGGGGGGGGGGGGGGGAGGCGGCGCCCCCGCAGTGGGGGGTGATGCCAGCCATGGGGACTGTGGTAGGGCCATGCCCTGTGAGCCAAACTGGAGCCACCAGCCATATCCCACTGGCCGCTGTCCAACTGGCCAGGTCACTCCACTCGGGACAGAAGGGCAGGCCTGGGGCCTGTGGGGCTCTGGCTCAGGCCCTGGCACTGGAGGGAAGACGGGGCGGGGGGTGGGGGGGAGGTGGCCCAGGAAGGAGCAAAGGACATGTCTCAGATTGTCCTCCTCACTGCCTTCCCCCCAGAGCACCGCGTTCCTTCTCAGGCACGACATCGGTTCCTATTCGTTTGTCTCACTGTCTTCTCCGCGTCTAGAATGGAATCGCCTGCTGTCTCTCCAGTGACTAGAACAGTGCCTGGAGCATAGCAGGTGTTTGAGAAAGATGCGCGAGTGAGCAAATAGATGTGGGTTTCCACACGCTTGTGTGGATCCTCCAAACCTATGGAACTGGAGACAGGCTCCACGTTGCTGAAGTCTGGGTCTGTGCCTATCCATGGGGGACGTCTCTGAGGGGTGTGTGTGTGTGTATGCATGCGTGTGTGCACGTGTGCGTGTGTGTGTGTGTCTGTGAAGTGTTTGTGTGTGTGTGAGCTGTGTATGTCTGAAGTGTGTATGTCTGTGAGCTGTGTGTCTGTAAAGTGTGTGTGTGTGAGCTGTGTATGTCTGTGAGGGGTGTGTGTGTGTGTGTGTGTGTGTGTGTATGTCTGGGAAGTGCGTTCGTCTGTGAAGCGTGTGTGAGGTGTACCTGGATGCGTCTGAGAGGTGCACACGTCTCTGTGAGGGGAGCGTGTGCCTCTGTGTGTGTGGGCTTTCCACCCAGTTACCAGCTCCCTTCACACACCTCAGCTGTGGGGCTGCCTCAACGTGGGTGCTGGCCTGAGTCCTTGGTGCACACACTTGGGGAGCAGAGGGCTGGGGTGTGGGTGTGATCTGCGCGCTTAGTGGCACATCAGTGTCTCGCTGGAAAGATCCCCAAAGACGGCCTCTCCTGCCAGCCTTCTGGGCGCAAGACGCGCCCACTTCAGATCAGGCCCCCTGGGGGCCGGGGTCCCTGTGCCAACCTACGGAGCAGAGGCTGCTGTCTGCAGGCGGGGCTCCAGCCTGGCGGGCATTCTGGGATGGATTCCCCTGCGCTGCTGTCAAAGTAATAAAGATGGCCTAGCCTTGCGTAGCGCCTGCTGTGGGCCAGCACTGTGCCTTCTGCTGCTCCCCCAGCTCTGTGGGGTGGCTCTTTTTGGACGGACGAGGAAACAGAGGGACGGTTGGGGCAGATGAAGTAACCTGGCCAAGGTCACAGAGCTGGGATGTGGACCCCCTGGCGCCTCCCATCCCACGCCCCTCCCCACCGCCTGAGGGCTTCCCCCAGGTGAGACAGCAGCCCTCAGCCTTCCCATGGCCTTCGGCCCCCTTGTGCAGCAGAAGGATGGGGAGGGCATGAGGGAGCCGCCCACTTTCGAGGAGTCTTGCTTGTGGGTTTATCACCAAGTTTTACTGACAGCCACCCCTCTCGTGGACACAATCGTGTCCCCCCCAAAAATATGTTCAAGTCTAAACCCCTCATATCTGTGAATATAATTTTATTTGAGAATAAATAGGGTCTTGGGAGTTTCCTGGTGGCCTAGCAGTTAAGGATCTGTCATCGTCACTGCTGTGACCGGGTTGGATCCCTGGCCCAGGAACTTCCACATGCTATAGGGTCTTCGCAGGTGAGACGAGGTCACCCTGGATCAGGGTGGGCCCTCATAAGCCTTATAAGGATCGATGTCCTCAGAAGAGGAAAACAGCCTCAGACACAGAGGCAGATGGGAGAACACCTGTGAGGATGGAAGCCCAGTGGGGACTGATGCCTCCACGAGCGAGGAAACCAAGGATGGCGGGCGGTACCCAGAGGCGGGAGAGCAAGGGGTACAGGCTCCCCCTCCGAGCCTCCAGACAGAACCAGGCTCACCTCAGCCTTGCTCTCTGACTTCTGGTCTCCTGAGTGAGAGAGAAAAAAATGCCTGCTGTTCTAAGCCACCCAGTCTCTGGTAATACGGCAGCCCCAGGAGTCCTTCCCAGAGCGGAAGGACACATGTGTACACACACACACACACACACACACACACACACACACAGTAACTTAAATACACAATTACTAAGACTCACACTTTGACCAGGCCCCACAAGCTCACATGGGGCGTCTCCTGTGCTGCGTGCAAGGCTACCCCACCCCCAGCGGGGCGCACGCTGTCCTGTCCTGCACTTGACAGCCTTCCCTCAGGCTTCTCTGAGGATAGAAACCTCCCGCCCTCCCTCTGGGGCTTCCTCCCCGCTGTCCCTCTCTTCCTTTCCCAGCCCCCAATCCCCTCGTCTGACTTCCTCTCTCCCTCCCTCTCTTCCTTCCTTCCGCCTCTCTTCCTTCCCCTGCCTCTTTCTCTTCCCCTTTGAGTAAACACAGCCCTGTTGCAAGGCCCTGCCATGTTCTAAGAGCTCGCATTGCCACCTGTTGCTATGGAGAAGCCTCTTTATCACAACACTGGGTAAACAGCTGCTGCTGGGAGCCCCTTTCTGCTGGCCAGGGGTTTATTTGGAGAAAGTCAATAAGGAAAAATAAACATTCCCGGCCCTGTGTATATACAGCCTTGGGACGAGTGCTCCACAGAGGCTGGGGCCTGCCAACTCCCCAGAGGGTCGGGCAGGCCGAGCCCCTCCACGGCCTGCGATCCCAGAATCCTCCGCTCCAAGTCAGGGTAGGGGCCAAGCAGCCGCCTCCCTCCGGACTCGGTCAGGTCACTCTGCAGGCTGGGCGCGAGCTGAAAGGTCAAGGCTTGGGTGTCTACTTCTCTCTTCTAGGAAAGGCTGTGATGAAACAGCCCCTCCCAGGGATCCACTCTGAGGTCCCGCAGGACATCAGGATTCCTGGGAAGAATCAGGCTCAGTTTGGCTTTTGTTTCTCTCTTCTTTGGCATCTTAGCTGCAGTGGAATTCAGTGCATTGTGTCGAATATTAACGGTCCCCTCATTGAGCACATATTTATTTAATAGTTCTAACTATTAAAGAAGGCATTGAGCTGGGCTCCGCTGACTCCTGCCCTCAAGGTGCTTACAGTCTGGTGAGGAAGACAGAGCATCAGCTGTCACTGTGCTGCACCGCCCTCCCTCTGGGGCTTCCTCCCCGCTGTCCCTCTGTTCCTTTCCCAGCACCTGAATAGTTGCAGGTGTGCAGCTCAGGAGACCTGCAGGTGCTGTGGGAGTGTGTAAAGGTGTTTTGCACGATCCTAATCTCGCTCCCACACTTTAACTCAGCTCCTCCTCGGAACAATTGTGTCAGGTGATAATATTTTTATTCCCATGTTACAGTTGGGGAGGTAACTTACCTAAAGTCAATGAGCTTCTCGGTGAGAGTCTCAGGATTTAAACCCAAGATGGCCAGAGGGAAAAATCCCAGGCTCTAAATCACTGTAGGATTCTGTCAGGCTCACAGTAGAAGTGCCACAATCTCTATCCTTAAGAAATTTATAAGGAAAGCCCTCATGAAATATGACCATGTCACTGGGGACAGATAGTGACAAGCATGGCCGATAAGAAACACCTGCCATGCAATCAGAGACCGTCAGTGTGATACAGAGGCTCGGAGCCAGAGGAAGGGGTTGGGTAGAGCTTTGAAGGATAGGTAGAACTGAGATAGAGGCCAGAGGCAAGGGAGGGGTCTCCCAGAAGCGGGACTAGGGACAGCCTGGCTAGGGTTGGGGACCAGAAAGGCTAGGTTTTTTTTGTTTTTGCTTTTGTTCTTTGCTTTTTAGGGCCGCACCTGTGGCATATGGAGGTTCCCAGGCTACGGGTCCAGTCGGAGCTATAGCTGCTGGCCTACACCACAGCCACAGCAATGCAGGATCCGAGCCACTGAATGAGGCCAGGGATCAAACCCACAACCTCGTGGATCCTAGTTGGATTCATTTCCACTGCGCCACCATAGAAACTCCTATTTTGTTTTGTTTTAATGACCATACCTGCAGCATATGGAAGTTCTTGGGCCAGGGATTGAATCTGAGTTGCAGTGGTGACCTACACTGCGGCTGTGGCAACTCTGGTTTCTTTAACCCACTGCTCCGGGCCAGGGATTAAGCCTTCCTCTCCACAGTGACCTGAGCCTCTATAGTCAGATTCCCTTTTTTCTTTCTTTCTTTTTTTTTTTTTTTTTGGCTTTTTAGGGCTGAACCTGCAGCATTGGAAGTTCCCACACGAGGTGTTGAATCAGAGCTGCACCAGCTGGCCTATGCCACAGCCACAGCCACCGCATATCCCCGCTATGCCTGTGACCTACACTACATCTCACGGCAAAGCCAGATCCCTGACCCACTGAGTGAGGCCAAGGATCAAACCCACATCCTCATGGATACTAGTCGGATTCCTCTGCTGCACCAAAAGGGGAACTCCCTACAGTTGGATGCTTAACTCTTTGAGCCACAGTGGGAAATCCAGGCAGACTAGTTTTGGAGAAGGGAGAGGAGGGCTGCCACCTTGCTGCTCACTCCAGACCCTGTGTCTTTATGAGAAACTCTCCTCCATCCACAACATCCCTGCTTTGGGCCAGAACCTCACCTTCTCCCTCCTGCAAATCTGCCTCCTTCCTGTCATCCTGCCTCCAGTCTTGCTCAGCTCCAGTCCACTCTCCACCAGCCCCCAGCCTCTTCCAGAAACAGAAATCTGCTCGGGTCTCCCCTCTCCTGTTTGTCTTCCTCTCCATAGACAGACGCCATGCCGGCTTTGCTGTCATATCTTCCTCTTTTCCGCAAGTGTCCTGCTCATCAAATATAGAGAAACACTCAAGCTTGCCAAACATGTGGGGCCATCCCATGCCTTTGTGCTTTGCCTGTACTCTTTCCTCTGCTTGGAAATTCTTCCTGAAGAGTCACCTGCATTCACAAACTCATAATGAGCCCCTACGACGTGCCTGGCACTGTTCTGAGCCCTGGGAACAAAACAGTGAACAAAACAGACGAAGACCCTTGTCCTGGTGGAATTTATCTTCGTGAGAGATATACGCTAAAACAAAACAAAAAGGTAAAATATATACAATCACAGGTGCTGCTGAGTGCTGCGGAGAAAAATGCAGTGGGGAAGAAGGATGAGTAGGGCCTTGAGGCCACAGTGACAATTCTGAGTGAGATGGAGAGCTCTTTCTAAGGTCTTCCAAGGATTCCTCTGGCTGGTGTGTTAAGAATAGAATGAAGTGGGGTGGGCTGGGAGGGGATGGATAGAGGAGGGACAGGAATGTGGGGTTTCTACTCCCCCACAAAGCTGGCAGGGCCTCTGTCCTGGGTGTCCTCCCCTTCTAGCCCCAACCCCCTAGGTAGCCAGGTGTAAGAGGGCACCCCCTCCAGGCCTCACCCAGCTCCACTGGTCCCACTCAGGTGGTCTGGTTTAAGGGCACAGGCCCTCAGGTCTGGCATCACCTCCTACTCTGACCCCCTTCCGGCAGCCTGCCCTCTCCCCTCCTAAGGTTCTGAGGAGGAAGGAGCCCCGCGGAGCAGTGATCCATTTATCAGGAGCAAGGGAATTATCATCCCCAGGCTGTAATTATACCTTCCACGGGTGACACCCAAGGAAGCATCTTTTTATAAAAGCAGGTAAATTGAAGGCTTATGGGATTGTGGAGAATGGGTATATTTTTAGCACGTTCCCCTCACCGCCCCCATTGCCAGCATCCTGATAATTGCTCTGGTGCCAGGGACCTGAAATGAAGCTGGGGGGCTTATTGAGAGGTTGAGGGGTCATTGCGAAGGGGATCTGGGAGGCCCTGAGAACCTAGTTAAGCCAAGTGAGAATCTAGGAGAGATGCCTGGAGAAACCACCTCTGATGAGGGACCTGTGGGAGGAATCATTGAGGAGCAAGTGGGAAGTACATTTTTGAATTACATATATCCATAGTTTTGAGCATAGCAATAATAGTAATGATGGCTAGCCCTTATATGGTACTTATTAAGTGCCAGACGGTGTTCTAAGTGCTTTCTGTATATTAACTCATTAATCTTCACAACAATCATATGAAGTAGGTACTGCTGTTACCCGATTTTGCAGATGAGAAAACCAAGGCATTGAAAGTTCAAGTGTAATTTTGAGTTAGACATTGGAGATAACATACATAACTCTATACACACATAAACGTTTGCTAACTTCAGCGGTAAATGAGTGAATTCCCTCACTCTTTATTCCCCGGCCGGTTATGAAGAAGCCTAAAGCTCAGCCAATCAGAAAGCTCTGAAGTTAGGCAGTCCCTACCCTTTGGGGCGGGGCCTCTGATCACACTTCCTGTTCCTGTCTAAGAGCGGAAGTCCCCATTCTGGGCAAAGTCAGCCATCTTGGTTGGTGGGCAGCCCCACGTTGTTCTTAAGCCAGTGGAGTATCAGAATCTGAGGCTGTGATAAAGTGTTTGAGAGCTGAGAGCAGGGTCCCTTGCCCTTAGAGAGTTTTCTGCCCATTTAGGGAACTGGTTGGAGTAGTGGATCTGCTGACATTGGAGAAAATGTGGAGAGAGAGGAAGAGAAGGAGGGAATAGGATCTCCCTAGATGCTGTCCAGTGACTGCTGGTGTCTAGGGACACCCCTTCTCCAGCAAGGACATCAGCCTAGAGAAGGCACAGGAGAGAGAGTGGCGGGGGGGAAATGTGATTTTTAATGCAAGCCTCGGTAATCAGCTATTTGTGATGGAATTTTATCTGTCCTGGTCTCTGAGGGATGCAAAGCGGGAGTGAGGGAAGAGGGGTCAGAAATTAGTATGCAGAAATATCTGATCAGCCAAAGTAATTTTCTTTAATAATCGTATTCATACTGCCTGCTCTCTGCTCACTAGAAGAATTAAGTATTTAATAGTAATATATTTCATCTGGCAGTGGTTCCGTTTCGTTAGGAACCGTGATGCCTCGTTGGGGTATGTGGGTGGGTGGAGGTCTGGTGGGGGGGCAGGTGGGAGGTGTCAAAGCAGAAAGAAATAGATAAGGGAGGAGGGGAGTGGGTATGTGTGGGCAGGCAAGGAAGAGGGGAAGCAGTGTGCCAGGGTGAGCCCAACCGCCCTCGGAAATGCCACTCAAGTGCTTTTGCTGCCTGAGTTGGGCTGTCCAGCCCTGTCCCCTGGCTGCTATTGGACACCCCAGAGGTCCTCAGTTCTGACTCAGTTCCTCAGGTTTCATCTCTAACTCCCAAGATGGATCCTCCCTTCTGACCCCTGGTCTGTCCCTGGCCCCCAAGCCCTGAGACTCTCCTAAAGATGGATAGGGGAGCTGGGTGGCAAATCCTGCTTGGGTGGCATAACCCAGCAAACCTCAGCATGCTCTGACCCCCATGTCTGAGCTTCTGGATCGCTATGGGCAGGGGTTGCCTCCGTGTATTTCCCCAGCTGGTGGGAACATGCCATTCCTGGCTCCTGCCCGAGCAGGGCTGGTACAGAGGAGAGAGGCT
This sequence comes from Phacochoerus africanus, assembly GCF_016906955.1. Taxonomy (NCBI): domain Eukaryota; kingdom Metazoa; phylum Chordata; class Mammalia; order Artiodactyla; family Suidae; genus Phacochoerus; species Phacochoerus africanus. The sequence continues at coordinate 37,873,703 of NC_062552.1, forward strand.
GCTTATGCTCGCTGGAGGGCCTGACAGCTGCCTCTCGGCCCTGGGGAGCTGCAGGAGCAGTGTACTTTTTGCTATTACAGGATTTTAATAGTTAAAAAGCAGGCCCAGCACGTGCCAGGGATATAATTGATGATACCTAGCTCTTGGGAACCCCATCTCCACCGGAGGCACTTGGAGAAGCTTTTTGCCTCCTTGGCAAGGCTCTCTGAGCCCAGCTGCCCCGAGGAAGACATCCATGAGCCAGGTACAACCACATGAGCCTGATGAGATGGAGACAAAGAGAGGGCCAGGCTGCAGATAGCAGAGTTCGGCTTCTCCACAAACTGATGTGCAGTGATGCCGGCATTTCCAGGCACCTGACAGGCTGGAATTAAACACCTGTCCATTAAACTGACAGCCCCAGGGAGGAAAGGGAAGGGGAGAAAAGGGAAGTGGGGGGGGGGGACTGGGAACCCAATCATAGGCTGTCTCCTTTCCTGAAGGAGGCAATGTGCCTGCTGGAGAGAGAAGTCAGGGTGGGAGCAAGCAGCATCTCTAGGTCCCCACTTTTTTTTATGACTGCACCTCTGGCATATGGAAGGTCTCAGGCTAGGGGTTGAATTTGAGCCACAGCTGTGACCTATGCCACCCCTGCAGCAATTCCGGATCCTTTAACCCACTGCACCAGCCAGGTTTGAACCCACACCCCCTCAGCAACCCAAGCTGATGCTGCAGTTGGATTTTTTTTTTTTTTTGTCTTTTTACCTTTTCTAGGGCCACTTCTGCAGCATATGGAGGGTCCCAGGCTAGGGGTCTAATCAGAGCTGGCCGCCAGCCTACACCAGAGCCACAGCAACTCGGGATCCGAGCTGCATCTGCGACCTACACCACAGCTCACGGCAATGCCGGATCCTTAACCCACTGAGCAAGGCCAGGGATCGAACCCTCAACCTCATGGATCCTAGTCGGATGCGTTAACCACTGAGCCACAACGAGAACTCCCTGCAGTTGGATTCTTAACCCATTGAACTCCATGGTTCTCCACTTTCTAGTTTCTGATGCAGAGTGTGGGCAGGCCCACAGCAAACCAGTATTGAACACTGGCGATGAGCGAGGAGTGTGTGTAGCCCCCAAGGGCCTGTGTCTCATTTGCTCAAAGGCTTGTCATGCTGTGGCAGCCTCCCTGGCAGAATATTTGAGTGGATCTCTCCTGCCTTCCCAACTCTAGTGTAAGTTCCTGGAGAGAAGGAAACTCATCTTCTACTTCACAGATGCTGCCCTACGGTGCTCTAGCTCTGGGCATGAGTGGATGGGGCTGGGGTGGGTTTACAGATGGATGGGTGGATGGATGGAATGCTGATAGTCGGGTGGGAGGTGCACACCAGTGTGCCTGTTGTTAACATTTCCATACTGATTAGTAAATAGTCATTGCCCCTGGCCTGTTGAACACCCTATGCCCCGTCATCCTAGCCGCTGCCCTGGGATTTGCTGGGCCTCCCCAAGATTCAGCAGCTACTCTTAGCAGTGGCCCAGCAGGGGGCCTCAGGGCCTACTCCCTTGCTGTGGCCAACATTCATCCTGATGAGTCAGGATATGGGCTTATTGTTTTCATCAACACCCTTGGGTGGGTAGATGAACAGAGGCCGGGACTGAACATTGAGGTGAGATGATTTTAGGGAAGGAAATCGGGAGGGACGGAAATGGCAAATGGCTTGTCAGGCAGCCAGGTTTGGGTTCTCACACAGGTAGCCACCGTGGGCCCTTGAGCTCTCTGAGCCTCAGCTTGCTCACCTTTCAGGTGAGGACAATGTCTGCCTTGCCTCCCTTAGAGGGTGGTCGTATCCAGTGGGAAACTCTCCTTCTATCCTCTGTGCGTCGTTCGTTGCTGTGTGTCTCCCCCTTTTGCTAATAGATGAAGAGCTCTTTGAAAACAACATCTTTACATCCCAGGGTGTGCTTGGTAAATGTTAAACGGGTGGGTGCAGGGGTGATGGGGGAGTGAAGGCAACAAGGAGCAGACTCTGAAGAGTATGACGAGAGTGAGGTTGAGGATGGGGAAGTCAGAGCACAGTGGATTGGGAAGGAAGGGAAGCAGAGCGCGGGATGGCACTGCCGGTACCAGAAGGGATCCTGGCCCACCGTTGGCCACCTCCCCATATGCCTCCCCCTGCCCTGGTGATGCTCAAGTTTTAGGTGCACCAGGCTAGCGTATATTGGCAGAGCATGGGCCCAGATGGCACGGGGCAGACCCAAGTAATGCCACTTTATCCAACTTCCCAGGGAGCCAACTGCAGCCTCTGGAAGCTTTAGGTTTGAGACGTGGTGTTTCCCAGAGGGGAGGGGGGAGACGTGTTGGAGGAGTGAGACAGGGAATCAGAAAGGCCAGAGCAGCCAAGGAACACATCCAGCCTTGAACTTAAATCCTGCCCTCTGCCCTTGTCATGCCACTCAGCCTGCCCCTTCTCAGATCCTCCAAGCCTGCTGGCTGCTTCTTCCCAATCTCCCCTTCACATCCAGGGCCCCTCCCCTCTGGAAGGCCAGGGCTTTACCCCAAATTCCCACCATCTCAAGGCCCAGAGTCTCTAGAAGAGCTCCTCGCATGATCTCAGCCTCTTCCCGCCTCAGGGCCACGCAATGCAGCACTTAATTCTTTCCCAGCTGGTAGGCTTCCTCCCCGGCTGGTTCAAGGGGGCACTGCCCCGAGGATGACACCATTCATCACCCTCCCAGTGGCTCTGCCACTATCCTCTCCCTCAGGGATTCCCGCAAGAAGGAGTCTGCCACAGGTTGAGGGGGCGGGGAGCAGCTTGCTGGACCAAAGTGTGTGCATGGCTGCACCCCCGCCAGAAACCAGATGTATGTGAGCTTAGATGTTAGGTCGAGACTGCTGGGGTTCAAGTTCCAGCTCCGTGGTTTATCACTGTGTGCCTTGGGATAAGTTACTTAACCTCTCTGAATCTCACTCATTGGCCTTGCCCCCCCCCCCAAAGGGTTGTTTTGAGGATTTCATGAGAGGAGGGGTGTGAAAGCTCTTTACAACTAAAATGATGCACACCCACAGGAGTGATGCGGTTATTATTCCATCATTATTATGATCATCGTTGGTTTGGGTGCAGCCGAGGAAGCAGGAAGGAGTGGCGGCCGGATCTTATTAAGGTTCTGCCAGGGAGCACGGTGATAATGTGCAGACTTCTAGGGGAGAAAAATTCTTCGCCATCTGTTTGTGTTAGAGCAGAGCCTTTGCAGCTACTCCAGCCCATGCTGGCCCCTCTGAACCCACCCTGAACCCCTCCAGGACTCAGCATCCGCTCATGCGGCAGTCAGCTCTCCACTGTCTCCAGCCACTCTGACTGGTCTCATCTCCTCACCAAGACAGGCTGTAAATCTTCCCAGTCCGGGATGGCTGCTTGCGTTCTAGTGTATCTTTATAGCATTTATCATGGGGAGGATGGCGGAGGGGGGGGCAGTGTGTGAAGGAAAAAGAGAGGGGAGCAGGAAGGAGGGCAGAGAGGGAGGAGGGAAAGGGAAGGGGGAGCAGAGGAAAGTGAGCCCTGGCTTTGAATCCAATCCTGGATCCCCCGTTCTCACTAACCGGAGTGGCCGTCACAAAGTTGCTCAGCCTCTCAGTGCCTCAGTTTCCCCATCTGCTCCTGGCCCTTCCAGCACCTTCCGCCGAGAGTCAGAGAACCAGGGACCCTCAGATGTCCTTTCCAGCCAACCACTTCCCCTTGCCAGCCCCACCTCTACAGGGCACCAGCCCTCTAATGCTCACCGTCCAGACCCACCCCCCCTCAGGTCCTCCAGAGTCTTTTCTCCCCGCCCCGCCCCCACCGTCTGGGCACAGGGGCGCCCGGCTCCAAGCCTGTGTTTGTGAGCTCACCAGGAACCGCGGGACATGGGCCTTTCTCTCTGCCGTAATGAAACCCTTTAATCATATTCAAATAGGTTACTGTTCAGGGGGAAAATAGAAATATGGATTTGATAGCAATAAATTTCCCTGGCTGGCTAAGCCCAGTTCTTAATTGTCCTGTCCCAGGGCTCGCACATTTCATTGTTCGTTAGGTGCTTAAGTCCCCACTCTCATTTTGTGGCGGTGACATTACCGTTGATGGCTCTAATACTCTCATAATTTGAAAGGGGATTTGCATGATAGAACGCAGAGTATTAAAAGAAAAAGAAAAAAGGCAGCGAGAAAAATGGGGGGGCACGATGGGAGGAGGAGCTGGGAAGAGAAGGGGGACCACAAGGGGGAGGGGGGTGGATGAGGAACTCAATCCAGCTTTCACTTTAAAAAAGTCACTTTCTTCAAAGTCAAATCATTGTTTTCATTAAAGTCAAAAAAAAAAAAAAAAGAAAGAAAGAAAAAAAGCCGAGGCTGCACATTGGGCTGACTGGGCACTGGTATTCCTTATTGTTCCTAATGGTTATTAATTATTATTATCCGGCCGTGCAGGGCTCTGTGGATGTGGTGTCCCCAGTGTCCTTGGGGTGGAGTTGGGGGGGTGTCAGGGGAGGGGCTGCCTCCGGATGGGGAGATTTGCTCCTGGGCCACAGACAGACACAGAAGCCCACCATGTGGCCACACCAGGAGGGGCTAGGTTTGGGGGGATGGAGGAGAGAGGGGACACTTTCCTAGAAAGAAGGACTCTGTCAGAGGAATCTCAGCCTCCTGGGTCCCAGCCAACTCTCTTGAGTTTCCTCGAAGTTTCTTTTTTTTAAAAGCCAGAGATTTGGACTCCACCAGCCTTCCTGGACACAAGACAATTCTGGTCACGGGTGGGGTCTTCCAAGTCCTTTTGCGAACTGGATTCTCCACCTCCTCCCTGCCCCCGTCCAGAAGAAGACCTTGCCCAAGTTTGGCTGGATTCCCCAAAGGGCCTCTCCTAACTCCATCGTTAGGGTCAGCCAATGCTGGGCCCGGGCTGCCTTCTCCTCCCCCCTGGGGAGTCTCAGGTTCCCATGACACCCCCCTCCCCCTGCCATTCACACAGACACACTTAGCATCTTTCTGCCTAGGGAGACATAAATTCTAGAAATCACTGCAGCCCTGGGTTTCTGGGCTCTGAGGGATGGCTAATTGAGCCTTCGTTGAGGTGATAGATCTGTGTGCCAAGCAGGGCCACCCCAGGCGATGCCTTGAATCCCTTCAGATATGGAGACCTGTGTACCTTGGACAGATGCTGTGAATGTGTCTGGGCGTATTTCAAGGAGCCAGATGTTGTATGCCTGTGCACGTGCGCGTGCACGCCAGGGTGTGTGCATGTGTGCATGCCTGGCACTGACTATGGTGGGGTGAGGACTGCCTGTCTGGGCTCACGCGTTCAGGTGCCTAACCCCTCCCCCATGCAAACCCACCCCTCCAGTTTTGTCACTTTCTAATCATCACCTCACTGGCCCAGCCAGCACCTTGTGCCCTCCCTCAGGGGACGGAGCTGGGCCCCCCAGAGAGCAGTGACACAGCCAGGCTTGTCAGAGCTCACGCCTGCACCTGCCAGGTTCCTGCCTGGCCCCACCTCAACCCCTCCACTTCCTGGGGACTCTTTCCTGGATTAGAACTTCAAATCACATAAATTCTGGGATTGGAATAAAAGCCGTCTGCAGAGAACTTCGTCACCCTCCTTCTTCTCCCCCTTTCTGGCCCGCTGTTGGAATTCTGGGTGCTGGGAAAGCACACCCTCGGGGCCACCTCAGTCCCCCTGGCCCCTCGTGCCCCTTCAGCGCTTCCCTCTCTGCTAGTCCACCTGCGGCCCATCCCCCCACCCCCCACCAGGACTGGCTGATCCCCAGTTCCAAAGGGATGGGTCTGGAATCTGGTTCCCCAGAGCGAGTGGCCATGGCTCAGCTCCCTGCCACCGCAGAAATCTAGCGTCTCCCCCATTTGATGGGGCCGAAGTGGCAGGGCGAGGGAGGAAGGAGTGAGGAATTGGGGGGGGGGGCAGTATCGAGATCACCCAAGAACGAGAGCCTCTATCCCTGACCCTAAAACCCAGGCATCAACACATCCTTGTTGTTGGTTATTATGAGCCTCCAGATGGCCCTGTGGCAGCCTGGTCCTCATCTACCTGCGCACAAGGATGGCAGGCCCGGCCCTCCCCACCACTGCCACCAGGAGTGATGGAATGTCACAGGCCCAGCCTCCCTGCTCCCCAGCCTGACTCCTGGACTCATAACATTTTAGACGTGAAGGGCCCACGGAGCTGCAGTGTGAAGCCACAGGGTAATGACCTGGATGCCCCCCGCACTGTATCCCACCCTCAAGACCCCCAAGGAGAAGCTGTCTCCGGGAAAGGAAAAAAAAAAAAAGCCAGAGAGACAAAGTGATTCTTAAATATTTTCCTTCTCCGCAGTCACTCAGGGAGGAGGGGGTGAGGAAGGCTGGAAGGGGGGACAAAGGGGGTTTAATAGGCTCCGGTGACAGCACAGTGTCCACATTGGGAAAAGATTAATGACGAAAATTAATCGCCTGACCTTTCTTTCCAGGAGCTGGAGGTGAGGCGGGCCATTAAAGCCTCTTATGTTGTAATTAACGTTGGAGGGGAGAAGAGCGCTGCCTTCAGAATGGATGTGATCATTTAATTAGGCTCAGGCGTAGGTGCCACAACAGGTCCGGAGAAGTCATAATTTAACTCTAGCTTTAAATTACACAGGCAGAGCGGGGATGGCAGAGTCTGACGGCAGGGGAGCCTGCCACGGAGCTCTCGGGAAAACAATTCAATAAACACCTAAACACCGGAGTGAGGGAGACACGGTGACAGACAGACAGACAGACAGACAGACAAAGAAAGCAGTAGGTGCTGACAGCGGGAGAGCAAGGTGGGGGAGCGGATGTAGGATGTAAGGGGGGAAAGCGCTGCTAAAAGGGGCCAAACCAGGAGTCACGTGAGCGAGAGAAAAGTGAGAGCGCCGAGTGGCCTGGGAAGGTGTGTGCGTGCGCGTATGTGCGTGTGTACACGCGCGGGGCGCGGGGGGGTTCTGGGGCGAGGGCCTCCAAGCACCCTCACCTCTGACGGTGATCCAAACCTCAGTCCACCAACACATCCCAACCTTCGAGAATTTTACAAAGACTCTGAGCCTAAAGGCCGAGAGGCCCAAGCATCATTCTCTCCGTCTGGGCCCCCGCGGGGCGCCGCTAACCCCACAGCCTCGCTACCCGAGCGAGCTGGGCGGAGAGAGGAGACGCCCCCTTCCTAACCCGGATGGTCTGAGTGTTCCTGAACCCCAAGCGGCGCCCGCGTCCCGGAGGACAAGCAGGGCCCGGCCACGCGTCCCCTGGCTGGTGTTGAGGCGCAGGGCGCGGGGCCGCGGGGTGCAAAGCGCGGCGGGACAGTGTGAGCGATCCGGGTCGGCGCCGGGCCGGCGAAGTTCAAGGCCAGGGCACTGCGCTGCGCGGAGGGGGACGGCCCCGCGGTCTCCGGGGCGCCGGAGCCGGCTAGTTGCTCAACCTGCGGGATTAGTCACTGGGCGGCGGGAGGAGCAGGACCGTCGGAAAACCGCGACTAGACGCTTCCGCGCGCGGGGGGTGGCGGGGGAGGAAAGGACAGAAGAGCTTGTGAGAAGGAGGGAGGACTGGCGACGCGGCCCAGGCTGGCTGGGGTGAACCCAAGATCGAGGGACCTGGAGGGAAGCCCCTGGGGCTTTTGCTGAGCCCTTTGATAGGGCTGCGGCCAACAGCTTTGTTCTGGACGGTGGGCGTGGCGGGGGGGTGTGGAGTCGATTAAGGTGGGGGTCCAAGAAAGGCTCAGGGTGCAACCTTGGGACACTTGGGTCCCTGATCTGCCTTCAGCCTCTGGGCACTGTTGGAGCTTCCTGGGCCCCAGAGGTCTGTGATGACCTCACTGTCCCTTCCTGCTCTAGAAGCGATGGAGTTGCCAAGATGCGCAGGCTGAGATGTCCTTTTCCCTCTAAAGGGCTCGCAGTCCTCCAGGCACTGGCTGAAACCAAGCTTCTAACGTTTAAGGCTGGCACCGCTCCTCTCTCTCATCCCACCATTTTTGTTTTCTTTCATTTTGGCCTCAGGGCAGCGCATGGAGCTCCTGGGCCAGGGATCAGATCCAAGGCTGCTGTAGTGACCTAAGCCGCAGTTAGTGACCACAGCGCTGGATCCTCAACCCACTGTTCCCGGCTAGGGATGGAATCCATGTCCCAGAGCTCCCAAGATGCCGCCAATCCCTGGTGTGCCACAGCCGGAGCTCCGCTACCATTTGGATTGGAAGAAGAGCATTACACAGAGGAAGAAGACAGAGAGACACCCTCAGCTTCCCACTCCTTCATGAACTCCCACCCCAGATGATCAAGCTGCAGGACCCTGCCTCCTGCCCCATCCCCAGGGCAAAACACAAAAGGCACCAAATGGTCACCTGTAGGACCCTTTTACCCCACAGCACAAGGCAGGGTTTCCATTTTGATTCGACATCCCCAAATTCTCCAAATTATTGAACCTCTCAATTGGAGTGGCCTGCCTGGTTAATTGATTGATGGATTGATTGACAGTCTAATGGGTCTCTTTGGTCTCTCTTAAGGCTCAGACCGCTGTCCTGAGAATGTCCAGCCTGCACTGGGGATAAAGGAGGAGCCGTGGCCTGAGCTGGGATGGGGACAGGCAGAGGTGCCAGGGTGCCAGGTGCAGGGTAGGGCTCCTCTCCTCAGACCAGGGCTCTGGCTGGCCCAGGAGGCTTGGGGTCACATCCTGACTGTGCCCTGGGCCGCCTCGGCTGTGTGGCTGAGTTAAGGGCCCCCAAGCCCAGATCTAAAACTCCCGAGGCCTGGAATCAGCTGGGGAGGCAGAGGCCACCTGGCTCTGGGAGGGCAGGTGGGAAAGGTGGAAAGAAGTGAGGGAGCTCCCGTCATGGCGCAGTGGAAGCAAATCTGACTAGGAACCATGAGGTTGCTGGTTCAATCCCTGGCCTTGCTTAGTGGGTTATGGATCTGGCATTGCCGTGAGCTGTGGTGTAGGTCACAGACATGGCTCGGATCCCGCATTGCTGTGGCTATGGCTGTGGCATAGGCTGGCAGCTGTAGCTCTGGTTAGACCTCTAGCCTGGGAACCTCCATATGCCACGGGTGTGGCCCTAAAAAGACAAAAAAGAAAGAAAGAAAGAAGTGAGGAGGCAAGAAAAGGGGAAGTGGGCTTAGTGACTAGAGCATCGGGCAAGAGGGGCAGCTTGACCTGCAGACTGCCTTTGAGCCCTGGGCTGAGACTGACCAGCATGCCCCTGCCCCCACCCCCTCCTTGGGGCACTGCCTCCCTCTCAGAACCCCAGCTCATAGGGGACCTCTTGTGGTACCTCCCTGTCAGGTGTCCCTTCTTCTCCAAGACTGTGGACTCCGAGACCTCTCTCCTGCCCTTCCCATTTTGGTTAGAATAAAATCCAAACCGGCAAGAGCCTCACCTCCACCCCTACCCCACCCCACCCCCACCCCTGGCCCACTCTGTCTCATCTCCCTCGTCCCGCTGCCCTGCTCCAGCCAAACCTCTCAGCCGTCTCTCTCTCACCCGCAACAAGAATTTAAGCTCCGGAGTGGCTCAACAGTTAACAAGCCCAGCTAGCATCCATGAGGACACAGGTTCGATCCCTGGCCTCACTCAGAGGGTTAAGGATCTGGTGTTGCCGTGAGCTGTGGTGTAGTTTCAGATGGAGCTCAGATCTGACGTTGCTGTGGCTGCAGTGTAGACCTACCCCTGGCCTGGGAACCTCCATGTGCTGTGGGTGTGGCTCTAAAAAGACAAAAAGACAAAAAAAAAAAAAAGAGAGAGAGAGACAGAATTTAAGCTCCCTGCATAGCCTAGAATGGTGCCTGGCCTGTGGTAACCACAGAGTAATAAACGCTAAAGCTGTCTTACAGTTCTGTTTCTGCAAGCCAATTCCCCCCCCACACCCGCCCCCGACCCGTACCTAGCTAGGCCTGGCACACAGAAGGCCCTTCCCTTAATATACTGCCTTAGTTCTTCCTACTCTATTTTTTTTTTTGTCTTTTTAGGGCTGCACCTATGGCATATGGAGGTTCCCAGGCTACGGGTCTAATCAGAGCTGCAGCTGCCAGCCTACGCCAGGGCCACAGCAACTCCAGATCTGTCTGCGACTTCCACCACAGCTTGTGGCAACGGTGGATCCTTGATCTACTGAGCTAGGCCAGGGATCGAACCCCTGTCCTCATGGATACCAGTCAGATTATTTCTGCTGAGCCACGATGGGAACTTTAGTTCTTCCTCCTCTTGGTAATGATTTCTTCCCCGCAGAGATTGGAATTGAGCGTTTCCAGGAGGATCTTGTGCAGGAGCCACAAATTACCTGGAAGCAAAATACCCACTTGGGATGTCTGAGCGAAATGGCCAAGAATCACAGGGGCTCGCCTGGCCAGCAAGTGCCCTGTCCCGTCACTGTCCTACCTGAGGCCCTGCCAGTGCCTTCCAGGAAAACGGGGGAGGAGAAACAATTGGGGAAAACAGCTTTTCAGAACCGACCACAGGCTTATCCCCTTCAGCGAGATGAACGGAAGCACAGGGGCCCTGCCTGGAGGAATTTGAGTGGCAAGAGTCTGGGGGTGGGGGAAGGGGGGGCTCTGCCTCTTCGTGAGAACAGCCCAGGCCTGTTTGTTTTTCTGTCTGACTGTTTGTTGGAGGGGGGTGGGGAGATAAGGAACGTGGAAACAACCTTAAAATAACCTCCGCAATTCCCTACGCGCCTGTCTGAGGGGACACTGGGGTCTGGCTTGGAGTTCGCGGGCTTGCAATGTGGCTGAGGCGGGGTAGGGTTCAGGACCATTCTGGCCCCGTGTGTCCGTCGGTCTGCATGCTCGCCATCTGTCCCCAGCCCCCTGCTTGCTCCCCATGGGCCCTGGGTGAGCTGGCGTTGACTTCAGCCCCCTCAGCTGACCCTGGCAGGAATAAATAATCCCCTGACTTGAGTTAGGAGACAGGGCTCCACGGAGGCACAGCCGCTGCATAAATCCTGAAGATGAGGGGCTCAGGTGGGCCCCACCGAGCAAGCAGGTCATTCCCCGGGAGTTACGATGCCTTCATTCAGTTTGCCTCCTCCTCCTTTCTTCCTGCCCAGTTGTGTCCCACACAAGAAGGCTTCATCCTGGACCCCTGCCCTGTGCCCTGGGGCTGGTGGGGGTGCAGAATGGGCTGGAAGCACAGGGATGCCAGGACTCTCTTTCCGGGCTGCCGTCGCCCCCAGGCCCTTCTCCTGGACTCTCGTTCAGGACACTCTTCTCCCCCCTCCCCCCCCTTCACAGCCAAGCCCTGGAAGCAGGTCTCTCCCACCTACGACTCCCCCCCCCCGCCCCCCCGCACCTACTCCTTCCCGCCAGTGTGGACCCAGGCCTAGGAGCCTACAGGGAGGCTCAGGATAACCCACCCTTCCCTATCTGGACCTCTCTGTTAGCCCGGATCTTAGACGAAAGGACAGAAGGAGGAATGTTTGCCTTGAAACCACACCCTTTGATCGCCTGTCTCTAGACCTGCACTAGGCCTTCCACTCTGCCGCCTGCCTCACTCTGGGAGCTTGACCTTGAGCAAACAGATCCATCTCCCCACAGGAGTTCTAAAAGAGGGGCTTTTTAGCCCAAAGATTTTGTCATTAGATGGATGCGTGAGGATGGGGGATATTTCTGGAGAGGGACTTTCTAACGGACGGCCCCTGGTCTTGGCAGGTCCCTTCAAGCAGCAGAAATCCGCCCATTGGCCTCTTCACGTTCCAAAGGATGGGCTCTCTGCCATCATCACCCCCAACCCAAAAGAGCTGGTGGTGGAGTTTTGTTTTTTTTTTTAAATGTGTCTAAACTCAGGGAGACTGGGACCTAATCTGCCACATATAAAATCATTTTCTAATCACATTTTAAAAGAGCATGTCATTCATTCCTTCAGACCTTACACATTTATTGAGCAACAGATGCAAAGCACTGAGCACCCACACTAAGATCAAAACCAAGATAAATAAGACAGTCTAGATTCCAGCTGTGTGGTTGATGGTTTACCGTCTAGGAATAGGAACTCAGTATAGCCCTCAGTGAGGGAGAGACAGAGATAGGGAAAAGAATGGGAAAGGGACAGGGGAAGAATGAGAGTGGAGTTGCCCTTCTCTTCCCCTTGACCCCACAGGCAGCTATGTCCTAAGTCACTGATGTTTGTTGTCTTTTTCTCCAACCCAATGGTAACTGCTAGATTGGGCCTAAGACGAGACTTGCGGATCCCAGTCTCAAGGAAGTGAGGTGTCCTGCAGCAAGTCACGCAGGGGCTCTTGCGGATTCATTGCCTCATTCATTGCTTTATTCATTCACCATGTTTCTCCCAAGGACAACTTAATAGAAGACTCCTAGGCCACAGACAAATGCAGGACATGGCTGTTCATTTGGAAAGATTAAGCCAATAGTGATGCTGGTCCGAGTGGGCTCGACATCCCACAAAGGGCATGGGATGCAGGAATTCAGCAGAGGGAGGTTGTGCTGGGGTGGGCTTGGGGTGGGCCGTCAAGGAAGGCTTCTGGAGGGCGATGGTACTTCAGTTGGCTTTGGAAGGCTCACTTTGGCTGTTATAGTCTAGTATTGTAAAGGAGGAAAAACCTTGGCTTTCAGGAAAGAGAAAGGCTAGAGATGGAAAATGCAACAATAATTTAGGCCGATGGGAGTGAAGGGGAATGCTAATTTTCTTTCTTTCTTTCTTTCTTTCTTTCTTTTTTTTTGTCTTTTTGCCTTTTCTTGGGCCGCTCCCGAGGCATATGGAGGTTCCCAGGCTAGGGGTCGGATCAGAGCTGTAGCCACTGGCCTGCACCACAGCCACAGCAACGCCAGATCCGAGCCGCGTCTGCAAACTACACCACAACTCATGGCAACGCCGGATCCTTAACCCACTGAGCAGGGCCAGGAACCGAACCCACAACCTCATGTTTCCTAGTCAGATTCGTTAACCACTGAGCCACGATGGGAACTCCAGGGAATGCTAATTTTCATGGGATGTTGGGTGGACTGGTTTGGCTGGACCTGAGTTGTTGGAAATGGGGCTGGAGAGTTAGGTGAACTGAGGCCCACTTGGAGATGACCTCAAGGCCGTGTGAGTCAGCCGTCACCACAGCGATGCTGCCTAACAGATCATGCGCACAGGAACTCTCGAGGCTGATGACAACAAGGTTGTCTTTGTTTCTCTCAGACTGTGGGTGGGGCTCGGGATGACTCCATATTCTCCTTGGACCAGCATGGCAGTCACAGGAGCTCAAGACACCAAGCCTAACCCCATGTTTTTAATCCCATGCCCTGGCCACAGCCACAGACATGCCATTGGCCAAAGCAAGTCACATGACCGAACCTACCTTCACTGTGATAGGAAGGTAGCATCACATGACCAAGGGTGTGGCTATAAAATCCCTTTGGTGGGAGTGCAAAACTGGGACAATGATCCAGTCGGCCTCAGTGGCTATGCAGCAGCCACCAAAATTTTCTGAGCAATGGAGTGGTGTGAGTGACACTCTGGGGTAGCCGGATTCCTCTTTCTGCAGCTCTTTCCCAGACATGGACCCCATTTTCATCTTCCCAACAATCCTCTTAAGGAGGTGTTATGCCATTTTTCAGATAACAAAGAAAGGGAGTCAAAGAAGCCACATGTGGCTCAACCAGATGACACAGCCAGAAAGAGATGGCACTGAGATTTAAACTGGGGTCTTTGGGCTCCAAGCCTAGAGCTTCCTGCCCCCACCCCCCAACAGCTGATTTAGAAAAGATGGGTCTGCTGCTGCCTGCAGGACGGGGGAGAGCTAACCCTGCAGATGGCTGACAGCTGAGAGAGGAAACGGCTGTCCCAGACCTGAGAGGAGCCCAAGCCAGCTCATGGCAGCAGAGGGGGGAAAATAATCTAAGGGGTTTTCTTGTGGGGAGGGTGTTACTTTTGCATTCTCCTCCTTTGTTGAGATATAATTTTCATAGAGTGAAAAACATGGGTCTTAAGTGTATGGTTTATGAGTTTTGTCAAATGCATCCGTGTTATCAACACTCCAGATCAAGGTAGAGAACTTTCCCATCATCCTAGAAAATTTTGCTGCTGTCCCTTTCCAATCAATTCCTCCTTCCCACAGGCACCCTTTTTTTTTTTTTGATTCCTCATCACCCTAGATTAGTTTTACCTTCATCTTTTTACCTTGTCTTTGTATGTATTTATATTTATTTTTGCCACGCCTGCAGAATATGGAAGTTCCCGGGCCAGGGATCAATTCCGAGCTGTAGCTGTGGCAACTCTGGATCCTTTTAACCCACTGTGCTGGGCCAGAGATCAAACTGGTACCACAAGAGTGACCTGAGCCACTGAAGAGACAATGCTGGATTAACCTGCTGTGTCACAGCAGGAACTCCTGTCTTTGTACTTTATATAAACAGAATTACATAATACGTGTCTGGCTTTGTTCCCTCAGTTTAGTGTCCTGGAGATTCATCCATGTATTTGCATGTTGCATTTATTTATTTTTAGAGATTTTTTTTTCTTTCAGTGATCGCTGTAATTTTTTTAAATTTTTTATCCTTTTTTTGGCTGCACCCATGGCATGCAGAAGTTCCCAGGCCAGGCATCTAGCCTACACCACAGTAGTAACCAGAGCCACAGCAGTGACAATTCTGGATCCTTCAGGGAACTTCAGTTTATTTTTATTTTTTTCAAATTTTTATCCCCCTTTTTTTTTTTTAGGGCCACACCCTGGGCATATGGAAGTTCCCAGGCTAGGGGTCAAATCGGAGCTGTGGCTGCCAGCCTACGCCACAGCCACAGCAACATGGGATCCAAGCCACGTCTGCATCCCACGCCATAGCCCACGGCAACGCCAGACCTTAATCCACTGAGCCTCGTGGATACTAGTTGGATTTGTTAGTGCTGAGCCACGATGGGAGCTCCAGTCTATCTTTATTATAACACATAATCTATTGGATGAATTTACCACAGTTTAATCCATCTTCTTGTTGGTGGACATTTGGGGTTCTTTTCCAGAGTTTGGGCTGTTACTAACAGTGCTGGGAGGAACATTCTAGTACGTGTCTTTGTGGACAAAGATTCTCATTTCTCTTGAGCTATGTCCCTAGGAGTAGAACTGCTGGGTCAGAGGGTCTGTGTATACTCAACTTCAGTGGAAACCGCCAAACAATCTTCTGAAGTGGTTGTACGATCTTACACACCGTCTGCAAGGCAGGAGGGTTTCGGGGGCTCTCCGTCCTTGCCAGCGTTCGCTGGGGTCTGTCTTTCACTTGACCCATTTAGTGAGGGTGAGGAGGTCTCTCCTCATTGGAAGGACCATTTTCAAGCCCTATTCTTCTCTCTCCTGCTCTGCTCTCTATCTCAGGGGGCAGCTCCCTTAGATTGCTTTTACCAGCCTGTCTCAAAGCTGCTGGCCATGTTCAGCCAATAGGATGCATGGGCAGGAGGCTGGAGCAAGGGAGGAAGAGAAGCTAGAGTGTTTGTATCCTCTGTGTCTCTAGCCACTTCTCCTCCTCGGCTCCCGCTCCCAGCCTGCAGCCCCACCATGGCTGCAGCCTCTGATGGATGACCCCAAACCCTGGCTTCCCAAACTGCCCCTTCTGCCTTTGTCTCCCCAGCCTAGTGGTGGCCACCAGTTTGCTTCACCCATGCTTCTTCTCAGCTCTTCCTTCACCTGTGTAACCATTTCTTTTCTTTTTATCAAAGTACCATTGAGTTACAATATCATATTAATTTCAGGTGTACGTAGGGTGTGTCACCATGTCTTACCTCTGGGATCTTGCATTTGCTGTTCCTTCCGCTTAGAATGCTCTTCCTTCCAGATAGTGCATGACTCCGCGAGTGTTTGCTCAAATGTCACTTTCTCAATAACACATCCCTCTCATCACTACCCAAATTAAAATTAATCCTAGCACTTACTAGTCCTCTGTCTTGCTTTATTTTTCTCTATAATAATTCTCATCTTCCTTTATAGTTTCCTTTATGTGTCCTACTTATTTCTATTCTTATTTTTGTTCACCCTGTCTGCTCTCGAATACTTCTTTTTCTTTCATTTTTTAAAATCTTTTGGAAGTAGAGTTGATTCAGAATGCTGTGATAATTTCAGCTGTGCAACAATGTGGCTCTATTTTACATGTATCTACATACATTCCTTTTTGTTTTGTTTGTTTGCTTTTTATGGCCACAGCTGTAGCACATGGAAGTTCTCAGGCTAGGGTTGAATTGGAGATGCAGCTGCCAGCCTTCGCCACAGTCACAGCAATGCCAGATTCAAGCCTTGTCTGTGACCGACACCACAGCTCTCAGCAACACCAGATCCTTAATCCACTGAGTGAGGCCAGGGATTGAACCTGTATCCTCATGGATCCTAGTGGGCACTAATCGGGTTCATTTCGTTGAGCCACGGCGGGAACTCCCTCCATTTTCTTTCAGATTCTTTTCCCACATAGATAATCACGGAATACTGGGTACAGTTCCCTGTGCCAGACAGCAGGTCCCCTTGGCCAATCGTTCCATATACCTCAGAGTGCATATACCAATCCCGCACCCTCAGCCCATCCCCACCCCACCCTGGCCCCCGTTGGTCATTTCTCTCCTAATTGCCTTTCTCCCTCCATCAGAATATGAGGTCCTCGAGGGCATGATTTGCTGTCTGTTTTGTCCCCTGATGCAGCCCCCCTGACCAGCGATCAGTACAGAGCAGGCAACCAAACATCAGCGGCATGAATAAACAGAGAAAAGCAGGAAGTCCCCAAATTCTGAACGGGAACACCAGAGTCAGAACTCCATAGGGCATCATTAATCCTGTCCCGGGGAATTCAGGGGGCGTTAGGACACCAGCTGAGAAGTTGGGGGCAGTGCTTCATCGCTCAGCCCCCATTTTCTTCCTATGCCAGGCCACTTCCCCGGAAGGGGTGGACCAAGCAAATTTCAGGACCTCACACATTGTGAGCCCTGCCTTGGCCCCTACGTGGAGACCCAGAGGGCTGTTTCTGTACTCAGCTGTCAAAGGACACACTTGGACACAAAAGCCCTTCTTGATTAAAGTCGATCTTTCACTTGGGAGTGGATGGGGTCAGAGGTCGAGATGGTGCTAGCCCATGTTTTAAAAATGAATCTTGACCCCTACCTCACAGCACACACAGAAATCAACTCCAGATGGCTTGTAGATCCAACTGTGAAAGAGAAGACAATACAGCTCCTGGAAGAAGACAAAGAATATCTTCATGACCTTGAGGGAGGCAGAGTTCTTAAAAAGCGGACACAAAAAGCGCTTAACCATAAAAGATGAAAATTGATAAATTGTCCAATGTTAAAATGAAGAACTTCTATTCATCAAAAGACACTTTGAAGGGAGTAAAAAGACGAGGCACAGGGTGGAAAAGATACTTGTAGAATAGATCTCCACTGAAAGACTCACATCCAGGAGATAAATATCTCCTACAGATCAATAAGGAAAAGACAAAAAAAGAAAGAAAAAGAAAAACAGGCAAAAGACTTGATAAGCATTTCACAGAAAGAGGACATCCAAAGAGCCAATAATATAAGAAAAAGGATTCAGTTTCATCAATCAAAGAAATACAAAATTAAAACCACAACGCGATACCACCATACATCCAGCAAAGTGGTTAAAATAAAAAGACAGAGAATACCAAGTGTTGATGAAGATGTGAGCAAACAGAACCCTGACCCATGGTTGGTGGGAATGTCAATTGGCTCAACAAATACTGAGAATCGTTGACATTGTCTAATAAAACTGAACACACGCATACTCTGTGACCCAGAAATTCTACTCGTTGGCAAATGTTCACAGCAACATTATAGGTATTATCAAAAACTTGGAAAAACTCAACCGTAGAATATATATATTCACATGGTGGACTGTTACAAAGGAATGAGAAAGAATGTGCTACTTTTTTCTTTCTTTTCAGCCATGCCCATGGTGTGTGGAAGTTCTCAGGCCAGGGATCAAACCCATACCGCAGCAAGGACAATGCCAGATCCTTAAGATACTGAACCACAAGGGAGCTCCAGAACACGCTATTGACACATGCAACAATGTAAATGAATCTTGCAAACTTAACATTCACTGAAAGGAGGAAGCATTTACATATTGAAAGTTTCCATGTATATGAAATTCTAAAGTGGGCAAAACAAATCTATGGTACAGGAAGCTAATACAAAAGGGTGGTTACTTTGGGGGGGCAGTGGGTAGACAGTCACTGGCAAGGGGCCCTGTGCGATATTCCGAGGTGCTAATAAATATTCTGTCGCTTCCTCTGTGTGTTGGGTACATGGCTGTGTTGGCTTGGCAAAAATGCATCAAGCTGTACCTTTATGACTCATGTACATCGCTATGTATACTGTACATCAATAAGAGGATGCTTTTTAATAGAAGAAGGGTTAGACTGGGAAATTGGAGCCGTGGAGGCGAGTAGCCCAGAGAGGGAAGATGACACAGGCAGAGGGTGGGGGTGGGCTTCTGGACTTGCCCCTCTTGTAAAACCTGGTTCTTTGCAGCTCTTCTTGGGTCCTGGGCTGAGATGCCCATAATGAAAACCCAAGGAGGGCAGGAACATGGCCATGGAGGTGAAAGCCCAGCTCTGCAGTGACCAAAAAGCATGTCCCCCCCGCTGTCCCCTCTCTGAGCCTTGGGACTATCAAGGGGACGTTGCTCTGGTTGGGTGCAAGGAGTGCGACAGCAGCACAGGTGAAGGAAGTGTGCTGCTAACTGGTACCAGCTGGCAAGGGCTGCCCTGACGGGGGCGACAGGGGCGACAGGGGAGTCACAGCACGTGAGCATTTACTCCAAAGTATCCAGAGGGCAGAAAAAGAGAGACAGGCAGTTTTAACCTGGAGGCAGGATGTGCCCCGCTGGGCTGGAATGCAGGACATCAGCTGCCAGCCTCAGCACTTCCTCTCATGACCTGAACATCTCACTGTCCACGGAGAGTCTCATGTTGAAAAGAGACTTATTTTGGAGCTCCCTGGTGGCCTAGCTGGCTAAGATCCGGTGTTGTCACTCCTGTGGCTCGGGTCACTACTATGGTGCAGGAATTTTGCATGCCTTGGGCACAGCCAAAAAAAAAAAATTTTTAATTAAAAGAGACCTCTTTTTCTTCCCTTCCCTCCCTCCCTTTCTCCCTTCCTTCCTCCATTCCTCTCTCTCTCTCTTTCTTTCTGCCATACTTGTGGCACGCAGAAGTTCCTGGGCCAGGGACTGAACCTGTACCACAACTGTAACCAGAACCACAACAGTGACAATGCCAGACCCTTAACCCCTGGGCCACCAAGGAACTCCAAAGAGACTAACTTTTCAATAAGTGAGGTCCCTAAAAGGAAGCCAGCTGCTTCTTCATTGTCTACTCCAAGATGCAGCGCAGGAATCACAAATACAGGGCAGCAGAGAGGCCCCTGGAAAAGCTTGGAGTAGATGCAATCTGTCCTCACCATAGTCATGTCCTTGGCCTTGTCTCCCCACCACCAACATGGCCCTGTTCTGCAAAACCCCACTGCTTCCCCCGCATCCTTCAGCTGGGAATGTCCACCATCACCTTCCCTGGGGGACCGAGCACTTACTTCCCCCCAGACTGGTTCCCTCCACCTCTTGGAAGCCCCCCTCCCCACCAACTCCTGGGTTTACGGCCATCAGAGGGCTTCTCACTGATGGCCACGGTGTGTTCCCTGTCTAGACAGGGAGCTTCTTGGGAGCAGATTCTGTGTCTTACTCACCTTTGTGTCTTTGACACTCAGCACACAGGAAGCAAACAATAGATGTTTCTTAAAGAAGGGGAGGCGGGACCATCCCATAATTAGAGTCAGATTATAAGGGACCTGCTAAGCTTATTCACATGACAATGATAAGCCACTAAATCCCAGGCATAGTTAAATAGAGGATAAACACCTTAACCCAAAGAACCAATAGTAGCATTGATCACGGACTGATGAGTTAGCTGGGATCCCTCACAGTGATGTTCAGATGTCCTTGTGGGCGGAATGATCTCGGCATGACACCAGCCTGCTCATCTGTCATCACATCGTCGTCACCATGGCCCATGACATACCGGCCACGTGTGTTGTCCTGTTAAGGACCCTACGAGGAGGCTACTGACATCATGCCCATCTTACAGACAAGACAGCTGAGGCACATAAAGGTGGAGCAACTTATCCAGAGACACAGCACTGCAGCAGAGCAGGGATCTGAACTGGGGCTGGCTGCCTCCCAAGCCCACATGCTACTAACCCAGCTCAGAGCCTTCCTATGACTCCGCCCAAACAACTTCTGCAGGGCGACCCAGGAGGTAGGGGGTCCCAGCCTGCTGAGAGTCTTAGTTTAAGGTGAATGCTCTAAACTAAGGGCAAAACACATATGAAGCCTGAGAGAGGTGGGAGAGGGCAAGAAGGAGCCCTGCATGTAAGTGCGTGCTCTCCAGCATGTGTGCGTGCGTGCTTGGGCTAACGTCCACGTGCGAGTAGTGGTGCATGTGCGCCTGGGCATGGGCCCTTGGGGATATGCACCTGCGTACATGCATGGGCTTGTGGGTGGATGCACGCATGCGCCAGGGCCAAGGGGGCGGGTTTGCCAATTAGCAGAAGGTAATCGACTGAAAGGCCCCTCACATGGTCAGCGCACAGTAAATATTTGCAGAATTGAATTGAAATGCTAAAGAGAGTGCTCTACAAATGTGCGGTGTTATTATTACTATTATCTCCAAATTGCAGGCTTTAGGGAACGAGAGGCAGGTGGAGAGCTGGTGACAGGGTTAGTTGGCCTCTTTCGCCTCCAGACCACATCGCGCTGACTCCCCTCCGTGGACTCTCTCTGGGTGATTTTTCTCCAGAGCTGCTGAAGTGGTGATCTTGCAACCTGTGGGGACGGCGGGGAAATTGACAGGGGTAACTCACGAGGACCGGCACTCTGTGCGGGCTGCCCCAAGGCTCAGGGCTGGCGCACCCCATTTTCCGTTACTCCCCTCCATCACCCGTCATCTCATTAGCCTTCCCACTGGGCAGAGGAGAAAAGTGAGGCTCAGAGTGGGTGGCCCAGAGAATCTGTCCATGGGGTATTGAGACCAGCTAGAGGAGCAGGGCTGTCCTTTTTCTGTCATCTATATCCTGAGACCTGCCCAAAACTAGCACCTGGCAGGGTTAACAGGTGGTCAGGACCCTGCGACGCACTGACTAGTGCAGAGTCACCCGCTCTAGATCCGGTCAGCCCAGAGCTGGGCACTTTATCTCCCTGTGCCCTGGTGTCCTCACTGGCCAAGGGGGAACAAGTTATTGCCCAGAGAGGGTCCTGGTCATGAGAGGCGCTATAGGTAAGACGCCCAGTGCGGAGTCAGCACTCAGAGACATCATTAACGTAACTGTGCCGTCTTCACTTGAATCTAATATTCCCTTCTTCTCTCACAAAGCGATGAAGTTAGACTCAGAGAATTGGTGCACATTCAGCAATGACCTGCTCCAACCCCCTCTTGTAATGGGCAAGCAAAGTGAGGCCCAAAGAACAGAGAGTTCCTGAACTCAACTTGTATCCATGAGGACGCAGGTTCGACCCCTGGCCTTGTTCAGTGGGTTAAGGATCTGGCATTCCTGTGAGCTGTGGTGTAGGTCATAGATGAGGCTTGGATCTGACGTGGCTGTGGCTGTGGTGTAGGCCAGCAGCTGCAGCCGGGATTCAACCTCTAGCCTGGGAACTTCCATATGCTGCGGGTGTGGCCCTAAAGAACAGCAACAACTACTTGAAACAAAACAAAGAACAGCACGAAGGTCACAGGGCTTATAGCGGCAGGGCCTGGATTCAAACTCTCTGGGGCCTTTCCGCCAGGCCTGATGGCCTCTAGGGCTGGCCTGAGGGTGCAGAGGGCCCAGGACAAGTGGGGAGGGCCACAACGCCCCGGCCTCCGGAGAACTGAGGCAGCAAAACCTGCAGAAATCACGGCCACCATATCTTCCCACCAGGAAAGGAGGCCACAGTGGGGCCACCTGAGGGGCCAAGAGCTGGCCCAGTGGGTGATGGGAGGCGGCATGTCCTTCAAGAAGGCCTGGAACCCCCCGGCGCTCCTTGGCTCATGGGAAGAGCCCTATCTTCTCCCTGTTTCCTGCACCAACACTGACCGGGGCCCAGAGAGAGGGATCCATGCCCCGTGCCGGCCCCCCATCCTCTCCCCCTCCCGACCACCACTTCTTAAGGCCTGTGTCCCCATCCTCAGCCCCAGTCAGCCTCCCTCCTGACTCCCCAGAAGCCCAGAGCCCACAAAATACCAGTGTCAACGTGCCTCGTCCCCGGAGGTCCGGGGCCTTAAAACTTAATAGTCTCTCACATGCTGTAACGCTAGAGGGGGCTTTTATGGACTCAACAGGGATAATATTAGGGAGAGGCGTTAGCTGCCTAAAGTGGGCTGCTCACTGTGGGCCACCAGCCCCCAGCCCCTCACACACACTTGGGGGGCCCTCCTTTGGACGAGATCATTCCAGAAGTGTTCTCGTGGAAGGGGGGGACCCCTCTGGCCCTGGCTGAACTGAGGCTAGGCAAGTCGCCAGAGGTTGGTCCAGGGGAAAAGTTCTCGGTGACTAATGAGCAGGCAATTGAACGCGCCGTCGTGTCCATGGGGAGCAGATGGGGAAGGAGGGGAATTCCTGCGGCCTGGCCTTGGAGGTGTGGGTGGCTGCGAGGGAGGGAGGGATGGGGGAGCCATGTGGGGTCAGCAGGTGGGGGAGGGGAGGGGAGCCCCCAGCTGTCCCCCACACACCAAGGAACACGGGTTACTGGGGACCAGCTGACGGGCTGAGGACAAGGCTGTGGTGTCTTCTGGGCCTCTCGGCTTTTTCTTCTCTTCCAAGGGGCCATCTTTTTCTGCTGTCCCCTTTCTTGCACCCTCAGTAGGTACCTCCTTGTCTGTCCCAGCCCTGCCCTCTCCCCCACTCTTCCTCCCTGTTCCCCCGTCTCAACCTCCCTCTCCTCTAATGACTAGGAGACGACAAATAGGGATTCTGCCCAGACCTCAGTAGACGTGGGCTGCCCACCCCCCAAAATAAATAAAATACTAACTAACACTAAATAAAATCCCCTGGCCGACCCGCCAACACAGACACGCACGCACACACGGAGGCGGGCACACTCACACATACTTTCTTCATTACCCGCCCAAAACTGTCTTTCTTCCATCTTGAGTTCAATGTTGTTTTTTGTCTCTTTTGGACCCTCCCCCTCCACTTCCCCTCAATTTATTCCAGCTGTGAAAACCTTTTTCCCATCTCCTCTGTCACCCCGGCAGATAGGTGAGTGGCAGGCAGAGGAGTCCACTCCGCAGCCACCGGCAGTAATCGATGCCAGATGTCGAGCTGGCCCCGGGCCCAGCCCCAGGCAGGGCTCCCGCGCCGGCTCCTGCGTCTGGGTGTGAAAAGCGAGCTGCAGCCCAGCCTGGGTCTTCGCGGGATGCGGAGCCCCAGCTCAGGGGCCAGGGGTGGGGAGGCCTGGGACCAGGGGCTGCAGGAAGGGAGGCGGCTCAGGGGCAGACGACAGGGGGTGGGAGCCCCTCGGAGGAAGAGGTGGGCCACTGACAGTTTGGTTGGGATGCGAGAAGCTGGGACAGCTCAGAGGCAAGATGCTAAGAGCCGGCTTCCCTTGGCCCCTTGTCAGCCATTTTATTTCCTGGGCATGAAAGGTTTGTTGCTGCTGCTCTTTATA
The DNA here is from genome assembly GCF_016906955.1 of Phacochoerus africanus. Lineage (NCBI taxonomy): Eukaryota > Metazoa > Chordata > Mammalia > Artiodactyla > Suidae > Phacochoerus > Phacochoerus africanus. The sequence goes on from NC_062552.1 coordinate 37,897,321, forward strand.
AATACATGTCTTTGGGAGAAAAAAAAAACAACAACTATAAAATTCGAGAATGTTCCATGATTTATTTCCTACTAATGGTAATGAAATCAGCTAACATTTATGGAGCATTTGGGATGCTTTGAGTCATTGCACACGAAGGCACTCGGCCTCTCATTTAATTTTTACAACCCTGTGAGTTGGGGACCATTATTGCACCCATTTTACAGCCATAACAAAAGAGGCCTGGAACATCTAACCGGCCCATCTAGGGAGTGAGGGTACCGAGATTTGAGCCCAAATCTAGACCTGACTCCAAAGACCTCACAAGGCTTTCAGCAAAGACTCTAAAATCTGCAAAGGTCGGGAGTTCCCGTCGTGGCTCAGTGGTAAACGAATCCGACTAGGAACCATGAGGTTTCGGGTTCGATCCCTGGCCTTGCTCAGTGGGTTAAGGATTCAGCATTGCCGTGAGCTGTGGTGAAGGTTGCAGATGCAGCTCGGATCCCGAGTTGTTGTAGCTGCCCGCGGCTTCAGCTCCGATTCGACCCCTAGCCTGGGAATCTCCATATGCCGCGGGAACGGCCCTAGAAAAGGCCAAAAAAAAAAAAGATAAAATCTGCAAAAGTCAGAGCTAGAAGGCCCCTGGTTCAAACCTTTTTCTAAAGGAACAACAGAGTCCAGAGAGGGGAGGTGACTTGCCCAAGGACACCCGGTGAGCAGGGTTGGATCCCAGGGTGCCCAGCCCTGTTCAGAGCCCTGTTCAAAGCCCGGGGCAATTCTGACTCAGGTCCGCACATCCTTGGCCAAGAGCCAGGCTTCCTGGAAGAGGTGACTTTGGTAGGACTTGGAAAAAAATGAGGATCAGAGACAGGCAGGAGGAAACACTCAATGGAGAGCCTTCTGTTCAAACGTGGGGCTGGCAAACAGCATTAACTGCATCTCTACTGCCAGGCACCGTGGTCACAATGGGGACTTAAAGACAAACTGCCCTCAAAAAAAGAAAGTGAAAAAAAAGCAGGGCAAGTGGGATGGGGAGGACCATGGTGGCAACAGGGTGCTATTTAGACTTAGTGATAAGGAGTTCCTACTGCGGTACAATGGGATTGGCACATCTCTGGAGCACTGGAATGCAAGTTCAATCCCCAGCCTGGCAGAGTGGGTTAAGGATCTGGCTGCAGCTGCAGCATAGGTCACAACTATGGCTTGGATCTGATCCCTGACCAGAAACTCTATATGCCATGGGGTGGCCAAAAAAAAAAAAAATTAATTAAAAATTAAATAGTTAAGTGGTAAGGTAATGTTTGAGTGACCCCCAAAGAGATGAGGGAAGGAGCCAATGTGGACACCTGGGCTACGTGTCCCAGGCAGAGGGACAGCAAGTGCAAAGGCCCTGAGGCAGGGGTGTGCTTAGTCCGCTATTGTGTCCAGAGTACTTGGGAGCATGGGAGCAAGGGAGAGAATCAACAAGAGGAGGCAAGTCAGAGAAGGGAAGGGGGCAGGTCACACAGGGCCCCGTGGCTATTGTAAGGGCCTGGCTTTTCTTCCCAGGGTAATGGGAGACATGGGGAAAGCTGAGCAGAGGGGTGACCTGGGACCAGAGGCACAGCAGTGGAGGTGGCTAGAAGGGGTCAGATTCTGGATGTATTTTGAAGTGACAGCCAAGCTGATTTCCTAAAAGTTGAGTGTGAGAAATAGAACAGTCAAGGATAACTCCAATTTTTTTGGCCTGAGCAACTGGTAGGACAGAAGTGCCCTTCCTGAAGTAAGAAGACTCTCAAAAGAGCAGGTCTGGGGGCAGATCAGCAATTTGAGGTGTCTGCTCACAGTGCCACAGGGAGTTGAGCTGGAGACCGATGAACACAGGGCAAGAAGTGAGACAGACCATCTTTATTTTAAATTATGCTCTTTTGCTCATCATGGGTTTTTTGGCATTGCTTTGGATTTTGAAAAAATATTACATCAAGGAGTTTCCGCTGCGGCACCTTGGGAGCATTGGGATGCAGGTTCAGCCCCCGGCCTGGTGAAGTGGATTAAGGATCTGGCACAGCTGTGGCTTGGGTTGTGACTGCAGCTCAGATCAGATCCCTGGCCCGGGAGCTCCATATGCTGCAAGGCAGCCAAAAAAGAAGGAAGGAAAAAAAAAGAAAAAGAAAAACCACACACACACAATATTACATCAAAATATTATTTATCTTGGTTATTGAGCTTATTGAGGCACCCCCCCCCCTTAAATCTTGGATCCTAGTTTGGGCCCTGCTGCTACAGATTTCCACATGGAATGCAGGGCTCGGCTGTCCCCTCTCCGGATTCCCAGACACTCTGTCTGTCCACAGTGAGCCGTGATCCCCCCAGCAGGATCCAAGAGTGGCCACATGCAGCCAGGAGGTGGTCCTGATGGGGACCATGGTCAGGGTGGGCAAGGAGAGGGTCTGCTCGGACGTGTGGCGGGCTGACCTAGAAGCAGCCAGAAGGGTGTGAGTCCATCAGCTCACCGCGCCCCACCCGGGCCCCCATGATGGATGGCATCTGTCTTCTGCTTTATTAAACTCACGCCGCTTGGTTCAGCCCTGGATTTGCAAACGGCTTAATAAGCATTTGGAAGGGATCGGGGGAGGGAGGCCGGGATTTCAGGGGGTTACCCAGACCTAGACAGGAAACGGCTTGCGCCCTGAGTGGGCCCCAGGAGGGAGTCAGGTGTCCGGGTGGGCGATGTGGGGGGAGCATTTGGTTTCACACAAGGCACTGGGGGGCCCCAGAAGAGGGGGGAACCACAAGGCTATGGTGCCACCCCAAGCCCAGAACTGTTGTTACTGAACACTAGTTCCCAATACCTTGAGGTGTTCTGGGCATCTGGGGGGGCAGGGAAGGGGTGCAGGGAGAGGCCAAGGATGGGGGGAGAAGAGGCAGTCCTGTCCTGCAGGAGTCCTGTCCCGCAGAGGACAGGGGGATGCCCCAAACAGAAGCCCCCACTGCAGCCAGCCCCTGGCACTCCCTTCCATTTGGAACTTACAAACTCCATACCATACGCCTGCCATTGGTTTGGGAACTTCTGTTCAATCCCTGGCATTGGCACTGAGTGTGGGTACCAGGTGCCCTCTCTGGATGAGGCAGGAAGCTCCCAAGGGGAAGGGGGGTACACAGAAATCATCTTTACACTAGCACCTTGGGCCCCATGTACGCAGCCCCCCCGGGCTTCCAGGACGGAGTGCAGGCATCTCTTCCCTGTTCCCATCCAGTCAAGGTCACTTGGAACTAACCCCAGTGGGAGTATTTACACCAGGGAAATTGGTGAGCACTTTTCCCCCCTCCAATTATGGGACAGTTACCAGCATACCTCTGCCTCACCTGCTCTTCCACTAGCAAGACCCACAAACCCCTTTGGATATAAACAAACCAGCTTTACCTCCTGAAAAGGCTGTGGAGCTCCTTCTGGACAGTGGGGACTGAAATTGTATGTCTCTTCCTTTTTCTTTTTTCTTTTTTTTTTTTTAACAACCGCACATGCAGTATATGGAAGTTCCCCAGCCAGGAGTCGAAGCAGAGCTACAACTGCCGGCCTACACCACAGCCACAGCAACACTGGATCTGAGCCACATCTGCGACCTACTTGGCAGCTTGTGGCAACACCGGATCCTTAACCCACTGAGTGAGGCCAGGGATCGAACCCGCATCTTCATGGAGACATTCGTCCTTAACCCGCTAAGCCACAGCAAGAACTTCTGTAGGTGTCTTCTTAATAAGGATGGCACCCAATATGGGAGGTGTTGGAGAACAAATCTCAGCTCTCTAGGACCGAAACATGGCTCCACCATTGAAGGGTCTGTGATTCACGAGGTTTCCAGGTACATCTTGGGGAGGCTCTTCTGAGATTTCAGTGAGATAATATTCGAAAGATGCTTTAGAACAGGGCCTGCAAACAGTGACTACAAACAGCCATGATGTTTTAGTCTGGGTCTCAGTGGTACTAAAGATCTCATCCTAACCGGAGCCTTACAACCACCTTTGAGGGAGACACTGTTCCCGCATTCTGTAGACGGGGAAAGGGAGGCTGGGGTGTATTCTTCCTTTACCTGAAGACAGGGAGCAGCAGAGCAGGGATGTGGATCCAGGACAGTTGTGGTCCAGCAGCCCAGCCCCCTCACCCGAGACCATCAGACTCCTGACATGGAGTGGGGCTGGGAGTCTTCACAGCGCTGCAAGTGGCCCGTGGTTTTCCTCCCCTCTCCATCTGGTCACCAGCAGAAGGGATGGCTCCTCTTCCTACACGACCCCCGAAGTAGCCTCCTCAGAGCCCCGTCCTCCAGCCCGTCACCTGATCCTACCCATCAGAGGCTGGGAGCACCTCATCAAGGAAATTCCCGATTCTCTCTGGAGGTTTCTGTCCCTGACTTTTCCAACTCACTACCTTTGACTCTGGGCCGGTTTCCCAACCTGCCTCCTCCCCTCTCTCCTCCGTGTCTCCTCTGCTCTGCTCCGTCTCACTCCAGACTGACCCACACCCAAAGCCAGGGGCAGCAGAGCCAGCCCCAGGGAAGGTCAGGGGCCCAGCAGCCCTTCCGCGCTTCTCCTACGCTTCCTATTCCCATGCTTCTGGCCAGGTTCACCTTCTTCTCTTCCTTTTTCACTTCCGGCTCCTTTCTTCTCCCCACCCTTGTTTTTCTCTCTGGTGTCCGTGTCTTCCGGGCCCTTATCTTTCTGCCTTTGTCGCTCTCTGGGTCAGTCTGTTGGGTGACAATGTCCATGTGTGTGTTTCTCTGACTCTTTGTTCTTCGCGGATGTCTGTGTGTCTGTCTTTCTCTCTGTCTGTCTTCTCCCATCTCCATCTCTCCTTTCTTTTCCCAACATCCTGAGGTGTGTGTGTGTGTGCGTGCGTGCATGTGTGTGTGTCCTGTGTCTCAGAATCTAACTCTACCTCAGTGCCTTTCCTGCTCTCTGTCTGTCTGTCTGTCTTCCACACTGTCTCTTGGGGTCTCTCTCCATCATTCGTTAGGGCTGCACTTTAGGCTCCCGGAGGAGACCCCCACTCACCCCTCCCAAAGTTCACTGCCTTGTCAAACGGAGCTAATCTCTTATGGGAGGAAAAAGCCTCATTCAAACCGGAGGGGGTGGGGGTGCGGGGGGTGGTGGGGAAGGGGAGGTCTCCTTGGCTGCAGCCTGAAACACCCCGGCCCATAATACCCCTTTTGTTCTAGGCTGGTGGGAGGGGGTGGGCGGTGGAATGAAAGAGGGGGGATATTAAAGGAGCAGGTGAAAGACATGTGTCTTCAGCAGCCAGAGATAAGCGCTTACCCCCTTCTAATCTGACTGAGGCCTATTATCTTCCCGCCACAGTCATTACTATTAATATTAAACACCCCCCAACCCGGCTAGGAAACAGCTTGGAAGGGCTGCCTCCCAGCGCCAGCCAGTTCCGAGGGGGAGACCCCGCTCTGACACCCCCTCCCTCCAGCTGTAGTTGACCACCTCCTCCAGCTCCCCAGGCCCAAGTCCCCTTGAACTTCCCCGTGACCTCCAGCCCCCAAGAGCCCCCAGCCATTCCCCTCCCCTCCCCCAACCAAACCCAGGAGACTCTCATCACCAAGGTGTTCTCTCTCTAGAGGACCGCTGTTTCCGCTTCATTTTGGGGGGTCTCTGCACCCCGACTCTCTTCCGTGGGTGCCTCAATACCACCAGGGATGGAAGGCAGAAGTAAATAGAGACTTATTCCCCAACTGTGACATTTGACAGAACTGGATTTGCATTTCAGTGGCACCACTAGGGAGTTTCCCTTGTGGCTCAGCAGATTAGGATTATGAATCTGACTAGTATCCATGAGGACGCAAGTTTGATCACTGGCCTCACTCAGTAGGTTAAGGTTAAGGATTAGGCATTGCCAAGAACTGCGGTCTAGGTGACAAATGCGGCTCGACCCCAAGTTGCTGTGGCTATGGTGTAGGTGGCAGCTGCAGTTCCAATTCAACCCCTAGCCTGGGAACTTCCATATGCCTCGCCCTAAAAAGAAAAAGAAAAAAATCGATGCCACCTGCTAACAGGCTGGGTCCTTGGGCAAATTCCTTCACCCCCTCAGGCTCAGTCTCAGTTTCTTATCTCTAAACTGGGGGCAGGTTATAGTCCCTATGACACCGGGTTACTTCAAGGGTTAACGAAAGAATGACGAAAGAGTATATGCCTGATATGTTTTAGTGGCTCATTAAACACTGGTGGTGACTCTTAGGCCTTGGACAAAAAGCCGCCGGGGCAGCAGGTCCATCCATTTTCCCTGCAGTACACCATAGAATGGTCCCCGGACCCCTATTCCAAGCCAACTTCCAGGTTAAGCACAGCGGCGGAGAAAGCAATTCCTGTCTCCAAGAATTCACAAACTGGTGGCAGCAAGAGTCATATAAACAGGGAAATGCATCATTGCAGGGCTTGGTTACATGAACCACAAGAGAAGTCAGTACAAGGAGCTTTGGGAACATGGGTCAGTGAATTCCCCCTCAGAGGGTGATGTTGTGTCTACACTAGCAAAGGATTAATGGCCTATTCAGTATCTATGAGGTAGCAAAGCCAGTTATCACCACACTCATGTCTATGGTTATAGCTCCCGAGAGGACAGAGTCATAGGCTTCTGCCAGGAGCAGCAGGGGTTTAGCTGGGGGCTGTGAGGGGTGGGGGGACCCTTCCCTACTCCCAGGGCCCGGGATTACCAGAGATGGCCCCAGAAGCCTGCGGACGTAGGATGGATATGAGAGCTGCCATTTACAAAAGGCCTTCCTTCAAGCTGGACGCTGGCCTAAGTATTTCATCATTAGGTCACTTACAGATAATCACCACCCTTCTCCCAAGCAAGCATCGATGTACCCCTTTCACAGGAGAGCAAACTGGCTCACTAAGAGCCCCAGGCTGGAAAATGGCAGAGCGAGATTGCTCCAAAACCCGTATTATTTCCATTCCCAGTGCTTTCCGACCCCATCTCCATCTGTAACATAAAAGAAGCTTGGAGTTCCCTGGTAGCCTAGCTCTTAAGGATCTGTCTTCACTGCTGTGGTTTGAGTCACTGCTATAGTGTGAGTTATATCCCTGGCCTGGGAACTTCCACATGCCACAGGCACAGCCAAAAACAAAACAAAACAAATTAAAAAAAATGGGAAACTTGAAAAAATATAGTAGTTCCTGTCGTGGTTCAGCAGGTTAAGAACCTGACATAGTCTCTGTGAGGATGCAGGTTCAATCCCTGGCCTCACTCAGTCGGTTAAGGATCCAGTGTTGCCACAGGCTGTGGTGTAGGTCACAGAGGTGGTTTGGATCCTGAGTCGCTGTGGCTGTGGTGTAGGCCCCAGCTGCAGCTCTGGGAACTTCCCTATGCTGCAGGTACAGCTCTTTAAAAAAAAATTATATGTATATACATAATAGATATAATTATAATATTATACAAAGAGTGGTGGGAGGGGGTTCGATAAGGAAAATAGCCTACTACAAGTCCCCCCAGTTTTTGAATCTCTTGGGTTTTATCTGAGAAGTCTATAAGAACTTTACATTTTACTCCATATCGTAAGTACGTATGTTATAAATTCAAATGATGTTTTAAAATGTCATTAAAAACTTTCCCCCAAAAATCTTTGGCTGAAATGTGAAGCTCAAAGAACACACGCCAAGTTTATTCTGTTCCATCCTCTGTCCCCTGTGTGGGGGGATGTGTGGTTTGTGTCTGCCTAGTAGCCTTGTCCACTTTGGTGATTGCACCTCTTTCCTTCACCGCAAGACTGAACTCCCATCCCACGCCATTCTATGGAGCTGCCAATCATAATTCCCCACCCCTCCAGACTCAGGGTGGGCATATGACCCAGGCCTAGCCAATCACTGCACACCATTTTCCCAGCCTCTTGATTTGTCTAGAGGTGGGTACATGACTGAGCTAGGCCAATAGGAGCCTTCCCCTAGGATTTTACAGACAAGAGGGTGCTGAGGGTGACAGATGCTCTCTTGTCGCTGAGATGTGAGCATGAAATTGTTGTCATGCTCTTCTACCCACTTCTGTCTGTCCTCCAGCAGATGAGAAGCCCTGACCTCTCTTTCCTTCTCTGCTCCCAACGGGGGAGGAAAAAAAGAGGCTCTCATGTACCAAACAACATAGCCAAGATGTGGCCGAGTTACAGAAGGAAGGGAAGAGAGAGTGCTGATGGCATCTGCTGAGGCCTGGGAATCTCTAAACTGCGCTCCCCACTTCCACCCTGTGTGTGTGTGTGTGTGTGTGTGTGTGTGTGTGTGTGTGTGTGTACTTATACCACTCCTGTTCTTCCTGTCTATTTGAGTCAATAAATCCTTTCCTTTCGCCTAAACTACTTGGAGGTGGGTTTTCTGTCACTTATTTCCCAAAGCAATACCTCCTGGAATACTCAGTCCTACTTAATTCCTCCCAGCTCCCCAGCACCTGCAGGCAAGAGAAGGAGCAAGGGGCCCAACAGGCTTTGGGGTGGCGGGGGAGGGGTGGGGAAACTCCATGTATATGGAGGAGTCACATTACTCCAGGGACCTCTCAAGGGCTCTCCCTCCCACTTCCGGGGCTGAAAAGGACAGCAAGCAGAGGGATGACAGAGGGTCTATCCTGATCAGAAAGGTCTCTGCTGTCTTCAAGAAAGACTGACTCAGACTCCTGCCTTAAAAACACATCACAAAAGGAGTTCTCTAGTGATTCAGTGGAATATAGAATCCAACGTTGTCACTGCTGTGGCTCTAGTCACTGCTGCGGCGCAAGTTCAATCCCTGGCCCCAGAACTTCCACATACCATGAACGCAGCCCAAAATAACCTAAATACCTCCCAAGAACCTCTTCTCTGAGATATTGCAAGTCTTTCCAGCTGCAGGTCAAGCCTGTTTCACCTTGTCCTGCCCTAGCGGAAGTTAGACAATAGTCAGTCTTTCCTCTCCTTTTCTCTTCCTTCAGAGGCTCAACCCCAATCTTCTCTTCTCTCTTCTTTTGCCCTTGTTTGGGTAGGTTCACGTATGCTGTGTGTACTATGTACAGGCTAAGAGCCCAGACTCTAAGCAAAGCACCTGGAATCAAATCCTGGCTCTATTACTTACAAGCTGTGTGACTTTGGAGAAGTTGCTTACCTTCTCTGTGCTTCTATTGTCTCATCTTCAGAATGAGAATAACTGTATGAATTAATGCATATAAAGCGCTTAGACCAGGGGACAGATGGGCTGGGGGTTTGGGTATTGGCATATGTACACTGTGCTATACAGAGTGACTGGTCAACGGGGACATGCTATATTGCACAGAGAACTCTACCCAATATTCTGTGATCATCTATGTGGGAGAAGAATCTGAAAGACAATGGATATGTGTATATGCTGACTTTGTTGTACAGCAGAAATTATCACAACCTTATAAATCAACTATACTTTAATAAAACTTTTAAAAATGAAAAAAAAAATGCTTAAACCATTCCTGACACATAGGAAATGCTCAATAAATATTAGCTGTTATTATTAGATTTCAACGCTGTGTTTGTGTCTATATGTGTGTTTTCAGCCTTCCCCTCTGACTAGGACTTCCTGAGAGCAGAAGACATATCTTGTTCATTTTGAAAGCCCAGAGTTTCAAAGCACTTGGTTTAGAGAGAAAGCTAAAAAAAAAAAAAAAAAAAAAAAAAAAAAAAAAAAAAAATTAACTGAATGAATGGTGAATGAATAAAATGAAGATTGGTTCACTGAATACCTTGAAAATTTGAATCTTCCCTCTTGTTCTTAGGTCTCTCAATAGTCCTACGTGGGAGGTTACCAGGTCTTCCTCCTCCTGTCCCCAGGAGGGGAGTTTGACAGGCAGAAGGGGTCTGGCAGCAGAGTAACAATAGAGGCAAAATCAGAGTTCCCATTGCAGCTCTGCAGATTAAGGACTTGACATTGTTGCAAGCTGCCACGTACATTGCAGATGCAGATCAAATTCAGTATTGCTGTGGCGGTGAGGTAGGCTGCAGCTGCAGCTGCAGCTCTGATTCAGTCCCTGGTCTGGGAACTTCCATATGCCGCAAGTGCAGCCATAAAAAAGAAGAATGAGAAAGAGAAGAAGGAGAAGGGGAAGTAGCAAAAGCAGGCAGCTCTGCCATGGGTCTAGCCCTTGATACCATCCAGTATCTGTCAGAGCACCACACCATGCCATGAGGCAGACGGGGCCAGGGTCACCCTTAGCTCATTTTACAGATGAGTAAACTGAGGTTTATGGCAGGTATGTGGCTTTCCCAAAGATAGACATAGCTAGCCAGTGACCCAGCTGAGCCTGGTCACCAGACTTGGCTAGATCTCATCTCTGTCAACCACCTCCCAGGGACCACATGCTCTCTCCTTGTGCCCTCCACGCCTGGCCATGCAGCATCTATCTACCACACTGCCTTGGTCCACTGCAGCCTAGGGAAGAGCAGAGGGGCCAAAAGAAGATGACTCTGAATTCATCTTCTACATATCTCGGTATTTGTACAGCCCAGTGGGAGGGTGACAGAGATGAAGGGGAAGCCCAGAGTCCAGGAGTGACAGTGGCTCCAGAACACACAATAGCCCATTGTGCCCCGCCCCCGTGTCCCCCTCCTCCTCCACCACACCCAGCACACAGCATCCTGTTTACCTGCCTCCAGGACCTGGCTCCATCTCAGGTGCCACTCCAACTGGGCCCACGCACAGGCATTGCCAAACCCTCTGCCCACGAGCCTAGGCTTGGCAGCCACACACCTCCCTTGGGACACCCCCCCACCCTTTGTCCCATCCCGCTCCCTTCTACCCCAACACAGACACCTCCTCTTGGCTCAGAGCACAGTACCTGGCACATAGTAGGCTCTCCGGAAATGGTTCCTGACAACAATAAGTGGTTCCTTGGTGAAAATAACAACCTCCAGGCACACAGGTCTCTTCGCAGGAAGGGCTTCTCCCAGCCCTGGCGGTGGGAGATGGTCTTGTGGACAAGGTGGGTTGCCCAAGGACACAGTTGTCAGGTCTCAACTCAATCCAGAGTCACAGAAGAGTTGGCTCCCAGCCCAAAACACATTTCTTGAATTTCTGCTGAGCAAGGAAAGGGGGCTTTAGACGGTGCTCCTCTGCCTGGCTTCCAGTGATGGGAGAGCAAGAAGAGCAGCCGTGACTGGGTATCACAGGGAGGAGAGGGCACATCCAGGCCTACCACCCGGAGCACACGCTCCTGTCTTCCTAGTGTCCGCTTGAGTCAAGAGTGGACAGGTGTGCTATTTACTCTGTGTGCCCCGCACCGGGCCAGGTCCTCAGGTTGGGGAGAGAGGCCGGCGGTGGGAAGGGGTGTTGTCAGGGAGGCTAAGAGGTATTCCATCTATAGTCTTTGGAAGAAAGACAACTAAAGTGGACTTGTATCCAGAGCTCACCACATGCCAGCTGCTGGCCCTGTATTATCCCACTGGATCCTCACAAAGCAGTTACTGTTGTTAGTCTCACTTTTCCGATGATGAAACCAAGGCTCGAAGAGGCTAAGAAGTCCTGATTCCACAGCTGATGTGGCAGAACAGGAAGCTGAACCCCAATATCAGGCTTCAGACACCTTGCTCTTTTTCTTTCTTTTTTTTTTTTTTTGTCTTTTTAGAGCCGCACCCACAACATATGGAGGTTCCCAGGCTAGAGGTCAAATAGGAGGTGTAGCCTCTGGCCTACACCACAGCCACAGAAACACAGGGTCAGAGCTGCATCTGTGACATACACCACAGCTCACAGCAATGCCAGATCCTTACCCCACTGAGCAAGGCCAGGGATCAAACTTGCATCCTCAAAGATGCTAATCAGATTCCTATCCACTACACCACGACAGGAACTCCTAGACCCCTTGCTCTTAACCACTAGGTGTCCTACCTCTAAGATGAGCTTTAAGAGCTAGAGCAGTGAGGGACCCACCACTGCCATGCTGGGGTATCCATGAGGGGTCCATGCTGGGGTCCACTGAACCATCCTAGACAGGGTTAATCAGTCCCTCTTCTGGGCACATCCGGAAGCATTTATAAATGTTTCACCTGGGCCCTGATTGTCTGCCCTGTCTTAGAATTCATTGTTGGCATGTCTGTCTCCCTGGCAAGTTAAAGGACACAAATGGTCTTCCACCATCTCCAGATTCCCAGGGCTTATCACAATGCCCAGTACATAGCACATGCTCAATGACTGCTTTTGAATGAGGATAGCTGGTTAACAGGAAGAGAAAGTAGGGCCCAGTAGAGGTTTAAGCCCCCCAGGAGCAAGGATCCTCCTCCATCTCCATATCCTGATTCTAGCAATTGCCTAGCCTGCAGCAGGTGTTCATGGATGCCTACTGGGATGAGTATGGTCTATCTGGAGGATGCTTCTGCCAGCCCTGGAGGGAGGGTCTGGAGGTTTAGGACTGCATCTGGATAACTTCTCAGGGTCTCTTCCTGAGAAGTCTGAGGCCCCACCAAGTCACCGTGAGCGCCTGCAGAGGACTGGGATTCAGGATGCTGAGGGCCTCTTTCAGGCATGCAGGCTGTTCCCTGGGGACTCTGCCAGAACTCAGAACTGGAGGCCTGGGTGGGCTGGATCCGAGTGGAAAGGAGCAGGCAGGCTGCCCTGGGGCACATGCTCCAGCCTCTTCTGTTTGCAGGCCCCTGAGGACCCTAAGCTTGGAAACTTCACTGCTCCCTTGCACAGCTGTCCCCTGCAATAGGGGAAGAGAAAGGTAAGTGGCTGTGCCTCGGGCTCCAAAGTCTAGGAGAGGAGCCCTGGGGACTAAAAGATGGCCAGAGGGAGTTGGAGCTCCCGCTATGGCTCAATGGGATCGGTGGCATCTTGGGAGCACTGAGACGCGGGTTTGATCCCTGGCCCGTCACAGTGGGTTAGGGATCCCGCGTTGCCACAGCTGCGGATTGGGTTGAGACTGCAGCTCAAATCTGATCCCTGACCAGGGAACTCCATATGCCGCTGAGCAGCGAAAAAAAAGACAGAGAAGTGAGGAGAGTGTTTGGGGAGCAGGGATTGGGGGTGGAGGAGGAAAGTTGCTGAAGACTGAAGTCTGAACTCCAGGCCAGCTAGGCCTCTGGCACCAGCCCCACTGGGCCAGGGTCTCAGGGATTTATTGACTAATCCTCAAATGATACACCCTCATCCTCTTTCCTGCATGTGCCCTCGCAAGATCCCATTGTCTCCAAATGTTGCTGGCCCAGGGCCTCCTGCCTCCCATCTATTTGGGGGTGGGGTGGGGTGGAATGGAAGCTTCCTGATGCCCAAGCACTAGGATCCTCCCTCTGCTGTGCTCTCCCTTCCTGAGGGTCGAGTTGCTGGGCCACCGGGCACCGCCAGGCAACAACAAGCATGAGGCTGGCAGCACCTAGTCAACCTGAGAGCAGCCAGAGCGCAATCAGCGTGACTGCCTGGAGAGGCTGGCATTGGTGCCAGCTGCTGCCATTGATACAGCAGTCTGGGGGCAGCTGGTCGGTGGAGACGTGTCCTCAAGGAAGTGGGTGTCAGGGTGCTGGACTCCAGGACAGAAAAAGGTCAGAGTGGAGGTTTTCACTGACCTGAGTGGGCGGGAGTAAAGGGAATTCATAAAAAGTTTCTTTCTTCTTTAATGGTCTTTTTCCTTATCCGAGGGCTGCCGTGCGGGAGGGAGCAAAGACAGGAGGGGGCCGGGCAGGCCCTCCACAAGTGACACTTAATTCCTGGTCTGGACTGGGCCGGCGCTTGAAAGCAGCTAAATTAGCAAAACAGAAGTCAACTGTCGATTGCTTCATTGGAGGATTAAGTGTGATAAATGGGGGGTTTGTTCGCTCCCAGGTCCAGATGTTGTGTCTAAGTGAGGGTTTTTTCAAGTTTTTTTTTTTTTTTTTTAACATTCTTGGCCTAGGGCCCATATATATTTTGGATACTGCTGGGAGTATATAATATCATTGGAAAATGATGCGGTCTGCTAACCTTTTAAATAACATTTCCTCCCTCCTCTATTTTCTAATAGTTTGTTTTTCTTTCCATGTTTGCCTTTTATTGGGGGAAATTTTTTTTGGAAATTAATGAGGCTCAAGTTTGGAGCCCAAAATAAGAAATAAATAAATAAATAAAAAAGAAGGGCGTGTGAGCGGTGGAGGGGGTGGAATGAGGCTGGGGCGGGGTGGGGGAGAGAGGGCTGCTCTTTGTATCTTTTTAAACTTTCTTGATTTGATTTTTTTTTTTTTTTTTAATGTTCTCGGCAGAGGCTGCCGGTGGCCCTGCGGCGGGGCTGCCTGGTGGCGCGCGCGGGCAGGGCGCCCGGGACTCTCCGCCGCCCCCGGCGCCCGCTAGCCCAGCCCGGGCCCGCGGGGCTGCGCGCCTCGGCCTCCGGGAAGAACCTGCCATTCCCCCTGCAGCCGAGCCCGACGTGAGAGGGGTGGGGGTGGGGGCGCCTCCTTCCTGAGTGAAACCTACGGAATCCGGCAGGAATTCGGGCCTCCCAGATTTAAGAAAACAAACAAAGGAAAGATTGTCAGAGAGGGGCCGCCAAGAGCCGCCCGGCCGCCGCGCTGCCCTCCGCGCTCACCCTCCGGGCGCCCTGGCCTCCCGGCGGAGGCGGAACGCGAGGCTGGGGGGGCTCCCCCGGGTGGTCCCCGATGGGCTTCCCTGCCCTGGGCCTCCGCTTAACCTGCCACCCCCCGTCTCTGGGGCCCGAGGAGGCCCGGGGCGCCAGGGAAAGGAGGGTGCTGCCCGAGTGGCTGCCTGGTGGAGGAGGGGCGCTGATGGAGTGATTCCGGGCAACCCCCTGCCTCCAGGTCAATCCCCGCGGAGCCCCCTCCCGCACCCGCCTGCAACGTCCGAGTCTCTCAGCCGGATTTGGGGGTGAACCCTCGACGGCTCAGGTTCCTTTTGGGGTGAGGGCGCTTCCTCCGCGCAGTCAGCCAGGACCAGGCGGCCAGGCGGCGGGCCCAGTCCCCAGCTTCGCCCGGGTCTTGGAAGAATTATAAAAAGTGAGAATGTGAGAAGGAGGTTCTGTAAAACAAGGGGGGCGGGGAACACCCGTGCGGCGACCTGGCGGTAAACACGCAGGACTCCTGGGCCAGGGTCGCCCTGGGGTCCGCGTCTTTGTGCCTCTCTCGGTCCCACCGGCCCTGCCTCTATTTCTCGGTATCTCTCTCTCTCTCTCTGTACCTCTCTGTCTCCATCTCTCTGTATCTCTCTCCCTCTCTTCTGTCTCGGTCTCTTTCTAGATCTGAATATAGCCTCTCTTTGTCTCTCTAGCTCTCTCTTTTTGAGAATGTCCTTGTCCCTTTCTGTCGGCCTCTCTTCGTACGTCTGTCTCTGAGTCTCGGTTTCTCTCTCCCCGCCCCCCCACTCCCCTCCCGCTGCCCACCCCGCCCCCGCCCTAAGTAGTTCAGCGGACAGGCCCAGGGCCAAGGCCGCCCCCGGCAGGGCCTGGCCGGCGCTGACAGAGCCTCGCGCCCCGCGGCCCAATTAGCGCGCGGCGCGAGGGACGCGGCATCTGGAATTGCGCTGCGCTCACGGCCAAGGCTGATTGTTTAGTCTGCGCGGCGGGGCGGGCGGCCCGCGCGGTGGCCCCACATCTGGAGCCGTGGCCAGACGGCCCTGCTGGCGGCTGGCCGGGGTGCGTGTGCATTTTTAACTCTGGGATTTGCTGACAAGTTAAGAAGTCAGAAAGTCAGTGGCGGCGGGAACTGGCGAGGCGCGCAAGGAAGGGAGGGGCAGGCCGAACCCCAGGCGCACACGCCGCGAAGGAGACACGCTCCTGGGGTGTGCACAATTCCTCGGAGCTTTGGCCCAGCGTGGCTGTCCCCAGGCCTACCCCTACCCGCAGCTGCCACGACCTCATGTTGACTTTCCTTCCAAGGTTGCTCCCAGCCCCCACCATCCTCTCCCACTTCTCCTTCCCTGTCATTAATAAAGTGGCTGAATTACCCCCAAATCCCGCAATCTCACACTCCCCGGCTGGTCTCCTTGGAGGCCAGCCTCTAAGGGGGAAGCCCTGGAATCTCAGGACTCCCACGCTTTGGAAGAAGCACACAGAGGCCCAGAGAGGGCCAGCAACTTGGCCAAGGTCGTTCAGCAGTCTAGTGGCAGAACTGAGATCGGAAGCCAACTTGCTTGATCCCTAATAGGGCTCTTGGCACAGCTCCGGGTCCCTTGGGGCTGGTCCAGACTGATGAGTGTTCTCACATTGTCAGACTTCTTCTCATCCTTAAGAAACTTGCTTTGGTACTTCCATTCATTCATTTAACAAATATCTGTGGCACGCTGTGCGCCAGGCTTGGGGAATACAACTGTGAGCAAGACAGGCGTGTCCTTATGCTGCAGAATTTACATTTGAGTGGGGAAGACATGGGGGGGACAAAGACAGAGACTTCATAGTGAACAAAGAAACTACCCAAAGTTGCCAGCTGTCAAAGAACAGGAGCAAAACAGCTAGTGTTTATTGCGCACTTATTAAGCGCCAGTCACTGTGACAGGTGTTTTCATTTGCACTGACTCATCAAATCCCCTTAATGTCCCCATCAGGTAAGTGTGTGTCCCCACTTTGCAGATGGACAGTCTGAGGCCCAAAGAGGTTAAGTGATATGTCCCAAGTCATTCACAGGAGGCGAAACTAGGGTGCAGATTCAGATGTGACTCTGAAACCAGGGCTCTTCTCCTGACGTCAGCCTGCAAGGGCCTGCAGGAGAATTGAAGAGTTGTCCAGAACGGGGTAATCCTGGTGGTATACAATGTCCTCCCAGCAGGTACTCACCGGGCCTCTGTTATAGCAATTGTCACTGGCATTTGTGTACAGTTTTTGCCTTTTCCATAAGCCATTTCCTCTTTCTTAGTCTCCTTTCAGCTTCACCACAACTTGGAGAGAGGTAGGCACTATCATTTCCATTTCCACATCTGGAAACTGAGGCCTGTCCACGTGGCCGAGCGTCTCGGTAACAGGGAGTTCCTTGTCTTTCCATTTTGGGTTAGTTTGCTCTTGTTCTGTTTTCCAGACCTCAGCACACACCCTCATCACCAGGGAATAGTGACGAATTCGTGCCTTCGTGATGTTTCCCCAGGAGAAAGGGGATACTGCACAGCCCCCCAGGGAGCCAGGCCCATGTCTCTGGTTGTGCAGACCTAACGGATCCGCACAGCCACACAGGGTTAGGGACCTTAGGTTTCATCCGGCTCCATCTGTGTCACTCAGCAGTTCATACCCGCTCCCTTGGCCTCAGTAGATCAGGTGGGGGGTGGGGGGGTTGAGCAAATCTACTTTTCTTGGTTCACAGGCTCCTTTGAGAATTTACTGGAAGCTCTGGATCATCAACTCAGAGCAGTTTATGTGCACCCATACACTCACTCAACTTTATAAGAATTTTCGAGATCGAATGAGTTCTAAAGCTTATCCGTGGGCATCTTAGGGATTCCAAGACCCCCAAGTGAAGAATTTCTGTCCTGGATGGTTTCTACCTTCACCTCCCCCCTGGTGACCCAGAAATCAGGAACCACAGAGTATCCCTTCAGATCCCCTTGGCTCCCTTTGGGTTTTTTTTTTCCATAGAGGAGTCAATAATTCAAAGCCCTTTGGCAGGAGTTCCCGTCATAGCTCAGGAGGTTAAGGATTCAAAGTTGTCTCTGAGGTTGCAGGTTCAATTCCTGGCCTCGATCAGTGGGGTAAGGTTCTGGCATTTCTGTGAGCTCTAGTGTAGGTTGCAGACTTGGCTCAGATCCTGCATTGCTGTGGCGATGGTGTAGGCCTGCTGCTGCAGCTCTTATTCAGTCCCTAGCCTGGGAACTTCCATGTGCAGCAGATGTGGCCATTAAAAAAAAAAAAAAGGTCCCTTTGGGATGAGAAGAGGCACGAGGCATCCCAGGAGAGCCAGGGAAACACACCTGTGTCTTTTGACCATAGAGGGCGGGTGAATAATGTGCCAGTAGGCACTTCTGACTTGAATTGGGGAGCGCCCCCCCATTATTATCATAGGCATAAGACATACCTACATGTTCTGAGCAACCCCCAAAGGCCATTCTAACTCATCACAATAGGACTATAGGATAAGCACAGAAGCTGGCCATGTCCCCATAGTACAGAAGGAGCAGACGGGGCCCAGGGTCATCATGTGTTCTGCTCAGCTTCACACCGAGTTTAACACTGAACAGTGGGAGAGCTCCCTGGTGGCTCAGGAGGCTAAAGACCTGGCATCGTCACTGCTGAGGCTTGGGTCATGGCTGTGGCACAAGTTCAATGATCACTGGCCTGGGAACTTCCACATCCCACAGATGTGGCCAAAAAAATAAAAATAAAAACAAAAATAAAATAAAATAAAAACCTGAACAATGGGGAGAATCCAGGTTTTCCTATTCCTCAGCCCAAACCTCCTTTTGGTCCATAAATAATTCTCTTTTTTTTTTACTTTTTATTTATTTGTAACCTACACCACAGCTCACGGCAACGCCAGATTCCAGACCCACTAAGTGAGGCCAGGGATCTAACGTGCATCCTCATGGATACTAGTTGGATCCATTTCCCGCTGCACCACAATGAGAACTCCAGTCCATAAATAATTACGGTGTGCCTATTGTGTGCAAAATATTGTGCTGGAGACTGTAGGGATAAAAAAGTGACAAATTTGGCAGGCGATGCCATTGGTGCCTCAGCCCGTGTCCCCAAGGCCCCCCTCTTCGCTTACCTGCAGCAGGGATGGCACCTGGGATTGTCCACCCCAACCAGCCTTTCTGCTTCTCACCTGCAATTTCTCCAGTGCATGGCCTACAGGAGGTTTACTCAGCCCACAGGGCAGCCAGGAAGTGCCAGGGACAACTTTCAACCAGTGAGAGGCAGGATGGGTGGGTAAATACACCCGTTGCCTCAGGACCCCATCCCGCTGCCAAGGGACAATTCTCTGAGCTGTTCCCACGATGCTTCAGTGACCCTACTGCCCACAGCCTCACTGCTCCTTAACCACCCTCTTTGGCTTCTCTTCCCCTACAGCTGTCTCACCTCCCCTTCCCCACTCCAGCTTCCAGGGACCACCTTCCAAATAAACCACCTGCATGCCAGTCTTCGTCTCAGAGTCTGTTTTCAGGGGACCCAGACTGGGACAAACATATACACACCCATGCATACATGCCCACACCCATACCCACATCTCCATGAAAAGACAGGACACGGGGAAGCATGCTGCCCGGTGTGGGTGGCACCCGTGCTAAATGCTGATATGGACCCTTAGACTGTGACACTCACTTTATTTATTTATTTTTTATTTTTAGTTTTTGCTTTTCAGGGCCACACCCGAGGCATATGGAGGTTCCCAGGCTAGGGGTTGAATTGGAGCTAGAGCTGCCGGCCTACATCACAGCCACAGGGATGCGGGATCCGAGCCACATCTGCAACCTATACCACAGCTCATGGCGATGCCAGATACCCAACCCACTGAGTGAGGCCAGGGATCTAATTCACATCCTCATGGATACTAGTCAGATTCATTTTCCCATGCTTCGACAGGAACTCCCTGTCACTCCGTCTATAAGCACATTCTACGCTCATTTCATTTATTCCTGACACCAGTCCCATGATGATAACCATTTTACAGAATAAGAAACTGAGGCTGGAGATTCTTCTGGTATCCATGAGAATGCAGGTTCCATCCCAGCCTTCTTCAGTGGATTAAGGAGCCTGTGTTGCCGTGAGCCGTGGCACAGGTGGCAGGCGAGCCTCGGATCCCATGTGGCTGTGGCTGTGGCTGTGGCTGTGGCTGTGGCTGTGGTGTAGGCCGGCAGCTGTAGCTCCAATTTTTTTTTCTTTTTTGGTCTTTTTGCCTTTTCTAGGGCCGCTCCCACAGCATATGGAGGTTCCCAGGCTAGGGGTCGAATCGGAGCTGTAGTCACTGGCCTACACCACAGCCACAGCCACGCAGGATCCGAGCTCTATCAGCAACCTACACCACAGCTCACGGCAATGCTGGATCCTTAACCCACTGAGCAAGGCCAGGGATTGAACCCGAAGCCTCTTGGTTCCTAGTCGGATTCGTTAACCACTGAGCCACAACGGGAACTCCTATAGCTCCAATTTGACCCCTGGCCTGGGAACTTCCATTTGGTGTTGGTGCAGCCCTAAAAAGAGAGAAAACAAAAAGAAAAAAGAAAGAAAGAAGCTGAGGCTGACACGTTAACCTGCCCCAGGTCCCTGTGCTTGGCGGTAAAGCCCGCTTTGCCCACTCCTCTCCGCCTTCAGTCATGGCCATGCTGGGCTCCCAGGGGGCTCTGCTGTAGGAATGGAGCCCAGAGAGGTCCAGGGGGATTAGAGTGGGGAGACTTTCTGGAGGAGGTGGGACTTGGCTTGGGCTTGAAAGATAGGGTAGGCTTCAACCTGACCAGATGGAAAGGAAGGAAAGTTCTGGACGGCGGCGGGTGAAGAACTTGAGAAACAACAGAGAGGAGCTGAGCCTGAGCCCCCCCTCCTCCCCGCCCCCCGGACGCAGCAGGGGAAGGTTGTCCCCGGGTTGGATCAGGTTGGGGCCAGAGCATGGAAGCAACCTCTTCCTTTCCCCTCCCCCCAATGGCCTTTGTCAGAGAGCCCCCCCCCCCAGCCCTCCCCAGGAGCAGGGGGGGGACAGGGGGAGAGGTTGGGGACCGGCCGGGGGAGTCCTGCTCAGGTGTGGGACGCAGACGGTTCCCACCTGGCCCGCCCCCTGTTTCACGGCCAAGCACCCCTGGACTCAATCATCCCCGTCTCCAAGTGGTAAATAGATGTATAAAGCCACCATTTCCATTTAAAGCTCGGCAGACCGTGGGGAGGAGGGCCTGCGGACCATCTGGGCCCTTGTTTGGCAATGTTTGTGCTCACAACAAACCTGATGGACAGAGATTTATCGCCGTTTTCATTAGCTGGGGTTGGTTTGGTTTGCTGCCTCTCTGCACAGCCCCCACCCCACCAACACGCGCTGCCTTTATAGATTTATGGCAAGTGGGAGGACCAGGGGCTCAGGGAGAGGGGAGGGAGGAGGCTGGGAGCAAGGTGTGGGCTTGGAGCTTGGGGGGCGGGGTGAAGGGGGCTGGGAAGGAAATCAGGGGCTCTGCAGGGTGGGACTGCCAGCAAACCGCAACACCAAGAGGACTGCGGGAGGGGAGGGAGTGTGTGCGCATGCGTGTCAGGGAGTGGCCGGAAAGACACCTGTGGCTCCACCCCCCACCAGCTCCCCCCCCATCTCAGAATCACCAGCACAGGTAAGCATTGAAGCTGGGGGGCTTCTGAGTCACCCCGACCATTGCTAGACCAGAGGCCAGAAAGGGTGCTCCACGTTGGTGACCTCAGGATCCTCTCTGGTCTGACCCATTTACTGAAGGCTTAGGCACCCATTCCTCGTGAGCCAAGACCCTGTTCTGGAGTTTTCAACATACTCACTCATTCCACCCTCCAAAGAACACTCTGAAGTAGACACCGTTATTATGACTATTTCCTGGACGCTGCCTTGGGCCCTTCCCCTCACAGCAGGATATACACCCCCCGCTGGAGGAAGGAACCTGGTCCCCAGTTGTGGCGGAAGTCACCTTTACTCCTGTGAAGTTCCCACGGATGCCAGGGGGCTCTGCACCAGCTTGGACTCTAACCTGCCCTCCCTCTGCATCTTTTCTCACATCCCGCCTCCTGCCCGCTGTGCCCTCCCCACCTGCATGCGTCAGACTCCTCTGAGCCTTCAGGGTCGCGTGGACTTTGTCCATGAGGCCATTCATTCCCACGGTTTCTCAATGTGGTTCAGGCCATACCATCAGAGGCGCTTAAAGCTGCCCTTGAACTTATCTGAAAAGAAGAGGAAGAAGATGGAGAGTGTGGGGTCCCTTCCCCTCAGAGGCAAAGCAGCTCTGTGGTTTGTGGCAAGTCCTGTGTTGGTTGTCATTAGAACCCCAGGTCCCATTGGGGATTTTTTATTTTTTTGTTTGGGGTTTTTTGTTGTTTTGTTTTATTGCAATACGTGGTGGCTTCATGTGGGATCTCGGTTCCCAGACCAGGGATTGAACCTGGGCCGCAGCAGTGAAATTACTGAATCCTAACCACTAGACCACCAGGGAACTCCACCATCCTCCTAGGTCCCATTTGTTGTGTTTGTTTGGGTTTTTTTTGTTTGTTTGTTTTTGTTTTGGCCACACTCAGCATGTGGAAGTCCCACGCCAGGGATCAAACTCATGCCACAGCAGCAACCCAAGTGGCTACAGTGACAATACCAGATCTTTAACCTGCTGCACCACAGGGGAACTCCCCCCAGATCACAGTGTTAAATGGAAAAACAAGGTTTCACCCAGTGATCCATCCTAACATTCTCATTTTATGGATGAGAAACCAAGATCAGAGAGGGCAAGCAACTTGCCCAAGGTCACACAGTGGGCTCCCATCAGGGCCAGAAGGCAGACCTCAGCTGGTGCACTTTCCACATGAAGTTCCCCTAGTGTGAGCATCCATCGACCTAGGCGATGGTGAGTGCTTGAGGTCAGGGGCCAGAATCAAATTCTCCGTCTCCACTCAAGAAGCAAGTGAATGAGTGAGCCTACTTCATGGGCTTTTGTTCCCCAAGTGGGGCAGCTTTCCAAGGAGCCCATGTCATCAGGGTCGCAATGGGCCAGGAGCAACTCCTTGTCCCAAGAGAATCCCCTCCAACTGACCAAAACCAACAACCATCAGCACCTTAGCAGAGTGTGGAAGGTACTGTGTTTTGTTTGTTTAGGGCCACACCCATGGCGCATGAAAGTTCCCAGGCTAGGGGTCAAATCAGAGCTGCAGCCTCCGGCCTACACCACAGCCACAGCAACGCCAGATCGGGGCCCCTTCTGGAACCTACACCCCAGCTCACAGCAATGCTGATCCTTAACGCACTGAGCAAGGCCAGGGGATCAACCTGCAGCCTTAGACAAATACTAGACGAATTTGTTTCTGCTGAGCCACAACGGGAACTCCCTCTGTTTGTTTTTAATGATATACGTTTGTTGTTGTTTTTGGCACCCCGTAGCATGGATATATGGAATTCCCGGGCCAGGGATCCCCTACAGTGCAGTTTTGGCAACGCCAGATCCTTTAATCTACCGAGCTGGGCCAGGTATCGAACCTTCGTCCTGACGCTGCAGAGATACCACCAATCCTGTTGTGCCACAGCAGGAACTCCAGAAGGTACTGTCTAATCGGTCAGCATAGAGAGAAACAGACCAAGAAATCAAACATCTAGAAAAGTGTCTTGGGAGTTCCCATTGTGGCTCAATGGTAACGAATCTGACTACTCTGGTTCAATCCCTGGCCTTGCTCAGTGGGTTAAGGATCTGGCATTGCCATGAGCTGCGGGTGTAGGTTCCAGAAGTGGCTCAGATCTGGGGTTGCTGTGGCTGTGGCGTAGACCAGCAGCTGCAACTCTGATTGACCCCTAGCCTGGGAACCCTTGGGTGTGTATTAAGAAGACAAAAAAAAAAAAAAGAACTCATAAAAAAAAAATAGAAGACTGTCTTAGAACAATCAGAGTATTTAAAATCCTGATTAACCTAACTGGAAACCATAGTGCCCCCAAAGCCCTCTGTCTCAGAATTTCCAAAACACAAAGTACCTTCCTTTCCAGACCCACTTATAGCCCTTGTCTCTTGAAAAGAGAGGGTTGTTTTGTTTGCTTGTTTTTTGCCCGGAAGGTCCTCAACTATAATCTGAAGGAAAACAAAACGACTTCCTCTCCCTGACAAACCAGATCTGCAGCCCACCATCAGCCGGCTAAGCGCCTGCAATCCTCTCATCAAAGTGTCTCCACTGGGTAGGGCCTCGTCTCCAGCGGGTCCAAACTCTGTTCAGTAGGAGCGTTGCAGAAGCTTGGAATAAGGCTGGATTCCTCCTGGGAGAGAGAGTGGACTCCAGCTGTTCATTGTTGGGGTGCAAGACCCAGCCAGACACCCTCTCTCTGCCCCTGTCTCCTCAGGTGCAAAATAGGGATCCTCACACCTGGAACAGACACCACAGGATTTTTTTTTTTTTTTTTTGGCTTTTTAGGGCCGCACTCGCATCATGTGTAAGTTCCCAAGCTAGGGGTTGAATCAGAGGTGCAACTGCCGGCCTACACCACAGCCACAGCCATGCCAGATTCGAGCCACTTCTGGAAACTACACCGCAGCTCATGGCAACATCGGATCCTTAACCCCCTGAGCAAGGCTAGGGATTGAATCCCTGTCCTCATGGATACTAATCGGGTTTGTTGTT
This sequence comes from Phacochoerus africanus, assembly GCF_016906955.1. Taxonomy (NCBI): domain Eukaryota; kingdom Metazoa; phylum Chordata; class Mammalia; order Artiodactyla; family Suidae; genus Phacochoerus; species Phacochoerus africanus. Next base: position 37,921,451 of record NC_062552.1, read on the forward strand.
CTCTTTTTCTTTTTTTTCCTGTCTTTTTGCATTTTCTAGGGCCACCTCCCACGGCATATGGAGGTTCCCAGGCTAGGAGTTGAATTGGAGGTGCAGCCGCAGGCCTACACCAGAGCCACAGCAATGTGAGATCTGAGCCGCATCTGCAAGCTACACCACAGCTCATGGCAATGCTGGATCCTTAACCCACTGAGCAAGGTCAGGGATTGAACCCGCAATCTCATGGTTCCCAATCAGATTCATTACCCACTGTGCCACAACGGAAACACCCACAGGATTATTTAAAACGATTGAATGAGATGATGAGCACAAGGTCAGGCCCTTTCTCACTCACTGACATTTTCCTGCCTCAAAAATTTTCAAGGGATGGAGTTCCCATTGTGTCTCAGTGGGTTAAGGACCCAACGCTGTCTCTGAGGATGCAGGTTCGATCCCTGGCCTTGCTCAGTGGAGTAAGGATCCAGCCTTGCTGCCTGTTGTGGTGTAGATCACAGATGCAGTTTGGATCCAGTATTGCCATGGCTAGGGTGTAGACCAGGAGCTGCAGCTCTAATTCCACCCGTGTCCTCAGAACTTCCATCTGCCACAGGTGTGCTCCTAAAAAGAAAGAAAAAAAAAAAAAAAGAATTTGCAAGGGAATTGCTTGGCCAGGCTTCTAGGGAATGGGAGTTTGGAGACAGCAGAGTTTGAAGAGACAGAACAGAGTTCATCAAAACAGCAGACAGCCTTGGGAATGGGGTGGATGGGGGTGTCCCTCGAGGGGGCCCGGGGTGAGGGACAGCCTGATGACTGAGTGATCTGGCACCAAAACCAACGCTGACTCCTTCCTTGATTTGCCAGGAGCTGCCCCTCGGCTTGACTTAAATGTCCCCTCAAAGGGACCATTTTCTGTGATGGGAAAGCAACCGTTTTCCAGCCCGAACTACGCGCCAGACACGCACGGCCTCTTCCCGCAGTGCCCTGGGCGGCAGGGTAATTAGGGATTATTATCATTACCTTGTCCTACAAGAGCCACCCCATCCTAAAGTGCAGAGGTGGGCTTTGAAGAGGGCAGTCTGTGTCGGGGGTCCCATAATCCCTGGGCCCTGGTCTGTTTCCCCTCCACCACCAGGCCCTGCCCTAGCCACCCCGTCCAAAGGCCTCTGCGGTCCCCTGACCAACCTTTCCCCCCCGGGGTCATAGCAAGTCCACATGTCTCACTATCGGCCCGGGATCTGATTCTCTTTCCAGTTCGATGGAAATTACCAAGGCCCAGGGGCCCGGGGATGGGGGGTGGAGGAGGGAGGGTGAACAAGGCAAAGAAGCCATAATCCTGGCCCTGGGGAGTTTTCCACTCACCCCTCCTGGACCGGGCAAAAGCACAAATGGAGGCCCACATTCCATATGTCTAAATATTTAAAAGTTATAAATCAAGTTAACAAACTGTTAAATAAAATATGTTCTATTCTCCTAGGCCGACACATATACCTTCTAAAGATCTGGAAAGCCAGGTTCAAATGGAGAGTTAGTTCTCAGGCTTCTTGGAGTTCTGCACAGGGCAGCGTGGGGAGAAGTGGCCTCTGCGCTCCCCTGGCCTCGCCCCCAGCCAGCCTCCCCTCCCTCCCCATCCCCAGCTTCACCTTCAGCTGGGAAGGGCTTTGAGAGCATCCGGGGACACCTCGGGTCTGCAGGCACAAGCTCAGCCTGCAGTCCAGGCACACTTTGCCTTGGAGGGTGGACCTGGGCGGGCGGGGGGTGGGGGGGGAAGCCTGCACAGACCCTGCGTAGGAGAATTTAGCAGCCCTGGGTATCTGGAGAGTGATCTGGAAAGAGGGTGGGGAGTTCCCCGATGGCTCTGTGGGTTAAGGAGCCTGCGTCTTCATGGTTGTTGCTATGGCGCAGGTTCAAGTCCTGGCCCAGGAACTTCTGCATGCTGTGGGCATGGCCAAAAAAAAATGGAAGGAGGGTGGCTCCCAGTGGCCTCTATGGACTCCTTGCCCTGTGAAGAGGGCTCAAAGCAGGGGCCCTGGTAACCACTCTAAGGGCACTGGAGCTGAACAAGGATCACTCTTTTTTTTTTTTTTCTTTTCTTTTTAAGGCTGCACTTGTGGCATATGGAGGTTCCCAGGCCAGGGTCAAGTCAGAGCTGCAACTGCTGGCCTACAACATAGCCACCGAAACACAGGATCCAAGCCACATCTGTGACCTACACCATTCTTCATGGCAACACCAGATCTCTGGCCATCTGAGCAGGGCCAGGCATCCCCAGCCCATGTCCTCATGGATACTAGTCGGGTTTGTTACTGCTGAGTTGCAATGAGAACTCCAGGGATCACTCTTCATGCTTGTTTTCTTTTATCCAATCAGCCATCGATTGAACATCCTGGCAATGTTCCCTTCCCAGCTCTTGGCTCCTGTGGTCCAGGCCACTCCCATCTGTCACCAGGCCAGCCTCCTAACTGGCCTCCCAGCCCCCAGCCCTGCCCCTCCCCTTTCTCTGCATCCAGAGTGATCTTTGCCCAGGACAAATTGGATGGGGAAATGTTCAGGCTTGACACCCTTTGTGGCTTCCTGCTGCCCCAATGAAGAAAGCCCACACTCTTCAACTAGGCTCCCACCCTCGGTGTCTGGCCCCTCATCCTCTCCAGCCCGAGGCTACATCTCTCCCTGCCTCTAAGTGATGCTCTGGCCTGTCTACCTCCTCCCAGCTCCCCACAACACATGAAGCGTGCACCCCAGCGCTGGCTGTCCCCTCTGGCCCATCTCCCATCTCCTGTCTGGACCAATTCCTCCTCCTCATTTATGATTCAGCGCTGCAATCAAACCCCTAGCAATCCTTTCTTGTCAACAGTCCAGCCCACCGCCTCCTGGTCCCTCAGGGGTCCCTGACTTGTACTCTCTTAAGGGAGTCTCTACATTGTATTATAATGATCTCTCAGCTGACTACTTCCTAACACTCAAAGCCTCACCGTCTCTTGCTAGACTGTTGCAGTAGCCTCCTAGCTAGACTCCCTGCTTCTACTCTTGCCCCTACTCCAACAGCAGCCAAAGGGAGCCTTTTAAAATATATATTTGGAATTCCCACTGAGCCAAATAAAATATACATTGTTATCCAGCATCTCTGGAGCACTGGGATGCTGGTTAGATCCCTGGCCCAGCACAGTGGGTTAAGGATCTGGCATTGCTGCAGCAGCTGAGGCTTGGAACTGATCCCTGGCCCAGGAACTCCATATGCCAAAAAAGAAAAAATAAATAAATAAAATTATATATATATATATATATATATATATTTACTCATATCACTCCCTGCTCAATATCCCCAATGGCCCCATCTCACTCTAAAATCCAAAGCCCTTGCTGAGTCTACAGCCCCCATCGTGATCCAGCCCGTCTTCCCTCTGACCCATCTTCTCATCTCTTTCCCTCACTCATTCTCCTCCAGTTACACTGGCCTCTTGCTGCTCCTTGAACACACAGGCAGCCCTGCCTCAGGATCTTTGCACAAGCCATTCCCTCCCTCCACTCAGATCTGCTCAAAGGTCCCCACCTCCAGGACCCTTCTCCTCCCTCTGCTATGTTTCCCTTCACTCACTCTTCTCCCTCTGGCAGATTACATATCTTTTGCTTGTGTGTCACTGCATGTTACTCCTTCCACCGTAAAGGCTCCAAGAGACTGGGAACTTTATCTGTTTTGTTTGCCTCAATGTCCCTGTAGCCTAGGGCAGCATCTGGCAGATAGTTGGTGCTCAACAAATTTTTGGCAAAGAAATTCATCCACGTTTCACTTAGAATGTGTCATCCTGAAAGCAGAGCCCATGACTTACCCTCCCAGTGTCCCCACTGCTGAGCCTGATGCTGGATCTCTTTTGGATGATGGAGCAGTGAAGACCAAGAGCACAGCCTGTGAAAAAGCAGAGGGGAGGGATGGATGGAGCTGAGGTGAGGCGGGGCCAGATAATGGGGGTGCTTAGAGGCTCCGAAGAACATCGGACCCTATCTATTCGGAGCATGGTAGGATCTGGAGTCAGAGAGAAAAATGTACAGAAATCAGAATGGGAAGGAGAGTAATCAGAAAGGAGTGGAGAGGTGGAACTGAGCTGGCGATTGCAAAAGCCCTTCCTGCCCCCATGCAGAAGATTCCAGAAGAACAGCATCACCTTTGAGCCAGATACCTCTGGACTTGCCTCCTGACACTTCTCGTTCTCCTCACCTAACCCAAGGTTTAAACTCTAAAAACGGGTTGGGCACACACCTGTCCTGACCACCCCGGAGGATGCTGGGATTTGCATGAGAAGGTGTGGGAGAGAATGTGAGGGGTCCCCGAGAGACAAGGGCTGGGAAACGGCAGGGACATTTCAGTGGCTCTGCTACCTGGGAACCATGGAAGATCGCTTTTCGGCCTCACCCCGGTCCAGATCTTGGTCACCAAGAAAGGCCTTGGAAGCAGGGCGACAGAGTGTCTCAGATCTCCCCTCCCCCCTGCCCACTCCCCAGGCTTTACTCTGGGTCAGTTGGAGCCTGAAGTGGCTTTTAAGCAATTAGACTGAGCGCTGGGCACTTGCAAATCTAATTGTTTCAAAAGCCCTTGAAGGGTTTGAGTCTGAGCTCTTAAAATGCCAGAGAAGAGGGCAACCTGTGAGGGCGGGAGGGGTAGAGGTCCTGGATCCTCTCCCCTCTCCGCCTTCCTGCTCTCCATCTTCTGAGGTGGGGACGGGAGGGGCCAGCTCAGGGCAGCAAGGAAGCTTCCCTTCAAGTTCTAAAGGCTGTGTCCCTCTTCCACCCTACTTCAGGTCCCCAGGTAACTGTCATATCAAATTCAGTGCCCTCCCCAGCTGAGCGATGAGAACTAGGGCTGCCCAGGAGGCAGACCCTCCTGCAACCAAGGGCGAAGCGTCTCATCTTTACCCCAGAAAACATGTCGACATCTTCACTGCGACCACACACCTACACACCGGCTGGTTGACATAAAAAAGACACTCTTGATCCCAGAGAGCCCAGCAGTCTGGTGAGGGAGAAAAGACCTGCCCCGTGAGCAGAGATGCAAGGGAAGCTGGTCCTAAGAGATGTGCAAAAGCAACCAGCTCCAGGATCACCGCCGGGAGCAGGCACAGGGCCAGAACTGGATGAGAGAGTTGGGGACCACTCCTCCAGGAGGTGGTGGCATTTGAGGGTGGGTAGGATTTTGCAGATCAAGTTGGAAAGGAGGACATATTGTGAGTCAAGGGAATGCAGCTGAACTCAAAGCAGACCTCGGAGGGCAGAGGATCCTAAGGGCCACCATCATCCCCATGACGCTCTGACTCAGTTTCCTTGTCTGTAAAATGGATCGCTGGACTAGCTCAGTGGACTCCATGGGCATACTTCAAGCTTTGGACCACTCAACGGGGAATTGGGAGAGCAGAGTATGCTGGGTCTAGCCCCCCCCCCACTTCAACTAGAGCTACACCTCTTAGTTGCTTTCTATTTGCGATTTCCGTGTAAATTGTTTATTGAAAGACTACACTCCTTTTTTTTTTTTTAGGGCCACACCCTCACCATATGGAAGTTCCCAGGCTAGGGGTCAAATCGGAGCTGAAGCTGCCAGCCTACAGTAACGCCAGATTCTTAACCTGCTGAGCGAGGCTGGGGATTGAACCCGTATTCTCATGGATACTAGTTGGGTTCATTACCTCTGTGCCACAATGGGAACTCCAAGACTATACTGCTTTTAAGGCACTCTAACCACTGTAAACTAGATTTGAGGATTTTTTGCGTCCCTTCCAGCTTTGAGCTCAGAGTCTTCTAAAACTCCAGAGTCAGCTCTTTCTCTACTGAGGACAGAGAAAGAATCGAACACAGGACCCTGACTGTTGGTGGCCCTGTTTGGAAATTCCATCCAAGGGCCGATGTCCTGGATGGGCTCCTGCTCAACTGCAACTGCCCTAAGGGGCTCAGCCCAGGGGCCAAACTAAAATAAACTGATCGGTTGATACACTATTAAAGCACCATTCTTTTTGTTTAAAGCAAAGTCCCCTAAACTTCCTTTTTTTTTTTATGAGGATGAATTTCCTTTCCTTTCACTGAACTGTGAACAACTGAGAGAGCTTGCATTGCTGCCAATATACTTAGATGTCGTCTAAGAGGGTAGGGGTGTCATTACTGCTAAAGGCAAAGCTTGGACAGTAGCCCCCCAGACAGCCCAGGTAAGGCTTTCAGGTGGGATGGAGGGTCCCCAGGAAGCCCAAGGAAATTGCTAAGTCAAAGAATAAACGGACTGGAGTTCCCGTTGTGGTTCAGTGCATTAAGAACCGGACTAGTATCCATGAGGACACAGGTTCGATCCCTGGCCTTGCTCAGTGAGTTAAGGATCCAGTGTTGCCATGAGCTGTGGTGTAGGTCACAGACACAGCTGGGATCCCACGTTGCTGTGGCTGTGGTATAGACCAGCGGCTGCAGCTTTGATTCAACCCACAACCTGGGAACTTCCTATGCCACAGGCACGGCCCTAAAAAGCAAAAAAAAAAAAAAAAGGGGGGGGGGGGATAAATAGACAAAGAAGCCAACTTCTCTCTTGAAAGGGTGGCTTTCGAAGCTGTTATGGGTCATGTTTACCTTGGTGTGAATGAAGTATCTTAGGACAAGAGTTGCTAGGAGGGGAGGGAAGATTTTAGAAACTGGGTGTCAGGATATAAAAAAAAATACAAAAAGAAAAGTGATGAGTGCAAAAGTGCAAGACAATCACATAACTTTGTCCTAGCCCGGAGGGCCCCCACCTTCCCCCCTCACCTCCTCTTCCTCTAGCTTCCTTTCCCCACTCGCCCCCTTTCTTCCCTGGAAGCCTGGCCCAGCTCAGGCCCAGGTGCCGAAAAGTGCTTTCAGGGTTGGGGGAAAGGCATTTGGCCCGGAGCAGCAGGGCCGAGGGGAGGGGTGTCCGGCTGTGCCATCCCAAGGGGCGTGGCCTGTCAAGCGTAAACACGGAGGAGGGGCAGTGGCTTCCGGCCTGAGCGGAGGCCGGGAAGGAGTGGAAAGTCCAGCCTTCCCCACCTGCCAGGACAGCCCCTGCACTTCACACACAACGCACAGATCCGGAATTCAGCGGAGTCTTTGCAATGACAGTGACCTTGCCCCGGCTCAAGATCTCTGCCCTGGCCTGCTTCCCTGGCCCCTCTCTTCTTGTAAGAGCAGCTTCTACCTTCCAAAACCCAGGCAGGTTTAAAAACAAGAAAAAGCCAAAAACAAACCCAAAAACCAAGAAAACCTCTCATGAGTCTTTCACACTTACAGGCTGAAAAGTCAGGTGTGGGAGTTCCCGTTGTGGTGCAGCAGAAACGAACCCGACTAGGAACCATGAGGTTGAGGGTTCAATCCCTGGCCTCGCTCAGTGGGTTAAGGATCCGGGATGGCCGTGAACTGTGGTGTAGGTCACAGATGTGACTCGGATCTGGAGCTGCTGTGGCTGTGGTGTAGGCTGGTGGCTACAGCTCCAATTCGACCCCTTGCCTGGGAACTTCCATATGCCACAGGTGTGGCCCTAGAAAAGACCAAAAAAGAAAAAGAAAAAGTCAGGTGTGTAAGCTACAACAGGCCGCTCGATTTTTTTTCTCAATGGACAAAATAAATGTACAGACTGCTCAAAAATTATAAAGCCCTCTTCAAGGGTCACGGATGAATATTGGGCCATTTAATTGTGGGTTCAAATCCACAAACTGAACTTGGTCTGAGGCAGGTTAATAAGTTCCTGGTACCCCTTTTGCATCAGAGGCATGCAGGAGACTTAGCTCACAGCTTTGGCAGGTGGAATAATGAGGTAGTAATGCGTGCAAACCACCCACCCTGTACCCACCAGCGGGTGGGGATTCTTCCTCTCTTTCTATACTTTTGAGAACCTGAGATGGAAAGATGCACCATTATTTTATGTTCCAGTAAGAAGGAAATTCTGTGTTGATGGATTGTAAGACATATCTCAGGTGTCAAAGTGCGTGCACCTTAGGAGTGGCAAAGTACCATGTTATTGGGAGGACGCGGGATACATTTTAAAAAACGATGCCCAGGAGTTCCCGTTCTGGCTCAGCAGTAATGAAACCAACCAGTATGTAGGTTCCATCCCTGGCCCTGCTCAGTGGCTTAAGGATCAGGTATCGCATCGAGCTGTGGTGTAGGTCTAAGTCATAGCTTGGATCTGGCATTGCTGTGGCTGTGGCTGTGCCTGGCAGCTGTGGCTCTGATTCGACCCCTTGCCTGGGAACTTCCACATGCTACGGGTACAGCCCTAAAAAGCAAAAAAAAAAGGGGGGGGATATGATGCCCCCACCGCATCCCAGTTAAACCAGAACCTCTGGGGTGTGGCTCAGGAATCTCTCTGTGCCTTGGTTTCCCCATCTGCAAAACTAGGATAATTATAGAATCTACTTCTGGGGCTGCCATCATAAGTGAGTTAATTCACATAAGCAATTTAGAACAGGCCAGCAGAAATGCTAAAGCCAAGGTTAATGATCACTCAGCTCTGTACCCCAGGTCCTGGCACATACTAGGGGCTTCCTAAAGGTCGGTGGAATCCAGGAGTAAACTATTGTCCTGTGATTACAGCCTGCTGTCCCTGCCCTTGCCCCCTGCAACTAAGAGAGGCTCACTTCAGCCTCTGTCCGGGGTGCAGGGGCCCCAGGAGAGGCTCACCTGCTCCAGGGCCTTCCGTCCAAAGTTCAAGGGAGCCCCACCCTACCCGGGAGCCGCACCCCACCCCCTTAGGCTGTAGCAACATGGTGGGCACTGCAGCCTCACCAGACCTGCCCGGGCCTCCTGGAGTCAAAGACAAGAACGAAACTTCTCCCCCAGACTCCACCCCTCCCCTTTCCTGCTTTTCCTATTTTCTTTTCCATAAAGATTAGTCTGTGTTGCTCCTCTATCAAGGCCTGGAGGATAAACATGTGGTCCCGAGACAGAGAAACCCCAGGCTCGAAAGCCCCGCTACCCCCACCCGGAGAAGCATAAACCCAGAGCTTTTAAGCAAGGAATGGTTTTCAGTAAATCTCTCCTATCAGCAGAAACCTTTGAAAGAGTTTGTTTAAAGGCCAGGGAGATAAACAGCCAGGAGAAGTGTTTGTTTAAGATGTATGTTCTGTGTGGCCACTCTGGGGCCCGGATTCACATCCAGGGGAGAGGAGCCTCTTGCAGACCAGGGCGGGGGCCTCCCAGGGGCACCCAGGGCCCTGGGCGTGGACTCCAGCCTGGGCAGGGACCCGTCCTCAGGGGAGGAAAGCCAGGTGGACTGCACCTGCGGGCTGGGGGTAGGGAGGGGATGTTGAAAGGAGCTGCAGGAAGAGGAAGGAGGGGAGGGGGACCCAGAAGGACCTGCTGGCCCAAGCCAGCTGCCCCACCCCCACCCCAATTCAAAGTTCAGAACAGGCCTGGCATAGAGCCCCAGGCTCAGCAGCCCCACATAAATGAGGGCTTGAATCTGGGTATCGCCCGCTCTGTGACCTTGGACAAGCCACCTAACCCATAACTAGAGCCCTAGCTTCTCTCTGCTTGAAATTCTAACATGCCTGGGTTCTAAGTATTTTTCCCTCCATTTGACACCTGCTTTACCCTGGGCCCGGTTTTAAGGGCTTAGGGGACAACAATAAGCAAAACAAAGTCTCTGTCCATGTGGAGACTTTAATAGAAGGCAATAGACACTGAGCATAATAATAAGCAAATTATATACTAGTTAGAAGGTGATAGGAGTTAAGAGAAGAAACGGAACGGGGACCAAGGACCTGGGAAAGGATGGTTAGGTTTGGCCTCAGTGAGAAGGCGGTCTTGAAGGAGACACAGATCTCGGGGGAGAGAGGGTCGGGGTGGAACCCCCAGCTAGGGAAAACACCTGGAGAAATGAATGAAATGCCCCACTGTTTTTGTTTTTTCTTTTTAGGGGTATATCACTCCGAGGCTGTTGTTAAAGCAGTTGCCGAGTGCTGGAGAGTTTGCAGGGAGGAAGCAGGACAGGAGCTGGGCTTCCCCTGGAATTCCTTCTCCCTGCCAAGGAGAGAGGAGAGTAGGCAGCCCCGAAGCAAGGCATCTTGGAGACAGGGAGACAGGCAGGCAGCCTCATGACAGAGCCAGCATCAAGCCTGGGGCTGAGGCAGCGGGAACCTCAGAGAAAGCCTGAGCCAGAATCAGGAGTCTGGGTTCCCATCCTGGCTCTGCCCTTCGGCCACCAGACAGACCATTTGGGGCAAGTGATTTACAGCTTCTTGGGTCTTGTTTTCCTCTAGAGTAAAATGGGAATCCTGTATCGTCCCCTCGCTGGACAGGACGAAAGGCGGTGTGGTGGGCGTTTGTGCCTAGAACATAGCAGATACTGGCTAAATGCTTGGTTGGTGTTTCAGTTCCTTCTTCGTGCTTTCAGATGCCTTTTCGGCTCTTCCGTGGGAGGCTGAGCTGGATGGTGATCTGCTCACCAGGTCCCAGAATTGAAGGAGAAGAGATTGGACGGCTGAGTGTTTTTTTCATGTAGCTAAAATACTGTCGCATGGGAGAGAGTTTAGATTTGTTCCTGGGCTCTGAAGGGAAGGTAGGAAAGAGACTTTCTCTCTGCTCAGAAGGAATATTGCAGTGGTCAGGGCTGTTGAACGCGGAATGGACCTTTTCAGAGTTGGTGAGCTTCTGTTGATGAGAGTCCTGTGGGCGGAAGTGGCTGAGTTTTGGACAGGGGTGGAGTGGAGGGGACTCCTGCATTGGGAGGAGTTTGGATCTGCTGGTTTGGGGGTTCCTCCTCCTGGCCATAAGGTTTGGGGACCTATTTCTGTTCCTTCCCAGGCTCTGCAGTCTATGGTGACCTACCCCCATAGCGGACTCTCTCCATTACCTTGTGAAAACTTGCCTGACCTGTGTCCTGAGGGTTCTGCCCTGTGACAGGCCAGCACGTGTGACAGGTGAGTCCATGCTAAATGTGGAATGGCCACAGATTGGCATATTGGGCCTTCCAGGTAAATAACCCAGGGGCATTTTTTTTTTCTTTTAGGGCCACACCTGTAGCATATGAAAGTTCCTGGAGCTAGGGCTCGAATCAACCACCAGCCCATGCCACAGCCACAGCAACACAGGATCCGAGTCACCTCTGTGACCTACACCATAGCTCACGGCAACACTGGATCCTTAACCCACTGAGCAAGGCCAGGGATCAAACTGGTATCCTCATGGACACTCCGTCAGGTTCTTAACCTACTGAGCCGCAATGGGAACTCCAACCCAGGGGCAGTTTAACAGCATCTAGGATGCATTAACTCAAAGAGAGGAGGAATGGTGGAATTTCAGGCTCTGGGAGAGACCAAGGGCCAGATAGATGTGTTTGGAGAAACACATGGATAACTGGACAGCTTACTGAATAATTCCCAGTACCCTCCAAACCCCAACCTACCATAAGGTTACCTATAACTAAGATCACCCACCATGGCTTAAGGAACTACAGGATTTCCAACCCCTCCTGGAACCACTGGAGGTCCAGGGGGTCTCTGGTTACCTCTCGCTGCCCCACAGATGCTTCACCAAGGAGAGCCCACTCGCCTGGCAGCTGGAAGCCAGTACTTTTCTTTTCAAAGCCTCTGCATCTCCTTCCCCTCCTCCTTCCTTCCCGCCTCCTCCCCCCCCCCCCCGTCCCCAAAAAGGAGGATGCCCCCTCTGTTGAGTACACAGCCTGTAATTTTGCTGTCAGCTCTCAGCCAGGAGGTCAGTGTTGTGACTGGCTGTGTAAGGATCGCTCCCTTAAGGGTAATTACACTAAATTCCCCTCTGAAGGACAGCTCTCTCCGCACAGAATACAAGAAACCCCCGCATCTCCCATTCACGGAAATTCATGATTTCTGAGGTTGTCACTGGCACCCTGGCAAGCGAGTCACTTCCAGGCACTGTAACCACTCGGAGGTGAGTCTGCAGGGAGGCAGGACCCAGGTGAGGGGAGAGCGTGGTGGATGGCCAGGCAGCAAAGGGAAGGGGATCCAGAGGGGCCACCCTGGGAGCTGGGGCTCCCGGTGGCCAGTAGGAACTGACCCAGAGCCCAGAGCTCCCCACACACGGAGCTCCATGCCCTGAACTGGAGAAGCAAGAATCTCCACTGCAGGAGTTCCTGTTGTGGCTCAGGGGGTTAAGAACCCAATGAGTATCCATGAAGATGTGGGTTCGATCCCTGGCTTCAGCGTTGGTCACAGATGCGGCTTGGATCTGACGTTGCAGGGCAGCAGCTGGAGCTCTGATTTGACCCCTAGTCTGGGAACTTCCATATGCCACAGGTGCGGCCCTGGGAAAAAAAAAAAAAAAAGACGAGACAAAAAAAAAAGAAAAGAAAATAGGCTTGGCTAGAGCTATCTTGCAGTCTCACTAGAGGCTCATTTGGAGAGCATGTGAAATCATTCAGAGGAAGAAGACCCCTCTGGCACTCACTGTGTTTGAGAGGCCAGTTTGAGCGCCCACCACCTACCCTGAGCTATACTAGGGACCCCGAGATGGGCAGCAGCCCCCTTCAGAAAGAGCTGGAGGGCCCTCGGGCAAAACAAAGCACTTGCAGGTATAAGGTGAATTAATATCTAAGTTCCCCGCCACCGCCATCCTCAGACCCCTTCAGAGGGGCGACCCCCTGACCTTTGTCCCCATCCGTCAGGAGGGAGGATGGCAGGGATGGCCAAGACCTTCCAGACCCAGCATCGCACCCTGGCAGCCCCTGACCTGGAACTTCTCCCCACCCCAGGGAGACCCCACGAGAGTTGGGGAGTCACTCACCCACGACAAACCGTTAAAAGGAAGAAAGCGGGTCTGGCGATATCAATGCACTTTGATAACAATAAACTCTGCTTTTAATTTATGCTAATGTGTAGGGCTGTGGTGACAGTAAGAACTAAATTACAGAGTGGCTTTCGAGCTGGTAATTATCCCTCCATTTTTCGCTGCTCTGGAAGATGGACACACAATTATGCTCTCTTGCTGTATATTAATACAGATTCTTGACATCTTCAGCAGACCTGGAGCTGTCATCGAGCTTTTTGTCTCCTTTAATTGAAAATTAATGGTTACTGGGTTGCCACGGAAACAGAGGCCACGGACGCCAATGGCGCTCACGTCTCACCAAGGGACTGGCGGCGTCAAGAGTCCGGAATGACCTTGAAAGTTAAAAGGAAAAAAAAAAACTTAAAAAAGAAGGGGAGAGGAGGGGAAATGAGGACAGGGGGGTGGAAGAGTGTGTAGGGGCTGAAAGAGAGGAGAGAGGAAGCGGAAAAGGGGGAAGAGGGAGAAACAGGAGGGGGGAGGAGGTGGGAGGCAAAAAAAAGAAAATTGCAGAAGGTTGGGGCATGGATGCTGGGGGGGGGGGTGAAACAAGTAAGTTTTATCTCTGCTTTTTTGTCTCTAACCTCTCCGTTTTAAAGACCCACCAAAAATGGGGAAATGTATCTCACTTCCAAAAATCCAGGAATCTACACATCTGTCCCAGGAAGGATGACAGTATTTGCCCAGAGCCCTGAGGAAGAGGAGACAAAGGCTCCTTGGTGCCACGGAGGCGGCAGGCTGAGCAGGGGGCAGGGCTGAGGTGTGCCCGGTGGGCACCTCCCGGGGGCCCAGGGGGCTGTGCTGTCAGAAGCACCCCCAGGCCTGGGGGTGGGGGCCGGAGGGGAGGCTGCTTCATGGGGAACCTGGCAGCGAGCTGCCACAACATTCCTCCAGCAGTAATGAGCAGGTGAAAGGGCTCTGTCGGCCGGGCCTTCAGCTTGAAGACACAACAAAAGAACTCAAATGAGTCAGAGAGCGGGGGCGGGTGAGAAGGGGGAGGGTCCTGGCAGGGGGAGGCCACGTTAGGTTTGCCCAGGAAGATAAGAGATAAAGAGAGGCAGTTCAGTGAGCCTCGGGGATGACCAGTGGCTCTGGGCTTAAGGACCTTTTTTTTTCCTACCAGTTGGCAGGCCCAACATAGGGCCCCCAGGACCCCTGAGTGTTCGAGCAGGGAAGGTGGTCTCTTCTTGGGTTTTTTTGGCTGGTTTTATTTATTTATTTTTTATTTTTTGTCTTTCTGCCTTTTCTAGGGCTGCACCTGTGGCATATGGAGGTTTCCAGGTTAGGGGTCTAATCGGAGTTCCAAGCCGAGTCTCCAACCTACACCACAATTCACGGCAACGCCAGATCCTTAACCCACTGAGCAAGGCCAGGGATCGAACCCACAACCTCATGGTTCCTAGCCACTGAGCCACGACGGGAACTCCCTGTTTTATTTTTGTTTTGCTTTTTAGGGCCGTTTCCAGGCTAGGGGTCCACTTGGAGCTGTAGCCGACAGCCTACACCACAGCCACAGCAACAAAGGATATGAGCTTTGTCTGCGACTCACACCACAGCTCACAACAATGCCAGATCTTTAACCCACTGAGCGAGGCCAGGGATCAAACCCGAGTCCTCATGGATCCTAGTCAGGTTTGTTAACCGCTGAGCCATGACGGGAACTCCGGTGGGCTCTTCTTGATCAGTCCACCGTCCTGGTTCCTCAGTCCAGAGCACAAGCTCCAGGAACGCAATGGATTCAATAGCGATTGGCTGTCTAGGATGTCCACAGAGGAGCCAGGGCCAAGTTAGCGAAGCGGACGCAGAAAGTCTCATACTCTGGGTTGAGAGTAGACAGATAAATAAACGATGGCAGAGTTAGTTGCCCCCATCAAAGATGTTGCCAATAATGACATTTGTCACAGGGTGGCCAATAATAGCAAAAATCTAGAAACATTCTGGATGACCAACAATTGAGAACTGATAAAAGTATGTGCCTTACAAATACACTCAAAAGACAGACCACGGTGCAGAGTTCCCTCTGTGGCTCAGCGGTAGCAAAACTGACCAGTAATCATGATCAAACTCAGGTTTGATCCTTGGCCTCGCTCAGTGGGTTAAGGATCCAGCATTGCCATGAGTTGTGGTGTAGGTTGAAGATGCAGCTTGGATCCTGTGTTGCTGTGGCTGTGGTGTAGACTGGCAGCTGTAGCTCCCATTTGACCCCTAGCCTGGGAACCTCCACATGCCATGGGCACAGATGAAAAAAGAAAATTAAAAAAGAGAGAGAGAGAGACAGCACTGGGCAGTCACTTAAATGATGCTGGAGGAGAATATTTAATGACATGGGGAATGGTTCTCGATATTTTACTTAATGAAGAAACCAGTTTTTGGAGTTCCAGGGGGGCAGGGGTAGCAGTTAAAGATCCAGTGTTGTCACTGATGTGGCTCGGGTTTGATCTTTGGCCCAGGGATTTCTGCCTGCCTCAGGTGTGGTCAAAAAAAAGACGCCTGGAGTTCCTCCCTTTGTGGCGCAGTGGAAATAAATCCGACTAGGAACCGTGAAGTTTCAGGTTCGATCCCTGGCCTCGCTCAGTGGGTTAAGGATCCGGCATTGCCATGAGCTGTGGTGTAGGTCGCAGACACAGCTCAGATCCCGGTTGCTGTGGCTGTGGTGCTGGCTGGCAGCTGTAGCTCTGATTAGACCCCTAGCCTGAGACCCTCCACATGATGCGGGTGCGGCTCTAAAAAGCAAAAAAAAAGCCAGTTTTACAAAATCATAATGTATTCATAATTCCATGACACTGTTTCTACATTTTTCTGAGATTTAGATTTAAGTGTGTTATGCTATCATAAATAGTTACACCTATGTGTGTAAGCATGTGAATATGTGTGTGAGTATATGAATGTGAATAGATGTGTACAGATGCTCATGAGTGGGTGATTATGAGTGTGTGTGAATGTGTACTTTAAAAAATTAGGAGTTCCCCTATGGCTCAGCAGGGCCCAGAGGCTAAGAACTCGACATAGTACCCATGAAGTTGCAGGTTTGATCCCTGGCCTTGCTAAGTGGGTTAAGGATCCAGCAGCACCGCAGCTTTGACAAAGTTTGCAGATGCGCCTCAGTTCCCATGTTGCTATGGCTGTGGCACAGGCCAGAAGCTGCAGCTCTCATTCAAACCCTAGCCCAGGAACTTATATATGCTGCAGGTGCGGCCCTAAAAAAAGAAAGAAAAAAAACAAAACCCTAGAAGATACAGTAGAATCTTACCATGGTTATTTCTGAGTGGTGGGATTATGCCTGAACCTATCTCTTTTTTTATGCTTTTCTATATTTTCCAAACTTTCCACAATAAATATACATACATTTTATTGACAATATTATTTTAAAAGAGGAGTTTTGGGGAGTTCCCATTGTGGCTCAGTGGTAATGAACCTGCCTAGAATCCGTGAGGACTTGGATTCAATCCCTGGCCTTGCTCAGTGCATTGAGGATCCGTCATTGCCATGAGCTGTGGTGTACATCGCAGAGGCGGCTCAGATTGGTGTTGCTGTGGCTGTGGTGTAGGCCAGCAGCTGCAGCTCCCATTCCACCCCTGGCCTGGAAACTTCTACACGCTGCAGGTGCGGCGCTAAAAAGCAAGCAATCAAGCAAATAAATAAGGAGTTTTTGAAATTAATTTTTCCAGAAACTAGTCCCCTAGAGGGAAAATCCCAGCTAGGAGCCCCCCACCCCCACATCCCTGCAGAGATCAGTGCCCCCCCCCCCCCGCATCCCGGCCCAGGTGCTGCCCCTCAGAGCTCAGACTCTGCAGACCCTCCCCTCACTGACCAGTACTTGGGGTATCTCACCGTCCCCCAGACCCTTTCCTGCCCCCATCCTGCAGCCAGGGTGCCCAGAGATGGGATGAGGGGCTGAGGACCCCCAGGAGGGGCTGCAGCGTGGGCCAGGGTGAGTGGACCCTGCAGTTTCAGCCCCCAAGGCCAAGATCGAGCTCTCCTCCATTCCTGTGCGGATCTTAATCCCATATCATAGACTAAGCAGCGAAGGCCCCAGAGGTTAACCGCCTTGCTGTCCGTGGCGGAGCTGCAACCCCACCCCAGCACCATCTGCTGCCAAGCCTGCAGTCTCTGCTGGTTTCTCCACTGTCTCGACCATCACCAGGCCCAGAGAACTCAGGTGCAACTGGAGGCTTCTCTGAATGGCTTGGACTTCTGGAATAAGCCCCGTTCTGGGATAGTCGATCATCAACAGCTTCTTTTCATGGTCTTTGCACCCTGGCCTTGCCTTTGCATGAGAGTAGTCATGTTACCCCTAGTTAGAACAAGGACTTTGGAGAGAGACTGGCCAGGTTGGGGGTCCCAGAAAATGAATCCTTTCCACCTCTCCCCAGACATATCCTTAAATCTCCATCCCCTCAGGCCCCACACTCACAGTGCCAACAGGGGCTCTGTCCCTCGGTCCCAATTCACTCTTCCATTCACGCCCTGTCAAGCCTCAGCCACCAAATTCCACACGCCCTTCCTCCAGGAAGCTTTTGGATAATGAACTCCGTAGGTTCACCCCTACCCCTCCCCTCTGCCCCCACTGTAAATGCAACTGCCCTCACTGCCCACAGGCCCTGGGACAGGCCCTACTCCAAGCACTGCTCCTGTGTTCACCCGCTTCATCTCCTTAACAGCCTTAGGAAGGGTTTCTCCCACTGACACAGCTGACTGAAGTTAGCTGACTTGTCTAAGGTCGCACAGCAGATCAGTGGCAGAGCCAGAATTCAAAACCATGCAGCCCAAGACCAGAGGCTGCTCGTTTTTTTTTTGGCCGCGCCCGTGGCATGCAGAAGTTCCCAGGCCAGGGATCAAACCTGCAGCAGTGACCAGAGCCACAGCAGTGACGATGCCAGATCCTCAATGTACTAAGCCAACAGAGAACTCCCTGGAACCTGCTCTTAACCACCCCACCAGTGACAGGGCAAGGGTCTGGAGTTTCACTAGAGTTTTGTTGCATGGGCTGACTGGAACTCAGTAGCCCATTCGGCTGGGCTCTTGTAACATTTCAGTGATGAAGCAGGTCAAGGTGTAGGCCTTTCTGCAGAGAGCAGATCTCACACCCGTGGGCAGGTGGAAAAACGCTGGTCCCCTTTCTGGAAGGTGTATGGAATCTGGCCTGAGAGCCTCTCTCTGAGTAAGAAAAATTCTTTCTCACTGGTCCTGCCACCAACACTCAGGTCGGGCTCTGCACATGGGGGAGGAGGGCTAACAGGGCAGCTGAGGAGTTCCCGTTGTGGCTCAGTGGGTTAAGAACCCGACATAGGATACATGAAGAAGCAGGTTCCCTCCCTGGCCTTGATCAGTGGGTTAAGGATCCAGTGTTGCCATGAGGGGTGGTGTAGGTTACAGATGTGGCTCAGATCTGGTGTTGCCGTGGCTGGGGTGTAGGTCGGCAGCTGCCAGGTCCAATTCAACGCCTCACCTGGGAACTTCCATGTGCCATAAAAAGATTAAAAAACCAAACAGGGCAGCTGGCTGGCCAATCCACGGCCAACTTGGGGACAGTCAGTGGGGAAGGGTCCCAGGCAAGGACCACCATGCCTTTGCCACACCTTTCACTGAGTCCCGAGGACCAGAGCGAACCATGGCCTTCCATCCCTGGCCCGCCTCTCCAGCTCTCCCCTGGCCTCCCCCCCGGCTCCCTGCCTCACCCCTGCCCACTTCCCTCTCCACCCACTTTCCCAGAGAACAAACAAGAAGACTAACCCAGCAGTGGGGGGGGGGGGGAGGGGAGGGGGAGGCGGCGGTGGCAGCAGCAAGAGGAGCAGGGAAGTTGCCTTCATTTCCCCGGCTTCCCTGATCCCGACCTTAATCCCCCGCTCAGCATCCTGTCAGCCAGGTTGTTCTCAAGCTGACATTGCTGCAGGCGCCTTCTCGGCAGCCTTTCCTCAGATCTGCCTCCTCCAGGGACTTCTAAAGAGGAGCCCGAGGTTTCTCTGTTACAGCCGGCTTCACTCGCTGCCCTCAAGCAAAGCCCGGGCTCCCGGGGGGCTTGGAGGAGAGGGGGCTGCAGGGGGGCAGTGCCAGGCCTGACGTTTCGGAGGAACAGGGGAGGATGGAGGTGGCTGGATCCCAGAGGCTTCCAGAGCGAGGGTCAGACCTGGGGCAGGAGCCCAGTTCAGGCTGTCGGCGCGTCCTCAAAGCAGGGGGCTCCTTGTTCGGGTGTGTGGGCCTAAGAGACAGAGGGAAAGCGAGGCTGGGACCCCGGGGAAGTCAGGCTGGTGCTAGTTCCACCTGCGGAGGAAACAGGGGTCTGTGCTTTCTGAATCTGCCTCGAGATCACAGTTCTGGGTGGGCTTGGGGAAAAGGCGCAGCTGGGGCCTGGGCCGAGTGTGTGTGAAAGAAAACCCACATACCCACGTGAATCAGCTGACTTCCTGGACACAGATGGGGTGCTGGACACTAGAAGAACAGGAATGGCAGCCTGGCAACCAGGACGAAGCGTCTGGAGTTCTTGTTGTGGCTCAGTGGATTACGAGCCCAACTAGTATCCCTAAGGATGCTCAGTGGGCTAAGGATCCGGCGGTGCCCTGACCTGCGCTATAGCTTGGATCGCACATTTCGGTGGCTGTGGTGCAGGCTGGCAGCGGAGACTCTGATTCGACCCCTAGCCTGGGAAATTCCACATGCCACACACATGGCCCCAAAAAAGAAAAAAAAAATTCTGGATCCCAATCCAGCTCTGCCAAGTACAGGCTGTGCAGCCTCAGGCCAGTCACTTGGCTTTTCTGAGCCCCATTTTTCTCATCCCTAAGGATAAGGGGTAGTTATAATAAAAGGTTCCTTGCAGGATCAATGTGAAGTTTAGAGAAAAGGGGTGCAGAGCATGTGAGTTTAGGGTAATTTGTACTATCCATCCACAGGGAACATTAGAGGCTAGAGCTTTGTCTGGGTCTTCAGGAAAGGGGACCCAGCATGCAGAAGAGTCACCCGAGAACATGTGCATGCAGGTGAATACTCGTGTGGGGGGGAGTCTGGGCAGGACCCCCTTGACACTGCTGTGAGTCCCTTTGTCTGAAGTCAAGTTCAGCCTGCAGCCGGAACAAATGCCCAGGGCCAGGGGCTCTGGCCAGCCCTCCCCCTCCCCCCTGCTCCCATGCTCCAGCTTAGGACACACCCATCCTGCCAAGTGCACAGGGATGCAGGGGCTCCTAGAAACATAGACAGGGGTGCTCCTTGAGCCCCCCCTCTCAGGGCCACTCTCTCTCCTGGGACCCCCTCAGAGCCACAAGTGCTTGCAGGACTAAATACCAGAAGCCCAGGTACTCAGCTTCCTGTCCTGGGCATTTGCCTGCAGGCAGAGAGCTCTGAGGAGGGGATGCTCTGTGGAAGTCCACAGGGTCCCAAAGGCATGGGACCACAGGAGTAGCACAGAGGTCACCTCCCCATCCAACCTCTCCATTCCTCAGTGGGGAAGGAAGGAGCCTTGGAGAGAGGGCTGCAGAGCAGCTTCCGGATTAAGTTACTCTGATTTCTCAACAGGAGTCCTCCCTGGAGCAGTAAAAAGAGCACGAACTTAGAGTTCCCTGGTGGTTCAGTGGGTTAAGGGTCCAGTGTTATCACTGCAGTGGCTCTGGTTTCTGCTGTGGTGCAGGTTCGATCCCTGGTGGCCAGGGAACTTATGCATGCCATAGGTTCGGCCAAAGGGCGGGGGGAGGCACTAACTCTTCCCATTGCTAGGATTTGCATAGCTGAGTGGCCTTAGAGAAGTCTCTGAGCCTTGATGTCCTCCTTAGTAAAATGGGAATATAGTTGCCTGTCAGGATTGTGGTACAGTAAATATAAAATTGTACAGAGAAAGCACTTAGGGAGTTCCTGTCGCAGCTCAGCGGAAATGAATCTTACTGGGTCCATGGGGACACAGGTTCGATCCCTGGCCTCAATCAGTGGGTTAAGGATCCAGAATCGCCGTGAGCTGTAGTGTAGGTTGCAGATGTGGCTCGGATCTGGCCTGGCTGTGGCTGTGGTGTAGGCAGGCAGCTGTTGCTCCAATTCGACCCCTAGCCTGGGAACCTCCATAGGCCTTGGGTACAGCCTTAAAAAGAAAAGAAAAAGAAAAAGAAAGCACTTAAAACTGTGCCTGCCATGTTCTCTGTGCCCCAAGATGTGCAAACTGCCGGGGCTGATATAAAAGTTTGGACTCAGGCTGAGGTGGGTGTGCCTTTAGGAGCATTACTTGGTAATAAGAATAAAATGTTTTTTCAAAGTAAAAATTAAAAAAAATAAAAAATAAAAAATTTAAATAAGTTTTTTTGAAAAGGATGAAACACTGACTGTGTTTTAAGTTTCAGAAATGGGTATGGATGTCCAAAAGCCAAGATTCAAATGTCTTATAAGTGGGCTTGGGACCAAACTGGTGTTCGGGAACTCTCGTTTCCTTCCTCCCTCCCTCCCTTCCTTCCTTCTCTCCTTCCTTCTTCCCTCTCTCCCTTCCTTCCAACCAAACCAATTCTATCATTCTTCTGACCAGTCCATTCCGCTCTCGGGCGACAGTCAGATTCCCTCCGGACTTGACCATCATGCCCCCTTCTTGCCTTTGGGAGCAGGGGTACATCCAGGGCCCATGAGGGTGCTATCACCTCCCAGACTTTGGGAAACCCTCGGTCCTCAGAATTCCCAGGACCTTGTCAGCCATGCCCATTCCTGGATGCGCTCCGCCTGCTGAAGTAACCCCCAGGGGTGAGCCTGAGCTTCAGCCTTTCATAAGCTCCCTTGTGATTTTGACACCCATTAAATTGGAAAGCCACCTCCTTGACACTTTTCCTCTTTTGCCCTGAGTCCTCACTGTGTGTTCTTATGCTTGTCAGGGAGTGTGTAAAAGTCATTGTCGGAGCTTCCTGGTGACCAGGCACTTGAGGATCTGGCAGAGTCACTGCAGTGGCTCAGGTCACTGCTGTGGCATGGGTTCAATCCCTGGCCTGGGGAACTTCGGCCTACCGCAGGTGTGGCCAAAAAAATAAAAGTCATTGCCTTGCGAATGTGTCCACTTCTCCTACCAGCCAGGAGAGGCTGGTAGGACAGTCCTGGCAAGAATCCCTGAGGCCACCAGGCAGGATGGATCCCATGTCACCTGTACGCACACGCGCACACACACACACAGCTTTGGGAGCTGGGGGCCTCCCAGTCCAGCTTCCACAGTAGACTCTGCATTCCCTAGGGTCTATACCTCAGCAGTTTCCCCAGCAGGTGGCCTGGGACCCCGCTGAGGCGCCAAAGAAGGCATGAGCTCCTTGGCTGGCATCCAAAGAGACAGGTTCAGGGGGCACAGGTTGACTTCAAACCTCCCAAGATCTTCCCTGCACTGGGGACGGGGAAGCAGAACAGCTTCCTGCTGCTTCTTCCCTCCCTGGAGCATCCCCAGAAAGTATATACACCTTGGTGTCGGGGGAAGACGGATGGAGGTACTCTCAGATCGCTGACAGCTCACATTCCCCCACATCCCAAACCCCCACACCCTTACAACTACTCCCCCCCGCCGCCGCCTTAGTGTGCATTAAGTGGACGAGAACTCTTCAGAGGGCAGTGCCCTGGGATGGGGATGGGGGATAATGAGATGGGTGAGTTTGAAGTCCTGGCTGTTCATAACCAGGGGAGCAGACCATGGCAAGTCCCTCTGAGTCCCTGTTCCTCAACTTCCTCATCTGGGAAGCAACAGGTCAAAGTCCCAAAGCCTCGGCCCACAGAGGTGAGACCGCTAAGTGGACACAAGGCAGGGATCTGTTATTCATAGTTTCTAGATGGAATCGTTTTGCACCCTCCCCCTAACAGGTGCAGGCTACCTGGGAAACCCCTTGTCCCACCCACTCCTTTCAGGGACTCCTAGCCCCAAGCTGTGCAGCTCTTAAAACCAGCCCATCTGTTTGAGGGGTTTCGCAGGCAGCTGGGAAGGGCCCCCAGCCGCCCCCAACTCCTTCCAAATCAGTGGAGTCAGAAAACCCAGTTCTAAGGCAGCCTTGGGCCGTGATGTCTGCGCCGGAGATGTCTGTTCCCAGAGCTCCACGGGGAGGAGGGCTCTGGGAACCAGATCCCGAAACTCCCATGGGCGTGAGACCAGAAACCCAAACCCTGGCCCCCCACCCCGCCCCCCAAGCCACCTTCCGGAAAAAATAAACTATTTCCTGCAAGCAGCTCCGAAACAAAGTCTGTGAGTGAGCTGTGACACATGTTACATAAATAGAAGCCGCAGAGGGGAAAAGCCTGTTTTCTCTTTCATTATTTATCACTCTCTAACCATCTCCAGCTGGGTGAGTAAACAGGCGCATTGGCCCATAATGAGGAACAGACTGCTGCCGTGGGGCTGCCGGAGGGGCGCGGGGGGGAGCGTGAGAGTGTGTGTGCATGGGTCCGTCTGTCTGTCTGTCTGTCGGCCCCAGAGAAGGAAGAGTGGGAGTCTGCGATGGAGACGGCTTGGGGTGGGGGGGCGCCTGGTCCCAGCAAGCGCGTCTCCACCTGGCACCCTGGCTGGGGTGGGGCTAGGTGCCCAGCCGGCTGCCGCCTCCCTACCCTGAGGGTGGCTTGGGGATCGGGTGTGCTGGATGCAGTCAGAAGGGGAGAGACGGCGTGGGTGGGAGAGGATGTGAAAGGTACGAGCCAAGTGTGAGGCCTCGAAGGTGCGGGTCTCGGAGCATGACCCCTGCGGGGTGGCCTCTGCCGGGGTGGGCGGGCCTGTGAAGGAGGGACTGTAAGACGGAGGCTGAAGGAAAGTGTGTGCCTGTGAGTGTGTGTACGGGTGTGTGTGTGTGTGTGTGTGATCCTGGTGGCATACGTGGGGGGTGTGATTTTTGTGACTGTAAGAAAGTGTGAACATGTGTCTGTGTGACTTTGAGAGCGTATACATCTGTGTGTCACTCTGGGGGTATGACACGTACATGGGAGATTTTATGGCCATAAGGGGTTGTTATGTGTCAAATTGTATTTCCCTCCAAAAAATACATTGACGTCCTAACCCCCGCCCCAGAGCCTCAGAATATAAACTTGCTTGGAAACAGGGTCGGTGCAGAGGGAAGCGGTTCAGATAAGGTCAGACTCAAGTCAGGTGGCCCCTCACGCAATAACTAGAAACCTGATCAAAAGGCGTCCAGGTAGGTGGTCTCGTCGTGGCTCAGCGGGTTAAGAATCCGACCAGGATTCATGAGGACGCGGATTCGATCCCTGGTCTCACTCAGTAGGTTAAGGATCTGGTGTTGCCGTGAGCCAGAGTGTAGGTCGCAGACACGGCTCGGATCCCACGTTGCTGTGACTGTGACGTAGGCCAGCACTTGTAGCTCCGATTCGACCCCTGGGAACCTCATGTGCCTCTGGCCCTAAAGAGAAAAGAAAACACAGAAGCACATGTCCACGTGCAGATGGAGGCAGAGAACTGAAGTGATGCATAGATCAGCCAAGGAAGGCCGGAGCTGCCAGAAACTGGCAAGAAGCGAAGAAAGGGAGTTCCCTTTGTGGTTTAGTGGTTCCATGAGGATATGGGTTCGATCCCTGGCCTCGCTCAGTGGGTTAAGGATCTGACGTGGCTGTGAGCCGTGGTGTAGGTCGCAGACTTGGCTTGGATCCAGTGTTGCTGTGGCTCTGGCGTTGGCAAGAGGCTGTAGCTCCAGTTTGATCGCTAGCCTGGGAACCTCCATATGCCCCAAGAGCGGCCCTAAAAAGACAAAAAAAAAAAAAAAAAGGAGGCAAAGAAGGATCCCCCACCACAGGTCTCAGACAGGACCTTAGCTTTGGACTTACAACTTCCAAAACTGAGAGACGAGAACAAAGGTCTGTTGTTTTCCGCCATCCAGGGTACAGCACTTTGTTACAGCAACACCAAGAAACTAGTACTGGTGTGTATGAGTGTGTGGC
Organism: Phacochoerus africanus; assembly: GCF_016906955.1. Lineage (NCBI taxonomy): Eukaryota > Metazoa > Chordata > Mammalia > Artiodactyla > Suidae > Phacochoerus > Phacochoerus africanus. Next base: position 37,946,069 of record NC_062552.1, read on the forward strand.
GTGAGCCTGGGAGTGTGAAAATAAGTGTGGGAAACCGGAGGAGTGTGTGTGTGTGTGCGCGCCTGTGAGATCTTGGCAGTGAAGCTCTGTATGGGTGTGACCGTCTGCCTACAGGAGTGTGCAAATCCATGTCTGAGACCCATGGATGTGTGTGTCTGTGTACCAGCGAGCACACACTTGCTATGTATCGTCATCTTGGGAAGATCCCAACAAGCATCCTTCACTTCTGGCTGCCTCTGCACATTCCCAGATTCTTCCCTGACCTTGGGCCGCCCCGTCTGAGGCCAGGTCAGCCCTAGAGGAGGGCTGAGAGGGTCCTGCTGAGAGATGGCTGCCCACGGCCGTCCCCCACCCTGAGGTCACCCCAGCATCAAAGTTTAAACCCCACCCTGGCCTGCATGACCTGGAGTGCTCTTCTGGGACTGCGTTGAGGCCAGGCCTCGAGGCTGGAGGCAGTAAGGTGAGGGGTCAGACTCCTTATTTGTGCTCTGAGCATTCTTGCCTGAAGCCAAATTTCTCTCTAGCTCAGGGTTACCGAGCCGGTATCACCTGTCCTGCTCGGGAAGTTAGAAGGGAGACAGACTTAAGCCCAGAGATTTGTAAAACAGAACTGGGTTCCTGAGCACCTTTGTGGATCACGTCCACCCCCGTGGACCGCCGGATGTCACAGGGCCCTCTGGAGACCCAGCCTCTGGGGCTGTGTACAGACCAGCATATATTCCTGCTGGCCCAGCCTCTGCTCCCGCACCAGGAGGTACCACGCCATCTCAGTTGTCACACAACAAAGCACTTGTCCCAAGGCCATGTCTTAGAATCCTCAAAGGTAGCCTAGAGCAGCCTTGCTGGGAAAGCTCAGACACATCACCCCTCTTTGAGCCCCAGTTTGCTCTCTGTAAAAAGGTTACAGCCACCTTTGCCCTGCCTATGTTATAGGGGTGGCGTCAGCATCAGGTGGCCTAATGGCCTGAACTTGTCTTATAAAGAAAGGTCTTAGGAGTTCCCCTTGTGGCTCAGTGGGTTCAGAACCTGACACATGTTCCTGAGGATGCAGGTTCGATCCCTGGCCTCCCTCAGTGAGTTAAGGATCCAGCCTGGCTGCCAGCTGTGGCATAGGTCACAGATGTGTCTTGGATCCCATGTCGCAGTGGCAGTGGTGTAGGCCAGCAGCTGCAGCTCCCTTTTAACTGCTAGGCCAGGACTTTCCATATGCCCCAGGTGTCACCATGAAAAGAAAAAAAAAAAAAAAAGAGTAAGAGAGAGAACAAGGAATGTCTTAAAAAACACCCTCATGGCCAGACTCTATGAATGGTGCACTACAAAGGTAGCCCCATATTCAAGGACCTACAGTACCCATATGGTCTCCACCATCAGAGTGGTCTGCCATCTCTTTCTCCATCTTCCCACAGCCTCTTAGCTTGATAATGATTTGATTTAATTCAGGGGAGGGGTCTGCAAACTGTGGTCCCTGGACTGAATCCTGACTGTTTTAGTCTAGTCTGTGAACTAAGACTAATTTTTATAGATGAACATTTGCCATCAATCTGATGGTAAGGAGCCTTTATTTTGAAGGCTACTTAAGCAAAACATTATCCCTCCTCCCACCAAAAATGTCCCCTTCTTCTCATTAAAAGACCTTTTATTACAAAAAAAAAAATGTATTCAGCTATTATTGTAATTGTAATTCCATCAATAAGAATTGTGTGGAAATTTCTTTGCCTTCTTGTTATGAAGTTCACTACATAAATAACCTCAATTTTGCCTCTGCCCCCAAAGCCTAAGATATCTACTGTCTGTTCCTTTACCAAAAAAAGTTTGGAGTTCCCTTTGTGGCTCAGGAGAAACAAAACTGACTAGCATCCATGTGGACGCAGGTTCAACCCCTCACCTCGCTCAGTGGGTTAAGGATCCGTGGCTGCCGTGAGCTATAGTGTGAGTTGCAGACGGGGCTCAGATCTGGCATTGCTGTGGCTGTGGCCAGAAGCTGCAGCTCTGATTCAATCCCTAGCCTGGGAACCTCCATATGCTGCAGGTGTGGCCCTGAAATGACCAAAAAAATTTTGCTAGTCTCTGTCTCCACTCCTGAACTCTGCCATTACAGAAATAAGCTGGCCATGGAGTGCCAGCCATGCAAGTAGAACCCTCTAAGCCCTTGGATATTTGATTGGTTTCTAGAGGGGCAAGGAAATCCCCAGACAGGTCCCAACAAGCCAGCATTTTCTTGAACAGTTCATTGCACTGAACTGAGCAGGATGTGAGTCTGAAGCTATGGGACTCCTTCCAAGGACTCTGAGAATGAAGCCCACCCAGGGTAAGGCAGGATTAGCAATGCAGAGAACCTAACGGCATCATTTTTTTAAGCCCCTGGATCACACTTCACCTGCAGCAAGCCCTGCTCCTTGTGTTTCAGTTCACACGGGTCAATCTATTCCTCTTGGGTTTTTTGTTTGTTTGTTTGTTTGTTTTTTGTCTTTATAGGGCCACACCCATGGCATATGGAGGTTCCGAGGCTAGGGGTCTAATCGGAGCTGAGCCACCGGCTTACACCACAGCCATAGCAATGCCAGATCCTTAACCCACTGAGCGAGGCCAGGGATCGAACCCGCAACCTCATGGTTCCTAGTTGGATTCGTTTCCCCTGTGCCATGACAGGAACTCCCCTATTGTTATTTAAGCCTGTTTGCTGTGAAGTTTCTGATGCTTGCACCAATACAAGAGCACAGCAGAAGAGTGTCTAATCCAGCTCGGAGCATTCAAGGAAAACCTCCAAGAGGAGGTGTCATCTAAGCTACGGCTTAGAGTCAGCTGGGAAAGCACGGGGAAGGAAAGGTCTTCCAAGCAGAGGGCACAGCCGGAGAGGAAAGAGCCTAGTGTATGCCAGAAGACTGACGTGGCCGAGCTGGGAGTGGCCACTGAAGATTCAAGAAAGGACACCTTGTGCGTGTTGCACCAGATGGAGGTGCTTAAAATTGGCCCCGAGGGACTGGGTCTTGAACAAGGTATGACAAGTTCAAGTTGGCACTATAGATTGAATCCTTTGACCACTGTGGCGGATGGACCCAAAGGAGGTGGGGAGGGGATCAGGTTAGAAGTGGGAGTCAGTTAGGAGGCTACTGGACTATCCCAGGTAGAAGAGGGTCTAGGAGTTCCCACTGTGGCTCAGGGAAATGCATCTGACTAGTTTTCATGAGGACGCAGGTTCAATCCCCGGCCTTGCTCAGTGGGTTAAGGATCTGGTGTTGCGGTGAGCTGTGGTGTAGGTCGGAGAGGCAGCTGGGATCTGGTGGTGTTGTGGCTGTGGCGCAGGCCGGCAGCTGCAGCTCCAATTCCACCCCTAGCCTGGGAACCTCCATATGCTGCAGGTGTGGCCCTAAAAAGACAAAAAAAAAAAAAGAAGAGGGTGCAGCCAATGGCAGTTGGAGTGGGGGTGGAGAGGAAGGAATGACTCTAAGAAATACTTTGGAAGCCACATCCCTAGGACATGGTGACTGACTGGATGTGAAAAGGAAGCATGCGGGGGAACCAAAGGCTGAGTCCTCGTTTCCAGAGTGACTGAGTTGATCGCGATGCCACCACTGGGGAGAAAATGCAGATGTGGGCACGACCTTGGATAGAGATGATGACTGGGGTCCGGGGTGTGCAGGGTTTGCCATCACTGCAGGCTCCTGGACATGGCAGGGGGAGTGAGGTCCAAGGCAGTGACCATGCTTGGAGTCACCAACCCACAGATGGGAGTTAAACCCATGAGCGAACACAGGATTGATTGTCCAAGAGGACGCGTAGCTTGAGAACCATGGGCCAAGGCTGACGCTTTGAGAACACCAAACTTTTATTTTTATTTATTTATTTATTTATTTATTTATTTATTTATTTATTTTGTCTTTTTGCCATTTCTTGGGCCGCTCCCTCGGCATATGGAGGTTCCCAGGCTAGGGGTCGAATTGGAGCTGTAGCCACCGGCCTTCGCCAGAGCCACAGCAACTCGGGATCCGAGCCGTGTCTGTGACCTACACCACAGCTCACGGCAGCGCCGGATCCTTAACCCTCTGAGCAAGGGCAGGGATCAAACCCACTGAGCAAGGCCAGGGATCATAGTTCCTAGTCGGATTCGTTAACCACTGAGCCAAGACAGGAACTCCAAGAACACGAAGCTTTTAAGAAGGGACAGGGAGATGACACAAAGCCGCAAAGGCACATGGAAAAGAGAAGGAGAAGGAGGGCAGCGTGTGGCAGGTGCTGGCGTTCTGCCCACTTCTCTCGGCACTTACCTCCAAATGGAGAAGGCTGCTTACTGCCAACACCTGCTCTTTGCCTGAGGGTTTTCTTTCTTTTTTCTTTCTTTTTTTTTTTTTTCCTAGCCATGGAAACACCCTTGGCTCAGGCTCAAGACAAGCCAGAAGCGCTGGAGAGTTACTGTGTCTGAAAGCAGCCCTCCACCGATGGCAAAGAAGGAGTTGCTGGATAAATACCCCAGCTTCTGGCCCCGTAGTATGGACACCTCGAGGCATGTCTCAAACATCTTCCTGGGTTTCCGAGTGGGACCGTGCCCTCTCGCTCACAGTGGAGGCTAACGCTCCCAGTTGGCTTCCCACCCGCCGCTCCCCTCCCCGGCTCCCTACACCCACTCCTCCAATCCCTATGTCAGTCAGTCTCCCGAGAACGGAAATTAAGACAAAGGTGTTGTGAAAACCAAACAAGTAGAAAATTGCAAGATGTTCTTGCCGCGTAAATTTTTTTTCCTTCTCGATTGCACCCGTGCCATATGGACGTTCCCAGGCCAGGGATCAAATCCGAGCTGTGGCTGCAACCTATGCCACAGCTTCGGCAAACACCAGATCCTTAACCCACTGCACCAGGCTGGGGATCGAACCCATGCCTCCCACAGAGACAACATTGGATTTTTAACCCACTGCGCCACAGCAGAGACTCCTCCGTGTAACTTCTATCTTTTGTGGCTCAGGTCATCCCCACGCTGGGTCCACCGCCACACTCAGAAGAGACTGGTCAGTTTCTCCTTTGGGCCTGAGGTTCCTAGCAAGGGACTTTGCAGAGACCAAGGCAAACTCCATGATCAAGAAACCCTTTCTGAGCTCTCACCCCAGTTTCTCCTCTTTTTTTTTTCTGTTTGTTTTTTTTTTCTTTTTTTCTTTTTTTCTTTTTTAAGGGCAGCACCTGCAGCATATGGAGGTTCCCAGGCTAGGGGTTGCATTGGAGCTTCAGCTGCCAGCCTACACCACAGCCACAGCAACACCATGGGATCTAAGCCACCACAGTTCATGGCAACGCCAGATCCTTAACCCACTGAGTGAGGCCAGGGATCAAACCCGCATCCTCAGGAATAGCAGTTGGATTCCTTTCCACTGTGCCACAATGGGAACTCCTTTTTAAATTTTTTTCCCCCCAATTCCCCCTCTTTTATAGGGGTTGCTGCATGCAAGGCAGTCTGATCCTTGCGTAATGCAAAGGCGTGGAATGATTCCTCAGCCCCCCGTCCACCCTCTCCTTGTGCTCCTGGCTCTCTCTTCTCTCCTTTTCCAGCACTCCAGGTAGCTTTCACTTGTTTCCATTTAACCTATGTCCAGCCGTGTAGGTGTTCTCTGTCTGTGATCCAGTGGCTCTGACCACTGGCCAGGGACCCACGGGGAGGCAGGGAGGGTGGGGTGATCTGGAAACACTCCCCACTTCCGGCCAGGGTATGCCAGACCCATGCTGTCCCTCACCTCTTACCTCTCGAGGCTGAAAACCAAAGGGAATGGCCTTGAACCAGACTCTGGGGGCAAAGGGGAACGGCCCTCAAGAAGCCATATGGTAGAGCCATGCAGTGGCCGTTCCTGTGTGTACAAGCCAGGGAGTGAATGCAGGCACTTGGCTTATGTAATTGTGAAACTGTGTGTGAGTTTCAACCTCTTGGAGCTCTGGTCCTGTCTTCTGTAAAATGAGGATAATACCAGTACCCAGGTGCCTTAGGCTGGGTTGCCCCAGAGGCAGGCCTGAGACACCAATTCCAGTACACGTGGTTGATTTCGGAGGTAAAGGAAACACTGGAGAAGAAATGGGGGAGTCGAATAAGGAAGACAAGGAAGGTATTGAAATGGGTTATCAAGTCAGCGCCTTGGATGGGCTCAGTCCTGCTGGGGAAACCCTGGTAGTGCATACCGAACATACATCTCAGAGTTCCCTTCATGGTGCAGCGGAAACGAATCTGCCTAGGAACCATGAGGTTGCAGGTTCGATCCCTGGCCTCGTTCAGTGGGTTAAGGATCTGGCACGGCTCAGATATGACGTTGCTGTGGTGTAGGCCGGCAGCTGTAGCTCTGATTGGACCCTAGCCTGGGAACCTCCATATGCCACAGGTATGGCCCTAAAAATGCAAAAAAAAAAAAAAAAAGATCCAGCCTCACTCTAGCCTTTCAGGAGCCTAGCTCCGGGGACTCCCTGCTGCCTAACGGCCATGAGAGGAAACCTTAGGGGCTGGAGAGTCAGGGTCAAGAGCAGAGGGTCAGAGAAGAGAGAAGGCCAGAGAGAAGAGGGGGTGCAGGAGAACCAGGAAGGAGGTGGGCCCCGGAATCCAGGCCAGGCATGGAGTGGACTCCAGCGACCCAGGGGGAAGGAGCCCAGGAACATATGTGAGTCCCACTCCATGGGCCCTGCCGGTCGCCACTCACAATCAGGGACTTATGAAGACTCTCTCATAGAAAACAGACAACTAACGAAGTCCTTCTGTATAGCACAGGGAGGTCCACTCGATGGTCTGTAATAGCCTATATGGAAAAAAGAAGAGATGTGTGTGTATGTACAACTGCTTTGCTTTGCTATAAACCTGAACCTAATACGACATTGTAAATCAGCTCTACGCCAATTAAAAACAAACAAAAAAAAGATTCTCTCTTCTCTCCCCTTATACCCACCCTACATCTATTCTTCTGCACGGCCTTCTCTTTGAAGACAAACACGGGGAGTTCCCATTGTGGCTCAGCACATTAAGAACTTGATATAGAGAGTTCCCGTCGTGGCGCAGTGGTTAACGAATCCAACTAGGAACCATGAGGTTGCGGGTTCGGTCCCTGCCCTTGCTCAGTGGGTTAACGATCCGGCGTTGCTGTGAGCTGTGGTGTAGGTTGCAGACGCGGCTCGGATCCCGCGTTGCTGTGGCTCTGGCGTAGGCCGGTGGCTACAGCTCCGATTCAACCCCTAGCCTGGGAACCTCCATATGCCGAGGGAGCGGCCCAAGAAATAGCAACAACAACGACAACAACAGCAACAAAAGACAAAAGACAAAAAAAAAAAAAAAAAGAACTTGATATAAGCTTCTGTGAGGAGGCAGGTTTGAGCCTGGCCACCCTCAGTGGGTTAAGGATCCAGCATTGCTGCAAGTGGCAGTGCAGGTCACAGATGCAGCTCGGATCTGGTGTTGTCATGGCTGTGGTGTAGGCTTGCAGCTGCAGCTCTGATTCGACCCCTAGCCTAGGAATTTCTATGGAAATGCTGCAGGTACAGCCATAAAAAGAAAGAAAATAATAAAATCAAACACAATAATCAAAAATGTTAGGGATCAGAGATACACTTGAAAAGTACCCAGTCTGCAGCAGATACTCCATAGGTGTTGCCATTTCCAGTGTGAGGCCACCTTGGCCTTGACTTTCCTCCATCACATCCCACCTCAGCCTCCGGGGCCAGTGGCCGAGACCCCAAAGCCCAGGCCTTCCAGATTCCCAAGGAAGGAGAGCTTCCTGTGCTGAGCACCAAGTTCTGAAGGTGTCCCCAGTGGACAGATAGAAAGGGCACGGTGATGAGAATGGCGGCCACGGCCCTATGAGAACAGGGGATGACCCCAAAGGAGGGAGGGTGCTGCCTTGTCCCATTTTCTCTCCAAGTCCCCACTTGACCCCCAGCTCTCTCCCTCCAATCACTGGAGACACAGCTACTTCATAGGTTCTACAACTTGCCCTGAGGTGTCAGACTTTTTTTTTTTTAAAACTAGGTATCAAATCATAATCAAGTCAAATCAACATGCATCTGCTGTGCCTCTCCTCTGCAAAACACATGCGGCCTGGTGCAAGAGGAAATCCCCCACATGACTAAATCATGGGCTCTGATCTTTGTCTGTTATGTAGTCAGAGAGATAGGGCATCAATGGTTAAACAGTTAACAAACAATACAATGTGTTCAAAAGTCACCAGGTGCGTAGGACGTAAAAAGGTAGCCCATGACACCTTGGAGCAGGGACAGGAGTGCTAAGGAGGAGAGGGGAAGAGGCGGAAGTGGGCTGGGGTGATGGAGAGAGAACGATTGTGGCTCCGGTCTATCAGATGCCAAGGCTGAGATCCCGCAGGAGGTGTACTCACCAGCTCTCTGCCAGACCCTCCGCCCCCTCTCTCTTCTGCAGTAGAGGAAACGGAGCTGAAGGCCTCTTGCTTCAGGATTTCAGGCTAGAAAGTGACAGAATGGGGGTTTAAATCCAAGCGGGTCTTCACAAGGAAGGAAGGGGGGGCTGGCCCTTGAAGGATGAACTGCATGAAGGGAGAAGAGGTTCTCTTCTCTGAGCCCTTTCTTGGCCTCTCCAGGCCCCCAGGGACCTCCTCCCCTCCCCCACCTCCCCTCCCCCACCCCACCCCCCGGGAATGACTGGGTTCTGCTGCAGGGGACCAGGCAGGGACAGCATCTGCCCTCTCAGCCCATCCCTCCCTGCACCTTCCTTTCTCCCTGCTCAGAAATCCCTCAACAGAGAGGGGCTCATGTCACCCAAAGACACCATGTTCTAGTTGATGGCAGATTGTCCACTGCTTGTCAGGTTATTGTTCATTTCCTGATCCTTAATGAATGATTTTCCACCAATCAGCCTGGAGTCCCAAGCCCCCACCCCGTGGACAAGGCCTGAGTCTGAGTCCCAAAAGGGAACGCAGGGAGGCCTGCAAGCATCTTTCAGGGCCCAGCACCGGGCGGCCAGCCTGGCACCGAAAGGGGCCACCAGGCCCCACCCTACCCCCACCTCCTCTCTGGGTGCCCTTCCCTCCTCCACGGCCCCTGTGGGATGGGACAGCTTCTCACACTGCATGGACCTCTACTCAGGGCAATATGGTAAACTGATTAGCCTCCTCCCCAGGGTAGGAGCCCCCCTTAAAAAGGGGAGAGTCTGGAGAGTGCCTTGAAGGTTCCTGGCACAGTTCATTAAGATATCAACCCTTAATGAAATATTTCTTTGTTTAAATCGTCATTTATCTTGGGGGAACAGGGGCCTTTGCAGCAAAGGAAAAGGCTAGCTTCCCCCCTTCCATCCCTCCCCCACCTCCACCCAGCACAGATCCTGGGTCTTTCTGAGTCAGAAAGATTGTGAATCGGGCTGGGGAGGAGCAGCTGGGAGATGGGGAGGGGAGAAGATTCCAGATGGAGGAACCATAGGGTAGGGGGGTGTCAACTTGACTGGGCAGGGAGCAAAGGAGGAGAGAGAAGCAGAAGGCCCTGGGGTGGAGGTGGGGGACCCTGCTCAGAAGAAAGCCGTGTGACTGCAATAGCCAATGACTGGCCATCAATGACCCTACTGGCTGTCTTGGGGAGGCTGGGTAAAGAAACAGGGGCGCACTGCTGAGAAGGAACACTCTCCAGCAGCCTTTTCAATTAACCTAGAGGTGCCCATAGCAAACCTGAATGAATCTCAGCAACATGAAGTTTAGTAAACACCACCACCAACAAAGAGTAAAGCAAGGAGCAGAAGGATACTTTTTATTTAAAATTTCCAGGAGTTCCCGTCGTGGCGCAGTGGTTAACGAATCCGACTAGGAACCATGAGGTTGCGGGTTCGGTCCCTGCCCTTGCTCAGTGGGTTAACGATCCGGTGTTGCCGTGAGCTGTGGTGTAGGTTGCAGACGTGGCTCGGATCCCGCATTGCTGTGGCTCTGGCGTAGGCCGGTGGCTACAGCTCCGATTCGACCCCTAGCCTGGGAACCTCCATATGCCGTGGGAGCGGCCCAAGAAATAGCAACAACAACAACAACATCATCAACAAAAATAAAAATAAAAAAAAAATTAAAAAAAAAACCAAAAAAAACTTCCTTGGGGAGGCTCCCTCCCTGCTACTGGCAAGGGAGGGATGGAGAAAGGGGGGGAGGGATATAGAAGGACCTCAGCTCTACCAGCAACAGTTAGTAGACTTTTTCCTTTTTTTGCTTTTTAAGGCCACACCAGCGGCACATGGAGGCTCTCCGGCTAGGGGTCCAATGCCGGCCACAGCCACAGCCACAGCCACAGCCACACCAAATCCAAGTTGCATCTTCAACCTATACCACAGCTCACAACCATGACAGATCCTTAACCCACTGAGCAAGGTCAGGGATCGAACCCGCAACCTCATGGTTCCTCGTCGGATTTGTTTCCACTGCGCCACAACAGGAATTCCGACTTTATCCCTTTAAGCGTAAAGGCAGATGCCCAAATCCTAATGGACACCAGCTCAATTGTCACAAAGTAAGCACACTCAGGTAACCAAATCCCAAATTCAAGCAACAGAGAACATTCCCAGGCTCCCAGGAACACCCTCGGGCCCCCTCCTAGTTACTCTCCCACCCAAAGCAGCTACTCTCTTGAGTTCCAGCACCTCAATTAGATGGACTGATGTTAGAATTTCAGAGAAGTGGAATTCCTCTCTTGTGACTGGCTTTCATGCTCAACATTCTGTTTCTGAGACGTCTCCCTGTTGCTGTGTGTGGCAATAGCTTGTTCATTCTCGTTCCCAAGTACTAGCCCGCGGGTGAGAATGTCTTGACTTCTCCACCTAGTCCACTGCTGATGGCCATTGTGAGTGATGCTGGGAAGACCATGCTAGCGTGTGTCTTTTGGGGAACACACACGCAGGCACTGCTGTGGATATATACGTAGGAGTTGAACCGCTACCTCATTCTGGTAAATTTTTATTCCTTAATTAACTAAAAAATGGTTTGGAGAAGAAGTACGATTCCAGCAGTCAGGTGAATGGAAACATAAAATATCTGGGTCTGGGTCTGGATATAGTGGGACCATGGGAATAAGAGGGCTGATTTTTTTTTTTTGGTTGGTTTTTGGTTTTGGGGGTTTTCTTAGGGCCACACCTGCAGCATATGGAAGTTTCCAGGCTAGGGGTTGAATTAGAGCTATAGCTGCTGGCCTATGCCACAGCCACAGCAACACGGGATCTGAGCCACGTCTGTGACCTACATCACGGCTCTTGGCAACAGTGGAGCCTTAACCCACTGAGTGAGGCCAGGGATCGAACCTGCATCTTCATGGATACTTGTTGGATTAGTTTCCGCTGCACCACAACGGGAACTCCAAGGGGACTGATGTTTTTGGACACACCATACCCCCATGTGCCAGGCCCAATGCTTAGACCAAGCTCACCTACTAGCCCACTTCATCCCTACAACAGGGAGGCAGATGGCCCTGTGAAAGAGCATCTCTTTGAAGCAAGACCTGGAAGTGGGTCCTTGCTTGCTGCATGACCTGGGGCAAGTTGCCTGACCTCTCCGAGCTTGAATGCCTCACTGTAAAAAGAGCCACCGCGCCTGGGGGTGATGCAGCTGAACAGCCTGTGAACCAAGTGTCTGGCACACAGCAGGCCCTTAATTAAAGTATCAACTGCAGATGTATGATGTGGTTTTATGAGGTCAGTATTCTCGTTTTTAGGTGAGGAAATGGGGCTCACAAAACCAAAAATGAGTGTTCGTGGAAAGTACTCGATGCACAGGTCATGGAGCTAGATGCTTCGTCTGTGCTTTTTCATGCTACCTTCCCAACCTTCTTAGGAGGCTTCTCCCAGTGTGGACCAGGAGACTGAGGCTTGCCCAGATCCCATAGCTGGTGACAGACGGTGAAGTGCACCCCCAGGTTGCCTCACTCCAGCCCCTATGTTCTTAACTACAGCCCCTCTTGTCGTGCCAGGCCATGGGCCCTGGTTCTTGCCACAGCACAGCCTCTGGCCCTGTACCCTTTGAAGGAGCAAGGATGGAAAGAGGACCCTCCTGCCTTTCCCAGCTCAGGAGACAAGGGCTACTCCTTTGCATCTTTTTCTGGAGCTCTGGCATCAGAAGGAAGGGCTTCGGATTGGCTGCTTTGATTGGGGGTGTGTGTTCTATATCTTTCTTTGGGGAGGGCTTGTTTCCTGATGAAAATGTCCAGGAGGTAAGGACCAGACAGGATCTTTTGCCTCCCTTGGGCTCCCCACTGTGACTCCCAGGGTGCTGGGAACAGACCTGGCTTGGAGATGAGGGTAAACTGAAATGAAAGCCAAAGCATGTCCCAGGGAAATCCCTTTGGGTAACTGAGCCCACGTGGGAGGTGTGTAGGCTGCTGCAGTAAGATGATGGGGAAGGATGTGGTGGGCATGACAGCCAGAGGGGAGCTGAAGAAGCCCCATGGAGGTCCCCTCATTCCTTCTTTTGCACTGAAAAAAGTCTCTAGTTCTCACCCCACTGAAAGCCTCTGCAGGAAGGATGGGATGGAGGCCTGAGGGGCATGGCCATGGCCCAGCTGGGGTTACACAAGGACCTGCCAACTGCAGTCCAGGCCCAGGCCTGTCCATATACCCTGACTCCCACCAGAGCTGACCCTCCATAGAAAACAAATCAAGGAGTTCCCGCTGTGGCTCAGCAGGTTAAGAACCTGACTAGCATCTATGAGGATGCGGGTTCAATCCCTGGCCTCACTCAGCGGGTTAAGGATCCGGTGTTGCCATGAGCTGTGGTGTAGGTCGAAGATGCTGCTCGGATCCTGTGTTTCTGTGGCTGTAGTGTAGGCCGGCAGCTTGCAGCTCAGATTTGACCCCTAGCCTGGGAACTTCCATATGCCACTGGTGTGCCCCTAAAAAGTAAAAAAAGAAAAGAAAGAAAGAAGAAGATAAATCAAGTCACACCACCAAAGGCTTCCTTGCTCCCAAACTGTACTCCTCAGGTAACCCACGAGCAGCTGGAGCTGCTTTAAAAGTCTCACTGAAGCGGCTCTGGTTGGAATCCTGTTTCATCACTTACAAGCCGAGGAAGCCTAGACAGGTGACTTAATCTTTTTGTAAAATGGAGGTAATAGTACTCACTACTCATAGGGTTATTGGGAAGGTAATAGTACTCACTACTCATAGGGTTATTGGGAGGTAATAGTACTCGCTACTCACAGGGTTATTGGGAAGTACTATTGGAGGTAATAGTACTCGCTACTCATAGGGTTAAATGAGTCCTATGACTGAACTGTAAGGATTCAAACCTTAGCTGTGGTTATTTTATCCTTACGGCTTCTGTTATTGTTCCACTGGAAAGGACACTGTGGCATCCACATAAATGGCACTTAGAGTCCTTCTCCCAACAATTTCACACCTCGTGACCTGAAAGGCTCCAGCAGAACCCAACCATGCCTTGTCACACCTGCCCTATGCAGAGCAAATACATAGGATCTGGACCCCGGCACTGACGTCACAGCTACTTCTGGCTGTTTGCACCCACAGAAAAGGGAAGGAATGCTTGATGGAAAATCCAAGAGGGGAGCCTCCTCTCCTTTTCTTCCAAGTCCCATTGCAGACTTTCTCTTCCAAGAAATCCTCTCTCCCCAGGCAACAGCCCTGGCATAGCCTAAGTTCTGATTCCTGAAGCACCCCCAGCTCACGTGCCACAGAAGCATCCTGTCTGCCATCTCCACCTGCCTCTGGTGATTTGGGTCCGGAGAGCCTCTGGAGTCAATGTCTTCCCGCCCTCCTCTCACAGCTGGGTCCTGCCCTGATCGTGGGCAGTCCTTGACAACCCCCGAGGTGCTCCTCACCTCTCCCCACCGCAACACACAGAGCCAGACCAGAGACGTTTGCGGGATGGAAGGCAGAGAGAGGATTTTATTCAGGTTTCCACGGGTCTCTGAGTGGGGCGCCGGCTGGTAGCACAGCCCTCCCCCTCGGATCTGGGGCCTTTCCTCATCCGGACTTCCCCCTCCCAGGCCAGATGCACATCTTTGCCACCGCCGCCGCAATCCCTCCGGTCCCTCCCCCCACTGTCCCCCGCCCTCAGGCAAAAGATGTTGAGTTTTGTTTACAATCTAATTTGTCCGGATAATTGCTTCTACTTTGCACTTCGCTTTGCCCGCGTGGATCCGGCTTTGGGCCTTCCCCCCCCCCCCACTGGTTCGAAGAGCATTTTATGGGAAATTCCCCTTCCGGAGAGGGAGGCGGCGGCGCACCCGGGGTGACCGTTCACAAAGCCCAGAAGGAACCTCCCCACTTCCCCCGCCCGGGGTTCAAAAGCCCACCCCCAGCCCCACGCAGTGGGGCACCGGAGGGAGAGGAGGAAGGACGGCGGCTCCGGGCTCTGGTCCCCGTCCCCCCACCCATAGCCACTCCCCGCGCCTGGCGCAGCCCGCCGGGAACCAATGAACCGTGTGGGAGCAGGGCTTGGCCGTACCTCCAGACTCCAGAGAAAGGCTGGGGTTTGCAAAACGCGCCCTGGGCTTCACCAGGCTAGGGTGAATCCCTGGAATCTCTCCGCCTCCCCCACTTTCACAGGTCCGCAACCCTGCGTCTTCTCCCCAGATCCCCACTCTTCTTTCCCTAAAGTTTGGTCCACGTGGTCTCCTCTCGGTCAGGGCTGGGCGCCCGACAGGGAAAAAGTTGATGCACCTGCTTTAGGCGAATTATGGTAGCGCTAGAAGTTGGTCTCCCCTCCCTCCGCCGCTCGCTCGCTCTCTCCTCCCTCCCTCTCCGCGCGCTCCCTCCTTCCCCTTCTCTCCTCCTCCCCCGCCCTCTCCCGCCCCGCCCGCGCGTCGCCCGCTCGCAGCCACTCGCTGCCCGGGCTCAGTCGCAGCCCCTCGGAGTCCGGAGCCGGCCGCCCCTGCGGACCGGACGGTGCGGCCGGCGGCCGGGACGGAGCCCCCAGCCCGCGAGGAGGGTGCGGCGCAGGCGGCGGCGGCGCCGCGGGGAGGAGCCCGGGCCGGAACCAGGGCTGGGCCGGGGGCGGGGACGCCGGGGTCCCGGAGCTCGGGCGCCGGAGCGAGCGAACTAGCGTCGCGGGAGGATCGGGAAGAAGGAGCACAGCCGGAGCGAGCTGAGCTGCCCCCAAAGTGCGATGCCCCGGCGGGGCTAGGGCGCGCGGCGGCCGGCCGGCGCGGCGCGGAGGGAGGACGCCCCGGAGCTGCGCGGCGCCGGGCGGCGCGGAGGGGCAGCCCCAGCGGGCGGCGGCGGCGGGCCCGGGCGGCGACCCGAGCGAGCCCCATGCCCCGCGCGGGCTGACGGGCCGGAGCCCGCACGGAGCGGCCGGGCCGGACAGGTAGGTGGCGGGCCGAGCCCTGGGGACGCGGGTGGGGGCTGGGCCGGCGACCAGACCAACTCCCTCGCTCGCGCACTCTCTCGCCCGCTCACTGGCTCACTTTGTGTTTGCAAACTGCCCGCCGGAGAAGCGCCGGGCGCCGGGAGGAGCCGGGCCCAGGCCGGCGCACTTTGTTCCAGCCGGGGCCGGCTGCAGCGCCCTGACCCGGCGCAGCCGCGACACCTCGCCCCTGGCCCCGGGCCCCCGAGGCCCGGAGCTGCCTGGGGAACAGGTGGGGGTTACGGCGCGGCGGCGCGCGGCGGCGGCGGCGGGGGGGGGCAGTTGAGGTCGGCCGGGGTGGGGGGGCTGGAAAAGCTACTGAGGCCCGCCCTCCCCCCAAGAATCTGGGCCCCGCCCCCTCCTGGCCTGCCCGCGGGGAATGGGGTGTTTGGGGGCGCGACACCAGCCCCCAGGCCCCGAGTCAGACAAAGAGTACTTCCCGGTCCGGACTTTCCTGAGCCGGGGAGGGAAGTGGTGAAGTGGGCTCCCCCAAACCCAGTCTGTCTAGGACTCCCCAAGACGCGCCGGAGGCAGATGGGGCGGGGGGGGGGCGTGGGGGACCGCGCTGCTACCCGCTGCGTCGCCTTGGATGGGGAGGGCACTCGTTTTGCTGCGGTCTCATCCCGCAGGTTCGGGGCCAGTCAGCGCCTTTCCCCCATCACTCGGTCAGCTCGGAGATAGAGGGAAAACTTCTTGAGGACTTGAAAGCGTTTGGAAACGGCCCCTTGTGATTTCGTGCTGGAGGGTGGGGGCTGACCCGGCTGATATCCTTATTCACCCCGTTTGGGGAGAGCCTTGCCTCACCGCGTAGCGGGTAAAGAGAGGGCGGCAGCAGGGCTCGGAGGCCGCCTGGGAAGAGTGTCTCTGAGCGACCAAGCAGGACGCCCCCTCAGACTGCTGACCGTGGCATCTCCCCTGGACTGACCCCCCAGACACCTCTCTTTGACCGGTGGTCACCCCTGTGGCGCCCCAGCCTCGCGCTCCCCATCAACGCCAAACTAACTCGAGCTGAGCCCGGCTACAGCCAGAGGCACTAGAATGCGGGACGCCCTGAGCGACCTGGGATCCCGGCCTCCCGGGCAAAGGACCGTGTGATTTCGCGGGAGGCGGATTCTGAGTTAGAGGCCATAACGTCTGTGGATTCCTTCTCTCCAACTGGGGCGACCTTCTGAACCCATCGGCATCCCACCCGGACTCTGTAGTTGGGGGAAAGAGGATAGGGGAACGCAGAAACCCTGAGCCCAGAGAACACCCGGCTCGTCCCTTTGCACTGCCGGCCTCTCTTGCCAACCCTGCCTGGCCTTTTACGCTTCACTCCAGCGCCTGGGGTTTAAGGCATCTGGAGATCACCGCGTGTCTGGGATCCCAGCACCAGTTTCCCGGCTGGTTGACCTCCGAGGGGTCCACCAGGTGGGATGGCCCGAGGAGGAAACCCGAGTCTAAAACTGTCATCCCAGTGGTTGCTGCGAAAGCCCAGGAACATTTTGGCCAAAGCGGGTTTTTCACTTGAACTTTAGCATCTTTATCTGGTTTTAAAGCATGGGCCTGGATGGTCCCAGCGTGAACTATGTCGGGTCTGGGATTGAGGCAACCGGAGTGCAGTTTGAAAGGCAGCTAGGATTGCAGCTGGGAGCTCACCTGGGTGCCCCCTTCTCCCACCCAGAAAGAAGTGGAATCAACTCTACCTTGGGAGGGTCTGACTGGTTAGTTCCACGCTGGGTAATGGAGACAGACCTCCATTGGCGAACCTAAGAAGCTCGCTTTCCGACGGGTACTGGGACTGAACCCTCCTGGCCCCTGACCCTCCTGGTGAGCCAGCGGTGGGGGAAGGGGCCAAAGGTCTGACTGGCTGGCTGGGCGCCAGCTGCCCTAAGGAGAGCCACCCACCTCAGACGGCCCCCTTGCCCCAGACAACCCCTGGCCAACCTGGCAGAAAACCGCCGCATGGGAGGAGAAGCTGGCAGGCTTGTTTTGTTTTTGTTTTTGAGAAACTTTGTCTTGCCCGGTTCTGGTCTCTTTGTCACCTGGCAGGTTGGAGGGAGGGCCCTGGGACTGGGCCGTGGGCACCCGGACAGCTTGCTCACCCTGGCACCCTTGGATCTGAGCCTCTCAAAAGCAAGGCTGTGTCTTGTGGGGCTCCCCATCAGGTGTCACTCCCCCTTTGGGGGTGGGGCATGGTGGCATGGGGAGGAAGTGGCGCTGAGGGTGCTTCCGTCCCCCCACCCCAACTCAGGACCTATGTAAGACCTGAATCGCTCTTCCTGGATCCCGTCCCATCACCCACCATCACCTTACCCTGGTCCCAGCCTTGGCACTATGCTGGGGGAGACCATGGGGACCTTTTCTCCTGGCACTAAAGCGCTGCCCCCCCTGGGGGGGGGTTCTGTCTTTCTCCCAATCCTGAGCAGGTTTCTCAGGAGTTATGGAATCAGGGCACCCCTGAGCCCTGGGGAGGGAAATGCCTAACACCAGTACTGGCGACTGTCGGGGAGGGCAGGGCAAGTTGGACCCAACTTGCAAAAGGACCTGTCCCTTTCTGTGTAGGTGCCCTTCGCACACCTGGGCACCCATACGCCACCCCCCTTCCTCTGCCTTGGGCCAGAAACTTCCTTTCTGGCTGCTGGCAGGTAGGTCCCTTCTTGCCAGGAATGCGCGTATCCTGCTGGGCCCCTACTCCAAACACACCCCTTCCTTAGGGGCAGGAAAGCAGGGGGAATGGGGGGTTGGTTCCTTTAATCCATTAATTCCCCAAATGTTTGCTGAGCTCCTACTCTGTCTGGGCAAGTCCCAGGCTGGGCACTGGAGTGCCCACGCGGTAAAGGCCGGGATCTGCATATTGTCAGGGTACGAAACTGCGAAACTGCTAGCTATCGCTTCAGAGAGAGGAGGGTCCAGAGAGCGAGCTGGGCGTCTGTTTAGGAGGAGAACTGGGAGGTGCAAGGCCGGAAGGGGGCTCTCCCGAGAAGAGGCTTCCCCGATAGGCCACACCTGGTGTGGCTGCAGCCTCCTTCCCTACATCCGAGCCCTTGGCTGCCCTGCGGGCTTGGTGGCTTTTCCATCGCTCCAGCTGGACTGCAAGCCCCTCCATGCTCATCCGAAGCGGGCACAACGTCTCTCCTTTTCTAATAACCCAATCCGTGCCAAGGAATGATTTCTTCCACGCAAGGAGCTCAGCCCAATTTCCCTTCAAACTCTCCCAGCTTCCCAGATCAAGGCAGGTCGGGCGCTGTTTTTGACAGGATTCTGAGGCTCCAGTGGCTGAAATGGCTTCCTCTGACTTGCTTCCAGAACTCTGGAACCCTGGGCAAGGAACTCGGGCCTCCGCAGGGCAAAACCCAGGTCACGGGGGAAGTGGCTTTGGAACTTGCCAGTGGTGATGGGACTCTGGGGGACTTAGTTAAGCTCTTTCGAGCCTCAGTTGTCTTATATGTAAAGCAGGTCATTAATAGCCTTTTAGAGCCCGTTTGGGAGCGGAATGGGAGAAATGTGAGGTAAAGAAATGTAAATGTGAAGAATCTAACCCAGTGCCTGGCACAGGGGTGTGCTGGCTAAGGGGTGGCTTTTATTATTAGATTCCCGGCACTGCCCGGCTACCTGCTGGACTGGATGCTGGAAATGCGTATTAATCTCCATGTTGGGGTTTAGAAGATGAAGCAACTCGTGTGAGGTCCTACAGTTAGTCAGGGTAGAGCTAGGTCTAAAATGTGAGACTTTTTGAACTTGCTGTGTAACCAGTAGGGCTTGAGCCTCTGCTGTGGGGACGGGAGGAAGGGGGGTGGGTAGGAAGGCCTGCCTCTCCCCCTCCCTCCTTCACCAGCTCAGGCCTGGGTGGCCCCTTAGCACTCCAGTGAGAAGGCTGGCTTTCCCCTTCCTGTCTTCCCTTTGAGGGAGGGTCTGGGCTCACACCTTGGCCTTTCCCACCTGCACCTGACCTTGGAAGGTCCAGTCACCACCCCCCTTCCCTCCAGCATCGTGGAGACAGATAGGAGGGGTAACAGGGGAGGAGAAATGGCTGGTACCACCTTTCTCCAAAAAAAAAAAGGAGACTTCTACTGTTTGGAACCCTGGCTTACACCACCTTTTGGAAGACACACTTGGCAGCCAGTCTCTGATCAATTTGGGACGTAGACCTGGATGGAAGATCTGGAAGAAGCAAAAAGAAACTTCCTCTGAGTGTGAAGTGAAGTTGCTTGCTCTCTTTTCTGTGTTGCCTTCCCTGTGTGCTCCGTGGACACGCGCACCTTTGCTCCCGGCCGCTTCTGCTGAGCTGGGATCACAGTAGGAACCCTGCCAATGCTTGGTGGGCCCTGTGCAGAGCCTGCCTGAGCTGGAAATCCAGAGATCCCAGCACAGAAGGTGCCCAGTGGGCAGGGCCTTAGAGTCAAATCTTCTGGTGCCTCATAGGAGCGAACGCTCCAGGCTCGGGCCAGGCTGATGCTCTTCCTTCTCTTGATCCTTGTCCCAGGATGACTCCTTCCCAGCTGGCTGTCCCCTGGCCATAGCAATGCAGCCTGTTCCCCCCCATCCCAGCAGCACTGCTCACCTCCCCAGGCCCCATCCTCCTCCCAGCTGGAGCCAACCAGGCTGGGACCTGAGGATGCGTGGGGTCACTGGTGGTACAGGAACCGGGGGAAAGGGTGTTTCCTCTCCCATTTGGAGTTTCTGATGGCACCTGACCTGGGCTACGGTGTGAATGTGGAGATGGTAGCTTTCCCTTACACAGGAACAAAGTGGAGTGTGTAGATTAGTGACCCTCTGTGATTGTTCAAGGCAGGCAGGGTCACAGGTGGAAGTTACCCAGAATTCCCACTGGCAGCAGAGCGACAAATGATGGCCACTGGAGGATTGCGGCATGGAGACCCAGACTCCTCTCCGTTCCACACGCATTGTGGCACCATCGCTGTGTGCAGTGGCCCACAGGCGTCTAGGTGAAGAGGTTTATTAAAAGGTGGCTTGCTTGCAGCTTGGAAAATCCGCAATGGAGCGAGTGCCCCAGTCGAATCAGATCCCAGTGCTCCTCAGCTGGGATAAGAGGCCCACGCTGGCCCCGGGAGGTGTCCGGAGGGCTGAGCTGTGTGAAGGGAAACTGGCTGGCGGCCGATGAAGGGGCTTCTGGTCTTGTTTCTTCAACCGGGTGGGCTCCCTTGACTTCAGTTCTCTAGCTCTGGAGCCCCCGCTCCAGAAGACCCAGGCTGCAAGAAGTTCTTCCAAAAGAGGATGGCATAGTCTCCTCCTTTCTCTCCTTCAGGGGGATCTTTGGGCAGATGTGGGTGTATCTCTCCCTGAGAGAAAAAGGGCTCACTGCTGGGAGAAGCTGGGGGAGAGATGAGAGGATTCGCAGGAGCCTGAGGGAGTGGCGGCTGCTCTAAGTGCTTGGGTGCGAAGCTTCCGCATCTCTGGGTCGGAGCCCAAGGCCCTTGCAGAAGTTGACATGCTGAGGCTGCCAGGTTGGTCCCTTGGAAGAATCCTTCCTTTAGGATGCCTCCAGGGTCCCCAGGAGAGCCAGGGCGCCTGGTCCTCCCACCCCAGTTGAGTGCACTCATTCCGCGTTGCTAGCGTTTCCCTGAGCTTCCGAGAGCGCAAAAGCGCGAGATGCAGGGAGCTCCTTGATCAAGTGCCCCGTGTCTGCGGCCGTCGCTGGGAGCGTCGAGAAGATGCTGGAGGTTTGGGGGTCCAGGGAACTTTGGAAGAGGAGGCGAGTGGCCTCCGCCTTTTAGCCACAGGGAGGGTCTCCCACACCCCTGTGTGCTAACCTCCTTGAGCTTGGGGACGACTTCCTTGGTCTGGGTGTCAGGTCTGGGACTCACCCATAAGGGGTACCCGTAAGCCTACTGCCACCAGCTTCCTCCCCCCTCTGCGCCCTTAGGCACGACAGTCCTTTCTCTGGGCCCTCGGGTTTCCTACGTGTGTAGTTGGTAAGGAAGCACCCCCACTCCCCTCCTCCTGGCCCCTCCTTCCCTGAGCAGCAGATTGGGTGGTTGGGTGAGAAGAGACCGGCCCTCTTTGTTCCACCGCATGGGAGCCCACTGCACCCACGGGTCCTGCCCGAAAGGGGCGCTGTGGAGTGCGGGGCAGGGGACCCTCCGGCCCTGGGAAGTCTCCTCCTCCCCAATTAGACAAGGAGTCTGATTAAAGGGGGCGCTGCCCACCCCCTCCTGCCCGATCCCCATCGACAAGGTTTCCCTTCATCAGAATCTCACATCCTCCAGAAATTAATTTGATGCCTCTTGTTATCAATTAATTGAATCTCCTTGGGAGAGAGAGCTCAGCAAGGCGGGCTGTAGCTTGGCCCTTGTGCGCTGCCGTTCTGCCCTCCCCCTCACACCGGGACAGCTCACCCCCTCCCCATTTCTCTTTTCTGCCTTGCTTTAAATTTCCCTTATTTTTTAAAATAAAATCACTGCTATGGGCCCTTTAGCCCAGTTTGGCTTGGATGGATACCCATGGGCTGGGCACTACCTAGGGTTCACCCGGCTGAGCTGTGGGGGAGGGGCAGTTCTCCCCAAGGCCCTGTTTGACCCCTCCCTAAGTCAGCAAAGCCTCACCTTTTGGGAATTTGGCCTTGACCCTGACACTGTGTTGCAGGGATTGCTGATGAGAAACTTGGAGAGGAGGGCTGGGGGACAGAGTCACACACACACAGCCTCGTTGGGGAAGCGGGGCACTGAAGGACCAGGCTAGAGACCTGTCAATCACCAGGATTTTGTACTTGTGAAAGTTCTGTCTTTTTTAGAAGAGGCATTTAGGATCTGTTGCCTTCATCAGGGCTAAGCCGTTCAGTGTAGGGGCAGAGGGTGCAGTTCCTAGCTGTGTGCCTCCTAGCTGCCCAGTGGCTGGGTCAGACATTTGTAGGAACAAGCCCTCAGCATTTCCAAAGAACACTTGGAAGCCCAGACTCTGCCTTCTGCATAGAAGATGAAGGAGGAATGTTCTAGAAAACATCCCAATCTGGGAACAGATCATGGCAGGTACTGTGTAGAACGAGGTGGTGTGCAGACCCTGATGGAGGAACCGTGCTCTGCCATTTCACCTACCTCCTGGTTCTTGTTTGTCGGGTAAGGGCTCCAGGCCCAGAGAGGTGATCTAACTTATCCAGGGTCACACAGCTTGACCGGAACCTGTCTCTCTGGAATGCTGGCCATAAGGGCTGAGGTCACACATGGGCTAACTTCACCCCTTACGTGTTTTGTTGGCCCACGCAAAGTTTATTACAAGGGTAAATGTCACAGAAATAGCCCCATTTGGCTTCTTTTGAAAAACCCAAACCCTGTCAAACACTAAGCCTGCATTTCCGTGTGGAAAAGATAGTCTGGGATTGAATACCCTCCACTTCTCCCTGGGCCTCGTCAGGGACCCGCCCAGCCCCCCCCCCCCCCCCAGGGCATTTTTGGTTAGCAGCTTTGTCCTGACCTCTGTTCTAGGAAGAGCTAGGAGGGGCCGTGTCTGAGAGGCCCTGTGGGAGTGCAGGGAAGACCTTTAAGGACACCCTGACCCAAATCCACTTCTCACCCGGCTGCTTAAGAACTGATGGTGGTAGATGCTTTTCTTCCTGCCTTCTTTTTACCATGGCGGGAATGATGGGGTCTTGTGTCTTGAGGGGCTCTGTTCCAAGCTGAAACCAGCCCATCCATCCCTGCCCAGGTGAGCCCCTGTAAGAAAGTCATCACCTTCTTACCTGCCCCCTCCCCCACAACTTATGTCCTTTTGGGGGGCAAGCGGAGACGTTCTTCCAAGGATAGGACCACAGATGGGGACTAGAGAAGCACTGGACAGAAGTCACCTTTCTTGGAACAGGGAGAGGAATGTGAAAAGATGCCGAATCTTGCACATTGGAATATGGATGTGTTTTTTGGATCCCCTGGAGCCAGTACCCAAGATCCTGTGAATGCCATCCGTCAATCATCAGGGGAGACAAAAGGAGGGGCCAGGACCTGTCCCAGGCAGGCCAGCCAGAGCAGCCAGAGTCCCCGGGTTGGGCCAGACCACAGGTCTGGCCCAGGTGGGCTGGAGCCCTTCCTGTGCCCATGGGAGCCCCTTGGTGCCAAGGGGACTACCAGAAGCAGGCTCCAGATGGCCACTCAGGCCCTAGGTGGGTGCCCCACCCCTTAACCAGCGGGCCCCCCACGAAAGACGGCACTATTTAATTAGCCATCTCTGATTAACCAAACTTGGCATTCGGCTCCTCTTGCCCTCATCTTTCCCAGCTCCGAATCAATGGCTTTGATATGCTAATTAGGGAGTAATTTAATTTCAAAAGGCCGCAATTAACAAGGGTGTTGTGGACATGCTGTAGTTAAGCGGAGTAATCTAATTTGCATTAGTAACAAGCAGGGACTAATTAGAAGCTTAATTAGACACTTAGATGGCTCTTATGTTTACTTTCTTAATGAGATGGAGTGGGATCTTTGGTTGGCTTTCTTTTTTCCTTTTTTTTTTTTCTTCTTCTTATTGTTAATTCTTCCTTTTGGTCATGATACTTGGGAGGAGTATTGAGGGAGGCCACCTTGCTAGGGCCTGGTGGGAACATTTGGGGGCGGGAGCCAGTGAGCAGTGGCCTGGGGCACAGTGACAGTGGTGGAGAAAGATTCAGATTCTAGGAAAGTTCCAGCATGACCGCCCTCGGGGCCTTGTCACCTCTGAGATGGGACTTGAGGGAAGAGCCCCCGTTTAGGAGTCAGAAGAGCTATAGGGTTTCAGTTTGGCTCAGCCTCCTAGCAGCCAAGTGGCCTTGTCACATCCCTAAGCATCTTCAAAGTGTGGTTCCTTCATCTGTCAGAGAGTAAGTGCCAGGTTGTGTGGGACAGGGTGTGGGGAAGGACTTTCAGAGACTGTGAGTGGAATGATGGTTATTAAAATACAGTCACAAATTGTGTGCCCAGGTTTCGCTTCCTTAAGACCCCAACTCAGAAGTCACCTCCTACAGGAAGCCTTCCGGGAGCCACTCCCTCTAGGCACCCATAGCCAGTTCCCCCAGCTCCCCCCAGTATCTACTTAACATGACACTTATAAAGTTGTGTGTGTTGTGTGTAGAGGGTCTCAAGGTTCACAACCCCTGCTGTACTTGAAGTTTAGAATTCATTCTTCCTTTCTCTCTTTCTTTCTTTTTCTTTTTGCTTTTTAGGGCTGTACCCGAGGCATATGGAGGTTCCCAGGCTAGGGATCAAATCGAAACTGCATCTGCTGGCCTGCGCCACAGCTCATGGCAATGCCGGATCCCCGACCCACTTAGCGAGGCCAGGGATTGAACCCGCATCCTATGGATACTAGTCAGATTCGTTTCCACTGAGCCACAATGGAAACTCCAAAGTTTAGAATGCTTGGAAAAGCTTTTAAAATTATCCATGCCTGGCTTCCACTCCGCAGAGAATCTAATGGAATGGATCCTGGGTGGAGCCTATAGGTATGGGTTTTTTTTAATGCTTGTGTTTGTGTCTCTTGTTCTCTACCGAACTATAAGCCCCCTGCCTCCCAAAGCAAGGGTCATATTTGAGTCCCTTTGTGTGCCCAAATGCCAGCCCCAACTGTGCTCAGCAGCAGTTGCAGGCAAAGGCCCATCACCCAGCTACACGCTGTGTTAACTCACCCAGGGTCGGTAGTGTTGGCCTCTGAATGTCTTATGCGGGATCTGAGAATCTTCTGGAAAAGGAGCTGAGGGGAATGGAGGAAGAGCGCTAATAAAAAATCGAGGGGCTTGGAATATGAGTGCCTTGCTGAAGGTAGGGCAAAAGTGATACAAATTTTATGGACCTCAATTAGGGAATAAATGTATCCAGAGGCTTAAAAGTACGCAGTTCCCCCGAACTTGTATCCTAGGCAAACGTCAGATGTGGCGCATATTCTGTTCACATGAGGGTGTTTATTGCAGTGTCGTAGTGAAAAAATAGGCAGTGGTTTGGATGTCCAACTCTAGGGGATTTTCTAAGTAAATTCTGGAACATACAGCCCATTCAGACAACTCTGACCACTAAAAACTGCAGCTTAAAATATTTGATGTGTGGAAATGGTTATGATAGTAAGTGGCGAGTCGGAAAACAGGAAAATTCAAACCACGTACAGATGAGGAACCTAATTTCGTGTTTTAATGTGTATGTGGCTAAAGAGAGTGAAAATGGACGGGGCTAGAATGGGTGGCTAGCTCTCTGGGTGGTAGACTCACAGGTACTATTCATTTTTTTTTTTTTTTCTTCACAAGTTTCTACCAAGAGGTCTTACTTTCATGATTGGAAAAATAGAGTTATTTGAAACCAGGTGTGGGGGTGGGGGGAGAACTTGGAACAGACAGTGCAGGATGGTGGTTCATTTTCCGGATGAGAGGTTGTTGCAGCCTTCTAGAGAGGCACATCCTCACCCTGCCCCTAGCCCCTAGGCTGGGAGTTTTGTGCAAAGAAGAGGCCTCAAGGAGTTCCCGTGTGGCCCAGTAGGTTAAGAACCTGACTAGTACCATGAGGATGTGGGTTTGATCCCTGGCCCCGCTCAGTGGGTTAAGGATCCCACGTGGCTGTGGCGTTGGTCGGCAGCTGCAGCTCCAATTCCACCCCTAGCCTGGGAACTTCCATATGCTGAGGGCACAGCCTGAAAAGAAAGAGGCCTAGAATGATCCCTCAAGTTGGACCAGATTGCTCTTAGGGTGTCATTTAGGGAGACTCGGGCTGAAGTGGGTGTAGGGAGGGAAACGGAGGGTGCCAGCCTCTGACCCACACAAGGGAGAGTCCCAGGGGGAGGGCGTGGGCTCAGAGAGGGACGGAGGTTTTTCTGGAATTCCGATAGCCCCATCTGCTTGAGGAGAGACATTGCCAGGCTGACCAGATTCCCACATCATCTTGTGACTCATATCACCCCGCTCTGGTTTGGGGACCCATTTGGGAGCTGCAGAGACATCCTAACTCTTAGGTTCTGTCTCACTTTCCTCAAGTGCCAAACCATTGAGCTGGGCTAGGGGGATGGGATCTGGACTTGTGGGGGTCCCTGTAATTGTAGTAAATACCCTTCTCTGAATGCCTTCTTTATGGAGAGTCTTTTATTTGATACCACAGCAACCCCAAAAGGAACGGTTATTGCTCTTAGCATCATAAGACAAATAAGGAAACCAAGGCTCAGATGGGTGACCCCACGGCTCATGTTCTGAGTGCAAAGGTAGGAAGAGACCAGAGCAGGGTCAGCAGGTAAGATGGCAAGTGAGCGGCTGGCTAAGAAAGGCCACAGCCAAAAGTGTCTGCAGCCCAAGCCTTCCCCTCACCTAAAAGTCTGAAGCCAGTGGGCCTGAACAAAAGTGGCAAAGGGATCCCTGGGCCTTGGGGTGACAGACTGAGAAGTATCCTCCAGTTAATTGTAGTTTTTTGTTTATTTGGCCCCATTCATGGTGTGCAAAAGTTCCTAGGCCAGGGATGAGACCCTCACCACAGTGGTGAAGAATGCCAGATCCTTAACCTGCTGAGCCACCAGGAAACTCCTTCTTTAGTTACTTGCAGCCAGTGCTCATTGCTGTGAAAAGTCCTTTGGTTTATGTCCCTTGACACAAGTCAGGTCTGATGGCTAGACAGCTAGAAAGAAAGGAAGAGAAAGGAAGAAGGGATTGGAAGGCATCCTCATGCTTTGTTCTCTGTACCCATTTGTGTGTCTTTTTATATAATCTAGAAATGTGTCCATAGCAATGATGCTTTTGCTCTGAAGAAAGTCTGAAACCGGGGACTTCTCTTATAATATAAGGGCCTTGGCACCTGCCATTTCCCCTGCCATTTTCCATTCAGTGTACACTTTGCCTGACTGATACCTGCTCATTCTTCTTTTTGTTTCTTTTCTTGTTTCTTTCTTTTCTTTTCTTTTCTTTTTTTTTTTTTTGTCTTTTTGCCTTTTCCTAGGGCCGCACTCGCTGCATATGGAGGTTCCCAGGCTAAGGGTCTAATCGGAGCTATAGCTGCCGGCCTACGCCACAGCCACAGCCACGCCAGAAATGAGCCATGTCTGTGACCTACACCACAGCTCATGGCAATACCGGATCCTTAACCCACTCAGCAAGGCCAGGGATTGAACCCGCAACCTCATTGTTCCTAGTCAGATTTGTTAACCACTGAGCCACTGCAGGAACTCCTCATTCATTTTGAAGTACAGATGCCATTTCCTTAAAAAGAAGCCTTCCGTGGAGTTCCCTAGTGGCTCAGTGGGTTAAGGATCTGGTGTTGTGACTATCATGGCTTGGATCATTGCTGTGGTGTGGGTTTGATCCGTAGCCTGGGAACTACTGGGTGTCACAGGTATGTCCAAAAGAAGAAAAAGCCTTCCTTGCCCACTGTCGCCATATAAATCAGATCCCCTGTGTATTCCCTGTACTCACATTTGACAGAATTTATTTGAGCTTATCTATTTATTTGTGTCCTTACTTATCTTCCTCACCTCCTGGGAACATTAGCTCTAGGAGAGCAGGGTCTCCCCTGTTTGGGTCCACACCCACAGAGCCTGGTGCATGGGCAGGTACTTAAATACTTGTTGAATCAATGAATGGATGAAGGGTCATTGCTGGTGAAATATTCTCAGAGGAGAAAGAAGAAGGACTACCTCGCTTGTGGCCAAAACTCCACTAGTGACCAAACTTCCAAAAATACAAATGCCAGATTGACCTAGAAAAAAGGGGGAGGGGAAGTAGGACCTCTGTTATTACCAGTTACCCTCAAAGCATCCATAACATCTGTACTTGCCTGTTGGGGAGTTCTGTAAGCCTGTAGGGGCCAGGACAGAACTTCTTTTTCCTTCAGATAGGTCCTCAGTGCTTGGCTTTAAGCCTTGTTCAATGAGTAAATGGTCTTAGAGATGGATCATCTCGTTTTGGCCACCAGGAAGCTCATTACTGAAGCCAGTGCTTTTCATTGAAGCTCTGTTGCCTTGGACAGACAGCATCAGCTTCACCTGGAAACTTAAGAAATGAATTCTCAGGCCCACTCCAGGCCTGTTAAATTGGAAACTCCAGGCCTGGGATCCAGCAGTCTGTATTTTAACAAGTCCTTCAAAGTGACTCTGATGCACTCAAGTTTGAGATCCTCTGGCTTAAGATGTTGGCCCATTTATTCTCCCTTCCTACTCCCCCATGATATTATATTTTAAGTAGCTTATCTGTCTTTTTTTCGCAGTATGTTTCCCAGACTTTCTTGGAAGTTGAGAGGGACATACATTACAAAACAGATACATCTAGTCTGGTTTCCCACATTATAGGGGAAAAAAGAGGCGAACTAACTTAGACCAAGTGACAGAGCAAGCTGGTGATAGAGCTGGGGCTAGAGGTCTCGGGCGTTCAGCTACCTCCCCGACTAGACCCTGGCTTTCCAGGGGGCTAGAAACAGTGTCTCCTATTTCAACTCAAACCGTCGCCCTGGCTCTGAGTACAGGTTACCTGTGGTCACTCTCCCACCAGCCGTGTTACCTCTGAGAGCTGGAGCTGCGTCCCCCTTCTCCAGCTGCGCACATGCCCGTGTGCACCCAGAGGGAAGCGAGAGCCCCGAGCGAGAGCGCGCAGGGGGCTGCCCCGCCCCCTCCCCTCCAGCCCTCCCTCGCGGGTAAACTCCGGGCCTCCATCAGTCTGTTAATTGCACTAATTAGAGATCGCGGAGGTGTTAATTGGAAAACCCTGGTATTGTGCCTGTTTGGGGAAGAAAACGTCAATAAAAATTAATTGATGGGTTGGCAGGGCGGGCGGCGCGGGTTCGCGGCGAGGCGCAGGGTGTCCTGGCAAATGTTACAGCTCAGATTAAGCGATTGTTAATTAAAAAGCTACGGTAATTAATACTCTGTTCACCATATGGGCCCGCCGAAAATGCACAAAAGGTTTCTCCGCGTGTGGGGCTCCCCGTCCCTTGTCCCCTCCCCCGAAAGCACCCTAGCCCTTGGGTCCTCCCTTTGGCCCCAAGATTGGTGGAACTCGTCACTTCCGGCCAGGAAGGGGACAGGCGGTCCCAGGCGCGTTCCGGAGGCGGCCCTCGTTGCGCGCCCGCGTTCTTCGAAGGGTCAGGAGCCTCAGGGGAAGTGGGAGCCCCCGGCAGCCCGCAGACTCCCCCAGAGCGGAAGAGGCTGCTGCGGCTTTGACCCTCTTTCCTTCCATCCTTCCTTCCTTCCGTCGGCGGCGTCTGCGGGAGCGTCGGGGTACTGACCAGAGGCTCCGAAGTGCCCTGGCTCCCCAAGGGAACCCTGAGGGATGGAAGACCAGGACCTGCCCGAGGGCTCGACCCGCGCCCCAGGTAGAAATCCTAGAGCTCACGAATTGATGAGGGCACTGCCCCCAGCACGGGGTAGGACAGGGGTCAGGGAAGGCTGGGGTGAGCTCGAGGGCCTTAATTTTAACAAATCCTGGAAAGACCTTCCAATTTCCTCTCCTTACTTGTGGGTATGAAGGAAGGAAAGATAGCCCAGTGACTTGCCCAGGGTCATACAGCTGGCCCTCGAAACCACACACTCTCATTCCCAGAGGTCTCTCCTCTCCTGCAGGTGGTTGGCAGCTCCTGGCTGACAATGTAGGTGACTGTGGGGAGCGGGGATTGGCAGGGAGGAGGGTGGGGAGACAGGTGGAGGGGTGGCGGGGGGGTGGGGGGGCTCTTGGAGGGTCCCCCTCTGTACCTGAGCAGGCAGTCTGGGCTTCCACTGGGAAATGTGAGGTCCGCATTTCCCTTTGGGGAAAGGATGACAGCTGTGACTTAAATGGACAAGCCACTAGAAGCCACACTGTCTCTTGCAGTGGGAGGGAGTTTTAGGGAGCTTCCGAAAGTCAGCAGACAACTTCAAGACCACCTCTCCCAGGAGAGATGGGGACATTGAGGCCTGGAGGAGGAGGAAGGCAAAGGATTCACAGCCAGTTGTGGCTGAGCCCAGGCTTCCAACACCCAGGACCCTGCCTTCTCTAGCCAGACTCCAGGTTCCCATGGACACTGGCTGTCTCTCCCACATGCAGAGCCCCACCCCACCCCATGCCTCGCTGGCTGGGCCCCCGCCACCCAGAGCCTGCTCACCCACAGTGCAGGGGAACACCCTAGGGCTTTTGGCACACCCGGGGGAGGGCGTGCAGGAGGTGAGAGGCTGCCGGTGTGCTCATCATGGGGCAGGGGGGTGCAGTACAGGGGTCTTAGGGCAGAGTTGAGGGAGCACCCACCTGCAAGTTTGGGTGGATGTTGGTGGGCAGGCAAGACCACAGAAAGAGGTGAAGGCCCCAGGAGGGGGCAGAGCAGCTCGCCACGTGGGAATTAATGCCATTCATACACCCTGCGGAAATGACTTTTCAAATGCATAGAATCTCAAGCATGCAAATGAGAGGCTTGCTTCACCCTGTTTAATATGAATGATTGGCCCTTGAATAGCTATTATTACACGCCACATTGCAGCAATTATGTTGTTCACTGGGTGTCGCTCTCTACACCCCCCACCCCCCATAAAAAGAAAAGAACCGGACACCTCTGTTTGCATCCTCCTTCCTTTCTTTTCCCTTTCTCCATACTTGCTGGCTGATCAACTTTAGGGTGTGAGTGCTGGAAGTGGGGGGCACTCTTCCTTACCCCGAGGGAGAAACTGCTGGGTTCTGTCTCCTTTCTCCTCTGCGCACACACCCCCTTGAAGCTCTGGTCTTTGTCCCCTGGGGCCCAGGAGTTCTCAGATCTCAGGGAAGCTAGACTTGGAGCCGGAGCAGGCAGCTGCTCTCCACCCCCAGCAGGCCAGCATCGGGCCGAGGGAGGGCAACGCAGCCCCTGCCTTCTCTCTGGCCCCCTCGTGGCCCCCTCGCATAGCCAGGGCCCAGGCCTGAGTGAGGGAAGGTGCTCAGGAGGCTGCTGGGGTTGGGGGGGGGGGTGGAATCGGGGCGGATGGTTGCGGGGAGGGGGCTGGAGCCCTGTGCTCTGGCGGGTGGAGGATGGCGCCCACCCCATCCATCATTTGGCAGCCACTGGCCCTCGGGCTGACACGGCCATTAAGGCCTGAGACCGAGTGCTCAATCTCTTCCGAACCATCGCCCCCAACCTTGCTGTAGCCCCTGGCCCAGCTTCTCTCAGAGCCAGGGATTGGGAGTGGCAGCTGGGCGTGTGGAGGAGGGACAAGCCCTTGGGAATGCAGAGAAATGCACAGACAGGGGACACTCCGGCAGCACAGGGTCACCCAGGAGGCCACACAGATCCACTGGGGCAGAGACCCCTGGGGTCAGAAGAGCAGGGAGATGTGGCAGGCACGTGAACTAGTGGCCTCCCCATGGGCCCTAAGCAGTGCTTTGCCCTGCCTGCCCCCCGCCCCATATTCTCACTGTCCTCTCAGCTCTGCTAACAGCAGGGACAAGCACAGAGCAAGTGGTCCAGTAGAGTGAGGAGCGAGTTCTTCCAGAGCAACAGAGAATTTGCCTCCGTGGAGAAGGAATGAGGATTAATCCAGTCTCTTCCAGCAGCTTCTCTATGAAGGCCCTCCTCCACCTCTCTTGAGTCAGGGACCCCATGTGGTCGTGGGCTCTGCCAAGGCCGAAGGGAGGAAAGAACACCCGCCGGCTTCCACTGCCTGATGGCTGTGGGATCCTGGCCAGTCTTTGACCTCCCTGAGCCCAGGGTCTTCACCCTCACCCACAGGGCGGGTGGGGCAGCCACTGATCACTCTTGGCACTTGCTCTGCCAAGCGGTTTGTGTCTGCCATTTTATGTACTCGTCACAGGACTCCCGGGCCAGAAGCAATTACTTCTACAGACAAAGAAACTGAGGTTTAGGGAGTTTAAGACTCCTGTCAAAGATCAGGGGTGGAGAGCCAGCAACCGTGTCCTGTTTGGCTGAAATCTGTGTTTGTCTCAAGGTGCCGTGGCTTTGGGGACTGCCGGAGACCTCAGACTTTGAGGCAGCTCTGAATACTACAGTCCACCGTCTGCAGCCCCGTCCATGGGTACAAGCCCCTGAGACCGCGCAGCTCCCAGGGGCTGTAGAAGGACGTGCAGGCCGTCTCCTCACTGGCCGGGACGGTCCCAGAGTCCCCTCCCTCCCTCTGAGCTTGTTTCAGCCACTCCTTGAGAGGCAGTTGGGGAGGTGGGGGAAGACAAAGGATTCGGGCCCTGACTCTGCCTTGGGTAGAACCTCTGGGCCCTCCAAGTCCCCGTCTATAAAATCAGGCAGCAATAACAATCTCCTGCCACTCTCGGTGCCTGTAGAGCCAGTGAATCCTACTGAGTGTCTGCTCTGGGCCAGGTGCTGCTCTGAGGGACTTGGAGTGGAAGGTCAGAGAAGTGGGACCACTGGCTGTCTTTCCCGCACAGCTCCAGGCTCAGCTGAGGGTCTGGTGCCCAGTTGGTGCTGGGCAGATGGCAGCCATTTTCCTGTTCTGTCCCAGGAGGGGGGAGGCACTGCGCTTGGGGAACTCCCCATCTGCGGGGCAGTTGGGGGGGGTTATATCCGGGTTCCCAAGGAAGAGTTCATCTGCTTTTAAGTCCTTGCAGGTTCCCTGCCCCTCCTCCCTCTCCCCTATGCTGGTAGTTTTTGGGGGGAGGGAGGCAGTGGGGCAGCCTCAGCTTCATTCTAAAGCTGTCCCTTGCCTGGCCCTGGGGGTAGGTGACATTAGGACGGTTGGCACCCCAACAGGGGTCCGGTGATTAGCCTCCAGGAAGTTGAGAGGGAGGAGACATCCCAGGACTTGGTGGGGGTTGTCTTGTTTGGGGATGGGGGTGTTGAGGGGGCATCGCTTGTTGCCCCCTGCCCCAGGTGGAACCTGCCCTACCCGGCCAGCCTCAAGCCTCGGCCCCTCCCCCATGTGTCTCTCCTCCGCCTCCAGGTCCCGCTAGAGCGACATGATGGTGGAATCCGCCTCGGAGACAATCAGGTCGGCTCCGTCTGGTCAGAACGGCGTGGGCAGCCTCTCTGGGCAGGTCGATGGCGGCGGCGGTGGCAGTGGTGGTGGTGGTGGCGGGGCCGCGGGCACTGCTGGAGGCGGTGCGGGCAGGGACACGGCTCCCGGCGCAGACAGCAACGGCGAGATGAGCCCTGCGGAGCTGCTGCACTTCCAGCAGCAACAGGTAGGAGCTGGCGCCCCTCCCCAGCAACCCTGAGGCTTAGAGGACTCGCCAGGGCTATTCCCGCCACATCCTGGCCACCTGGGGCCCACCGCTCCCCTGCTGGGCAGCCTCCCTCACACTCTTAAGAAGGTCCAGCCCCCAGGACCCCCTCCACACCCTCCCATTCTAGTGGATACTTAGGCAGGGGGGCGAGCCGTCCTCCCAGAAAGAGAAGTGCGGCGGGGTGGGGGTATGCTGAGATCACGGAGTTTAGAACAGTCTCAGGAATGCCCAGAGGGGCGACAGATGCCTGGGCAGCAGGCTGGAGGGCATCGTCTGGGGTGGGCGGCACCTGCCTGCGCTCTGGCTAAGTTAACAAACTGGGTTGGGGGAGGGAGATGCTGCCCTGGGTGTGCCCTGGAAGGGGAGCAGGCGGGACACACCTTGCTCTCCTCAGTTTATTGTACAGTGACACTCCCCCCCTCCACCTCTGCCTGGGCCCCTGGTCCAAACGGTAGAGATTAAACTTCCAGGCCCCAGTGGTCAAGGCAGCTGGGAAAAGTCCCAGAGCGGTAGGCAGAGGCAGGCCTCCATTTTTAGGGCTCAGACTGGGAACCCCTGTCTGTCCCCCTTCTCTCTTCCCCCTCCATCGTTCCCACCCTAGAGTTCAGGAGTTCAAGACCAGTCTCTCTGAGCATTGAGAGGCCTTAGGGTGGGGAGCCCTGTTGGGTTATGACAGAGCAGGGGCCCCAGGTCCCAGCCTCACCTGGAGGAAAAGGGAGAATCATGCTTGACAAGTTCAGGAGAACCGGCCCAGCCAGCCCTGGCCTTGGGATGCTCCTTCTCTCCTTTGACTCTGCTCCTTGAATCGCCGCTGGTGGCATTGCCCCTTGGGGGCTCTCCTAGGAATGCGGAAAAGTTGGTTTCTGCATGTACCTGCCCCCCCCCGTGCCCCGCCCCCATCTCATGTGCACAGATGCGTGTGTGCCCACATTGCCCTCATGCTCTCCTCTAGCTTCTTCCTGGGGCTCCTCCCCCCACTCCATAGCCCCAGAGAGGCCCTTTCCCACCCCACTCCATAAAGCTTGAGGTCGCACTAGAGGCAGAACCAGCAGAAGCCCAACCCCCTGCCCTCTGCGCTGAGCTGGTCAGCCAGCACTGATGCAGGAACCAAACAAACGCAGGTTAAGTCTCAGGCTGCCCCTTCGCAGCAGTCAGTACCCTTGGGCATTTCTGAGACTGCTCTAAGCTCCATGATCTCAAGCCCCCTGGCCCCACTTCACTTTCTGGGAGGGCTGCTCTCCCCTGCCCCTGGCCTTAGTGTCCACTAGAATGGGAGGGCACAGACAGGGTCCCTGGGGCCTGGACCTTCTCAAGAATGTTAAAGTGGGAGTTCCTGTTGTGGCTCAGCAGGTTAAGAATCCCACTACTTACTATCCACAAGGGTGTGGGATCGATCCCTGGCCTCGCTAAGTGGTTTAAAGGATCTGCTATGGCTGTGGCTGTGGTGTAGGCTGGCAGCTATAGCTCTGATTAGACCCCTAGCCTGGGAACCTCCATGTGCCATGGGTTCGGCCCTAAATAGACCAAAAAAAAAAAAAGTTAAAGTGAAGCTGCCCAGCAGGGAGCAGTGGCCCCCAGCTGGCCGGTCCTTAGGTCCTGGCTTCCCTGAGCCTTAGCCTCCTTGGTGCCTAAAGTACAGGGGTTGTTAGGCTCAGATGCAGTTTGGGCGTGAAATCACTATACACGCTGACGGGTCTCTACAGATGCGAACAGAGTGGAGGACTTTTAAAATCCCTTCTTCCTGCAAACAGTGGAAACTTAAGCAGAAAGGGCTGGTCTCCTTTCCCTGGGGAGATGGTCCTTGGGAGTTTGCTGGCATCTCCCAAGCTCTCCTAAGCAGGTTCTCTGATGATGAGACCTCCAGAGTCTGTGCCATCTACTGGGAAGAGAAGGTCGAAGGGCAGGACCCTACCCTTTTTGAAAATAATAGCAAAACACCTCCCATCAGAAATCTCCAGGGCCACCCATTTTGTGTGGGTGAGAACTCCTCCCCTCCTGCACCTCTGTACAGACAGCTGTGGAACATTCTGAATCTGGGTGGGGGAGAGGGGGGGTGGGTACTGAACCAGGAAAGTTTTTTTAAAAAAATTATTTAAGGAGGGAACACAGATAATCAGGATAAGGGGGGAGGGAAAGTCAGGCCTCTCTGTACGCATCAGGTTTCTCTGTTCGATGTTGCACTCGAGCCGCATTTTCCCATCTCTCCTCCACGTTCCAGTTATCCCTGTTTGTTTTGGGGAATATCCCAAAGTCCTGGAAAATCCTATATCTGTTTCACAAATAAACTGGGGTGGAGGCTTGGAGGCAGGCGGAGGGAGGGCTGTTTTATCCATTTGGGCTCACTATGGGCGTCGTGCCCAGGGCCAAGGAAAATATTTGAAACTTAAAAAAAAGTCTCCTTGGCTCCATACTATGAAAAGAACTCTGCAAAATTAAAATTACAAAATGTTCAATTAAAAGGAAATGGCCTGTGGGCTGTCCTTCCACCTCCAACCTAAGAGGGAGGCTTTGGGGGGAGCTGCAAGGTGACACCTTCTGTTCCCCCCACAAAAAGTGGCTCTGACTCTTTGTGGGGTAGAGCCAGGCCCAGTAAGCACCTCCCTGCTCTCCACCCCGACCAGGAAGTCCTTTGAGGACAAACAGATGGGGACAAACAAATACCTTGCCTCTATTTGGTGCTTTGGGTCTTTCACGAAGGGTCGTTCAATCGCCTCACCATCCCCAGGAGGTGGGTATTATTATTCCCATATCACAGATGAGGGAGCAGCCACAGGCAGCACGGATGTGTCCAGGGGACGTGGGAAAGGCTACAGCTAGACCTCAGGTCTCCCGGTTTCTGGTCCAGGGCCCAGCTCCTTCCTCCCACACTCGCTGTCATCCGAGGGAAATGGAGGGAGTGAGGCCTGGGCTTAGTAGGTGCTAAATAAGACACTGTGGGTGCCTGAACGAGAGCACCCCACTCCCGACCTAAAAGAGCCCCTAAAACAACAAGAGCACCACTGGCCGCTGCCCTAAGTGGCTACTTTAGAGGCGAGGGTGGGAGGGGGTCTGTGGGCAGTGCCCTGGTCCCTCCTCCTTGTCCGTCTGTCTGTCCGTCCCTGCCCCTCTGCGCTGGATAAACAAGCCCTGGAAATGCAGTCTTGGCCTTCGGGAGTAATGAGCTGACAGAGGAGAGAGAGAGAGAGATAAACAGGGCGAGTCAGAAGTCAGGCTGGTGACAGGACTTTAGGCTGAAACAAACAGTGCTGAAGAGGGCAGCCACGTCACTCTGGTTCCAGAGCAGGCGCCTGTATCCATGCAACAGGAGGCCGGGAGCTTGTTTAAACAGAGGGGGCTGCGGGGGAGTGGGGGGGGGGGTGCAGGGCTGGACTGCCAGGCCCCGGCTGACTAGAGACAGGGTCCCTGACTGGCTGCCCCATTTCAGCAGTCAGGGCCCCAGCTTCCCTCTCCCTCCTCCCCACCCCCTTTTTGGTGAGTGACACCACCTCCACTCTGTCCTTGGGGCTTTCAGCTGGTCTCCAGTCACCTGGGCATTCCCCAGGCATAGTGAGGGCTGTGGGCCCTGGAACCCGCATTCACTCAGCAAACATGCCCCAAACCTCCTTTTATACCCAGCTGTGGTTAAAGAATGCCCTGGACCCAGGAGGCATGCCAGCTGCTCAGCAGTCCCCTTCCTCCCTCCTGTCGCCAGGACAAGGTCTCCTTCCTCCATAAACGCCCCCCCCCCCCAATATTTCCCCTTTAGGATGGCTTTTTTTCTCTGAACATCGCCCTTGCATTTTCTCCTAATCTGCTTTCACCTGTATGAAAATGTTCCCAGGGCAAGGAGTTTCCCCAGGGGACCCTGCAAATAGCCTTTGGGCTCCCTGATGGGAGGGCAGCTTTGGGGAGGCGAGGTGGAGGGCCTGGGGAGGTTTGGGGGACTGGGGCTGGATGCTCGCTAGACTTGGGGCCGGGAGGACTGGGCCAGCGGGGTGGGGGTGGGCAGAGCTGCCAGCGGCTGGGCTGAAAGGCGTCCTGGGCCTCTAGAGCCTGCGCTCCTATTGTCCTCCGGTTGCAGGGGTGACAGGTCAGCGAGGGTCACGGGAGGGTTGCCTAGCGTCTGGGAACTCCCACCACAGTTGCCCTGGCAACCGGGGCCAAATCCCACCCTGCTCACATCCTGTGAGGAGATTCAAAATGGTTGGGGGACTCTGCATTAATGAGCTTCAAACTCACCCCCTCCATAGAAGTGGGGGGGGCAGTGTCCGGGAGTCGGGCGAGGGGGGACAAGAAGAATGGAAGAGATTTTTGTTTTCCTCCCCCATCTGGCTCTCCTCAGCCCCAGCTCTTGAGGGGGATAGCGTGGGAAGGGGGGGCTTCAGAGGTGAGTTTACACAGGCACCCCCTCCAGCTCACACACACACGGTCAACAGCCGCCTCTAGCCCTCGGGTCTGGGGCCCTTTTCTTCAGTCTCTGGGACTCCCACCCTCACGCCCCAAGTTCTGTTCTTCCAAATTCCCCTGAACCCCCTTTTTCTTTCCCTTCAAAGAGCCCCTCCCCAGGAGGTGCTGGGAGCTGGGAGGGAAGAACCGGGGGCAGAAACTCCTCAGAAGAGGACTTAGAAAGTTCTCATGGAAAGTTCTCCTGGGCGAGAAAGTTCTCATGGAAAGTTCTCCTGGGCGAAGTCCCTGATTCCAACCACTCTGTCCCATCTGGGACCTGGGGCAGGTGAGGGGATGGGGCAGGGGAGCAGGCCTAACCCCCCCTACCCCCCTTGTCTCCCTCTCAGGTTCCTAAGCCAAAGGCCACTATGTTTGTGTGTCTGCCTCTTTAGTCCAGCAAAAAAGGGAAGTTTCCCCAAGGGGGTGGGGGGAAGGTGGAAGAGAGGGCCCCAGGGCCAGGCACGGCCAGCCCCCAGCTCCAGGCTTCCCTTCTGATGGGGGACCCTAACACCCCCTTTCCCTCTCTCACCCTCCTCTTCTACCAGAGTTCTCTGTCCCCACTGATAGGGGCTGGGGGACAGAGGGGAGAACTGGGGGAAGGCGGGCCAATGTTGCCTCTTCTGAGGGTGAAGGATTGAAGTGGGGCCACCCCTCCCTGGTGGTGAGCCTGGTCGTCTCCTGCAGGAGCGCCTTCCTTCTGAGGAGCACCCGTGGGAGTCCGAGGGGCGGGAATTGCAGGCCCCCCCGCAGCCCCACTTAACAGCCCCTGTGGCGGCGGCTGGGTTTACTGGTTCTGAACCCGGACCTGGGGCCAGACCTTCTTCTGAAGGACTCGCTCGGCAGGGTGGCGAGCCGAAAGCAAGGGGACCAAGGGGACATGGAGCAGCCCCACGCCCGCAGCCCTGGCCCCGCACTGCCCGGCTCCCTCCCACATGCACTGCGGTGCCTTCCTGGTGGAGCTGGTTTTGGCCCAGAGGGGCTGCTGGCTGGCCTGGGGCTGCACCAGTGCCACTGGGGGTGCAAAGAGAGAGCAGGAAGGAGCCCCTCCGGAGGGCCTTGCCCCCTTCTGCACCACGTGGCTCATCTCTTCATTCCCTTCTTTGGAGAGGAGGCACTTTCAGGACGTGCGGTGGGGAAGGGGTCCTGAAACTGGGCTGCACACCCGGACTCTGCGTCTCCCACCCACGTGGGCCTGTCGGTGTCTGTGCCTTGCTGGTTTTCATTTTAATGGTTCTAATTTGAGAATGTGCCGATGTCATTTTTACGAGGTTGGTGTAAAAAAAATTTACGGCCTTTTCCAAAAAGCTTTTTTTTTTTTTTTCCAAGGGAAAAAGGTGTAGAATCACTTCGGGGGTTTTATGGCCTCCTCTCCCCCATCTTCCTTGCCCCCCTTCCCTGTGTAATTTCATTTTTATGTCTCTTTGCTGGAGGACAAAGCCTGGCTGGTGGAGAACCTGGAGCTCCCCAGGTCAGTCCCTTCCGTGGTTGAAGCCGCTGGCCTCTGACCCCTCTCCTTGCACCCCTTCCCTCCACACTGTGGTCCCAGAGGACTTGTATTTCAAGGGGTGGATGGAGAGATGTTTCTCGTTTAATTCAAGGCAACAAGTACTTATTGGGCACCTACTGTTTACTGGCAGTGGGTTAGGTATCTACTCTCAGAGATCATCACTTCCTGCTTAACCCCCTCCAGCCATTCGTCCTCACGCATGGGAGACAGTGACAAGCCATCGTCCCTGTGCTCTGGCTGCTGCTCACCCCTGGGACTTCCTCTTGGACCACTCAGCTTGGCCACACTGGCCTTTTTCGTTCATAAAGCACCAAGCTTCGTCCCACGTCTGGGCTCTCGCCCCAGCACCTTCCTCCCCTGAAAGAATAACCCCCTCATCCGAAATGATCCTTGGAGAGGTCTTGCCAGGCCACACAACCTAAGTAACCAGCCAGCCGTCCCCTGCCTGATGCGTCCACTGTGTCTCCAGCCCACTTCTCTGCTGCAGCGTCTGTCTCATATAACCCGTTAGAATGTGTGTCCCACCCCCACCCCGTTTAGGCAAATATCCGCACCCCCAGAGTCTCAGACAGTGCAAGTGCCCTGTGGGGCGTCATAAATACTGGCTGAATTATACACAAATGAGCAAAAGTCACATTCTTCAGGGGTGGGGACAGGTGACGGGCCTTCCTGAGGGTGCTTTTCACATTTGGGATGGGCCAGCCCCCCCCAAACATCCTCCTAGTGCCCCTCCCCCTAAATCTAGCCAGTCCCAGTTGAAATTAGTTATCAAGACAGTGGAGATCCTGATTTTGCCAAAATTAGCTAGATGCAGACCAGAGATATTTGGGTGGTTTTGGGGGGGGGGGGGGCGTTTGTTGGGGGTTTCTTTGTCTGTCGTTCACCACTATCCACATTAAACCAGAATTTGCTTTGGGGAGGGGTCCTCCACCCTGCCCTTCATGGTGCAGAGCCCCAAGTCAGGTCTAGAGATTCAGGTTCTGCTTCTGACACGGTGTGACTGTGGCCGCATCACTGCCCCTCTCCAGGTCTCCATTCCCTTATCGGTAAAGCGAACTAGATCAGTGTTTTGCAAACCTTTTTGCTTGCAAGCTACAGTAAGAAATACCTTTTACTGGGAGCCCTAGCACACAGGGTTTCATGAAGCAATACTTTTGCTTACCTAGCAACTGATGTTTTTGCATGTGTGCAGGCAAATTTTCCTAATTTTTTGACCTTCTACATTGATATCGTGACCCACCATTAGATCACAGCCAGCAATTTGGAAAACACTAGGCGAGATACCCTCTAACACTCCACCTCGCCAGGTCTGTGATCTGTCTGCGTGATGCTGCTTCTCAGTTCACCAAGTTCAGCCCTTTGAGCTTGTCTCTCTGAGCACCACATCCCTGCCCTCCCGAATACACACACAGCAGGGACCCCAGCACAGGCCTGGCATCCTCTAACCTGGAGAAAGAACCCGTAAACTGCCCTGTACCTCGCTGCCTCCCCTCAAGTCTCTGAGCTGGAAAGGAGGGTGTGGGGAGTTGCCAGCGTGGCTAACTAGTGTCTATGAGGATGCGGGTTCAATCCCTGGCCTTGCTCAGTGGGTTAAGGGTCCAACATTTCTGTGAGCTGTGGTGTAGGTCACAGATGCGGCTCAGATCCCCAGTTGCGGTGGCTGTGGTGTAGGCCGGCAGCTGCAGCTCTGATTCAACCCCTAGCCTGGGAATTTCTATATGCCACAGGTGTGGCCCAAAAGGCAAAAAAAAAAAAAAGAAAGAAAGAAAGAAAAAGAAATGAGGGTGTGGGCTCAGTCCACAAATGAGACCCTTCTGCCCCAGGACTTGTTTTTCTTTTCATAGCAGTTCCCGGTTGCTCTCAAAGCTCCAGCTTCATCCCTTCCCCTGCACCAGCCCCCCATGCTCTCCCTGGGTGCCATCGATTATAAGCCATTTGTTCCTAATTGTGGAGATCCTGCTAATGACTTCTGAATGGGTAGTGGGGGGAGAGTTCGGTTGCGTTAACGAGACTGACTTCCTAGGCTGCAGAGGATGGGGTGGCTGTAGATGGCAGAGGGGTTGGTTCACAAGTCCTCCGGTGTGGCACTGGGCAGATGACCAGGAGCTGCCCGGGAAGGTCAAGGATGATAATCACAGTCACAAGAGTTGATGTCCATTCCGGACCCACTGGGTGCCCGCACTGTGCCAAATATCCCATGTCCACTGTCCCAGCAAACCTGGGAGCCGACTGCAGGGCTATCCCCATTTTACAGAGGAAGAAACTGAGGCTCAGAGCAGTGAAGTGACTTACTCAAGGTCACCCAGTATCTGGTGGAGCCAGGATTTGGATCCAGATCTCTTTGACCAGGGTCTAGGCTCTGAATGGACCGGTACTGCCTCCTTTAGAGGAAAACTAAACTTACTCCCTAAACCACAGAGCCGGGCATTTGGTTTTCAGTCTAAGGGGTGAAAGGAGGAGGAAAATGAGGTCTAAGAGGCCAGTGGCTCCTGGTTTTCCACTGCCTTCTCCCTGGTGGGATTTTAAATGCCTTTCTCCACCTCCTCTTCCCATCCAGCCAGCTGAAAGCACGGGAGAGTTGGTGGAGGTACAGCCTCACCAGACTGTTCCTGAGCTTAGG
The DNA here is from genome assembly GCF_016906955.1 of Phacochoerus africanus. NCBI lineage: Eukaryota > Metazoa > Chordata > Mammalia > Artiodactyla > Suidae > Phacochoerus > Phacochoerus africanus. Next base: position 37,987,960 of record NC_062552.1, read on the forward strand.
ACAGCCCCTCCCTGGGCTGGAGGGCAGCTGGGCGACCAGAGGTGTCTGGACTCAGCTTCCTAACCGTAGGATCTTGGGCCTCAGTTGTCTGTCAGATGGAGCCCATGACACCTGCCCTGGCAAGCTCAAAAGTTGGGAAGCTTCAACCAAATGTTTGTAGATGTGCTTTGAAAACTGCCAGGCACTATACAAGTGATAGCTTCGCTTCTAAACTCTCTGCCAGCCTGGGCCTGCCTCCATGTTCAGCCCAGACTGAAATCTATTTCACGAGAGTGTCTGTGGGTGCTGATGGCTGGGACTGTCAGCCCCAGGCTGTGATCTGGTTGGCATCAGCAGGGAACATGGGGCTGCGTATATTGAGGGTTGGGCGGGGGGGCGCAGGTCATTTCCCATGGCTCTCAGTGGGTAGTCCAGTGATATGTCCAGCCCTGGCAGGCAGTGTAGACACATGCCTGGTGTGCCAGAGCAGTGGGTGTGACTCGGATGGGGCTTTGGAAAGTCTCATACCTCCCTGATCCCTTGGGTGACCACCCTGGAGGAGGACATCCTGGGCTGGAGGGCCTTCCCCATCCTGCTCCTCCTTCCAGAGCACCTCCCTGGCCAGGGGTCCAGATGTTGGGGGCGGGGCGAGACAGAGGGGAGGATGGAGCAGCGCTGCCGTGCCCTGAGCAGTCAGTGACATGTCCAGGCCGTCTCCGGAGGGGAGCTTGGGCCCCACACCCACAGCCCATCACCCCCAGCCCTGGATGCCTCTTTAGGTGGTGTGAAGAGCCAAACTGGGTCAGGGTTGGGCTGAAAGCAAATCCCAAGAAATGAGCTTGTGTTGCTCATGGTTGCCTCCCTATCTTCTCCAAGTCAGTACGTGGTGGGCGTCTGAGAACGTGAGTAAATGAATGGTTGAAGGATGAATGAATGAAGTGCCTGGAGTAGCGGACCCCTCAGCCTCCTCCAATCGCTCTGGCTACTTACTCCCAAGACAACTCGATTTTCTGCCCCGGGAAATGGTTTTAAGGTCCCCAGACTCACTGGCCATTTCAGGCATCTGTTGTATGTGGGGGTCACTGTTTCTGGACCATGCTTCACCCTCCTCGTCCATATGGTCAGGGCTCCGGTGCTGGTGCCCAGCCCACCTCCACTTCAGCCTCTGGCAGGCGTCTCATCTCAGCGCTAGGCCCTGAGCCCTGGGTCAGGGCCACGTTCTCTGTATCTCATCACCTAGCATGGCTCCTGGCACACAGGAAAGACTGGGAGGCGAGGCGAGGGGAGGGAGGCCAGGCCAGATTCGCACCTGGTCCCCTGTCATCTGGCCTAACAGGGAGGAAAGGCCTAGAGTGAGAGGAGGATGGGGGGGGGTGTTTGAGGGCTGAGGGCCTGTCATTTTTTTTCCTGTAAATCTTGTAATTTCATGCTCCAGGGGACCACAGAGTAAGAGTTAGTGAGGAGTGAGTACAGCCCCCCCGCCACCCCCCGCCGCCGCCGCCCGCCCTGCCCCAACCACAGTCCCCACCAGGAGACGGCAGGGTCGCCCCACAACTTTCCCCAGGATCTGTGTGGCTCCCCTCCCCCCACCCTGACCAGTGTCCCCGCTGGGTCCCCGGGTCTGCCAGCACACCCCCCCCAGCCATCCTGTTCTCCCACCTTGCCCTCTGCCCCCTGACCCCTGTACCCCACCTCCACCTTTGGGGGACCAAGAGCATCTGTCCAGCCCATGTCATTAGACCTAGATGGGGGATGGTCACTAGAAACGAGGCACATAGAGGCAGGCAGTCCCCTTCCTGATGACCACCAGGCCACCTCCCTTCCTCCCCTCACCCCACACCCCCTCGCACAGCTGCGCAGAGCACTTAACTCAGAAAAGTCAGATTTCTGCTTTCCGTTGTGAAACTTGAAGAGAAGCAACCCCGGCCCAGGCCATTCTTAGGAGTGTGAGGTCCAGGGAAAGGGGGGAGTGATCACCTGGGGCGCTGGTGGGGAGCATGCTAATCTGGACTCCAGGTCTGCCTGGGCCATGTTCCCGTAGATACCGCAGGGTGCGTTTTGGTACCATCCTAAGTAAACCACATTGAAGTCTGGGGAGGCTCAGCTGTAAAGTGAAAGGGCTGCAGAGGGCGGGTGGGTGCTCGGGACACAGAGGTGCCCATGTTTGCCGAGAGGCGGGGGAGGGTGAGTTCCTCCGCGTCCCACCTCCAGGTCCGCCTTGGTGCTGCTTGCAGTGGGCAGGAGTGGAAGTCCACCGGAGGACAGACGGGGTGGGGGGAGGTGCGAGGAGCCGTAGGTGGCACCTGTTTCATTTAGTAGGTGCACTGAGCAGAGGCTGGAGGAGGTGACAGAGGGATTCATGAGAAGGGAAGGGAGTGGACACTCTCGATGCCCACAAAGTGCCAAACGTCGGTCCTTTAACCTCCGTTCGTATTTCAGAGATGGGTAGTGACCCAGTTTTGCACATGAGGAGACTGGAACACAGATAGGGAATAACTCGCACAAGGTCACGTCACCGGTCAGTGGCACAGCTGGGCTTCAGACCCAGGTCTGCTTGATGCCACAGCCCCTGGCAAAGGCCGGGAGGCACCTCTGCTCTGGCCCCCAATGAGGTCTTTGAGGAACCTGGAGGCAGACAGGTCTTGTGCTCCTGGAATGTGGGTTCAGGACAGGTACCCACATCCCCGCCTCTGAATATCCCTCCCACCTGACCTCTCGCAGTCCGCCCACCTCCCAGGCCCACTGACTGGCCAGAGGTGCGCCTCCTACAAACTCCACGTACTTCCTGTTCCTGTGAGCCCACCAGCTCAGAGCCCAATCTAAGCCCCTGTGGCCCTGCAGTCGGCGTAACTCACTGAGGGGCCCCACACTCTCTTCAGAACTTGGTCACATCCCCCCAGGGCCACGAGGCGCTGTCTCTGGACCCCCAAGCCACACAGTTCTGACCTTGAAACTGCACCCTCCTTCTCCCAACTGTGCTCTGATCCCAAGTGAATGCAAGGCCCCCAGGCCCCAGACCCACCACCTCGCCAGGCAGGTGAACCCTGGAGCCAGGCTTCCTGGCCTCAAATCTTGGCTCTGACGTCTCTCCTAGCTGTGTGATCTTGGTCATATCACCTAACTTCTTAGAGACTCAGTTTCCTCATCTGCAAAATGGGACTGATAATCCCTACCTCATGCCCTCCAAGAAGAGGATTAATGAGATCTTGCCTGGAAAGTGCCTGACACATAGTAGATGCTCAATAAATAGTCCCCATTATTAATACCCTGAGTCGACGGCTCTGCTTTCTCCTGGGTCCTTGTTAGACCACCGACCCTTCCCTTTGCTGCCCCCTCATGGAGTCCCAGCGAAACCTCACCAGGCCCCAGAGTGAATCCCTGCAGAGGCTCTGATCCCCCTGGCAGCTCCTCTCCGTGACTCCTTCTTTTATTTTTATCCTTACCCCCAGCCCAGGCCGACCCTCTCACTCACCCCCCCAGGACCTTCCCCCTGACCCTGGCCTCCTCCCCTTTGTTCTCTCCAAGTGCTCCTCGAATCCAGGATCCCGCCTTGACCCCTGCGCCCCACCTCTGCTGGAGCTGGCTGAGCTCTGACTCGCCCTGTCTTGCAGGCTCTCCAGGTGGCCCGGCAGTTCCTGCTGCAGCAGGCCTCCGGCCTGAGCTCCCCCGGGAACAATGACAGCAAGCAGTCGGCCTCTGCCGTGCAGGTGAGAAGGGCGCCCCGCGGTGCTGGGGCCTGGGAGGGTGGGCTTGGCATAGAGGAGAAGCACTGGGCTGGACACCTCCTCTGGCCGGTCCCGGTGCCAGAGAAGGGACTGCACTGGGTACAGGGACCCCCACCTTCTGCCCTGCACCTGAGTGCCCTGGCCTTCCTCCTGCAGGGCCTGGCATCTGTGGCTCAGAGTTGGAGCCTGGCTCTGCCCGCGGCGTCTCTCCTGGGCACGTCTTCATTACCAGTTGCTCTGGCCCTTTGGGTCCCTCGGCCCCTCCCTCTCTGCCTCCCCTCCCAGGCTCTCTCATTTGCTGAGGTCACCACGCTCCCCCCCCTTTGTCTCTCACCCTCTAACCCTGTCTCCTCTCGTTTCCTGTCTCTTGATGTCTCTCTGTCTCTTTTGTTTTCCTTTGCACAATCTGCCCTTTTTCCCCCTCCCCCTCCCCCCCAGCGAGCCAGCCCATCTGGCTGGCTGGGGGAGGGGAGATGGGGTGAGGGGCGGGGGGTAAGCCAGGCCTTCTGTTTACCTTTTGTATCACAAAGAACTTGGGAGAATTGCAGTCTGAGTCAGGGTGGGTCACAGCTCCGGGCCGCCTGCTTCCCTCCCCCTGGCCCGGCAGTGGGGGAGGCGCGGAATTGGGGAGAGGATTAAGCGGGGCTTTGAAAGGAAGTTTATCTAAGGGAGGAAGGGTGAGCACGATCTGGGCGTGAAGCACTGGAGCCTGGGGGATGGGGTGCTGAGGGGTGGGGGGGGCCCCGCCAAGAGCTGGGGGCCTGGAGGAGAAGGACCCGGGGCTGGGTTTTGTCCCGAGGCAGATTCCGCTGCTCTGGGCTTTATGGAAAACAAGCGTACGTGCTTTGGAGAAGTTGAAGGTGCTGGACAGCCGGGCTGAGCAGTGGCCGCCTTTTCAAAGTCTTCAACCTCAGGAGAGCCCTCGAGGGCGGGGGAATCGGGCAAAGAGGGGTAGCAGCCTGCGGGGCGGGGAGGGGAGGACGGAGTCTCGGAGACTCCCGAAGAGCAACATCTCGCACTGGAATGATGTAGAAGGTTTTCATGCCCACCTGGCGTCAAGACAGCGTCTCTTCTAATTAGGGGACGAGCCCCCCGATACTCCCTGGATCTGAAGTGGTCCTCAGGCTGCTGTTCTGAATCTTTTCCACCCTGGGCCCAGCCTAGGACCCCGTTCCAAGAACAGAGAGGGGTGGGCCGGGGAGCCGTAGGAATGTCCCCCAACCCAGAGAGGGTCTGTCTGCTGACCCAGGAGAGAGCGAAGGAGCTTGCGTTGCAGGCGGTTGGAGACTGAGGTCAGGCATCGAGAAGGACTTTGCAGCTGGGTGGGGGTGGGGAGATCTGAAAGAGGTGGGGGAGGAAGGGAGGCTGTGGAATATTCCTCAGGAGACCACCCCCATCCCAGAAACCTCACTTGACAAAAAAGGTCACTCTGCAAACACTTAGCTCTCCTTAACACTGGCAGAGTGATCACCATGGGGCAAACACTAGGTGGTCGACAAACACCGTCTCATCTAATCCTCGGGGCTAGATGCTGTTATGGGCCCCATGTTGCAGCTGAGGCAACTCAGGCCTGGTGAGGTTAAGCAGCTTGTCCAGAGTCACACTGCTAACGAAGGGCAGAGCCAGGGCTGGAGCCCAGACAACTCCAGAACTCCTACTTGGGTGCCTGCGCTGTGATGCTGCCACGTGCTTAGCACAGTAGTGAACCGCAGCCCCTACAGAGCCCTGGCCCCGTGGGTCTCTGGGCTCCGGGAGATGGCGGTTCTTGGGGCCATGGCCGAACCTCTCCAGGAGCTTGGAGCCCCAGCTGGTGAGCTTTCTCTTCCTCCTCCAGCCCTGCATAGCTTCCTTGCCCCTCACCCTCACCCTTAGGTTCGCAGGCTCCAAGGAAGTGGGGCTTCATCCCCGAGTGGGGTCTAGGGCCTAGAATCAGCTTTCTGTGAGCTCGAGGCTACTGAGGGGAGAAGGGAGAGTGCATTCCATGGATCTGGAGCTTGAATCAAGTGGGTGATGCAGCTGGATGGCAGCCCCTTTCCAGGGGTCCCCGTGGGATGCCGCTGTGCTTCCTAACTCAAGGAAGGACTGCCTGCCACTCACCTCCTGGCTGTGTGCGCCATCCCTCTCTTGGAGCGTTGGAAGACTTTCTAAAACCAGATTCGGTCTGGCTCCAGCCTAGAGATTGCAGGGAGAGGTCAAGGCACAGAGGGCACAGGTAGCTGAGAGTTTTGGCAGAAAGGTGGCCAGGGCAGGCTGTGCCCAGCCTTTGTCTCATCTTAGCCCCCTTGCCATTTTGGAAGTTCTTCTTGGTGTCTCACCACAGTCTTTCTTGCTGCAGCTCCAGCCAGGACTGCAGACTATCTTCTGGTCATTTGCAAGGGAGTTTAACCTAAGCTAAGCTCTGGCCTAGTCTCCCCACTCGCCCTGGGACCCCAGACCCCATACTTAAGAGGTTGCGTCTGGGTCCTTGATTCTGGCACCAAATTGCATCCATCCCAACTCTCGGCCTCCAAATAAGCTTCCCCTGTGTCAGGTACCACCCCTGTTTCTCCCAGGTCAGCCTACTGTATTCATGGTGGTTGGAGGGCCCCAGGCCTGAGCAGGGTCCCTGAGGGAGGGGCTGGAGGCAGCCGTCGGCATTTTGCCCAGGCCTCACACTGCCAGGGCTTTTGTAAGTGTTTAGCTGCCCTGGCCACCCTCCAGATGGTGACTCACGGGCCTCGCTGAGCTGACTGGCTGACGGTGCCCATCCTGACACATCCTAGCCTGGTAAGGGGTCAGCGGGGACACCAGGGGAGCTCCAGCTCAGTTCTTAGGACCCCCAAGGGGCGTGAGGGGAAGGGCTGGGCTCATCCAGGTCAGGCGCTCAGCCAGCAGCAGCCACCTCGCTGACCTTCCTTGACCCTACAGGGCCACTTTCGCGACAAGTCCACATGCGGCAGTCTGTCCAGATTGCTGCAGCCGCCTCTCCGGCCAGCTGCTCGGCCACTTGGCAGGAATGGTAGGGGCCAGGGAGGCCTTCCAAGGTCATTTCTTCCATTCCCCTGCCTCCCAGTAGGAAAGCCCCAAGGAAGGAAAGGCCACATCCTTTCCTGCAGGCCATTTGCTGTGACTCACACCCCTGGTGCCTGGAAGGATTCTCCTGGGTGTCTGGGCTCAGTCACCCCGGCTGGGGGCTCTGTCCACCTCCTCTGGTTCAGTCCTCACGGCCATGAGAATGGGAGGCCCAGAGCTTTGGTCCGAAGGGGCCCTTGTGTGCCTGAGGTGGGAGGAGGAGAAGAGGGGAAAAGGAAAATCCAGAACGTTTTAAAAAGTGATTTTCTTTACCTTTTTAGAATCTCACGGCATACATGTCCCTTTGACTCACTCCTTCTCCCACTGTCCCTCCGGGCCTCGGTTTCCTCGTCTGTCAAGCGGGGACCATGCCTGTGCTCACCCCAGGGTTGCTGTGAGGATGCAGGGAGATAAGACACATCAAGGGCTTAGCCCGGCGCCTGGAATATCATCAGCCCTCAGCAGCATCCTTTTGGGTGGAGCGGGGAGGGCAGGCCTCCCAAACCCCAGTGAGCAGAGGCGGAAAGTGAGGCTTGGTGATTTCAAAGTACAGTCAATGTCACGGGCAAGAACCTGGGTCACTGACTCAGAAATCCAGGGCCCTGAGCTCGACACCACGTGTCAGGTGCCCCCATGGGAGGACGAAGGAAGGATCAGGTGGGCAGCTGCCTCAGGGGCACCCAGCAGAGGGCATGGGCTGGCTCTGCAAGAGGGGGCGTGGATCGGTGCCATAGTCTGCCCCCCACTCCCAGAGGAGCTGGGAGTGGCAGGCACAGCCCTGCAGCCTGGCTTTCTCCCTCGGGAGAGAGTTGGAAAGAGGGAGGTGGCCTTTGGAATCTCCAGCGTTGTCGACGCCGTCAGCTCCCCTGATGGTTCCGTCTCTCCACATGCTCTCCTAACCCTTCTCAAGACCTGCTCTGCAGTGCGGTGTGAGGGCGGTGGGGCACCAGGAGCCGTGGAGCACATGGACCTGGCCTTACTTAAGGGTCTGCATTACAGGCCCCTCGGAGCCCTCAGCCACACGGTGTGGCCGGGGCTGAAAAGCAAGGTGCCTTTTCCAGGGAGGTTCATACAGAGATGACTAGGGTAAAAGAGGGGTGTGCAGGGCTGGGGCTCAGCCTCTAGTTTTGGGGGGGGCAAGAGGGGGTGCAGTGGGACTTAACGATGTTGCTGGATCCATTGCACTTCCCCCGCTGCTCCTCTGCCTGGGGACTCCCTCACTGTGGCTTAAGGCTGAGTCCCGCCCCTGCCAGGGATTCTCCTCTCCTGCCCCGTGTGTGGGGCTGGGGGAAGCTGAAAGGGTCCAGGAGTCCCCTGGGGGCATAACCTGTCCCTTCCTGACTAGGACAAGTCTCTGCAGGATGCCACCCCCTCCCCCCTCTCCTGACTGGGCCACCAGTACCCCTCCCTGGAGTAAGGTTGATCTCGGGGGAAAGTAACTCAGTTCAGGGGGCACGCTTAGTGAGGTTCCGCTGCGTGCCCGCACTCTGCTGGGGCGCGGGAGTGAGGTGGGAGAGTGATGGACAGTGGCCGATTGCCACCTGTCCTGCCAACGTGGCGCAACAGGACAGAGTGGCAGCTTGGACATCCCTGGCTCTGACTGCACAGCCCGGGAGTTTCAGGGGAGGTGGTAACGGGGAAAAGAATGATGATAATGCTTCTCCCTGAACCTCTTGCCTGTAGTTAGCGTCTCCAGGCCTCCTGTTGTGGGATGGGGTGGGGAGATAGGGGATAGAAAGCTGCCCCACTTTGGGCCTCGTGCCTGTTCCAGCTGGAAGGAGGCATCTCCAGTCCTTGTTTTATGGCTGAGGAGACTGACACCCCAGAAACAGCAGGTGACTTGCTGGAGGCCACATGGCAAGTTCAGTGCCAAGCTGGGATGGCGGCCTGCCTCCACTACCACCCCACCCAGCTTCCCTGTGTGGTCTTCTGTCTCCTGCACTTGGACCTGATTAGGGGATTGCACCTGCAGGCTCTCATGGGATGGCACCCCCAGCACTGTCCAGACGTCGGCTTGTGTGCCACCTAGATAGGCGTGGGGAAGTTTGCGACATGATGTGAGTGGAGCCAAAGTCCAGGTCCTCAGACTGCGTGGGCCACATTTCGAAACTTCCCTACTGGCCAGGCCCACCTTGTAGATAGTGCTCTCGGAATGGACTGAGCAGCATTCGGGAGCGGCTAGGCACACCCCCGCCCCCATCCCCATCTCTGGGGGAGAAACCCTCCCAAGCATGGATCCTGCTGACCGGCGTGACCAGCATGTCGAGAGAGCGCATCCTACAGTAGCAGCCAACCCTTAGAAGCACTTGCTGTCTGCAGGCCCTGTTCTAAGTACTAACTCATTAGCCCTCACAGTGACCTGAAGAGGCAGAAAAACCAAGAACAAGGGAGGTGAGTCACTTGTCCAGGGACACACAGCCAGCCGATGGCAGAGCCAGCACGAGAGCCCGGGAAGGCTCACTCAGGAGCCACGGGGACTGGGCCTTGGGTGCATGCCCGCCCCTTTCCCTGGGGTGAGGTGGAAGCCAGCGGGCTCACAGGGCCCTGAATCCCACAGGTGCCTGTGTCAGTGGCTATGATGTCGCCACAGATGCTCACGCCCCAGCAGATGCAACAGATCCTGTCGCCCCCACAGCTGCAGGCCCTGCTCCAGCAGCAGCAAGCACTCATGCTCCAGCAGGTGAGTGCCCCCCAGGCAGCTGGCGAGGCGGGGAGAGGAGGGTGGGGCGCTCCAGGCACTGGCCTTCCCCACTCCCACCCTGTTTACTACCCACATCACCCCGGGCCAGAGCAGTGGCAGAAAGAAACCAGAGAGACTGCTCAGGCTGGATTGGCCTGCATTCCTCCAGGACAGCTGGGGAGAGGTCAGAGGTCAGGCCTCTCCCACAGCAGACCCTCACCCCCCACCCCACCCCCGCCAATGCTCCCTCACAGTGTGCAGGCCCCACCGTATCTCCAAACCCCGGGAAGGACAAAGGACATCCAGGCACCTTGTCCTGAACCACCGGGGAGACAGAGGGCTCCGGGCTGTGGGGCAAAGCTCCCCTCCCCCTTCCCTCCTTTCCACCCCATCCTGGGGCTGCTTAGGGACCCGTCTCAGAGCAGACCTCTCCCCAGCTGTCCTGGAGGACACCTGTTCCACAAGAGGGCTGGCGTTGCTTTGGGGTCGGCCATCCCCTGCCTGCGCTAACCCCTTCCCACCCGCTGTCCACTCCCAGCTGCAGGAATATTACAAGAAGCAGCAGGAGCAGCTCCACTTACAACTCCTAACCCAACAGCAGGCTGGGAAGCAGCAACCCAAAGAGGTAAGGGCTGGAGCAAGGCCGGAGGTGCCCCTCAAGTGACCCCCCCACACACCTGCAGACCCCGCCCTCTCCCCGCCCTCTAGACAACACTGGGAATCCCAAAGCAGCCAGGAGAGAATTGCCTTGTGGGGATACTACAAAAAAAAAGGAAAGAAAGGCTGAGGGAGGGGATGGGGCAGCGGAGGCATGGGGGACAGAGACCCCCGTTTCTCCATTCCCTCCAACCTTCTTCAGTCCTTCTCGCCTCATTCGATTAGGAGAAGGGCTGTGCCCTGTGTTGTCTGAGGAGGGGCGGTGAGAGAGAGTGTGAGTGATGGTCCTCCTTTCATGACCCCCTGCTGCCCTGCCCTGCCCTCTTCCTGCCCACTCCTCTCTTAGTGACCCAGCACCTCAGCCCAGCCCTGGAAATCCTCCGAGGCACCCCCCCTCCCCCACCTCATCCTGCCCTAACTTCTGTCGTTTCTTATAATATCCTGCACCACCTCTCCAGAGAACTTCCCAGCCTCCACCCCCTACTCATCTGGGCCATGGTGCCTCCTAAGTTGCCACACCAGGCCCTGCGGTGCCCCCCACCTCAGGTCCCAGACACATGCTTCCCTTCTCCTGGCCAAACCACAACCTTAATTCTGAGTTGCCTCTCCCTGGAAGACTGCCCTGCGGATGCCCCGTCATTCGCTCCCACCCACAGCCTCCCCCTCAAAGGGCTTGTATTTGCTGCATTTCTCTGCATGATCTTGAGGCTGGGTTTACCAAGTAGCCAGCAGCGCCCCCCCCCCCCCCGCCGCTTTCCCCAGGGCAAGGGGGCCAACCCACCCTGCCTCCCAAGCAACCCAGGACTTGCTTGGCTCCTGGGCTCAGAAAAGACTTGCTGGCAGGCTGGCCATCCCTGAATCCAGGGGGAGGGTGCCATGGGGGCCAGACCAGGAGACAGAGGCACTGCGAGCAGACCGAGCAAGTATAGGCAGGGCAGGCAGCAGGCACCTGGGCAGTAGCCACATGCTTGTTCCCTTGCCTGGGTGCCTGGGTCCTGATGACCTGCTGAGGCTGATCTTTTAAAGTCCCACCGGACTCCTTGAGTCTCTGTATCTAAGAAGCAACAGAGGAGAGGAGCTGGCGGGGAGAAGGCCCCCTCCTTGGAGCGGAAGGGGGGCACTCCGGGCATGTGGGAAGGGTGCCTGCCAGGCGGGAGTGGCCCCCGGAGCTGACAGGCTCATCTATCATTGTGATGAGAGCCCCCCGCCCCCTGAGGCGAGCACAGCTGCGGTGCGGGAGCTGAAGCAGCGGAAGGAGGGAGGCGGGAGCAGGGAGGGCGTCGTGCTGCGTGTCTGGGTCTGGCTGTGTGTGTGTTTGCGCGCGCGCGTGCGTGCATGCGTGTTTACTGCGAGGAGGCATGCAGCCCTATGGAAGCTGGGCCGGGAGCAGAGAGGCTGCAGCTGCGGACACCACAACGACAGCACCGGGGGCCGACAGGCCTTGGGAGGGGGTGGCTGCAGGGTGGGGGCCAGATGGCACGCCTGAGGCTGATGGCACCCCTCTCTGCCCGCCCCCTCGGGCCCCCCACCAGGCACTGGGGAACAAGCAGCTGGCCTTCCAGCAGCAGCTCCTGCAAATGCAACAGTTGCAGCAGCAGCACCTGCTCAACCTGCAGAGGCAAGGGCTGGTCAGCCTGCAGCCCAACCAAGCCTCGGGGCCCCTCCAGACCCTCCCACAAGGTGAGTGCCCAGCCCCCACCCAACCCCAGCCCCACAGCCCTCACCATCTGGGGGGCTGGCAGCCCTTGCTCCCAGGAGTGAGGTGTAGGGGGGAGGGCATGCGTTCCAGCCTCCCCTCTCTCTTTCCCGCAGCAGCCGTGTGCCCAACGGACCTGCCCCAGCTGTGGAAGGGTGAGGGTGCTCCCGGGCAGCCCGCCGAGGACAGCGTCAAGCAGGAGGGGCTGGACCTCACTGGCACAGCCACCACCGCTACCTCGTTCGCCGCCCCCCCCAAAGTCTCACCCCCCCTCTCCCACCACACCCTGCCCAACGGACAGCCCACTGTGCTCACACCTCGGAGAGACAGGTGCGGGGCTCCGGCTGGGAGGAGGTTCCACAGACCCGCCCGCCTGGAGAACCAGCCGGGACCCTGAGGGCTGGCACCTGTGGTGGGGGCTGGGAGGGAGGAGTGGCACTCAGGGATGGGGAAGTTTACCTCTGCCAGGGCACACAGAACTGCTCAGATGGGGGAGCTGGCGCAGGGCTGCCAGGGTCTTCGGGGTCCCTCACCAACATCTCCCTCCCTCCTGCCCTCCCAGCTCCTCCCACGAGGAGACGCCCGGCTCCCACCCCCTGTATGGACACGGAGAGTGCAAGTGGCCCGGCTGTGAGACCCTGTGTGAAGACCTGGGCCAGTTTATCAAGTAAGTATCCCCCTGACCCCCCGGCTCACCACCCCCCAAGAGGACCCTGCGTCCCCTAGCCTGCCACCTAGCTTGCCCCTTCTTGGGCCTTCAGCCACCAGCTGTCCTGCCATCCTCACCCTGGGGGGCCTGGGTCCTTTTCTGTCCGCTGTCAACTCCCTGATCACTCCTGCTCCCCTCCCAGCCTGTATTCCTGGGCCAGCGGCCTCCCCGCCCCCTCCCCAGGCTGCCGGAGCCCAGCTGGGTGGGGTGTGAGGGGGAGGGGAGGACTCCCCCCCCCCCCCCCGCCCACTGCCCTCCCCAGCTTCCCCAGGCTCAGCCCGGAGAGTGATGGCCTAGTGACGGCCTTCGGGCCTGGCGGACAGGCGGCTGGCAGCAGGCGGCCAGCTGCCACGGCCGTGCCAGGCTCTGTCACTGACTGATTAACTCCGCTGTCTCCCGGACCCTTGCAGCATCAGGGTCAAACAAATTGTTTTCACGCTTCGTCAGAGGTTTACTTAATTAGTTCATTTGCAATTAGATCTCTCTGTAGCTAGGATTTTAGCAAAGACATCAAAGGAGGCTGACGAGAGAAGGCGGCTTCCTCCGTTGCCCCGTTGTTTTTCTTTTTTTCCCCATCTCTTTCCCTTCTTTGTGTCTCTTGGTCTGTGCTTTCCAGGCTGTGGGCGGGATTAGAGGATGGGATGGGAGGGTGGTGACAGCAGGAGAACCCGAGCCAACTTTCTCTTCTCCACCCCCTCCTCCCCCGGAAGACACCTCAACACAGAGCACGCCCTGGACGACCGGAGCACGGCCCAGTGCCGCGTTCAGATGCAGGTGGTGCAGCAGCTGGAGATCCAGGTGGGGCCCAGGCAGCGGGGAGGGACATGGGGGCTCCCGCTCCTGCCCCACCCATGGGCACTGACTTTGCAGGAGGGACTTAGGGGGTCTCATCTGATGCTTTTCCTAGGTCCTAATTAGGTTGGGGGGCCAGGGCACCTGAATTCCGAGGGGGAAACCAAGGTTGGGGGCTGTCTCTGCTAGAAGGTCCCACCTCCTACCAGTCAAAACAACAGAAATGAACAGGAATGGGAATAGCACTTACTCTGGGCTGTGCTAAATACTTTGCCTGTGTAACTCCAGGAATCCTCTGCACAACCTTACGTGGTGGGTACTATTATATGCCCACTTTACAGATTCGGAAAACAGAGGCACAGAGAAGCAAAGTTTCCTGCCTCTGGTCACTCAGGCAGTGGGAAGCAGAGCTGGAACTAGAACTGGGGCAGCCTAGCTCCGGAGGCTGCTCAGGACAGCCCGTCAGGCAGCCAGTCACTATTTACCCATTTCCCTCTGGCACCTAGCAGAGCGCCCTGCGTGAGAGGGTAGTGGTGAAAGATCTATTGAATTTATGAATTGGGGTGAATGGATCATTCATCCATTCCCCCGTGTCCATTGAATGCGTGAGGACACTCTCACACACAAGTGCCACTGAACTCGGGTGATGTTCAGCCACAGCCTCTACCCTGGGTGGGGAGAAGAAGCGGGTCTTCAGCGAGCAGGCAGCCCCCCGGCCTGGCCTTGGGGTGCGACGGGCCAGAGGGGCAGGGAAGAGCCGGGGCCTTCCAGGAGCTGGGATGCCATGGGCAGGGCGAGTGGTGGTGCGGACAGGAGCGCGGGGAGGAAGAGGACCCGGCTGCCTCCCCGCAGGCACAGCCCCTGCTCACCTCCGGCCTCTCCACAGCTCGCCAAGGAGAGCGAGCGGCTGCAGGCCATGATGGCCCACCTGCACATGCGGCCCTCCGAGCCCAAGGCCTTCAGCCAGCCAGTGAGTGACTCCCTTCCCGGCGGGCCTCCCAGAACCCCCCACCCGAACCCCCGCCCTCCAGCCTGGGTCTCCGCATCCTCCCCGCGTCCCTCCCTCACAGCTGAACCTAGTCCCCAGCTCCTCCTCCTTCTCCAAGGTGACCGTCTCCGCAGCCGACTCGTTCCCAGATGGTCTCGTGCACCCCCCCACCTCGGCCGCCGCCCCTGTCACCCCACTCCGGCCCCCTGGCCTCGGCTCTGCCTCCCTGCACAGCGGGGGCCCCGCTCGCCGGAGGAGCAGTGACAAGTTCTGCTCCCCCATCTCCTCAGGTAAGGGCCTCAGGGAGGGGCTGTTCCCCAAGCGCCCCCCACCCCCCCTTCGGGCTACCTCATCCTCTGTCTGTCTCCCCCAGAGCTGGCCCAGAATCACGAGTTCTACAAGAACGCCGACGTCCGGCCCCCCTTCACCTACGCCTCCCTCATCCGCCAGGTGAGCCTGGGGAGGCAGACGGCGAGGGTCCCCCTCCTTTGGGGGGCCCAGCCTCCTGGAGGATCCCAGGGCCAGAAGATGTAACTTGCCACCTGACATTTGGCCTCTGCCACTCGCCCCTGCGTTTTCCTTTTCAACCAGCCAGGATCTCCTCCTGGGTTGGGCTGAGCCAGCCTGCTGATCACGCAGACGTGTCTCTGGGGTCACACACACTATTGTTGCTTGTTCCACCCGCTGTGTCTGTCTCCCGTTCTCGTGTCCATGTGCGCACACTCACAGGAGACCATTTTCCCATAGACCTTTGGTTGCTCGTAATCTGTCCCCCCACCCCCCCGCCCGCACATGCAGGTGCATACACACACCATCTCATGCTTAGGGGTGCCCTTTGCCAAAAATCAAGATAAATTCCACACAGCCCCCACGCCTGCAGCTCTTTCTCCCCAGAATCCTGCTTTCCTTCCCCACGGAGGGCGGGGTCCCTTGGAGCCATTTTCCCTCCAGAAGAAATGCCCATGCCCCTCGCACGAGTGCCTGGCCCTTGAGCCTCGTGTTCCCTTCAGCCCCTGGCTGGGCTGTGACCCGCTGCCCCCTCTCAGGGGGCTGGCGGGCACCCCCAGGCTTGTCCACCTGCTTCCACAGAGGGTCTCCTCTGCTCTCTGACGAGTTAAGGGCCAGACAGAGGGGAGCTCCTGGGGGAGAAAACCCAGGCCTGTGACCCTTGGAGGCCCACGCGGAGGGTCCTTGTCCTTCTTCCCTGCCCGCAGGCCATCCTGGAAACCCCCGACAGGCAGCTGACCCTGAACGAGATCTATAACTGGTTCACCAGGATGTTTGCCTATTTCCGGAGGAACACGGCCACCTGGAAGGTGAGGCCTGCCCCCTGCTCAGCTGGGGCCCAGGCGGCCCTGACAGTTCCACATCCCTTGAGACCAAGGCTGTCTAATCCCCTTGGAGAGGGGGATTCTACAGAAATGGCCCCACCAGGGCCCCTGCACCCCCACCTCCAGTTCTCTGGAGTTGCCCCCCCACGGGGCCCAAAGACACCAGCCCCCTGAAGTAGGGCGTCCAGGAGCCCGTAGTGGGCTAGGCCACTAGGGAGGCCTGGGTTACATTCGCAGGTGGCCCTGAGGGTCCAGATTCCTTGGCTACAGGCCCATGCTCTGAAGCCCTGGCAGGGCGAGGGGTGTGCAGGCCTGGACGCAGGGATGGACGGAGACCCTGGACTCTACGCTGGGGCACAAATGCTCACCACAGCTCTGCCACCAGTGGCAGGAAGATAATTGTCTCCATCCAATTAGTCGCTTTAACACCTTCAGCCGTAAGTTTTCCTGGGGCTTAGAAGCAAGCCGGGTGGGGGGGATCCTAGAAAAATGGGACACAGATGTAGACACGGTATGTCTGTCTGTCTGATGGGTTGAGAATATTAGCGTCTGTGCAGCAGGGTGGGAAGAGGGGAGAGGAGGAAGAAGGGAGTGTCTGTGCCCTGTGGGAACGGAGGGACTCCAGAGAAGGATTTGTGGTCCTAAAGGATTTGTGGTCCTAGCCTCCCCCCTGCCCCCCTCCCCCCCAATTCTTGGAACCTGAATTGGCTCCCTGACTCTTGAGTCCCCCTGCTGGCCAGTGCAGAAGCTGCAGTCAAACAGCCTACCTCCCCATCCTGCCAGCTTTCATTGTCACCCGGACCCTCTCCCGACCCTTGACCTGGAGAAGGTGGGGTCTGTACAGGACCCAGCCTCCTCTGCTTCAAGCCTGTGCTAAATGCAGCAGGAGAGACTGCTCCACGACCCTCTGTATCCCTATGCCCAACTCCCAAAGCCTGGGAAAGAGGCTGTGAGGCTGGGACAGCTGCTCTGATTGGCTGTGAGTGATGTCATTTCCGGCCAACCACAGCCCTGCCCCCTCTCTGAGCCAGCAGGGCATTCTTGGGGCCGCTTGGTCCAGTCCCCAGCCTGCTCGCCAGTTTGGATACCAGGTTTCATTAAGCGATAGAGCCCTATACCAAGATTAGGGATCATTGCAATTGTTATATATTTAATATTATATATTAATCCTCTACTTTTAGGGGAGTCGGTATAGAGCTGCACTTCCCTAAGATGGCCCCCTCCTTGTGGGCAGTGACTCTCACCCACCTACTCTCCTTTTCTGTTCTCTCTCTCTCTCTTTTTTTTTTTTTTGTCTTTTCAGGGCCGTACCTGTGGCATATGGAGGTTCTCAGGCTAGGGGTTGAATTGGAGCTGCAGCTGCCGGCTTACACCACAGATACAGCAATGCCAGATCTGAGCCACATCTGAAACCTGCACCACAGCTCATGGCAACGCTGAATCCTTAACCCACTGAGTGAGGCCAGGGATCAAACCTGTGTCCTCACGGATACTAGTCAGGTTCATTACCACTGAGCCATGACGGAAACTCCCTTTCCTGTTCTCTCTTGATTGCATTGTCCTCTGCAACCTCTACTCTCCTTTCCTGCGATCAGGAGGAGCTGGCTTAGGTGACCCTCCTAAACCCCTCAATGACCATTACGAAGCCACCCCTCTCATAGACCAACCCCCGGCCCTCATACCACCTTCGACTGGGGGCCCAGCCTTGGTCATCTCAGTGTCGTATCTCCCTCCCACATCTCCCCCTCCATCTCCCACCTAGTCTGGGTCCCAGCAAGAAACCAGTTCAGTGAGTGAGCTTCCCAGTGAGCTATGTTCTTCTGCTGCTTCTGCCACTTGGGAGCACTGCCTGGGCCTTGCCTGTGGCACAGCAGCATCTGTCTCGGCTTGTGGTCCACTCTGACCTTCAGGACTTTTGCCACCAAGCTTCCATGCATGTCACTTGGGAAATACACCCTGTCCTCCCCCAACTCTGTTTCCTTTCTACCCCCACTTCTGACCCATTTATCTGCCTCTTGAGGGCCCACCTCTCTTCCTCCACTGTTTCAGCCCCCCCCCCCCCCCCCGCCCCAATCCTGAGATGCTGTCCACTTCAGACCAGGGCAGAAGGGTCGGGGGCCGGCATGGACCAGGCCAGCTGCTGTTCATCCGGGGACAGAGCTGCCATCTGCCAAGCTGATGCTCCTCGCCAGCCCTCCCCCTGTGTCCGTCCCCTCCCAGGGCCCATGTTGTGGGCCCATCCTTTTGTTTACGCAGCCCCCGCCAGACCCCTTAAATTGCCGTTAATGTTTCAGCGTAACGAATTAGTCTCTCATCACGAATCAGGCTTCGAAATGAGGGAAAAAAGCCCCGGTGAGGCCATCCTTGGAAATTGGGGTCATTCTCATTTGCAAAGCGGAGGATCGGAGCCCCGTAATGCGGGCAAATTTATTCCAAGGCAGGAGCCCCGGCGTGATTAGGCCCTTTGTAATTATCGCTCCAAGAGATTCCACTCCAGCCGCCCGCCTCCCTCGTGGATTAGCAAGCGAGTCGGAAAAATACACAGGATTTAATTAGAGGCAAATTAAAATTGGTAATGAAATCGGGCCAGTTGCAAGTGGCAAGAGTTGGAAGGGAGAGAGGGAGAGGGGCTCTCCAGGGGCACGGCTGCCCGCCCAGCCTGCTTTCTTCCCCGTTTAGAAAATGTGAAGAGGAGACAAGGATGGAGATGGGGGGTGGGAGCTGGGGGTGACAGGTAACAGGGACAGGGCCGGCCGGGAGCTGAAGCTGAGAGCAGAGCCAAGGGACAGGAGCCAAGGACGTGGCGGGAGCTGGGCAGCGGCTAGGGCCCTAGTCAAGGCTCCCAGGGGGTTGGGCCGAGCACCCCCGCCCTCGCCCCAGTGTCCTACAAACCAGATGACCTCAATTCCTGAAGTTCTCTTGCCGGGAGGAGATGGGACTGACAAGGTGACTTTCCTCTTTTCCCTTCTCTTCCTGCTGTACAGCCATTAAACCCATGCTCTCCTTTCACCCAGCCTACCTATGGGAACACGCATGTATTAGGCCTCTACTGTATACTGTATGCTCTGAGCCACAGCCCAAAGTCAAGGCTGTCCTGTGCCAAGGGCGTCAAGGAAGTTTTCAGTGAGGCTTCCTGAGTTATCCCCTAAACTTTGACAGGCTCAATGGCAACTCTGTGTGCACCTGAGATAAGGTGTCCCAGGCTTGCTGAGGTGCCAGGGCCTGAGTGTGATCTCGTGCCCATCAGGAGCCCTAACAGGCACCTGTGTCTAATTAATGATGATGGGGAAACAGATTGCTAACTAGGGCTCATTCAGTTGGTAGGCAGCTTCCCAAAATGTGGCAGGGAGGGAGCAGATGGCACAATGGGGTGTTGCTGGTGAAGATGCTGGGAGCCCTGGCTCCAAGGGCAGAGAGGGTCTTCTGCCTGCTCCCCACTCCCTGTGCATCCCTGGGCCGGGAAAGCTGGGACCAGGTGGGACCTGAGACCCCCCTCCCCGCCCCCCGTCTGTGCTCCCGTGGGGTGGAGGCGGAGCCGGGCTCTGAGCATCTGCTTCTTGTCACTACACCCCCAGAACGCGGTGCGACACAACCTCAGCCTGCACAAGTGCTTCGTGCGTGTGGAGAACGTCAAGGGCGCCGTGTGGACTGTGGACGAGCGAGAGTACCAGAAGCGGAGACCGCCAAAGATGACGGGGTAGGTGGGCTTGGCCCGGGGCAAGGGGCACCTCTCTGCACCACATCCTTCCCACTGTGGGGTGGGAACAAGGGGTGGAGGAGCCCAGGAGTACCGGGAAGTGACAGAGGATTAGGCAGAGGACATTTCTGTCTTGTTCTGCCCTTGCTTCTGACTGCAGGCAGGAGTTGAGGGGAACCTGGCATCAGAGAGACAGGCCCAAAGTAGCCATGGCCGGAGCTGGCACATGGGAAGATGGCAGCCATATGGCCGTTGGTGAGGCCGCTACCACCCCCAGAGCCACCCTCCCCATCTTGTCACAGGATGAGCCAACGTGTGAAAGGCCTGGGGCCCCATCTCTTCCTTTTACAGGGAGAGGAGGCCCAGAAGAGGGCAAGAGGCTGGAGGGAGGTCACACAGCAGATTCCTGGCAGAGGTGGGTCTCTGACCTCTGCCAGCAGCACTTGCAGGGAAAGTGAGGAGCGTGGGGGAGGGCCACAGCCTCCTCTTTCTCGGCTCCCCCTCTGGTACTGGCCGCCTCCCCAGCAGGGCTCCCCCAACAACCCACACAGACGACCGCTCGCCCTTGAAGAGGGAGAGGTGGGTCTGAAGCAAGTTAGATGGACGTGGGTGCCTGTTCCCCTCAAAGGTTCCTTCTGCGCTCAGGCGCTGTGGAGGCCGGGGCAGGGTAGTCTCTGAAAAGGGAAGGAAAGCCGTCCCCTTCTGAGCGTCCCCCTCATGCCAGCCACAGCACCTAGCATCTTCATTTCTTATTATCAACTTGGAATCAAGACCTGGGTTCAGGAGTTCCCCTTGTGGCTCAGCAGGTTAAGAACCCAGTATAGCATCTGTGAGGACACGGGTTTGATCCCCGGCCTTGTTCAGTGAGTTAAGGATCTGGTGTTGCCATGAGCTGGGGCGTAGGTCGCAGATGTGGCCCTGATTGAACCCCTAGCCTGGGAGCTTGCGTATCCCCTGGGGGTGGCTGTCAAAAGGGAAAAAAGAAGACCTGGGTTCGAACGACATCTCTCCTCACCAGCTGTGTGACCTTGGCCCAGTTCCTTAACCTTTCTGAGATACTCTCTCAACTTTGAGTGGTCACTGTGGAAGGAGAGCCTGGAGCCATCGCTTTTCCTGACGCAGCTCCCCAACACTTTTCTATGCAGAAGAGCCTTTGGTTTGGAGCACGTGGGGGCCCGGCTGAGCACGTGGGTCATTAGATGTCTTACAGTTCAGGATGACAAGAAAGTGGATTTGGGAGTTCCCATTGTGGCTCAGCAGAAACGAATCCAGCTAGCATCCATGAGAATGTGGGTTCGATCCCTGGCCCCACTCACTGGGTTAAGGATCCGGCATTGCCGTGAGCTGTGGTGTAGGTTGCAGATGCAGCTCAGAGCTAGCATTGCTGTGGCTGTGGCACAGGCTGGCAGCTGCAATTCCTATTCGACCCCTAGCCTGGGAACTACTTGCGGGTGCGGCCCTAAAAAGCAAAACAAAAGAGAGAGAGACAGCGTGATTTTACAGGTCCGGAAGTGGAGGCTGTCATTCGGACCTTGCTGAACTTCGGGACATCCCGACTGGCGAGGAAATGCTGGGCAGCATGCTGTGAAGACAGACGCTGGGAGGGATCCGGTTCCCACTGTTCGGCTCTGAGGCCTGGGGCATGTCCAGGCCCCCGGGGAACCCCAGCAGCTCACCTGGGAAGGGGGCTGTCTGGACCTGCTGTGCCAGGTCAGCAGGAGGATTGACTGAGATGGGGCAGCTGACTCCAGCCTCCCAGGCGAATGCAGGGGACAGTCCCTGGCGCAGAGCAGGTCCTCAGTCGGGGTCAGGGCGTGAGTGAGGGGTAAGCCAACGAATGAAGCCAAGGCTGCCTTCTCTTCCCCCAGGAGCCCCACCCTGGTGAAGAACATGATCTCAGGCCTCAGCTATGGAGCACTTAACGCCAGCTACCAGGTAGGACTGGCCCGGCCCCCCACTTCCCTCCTGCACCCCAGCCTTCCCCAGGGTGGGCAGAGCCAATGGCGTCCCCTTCCCTGGCTCGTCTGCATCAGGGGGCAGGGGGTCTGTCTCCCGGGAAGGGAACACGCCCAGCCCAGGTTCTCAGGAAAGCTGGGGGCAGGTCAGGGTTGAGGCTCCAGCCTGGGGCAGGCTGCTGGCACACAGACACGCAGGAGGCCCCCGAGAGGTGGGGAAGGGACAGCCCTCAACCATGTGGTGCCCACCGACCGGCCCCGACTCTCTGCCCTCCAGGCTGCCCTGGCCGAGAGCAGCTTCCCCCTCCTCAACAGCCCTGGCGTGCTGAACCCCGGCTCCGCCAGCAGCCTCCTGCCCCTCAGCCACGACGACGTGGGCGCCCCCGTGGAGCCGCTGCCCAGCAATGGCAGCAGCAGCCCCCCTCGCCTCTCCCCACCGCAGTACAGGTGAGCCCGAGGCACAGGCCCCAGCCCACCCCAGGGCCCCCCAGACACCTACTCCCCCCCCTTGTCACCTCTGGCACAGCTGTCTCCCCAGGACTAGGGGCCCCTCTCTCCCCTCCCCTGTATCCTCTTTTATTTCCACCCCTTCTCCATCCTTTCATCTCCCCTTCCCAACCAAAGGCAAGCTCTGTCCCTCCCAGCATCTCCCTCTCTCTGAAGAGCACCCTGGGGAGACTAGACCTGAGAAGTCAAGCCCCAGCAGCTCAGAGATGACCGGGGTCCTGGGGAGGCAAGCTCTCACACTCCCCAGCGCCCCCAGATTCTGGGGAGTTCCCGTTGTGGCTCAGCAGGTTACAAACCCCACTAGTATCCATGAGGATACGGGTTTCATCCCTGGCCTTGCTCAGTGGGTTAAGGATCCAGCGCTGCTGCGAGCTGCCAGCGTAGGTCCCAGGTGTGCCTGGGATCTGGCGATGCTGTGGCCTAGCTGGCAGCTGCAGTTCCAATTCAACCCCTGGGCATATGGGAACTTCCCTGTGCTTCAGGTGTGGCCCTAAAAAGAAAAGAAAAAAAAAAAACAAAGTCCCCAGATTCTGGATGCCTTCTGGGGAGGGAGCAGGCAGAGGAAGGCCCCCAGAGTGCCCACATCCCCTGTGTCACAGCCACCAGGTGCAGGTGAAAGAGGAGCCAGCCGAGGCGGAGGAAGACAGGCGGCCGGGGCCCCCTCTCGGGCCCCCCAACCCCAGCGCGGTGGGGCCTCCAGAAGACAGGGACCTGGAGGAGGAGATGCCGGGAGAGGAACTGTCCTAAGGGCCTTGGGGGCAGGCAGGGCAGGGGTGAGACCCCTCCCTCGGGAACCCAGGCCCCACCTACCCCCACTCCACACCCCGCCCGCACCTCAAGGCACTTGCAGGACTCAGGCCAGCAACTCCCAAGGTGACCTGACCTACGACACTCGGGGTGGGCAGGGACGGGCTGCCCCCGAGGGGACACGGAACCCCTGGTCTGGGACCGGCAGAGGACACGGAGGGCCCAGACCCCTCCTCAGCCCCTCCCCTACATCTGAATCCCGCCTCCCCCCCAACCACCAGCAGAGCAGCAGCAGCAGGGCCCCCCTCCCCCACCAGCTCGCCCCCACAGGGCCCCTCAGCGCCATGGAGACCCGCAGGCGGGGCTAAGCCACCCTCTCAAACCCAGGGCCCCCACACCTGCCTCTGGCTGTGTTTTCTGGCCAGAGGCCTCCCCTCCCTAATAATCCGCACCTTTCCACCTTCTCCTCCGAACTGTGAAGAGGTAGCTCCACCCTACTCCTACCCCCTCCCTGGCCTGGGGTGGGGGTGTTGAAGTCTCAGAGCAGCCCGGCAGAAACCTGCCCTCCTCAGCGGTGCCCATTCCGAAAGCCGCAGCTGGGATGGGACAAGTCGGGACAAAGTGCCCTGGGTGGGAAGGGATGCATGGGAGCGGGCAGCAGGCTTCCAGCCCCTCCCCCAGGCTGAACTGGGCCTCCACCCCCATTTGCGGCGTGCTGCTCCCCACGCCAGGGAGCAGAGGAAGAGGCCCGTGCCAGGTGGAGCCCCCAAAGGCAGCCGAGCGACCCTTGAGGCTGGAGTTGGGACCAGAGGTGGTGCCAGGACCGCGGGGAAGCGTCCACCTCAATCCTGGGGAAAGGCCAGGCTGAAACCAGGCCTGAGGGGAGGGCAGGACGAATACGGTGGCAGCTGTGACTCAACGGGTCACCCCCACCCCACCCTTCAGGTCCCCTGTGCGGTCTTTCCTTGCCGGCCCTCAGCATCCCTCCCCTCCACCCCCTACCCCACCCCACCCCCAGTTACACGGATGACCAAAGACCTTTCTTATGCCGGAAGCAAAAACCAAAACTTTTTGTTGGCTTTTCCTTTGTCGCCTCCCCCCCAGTCCCTGCTCCCCCGGCCCCCGGGCTGGAAGCCCTCCCTCACTTAAGTTATTGTTTTAAACCAAAGTTTACAGTGTCTGTTGGTGGCCAAGACCCTCTCTCCACCCTTCCTCCCCCTGCACCCTGAGGACCCTGGGACTCAGAAGAAGCTGGGGACCCTGCTCACCTCCCCTCTGCTCTTGCCCAGCCTGGGGGAGGAAAGAGGGGAGGAGCCGCAGCCCTCAGCACCCCGCGGGGTTCTCATCCCCTTTGGGCGGTGGGCACGGGGGAGCCCTCTTCCCAACCCTGGGCTGCTTCCTGGGGGTTCTCCAAACCCCCCCCCCTCCAGGACCAAGTCCCCCATCACACTGGGAGTGTGGATTCCAGCAAAGGCGCTGGAAAAAAAGACTCTCCACAGACCCCCTATGGGGGATCCCAACCTAGGGCCAACGCGGGGTGTGTCGATACTTCGGACCGTCCAGGCCCGGCCCCTTTGCTGAGAAGACTCCTTGGACGATTTCTCAAAAGAACCCCACATACACCCCCTCACAAGCCACCCCTCCCGAGAGGCAGGGGGCCCTCCGCCCTCTCCCCTGTGTACTCCCCACCTGTGTTCTGTTTGACCAGCACAGAAATATTAAACGTCCTCTATTCACCGGGCCCTGCGTGTGTCACCAAGGTGAGGGAGGGCAGGGGCGGGAAAGTGCTAGGACTGCTCTGAGCAGCCGGCGGGGGGGGGGGGGGGGGGGGAGGAGGGGTGCCCCCGACAGTGGGGGCTTCTGAAGGGGCGCTTCCTGCGTTGGCAGGAGCCAGCTTGTGCCCTGGACACCGCCACATTCACGGCCCAGGCCTGCGGGTTCCTCTCTGCTCCCCCCCCCCACCGCCCCTCATTCTTCATTTGGCATCCCCGGTCTCCATCGTTTCTGTTTTCTCCAAAAGTCATAACTCATTTGGTTTGAAAGCTAAGTTCCTGCCCCCATGTTTTCAGCAGGGAGTAGACGGCAGGATGGATCTGGCTGCAGGGCCACGGCCCCTGCAGATCCCTAACTATACCCAGGGCCTCTGGGCCCGTCACCCGTCTTCGTGGGGGCTACTGGGATAGGGGCGTGTGTGGCAGGGCTCTTTAGTGGGTGCATGCCCACCCCTGCGTGTGTTGTTAGGGCGCTGGTGGGCTTGCATCCCCCCCAGAAAAGGGTTATTCTAGGAGTTACCATCGTGGCTCAGTGGTTAACAAATCCGACTAGGAACCATGACGTTGCCGGTTCGATCCCTGGCCCCGTTCAGTGCGTTAAGGATCTGGCATTGCTGTGAGCTGTGGTGTAGGTCACAGACGCGGCCCGGATCTGGTGTTGCTGTGGCTGTGGTGTAGGCTAGCAGCTACAGCTCCGATTCAGCCCCTAGCCCGGGAACCTCCATATGCCACAGGCGTGGCCCTATAAAGACAAAGGGGGGGGGGTGTTTTAGCCTGTGCAGAGGGGACCCCAGACAATTGGAGGAGGGAAGGAAGAGGTTCAAGATGTTAAAAGTGGGGCTCGGAGTTCCATGAGGTTGTGGGTTTGATCCCTGGCCTCGCTCAGTGGGTTAAGGAGCTGAAGTGTAGGTTGCAGACACAGCTCTGATCTGGTGTTGCTGTGGTGTAGGCCAGCAGCTGTAGCTCCGATTGGACCCCCTAACCTGGGAACCTCCATATGCCACAGGTGCAGCCCTAAAAAGCAAAAAAAAAAAAAAAAAAAAGGGCTCAGCCCCACCAGGTACCCCCACACCAAATCCCAGCTCCCTCCCCACTGGCCCTCCTCACCAAGACAGCCCCTCTGCCTTCTCAGACCCCAGTGCCTGTCAACCTGCTTATCTGCCAGGTTCCTTCTCCCAGCCCTGCGGTCACCCACCTCAAGGGCAGGGCCAGGAAGGAGTGCATACTTGGGGGAACTGCAGAGGGAGAGGGGAAGGCATTGAGAAAGCAGCAGACCTGGAGTCAGCTGCCCTTCCCACAAATCACCAAACTGCTGGAACTTTCCCAAAGCCAAGCTTGAGGGAAGTAGGGCAGGAAAGAGCCAGCAGAATCTGGAGGTTGAGCCTCCGCTGATTTCTGGGTCTCAGGCCTGTCTTGGCCTTTCCTTCTGTCTGTCTCTCCCCACTGTCCACAACCCCGTCCCCTGGCATCCTAATCCTTGGGATGCTGGCATAACGTCTGGGCTGCACCCCCTGGCCCTCCAGAGATGCTCAGCCTAGGGTGTTCAAGGCCTCGCCCTCTGGCTCGCCCACCAGACACCCTGGAGAAGCAGCACCCCGAGGATTGAATCTGCCCTCCCTCCCTGAAGAGGCTGGAGTTCTGGGCAGTAGAACGAGTTGCACGTAATCTGTGTGCACAGTGAGTGGCGTTCACAATGCAGTAAAACAGCGACCCTCCATTTTACTGTGCCCGCCCCCTTCTTCCGGACCCACTAGCCTTCTAGAAAGCCACCAGAGAATCCAGAGGTGTTGGCTGCCCAAATCGCAGCCCCCTACTTCCAGACTGGCCCTGGGAGCATCCTTCCCGCATCAGAGACCAAAGGAGCAAGACCGCACCCAGCTTCACTTTCAGGACTGTCCTTCCAGTGGTCTAACTTCAGTTTCTCCAGCTTCAACTAGAGTCCCTTTTTAAATCCCTCCACACAGGGAGATGGCAAATGTCTGGTAGTGCATTTGCACGTGAAGATCTCGCCCAGGCATTGGCAGAGAAGGTCTTAGAATGTAAGAAACAGGAAGCTGCTGTGGACCGCCGGCTTCTGAGTGCGTTGGGCCTACGACTAATTTCCATACTGATCTGACAGACCCCACATGGGACGGCTCTCCCTCACCGCCCATCATCACATTACCTTCTAAATAACCACCAACTCCCCTACCCCGCCCCGATCATGTTTTGTTGGGAAGTTCTGCATGCTGTCCAGCCTCTGCTCCCCACTGTTATGCAGATATTGGGGGCAGGCTGTTAGCTCTGCCCGGCTTCTTGTCCTGGTCTGGGTATTTCTACACTTAATAGGGAGAAGAGAAGCTACCTTTAGAAACTGTTCTCGGGCTGGCAAAAAAAGAGGGGGTGGACACGCCAAGCTGGACATTTTGAGGAGGAGAAGGTGGCACTCTGGGCTCCGCAGAGGGCAGAAGCTTGCCCTCACACTCGGAAGGCTTTTCTCTCCCAACCATTAACGGGCATCCTTAGCCAATGCCTTTGCTGGTGACCAGCAGAGGGCACTTTAGACAAAGTAGACTTTCTGCTCTTCAGGCAAACTTGCCTTCAGAGGAGGATGGGAGGTGGGGTGTGGGGAGGGGGCGCTCAGCTTCCTATGAGAATAACAGCCCTACACACCCATGTCCTGGGAACCCCAGGGGAGAAAAGGGTTCCTTCTGTTGTTTGGGGGCTTCCAGACTGCCCCCCCCCTTCCGCCCAACTTGGGACCTACTAGGCACCCTGAGCAGAAAGAGGAGAGGTGAGAGCCTTCTGGAGACGCCTCTGGAGTCTGGTACACTGGGCACAACAAAGGGCTCAGTTAAGGTCATTAACAGTAATGATAATCACTAACTTTTAATGAGCTCTTATCACGTACCACACACTATTCTAGGAGCCTGACGTTTCATGTAATCCACACAGCAACTCTGAGTTCGATACTGTTAGGATCCCCATGTTACAGATGAGGAAGCCCAGACGTGGAACTGGAGGTTAACAAATGAAGTGCTAAGAATGAGGAGTCCGGTTTGCAGGGTGGGAAAGGAAGGGGGTGGCAGTGTGGCTGAGACTCAGCTTTCCAGTAACACTATTCACTTTGCCCCCCCACCCCCACCCCTTCCTGGATCCTCCCAAAGGGGAAACTGTGTTGCAAAGCCCCTCAGAGTCAGGAATCAGGCCTGGCTCCAGAATCCCCAGCTGATGCTCTCTAGGCAATGAGGTAAGTTGGGGACCAGAGTGTCACTGAGGGAGGGAGGGGACAAGAGAAAGAAGGCAGAAATGCCCCATAAAAATCATCACCCTAAAAAAAAAAAAAGAGTTCCCGTCATGGCACAGTGGAAATGAATCCAGCTAGGAAACATGAGGTTGCAGGTTTGATCCCTGGCCTTGCTCAGTGGGTTAAGGATCTAGCATTGCCGTGAGCTGTGGTGTAGGCTGGCAGCTATAGCTCCAATTGGACCCCTAGCCTGGGAACCTCCATATGTCACAGGTGCAGCCCTAAAAAGCAAATACGTATATATATATATACACATATATATTAGAAATTTTATAAAATATATATAAAATCAGACGGGTGGGGGGGATTCCGCTAGAATATGGAATCAGAACAGTGAAGGCAAAGAGGCCCCTGGGGGTTGGGGGAAAGGGGGAATTCACAAGGGGGGACACACACCCCCCTGAGCATGTGCACAGACACACAGGCACCACACGTGATGCTAATCAGCTACATTCACACCAAGAGGTCCCTTCTAAAGCCTGCAATTATCCCATGGCCACTGAGGGCAGGGACACATGCCACACACTAGTCACAGTGATATCCCATCACACAGGCCCACCCAGGTCCCCTTCACACCTGCAGTCGGCCTCCACGTCGGGTTCAAAAGTTTAGACAAACAGCCCCTCCCAAGAAGGTGGTCACGGTGACAGCTGAGACTGAAAGGCCCTCTGTCCTGCCGTGGACAGGGTGTGGGGGTGGAATTAACAGGGGCGGTACGGGGTGGGGTGAGGGTTCTGGAGCTCCTGGCCCCGAATAGAAGGCTCTACCCCTGCTAGGAGTCAGGGCCCCTCCTGCTCTCAGACCTGGAACTCAGACTGTCTACATCAGATGCTGCCTGGGCTCCGGAACGAGCCAAGCATGGGGACAGCGGTGGGCATACACTAGAGAAGCACAAGACTCCACTCCCAGAGAGCTGGTTCTCCGGCTGGGAGGCTGATGGCGATCAGCCGAGCCCCAAGTCCAGCAAGGGAGAAAGTGTGGGCACTGCAGGGTTTCAGATCCTGCCTCTGCTACTTGCCAGCTCTGTGGCCTTGGGAAAACATCTTGACCTCTCTGGGCTTCAGTATCCTCATCTGTAGACTAGGATGAGGTGATCCTCAACTGGCCTGCTGAGAAGATCAATGATACAACATAAAAAGTGTGCCTAGGAGTTCCTGTTGTGGCTCAATGGGTTAGGAACCCAGTTAGTATCCATGAAGATACAGGTTCCATCCCTGGCTCGCTCAGGGGATAAAGGCTCTGGCATTGCCGTGAGCTGTGGTATAGGTCCCAGATTTGGTTCAGATCTGGTGTTGCTGTGGCTGTGGTGTAGGCCGGCAGCTGTAGCTCCGATTTGACCCCTAGCCTGAGAACTTCCATATGCCGCAGGCGCGGCCCTAAAAAAATAAAATAAAAATGTGCCTTGTGCATTTTAGGCCCACAAGACATAATAACTATTAATAAAGTGTAGTCTTGGATGCCAGTTTCCACAGGGAGTCGGGGAGACCCGTGCATTCCTTGAGGACTCCCTGGAAGAGGCTGCATCTGGGAAGGGGAAACTTGGGTAGGAAGCCGAGAGAAGAGAGAGAGCCTAGGCTTGGAGAGGGGCCTAGATGTGGCTTCAGGAAGGTTCACATTTGCAGAAAACAAAGGGCTGTGTCAGGAGGCGGGGCCGGGTGGGGACAGGCAGGGGCAGGAGAGCAGTGGGCTGAGAGGAGCCCCTCCCACCACTGTCTTCTTCGGCAACCCACCTCTCCATCTTCTGGCACCAGGCTGGGCCCTGGGCAAGGGCGGGGCAGTTTCCTTATCTACAAAAGGGTGATAAGAATCCCCGACTTAAGAAGATTGAGGGGAGGATAGATGGAGGAACGGCTATGAAGCTGCACTCCGGGGCCCACCTGTGCGTAGCAGCCCGATGCTGCTGATAACAGATTCTGAGACGCATGGCCTGTGTCCCTGAAGAGTTTACATCCGAAGGGAACAGTCTTGTACTTCAGCGAATCCATCAGTGAGCTTGGCAGGGGCCCAATCAGTGGTTCCATCACCACACGCCTTAGCCTTCAGAGGGGTTCCGAGCAGGCTTCTTGGGGAAGATAAGGCACAGGAGGAGCCTCGAGAGAAAGATAAGACTTAGCGGGAGAGCTTGGTTCCTGGGGACGAGCAATGAGAGCGGAAGCGGGGTGGGTTAGGACATCTGGGGGAGAGCCACGAAGGCCGGACGGCCTGCAACCCTAGGAGATGGTACTGGAGAGGGAGCCGGACTGTGTAGGGCCCAAAGGCAAGCTGGGGGTCCAAGCTGCTGGCTCCCAGGAGAGGGTTTAGAGCAGAGGGGAAGCTGCCGACAGCAGAAGCAGGGAGAAAATAGCTGTGCAGCAAATGGGCTGAGCTGGGGCTGCAGGGGCTGGTTAGGTAGCTCCTGGGGTTGTCCTGGTGTCAGGTGATGGAGTCCTAACTAGGGAGCTTGCCTTAGAGAATAATATCAGAGAGGCTTTTTGATTTCTTTTTTTTAAATGTCTACACCTGTGACATATGGATGTTCCCAGGCTAGGAGCCAAATCAGTGCCGCAGCTGCTGGCCTCTATGCTGCAGCCTGCAGCAATGCCGGGACCTGACCCCACAGAGCAAAGCCAGGGATCGAACCCGCATCCTCATGCATACTAATCAGGTTCTTAACCCACTGAGCACAACTGAAACGTTAGAACGAACAGCCTGAACCTACCCAGAACACAGATTGGGACTTGACCCCACGTACCAGGACTTAAACCCAGCCAAAACCTAGGATGGGACTTGAACGCACATGCCAGGACTTAAACCCAGCCAAAAGCCAGATTGGGACTTAAACCCAGAGTTTAAAATTCGAGTTAGTAACCCTGTGTCTGGACTCACCAACGCCCAGGTTCTTTATGCCTCCACGCAGAAGAAATTCCGATTGATTGGGATAGGATGCTTATAAGAGGTGCAAGGAAGCTCTGCCCAAGGATCTGGTGGGCCACAGTTTTATCATCCAAGGGGAGTGGGGGTCGGAAAGGCCCGCCTCTTCCTTTCCAGGAGCAGTAGCTCCTCCTTAGTATCCGGTAAGGTGTGTATTCAAATCCACTGAAGGGCGTCTTCAAACTCTTGCCCTCAGTCTGAATCTGAATGCAGGGCTTATCCCATCCCCACCCAATGACCTGAGGCAATTCTCGCACCTCCACTCATTAAGCAAGCTTGTCTTTTCTTGAACTTAACAGTGGTCTCCCAGCATCCCCCAGGTTTCCCTCTTCATCTATGATCCCCTATTGGGACTTCAACACCTGTGCCTACTCTAGCCCTATCACAGCGGAACTCCAGGGAGGCTTTTTAAACAAGAGAGAAGATGGGACCAGGTGGCTACAGGAGAGAGGTGAGGTCCGGAAGGACCTCAGCTGGGTGTATCTGAAATTTCTAGTCACAGGAGAGGGGGGACATCCAGGGTGGCATGGTTTCATAATGGAATATTAGGCTGCAGAGAAAAGGAAGACACCAGAGCTACCTGTCATCAGCAGGTTACATTTGGGGTGGGGGTGGAGGGGTGGAAATGGCAGAAAGATCCAGAGTGCTGCCATTTACATAATGCTTGAAAACATGCTATACAGCAGGTCCCTGTTTCCATACAAGCGAGTCACCCGAGAGCATACACAGTCCTGCTACTAATCTTCACTGAGCCTCCATCTATACCCAGGCTAGTCCACGTGCCATGGGGAATGCTGAAGGGAAGAGCTGGGCATAGGCCCTGTCCTCAGGGAGCTTACAGGATAATTTGGGAAAGAGCACGGATAGGTAAAGAAGGAAAATAAAGAGTTCCCTGGTGGCTCAGTGGGTTAAGGACCTTGCATTGTCACTACTGTGGCACAGGTTCTGTCCCTGGCCTGGGCACTTCTGCATGCCACAGGCATGGCCAAAACAAATTAATAAATAAATGAAGGAAGTAAAATAACACATCAAAGTAAGGCAATATGCAAAAAGGACATACACTTTTCCTTTTTGCTGTGAGCAATTTTTGGTACAAAGAAGGTCCTTCTAATGACACTTTCAAGGAGTTTAATTATTAAAACGATCTTCCCATAAAAGTGTTATTAATACGGCGACAACGAAGACAGCAGCATAGAAAAGGACACAGACAATTAATGAAGTGTAACCATATAAAGTCAATCATTTATATATTCAACAGCTATTGAGAACTTTTTTTTCAACTTTAATTAGCACTTATTTTTGCGGAATTTACTCCTGGGTCATGAGTTTTTGTTTCTGCATCTTCTCCCAGAATATCTTTTTTCTCTGCGCAACCTCCTCTTCTGATTTAGGAACAAACTGTCCTGTTCCAGTGAGGAACATCTCAATGTGGCAGGGAGAACTCATGTAAGGGTTGATCTGACCGTGACCATGAGCTCTGTAAGTCCTGGGCTGCTTCCTGGGAGCTTTGTTCACCCGGATGTGCTCCATGACCACAGAATCTACATCTCAGCCCTTAAGTTCAGCATTACTCTAAGCACCTTTGAGCAGGTGCACTGAACATTCAGCGCTCTCTGGACCATTGACCATTGACCAGTGTGTCCAGCCGCACTGCTCGGCCTGGTCGTGGCCACCAGCTCCGCCATTGTAACGACGGAGTGGTTCACGCCACTTCTGTACAGGGACATCTTTTTTTTTTAATTTTCTCATTTTCTTTCCTTTCTTTTTTCTCCTCCTCCTCCTTCTTTTTTGGGGGCTGCACCCACGGCATTCAGAAGTTCCCAGAGCTAGGGGGTCAAACTGGAGCTGCAGCTGCCATCCACAGCCACAGCCACGCCAAGCTGCATCTGGGCTGCACCCGGGTCTACACCACAGCTTAGGGCAGCGCTGGATCTTTAACCCACTGAACAAAGCCAAGGATCAAACCCACCTCCTCATGAATATAAACCCAGGTTCAAAACCTACTGAGCCACAACGGGAACTCCTAAAGTGATGTCTTTCAGATATGGCAGCTTTTCAGATATGCCTACCCTTATGGCCTGGGCAGTTTCACGAGTGTCCTTAAAGTGAACCCAAAGATTCAAACCTCTAGGAGTTCCCATTGTGGCGCAGCGGGTTAAGGATCCAGTGTTGTCACTGCTGTGGTCAGGTCACTGTTGAGGCATGGGTTAGATCGATCTCTGCCCCAGGAACTCCCATATGCTGTGAATTCAGCCCCCCCCCCCAAAAAAAAATCGAATCTCTATTTTTTTTTTTTGGTCTTTTTTTAGGGCCACACCTGCAGCATGTGGAGGTTCCCTGGCTAGGGGTCAAATCGGAGCTGTAGCTGCTGGCCTACTCCACAGCCACAGCAACTCGGGATCCTAGCCATGTCTGTGACCTGCACAACAGCTCATGGCAAGCCTGGATCATTAACCCGCTGAGCGAGGCCAGGG
Organism: Phacochoerus africanus; assembly: GCF_016906955.1. Lineage (NCBI taxonomy): Eukaryota > Metazoa > Chordata > Mammalia > Artiodactyla > Suidae > Phacochoerus > Phacochoerus africanus. Next base: position 38,020,916 of record NC_062552.1, read on the forward strand.
ATCAGACCCAAGTCCTCATGGATATTAGTGGGGTTCATTAACCGCTGATCCAAGATGGGAGCTCCAAGAGTCGAACTTCCTGATTTGTATAATTTTGTGTGTTTTTCTGGGTTAAGCGAACATTTCTCAGAGGGCATCTCAGGCAGCTTACCGGAAAAGCATCTCTTGAGGACTTCATGCCTACAAGACACCAAACTAAGCCCTGAATGTACATGACGGATAAGCTACAGTGCCTCCCCTCCAAGAATCCCAGAGACACAGATTTGTAAGGTGAAAAATAGCAACATGAATGCGCTTTAAGGTTGGGCACCTAGAAGAGAGTGTGGGCAAGTTCCCTGGGATGACTGGGGAAGCTCTGCGTTGGGGGCAGCATCTAAACTGACTGGAGAGGTGCACGGGCAGAGGGGACAGAGCCGGGAAGGGGCCAGTGTGCTCAGAGTGGCCGTGCCTGCGCCCACCAGTGGTGGCAGGAGGACTAGGTCAGGAGCAGCTGATAGGAGTCATGTTATGGAAACTCACCTGCCTGACTCAGAAATTGGGACTTTTGTCTCTAGACAAAATATTTTTGAGCCCTGAATGACGGGACCGTGGCGAGTTTGTTTGAAGACATTGTGAAGGCAGATGCAAAGGGGGAAATTTGACCATCACCCACAAGCCATTCGTTCAGGCTTGCGTGTTAGGGTGGCAGCTGTGAACAGAGGAAAGAAAACGGGAGGGACCCCAGAGGAAGGAAGAAGAAAGGGGACGCAAAGGTGCAGAGGACCCTGGGATGTTAAGCCTTAGGTAACAGAGCAGCAGAAGCCACTGGCAGAAATCAGGACATACAAAATAAGATGGAGCTTATTTTGCAGAAGAAGATGGGAGGGAGCGGGGTCTGGGTCAAGCTGAATTTAAGGAGATGATCCAATTGGAACCACTTTTTTTTTTTTTTGTATTTTTGTCTCTTTATCCTTTTAGGGCCGCACCCGAGGCACATGGATGTTCCCAGGCTAGGGGTCCAATCAGAGCTGCAGCTGCTGGCCTACATCACAGCCACAGCAACACGGGATCTGAGCCGTGTCTGCAACCTGCACCACAGCTCACCGCAAGCTTGGATCCTTAACCCACTGAGCCAGGCCAGGGATCGAACCCATAAGCTCATGGTTCCTAGTCGGATATGTTTCCACTGCGCTGCGACGGGAACTCCTAGAGCCACTTCTAATGCTCATGCATTTCCCTTCGGGCCAACCTGAATCTGCTAAACACTAGCAGAGGGACTTTCTTTTAAGGTGAAGACTCATAGAAACAAATAGAACAAGGGAGAAGACAACAGCAAGAAGTTTTGGAAGCTGGAGAGAGGATGGGCAGAGAATTCTGAGGCCTGAGCCAGCCTGAGGGCAGCTGAGAGGCAACCCGCCCTACATGAGGGTCTCCCACTCGGGGGCCCGGAGTCAGGGGCTGGTTAGCAAGGGTTACTTCTGAAAAGAGGGATGAGGGTGAATTTTTAAAAGTAAAAACCAAGTGGTTACGAGGGGTTGGGAAGAGCAAGGGATGAGTAGGCAGAAGCACAAAGGAGTTTTAGGGCAGAGAAAATACACTGGGAGTTCCCACTGTGGCTAGGGGGTTAAGAACCTAACTAGTATCCACAAGGATGTGGGTTTGATCCCTAACCTTGCTCAGTGGGTTAAGGATCTGGCATTGCCGCAAGCTGTTACGTAGGTCACAGATGTGGCTCGGATCCAGTATTGCCGTGGCTGTGGTGTAGGCTGGCATTTGCAGCTCTGATTTGACCCCTAGCCTGGGAACCTCCATATGCCATGGTGCAGCCCTAAAAAGACAAAAAAACAAAACAAAACAAAACAAAACAGTTAAGTCTATTTAAAAAAAAAAAAAAAACAAGCACACTAGTTGAAAGTCATCTGGAGCAGTTCGTTCTCCAGATGCCCTCCCCTACTCTGTGCAGGCAGGTCCCTTCCCCTCCCTATTCAAGCAGGTGAGATGCATATTCTGGAGAGGGTAAAATGGGGGGCTTTTGGTCTGGGGGACACTGATGTAGTAGGGGCAGAGCCACTACAGGGGGGTTGGGTGAGAGACTCTCACATCAAGAGTTTCGAAAAGGCAGAGACAGCAAAGGCCCACCCACAGCTGCAAAGCTTTTAGAGCTCCATTCTTCAATAGAAAGTCAAATATTTGCAGACATATGAGGAAAGCATCTAACATGAAAAACAGAGATCAAAGCAATCGGATGAAAGCAATTTGTTTTTTATTTTTTATTTTTATTATTATTTTTATTACTTTGTCTTTTTGCCATTTCTCGGGCTACTCCCGTGGCATATGGAAGTTCCCAGGCTGGGGGTCTAATAGGAGCTATAGCCACCGGCCTACACCAGAGCCACAGCAATGTGGGATCCGAGCCACGTCTGCGACCTACACCACAGCTCACGGCAACACCAGATCCTTAACCCATTGAGCAAGGCCAGGGATTGAACCCACAACCTCATGATTCCTAGTTGGATTCGTTAACCACTGAGCCACGACGGGAACTCCGGATGAAAGCAATTTGGAGGATACTGTTGTACAGACAGAAGGAAAATTTCTACAAATTATTTATTCTCAGAGAAATAAAAAACTGCATCTATGAAATAAGAATAAAATGACAGGAGTTCCTGTCGTGACTCAGGGGTAATGAATCCAACGATATCCATGAGGGTTCAGGTTTGATCCCTGGCCTCACTCAGTGGGTTAAGGATCCAACGGGTCGGCCCTGAAAAGACAAAAAAAAAAAAAGATAAGATAGTATAAAGATGAACATTCAGGAGTTCCCTCATAGCTCAGTGAGTTAAGGATCTGGTGTCACGGCTGTGGTTCTGGTTACGGCTGTGGTACAGGTTTGATCCCTGGCCTGGGAACGTCCACATGCTGTATGACCAAAAAAAAAAAAAAAAGATGAACATTCAGAGGACAAAATGAGGTCTTAGAAATTAAAACTGTAATGGCAATGAAAATTAAACAGGGGGATTGGAAGTTAAAGATAACCTCCCAAACTGTAGCAAACAAACAAGCAAAAATAATAAATAAATAAAGAAGGGAAACAGAAAAAACAATGAAAGGAAAATCCCTTAAAGAGCACTTCAAGAGCATTTCCCAGAACTGATGGACATGAATTTCCTTTTTTTTTTTTTTTTTTTTGTATTTTTGGGGCCGCGCCCACGGCACATGGAGGTTTCCAGGCTAGGGGTTAAATCCAAGCTGTAGCCAACCTATACCACAGCCACGGCCACACCAGATCCAAGCCGAGTCTTCAACCTACACCTACACCATTGCACATAGCAATGCCGGATCCTTAACCCACTGAGTGAGGTCAGGGATTAAACCTTCGTCCTCATGGACACTAGTTGTGTTTGTTACTGCTGAGCCACGATGGGAACCCCAGAGTTTCCAAACTGAATAAGTCGGAGTGTATAAAAATGTGGAGTTTCCGCCGTGGAGCAGTGGGTTAAGAATCGACTGCAGCAGCTCAGGTCACTGTGGAGGTGCAGGTTTAGTCCCCAACCCGGCTCAGTGGGTTAAAGGAAGACATAGGTTACAGCTGTGGCTTGATTCAGTTGTTGGCCCAGAAACTTCTATGTACCACGAGTGCAGCCATAATTATTTTATTTTATTTTATTTTTTGCTTTTTAGGGCCGCACTTGCAGCATATGGAAGTTCCCAGGCCAGGGGTCCAATCGGAACTACAGCTGCCGGCCTACGCCACAGCCACAGCAACTCAGGATCTGAGCTGCGTCTGCGACCTATACCACAGCTCATGGCAATGCCGGATCCTTAACCCACTGAGTGAGGCCAAGGATTGAACCCAAAACCTCATGGTTCCCAGTTGGATTTGTTTCCACTGCGCCACAATGGCCATAAATAACATAAAAAAATAAATAAAATAAAAAGGACCCTCACCAAAGCACAGCATTGTGAAATTTTAGAACATTGGAGACAAAGAAGATGCTACAAATTTCTAGAGAGAAAGCTGAGTCATATGAAAGGACCAGGACTCAAAAGAGCATTGCTTCTTCAATAGCACCTTTTTTTTTTTTTTTGGCTGTGCCACCCATGGCATGCAGAAGATCCTAAGCCAGGGATCAAATGTGAGCCACAGTAGTGACCCAGGCTGCTGCATTGACAATGCCAGATTCTTAACCTGCTGCAACACAGAACTCAGAAGATGATGGAGTTCTAAGGGATTTTTTCCAACTTCAAATTCCATACCCTGCCAAATTATCAGTTAAATGTAAAATAAAAACATGTCAAGACATGCAAATGCTGCCCACACTGCAACTCCCGTTACCATTTCTCACAGCAGGAGGGTAGAGAATGAAAAATAAGGAAAGGGAAGCAGAACGTCAACAGAAGAGAGACATCTGGATCTGTGCCAGGAGTAGAGAGCAGCCAGGTTCCCCTGGAGGGGTCACAGGGCCCTGGGAGAGACTTCCTCAAAAAGATGAGATGGACGGAATGCCTAAAATTTGGACAGAGGGAGATGGGATCCACACTAGCAGGGAAGAGTTGGCGATTGAACCACGAATGTGTATAAGGAAAATTAGGCAAATAAAAAAGGGCAGTTCACTCCAGAGAGAACAGAACATTGAAATAATAATGATATACTACATGGTTTAGCTACAAATAACATTTAGTTCTAAAAATGAAGACACTGAGGGAGTTCCCATTGTGGCTCAGCAGGTTAAGAACCGGACTACTATCCATGAAGACACCAGTTCCATCCCTGGACTTGCTCAGTGGGTTAAGGATCTGGTGTTGCCGTGAGCTTCAGCGTAGGTTGCAGGCGTGGCTTCAGATCCCATGTTGCTGTGGCTGTGGTGTAGGCTGGCAGCTGCAGCTCTGATTTGACCCCTAGCCTGGGAACCTCCATATGCAGCAGGTGCAGCCCTAAAAAGAAAAAAAAAGAGAGAGAGAGACATTGAGTCTCCATCTAACCAAGAGAATGAAGTAACCATATTGGGAGAATGGAAACACAGAAAGGGGTCCTGGGGGAGGATTCTGATGAGAAGGGTGGATTAAAGAGAATTTAACCTACATCTTATAGAGCGAGAATTTAATTGGCACCTAAAACTGAAAAATCAAAAAGCTGATACGTGAGATGCTAAAATTCAAAGGAATCATCTAAAAGAATTGAGAGCGCCTGTGCCTGGGGAGTGGTGGTGCTGGGGGTGGGGGTGGGGTGGGCTGGGGTGGGGGGCAGGGAGCCAGGACACAAAGCTTTCCTCACAAAGCTGGTAGAACTCGATTCTTTCAAACATAGCACGTAGCCCTCTGTGTTCTAATTCCACTATTATTCACCTGCCTCTTCTAGAAGGCGAGATCTGCAAGGACAGGAACCAGCCCCATCCATCTTGTGGCCCCAGCGCCCAGCCCTGTACCTGTCAGACAGCAGCCCCTCAATTACATGTTTGTGGGATGAGTCATCATGGGTTCAAGCCCGGAGGGAACTTTCATGTCAACCCTATCATTTCGCAGTTTAGAAACACTGAGGCCTGCCAAAGACGGGGCGGACTCCTCAGGGCTCCGGTGGTGAGTGACAGCTCCAAGACACCATTGTCAACTCCTGGATTCTCTGTCCACCCTCCCAGAAGCGGGAAGATGAGCGTCCAGGGGAAGCTCCTAGCAGAGCCGTGTGACACTTGCCCACACCTGGAGAACGGCATCTCCTAGAAGAGGGGGTGACCACCTGGCTACTCCCTCGGAGGCCCCACTGGAGCTCACAGTTCAAGATCACACCCCCTGGCTGCCATCTAGGGATCAGGAAGCTGCCATCAACAGCTGGGAAGCTACAGAACAGCCCCTGAGAAGCTGCAACCAAAAAACCCAGCACATTTTCTCCACCTTTCCCGGGAGCAAAAGCAGCCCCCAAAGGCACTCAGCGCTGCTTCTAAATTCCACCCAGTGCATCCACCTCGGGGAGGAACCAATTTGCACCCGGATCCCTTTTACTAGAGAGAGTTTTTCGAGAACTGTGGCTTCAGCTCTCTGACATCTGTGAGAAGAAAGGTGGACCAGAGGTTGGGAGCGACAGGGCACAGCCCCCTCTGTTGATTTCACGTCCTCCCTCTGATCTCTCCATCTGTCCTGGCCACTGCCCCAGAAGCACCCCTTCTCTTCCCCAGCCTTAAGGAATGCCTGCCTGCCTGTTAGTAAACTCACCCAAACAGATGCGTGAAGGGACCCCTGGCCACCCAGCTCTGAATCCTACCGAGGGCTCCGCAAGCCCCAGGAAATATTTGTGTTGCTAAGGTCCCCTCACATCCATCTAAGTAGCCAGGATCGAGGCGGGCAGGGAGTCTCTGTTTAGCTTGTGACTTTCGAAGACCCTCTGGCAGGATGCCAGTAGACAGGCAGAAGGGAGCACTGCACCTGGGAAATGCCCACTGCAGGCAGCCCCGGAACCACTGCGGTGTGGGCATGGGGTAGCGGGAGGCTGGCCACGTGGTCCCCGGGTTGGTGAGCTGGACAAGCCATGAGACCTTTTCAGAGATACGATCCAGTCGGGACCATGTGGAGTCTGGTGGTGTCCCAAGCAGTGTCGGGGGCGGGGGGAGGGGCATCTGCCTGGGTCAAAGAGCTCGGGGCCAAGGAGCCCCTTTCTCCCAGGGTTAACCGAGACCTCCCGTTCACCGTCTGGAACCTGGTCTCCTGTCCCGTCTTGCTGGCTACGCTCTTGCCAGGGCACCAGAACGGGCATGAAGGGGAGCAAGTTAGGCAGCACCTCTCTCTCCCTCCTGTCCTGTCTCCCAGCCATGCCCTTGCCCTGCCCATCTGGGACTCAGACAGCCCGGGGCCAATCCACTCCAGGCCTTTGTACCCTGGAGACGGTGGGCACAGTCACTCTGCTGAGCCTGGGTTTTCCCATCTGTAAGATGGAGCTGAAGGTAACTTTCTCCCACAGATGTCACATAACATGGACATGGTGTCAGGCTGCCATCAGTGCCTGGAGCATTATCAGTTACCTGTTGCAGTAGAAAAACTGCTGCAAAACATAGTGACTTAAAGCAACAGCTGGAGTTCCCGCCATGGCGCAGTAGGTTAAGAAGCTGACTAGTAACCATGAGGATGCAAGTTTGATCCCTGGCCTTGCTCAGTGGATTAAGGATCTGGTGTTGCCATGAGCTGTGGTGTACTCTGGCAGCTATAGCTCCGATTTGACCCCTAGCCTGGGAACGGCCCTAAAGAGAGACCAAAAAAAAAAAAAGAGAGAGAGAGAGAGAGAAAGAGAGAATCCAATGCTACCCTTACCTCCTTCACCCATCAAACTTTCCTCCTGGACATTAAATTCCACTCCCACAGACGATCCTCGAATCCTCACAGGCCTTTTCCAGAAACATCTCTATGCTTTTCTCTTCCCCCATACTCTTGCCGTTCTCTGTGACCAGGCAGGTGGTACAGTCAGCAGCTCTCGGGTCCTGGGCTCAGACCACACTGGTAAGGTTCTGGGGTCCGTCACCTGCAGACACAGCCCCAGCTTTCACGTTTGCCACCCAGGGAAAGAGCGCAAAGTGGCCCCCCACATCCATAGCTGGATAGTGAAAAGCTACAAATGAAGCTAACGAGCCATTATGTAAGTAAGTTCCAGCTTTCTAGGGTGGCAGATTTATCTTCCTTAAAATCAAAAATGTATGTGCGTGCAAGTGTACACAGAGCTGTGCTTTTTCTAGGATGACAGAAAAATGTAAAAATCACTGAATATTGTGTAATCTTGTAACAAGTCTTGAAATCAGCGTGTGTCTTCCTGCTTTTGACTTCTTTTCAAAGTTGCTTTGGCTACTCTAGATCCGGTTTTTCCATATCCGAAAAAGTCCACGTTACCTTCATCTCTGAACAATGCTGTCACTAAGTGTAAAATTCTAGGTTGATGGTTTCCTTCTTTTGTCTTTTTATTTTCTTGTTTTTAAAGCACTATATGGTTATCTCTCCATTTTCCTATGGTTTGCATAACTTCTCACCAGACATACGTTGTCACTCTTTTTCTGTGTTCCTCTGGATGAGATGTGTTCTTTTTCCCCTGGCTGCTTACACTACCTCCCCTTTATCACTGGTTTTGAGCAATCTGATTATGACATGTCCTTATGTGGTTTTCTTTTCTTTTGTCTTTTTTTGCTTTTTAGGGCTGCACCTGTGGCATATGGAAGTTCCCAGGCTAAGGGTCGAATTGGAGCTACAGCTTCCAGCCTATGCCATAGCCACAGCAACACAGGATCTGAGCCATGTCTGCAACCTACACCACAGTTCATGGCAACACTAAGATCCCCAACCCATTGAGTGAGGCCAGGGATTGAACCTGCATCCTCATGGAACCTAGTCAGGTTGTTAACCACTGAGCCACGAAAGGAACTCCTTTTTTTTTTTTTTTTGGTCTTTTTAGGGCCACCCCCACAGCCTATGGAAGTTTCCAGGCTAAAGGTCAAATAGGAGCTGCAGCTGCCAACCCCAGCCCCAGCCCCAGCCCCAGCCCCAGCAACCCCAGATCCTTAACCCACCAAATGAGGCCAGGGATCAAGCTTGTATCCTCATGGGATACACAACATAGCCTCCTGAGCCACAACAGGAGCTCCTATGGTTGGATTGGATTGGCTAAAATTTCATTTGGAATTTTCGCATCTATGTTCGTGAGGGACGTTGGTCTGTAGCTTGATTAGATGCTAGACATTGTGAATTTTCCATCGTTTGGTGTCGGAGTTTGTTGCATTCCTTTACGCAGTGTTGGACCTTGTTCTGGTACATAGCTAACATACTTGGAGTAAGATGTATACTTTTGAGGCTTGCTTTTAAGATGTTCAGGACAGAGACAGAGCAGCTGTCGGCTGAAGGTGAATTCAGACCTCGGCTACGGCGATACCCTTCTGAGGACGCTGCTCAATACCCCGCGCATTACCAGGTCTTTCCACACTGCCTGATGGGAACACAAACTAATCCCTGTCCCGTGTGAGCTCCAGGCATCGCTCTGCCTCCGGCTCTGCCTTCGGGGGCCCTCCCTCCCTCTTTGCTTTCATGTGTGTGCAAATCAGGGCTCCGCCAGCCTCAAGGAGACACCTCTGCGATCTCTGGACATTCACCTGTTCTGCTCCCCCTCCCTTGGACTCCGGCCTGTGCATCTCTGCACCTTTCTAAATCTGTCTTCTCAATCAGCCAGACATCCAAGCTCTGTTTGGCTTCCCTCCTCCCTGCACTGAAGCCTGGAAACCGCCTGGGGCGGGCAGGGAGCTGGGGTAAGGACAGGGCTCTGCTCATTTATTGCCTTCTTCCCTGGGAGGGGCCCTGTGTTGCCTTTGCCCAACGTCTGAAAAATCATTGTTTCATATATTTTGTCTGCGGTCCTAGTGTTTTAAGGCAGACGAGTTAACCCAGCCTCTGACCCTTCATTTTGGCCAGAAGCTGAAGTCTCAATCTGATGGTAAATTCGTTCGGGTGTGGCTGTGACAGGCAAGGCTCCCAAAAGTGCGGGTCCCCGGGCAGAGGTCCCTTTGCCAAAGTCTAAGAGCACAACTAACTAGATGTGTTACTTGGGGCCAGTTACTCGTCCTCAGAGTGTCTCCATCATCATTACCACCAAATGAGGGGGACGATGAGAGGAGTGACTTGTTGTCAGGACTGTCCTTAGGCCAGGGATGGACTGTTGTGAGATGTGAGCAGGATTTTACATGCTTGGTGCCTAAAATAGTACCCGGCACATGGTGAACAGCTGTTCGATAAATGTGGGCTGGTGTTCCCATTTTGGCTCAGCAGGTTAAGAACCTCACTAGTATCCATGAGGTTGCAGGTTTGAGCCCTGGCCTTGCTCAGTAAGTTAAGGATCCAGTGATGCCAAAACCCGCAGCATAGATCACAGACTCGGCTCAGATCTGGCGTCACCGTGGCTGTGGTGTAGGCCAGAAGCTGCAGCTCTGATTGGACTCCTAGGCTGGAAACTTCTGTGTGCCTCAGGTTTGGCCATAAAAAGGAAAAACATTTGAAATAAAATAAATGTAGATTATTTCAGGGACAGTGAAGACCACCCAACTCAGATGCCTCCCACCTCCCACCTTCACTCAGAGAAAGAGGAATCCTTCCTTTTTTTTTTTTTTTTTTGCCTTTTTACGGCCGCACCTGTGGCATATGGAGGTTCCCAGGCTGGGGTCAAATCAGAGCTGTAGCTGCCGGCCTACACCACAGCCACAGCAATGCTGGATCTGAGCTGCATCTGTGACCTACACCACAGCTCACAGCAACACCAGATCCTTAACCCACTGATGGAGGCCAGGGATTGAACCTGCGTCCTCATGGATACCAGCTGGGCTTGTTAACCACTGAGCCATGATGGGAACTCCCCCTTTTTTTTTAAGGCCATCACAGCCCCTGGCTGATCAGTTAAAAAGATCTTTTATGGGAGCTCCCACTGTGGCACAATGGGATTGGCAGCATCTTGGGAGCCCTGGGACAAGGGTTCGATCCAGCCCAGCACAGTGGGTTAAGGATCCAGCATCATTGCTGCAGCTATGGCTTGGTCTCAGCTGCGGCTAGGATCTGATCCCTGGCCCAGGAGCTTCATATGCCTGCGGGGTGGCCAAAAAAGAAAAAGAAAAAGAAAAAAAGATACATTCTGGACATATTTTCTCTTCATTCCCTTTCCCCCGGCCCCCCTGAGTTCTGAGCCTCTGTCTCTTTCCACAGACCTTTTTCCCTCAGACCCAAACATATTTCTGCCTACTGCCTCCTAAACACAAACACACACATTCGCTCTCCCTCCCTCCCCCTTGCGCTGCCATCCCCTGACTTTATTTCCTTTCGCTGCCAAATTTCTTGAAAGAGGGCTCTGTGCTCTCCGCCTCCCATCCCTCAGCTCACGCTCACCCCAAGTCTGCTCAGACTCCACCTCGCAAAGCCCCGAGGCCACCTTCTGATGCGGTGGCCTCTTCTTAATCCTGTCCCATTCAACCTCCCTGGAGAATGTGACATCGGATGAAACCTCTTCTTGGCGCCTCCATGATTCTCTCCAGAATGACCTTGAGACCTGGACCAGCAGGGTCCCTGAGAGACGAGGAGTTCCTGGGGCCCAAAGATCACGCCCTCCTGGAGCAAGTGACTTGTCTCCTTGGCCCCGCTCCAGGTACCCACCATCTGGGCATCTTTGCCCAGACAGCCTAGGCCCACTGCCAGGGCCTGCAAAGCCTCCTTGCCTTGGTTTGTCCTCTTGAGGGTGAAGCATGACTGGCGTGTGTGCCCTGGGCTGAGGGGCAATCAGGGGCCGATATTTGCAGGGAGGAAGCGTGCACAGAGCTTGGGTGAATGGCTGGAACGCACGTGTGTGTCTTCCATGAAATTGGAAACCCTCAGGCCACCGAAGAACCAGCTCAGCCCGTGAAAAGAAAGGGGGAGGGCAGGCCGGGAGCCGGGGGCCATTTGCCTTTCCCAGCCCTGCAAATGTTAGGCGTAGGCTTGATTTTGCCCCCTGGGCTCGCCGCTAGCTCTCTCTCTGCTTTCCCCTGGCTCCTTCCCTGACTTGGCTCCCTCTCTCATCCTCCTGGAGAAGGCTTCCCAGGACCCAGCCTTTGGCCTCCATGCTCTCCTTCCTCTGCGCCCAGATGGGAGCTCCTCGAGTCCTCTTGTCCGCAGCAGAGAGCTGGCAGCCAGAGGATGCTCCATCCGTGTCCAAACTCACCCTGCTAAGCCTGCATTTCCCCAGGGGATGTGATGAAAACACTGAAAACAGGAGCTCTGGCATCAGACTGCCAGGCTGCAATTCCCACCCCCCACCCCCCCCCACTCTGCCCCACTGGTAACCTGGGTGTGCTCCACAGCAAGTCAGTTAACTGCTCTGTACCTGCACTTTATTCTTCTGCAAAATGGGGGTAATAATGCGACCTGCTCAGGAGTTCCCATTGTGGCTCGGTTAAGAACCCGACACAATGTCCATGAGGATTCGAGTTCCATCCCTGGCCTCACTCAGTGGGTTAAGGATCCGGTGTTGCCATAAGCTGTGACATAGGTCCCAGATACAGCTCGATCTGACGTTGCTGTGGCTGTGGTGTAGGCTGGCAGCTGCAGCCCCGATTCAGCTCCTAGCCCAGGAACTTCTGTATGCCATGGGTGTGGCTGTAAAAAGAAAAAAAAAAAAAAATCAGTATCTACTGCATCAGAAGTAAACCCAAGGCCTCACTTCGCTTCCTCTAAGATTTTATGGCATCATCTCTGCTTGGTGACGCCTACCTGTTCTTCAAGATCCAACTTAAATGCACCGCCTCCTTGCAGCCTTCCAGGATTCCCACATCCTGGGGCCTCCTCCCCAATTACACCCCTAGGACATGCTTCCTGCAGGCTACAGTCCTATTTCACCCCAGCTACAGCTGTGCCTGTCCAAGTCCCACTGTCCCCCAGAGACTTGGAGCCTCTTGAGGACAGGGGATCGACAGTTGGCACTTAATGATGCTTCTTGAGTGAATGAATGGCTGCAGGATATTCCAGATTCTCTGGCAAAGTCTGGTCAATCTACAAGGGCTATTTTTTCTTTTTCTTTTTTTTTTTTTTGTCTATTTTAAGGCCGCACCTGCAGCATATGGAGGTTCCCAGGTCAGCGGTCTAACCAGAGCTGTAGCCACCAGCCTACACCACAGCCACAGCAACACAATATCTGAGCCGTGTCTGTGAACTACACCACAGCTCACAGCAATGCCAGATCCTTAACCCACTGAGCGAGGCCAGGGATCGAACCTGAGTCCTCATGGATACTAGTCGAGTTGTTTCCACTGAGCCACAGTGGGAACTTCCTCTGAGGGCTTTTTTTTTTTTTTTTTTTTTTGGTCTTTTTAGGACCGCACCTGCGGCATATGGAAGTTCCCAGGCTAGGGGTCCAATCAGAACTACAGCTGGTGGCCTACACCACAGCCACAGCAACATGGGACCCGAGCCATGTCTGCAACCTATACCACGTTTCACAGCAATGCCGGATCCCTGACCCATTGAGCAAGGCCAGGGATCGAACCCGCACCATCATGAATACTAGTTGGATTGGCTTCTGCTGAGCCACATCAGGATTCCCTACAAGGCCTATTTTTAGGGAGCCTTGAACCAAGGCCTGAGAGACAGCAAACACCCCTCTTCTAGCTGACATTTTGGATTGAAAGGGACCTTGGCTGGCTGAAGAGCCACTTCCCACTTGTGGAGGGTTAATTATTAGTGGGGAGCTGACCCAGCAGAGAAGAAGGGCAGAAGGTCCTTCCGCCTGTCTGTTCTGGAAATTCAGAGAGAGGGCAGTGTAATATGAAGATCACATAATACGACCCTCTGCTGTGAGGCTGGCCCCAAGAACTGGCAGTGAGCGTCAGCATCAATATTTGGGGGTTGCTGTTATTTTCCAGAAGCACTGCATTTGCAGGGCAAGAGGGCTGGCCGGGTGATTCATTGGCCGTTAGTCAGTAGTCGTCTCTGCTCGAGAACTGCGTTTCCACGTCCAGCCCCATGCTCGTCAGCACATGCCTCAGTTTCCTATCGCTGCCTTAACCAATGACCACAGTGTCAGTGGCTTTAAACCCTGGAAGTGTCTCCCCTTCCGGATCTGCAGACAGGAGGTCCAGCCTGGGTCTCAGGGGGCTAAACACAAGGTGCTGGCGGAGCTGCATGCCTTCCAGAGCTGCATGCCTTCCTCGCTCGCCTTCAAAGCCGGCAACAGAAGGTCAAGGGCTTCTGCTGCCAACTCGCTGCCCCTCTGCCGTCAATGCTTAAAGCTGCTGACGTTGTGTACCTTCCCTGTGTGCCTTTGGCCAGGAAAGTTGCTCTGCTTTCAAGGATTCATGTGATTCAATCGGGCCCCTGGATAATCCAGGGTTATCTTCCCACCTTAAGGTCCATGCCTTTATCACATCTGCAGAGTCCCTTCTGCCAGGTAAGGCAACAGATTCGTAGATCGCTGGGACCCTTTGCTCGGGCGGAGGGAAGTCGTTCTTCTCCCTAACACGGTACAGGTATCTTACAAGTTGTCCTGAGTATGTTTTCTGGGTGGGGGCTGCCCCATCCCCTCTTCAGAGGGTCTCCCCATCGTCATCATAATAGCAAGTGGTTCAGAAGGGGCACCACATGCCAGGCACTGTTCCAAGGAGTCTGTATGTCTGAACTTGGTCCATCTTCACAAATATCTTAGGAGGCTCCCCACTCCAAAAATGTGAACTGTGCACAACCACTTCCTTCCCAAGATCACAGTCAGGGAAGAGGGGGGACCTTCACAGTAGAGAGCCTGACAAACACCACCTCAGCCAGATGGTCAAGGCTAACATCCATGAGTCACGTTGATAGTGCATGATATTGACATGATATGATAAGAAGGGTGCTTTACCCCTGTGATCTCCTTGCTCCCCAAATATGTGATCCTAGTCAAAAAAATCAGACAAATCCCAATACAGGGGCGGCCTCCGTACCTGACTAGTACTCCTCAAAACTGTCAAGGTCATCAAAGACAAGAAAACCTGAGAAGCTGTCACAGCCAAGAAGAGCCTAAGAAGCTGTGACAACTAAATGTAATGAGATGTCCTGGATGGGGTCCCAGAACAGAAAAGGACCTTAAGTAAAAACGAAGGAAATCCCAGGGTTCTCCTCAGGCACAGCAGGTGAAGGATCAGTTGTTTTCACTGTGATGGCTTGGGTCACTGCTGTATCGTGGGTTCAATCCCTGGCCCTTCCACATGCCACAGCTGCAAAAGTAAGGGAAATCTGAATAAACCATGAACTTCAGTGATTAACAATGTATTAGAGGGAGTTCCCATTGTGGCTCAGAGGAAACGAATCTAACTAGCATCCATGAAGACGCAGGTTCGATCCCTGGCCCTGCTCAGTGGGTTAAGGATCCGGCATTGCCGTGAGCTGTGGTGCAGGTCACAGACACTGCTTGGTCTGGTGTTGCTGTGACTGTGGTGTAGGCCAGTGGCTACAGCTCCAATTCGACCCCTCCCTGGGGACTTCCATATGCTGCGAGTGCAGCCCTAAAAAGACCGAAAGAAAAAAAAAGTATTAGAATTGGTTCATTAATTATAGCAAATGTAAATGAGAAAACTCATTTACAACAGAGAAAACTCACTGTGAGATATATGGGAACTCTACTCGCTTCTCAGTTTTTTCACAAGTCTAAAACTTCTAAAAAATAAAATCTATCGTAAAAACAAATACGTAATTTAATAGAATGCTACAAGATAGGCACCATCATTGTCCCCATCTTACAGATAGGAACACTGAGGCACAAAGAAGTAATGTGTTCTATAAGTGGTGGAGTCAGGATTTTTTTTTTTTAAGAAGGTGGTCTTCTCCCCCCTGCCCTTTTCTTTTTTTTTTTTTATGGCCGCACCCACGCATATGGAAGTTCCCAGGCTAGGGATCAAATGGGAGCTGCAGCTGCCAGCCTTTGCCACAGCAACGCCAGATCCCAGCCGCCTCTGTGACCCATACTCCAGCCCATGGCAATGCCAGATCCTTAACCCACTGAATGAGGCCAGGGATCGAAGTTGAGTCCTCAAGGATACCAGTCCAGTTCGTTATCACTGGGCCACAGCAGGAACTCTAGAGCCAGGATTTGAACTTTGGATTCTGGCTCCAAAGCTCAGTGCTCTTACCCATCACGTTTTCCTGCTTCTCTGAGGGCCATGCCCTTTCCACCACTAGTCCAGAAGTTCCCCAAGGTCAGAATCCGTCTCCTCGGGGGCAGGACGGTGTCACTCCTTGAGGAGCAGGACTCCCTCTCTGCCAGACGGGACTCCGTCCCCTGGCCGCTGAGCATGTGTGGTGCAGGGGCACACCCTGAGCTTGGGGGATACACCAGCGCCTTTCACCTGGAGTCCCCCTTCCCCCCACCTGCCCCAGGACACTTGACAATGTCCAGAGACATTTTCGGCTGTCACAACTTGAAGGTGCTACTGGCATCTAGTGGATAGAGCCCAGGGATGCTGCTGAACTTCCTACAATGCCCAGGGCAGCCCCACAACAAAGAATTATTCAGCCCTAAAATGCCAAGAGGGCCAAGATTGAGAAACTTTGAGAGAGAGCCTATTTCTTTCTTATTCTTTTCTTTTTAGGGCCACGCCTGCAGCATATGGAAGTTCCCAGGCTAAAGGTCCAATCAGACCTGCAACTGTCGGCCTGCACCACAGCCAGGGCCACACTGGATTCAAGCCGCATCTGTGACCTATGCCACAGTTTGTGGCAACACCAGATCCTTAACCCACCGAGTGAGGCCAGGAATCAAATCCGTGTCCTCACAGACACTATGTCAGGTTCTTAAGCCTATGAGCACATGGGGAACTCTAAGAGACAGCCTATTTCTAACACTCTCTCCTGTTTTCCCCATGAGGAGAGTCACATGCATCTAACCGCGCGTACCAATTTTTAGTCTGGGAAATATTGTCACCATAAGTATAGCAGAGACTCTGCGGTGGAGAGCCCCACCCTGGGGGACAGAGGAGGGAGGGGCCAGCACAGGGGCCCGCTCCTGTCCCTTCCAGCCCCTGACTCCACCAACTAGACTCCCCCACTCCCAGCATGGCCCTTTTTGGCAGAGACACTGGGATGCCCTACTTCCTGGGGCAGGAGGAAGTTTCCAGCCCTGAGGAGGTCACGACTGAGTCAGCCCTTCTTGGCTTCAGCTCCACGAGCACATGCGGACATGAAAGAGACATCCACTCTCAGCAGCCAGACCCGGAGGCGGGGCGGGGAGTGGGGCGCAGGCCACTGCCGAGTCAGCCCTGTCCCTGCCCAAAGCCTTTGAGACTTGCTAGACAGGCATGTCATGGCAGCCGGGCCCCTGTGGGCAAGTTGTGACTTTCTGGACTTGGTGTCTCTGGATGTTGAAAGCGGGGAACACTCACTCTCTCTATCCGTGGGAGGACAGAATTGTCCCGGAGAAGAGTTTTATGGAACGCTGACTGGGGCACCCGGGTCCAGGTGCTGGAGAAAGTGGCAGACAAACAGCATCCTGTCCTTAAGGAGGGGGTCCCTGGTGAGGGGAGGCAGAAAATGCAGGGGTCCCCATGGATCTATTTCTGGTGGGGTCTGCGGGAGCGGCTATGACTCGCAGCTGCTCTCCCCGTTGTCTCGAAGCCTCCTGCCCTCCTTTCTGTGTTTTGCAGGTGCTGGAACCTACAAAGGCCATTTTTCCAAACCCCAGTTAGGGTCTGCGAATGGGAGAACGGGTGAGAGATGGAAGGCATGAGGGAGGGAGAAGCAGCATCCGCCTGCTTCCACAGGTGACTTCCGAAGTGGAGGCAGCAGCCAAGGCACCTGGGTGGGCACTTCCACAGCATCAGTGGGCAAGCAGGGTCCCTGGTTGCTGCTCGGGGCAGCTGTTCCAATGATAACACTTACACCTGCTCAACCCCAAGTGTGGGCTTGTGGCTTCCAGCCCAGGAATGGTGGCTGCTTCCTGGCCCCCGAGTATCCCTTCTAAGACATTAGTGACCAATTCTCTATATTAAACCAACCCCCTTCTTCTTAAAGCATAGATAGTTTCTCTTTTCCGAATTGGACACTAATGGATATAGACGGCAATGAATGTGTTGATACATGTGCAAGTGCCTTGCTTCTTATGACGGCAAAGTCCAAAGCAGAAAGGAAACCCGGGAGTTCCTGTTGTGGCTCAGCCCGTTAAGAATCTGACTCGTATCCATGAGGATGAAGGTTCAATCCTTAAGCTACTTCTTGGGGCTGGGGACAAAACCTGTGCCTCCATAGCGACCTGAGCCATTACAGTTGGATCCTTAACCCACAGCACCACAAGGGGGGGGGAATCTGAGCATCTTTTTTTTTTTTTTTTTTTGGCCTTTTGTCTTTTTTATGGCTGTACCCGTGGCATATGCAAGTTCCCAGGCTAGGGGTCGAATCAGAGCTATAGCTGCTGGCCTACACCACAGCCACAGCAATGAAGGATCCAGGCCGAGTCTATGACGTACACCACAGCCCATGGCAACACCGGATCCTTAACCCACTGAGCAAGGCCAGGGATTGGACCCGAGTCCTCATGGATACCAGTCAGGTTCATTAACCACTGAGCCACGATGGGAATTCCCTGAGCATCTTTTCATATGTTTATTTGCATCCCTATATCAGCTTCAGCTTCAGTGGTGTCTCTTCAGGTCTTTTGCCCATTTTAAGTCAGGTGGTTCATTTTCTTATTGCTGAATTTTAAGAGTTCTTTATATATTTTGGATAACAATCCTTTATCAGATATGTCTTTTGTAAATATTTTTCTCCCAGTTTGTGGTTGTCCACCTGTTCTCTTGAAAGTGTTTTTTGGAGTTCCCTGTCCTGGCTCAGTGGAAATGAATCTGACTAGCATCCATGAGGATACAGGTTCGACCCTTGGCCTCGCTCAGTGGGTTAAGGATCTGGCGTTGCCATGAGCTGTAGGTCCAAGATAAGGTGTTGTTATGGCTGTGGCATAGGCCAGTGGCTACAGCTCCAATTCGACCCCTAGCCCAGGAATCTCCATGGCGGGTTCGGCCCTAAAAACACAAAGAAAGAGAAGAAAGAAAGAAAGAAAGAAAGAAAGAAAGAGAGAGAGAGAGAGAGAGAGAGGGAGGGAGGGAGGGAGGGCGGGAGGGAGGGAGGAAGGAAGGAAGGAAAGAAGGGAGGGAGGGAGGGAGGGAGGAAGGGTTTTTCACAAAGAAAGAAGTTTTAAATTTCAAGTCCAGATTATCAGTTATTTTTCTCATGGGCGGTGCCTTTGGTGTTGTATCTAAAAATCATCACCAAACCCCAGGTCATCTGGTTTTCTCTTAGGCTACCTTCTAGGAGTTTTGCAGTTTTGTGTTTACATTTAGGTCTACGATCCAATTTGAGCTAATTTTTGTGAAGGCCGTAAGGTCGGCATCTAGATGCTTTTTCTGTGCATCCAATCATTCCAGCACCATTTGTTGAAAAGTGTGACTTTGCTCCATTGTGTTGTCTTTGCTTCTCTGTCAAAAATCAGTTGACTATATTTATGTGAGTCTATTTCTGGCTCTCTATTCTGTTCCAATGATCTATTCGTCTGTTCTTTTGCCAATACCACACTGTCTTGATTACTGCAGCTTTAATTTATTTTTATTTATTTATTTTTTATTTTTGGCCACACTCTCAGCATACAGAAGTTCCCCTGGGCCAGGGATGGAATGTGCACGACATCAGTGACCCGAGCCATGGCAATGACCTGAACAACAGTGACATCAGATCCTTAACCCACAGAACCAAAAGGGAACTCCTTCATTACTGTAGCTTTATAGTAAGTCTTAATGTTGGATAGTGTCAGTTCTCCAACTTTGTTTTTCTTTAATAACGTGTTGGCTATTTGCTCCTTCATATACAAACCATTTTTAACAACTTTACGAAGACATAATTCACATACCAGACAATTTACCCAAAATGTATAATTTGGAGTTCCTGCTGCGGCACAGTGGGTTAAGGACCCTACTGTAGTGGCTCAGGTTGCTGTAGAGGTATGGGTTCAATCCACGGCCCACCACAGTAGGTTAGAGGATCCAGCATTGCTTCAGCTGTGGTGTAGTTTGCAGCTGCAGCTTGGATTTGATCCCTGGCCTGGGAACTTCCATATGCCATGGGTGAGGCCAAAAAAATTTTTTTAAGTGTACGGCTTAATGGGTTTGGGTATATTAATTACATCATTAATTGTTTTAAAGTATGCTAAGGAGTTCCAGCTGTGGTGCAGCGGAAACGAATCTGACTAGTATCCATGAGGATGCGGGTTTGATCTCTGGCCTCACTCAGTGGGTCGAGGATCCAGCGTTGCCTTGAGCTGTGGTGTAAGTCAAAGATGTGACTTGGATCCCGTGGTGCTATGGCATAGGCCGGCAGCTGTAGCTCTGATTTGACCTGTAGCCTGGGAACTTCCATATGCTGTGGGTGCAGCCCTAAAAAAAATAAAAATAAATAAATAAATAAAATAAAGTATGCTAAAATACATATAACTTACGTTTTTCCATGTTAACAATTTTAAGTATACAATTCAGTGGCATTAATTACATTCAAAATGTTGTATAACCACCACCATTATCTATTTCCAAATGTTTTTCACCACTCCAAATAGAATTCAGCAACAATTAAAGAGTAACTCCTGGAGTTCCCGTCGTGGCGCAGCCGAAAAGAATCCGACAAGGAACCAAGAGGTTGCAGGTTCGATCCCTGGCCTCGCTCAGTGGATTAAGGATCTGGCGTTGCTGTGAGCTGTGGTGTAGGTCGCAGATATGGCTTGGATCTGGCATTGCTGTGGCTCTGACATAGGCCAGCAGCTGTAGCTCCGATGTGTCTGGAAGTTTCCAGGAAAGGGGTCAAATCGGAGCCGCAGCTTCAGCATAGGTCGAAGCTGAGGCTCAGATTCAAACCCAGGCCCTGGGGAACTTCATGATGTTGAGGGTAAGGCCAAAAAAAAGCTCACTTCATATGTTATTGTGGAAATGCAATTTAAAGCAAGAGCGAGAGGCGTATCCTGGTGGCTCAGCAGGTTAAGGATCCAGCATTGTTACTGCTGTGGTGCCGGTTCAATCCCTGGCCCTAGAATTCCCACATGCTGTGAAATGAATGAATGAATAAACAAACAAACAATGAGATACCCACCTATCAATGAGATACCACTCTACCTATGAGAATGGTGAGAATCCAAAACACTGACAACCTCAAACGCTGGTAAGGTTGCGGAACAATAGGTGGGCGTAGGGGAGGGCAGTGCTGGGCCAGAGTTAACCTTACCTGAGCGGCTGTGATGTTGTACCAAGTGCTCACTTAATTTCCCTCCAGGTGTCAGGTGCGACATATGCTCCTGGGTTTACGCACAGAACTGGAAACTCAGGAATTCAAATGACTTGCCCCAAATCACAGAGCCAGGTAGAAGCGACGGAGCCAGGACCCAAACTCGTTCACCATGTCACCAGACCAAGCCCCACTCTTTCTGTAATGTCAGTTACTGGTGAGCCAGAGGACAGGGACAGGGGCCACGCCTCCATCTCCAGCAGCCAGCTTGGAGGAGGGCCCATTCAGAAGAACTTCACAGTTCTGCCTCCGTGCCAACAGCTGTGCCAGGGATTAGAATGAGCACTGCGTTGGGCTTCAGAAAATGTGGTACTAGTCCCAGCTCCCCCTGATACTAGTTGTGTGTGGCCACGGGCACGTCACTCCCCTTCACCTCAGTTTCCTCATCTGTAAAATGGGGCTGTGTGGGCGTTAGAGGAAGCAACAAACCGAGAACTGCAGTAAGAGGTGGGCATATAGAACATACCCGACTCATGTGTACTGACCGTGACATACCACCGTCTTCTCATCACCAAGAATAGAAGAAAGGAATAGCATCAGGCCCTTAGGAAGGGGCAGTCAGAGCCCCACTCCTCCCTCTGCCTCTCATGGAGGAAGTTCCTATCAGGGCGCTCAGTTCCCAGCCAGCAGCCTCCCCGATGCCCACGACACACAAACACACTCCCTTCTACACAGCCCTCTGCAGGGAGGTTGCATCACCGAGTCCCATTCCCCGCTCTCCAGGGCTCACAGACCACAGCTGCGGTCCAGCTGCAGAACCCAGCCCAGCCACCAACTGGCTCTGGGTCAGTGACAGGAAGCCAGGAAGAGCCGTGCATGCCTGCTGGACACTGCTGGGGGGCGGGGGTAGACGCCAGGGGCTGCAGCCCAGCCAGCCTTTGTCATTACATTGCATGGAAAGGAGCTGTGCAGGGTCACTGTCACCCTTCGCTATCTGGAGGCTGTGGGGGTTGGGAGTGAGGATAAGCCCCAGGAAGCAGGAAAGAACACTGAGTTGGGACTCTGGACACCGGAGACTTAATCTTTTGCCACTAACTCACTGCGTGACTTGCATTAGCCGCTTCCCTTCTCTGGTCCCTTATTTTCCCATCTGAGATACCGGAAATATTTATTGAGCTCTCTGTGTCAGACCCAATTCTAGGGACAAAGCAAAGCTCTTCTCGCCTGGAGCTTTCATTCTACGAATCAACAAGCAAATACATAAATAGGAAAAGAGGAGGTCCCGTTGTGGCTCAGTGGTAATGCACCGGACTGGTATCTGTGAGGACACAGGTTTGATCCCTGGCCTCTCTCAGTGGGTTAAGGATCTGGTGTTGCCTCAAGCTGCAGTGTAGGTCACAGATGCGGATCCCGTGTTGCTACGGCTGTGGCGTAGGCTGGCAGCTGCAGCTCCGATTCAACCCTTAGCCTGGGAACCTCCATAGGTCTGGAGTGTGGCATGAAAAAAGACAAAAAATAAAAATAAAAAAATGTCTAAAAATGGCAGGAGCCACTTCATTAAATAAATAAACAGGAAAAGAAGTGAAAAGTTTATGAAGAATAATGACATGGTGGGAGGGGACAGAGTGGGGGGTTCTGGGACAGCCTCTCTGAGAAGACGACACAAGCAGAAGAAAAAAGGAAGGGGCCATGTGTCTATCTAAGGGAGGCAGGTTCTGCGCAGAGGGAAGAGCAGATGCAAAGGCCCTGAGGCAAGCTGAGTAAACAAACTCAGGAAGCAAGGAGGCTGGAAGGAAATGAGTGAGGAGAGATGAAGGCAAAGGCAGGTAGAGCCCAGCTCTGAGAGCCTGAAAGACTTTGTGAGGCCTTTCTTTGCATTTGATGCTGAACTGATCTGTGGGCCCCAGGAAAGCTAGTCCTGGGCTTGAATGCAGAGCCCACCTGGTGTTGTGTGTGTGGGTGAAATATCTTCAGACGCCACTCATTTACTCTAAGGTCCTGTCCAGGTTCTTCAGGAAGAAGACAGCACTGGCCAGGGACAAGGTTGAGGTGTGCAGGGCCTAGAGTGAGTGAGGCATTTGGCCCACATGCAGAACTTGAAGGAACATCAAAAAAACTCAGTAATCAAGACAAACAATACTTGGAAGTTGCCCTCTGGCACAGTGGATCTGGCGTTGCAGGTTGCAGCTGCAGGATGTGTTCAATCCCTGGTCCAGAAACTTCCATATGCCATGGGCATGGCCAAAGCAAGATAAACAGTATTTTCCTGCAATATATCTAAACATCAAAATGAATGCAAAAAAAAAAAATCCATAAAGAATAAAATGCCAATATTGAAAATAAAGACAGGATCTAACCCTGAACTTGTATGATTCCATCTCACTCCCTTTGCCCTAATCCAGGCCCTGGTTCCAATAAAATTTTATAAAAATAGGCAGTTGGCTGGCAGAGCTATAATTTGCTGATTTGTTGAGTTCTTGTTTTTGTCTTTTGTCTTTTTAGGGCCACACCCATGGCATATGGAAGTTCCCAGGCTAGGGGTCGAATCAGAGCTACAGCTGCTGTTCTATGCCACAGCCATAGCAACACAGGATCCCAGATGCGCCTGTGACCTACACCACAGCTCACAGCCATGCCAGATCCTCAACCCACTGAGTAAGGCCAGGGACTGAACCTGTGTCCTCATGGATACTAGTCGGGCCAGTTAACCGCTGAGTCACGACGGAACGCCTGTTGAATTTTTTTTTTTTTAATATTGATTTGAAATATTTTTTTATCTTGGCATTGTCCAAAGTTTCGAGCCCCAGGCTGGTGTTCTACTCACCTAACCCTAGGCCTGGTCCTGGATAACAGTGACACTGCTGGGTTTCACTTTGAGGGCCCCAGTGTTAATCCCTCTGAGGCTCAGAGAGGTAAAGGGACTTCCCCAAGGAAACACGTGGATGATGGAGTTGGGATCCGAACTAGAGTCCTATGTCAAGGCCCATCACCTGGTTGTCACACCCACACCGTACTGTGTTGTCTAGAATATTGATTTGAACGAGTGTTGATTTTTTTGTGTGGTGTCTTTTTGTCTTTTTAGGGCCGCACCAGAAGCATACAGAGGTTCCCAGGCTAGGGGTCTAATTGGAAGTACAGCTGCCAGCCTATGCCAGAGCCACAGCAACGCCAGATCTGAGCCTCGTCTGCGACCTACACCACAGCTCATGGCAACACTGGCTCCTTAAGCCAATGAGCAAGGCCAGGGATCGAACCCTCAACCTCATGGTTCCTAGTCAGATTCGTTTCCGCTGCACCACAATGGAAACTCCTAACGTGTTGATTAAAAAAATTTTTTTTTTTTTTGGTCTTTTTAGGGCTGTCCCTGAGGCATATGGAGTTCCCAGGCTAGGGGCTGAATCAGAGCTGCAGCTGCAGGCCAACACCACAGCCACAGCACCACAAGGCAGATCCCAGCGGTGTCTGTGACCTATCCCACAGCTTGTGGCCACGCCAGATCCTTAACCCACTAAGTGAGGCCAGGGATCAAACCCACATCCTCATGGATACTAGTTGGGTTCTTAACCCATTGAGCCATCGGGAATCCCTTAAAACTTTATTCATGTATAATAGTCATACAAAACCATTTTATGTACCTTAAATGTTCAGCTTGCTTGCTTTTCACAAACCTGAGCACACCTATATAACCATGTGGGATTAAACAAAGTATATTTTACATTTCCAACAAACCAAATATATTAATTAATGCTGGGCCAGATTCAGAAGGCTGCTGATCTCAAGCAGGTGATTTTGGACAGTAACACTGGGAGACTGGGCTGATCCAGAGTTTAGGGGCCCTGAATAGAAGCTGAAAAGCAGGAGAGGAGGGAAGTGGTGCAGCTCTAGGGGCTCCCCACTTGCAGGAGCCCGACAGAGAGAGACATGGGGGCTGCCCCGGAGACAACTGCCCATCTCCCTTTCACCCTCCCACTCCCACTTTTGGAGGCAGATGAGGCCAAGCCGGCGGGCCCAGGTAAGCCAGCAAGAATGCTGCAGTGGCCAAGTCCCGCGGGTGCGCCGGGTGACTCAGCCCTTGCCGGGAAGGGGGGAGTCCACCCTGCTCCCCAGAACTTCCAGACAGCAGCCTGATCTGGGCTGGCTCCCGGGGCTCCAGGCCAGGCCCCTCAGCAGGCAGCCCGGCCAGGGAGCGGGACCCTCTCCACCCGGCCTGGGGCCCCCATTTCCGGGCAAAGCTACCTGGGCCCATCGCGGGGGCGTGACGGCCCAGCGAGGAGAGGTCCTCTGAGCTTGGTAAGTAACGACTGCGGGGGCTGAGGGACACCTATGAGAGGCCCCAAGTCCCTAACAGGGTCCTGGCGCCCCAGTCCCCAGTTTCAAGCCCGGGCTGGAAGGCGGAACCGGGAGAACTGGCCTGACGCCGCTGCAGCCGCCGCCGCCTCCCTAATAGCTCACGGGCCCTCGTGGTGCGGAGCCCAGACTCCAGGCTCCGAGGCGTCCTCGGCCAAGCGTAGCCAAGTCACTGTCACCCCCGCGGGTAGCCCTACCTGAGAACCATCCCACGGGCCCTCCCACCCCATCTCCTGCCCACACCCGGCGGGTGGCAGGGTCCCTGCCCACCCCTATCCTCCAGGACCTGGCCCCGGAGCGAGGCTGAGAGTCCTTGAGTTCCCCCCCCACTCCACCGCGACCGCCCCTTCCTACCCCCGGCCCAGAGGAGGGACCAGCTCACAATTCCAGATGTGTCGCCTGGCTGCCCCAGCCTGGAGGGGCTCCTTCGCTCCCCTTTGCCGCGCACGCGAAATCTGGAAGGGCTCAGATTCCAGTCTGGAGCCAAAAGACGAGCTGAACTCCAGAACCTCTCGGCCTCCAAAGTTGGGTTTCTGACCCATATTCCCACGCACGGCTGGTAGGGGTGCGGGCACGCTCAGGGCTGCTCTAGGACACAGGAGGCTAGATAGTCATTTAACCGGATTTCCCGAAGGGACAACTAATAGCGGGGTGGGCACCAGGACTGTGTCAGGGCTTAGGACCCCGGGGGGAGACCGAGGGGGTAGACAAAGGGTGCCTGAGAAACTTGATCGCTTCCATCTTTGGGACAGCGAGGTTTGGGGCCTCAAGTTTTCAGACAATTGGCTCGAGGTAGCCGTGGTCAGCGTGCTTTCTCTCTGGTTCTCTTGCTTTTGTGAAAACTTTTCAGAGTTTAGAACAGGAGAGGGGGAACACGCGGCACTGTTTGCAGTCCCTCGGAGCCCTGGGCCTGGGAGGGGGGCGGAGATTTGGGGAGCCTGGGGCCCAGCTCCGAGAGCGCGGAGGAAGCGCGCGGAGCCGGCTTCCTGTGGGGGCTCCGGCCGCGGCGCCCCGCGGACAGACGTGTCCGGCCCTGGCTGCGCCTAGTCGGACGCGTTGGGGGGGGCAGGGGCGCGGTGGGGGGGGGCGCCCTGGGAAGGCCAAGAGGGGGCGGGGAGAGGGTGGGCCGGCGGGAGGGGAGGGGAGAGCCGAGTGGGGGAGGAGCGAGGGGGCTGCCGCGAGAAGAGGCAGAAAGAAGGGGGCGAGCGGCGCGCGCTGGCGCCGAAATGGGAGAAAGGAGCGAGTGAAAGGGGAGGGGCGCCGGGCGAGCGCGGAGGAGCCGAGTGGCCCCTGGGGCTCCGCGGCCGGCGCGCATGGCAGGCCCCGCGCGGTGATCTTCGCGGGGCGGAAGAGCAGCGCGCAGCTTCCACGAGTAAGTCAGTCGGGGGCCGCGCCGGGAAGCGGGAAAGAGAGAGGCTGCGGCTGGATCGCCCCCTGTCCGGCCCCTTTTCCCCGGCACGCGCGCAGGACCGTCCCCCCAGCCCGCTAAGCTCTGTCTCCCGCAGGTCCCGGGCCGATGTCCCAGGTGAGTGGCCAGCGTCCCCCTCACTGCGACGCGCCTCATGGAGCCCCCAGCGCAGCCCCGGACCCAGGTAGGATCGGGGATGGAGATCGAGGCTGGAAGGGAGCGGGTTAGGCGGCTGGGGGAGGGAGGATTCTCCTCCCTTCTCCCTCAGAAGTGGGGAGACAGTTCGGGGGAGCTTGGGTGAAGGTGAGGGCGAGGACTCTGGGTATGGAGGACAGGGTCCGAGGAGACTGGAGGGCTGGGGCGGTGGGGTCAGCGCCCGAGCGGAGGCGGTGGCAGCGCCAAGTTGGCTCCAACTCCCCCCCCCCACACACACACACACCAGACACACACACACCGCAGTGTCTGTGGGTCCTCCTTGGATTTGTGTCCCAACAGTTTCTGCCCAGTGTGTAAATATTTATGGGGGCCTGAGGCGGGGGTGGGGGTGTCTGAGTCTTCTCTCCTTCCCTTCCCCCAACCCAGCCGAGCAGAGCGCTTCCCGAAAACTTTTGTCCGCAGCTAGCGGCTGCGGGACCCGGCCCTCCCCTCCTTGCCTCCTCTGCTCGCCTTCCTCTCCGCCTGGGCCTGGCCAGTCCCGGCCACTCCTACTCTGCAGGCACACACAGACACGCACAGACACACACCTTCCATCTCTCTCTCCACCAAGTACCTACAACCGGAGTGACATGTCCCTTCCCCCAAGTCTTGGGCTCTTTAACCCCCCCTGGGATTCCTGCAGGAGCCTCCCAAACCAGGAGGGTTTGTGACTCCCTGCTGGAGATTTGGGGGGCCAGGGAAGAGTCCTGGGGCTGTGGCTCTTGATTCTCTCCTCACAGTACAAATGTGAGCTTACAGTGTAACACAGGGTCAGGGAGGAGTCAGGAACATCTGGGCTTGTTCAGGGACAGCAGGGATGGCGTGCAGAAGTACAGGCCCAGATTTCGTGCCTTTCATCCCAGCTCTAGGTTAGTCTAATCTGCCTTCCTCTCACCCACCCCCCCATTCCCGCTCCCTCCCTCTTTGAGTCTCTGAATAATCTGGAGGTCTGGTTCTGGACCTCTGGCACCAACTCCCTGCATGGCCTTGGATGAGTTCCCTTCCCCTCTCTGGCCTCCGACTCCACATCTGCCCATAGGCGCTGGTCCACCTGTTTGGAGAGGCCTAGAACTACCTGGTGTGGGTGCTGGCACTCTAGAGACCCAGGGCTGTGGAGGTGGAGGCAGGGCGGGGGGTCTCCAAAAGCAGAGTGAGGACAAGTGGGAGACGTCGGGCCAGGGGCCAGCACATTCGTGAGGCTGATGTGTCTGTCTGCTGTGCATCCCGCCAGCCCTCAGATCCCCCCGCCCCGTGGGGGCCCTGGAGCAGGGGCTTGTGGGGGATAAACTCCAAGAACTGGGCTCCTGCAGCCTGAAGAGAGAGCTGGCGGCAGGGGCCCGGGGAGGCCCTTTCTCTCTGTCTGAGAGTTTTCTCTCTCCCTCTCTTTCGCTCCTCCTCTCTTTCTCGGCCTCCGGCTTCTTTCCCACCCTCCCACTCTCCTCTGCTTTCTTCCTCGGCTTATCCATTTTCTCTGCTCCTTCCACCGCTCCCTTCTTCCAAGATCCTCTCCCCTGTGTGACCCGTTTGGAGCCCCAGCAGGGAGAGGAGGGGCTGGAAGTGCTTTGGGCCTGGGACTGGGGCCAGGGTGGGCCACTGGGAGGGTTCAGCCCTGGGCTGTAACTTGAGGCCCATCCCCACCCCCACCCCAGCGAGCCCCCTCCCCAGCCTGGGCTGGGCCAGACAATGTGGCTTTCATAACACGAGAAGGTCTGGCTCTGCCGCTTTGGGAGAATGAGCCTGCTGCCCAGGAAGCCCAAACCGCAGGAGACCCAGCCAAACCCCCACAGACGCCTGAATCCGAGACCAGAATCCCCCACGCTCCCTGCCGAGCGCTGACAGAACAGCAAGGCCACAGCACTGCCCCGCTGGGGCCCTGTTGGCAGGACAGCTAGGGAGCAAGTCAGCCCCTCCCTCAGCCGCCCAGGGCACAGACGGGGTGCAGAGGGACTCAGCGGCGCAGCTCTGGTTGCGGCAGGCGGCCAAGCCCCCACACCCTTGGCTCCCCCAGTGGCCTCCTCCTCACCTACCCTGAGAGCCCCCAGAGCCTGGCTCCATAACCCACAGCAGATTTCTGCCCAGCGTTGGGGCGTCACATTCCTGCTCTTGGTTCTAAATTGAATTTCCTGGGGAATTGGAGCCTTCAGACCTAAAATAAAACCAACCGGACCCGGCCTAACGGGCCAATTCAGTCCCGCTCCAGTCCTCAGCCTGGTAGTCTGAGACGGACCTGTATGTCACAGATATATGTCAAGCGAGCCCGTGTTGTTGCCTCCTTGGTGCCAGATCCCAGCCCTAATCCTCACCTTCGTGTTTCCTGGCCTTCCCCTGATCTGGGGCTTTCCAGGCTCCAGAACTGTCCTCACCAACAGACATGGGCTGAGCATCCACTACGATGGGTGTAGAGATGGACATGGACCCGCCCAAGGGAGGGAGCTGGGGAGGGCTGCAGTCGGGTTGACCCCCTGGAATTTGCTACCAAGTTATGATTTCCGAAGGGGAACCCTGGGCGCTAAGTTCTCAGTGAGCCACTCAGAGGAGGATGAGAGAAGGCTTTCTGGAGAAAGAGATGGAGCTCCAGCGGGGTCATGAAAGATGAGTTGGATTCGGGGTGAGGGAAAGGGTAGGAAGACCTCAATATAAGAGGACGTCAAGGAGTTCCCATCATGGCGCAGTGGTTAACGAATCCAACTAGGAACTATGAGGTTGCAGGTTCGATCCCTGATGTTGCTCAGTGGGTTGAGGATCTGGCGTTGCCGTGAGCTGTGGTGTAGGTCGCAGATGCGGCTCGGATCTGCTGTAGCTGTGGCCGTGGTGTAGGCCAGTGGCTACAGCTTTGATTAGACCCCTAGCCCGGGAACTCCATATGCTGCGGGTGTGGCCCTAAAAAGACCAAAAAAAAAAAAACAAAAACAAAACAGAGGAAGTCAATATAAGCTTGGATGGGTTAGGCGGAAGGCTGGTGGTGGCCTGGGGCCATGCCAAGGTCGGGTGGCCTGGAACACAGGATCCTTGTCCATTGATTAGGTTGAATTCATAGAGACTGGAGGCCTTGAATACCTGGCCAAAGAGAGACCGGAATCTGGGGTTCTGGTCACCCCTCTCGGAGTGGATGGGATCCCGGTCCTCTCTCTGCAGAGGTGGTCAGATCTCCAAGGGGAAGGGCTAGGTCCACTGTCCACAAAGGTAGTGGAGAGGGACTAGGCCTGGGAGCTTGGGGACAAGGACCCTGGGGGCACTTTCCAGGCATGGAGTAAACCCTTCCTTCGTGGGAGAGATCCCCCTAATTCCTTCTTGGTCCAGGAACAGCGGCCAGAGGGAGCACGTGGGATCCGGCTGAAATTTTGAGTCTTGGTTTCCCTCTTGGGCTTAGGGTTTTCTTTCTTTTTTTTTTTTTTTTGGTCTTTTTGCCTTTTCTAGGGCCGCTCCTACAGCATATGAAGGTTCCCAGGCTAGGGGTCTAATGGGAGCTGTAGCCGCTGGCCTACACCAGAGCCACAGCAACGCAGAATCTGAGCCGTGTCTGCGATCTACACCACAGCTCACGGCAACGCCAGATACTCAACCCACTGAGCAACATCAGGGATCGAATGCGCAACCTCATCATTCCTAGTCAGATTCGTTAACCACTGAGCCATGACGGGAACTCCGGCTTAGGGATTTAACATGACTTTTCCACCCTCTCCTGGGACTAGCCTTTCCAGAACTCAGGGCCTTGTCCGGAACCTTTTCCTGTGTTAGAGGTGAGAATGCATCAAAGCAGAGGGGTTCTTGCCTTTCTGTGTTTCTCCTTTGGGGATGGGGACCCTTGAAAGAAATGCAGGCTGGGGCTTCTGCTCAGAGGGGCCACCAGCACTGGAGCCCCCCGCCCCCCAGCACGTTAGAAAAAGGTTGTTCTCTGGGCAGGCGGAGCGGGTGTGCCACTGGGTGAGCAGAGGGCACCTCCGGGAAGGGCGGGGCCTTAACCTGGGACTCCAGCCCCGCTCCGACTCCCACCTCATCCCTTCCTGCACAACCCTTGGCCGTTGCTGGCCCCCCTGCTGTCTGGGAGTTTCTTCTCGGAGATGTTCTCCCCACTGAGGCTGGATGGTGCGGGTCTTCTGGTCACAGGAGGGCTCTTTTGGTCTCTTGGTGGTTGGGCACATGGGCTCCGCCTCTTGCGTGGCTTTTCTGCACCATGTACTCCCAGCAAGAGCAGTTTGTTGGAATCTGACTAGTATCCAGGTTCGATCACTGGCCTTGCTCAGTGAGTTAAGGATCCAGTGTGTCCGTGAGCTGTGGTGTAGGTGAAGACATGGCTCAAGTCTGATGTGGCTGTGGCTGTGGTGTAGACCGGCAGCTGTAGCTCCGATCTGACCCCTAGCCTGGGAACCTCCATATGCCGCAGGTGCGGCCCTAAAAAGAAAAAAGAAAAGAAAATTCAAACCATTCAGAAATTTAAAAAAAGAGAGAGAGAGAGAACGGTTTCTTGGTCCAGCATCTTGGCATTAGAGCCTCTGGGCAGCATGTCATCCGCAGACCAAGTCTCCTGCCACTCTTTTTTGTTTGTTTGTTTGTTGTTTGGCTGCCCCACAGCATATGGAGTTCCCAGGCCAGGGATCAAATCTGAGCCTGAGCTGTGACTTACGCCACAGCTGCAGCAATGCAGCAATTCTTAACCCACTGCGCTGAGCCGGGGATCGAACTGGTATCCCTGCTGCTGAGGAGACACTATCCATCCCGTTGCACCACAGCAGGAACTCCTTCCTGTCAGTTCTTGTTCCCTGTCATTCGGCTTCTGTGTCCCTGGGCCCTCAGCACAGCTTCCTCTCTCTGCCCTTACTGTTGCTCCCCCAGGCATCTGCTGGGTCCCCTCGGCTGCCCTCCTGGCTCCAGAAGGTCTGTCTGTCTGTGTTTCCAGGTCAAGATGCCTGGACTGGATTTTCTTCCTCCCTGGTTTCCTTCCAAGGTCTGAGGCTCACCCCAGAATGGCAGGTTTCCTGCAGGAGGGGCCTCCTGGGGAGTCATCTATCCTCTGTAATTTCCTGTTCCCAACAGAGGTCCCCAGCCCTGAAGGTGACTATTAGGAGAGGTTGCCCAGAGAGTGGCAGGCAGGTGACCTGCAGGGAGGAGGGCAGAGGAGACAACCAGTCTCCCCAACGCCTCTTTCTCTCCTCCCTGCCTCTCCACCCTTGGGGGCCAAGAGAGCTGCCATCCTGACTCCTTCCACCATGGAACTAACTAACGGTGTCACCTCTGTGCGCCCCGGCGACCTCAGGAGAAAGCCTGGGAAGTGACCTCGAAGCCCGCCACGCCCTGGTTATCATTCTAGTTTCCCTTCTTCACGCTGCAGCTCTTCCCACCAGGGATTCCCAACCGTTTCTGCTGCTGTCCTCTAAACATCCTTTTCCCTTTCTTTGCTGACCAATTATTCAGGACCCAGGGTGGGCATTGCCTTCTCCAGGAAGCCCCTCCTAGACACCCCCACCACCACCTGGGATAAGTGCCACCGTCTGTGCTTCCGCAGTTCTTAGAGGCCCCTGCTGAGCTCCCGCCCCTCAGCGGGTGCACTGTCCCCCACCCCCACCCTGACGGAGGAGCCCCCGGGCAGCGACCTGGTCTTTCTCATGTGGGCCCACCCAGCGCTTGACGGTATTGGGATTACACCAAACAGCACAGGAAGGAAGGAAGGAGGAAAGGAAGGAAGGGAGAGGAGAGAGGGCGGGCGGGGGAGGGGTGGATGGCCCTCCTTTGGCGGGGGCACTGCTGAGGGATTCATTTACTCTTTGAAACTTCGAAGCACCAGCCTTAGGAGCCCCCTTTCCACACAAGGTGACCCAAGTCCTAGTACCTCGCCCAAGCTGGCATCTGATAAAACCCAGGGCTTGGGTCTTTTGAGCTCCTCACTCAGGCTTTTGTCCTTACGACACCCGGGAGGGCCAGCCCTGCTCTTCATTCAGGGCCAGCGCTTCGCTTAGGCTCCAAGGCTGGGTGGTCTCATCCCTTCCTGAGGATTAGGACGCAAGCCGAGCTTCCCTCTTCATGTCAGCCTGGTCTTGGCCCTCGAGAGCCCTGTCCATGCTGCCAGAGACCAGGCTCTGGGCTGGGAGAGGTGTCACGGAGCAGACAGCCTGGCTCCCCCTTGGGGGTCCTCTCCCCTGGCCTGCTCCCCCTGGTGCCAGCCCTGCCATCTTTAGAAAGCCACCTGCCTTCCCATTAACCCAGGCAGTGAGAGGGACTCTCCATGGGCCCAAGGGAATAGATGGAGCTGGAGGGACCTGCCCTCTGCCTTCCTCGGCACCCGGAGGCTGTCCCAGCATATAGAGGCTGCCTTCCAGGGGCGACTGGAGCCCCAGCCCACCCTCTCCCTGTCCCCGCTTCTGGCTCCAGGCGGGGCCAGGGGTTCCCCTGGGCGGGTGGGAGCATGCCTGCTGCTGTCCGTGGGACTCACATGGAGCCTTTGTCCCCTGGGCCACGGGAGACCAGGATGTGCAGAGCCAGGATTGCTCAGGCCTCGTCCCCTCCCTTGAGGACACTCCATCCCCCGAGGCCTGCGTGCCCCAAAGGGTCCCTCGAGTATCTCCCTCCCCCGCTCCCTCTCATTGCGAGGCTCAGAGAAGGACACCTGTGTAAGGGCCCCTGGGCTCTGTGACTGGTTCCGTTGCCATTTCCAAGACTAGCCTTGGTCTCCCACAGTCCCTGCAGATGTGTCTCGTGATCTCTGTGTGTGGGGTTAGGGCGGCCACTGGCTCATCGCCCTTTCTCTCCATCTTTCTCCATGTCTCCCTGTGTCCCTCTCCTCTCCCTGAGCCCTTTGGCCTCTGTCTCTCTCTGAGTGTCTCTGGCTGCGCCTTGTCCTTGCCCAGCCTGGCCCCTGGCCCTGTGCCCCCAGGCTTCACCCTCCTTGTCCACCCTCGGGCCTTCCCACACTTTTTTCCGTGTCCCCCTTCTGCCTCCTTGCCCCAGCTCCCAGCCCCCAGAACATTCGCCCCCCTCCCCGGGCCCAGGGGGCCCTAGTCCTGCCACCTCAGGAACTGTGGCTCCATATCTGCCTTCCGCCCACCCCACGCGGAGGGGCCGAGCCGCTCACTGTAATTACCTGTGGCTGCCGGCTGCCTCGTCCAGCGCGCTCGGGCCATCTCCCTGTCTCCGTCTCCCTGTCTCTCTTCCTGCCCGTGGCCCCTCCGCCTCACCGCCAGGCTCCTCTGCCTCTCCCTCCTGCTGTCATCCTCTCTCTGACCCAATTTCTCACTGTCTGTCTCCTCCCGCTCTGTCTGCATCCCCCTCCTTCGCCATCGCCTCTGCCTCCGACCCCCGCTTTATCTTTCTCTTCATCGCTGACTTTCATGCGGCGGCTGAGCCTCCCGCCTGTCCTGGGCTGTCTGTCACTGAGTGTCTGGGGTCCCTCTCCCTCTGTGTCTGGTCTCCCACCTTCTGATGTGCTGTCTCGCTTTGCTTCTGCCTTCCCCCCTGTCCCTCTGATCTTTCTCTCTCCAGGTCACTCTGGATGGCTGTCCCTACCTCTTCATTGCTGGCCATCCGTCACTTCTCTCCTGTGCTGTTTCTGCCTCACTTCTCTCCTATGCTGTTTCTGCCTCCTCCCCTGACTTTCCTTTGTGTGGCGCATCTCTGGCCCCCTCCCCGCCAGCACGCATGCATGTGCACACGCGCGCGCGCGCACACACACACACACACACACACACACACAGCCTTGCTTGCTCACGGGCTGTGGTTTGGGAACTTTCTATTTTAGAGTCTGGCGCTGTTGCCACATAGGGTAAGGGCTGGGTAACTGAGACCAAGAGTGAGGGCTTCTGCTGGGCTGTGGGAAGGGGACCGGGGCTGGGCAAACAGGAGGGCACCGGGAAAATGTCCCTCAGTCTGTCTGCTTTTTCCCTAGCCCAGACCACATCCCTCCTGCCTGGGCTGGAGGTAGTGACAGGACCTGCTCATCCTGTGGAGGCAGCGCTAGAGGAGGGCTCCCTGGAGGAGGCGGCACCCCCCATGCCCCAAGGCAATGGCCCTGGGATCTCCCAGGCCCTGGACAGCACTGACCTCGATGTCCCCATAGAAGCTGTGACACGTGAGTCCTAGGGGACCAGGGGACTGGCCTGGCAACATGTAGGGGTTGCATTAGAGAATCCAGTCTAGATGGGATTGCAGAAATGCCATGGGCGCCCGTGGGAGCTGAGCGGGGAGCAAGGACCTGGAGGTGCCGACAGGGGGGAAGAGGTGGGACGCTGTCACTGTCCTTGCTGTCTAGGAAGAAGACCTCCACAGACAACATGCTTAGTATAAAATTAGTTTAAAATGAGTGTGGACAGGCTCCGGGCAATATAGTCCAGGATGGAGAGCATGAGGCTTATGGAGAGAGGCTGGGGATCAGGGCAGGGAGCTGGAGCGGGAGGCAGCCCAGTCTTCAGAGTCTCAGGAGCAAAACGGCAGGAGAGAGGCCCCCACTTGCTCTGGATAGACAGGAGCAAAACTCAGCTCTAGCCCCGGGTTTGGTTCAGTGTCTCCAAGAAGATCCTGGAGGAGGAGAATTCGCCCCCATCCCCCTCAGAAGCAGGGGAAGGGGCAGTCGGAGTCATTTGGTCATTTTGGCAAAATCTATAGGCATATTGGCACGTGCTAGATTTCTTTCCCTGAATGAAATGCCCACCTGCTCTCCATATCAGCCCCCAGCGAGGCCACAGGATAGCTCCTGCCAAGCCCATTTTCCGGATGAGGAAACTGAGGCATGAAGCCCCATGCTCAGCCCTGGACACACTGGGGAGCTCCGATCTCCCAGCTCAGTGCTGGATCCGATGCCTACCAGCCTAGCTGGCACAGCTGAGCGGGGAGCTGCCTTCAGCCAGGGCATCTGGGGTTAAGCTGGACTCCCTGGAAGCCAGGGTTACTAAATCCTGCTAGTGCACTGCCCTCAGCCTCCTCCAGACACAGCCCCCAATGGAACTGAGAGAAAGAGGTGAGCGCCACGGCCACGGAGAAGGGGGCCTGGAAGGGAACTGGACAGACACGCCTGTGTCTCCCGGCCCCGAGTGTTTGCTCTGTGACTCAGCCCCCACGGCCACCCCCACGGCCATGGCCACAGGCAAGCTCTGTGTCTGCCTGAGCCTCTCGGGGCATCTCAGCTCACCACAGGCTCCCGCCCGCTGGTGTCTGTGCCCATGTTTAGGCAGCAGGGCAGAGGGCACCAAAACTGGCCCAGGACTCAGCCCAGTCACCCCCCGTGGGGCCAGGAGGTGGGGCCAGGATGATTCAGGCTTGGCCACTTCCCACAGCCTAACCCCTGTTTACCCAGATGTAGGCACAGCTCAGGGCCAAAGGCTCCCCACATGGAGCGTCCGCAGAGCCCTGTCTCCCATCCTCTGCCTGGTTCTCAGCTTCTTTCTCCCCACCTCCATCCCCTCCCTGCTCCACTTCCAAGCTGTGGAACCTCTGGCAAGTTTTACCCTCTCTGGGCGTCAGTTTTTTCACCTGTGAAATGGGGCAGTACTAGGTCTCTTTGATGCTTAAGGAAGTTAAGCTCAAGACCTGTCAGCTACTGGTTGTAAGAGTAGTGATGGTGGTGGTAGCAGCTTATTCCTCAGACCCTTGTCTCCCAGCCTCTGCCCCCTCCTTGCCTCTCTGCCCTTGGAGTTCCAACTTTTAGCCTCCAGGATGGTCCCACCTCTGACCCTTAGCTGTGTGACCTTGGACAAGTCACTGTACTTCTTTAGGGCGCAATTTCCTCATGTGTAAAAGGAGGATATTCGGAGTTCCCCTTATGGCTCAGTGGGTTAAGAACCTGACTAGTATCCATGAGAATGAGGGTTTGATCCCTGGCCTTGCTCAGTGGGTTAAATATCCAGCATTGCCATGAGCTGTGGTGTAGGCCGGTAGCTGCAGCTCCAATTTGACCCCTAGCCTGGGAACTTCCAAGTGCCACAGGTGCAGCCCTTAAAAAAAAAAAAGAGAGAGAGAGAGAGAATACTGCTCTATAGAGATGCTGAGGCTAATTCTCATGTTGGAATTCCCATTGTGGCTCAGCAGAAAACCGGACATAGTGTCCCTGAGGATGCGGGTTTGATTCCTGGGTTAAGGACCCAGCATTGCCACAAGCTCCAGCATAGGTTCCAGATGTGGCTCAGATCCAGTGTTGCTGTGGCTGTGGTGTAAGCCGGCAGCCTGGGAACTTCCATATGCCGCAGGTGCGATACTAAAACAAAACAAAATTATCACGTCAAATGCACAGAACAGTGGCCAGCAAGCAGGGAGTGCCCAGCCGCCTGCTACCACCATCAGTAGAAGGCCTGGCCCCGCAGTCAGGGGCAGCACGGAGGCCCCGTTCTGCTCTCCTCAGCCTCCCAGCCCATCCCCCCTATCTCTTCCAGAAACAATCCAAACCCAGAGGCCTGGTGCTGGGGGAGCAGGGATCCAGACCCCAGAATCTGAGAGATGGAGGTGCCCCCATGTTTACGCGTTTCCGGAGGTCTCAGAGCCACTGGGTCCCGAGAGGAATCAGGGGCCCTGAGCAGCCAGGGGGAGTCCCCCAGCTCTTGTGACCCCCGACACACACACACACACACACACACATACACACACACACACACACCCCTGGCCTTGTCTCTTGAGAAGCGAGCCGTGCCATCCAGATGGGCACGCTGAGTGAGGGGAGGATCTCCAGAGCCAGCGTCCCTGCACACCACTGCTAAGGCTGAAGCTCAGTCCCTCAGCCTGAGATGGGGACCCAGGCTTCCCAGCCTTGGGGTCTCTCTGCTGGCCTTCCTTTTCCCTTCTTCTCCCCCTCCTCACCCAGACCCCAGAGGCCCCTCAGCAATCTCTGCTGCTGCCACAAGGCAGAGGCCCGGATCAGCAGGGAAGCTGGGGGCGGAAGGAGCAGGGGACCAGGGGCTGCTGTGAGGAGCCCGTGGATTCCAGGGCCAGGGCATTCATCTCCAAACAGATGTCTCCAGTAAATCACCCAGCACACGAAGGGCAAAAACAGCTGGGGGCCTGGCAGGGGCCAAGGTGATATTAACCACTTCCCTACTGTTGATCCACCCCAACTGCCACCATTCTTGCCAAAAACCCCAGGACCAGAGTTGCCATTGTGGCTCAGCAATAACAAACCTGACTAGTACCCATGAAGACTCGGGTTTGATCCCAGGCCCTGCTCAGTGGGTTAAGAATCTGGCATTGCCATGAGCTATGGCATAGGTTGCAGACGCAGCTTGGATCTGGTGTGGCAGTGGCTGTGGCGTAGGCCGGCAGCTGTAGCTCTGATTCGACCTCTAGCCTGGGGACTTCCATAGGCTGCAGGTGTGGCCCTAAAAAAAGAAAGAAGAAAAAAAAAATCCTAGGACCCCAAGAGCAGGAGAGTGCATTTAATGTGGGGTGAGAAGGTGGGATCCAGGGCTCTGAACCTCTCCCCTTGCCTTGTACCTCTGTATTTTCCGGAATAAGCACTGGTGTGGGAGTCAGGAGCCAGGCTCTACTCTGCCGCTGTTCAGTGACGTGCCTCTGGTCAAGTCACTTCCGCTCTCTGGGCCTCCATGTCCCCCTCTGCAGGATACAGATGAGCTGAGTGACCCGTGGTGTATCTAGGGATGGAGCAGGCAGGATGAAAGCAGAGCTGGGAGGCTGTGCACCCACCTCGTCCCCATCCCCCATTTCCTCCATTGTCCTTTCTTATCATCTCTCCAGGCCAGCCTCAGGGGAATCCCTTGAGCTGCACCCCACTAGTGGCGAATGGCTCTGGCCACCCCTCAGAGCTGGGCGGTGCCAGGCGGACGGGGAACGGTGCCCTGGGTGGCCCCAAGGTCCACCGGAAGCTGCAGACACACCCGTCCCTCGCCAGCCAGGGCAGCAAGAAGAGCAAGGGCAGTACCAAGTCCGCTGCCTCCCAGATCCCTCTCCAGGCGCAGGAAGGTAAGCACTCCCTCCTGCCTCCCCCTGGGAAACGCCACCAAAGCTGGGTCCTTCTGAGGCTGAGGCAGGGACCAACAGCAGCCTCTTTACCAGGTTGCTGCTTGGAAGGGCAGCATTTCAGCCCCACACCAGTCATCTTGTTCATAAAGGGGTATTCATGCATTTAAAATGTACTGGGCCTTGCAGTTCCTGCTGTGGCACAAGGGGATCTGCAGCATCTCTGCAGCACTGGGACTCAGGTTAGATCCCTGGCCCCACAGTGGGTTAAGGTTCCGGCATTGCCATAGCTACAATGGAGGTTGCAACTGCAGCTTGGATCTGATCCCTGGCCTGGGAACTCCATATGCCACAGGACAGCCAAAAAATAAAAATAAAAAATAAAGTGCACTGGGCCTCCCTTATGAGCCAGGCTCTGCACTGTGTGCCCAGTAACTCCCCTCGGAAATCTCTCGTGCCAGAGAGGTAATCACCCTCTGATGTGCTAAATGATACAGCCAAACACACGGAATGCTGTAAACACAGAGACATCCACACCAGCCCAGAAAGCTGGGAAGGGGAGTCTGGGAGGGCTCTGGAGGTGTTTGAGCAAACTTTAAAGGACCAGTAGGAGGATCTAGCTGGGGGCATTAGCACAGAGGTGAGAACTGGCTAGTGTGGTTAGATTATGAAGTTCAAGTTGAGGAATTGTGGGAGGTGAGACTCTAAGCAGACAGCACCTGGACTCTGGGGTATGTTGTAGGGGGGTGCTTGGTAAGCCATGTAGTGGACCTTGATTTCACCTGGGGGACAGTAGGGAGCATTGAAGGGTTTTAAACAAGGTAGCAGTCTCATCAGATTTGCAACTGAAGAGCTTCCTTATCCAGTTTGCAGTTAGATAGCAGGGGTTCGAACTGCACTGCACAAGCCCCTGTTCCTTGTACACAGGGACCGGGGTGGGGGGCGTCAGAGCCTCCTTGGCTGTGGGAGACTCCCACAGGACCAGCAGCCTGTGCCAGGGATCTGCCAGTGGCCCCAGGAGGGGGGTCAGCCCAGCATCCTGGCAGCAAGCTAAGCGGTTCAGAACCAGCCCCCCCTCCACTTACCAGCTGAGTACCCGAGGGCAGGATCATGCATTAATTCACTTCCTGTGAATTCCGATGTACCAGGAGCTGTTCCGGGGACTATAACTGGCAAAGATGCTCACCCTTGTGCTTACCCTGTGGTAGGCGGGGAGAGCGGTGGAGGTGGTGGAAGGTGGTGAGCCCCGGGCAGGGAAGCAAAGCCAGCAGTGCCAGGGCTGGGGCCCGGGGGGCAGCTTGCAGTATTCAAGAGGGTGCCAACGCTGTTACTTTTTTTTTTTGGTCTTTTTGTCTTTTTAGGGCCGCACTCGTGGCATATGGAGGTTCCCAGGCTAGGAGTCTAATCAGAGCTACAGCCACCAGCCTACACCACAGCACAGCAACGTCCGAGCCGTGTCTGCGAACTACACCACAGCTCACAGCAACATCGGATCCTTAATTCACTGAGCGAGGCCAAAGATCAAACCTGCAACCTCATGGTACCTAGTCAGATTCGTTTCCACTGCGCCACAACGGGAACTCCAACACTGTTACGTTTAGAATGGATAAGCAATGAGGTCTTCCTGTACTGGAACTGTATCCAATTGCTTGGGGTAGAACATGAAGATAGATAGTATGAGAAAAAGAATGTATGTATACGAATGTCTGGGTCACTTTGCTGTACAGCAGAAATTAGCACAACATTGTAAATCCACTATACTTAAATTGACAAAATTAAAAACGGGTGTTCCCACTGTGGCTCAGCGAGTTACAAACCTGACTAGTATCCATGAGGTTGCGGGTTCGATCCCTGGCCTTGCTCAGTGGGTTAAGGATCCGGTGTTGCCGTGAGCTGTGGTGTAGGTCACAGACACGGCTCGGATCCCCAGTTGCTGTGGCTGTGGTGTAGGCTGGCAGCTGTAGCTCTCATTTGACCGGGAACTTCCATGTGCCCCAGGTGCAGCCCTAAAAAGCAAAAAAAAAAAAAAAAAAAATTAAGTTAAATTTAAAAAAAAGAGAGAGGGCGCCAAGGAAGGCCTCACTGAGAGGAGACCTTTGCGGAAGAAGGGGTGGTGGGGCACAGAGTGAGCCGAGCATACATCCGATGCCAGTGCGCTAACGGGACAGGGGGCAACACCTGCATGGCCAGAAGTAGCCCATGTGGCCACAGCAGAGAAATGGGGGCGGATCTGCAGGGGCCACTATGACCTCTGGTGCTCTTACCCCTGGTGAGGCGGAAGCCCCTAGAGGGACCTGAGTGCTGGAGGGCAAAATCTGCGTGACATTTTTCAAAGGTCCCTCTGGCCTCCTTGTGGGGAGTGGATGGGGAGAGGGGTGGTCAAAGGTGTGGAGTGGGGAAACCCGTGAGAACGCAGCTGATGCCTGGTGAGAGATGATAGAGTAGTAGGATTCTGCATAGATTTTCAAGTGACTTTCCTGTGCCTGAGTTTCTTCATCTATGAAGAGGGGCTAATACTGCCCCATTTCTAGGAGCTTTTGCAACTTTGTTTGTTTGTTTTTTTGTGCTTTTGGTTTCTTTAGGACTGAACCCACAGCATATGGAGGTTCCCAGGCTACGGGTCGAATTGGAGCTGTAGCCGCTGGCCTCCGCCACAGCCACAGCAACACAGGATCTGAGCCGCATCTGCGACCTATACCACAGCTCCTGGCAACGCCAGATCCTTGACCCACTGAGCGAGGCCAGGGATCGAACCTGTGTCCTCATGAATACTAGTCGGGTTCGTTACCGCCGAGCCCCAACGGGAAGTCTCTGTTGCAAGTTTAAATGAGTTTAATTTATGCGCACTGCTTAGAACAGTTCCTGGAACGTGTCATCACTGCATGTTCCCTAAGTATGTGACTGAGGGTGGTTAAGGGAGGGACCCAGGACCCAGACTGTCCTGGCTCAGACCTTCGGCCCACTTCCCTCTCTGTGCCTCAGGGTCGTCACCTGGGAGGTGGGTCCCCACTTCATGGGGCTGGCACAGGCTGGTCGAGCACTGGGCAAGGTCCCTCCTGCTTGAGTGAGCCCGGCCCTCTCTCCGCAGACTGTTGCGTCCACTGCATCCTATCCTGCCTGTTCTGCGAGTTCCTGACGCTGTGCAACATCGTCCTGGACTGCGCCACGTGCGGCTCCTGCAGCTCGGAGGACTCGTGCCTCTGCTGCTGCTGCTGCGGCTCCGGCGAGTGCGCTGACTGCGACCTGCCCTGCGACCTGGACTGTGGCATCCTGGACGCCTGCTGTGAGTCGGCCGACTGCCTGGAGATCTGCATGGAGTGCTGCGGGCTCTGCTTCTCCTCCTGACCCCCCTCCCCTAGGCGCCCCCCCTCCACCCAGGGCCCTCCCAGACCCCAGCCCAGTGACAGGGGTTGTGGGGGGGTGCCTGTCCTCCTCGCTGGTTTCCAAGGACAACAGCACGGAGGACCTGGGCAGGGGTGGGATTGGAGGACCAGTCCTGGATCAGCTGCCAGGGCTGCGGAACACTGTGAAAGTTGGGGGGGCGGGGCAGGGACACGGGGGGAGGCTTGGACGAGGGGCTGTGTCTACCTCTCACTGCCCCTGTGCCTGCCTCCCATCACCCCCACCACCACCACCAGGCTTAGAGGACAGCAAAATGTGAAAAGAGACACCCCACCCGACCTCAGCCAAGCACCTCCCCAGGCTCCTCCCTGACCCGGACTGGGACCCAGAGGGCGGGGCTGGGCTTGGGCTCGGGGCAGGGTGGGATGGGATGGGGTGGGGTGGGTGGGAACCGGTATAGAAAAGACTGGAGGAGTTCCCATCGTGGCGCAGCGGAAATGAACCCAACTAGTACCCACCCGTGAGGATGTGGGTTCGATCCCTGGCCTTGCTCAGTGGGTTAAGGATCTGGCATTGCTGTGGCTGTGGTGCAGGCCGGCAGCTGCCGCTCTGATTCAACCCCTAGCCTGGGAACTTCCATATGCTGCAAGTGCAGCCCTAAAAAAAAAAGCAAAAAAATAAAAAAATTAAAAAAATAACTGGAAGGGGAGAGGGAGGGAATGACTGGGGGGAGGGTCTGTTCTACTTGTTGCTGTAAATAAAGATACATGTCCATCTCAGATTTCCCCAGGACGCATGAATACTGGTCAGGGACCATGACTTTCAAAAGCAAATGCGCCACAACCCCGCTACAAAGTCCCCAAAAGGAAGGGGCTTCCCTGGCCTGCAGGGGCCTCCTCCCTTGTTTCACGTTCCGTTCTAAATGGAGGAAGAGGGGTCTCTACTCCCCACCCTTATTTCCCTCTTCCCGCCAAAGGGACGGAGAAACCAGAAAGGGAAGAGTTAACCCTTGGCATTGAATTAATTAACAGCAGATGTGTTCGGGTTTTGATTAATTAATCTCCTGCTGACTTCAGCTTCTCAAAGCCACGATGGCTCCAAGGCACAGGGTGACGCCTGTGTCAGCGGCAGAGCTGTGCCTGGGGAGGGGGCAATCCTAGGCCTGGCACAGCCTGGGCTGCTCTGGGAGGCAAGTTTGGCCTGAGTGGGGGTCACATGACGCAGCTGCAGTTGTCCCCCTGATTGCCGGGGGGCTGAGATAGAAGAAAACTGGACTGTCTGGTGCCTCAGGGGCCATGTGTCCAGTGCCCTTGGTGTGTGGGGGTCGGGGGCGGGCAAAGCCAAGCACCAAGGTGGAGGGTGGGGTGTCTGTCTGGGCTGAGCCCCTCTCCACCCTCTCCTGGTCCTGGAGGAAGCCAGGAGGGTGCAGGGTGAGTGAGAAGACGTCTCATGGTGGGACAAGAATTGCCCTGAGGAGACATGGCTGAAGAAGGTCTTGAAAAGTGGAGACCTCACCCCAAATTGGGGGGGGGGGCACTGCTTCCAGAAACAAAGGCTGGAGTGGCCCAGAGGGATTCTAGAGGAAGGCGGGAGCTCAGGAAAAGGGCCAGATGAAATCTGAACTCTCTTAAGGAATGCCTCACAACGGGGCAGCCCAGGGCGTAGGGCGTAGGTTGCAGTGTCAGCAGGGAGGTGACAAGAGGTGCGGAGGACTACCCCCCACCCCCCTGCCACCGCCCCCATACCCCCCCACGCCCATCTCCATTCATGCACATGGACACAGGCCTCACTTCGCCAACATCAAGGCTCTCTCACCTCTGGGACCGCATAGGAAACTCAGGACCACATAGGAGACTCAGGAAGCGACCTCCCTGGGATCACAGAGTAAAGATCAAAGGCAGGAGAGGAGTTCCCGTCGTGGCGCAGTGGTTAACGAATCCGACTAGGAACCATGAGGTTGTGGGTTCGGTCCCTGCCCTTGCTCAGTGGGTTAATGATCCGGCGTTGCCGTGAGCTGTGGTGTAGGTTGCAGACGCGGCTCGGATCCTGCACTGCTGTGGCTCTGGCGTAGGCCGGTGGCTACAGCTCCGATTCAACCCCTAGTCTGGGAACCTCCATATGCCGCGGG
Organism: Phacochoerus africanus; assembly: GCF_016906955.1. NCBI lineage: Eukaryota > Metazoa > Chordata > Mammalia > Artiodactyla > Suidae > Phacochoerus > Phacochoerus africanus. The sequence goes on from NC_062552.1 coordinate 38,064,949, forward strand.
AGCGGCCCAAGAAATAGCAACAACAACAACAACAACCAAAAAAAAAAAGACAAAGGCAGGAGAGATGGCCTGTCTTCTAGGGCCCCGGCGTTCATTTATCTATCTGTTCATTTATCTCAGGTCATTATTTCTCCTTTAGTTATTGTTCACCCAAAGTACAAAAGGTGCAAAAACCTAAACTGCATTTACAACTTTTGACACCGTTTTCTCTTCTATTTTTAACCAAATTTTCAGAATCCCATGCACACTGCAGCCTAGTTATCACTTGACCATTTGGGGCTCCTCCTCATCACAATTGAGGAGCCCCTGGAGTTTCACACAGGGGGAGGCGGGGTCCGGCTTCATCCCTTCCATCCACTTCTGCCATAAACAAGGGAGAGCAGAAGGTGTCCTTTTGCACAAATGAGCTGTGTCTGTGGACTAGGCCTGAAGGTACGATTGCTGGGCCACAGGGCACATGCATTTGTGATTTTGCCACAATGTGTGTGCGGGGGGAGGGGGGGTGCCCGTCGGCCCCCATGACCTCAGGGAGCATCCACTTCTCTCACAGCCACAGGAGGGCTGCCCTTCGGTTCCCGCTCAACCCAGGTCCTCCGCCAAGGCTCGGGTCCCAGGGATGTTAGGGTGGCCGGGGCGGTGGGGTTGGGGGGTTGCTCCTAACCCGCTGGAGGCCTGGTCCAGGTGGGCAGGAAGGCCCCCTCCCAGCCCTCTGCCCTCAGCGGGAGCGGTGGCAGGAAGAGACACCCCTGCCGTCTAAATCGTGATTTCCTGCTACAGGACAGTGGCTGAAACCGGGAGGCTGAGCTGGGGGGAGCGAGACCCAGGAGCAGGGCTCAGCCAGCCTCCCCTGGCACGCACGCGCGCACACACACTCTCTTACACCCACATACTCACATACAGTCCACAAAGTCACACACGCACACTCTCTCTCTCCTTACAGCCACATACATACATTGCACAAAATCACCCCCCCACACACACACATGCACACACGTACCCACTCTCTCTCACATACATTCTGCATACATTCTACAAAGTCTTACACACAAACTCACACACACAACACATGATATGATGTACACACACAAACACACTTTCTCTCACAGCCATATACACACATTCCACAAAGTCGCACACACGACACACGATATGATGTACACACACGCACACACACACACATGGCCTCTCTCCTTACAGCCACAAACTCACATACAGTGCACAAAGTCAGCCCCCCACCCCCGCCACATGCACCCACACATTACACAGTTCAGAGCCCCCAACGCCCCAGCCCTGCTCAGCCTGACCTGGTACCCGCCCTCGATGCCTGCCCTGCCTCGGCCGCTCCCGAGCCCTTGCTCATCTCCCCTGGGAAGCAGCTGGTGTTTATCTCAGGGGCCATCCACCCACCCACGAGCCCAGGCTCTGGACCCTCCCCTCCAGGCCCTTCTCTGCTGCCTCTGGTCTCTGCCTCCAACCAGTTGGCCTGGGCCAGGCTCTGCCGTGGGCCCTGGGAGGAGGCCCTGCAGCCTCGTCTCCTGGGTACCACGAGGCTCTGGAGAGCGGATGCGGCTGCAATGGCCAGGAAAGGGCCTGCTTCTCGGGTTTCCTTCCACCTGTGGGGCACAGACCGGCCCCACTTGGCTCAGGAGACCTCTTGAGGGCCACCCTCCTGCCCTGCATTGTCTAAGATGGGCATTGCCACATTTGTGGCAGGACAGGGTGGTGAGGCCAGCTTGAGTTGTCCTGGCTAGGACTGCCTGTGACTGCTGGGTGATCAAACCCAAGAGTGCCAGGGGCTGGCTCTTGAGGGGAGGGCTGGTCAGCAAACCTACCCCCCCTTCATAGCCTCCCTCAGCTTCTTCCCATTGGCATCCCCAGAATTCCCGTCGTGGCTCAGAACTAGTATCCATGAGGTTGTGGGTTCCATCCCTGACCTCACTCAGTGGGTTAAGGATCCAGCATTGCCATGAGCTGTGGTGTGGGTCGCAGACTCGGCTTGTATCTGGCGTTGCCGTGGCTGTGGTGTAGGCTGGCAGCTGCAGCTCCGATTCGACCCCGAGCCTGGGGACCTCCATATGCTGCGGGTGCGGCCCTAAAAACAAACAGTCATCCTCTGTGCTTACACTCAGAGCTGGGCCGACTCAGCTTCAGGCCCTGACAGCCCATGGCTCCAGGGCCCCGAGGGAACACCTTTAAGCAGCCTCAGTGCTGGAGTGCTTGCAGCCGGGGACCTTCACCAGCTCCCTAGAGGGGATGAGTTGGTCTCCGCGGCTCGGGACGGTTGCTGAAGACACCCACAGTGGCTGAGCAGCGGGGAAGAGCGTGGTCCTCTCAGGACTGGCCCAGGCAAGGAGGGGACAGGAAGATATAGGCACAGGAGCCTCGGCACAGGAGGGGGCAGCAGAGGGAAGAGAAGTCACAGACCTGGCCCTCGTCACTTCTGTGTTTCTGTTCCTTTTCTCATGCCGACTGTCCTGGGATGATACGGAGACAGGCACGGGATGGCACCTATGGCCACAGCCCTCCCATTACCCCACCTGTCCGCCCCCCCAAGAGCGAAGCCCCCTCCCAGCCTTCCTTGGCCCTCACCCGGTTTTCCTACCTTTCCCACCCCTGTAGTGACCTCTACACCCCACAATTCCAGCCATCTCTGGGTTACAGCCTCATCCCTTCCCAGTGCAGACAGGTAGGGTGTTCACATGCTGTGTCTACCTGGCATCTCTCAGTGTTGCCACCTCAGGGGGCCCAGGGAAGGCGCTATGGCCCATCCCAGGTCCAGGCACTTTGTCAGCAGACAGACGGCAACCCTGTAGCCAGAGGGTGGGTTACATGGCTGCCTCTTCAGAATCCCGTGGGCATGTTTCCCAAAGAAGTCGGGGTGCTCTGACCAAAAAGGGAGGAAAGGAGGGCAGAGTGAAATGACAGAAGTCACAGGAGTTCCCTGGTCACCTAGCATTTAAGGACCCAGCGTTGTCATAGCTGTGGCACAGGTTCGATCCCTGGCCCAGAAACTTCTGCATGAGGCCAACCCCCCCCCCCCGCCGCCCCAAAACCCTGAAGTCACTCTCAGTGGGTCCAGAGGAGGCACCTGGGTAGGGGAGGCCTGGTTGGAAACCCTGAGCTGTTGAATACAGCTCAGGGCATTGGGCTGGAGAAGGGACGCCAAGGACTAGAACTCTTTCCAAATTCGAAGGCTGGGAGGAGAGGGAGGCTGCCGCAGACTCCACGAGGCAGACGGAAGAAGGAGCACGGGGGTTACAGGTGGCTCCTGTGACTCCCGCCAAGCCAGACCTTCCGTGGCTCAAGGATGCAGCCAGTGACTGTCTGATAAAGAGAAACAGAGACGGACAGTAGACAAGAGATGGAGTGAGATGAAGAAAGAGGAGAAGAGCCAGCAAGGCGGATGGGATGGCACAGACAAAGCATCCCCAAGGCCCCGAAGACCGAAAAGCGAAGGAGGCAGGCTGTGGGCACACGTCCCTCAGCTGCTCCCAAGGTCACCCACCGGGGCCGCAGGGGCAGCGGTGCCCCTCCTCGGTCCCAGGGCCCTCTTGTGCCCTGAGCCTCCACAGCGTCGGGCAGCTCGGCATTAATTAGGGGCCCGGCTGATGGCTCGGAAGATTGGACCGTTCCAGGGACGCTGCTGAATAGAGACCTCGGTGAGATTTATTCCTAATTATCTCATTTGTCTCCCCCCATTACTCTTTATGGCTGGGATTTATGGGGCCATTAATGGGGCCTGGTCAGGCCAGGAGGAGCGTGAGCCTTGAGATGCTTCATAATAATAACAATAACAACATTCACCCTGGCTGGATTAATGGGTCCTTGCCCTCCCCACCCCCTGTCCTTGGGACCCCAGCTGCCTGCTGCCCAAACGTCCTCAGCTCTGGGTCCTCGGCCACCTGTGGCGTTCAAGCCTTGTGGCCCTTCCTCTGCCCCCCTCCACCCCAATCCTCTCTCTTAGCCCTTCTCTGGTGCTGCCGATTGGAGGTCTTGGGGAGTGTGGAGTCCCATGGTAATGTCTCTGGGACAAGGCCTGAATCAGTCATTGATGAGTCTGGCTGCCAGCAGCAGAAAACCCAGAGAAAGCTGGCTTCATCTCTAAGGATCATTGCAGAGGTAGGAGATCTGGGCTGATCGGGAAACTCCAAGACGCTGTCAAAGAGCTTCGCTTCCCTCCTTTTGCCCTGTTATCCTCAGCATGTGGTCCCCGTCTCCTCTCCTTGTCACAAAGTGGCTACCACAGCCCCAGGCATCAAGCTCACACAGCATCTGCAAGGACAAAAAAGGCAGAGAGAGAAGGAGAGACCTTCTCCTCCTAAACTATTTACCAGCACAGGGAAAAACATTTCCAGAAGCTCCTGACAGGTCTGCTTACCTTTACCCAGACTGGTCACATGTGGTCATAGGTCAGCTTCCCCAGACGCAGGCCCTAGACAAGGCTTCAAGTGCAAGTGCATTGGTTTTGTTTGTTTGTTTTGTCTTTTTAGGGCCGCACCTGTGGCATATGGAGGTTCCCAAGCTTAGGGGTCCAATTGGAGCTGTAGCCACTGGCCTACACCACAGCCCACGGCAATGCCAGATCCTTAGCCCACTGTGTGAGGCCAGGGATTGAACCCAAAACCTCATGGTTCCTAGTCGGATTCGTTTCTGCTGAGCCATGATGGGAACTCCCAGGTATGTTTGTTTAGGAGGGGATTCCAGGAAACAGCAGTAGGAGGGGAGTGAGACCGGGGCTGGGGGGGGGGGGGCAATAACGTGTATGTTGTCAAATTGGTTACTGTGTTCCATGCACACAGATTGGAAAAAGAATTTTCCAGCTTAGCAAGGTGAAGAGAAAGAAGAGTTTATTGCGATGAGATGCACTAGCACAGCGGGATGAATTCCTAAGGATCAGGGTGGGGTTGTGTGTCTGTCTTTATAGCCCAGGGAGACGAGAGGTCTTGTGATACACCTGCTGACCTGCTGACTGGTTGGGAAAGAGGGGATACACTTGCTGGTTGGTTGGGGGGCATGTAAGGAGTGAGGAATGGGCCATATCCCTTTCCTAGTCTGGGGCAGGAAGGAATAGGCCAGATTGTCAAGTTGGGGGAGGGCATTTCAACAAGATGGGTGAGGCGCTGAGGAGGAGGAGGGTCTGGGCCAGAGGTATTGGGTTGCATATCCTCGAAGGGGACTTGAAGTCCCACAGTTACTACCGTGTGCAGGTGGCACTCAGTCGTTCCTTTGAGGGAGCGGAAGTATTTACACACCAAACCCATGGTCACTGGTTGAGGGCAGTTCCCGAAGGTGTGGCAATTCTCTGGCACTTGTTGCCTGCCTGGGCTGCAGAAGGAAGCCCTCAGGCAAAGGGGTAGAGGTGCTGACAGGCAGAGAGCTCGGCACTGGTAGGGCCTGAGGGGACAGGCAGCCCTGTCACCCACGGTGGGTATGCAATGACTAGTAGACAGACCCTTCTGTTTCCCTGTTGGGCAGGGAGGAGGGGACGGGCTGCTGGGGAGGCCACCACGAGGTCTGTTACAGACTCCCCCCACTGCTCTCCAGGACTGAGCCTCCGCCACCACAAGCCAGTCACAGGGGCTGAGCTACGTCCACTTCCATGTCAGGAGAACAAGCAACAAAATAAACAATAAACAAGAAGGACTCCATCCTCTGCAAGCCAAAGAAGCTACGGACAAAATGAAAAGACAGCCTAGAGAATGGGAGAAAAATATTTGCAAACCATCTATCTGAAAAGGGGTTAATATTCAAAAAATATGAAAAACTCATACAATTCAAAATCAAAGAAACAAATGACCCAATATTTAAAAGGTCAAAGGACCCGAATAGACGTTTTTACAGGTAGGCCAACAAGTACATGAAAAAATTCTCAACGTTGGAGTTCCCACTGCAGCACAGTGGGTTAAGGATCCAGTGTTGCCACAGCTGTGGCATAGGTTGGTTTGGATTCAGTCCCTGGCCTGGGAACTTCCATATGCCAGTGGGGTTGGGGGGGACAAAAAAAATAAAGGTGGTGAACATCACTAGTCATTAGGGAAATGCAAATTAAAACCACCTTGAGACATCACCTCACGCCTGTTAGAGCGGCCGCCCTCTATAAGACAAGTGATAACAAGTGCTGGCGACAATATAGAGAAAAGGGAACACTGCACAGGTGGTGCAGCCACTGTGAAAAACAATAGGGAGGGGCCTCCAAAAATTAAAAATAGAACTACCAGGAGTTCCTGCTGTGGCTCAGCGGTAATGAATCTGACTAGTATCCCTGAGGATGGGGTTTCCATTCCTGGCCTCACTCAGTGGGTTAAGAATCTGGCGTTGCTACAAGCTGGGGCGTAGGCCAACAGCTGCAGCTCCGATTCAACCCCTAGCCAACCACCAGACATTTCCATATGCCTCAGGTGCAGCCCTAAAAAAAAAAAGACTCCAACTGCAGCAGCTCAGGTTGCTATGGAGGTGTAGGTTCGATCCCCAGCTGGGTGCCATGAGTTAAGTATCCAGCGTAGCTGCAGCTGTGGCTTGGATTCAAATTTTGTAATTTCCATATATCACCAGTGCGGCCACCAAAAAAAAAAAAAAAAAGAAAGGAAAAAAGAAAACATACTGACTGATTTACTTCCCCTCCTGTGACGTTAGCTGCTCTATGAGAGAAAAGAGTTTGTCCCAACGTCTTGCTTCCCTGGCGAGGAATCCAGAGAGATGTGTCTACCACGCCTGTGACAGAAATCCTATGTAAACCAACTTAAATAAAAAAGGAATTTATTGGCACTCGTAGATGGAAGGAAGAGTCTGGTACTTGAAAAATTAAGACAAGTTGATTCTAAAACTCATGTAGAATCTGCAGCCATACCCTGAATGCGCCTGATGCGTAACTTCGTGAAGCTAAGCAGGGTCAGGCCTGGTTAGTATTTGGATGGGAGACCACCTGGAAATACAAGGTTGGAGGCTTTTAAACAAATAAAAAATAAAATAAAATAAAAATCCATATAGGGACAAGTGACATAGAACAGCCAAAACAAATTTTGAAAGGAACAGCAATTTGAAGAACTTACACTCTCTGCTTTATAAATCTACAGTAATCAGGGCAAATTGATGGAAATGACAGATGGACAAATAGATCAGTGGAAGAGAATGGAAAGTCCAGAAATAGACAATGCGTATATGATCCATTTATTTTCAACCAAGGAGCCAAAGCTATTCCTTTTTTTTTTTTTTTTTGGTCTTTTTAGGGCCACACCCAAGGCATATGGAAATTCCCAGGCTAGGAGTTGAACCAGAGCTGCAGCTGCTGGCCTACACCACAGCCACAGAAATGCAGGCTCCAAGCCTCGTCTGTAAACTACACCACAGCTCAGGGCAACGCCGGATCCTTAACCCACTGAGCAAGGCCAGGAATCAAACCCACGTCCTCATGAATACTAGTCAGGCTCTTAACCCACTGAGCCACAATGGGAACTCCAAAAGCAATTCATATTTCCCAGATGGCCCCTTCCTAGTCCCCAACACATAGGAATTCTGTCACCAAAAGACCCCATTTCCCTGTGGTGTTGGCTGATGGATGCCAACTTGATTGCCAGCTCCTGGAGCTCAGGCCCCAGGAAGCAGACACAGACCAGGGGAGGCTTGGGGAGGCCCAGGCCCAGGGGGAGAGTGGGGGATGGGGGGTGGTTAAAGGCAGAAGAGAGAGCTCAGAACTCCTAGCTTGTTTTCCGGGCAAAGCCACCAGGACAGAGAAATCCTAAATGTTGTGACACCATATTTCTTCCCCAAATTTCATCCTGGTAGAATTACTGGCCAGTAATTACCTAGCAAATTAGAGAATCTACCAGGACCCTAATTAGGCACCTGAGGACATAATTGGTCCCTAATTAGAAAAAGTTGTTGAACGGGAACAATTATCTCAGTTCGCCTTCATTTCCCCCCTCCTTAAGCCAAATCACTCAGCTTCCCCTCCCCGACTGGGCCTTCCTGCTACTCTTGCTTCTGGGAGACGGGTGGGGGTGGTGGGGGCAGGAGGCAGCATCTCCTCTCACCACCGCTAGTGCCAGCCCAGGAGGCAGTACCAGGGTCCTGTCCTATGTTCCCAGGAGCCCCATGCCCTCACCCACTTGCCTTCAAAGGGTCTGTTCACTTGTCTCTCCCACTAAACCACAGGCTCCCTGCGGGCATGGGTTTGTCTTACCTATCTCGAGGTCCCCAACCTAGCTTAGGGCCTGGCTTCCAGAACAGGGCTTAGAAAAGACTGTTGAGATGAAATGAGGACTCTGGGCCCCTGAGCGATGGTGCTGAGCATCTCTATCCAAGCACAGAGGGGGCTGACTGCATGACTTCCCCACGGCCCAGGGTCGCCATCCTGCCCACACCCCGCGGAGGACGCCTGGCGGGAGGCATGTGTGAGCTCAGCCAGCCGCCCGCCTTGCTCTGAGGCTGGAGACATCACTTCTGGGTTGGGGGGTCAGGGAAAGCTTTAAGGACACAGGTGAGGAGGCTGGTCTGGCCGAATTACTGGACGTTTGCAAGAAGGAAGGGAGGAAGGAAAGAAGGGAGGGAAGGAGGGAGAGAAGGAGACGGGAAGGAAAGAGGCTGATTTGGGGTTTTTTTGGCCACGCCCATGGCATGCGGAAGTTCCTGAGCCAGGGATGGAACCCAACACCACAGCAGTGACAATGCCCGGATCCTTTAACGGCTAAGCCGCTGGGGAATTCTGGGGCTGGGGGTTTTGATAAACCTTGAAGGACCACCAAGAAGCATGGGCTTCATCCCACAGGCCCTGGGAAACCATCCAGCCAAGACATTCCTGGAAGCTGAATCCAGAGTCCGTGCTCACGACAGAATCCAGAGGAGAAAGATGACGGGCAGAGAAGGTCTAGATGGAGCAGGGGAATGTCCCAGGGGCTAGAGGAAGGCGGCTATCACAGGCGCGGGTGGCCCCCCCGCAACCCCCCCTTAGACAGTGAAGACAGGAGTAGAGCAAAACTTTTGTCCCAGCAACTTCCCTACTAGGAATTTACTCTAAAGGATTATTCGACAGGCGCCTAGAGGTCTTGTGTTCCATGATGTCCATCACAGCTATCATTTCCAACAATATTGGAGCTCCCGCTGTGGCAGTGGGTTCATGATCCAGCTTATTTCTGGGTTCGATTCCCAACCCGGTGCAGTGGGTTAAGGATCTGGCCTTACTGCAACTGCGGCTCAGATTCGATCCCTGGCCTGGGCACGTTCATATACTATGGGTGTCGCCAAAAAATACAATCGTATTAACAAGAGAGGGGAAACACTATGCTACATTAAAGAAGCCAGTCACAGAAGATCACATCTTCTTTGGTCCTTTTTTTTTTTTTGTCTTTTTGTCTTTTTGCTATTTCCCAGGCTAGGGGTCGAATCGGAGCTGTAGCCGCCGGCCTACGCCAGAGCCACAGCAACGCGGGATCCGAGCCGCGTCTGCAACCTATACTACAGCTCATGGCAACGCCGAATCCTTAACCCACTGAGCAAGGGCAGGGACCGAACCCGCAACCTCATGGTTCCTAGTCGGATTCGTTAACCATGGCGCCACGATGGAAACTCCTGGTCCCTTTTTTTTTGGCCACATTCGAGGCATGCGGAAACTCCCCGGGCCAGGGATCGAACCCACACCACATCTGTGGCAACACTGGATCCTTAACCTGCTGCGCCACCAGGGACCTTCCTTTTGGTCCCATTTATATGAAAAGTCCAGAGCAGGCGTATCAGTAGAGAGAGAAACAAACTAGTGGTTGCCTAGGTTGGGGAGGAGGGCGAATTAAGGGATGACGGCTAATGGATCCTGGGTTCTGTTTGGGGATGGTGAAAATGTTCTCAAAATAGATTATGGTGCTGGTCAGACAATTCTAAATACACCAAAAGCCACGGCATTTACATCTAAAACAAGAGAACTTTGGGAATTTCCATTTGGTGCAGAGGAAACGAATCCGACTAGTAACCATGAGGTTGCAGGTTCAATCCCTGGTTGCTACGAGCTGCGGTGTAGATTGCAGATGCGGCTTGGATCTGGTGTTGCTGTGGCTGTGGTGTAGGACGGCAGCTGCAGCTCTGATTCATCCCCTAGCCTGGGAATCTCCATATTCTGCAGGTGTGGCCCTAAAAATAAAATAAAATAAAATAAAATAAAAGGCAAAAAAATAAAATGAGTGAATTTTGAAGTTCCCTGGTGGCTCAGTAGGTAGTTAAGGATCCAGGGTTGTCACCCCTGAGGCGCAAGTTCCATCCCCGGCCGGAGAACTTCCGAATGCCACAGGCATGGCTAAATAAACAAATAACTAACTAATAAATAAATAAAACACATGAAGTTTATGGTTTGCAAATTATACCTCAACAAAACTGATCAAATTGTGAAAGGGCAGGGGAATCCTGTGCACTGTGAGAAAAGGGGTTTTTTGCCCAAAGCCACGGTCAGCACTGCACCCGACAGAAAACGAAGCCACCATGCTTTAGGAGATGGAGGCCCTCTGGGAGAGAGTGGGACGAGGCGGACGGAGCCTCAGGGAAACGGCTGGCTGGGAGCAGAAGAGTGAGAGGAGAACCTCCAAGTGGGATGCTCCAGAGATGACTATCATCCCAAGTCCCTCCCTCGTGGTCAGCCAAGCAGCTGGGGCCCTGCCACCTGCTCAGCCTGCAGCCTGCCGTCTGCAGGAGGACAACCCCAGTTGCTCTGCACCCAGCCACCAGGCCAGGTCCCTGCTGAGCAACAGAGGCAGGTGGGGTGCTCAGGTAGGGAGAGGAGGAGAGAGAAGTAAGAAGAAAGAAACTGACAATCCTGGGGTGAAATCCCAGATCTACCACGTAACTGGCTGCGTGACCTTCAGCAAGTTACTCAACCTCTCTGGGTTGCAGTTTCCTCACCTTCCTCAAGGGGGAGCTGTTGAAGTCACCCACTTTAGCAGGTGTGGCAAATGCGGTGCAGTGTCTTAAGGGCCCCTTCCACAGGAGCTGCTCAGGGGCGTTATCACTCTAGCTGGGGTGAGCAAACCCTGGTGATGGGGGGATCCTCAGGGAGCCCCCAAATCACGACCAGAGCCAGTGGGGTTGGGGCCAGGGGTCAATAAATTACTGGTCCCAGAACTGCAGGGGGTACAAGAGGAAGAGGGGGTCCCCCTGCCACACCCCACATCTCTCCTTACATCCACCTCCCCACCACCCCCTCTACCTTCCATTCCAGAAGCTTTCAGCATGAGGGTCTTTCAGTCTTCTCCAAAGGAGGGACTAATTAGACCTTAATTGACACAGCACTAATTAGCTTCTTAATTACACGGAACCACATGATAAGCCACTCAGCAGACACTAAGTGTTCATTAGGAGGGAGCTGCCCCTCTCCCCTTCCCTTTTCTAGAACCTATCAGCTAAGGTACCTGAGGGCCCATGGTAGGCGGTGCCCCGGGGCCCCAGCCCAGTCACTGATCCCACCCTGATCAAGGGGGACGGGGGTGCCCGACAAGTTCACGCTGCCCCCCGCCCCGAAGGCAGGTGCCCTTCTGTGACGATAATCTAAATAACAACTTCTACCATTTTGAGCATCTCAGATTCAGGAATCTGCAGCCTTCCTCCTTCAAAAGCTCCAGCCAAGGAAGTTCCCACTGTGGCTCAGCAGGTTAAGAATCTGACTAGCATCCATGAGGATGCAGGTTTGATCCCTGGCCCTACTCAGTGGTTTAAAGGATCTGGCATTGCCACAGCTGTGGTGTAGGCTGGCGGCTGCAGCTATGATTCAACACCTAGGCTGGGAACGTCCATATACCACTGGTGCAGCCCCCAAAAGAAAAACAAAAAATGGAATTGTGTGGAGTTCCCTTTGTGGCTCAGTGGTTAACAAACCCGACTAGGATCCATGAGGATTCGGGTTCTTACCCTTGCTCAGTGGGTTAAGGATCCTGTGTTTCTGTGAGCTGTGGTGTAGGCTGCAGACGCAGCTCGGATCCTGGTTGCTGTGGCTGTGGCTGTGGCCAGCAGCTATAGCTCCGATTCGATCCCTAGCCTGGGAACCTCCGTATGCTGCAGGTGCAGCCCTAAAAAAAAAAAGAATTGTGGGCTCTGAACACCCACCCACCTACCTCAGTTTCATCTGGATCCTCTGACACACGACAGAACAGGTATTTTCCAGAAGGGGAGACTGAGGCTCCATGAGCGTGAGAAATGTACCCGGGGTTCACACAGCTAGGAAGCCATGGAGCCAGATGCAAAGCTGGGTCTGGCTCCAAAGCCCAGCTACTTCCTACAAGGCCTGCTGCTTCCCACAGAATTTCCCGGATCTCACGAAGTACAGAATTGGGACTTGGATGGAAAGTGACTTGCCCCTCCCCGTGGAGCCACTTGCCTCCAGGGACACAGCTTATCTTCTCTATAAGCCACAGCAGGGCCTCAGGGAACAGGGACAGGCCACCCGGGTTCAGATTCCAGCTCTCCCTAAGTTACTCGTCCCCTGGGTGCCTCAGCTTTCTCTCTGTACAGTGGGGATAATGAGTGCCACTCCCCACACCCACCGAGGCTGGGTGTGACAATGAGGGGAGCATGGAAAGTGCTCGGAGGAGGATCTGCCTGGCAAAGCCAGTGCTTATAAGGGTGACAGTTACCAGTTTCTGTAATGGGGTTGTTGGTACCCCCAGGAGAGCATCTTGGGATTTGGGGTCCCCTACCCATCTTCCCACCTCTCATATTTCCTCTCTCGGGTCTAGCCTTGGAAGCCACCCTCAATAGCTAGGATGTCCCTACCCCCTCAAGAGATTCTACCCCAGCTGTGACCCTCTCTACATGCATCCCACGTGCCAGACAGTGCTGGCTCCCGAGGGCCCCCAGGTGGCCAAGCCTACTGGCCAATGGGAGCGCATGACCACCCTAGCTCATCCTACCAGAGCTGTGGGCAGGAAGGGGAGGGACCCTGTGTAGAGATCTAGTGACCACACAGCCTGCTTCTCCCCAGACAGGCCTAGTTCTCACCTGCTGCCCTGATGCAATCAATCATCCACAGGGCCCCCTTCCCCCCTTCCAGGGTCCTGCTCTGGACAATAAATGATATGTTCCCACAAGGTCAGCCCCTCCCCTGCCTGCCATGGGCCAGGTGCTGTACCCACCACTCCTGGGGAATCCTTAGCCTGGGGGGTTGGGTTGTTGCCCCCCCACCTCCAATCAACAGAAGAAGGAAGAAAACAGCGATATGGGTGGAGGACTTTCCCAGATTCCCGCCACCAGAAAGGGGAAGGGCTGAGATGTAACCCCTGACTTGCGGCCTCAGAAGCCCCGCCACTTCTCCTCCTGCCCCCTCCCCGCAAGGGTCATGTGGGATGTGGGGGCCAGGGCTCCCTGTGGGGGGTGCGGCTAGGGCACACTGGGGTTTATTTTTTTATTTTATTTTTTTGCTTTTTAGGGCCGCACCTGCAGCACATTGACGTTCCCAGAGCTGCAGGTGCCAGCTTACACCACAGCCACAGCAACGGGATTCCAGCAGCATCTGTGACCTAAACTTCAGCTCATAGCAGCACCAGATCCTTAACCCTTTCAGTTAGGCGGGGGATCGAACCTGAGTCCTCATGAATACTAGTCGGGCTTATTACCGCTGAGCCACACAGGAACTCCCCACATGGGGATTTAGAGAAAGAGGTTAAAACTGCTTAATGTCTGGGGTAAAGACTGCGGGTGGCGGGGGGGAGGCAGGTGACCAGATGGATTGGGAGCAGGTATGAGGGAGGACCTGCAGAGGGCAGGGGACAGGGGCTGAGGCCAGATATCCAACCAACTGCCCAAGCGGATGAGGGGCATTCCCTAACTGGTGTTCACTTGCTGCCTGAGGACTTGAGATACTTATGCAGGGTGGAGGGGCCCCAAAGGGCCTGAACCAAGAGAGCTCTGTGGAAGATGGGGCACTTAGGTGGGCTGGGTCTCGAAAAACATACCACAAGTGGGAAAAGCTTGTGCAAACACTGAAAAATACATCTCTGAGCTCTTTTTTTTTTTTTTTGGTCTTTTTGAATTTTCTAGGTCCATTCCTGCGGCATATGGAGTTCCCAGGCTAGGGGTCCAATCAGAGCTATAGCCACTGGCCTATGCCCCAGCCACAACGCGGGATCCGAGCCGTGTCTGCAACCCACACCACAGCTCAGGGCAATGCCAGATCCTCAACCCACCAAGCAAGGCCGGGGATCAAACCCGCAACCTCATGGTTCCTAGTCCGATTCGTTAACCACTGCGCCACCACGGGAACTCCTACATCTCTGATCTCTTTGAGGATGACGACTGGACCAGCTTGGCAGGTCTTGGGCTGCTTTAATGGACATGAGGCCAAACAGGACATTGGGCCGATTGCAGGGAGAGCCTTGGGTGCCCTGCTGAGCATTTATTCCTTATGGAGGAACCCAAGGGAGCCAGCCCGGGAATGCGGCCCTGCTGGCTTGGGGGGACAGTGGCAGACAGAGATATGGCCCCTCACCACCTCCTCCAACGTGCCTTCTTGCCCTCCCGAGTCCTCTTCCAGTCCCTCTCCTGAGGGTCAGGCCTGGTGTCCAGGGGCCAGGATGCTCAGGATGACCCAGCCCTTCCCTGATTGGTCCTGGGCGGGAAGAGGGGAAGGAGAAGCAGCTCCAGCTCCTGCGGGCAGTGCTGGCCACCCCACCCCCACTAGGTCCCTGGTGTCCCCGCCAGAGACACAGCAATTAGGTCAGAACGCCCCTCCAGATGCTCCCCCCTTCTCATTATCTGGAAACTGGTACAGTGTACCAACGAGAGCCCCCGGGAGGCATTTTCCCATCTGTTGCTCTATTTCTGACACATGCTGCTCTCGCGTCCGGAATTCCTCGCCCCTCCTCTCCTCTCAGCCCCTCCTGTCCTCGGACAACTTACCTAATGTGTCTGTACCTTTTTCGCCTCATCCGTAATGTGGATATGCCAGTAACCGCCTCCTGGGGCTCACAGAGAACTTGGGGGATTAATTCACACCAAGTGTTTTGCACAGAGCCTGGCACAGAGTAGATGCTTGATAAATGGTGGCTACAGTTCTCAAGGCCCAGCCCAAAGCCCTCTTCCTCCAGGAAGCCCTCCCTGACCACCCCAGGCTTAAGTACTCCATCTTCTGCCTTCCACTGCCCACCTCTCAGTACCTGTCACATCCTGACCTGCATCGTGGGGGAGGGACCCCTGCACCCAATGCAGGATCCAAGCCAAGTCTGCAACCTACACCGCAGTTCACGGCAACACCAGACCCCTGACCCACTGAGCGAGGCCAGGGATTGAACCCGCACGGTATCCCTATCCCATTTTACAGAGGAAGAAAACGAGACACAGAGAGATTAAGTAACTTGCCCAAGATCACACAGCAAGTAAAGTGATGGAGCCATGCCAAGAACCCAAGCCCTCCCTCTCCAAAGTCCATGCTTTTACCCTCTATTGTTATCAGGTTGATAAACATTTTCTCCAGGGCAGGGATGGGGTGGGGGGGTAGGATATACACATGACAAGTAACTATGGGCTTTGTGGAGTTTCCAGTTCCACTGCTGTGCACACTTGGGGCTCGAAACCAGGGCTGTGTATGTGTGTTCAGTGCACATGGATTGTGTCTGTACAGAAATATGTCTGCATGTTGCATGCACGGAGGGCTTAGACACCACGAGATCAGAGTGTATGCATGTCTGTACATGCGCCCAGTGTATGTTTCTGCAGGGGGCGGGGGGTTTAGGAGGGCACATCACACTCCCTTGTGTAGCTGTCATTCTGCCCTAACAATTGCTGGGGAGGGAGGTGGAGCAGGACCTATTTCTCCTTCTTTAGAAACTGAGATGCTGGACTTGGAGTGGCTGCCTGACTAGCAGCGTGTGTGCACACGGAGTGTGAACACAGTGCTATCCAAGCACGTTCATACATGTGTGTGACTATGTGTGTGTGTGTGTGCTAAATCCACCTGTGCATCTGTGTGTGTCAACAGTGCTAGGTCAATGTCTGCCCAGCGCATGGCTTTTGTTTTTTTCTTGTTAGGGCTGCACCTGCAGCACATGGATGTTCCCAGGCTAGGGGTTGAATCAGAGCTGCAGTTGAGGCCCACGCCACAGCCGCAGCCACGCCAGATCCGAGCCACATCTGCAACCTATGCCACAGCCTGCAGCAACACCGACCCTTAACCCGCTAAGTGAGGCCAGGGATTGAACCCGCATCCTCACAAACGCTCTATCTGATTCTTAACCTGCTGAGCTATGACAGGAAATCCTGCCCAGCACACTAGGAGCTGTATTTGGGTGCACAGAGGAGATAGGTGACCTCTTGTATGAGAAATACACTTGCACACCCAGGCATGCGTGTGTCTGTACATGGAAAGGTGTACACACAGGCACACAGAAGAGGTAACACTGTGGGTGCCAAGACTGCAACGTAAGACAGACCTGACTTCACTGCCGCCTCTGCCACTGTCCAGATGTGTGATCCAGCACAAGTTGCTCCCCCCGCTCAGGGTCCGTGTCAGAAAATGGGACTAGGGGAGTATCCATGAGGACGCAGGTTTGATCCCTGGCCTCCCTCAGTGGTTTAAGGATCCCGCCTTGATGTGAGCTGTAACGTAGGTCGCAGACGAGGCTGGGATCCCAGTTGCTGTGGCTGTGGAGCAGGCCATCAGCTACAGCTACGATTTGACCCCTAGCCTGGGAACCTCCATAAGCTGTGACCCTAAAAAGACAAAAAAAAAGAAAAGAAAAAGAAAATGGGACTAGTGGTGCCCAGCTCAGGAGAGAGAGCCGAGAGGGGAGGATGAGCGGTAACACGCGTGAAGCACAGGGGTGCTCGACGCGTGGGTGCTCTTTGAGGACGCGTGTGTGTCCGCACGTTCGTGGGTGGACGGCGAGCTGTGTGTGTTCGCAGGGTGTGGATGGGGGTGGGAGCATGGTGGGGTGAGCACGGGTGTGCCTGTTGGTGCTGAGCCCAGGCTGTGGGGTGCACAGCGGGTGACTCCGTGTGCCTGGCGGGGGCGGGGGCGAGGGCCGCTGGGCCCCAGGCCCGGGGGGTTTCGGGTGGGGCGGGAGTTGCGGGGCCTGGAGGGCGGAGGGGGGTATCTCTGGCTGTCAGGCCCGCGGCGCGGGTGGGGGGCGCCGGGGCGGCGGGGATGGAGCCCCCGCTCTCCCACCAGGCCTGCCAAAATACAGCGAGACAGGGTGTAATTACCGGCACTTACCGCGGCCATTACCCCCCTTGCCGCCGCGCGTGACACACGACCCGTCAGCTCGGCGTTCGCACCATTAAGGGGCCTCATTAGCATCCCGGCTCAGAAGCAAAATTACCCTCACTGCTCATTTCAAGATGTCATCAATTTTAATTTAGGGCCCAAAGATAGTACAATGGGAAGGCCCTCCCGGCCCGCCGCACACGGAAAGGGAGGAGAGGGTGGGGGCGGGGAGGGGGCCGCCAGGGCCGAGGCGGGCGGGGACCTGGAGGGAGCGACGAGGGGAGGAAAACGCTGGACTCCCTCTCTGCCCCAGAGATCCCCAGGCCAGGGCCTCGCTAGCGCCCCCTTGGGAGGAAGCAGGAATTGCGGGCACAACCGAGAACAGGGTCCTGACCCCCCCCCCACCCCCGAAGGGACGTCTGTCTGGACCACCCGTTGAGCGAAAGGATGTGCCTGGGCTTCCTTTCAGGTCGTCCTTTGGTTCCCACAACAGCCCTAGGAGATAGAGATCCCCAGCCCCCGTGGCAGAAGGGGAAACTGAGGCAGAGAAGGTCTCCCCCACTCCCCTTAACGGGCACGCCATGGCCCAGCCCACATGAGCCCACATTTCAGCTCAAGCACCTGTGGTTTTGCTGTTCCCGGCTTTCCTGGACCCAGAACCCATGCCTGGTAGAAGAGTCTTCCGGTCAATGCCTGGGCCCCCAGCCGCGCCTGCTGCCAGACTCACCAGCCCTCCAATCCGCAGACGCCCCTGTCCCTCAGGCCTTCACGCACTGTGGCCGCCCCCCCAACCCCCTTCAGCCTGTTCCTCACGATTGACTTTCCATCACATCTGCCTTCCTTAAACCCTTCACTGAATCATCACGGCTGTTCATGCCTCTGTCTCCTTGCCCCACCTGCCTGGGCACTGGCTCCTAGAGAGTAGGGACTGTCCCTCATCCACCCAGGGAATCCCCAGCACCCAGCATGCAGCCGGCTTTACATAGTGTCAGGGTTTGCTGAGGGCATGAAAGACCACAATCTTCCAGCAAGTCTTCCTGCCCCCAAGCGGAGGCGAAGGGAGGGCTGCTCTCTGGGCGGAAAGCATCCTCAGCCCACTCAGAGGAGCACCTGGAGCTCAAGATGTGATGGGCGGGGCCTCCAGAAGAGCTATTTCCGTTTGTGCACAACGAAAGGGTGCGCAAATGTTTGTTGAATGACTGAATACATGGATGCATGTGCAAGCAGATGAGAAGCACCTTTCCCCGGGGGCACTTTCGGATCCCTTCAGGCCTCACAGCAACTTGACTTAGCAGCACTGCTGGGGCATGTTCGTCTTACAAGCAGAGCCTGGGCTCTGCCCTCAGCCTCTTTCAGAAAGGGGAACTTCACAGGCCAGTGGAGATTTTCCCAGAAGGCTTGGTGTGGGAGATGGGGGGAGACCCTTTTCATTATTTCCAGAGAGCTCTGCCACCCCTGCCTATCTTAACTCATAGTGGGGTTCAGGTCAGGGGCCTCAGTTTCTCCAGGTGCAATGGAGGAGGCCATAACCCATAGTGTGAGGCTCAGTGACGGGGCAGCCAGAGGGCCAGGCCTGGGGCACCGGCCGAGGGGAAAAGTCACTGCCAGTCGTGGACTGGGTCCTGCCTGCCTCTCCCAGCTCCCTGGCCACCATCAGGTTGAGGGTTGAGAGGAGAGGAAGGCCCCCCACCCTGAGCCCGGAGACAGGGTCCTCGCTGGCGGCCGGTGCCGCTCCCCGGCCTCAAAGAAGACGGATCGCTCCCTTAATCACTCTGGAAAAGAACCCCAAGCTGATATAATATTATAATTAATTAATTCACTAAAAAGGTATTAAATTTCTCTCCCCCCTGTGGATATTATCTGAATTCATTGACCTTTAGAAAAATCACCCTCTAATTGTAACCAGGTCCAAAAGCATTTGCAGCCCGTCCCTTTTACATTAATAATATCTTCCCGGACTTGGCTCTGGCTGCTTAAATATTGTATAAATTCCACTGCCCCCCTCGGAAAAGAGAGAGCAAAGAAAAAGATGAGGCTGGAGGAGCCTGAGAGGGGGATGGGGGCTGGATCCCCTCGAGGCGAAGGTCTCAGGAGGTGAGGGACGGGATGGGGCAGGCCAGGTGGCATGGCACGGCCCCGGCTCTGAGACAGGGAGGGAGGCATGGGGTCGGGAGCAGGAGGGTTAGACTTGGGGCGTGTTTTTAGGAGGCTGCGGGTCGGGTGAGGGAGAGGTGAAGATCCATAGTGTGTATCAGACTCTCATCCGAGCCAGTGGCTCCAAACAGTGAAGAGTTTCTGATTTAAAAGAATGCTGGGTGGGAGCTCCCGTTGTGGCTCAGCAGTAAAGAACCTGACTAGGATCCACAAGGATGCGGGTTCGATCCCTGGCCTCACTCAGTGGGTTAAGGAGCCGAGAGGCAGTGCCACCCCCACCCATCTGCAGCTGGGCCAGAGCCCCCTCTTGGGCCTCTGTCCCAACGAGCAGGGAGATGCTCTGTGCACAGCAGGGGTGGAAAGCCACCTTCCTGTGTGTACACCCAAGTGAGTGGGTCTGTCTTATTTTGTGGGCGTCGAATCCCCACTGCCTCTCAGGTCAAGAGGTGAGTAGCTGGCAGCTGGTGAGAAAGGACAGGCAGATTCAGGAAGTAGAGCTGAGGGTGGCGGGACCCTCTCACCCTGTGCACCTGCTTGGCTGTGGGGCGCCACAGGTGACCCAAGGAAGCTGTCTGTAGCTGTTTGTCCTCCCCCGACAGGGCTTGAATCTCTTCCCAGACCCCACTGCTTTTTCACACTTTTGCTTGTTCTCGAGGCCGTCGTCGGGGCTTCCTCAGTGAAATGAGAGGGTTAGACAGGTCTATTTCCTCTTTCATACCAGCCCTCACCCACTCCACCTTTTTACAAACAATTTCCTCCTTCGTGGACCTGACGTCTGAAAAGGGGTTGTCTACCAAATAAAGGGCGTGGATGAAGACTGCATCCTCGTAGTGCTCTTGTGGCACAGCAGGTTAAAGATCCAGCATTGGCACTGGGGTTGCTCAGGTCGCTACTATGGCATGGGTTTGATCTCTGGCCAGGGAACTTCCACATGCTGTAGGCAGAGCCACACAAGGGGAGAAAAACATCTCTGCCTGTTCAGGAGTTCACAAGAATTCTACAGGGCCAGGTCAATGGATTAAAAAAAGAAGAAGAAAACTCTTCCTATTTAAGAAGAGATGTTCATAGCCACCAGTGGGAAGCTGTCAACCTCCGTTCTAGCCACTGGCTAAGGGTCATGCAGACCAGTCCCAGATACACGAACGCTTTCTGGTGGCTTGTTGAAATTCTGGAGGGAGCCCCTGTGCCTGCCTTAAGCACACTGGTAGGACTGCAGAGCCGGCAACTAGGCGAGAGTCCTCAGTGGCCATCAGATGGGCCGGCAGCTGCCTGCTCCTGGCCCTGTGGCGCCCTCTTGTGGGAAGAACCCTGACTTACACCCTGAGTACCGCCCAGTGGGCGGTCCAGACCCTGCTCCCCAAGCTGCAGGTGGTGGCCAGACTGAAGGAACCACGGGGCAGAAAGCCAGCAGGCAGGTGCTCTGCTTTCCACTCCACTGAGTCAGTCCCCAGGGTGAAGGGAATAACAGACAGGGGTAGGAGAGAGTCCTCCATGGCCCAAAGGACAGGCCTTGGAATTCCCACACCCCCATGCTCCCCAGCAGGTATCTCCCAGCCAGAGTCCTGGTCTTGCCCCAGAAGGGGCTGAGGGTGTGTGTGAGGCAGGAAGAATCTCAGGCCGTGGGCAGGTCCTGGCAGTGGGGCGGGGCCTGGAACTGGAAGGAGGTGTCAGTGAGGGCCTGGGCTGGCTCCACCTCCGCAAGGTCATCCACGCTCTATCTGACCTTGAGATTAATCCCCAGCCCAGCCGCCATCAGCACCCACCCGTCAGGCCCCCTTTCCTTCTCTCCCACACACGTTAATTGCTCCAACATTGATTTGATCTCTCATTCTGCAAGGAGGAAATTGCCCTCTTAGCCATTTTCATCCTGGGATTTTTTTTTTTTTTTTCCTTTAAATTAGGCCTCTTTGGCCTCTCAGGGCCTCATGAGGAGGAAGCTGTTTTGGTCCAAAGAGACTCTGGAAAGTTGAGGGAGAACTAGACAAAGCCCCCAAAGACTCTCTCCTCCCCCACCCCACCAGCCCCCTAGGGCTCGAAAAGCTCACGCCCCCCCCCCCCGCCCCCGTCATCACCCCTCTCTGCCCCAAGCCCATTTCCCCATCCTTGGTGAGATCATGAAGTCCCAGGATCCTGGAGCAGAGGCCTGGGGAACTATGATTGGGGCAGGGCAGGGCAGGGGGCTTTAGTCCAAAGAGAGGAAAGATTTTGCAGAGACTTATTCCCCAGGATAGAGCTGGAGCAAGACCCACGCCCCTGGCTCCAATCAGCCTCCTGCACTCCCGCCTCCCCATAGACTATTCATGTGGGTTCCCCGTTTCCCCAGATCCACAGACAGACACAGCCCCTCACTTCCTAGGGAGCCTGTCCTGCTTGAGATACTTTCAGAAAGCAGGAGGCGCTGCCTCCCCAGACCAGGCAGCCACCCACAGAGGGGAAAGACCTGATGAGATCACCACTGGAACTGGGGGTGGGGAGAGGAGAAACATGCCGCTCGTCCCCTGCCAGGGGCAGCCTGGACCAACAGTGCCCCAGAGCAGCTGCTAGGAACAGTAGCGGAGGTTACAGCAACAGGGTTTCGCCCAGCTCAGCGGTCTCAGGCCAGAGCTAGAGGTGACCAGCGAGGCTGCAGCGCCACCTTGTGGCCACGAGGAGGGACAGTGCCCCCAGCAGCACCCAAGCCCCCTAAGCAAGGCTAGATCTCCATCCCGCTTCCTACAGGGCAGGGCTGGGGAGCTGGGGGAACCCGGGTGATGGACTTGGTCTCTCCTGTCTGTATTTGCCATCCCTGATTCCCACTGGGGGCCTTTGAACTTTGAATCCAGAAAGGAGCCCCTTGGGTTAAATCCTCCCGTCTCTGTCAGCCCCAGACCCCCTCCAAAGAGACAGGACACGTGGATACAAAGCACAGTGTTTACTAAAGGCACAAAGTGGGGAGCCTTGGAGGGGAGCTGCTCTTCCAGCAGTGACCCCACACTCTAACTTGAACCCAGCACTGCCCCCCCCCTTTCTGGCCACCCCCGCCCTCACATCACCTGGTGGAGAGCTGTTAGCACCAAAGGGGGGTGGGAGTGCCCCACCTGTGCGGGGGCGGGGGACAGTGCCAGGCTGGAGGACAGGCTTGTTGCCATTGGAGTCCCAGAAAGGCAGGAGGCCTGGGCACCCCCTGGACCAGTCACTACCTCAGGGAAAGAACTTCTGAACCCCTTATTCCAACGAGGCCCCCTCCATTGGTGGGGGGGCCAGACCCAGAGGCCAGGTCCTCTTCTTACCTCCCTTCCCCTCACGATTTCACCTCCAGGAGCCGGCTTGAAACCTACTCCCACCCAGCCCCATCCAGAGGGCTGCCCGTGGGTGGGGGGCTCCCGACCCCACAGGATGCCAAGCGGGCACTAAGTCCAAACGGGGGGACCGACAAGGAGGAGGGAGGCAGGGCTACTTCACACTCAAGTGCAGCCTGGAGGGTGGGAAGGAGCGGCCCTGGCCCTCCCAGCCCCCCCAGGCCTGCCCCCGGAGCCCCGGTCACAGCACCTCGCCCTCCTCCATGCTGAAGCTGCTCCTGCGGCTGCTGGCCTTGGAGGCCTCAGGGGACATGGTGGAGAAGAGGGGGTCGGAGGCCAGTGGTAGCAGTGAGTCGTCCAGAAGCATGAGGTCCAGATCCTTCTTGGATAGGTTGGGGAACGGGGAGCCGTGCTCGGGCCCCAGAGGTTCAGGGTAGCCTGGGGGCCCTTCGGTGCCCCCGCCCCCAAAGCTCAGGCCGTGGCTGAAGTCCAGGTGGTGGAATGGGGAGGGGGGCTGGGGCGGCTGGGCTGGTGGGGGCAGCTGGGCCTGGGGGGGCAGGGCCGGCAGGGGCTCCGGGTCCGGGACCTCAGCCCCCAGCAGCAGGGCCTCCCCGGGCCCCTCCTCACTGGGCAGCTCCTGCTTCACCACCTGCTGGGCCAGCTCGGCCATGTTCATGCCCGACGGGGAGGTGGTGGGGAGGCCGTGCACGCGAGCCTGCATCTCCAGCTCCTGCAGGTGGGGGAGAGAGAGGGCTGGAAGCAGACACCCAGGGGCGCCAGCTGCAGCCTGGCACCCAGGACCACAAAACACCTCAGCTGGGAGGAAGCACAGGGCAGCCCTAGAGTTTAGACCAGTGTTTTTTCAAATTCCAAGTCACATCTCATTAGTGGGTTGTGAAACCACCTTAGTGAGTCTTGACCAACTCTCTTTCTGTTTTCTTTTTTTAATTGAAATGGACTTGCCTGGGCTAGACTAGACTAGAAATTATCAGAATGCATTGCATCTATGATGGATGAGGGTTCTTTCATGAAACTTTGATTTTTCACTCGGAGGCTTGCTATGTGTGCTAGATTGTAATATAAATTGGGAAAAATGTAAAGCTGCAGTCCAGCAGCACCCCCCCTTTTTTTTAGGGCCGTACCTGCAGCATATGGAAGTTCCCAGGCTAGGGGTCAAGTTGGAGCTGTAGCTGCCAGCCTACACCACACCCACAGCCATGCCCGATCCAAGCCACATCTGTGACCTACATCACAGCTCATGACAACACCGGATCCTTGACGCACTGAGTGAGGCCAGGGATTGAACCCAAGTCCTCACGGATACTAATCGGGTTCATTATGCTAAGTCATGACGGGAACCACCAGTCACCTGCTATATAGATGACCAATGTCAAGTCCAAAGAGGACAAGAGGCCTTTAACACAGAGCCAGGGCTGGGAAGCTCCAGGTGGAAGGATTGACTCTCTCGAGCCTTTGTCCTTTTGCTCGCCCTGTGTGATGAGTCTTAGCACCACCCACCAAATAGCTCCAGCTCTCTGCCTCCCACAGGGGTAGGTTGGCCCTTTCCTGCCCCCTTGAGCTTAGGTAGGCATGTACTTGAAGCAATCAAGGAAATGTGAGCAGAAGGAGCAAGTGTCGCCCTAAGAGTGACACAAGGCTTGAAGAGCCAGCTCTAGATGGGTCTGTCCATCAGCCTGGGTTCCGGTTCTGGAATGAGGATCTCCCAGAGCAGAACCTCGAGCTGATATTTGTTGCTTAAAGTGGCTGGGGATTGTTTGTTACCAAACTATAGCCTCCTGACTGATACATCTTCCCTCCTCATGGGCCTCACCCCCACATCTCCAACTTCAGAAGTGTAAGCACTGCCCCTGGGGTCAGGACCCAGGCCAGGGGTCAGGAGTGAGCGCTACCCAAGAAGTCCAAGGGCAGGCAGGAGCCAGACCTGGATGCGGAGCCAGAGCTGCTTGTTGGTCATTTCCAGGCGCCGAGAGTGGTTCTCCAGCTCCCGGGACTTCTGCAGGTCCTTCTGCATCCTCCGGATGTAGTCAACAGAGGCCTTGAGGATGGTGCCCTTGTTCCAGCGCACGTCCCTGCAGGCCAGGCAGAATCAGAGATGCGTGCTCAGAAGAGCGGCCAAGTATTTGCTGGGAGCTTGGTGGGTGCAAATAAGACCCTGCTTTGGTTTCAGAAGCCTCTGTCGCCTGCCTGTCCCAATTTTGCCCCAAACCCCAGTCGTGGCCATCCTGCTTATGGAGGCGGCTGATCTCCATCTGCACAGAACAGGCCCTCCCGTGACTAAGGTGCCACCACCCACCTCGCTAATCCCAAGAACCAAGCCATTCGGAACAGCTTCCTTCCCCAGGCCTTTCCTTCCTGCCACCAAAACCCACACCCGGAGTTCCCGTCGTGGCTCAGTGGTTAACGAATCCGACTAGGAACCATGAGGTTGTGGGTTCAATCCCTGGCCTTGCTCAGTGGGTTAAGGATCTGGTGTAGCCGTGAGCTGTGGTGTAGGTTGCAGACGAGGCTCCAATCCTGAGTTGCTGTGGCTCTGGTGTAGGCCAGTGGCTACAGTTGCGATTAGTCCCCTAGCCTGGGAAACTCCATAAGCCGAGGGAGTGGCCCTAGAAAAGGCAAAAAGACAAAACAAACAAACAAACAAACAAAAACCACACCCATCCCCAACTCTAACTACTCCTGCACCACCTCTGCACCAGTCCCAGGCCCTCGCCAAAATTTCCCAGCCTGACTCCTCCTCCAGGAAGCCTCCCTTGACCCCACTCTCACTTCCAGGACATCTACCCCTCCATAAAGTGTAAATGGAGGGGTCTTCTTTTCCCCCCACAAATGATAAGCTCTTTAAGGCAGCAACATGGGATTCTCTTCTGTCCCTTGTCCCTTCCCGCTGACATCCGGCAAGATGCTGGGTGCAGATAATACCTGTCAGCTGCTGCCCGCCCCACCCCTTCCTCCAGGAAGCCCACTCACAAGTCGTTGGCCTTGGGGATCAGCATTCCCAACTCCTTGATGCGGTCATTGATGTTGAACCTCCGTCTCCTTTCAACTAAAGGTAACAGATTCCAGAAGGAGCAATTAGAGGGGTGAAGCCCCCCCCCACCGGGGGAGTAGGGCAGAGCCTTACGGAGGGGCACCTTAGCCCTCCTGGGAAGGAACTAGTGACCAGCCAAATGGGATTCCTATGAGGGGGAGGGGGTTGGCGAGGCCAGACACAAGCAAGGGGGTCAGACTGTGGCCGCAGAGCTTGTGTGGGGAGGACTCCCTCCCCTGCTCAGAATTCCACCCCCCCACCCCCCCACCCCCCCCACCCCCCGCCCCAGGTCCCACGCCCTAAAGAAGACAATCTGATCAGAATAGACCCTCGGCAGGGCTAGGAGTTTCATGCATATCTCTTCCCCGGAGCGCCTTCCCACCCCCTCCTGGACACAGCCGCTGGGAAGAGGGCAGGGCCGACCCAGCCGCCAGTGCCAGGATTTTAAGGCTTCCAGTGGTGAATCCTCTCTAGAACCCGTGCCCATGCTGGTCAGAGTGGCTCTTTAGCCAGCCCAGGGGAGAGGAGGAAGGGGGGCCAGTGAGACTCACTGAGGTTGTGATTGTCCTTCTTCTGTCGCTCCTTGGCCAGGGCCCGGCTCTCGGCATCTGGAGGCCAGGGGAAGAGAGAGGAGCTGGGAGGGAGGGGGACCAGGAGGGGGACCCCCCGAGACGGGACATGGGGCGGGGCAGGGCAGGGAGGTGGTACCTGTGAGCTCTCGCTTCTGGGTCAGGTCAGCCGGGCAGGAGCTGCTGGTGACGCCCACCAGGGAGGCGGTGACCTGGGGGTCTCCACTGTACACGTTCAGGTGGCTGCTGGACAGGGGCAGCTGTGGGCGGAGGAGGGGCAGGGGATCCGGTGAGCAGCCCCCTGTCCGAGGGGGGCTCTCTCCAGGGCTCATTGTCCCAGGAACAGCAATTCCCGAGGACAAAGGGGGAAGCGGCACTGGGTTCAGTCAGTCCCGGGAAGAGTCCAGAGCTGAATAAGATGCAGCTCTGCCTCAAGGAGCCGCCAGCCCGGGCCGGAAGCCGTGGAGAGAGAGCAGAAGGGGAGAGGATTTGGCCCAGGGCCTTAGGAAGCCCAGGGGAGCGGCACCTAATCTACTCTGGACCTTCTAGAAGGTTTCCAGAGGGCGTGGTAAGGAAGGGCACTACAGGCAGGAAGGGCACTTCTCCCGAGCAGAGAAGCCGGGCTGCCAGAGCCCAGAGAAGCGCAGAGTGATGCGGGGGACAGGAGACACGGCCGGATTCTGAATGCAGGTTCTGCTTGCAAATACCCTGGGGTTTTGTGATGAGCGGCCATTGAAGGTTCAAACAGGGGTCCCCAGGGGACAGATTTGAGCTCTGGAAAGATCTCCCAGAACCTGCCACAGATCCACACAGAGCAAAACCACAGGCCCAGAACCCTACGGGGTTCACAGGAGCCACTGAAGGGGTCAGATGCTCGTGCCCTGGGCCCTCCCCTTCCAGGCCCTCCCTGCCCCTGCCAGCAGCAGGCTTCCCACCCATTGGCCCTGGCGAGCTCCTCCTGAGCCACTGGGCACCATCACCTTGACTCCCCACTGCAAGAATTGGGGACTTTGCCTCAGTGGAGCAGGTCACAGGGGCAGGAATGAGCAGCTGAGGTTCAGGGGTCTCCAAAAAAGGAAGGCGACACCCAAAATTCCACCTGCTCGGTGTAAATTCTTGCCCCCTTTATACAGAGCCAGCCCCTAGTTTCTTTTTTTTTCTTTTTAGGGCCAAACCTATGGCATATGGAGGTTCCCAGGCTAGTGGTCCAATAGGTGCTATAGCTGATGGCCTGCACCACAGCCACAGCAACATGGGATCTGAGTCGCATCTGCCACCCACACCGCAGCTCATGGCAACGCCGGATCCTTGACCCACTGAGTGAGGCCAGGGATCAAACCCGCAACGTCATGGTTCCCAATCAGATTCGTTTCCGCTGCGCCACAACAGGAACTCCCAGCCCCCAATTTCTTGCCTCATCTAATTTTCCCACCATCCTCTGGGTAGAAAGCATCATGCCCAGGGGCTCAGAACAGTTAAGGGGCTTCCCAAAGTCACAGCCAAAGCCAGACTCCAGGCTTCTTGAGTCCAAGCCTGGCCCCTTTGCACCTGCCCGAGAAGCCCAGAGAGCATTAATGCTGCCAGGAGGCTGCCAGAGGCAGGGGACAAAGCCAGCCTGATATCACCTGTCCCTTGGAGAGAGGGACAAAGCCCATGCTTGCTGGGCCCTGGGCTTGGGTGTGTGTCGGGGTGAAGGGTGGCGGTTGGGGGGTTCATAACCCAAAGGAACCCATCAGCTCCAGGTCCTCCTGTGCCACACTGCTCCCCTCTGCTGAGGCCCAGCCCCGGGCGTCCTGCCCACACCCCAACTCAGGAAGCCCTCCCCAGCTACCTCTCCCAGCAGAGCCCCGCCCTGAACACAGGCTCAGGCAGGTCTCTCTGGATCCATAACTCTCCTTGGCCCTGCGCCCTGGCCCCATGATTTGATGGCGGCAACTCGCATCTCTTCAGCGAGATGCGCGCTCTACCCAGGTGGGGACCCGTCTCTAGGTCTCTCCGGGCTCCCGGCTGTGGCAGGGCCTCTGCCCCTCCGACACCCCACCCCGTGCTGGCCACCAATACCGTGTTGGGCATCTGAGTTTCAGGATTGATGAAGCCCAGGACATCGTCCAGACACATGATGTTGTCGATGACATCGAACTGAAATGGGAAATAGAAGTCCGTACTGGGGAGGCCCACCCCCACAAGGGCAGGGGGCAAGGGGTACTGGGGCAGCCACCCACCTGAAGGGACCCTGAAGCCCACCTCACCCCACCTGCTCACCTGGGGGGAAGGAAACAGGCCTAGAGAGAGGATGAGCTGTCCAGGTTCCCCAGGCCCCAAAGCCTAGGCCCAAGGAGCCAAGTTGCCCAGAGAGGTGACTTTATATATTCCTTCTGTCAGGACAGGGCTTTGCAGATGTGCTAGGCTTTCCTGTGTGAGTCACCTGTGTCTCCCTTGTAGAGCTTTCTAAAGTAGGGACGATGTGAGACTGGGGTCCCCGAGGCAGGGCTGTGTCTCCCTTCAGACGGGGGCTCCCTGAGGCAGGGCTGTGTCTCCCCCTCACCCTGAGGGCTGTACCTCGCCTCTTCCATTAGACTAGGAGTCGCAGGAGCACAGCAGCTGCCCCAGCCCTGCTAGCGGCAGCCACCAGCAAGCTCCTCACTCACCTCCCGCTCAGGGTTGGAGCCGATGTGCAGCATGGCCATGGGGCTGTTGGGAGCACTGTTGCCGGCTGAGGAAGACAACACGTGTCCGGCCCGCACCCCTGGGGAGGCAGCTGGCAGGGGCTTTGGGGAGCCCTGGGCGGGGCTGATGTGGGCGGCAAACTTGTTCCCGTAGGTCTCGGACAGGTACTCCCGCACCTTCTGGTCCCGGGACTGCTGCAGGTGGTAGGAGGTGGGGTTCTCCAGGTAGGACTGCACCTGAGAGTGGGGAGGAGGCAAAGGTTCAAGGCCAGGGCTCGGAGGACCAAGGCGCCAGGGGACAGGCCAGAGCAGGAGGCCCTACCTTGAGTACCTCCCCAGGCACTGGTGGCGGAGACTGGAAGTGGACGGGGGTGTTGATGGCGGGGGTAGGTGGCCCCCCCAGCTGCTGCTGCTGCTGCTGCTGCTGCATGTAATGCATAACGGCCTGCTGCTGCATGCGCTCCCGCTGCTCCTCCTGCTGCGCCTGCTCCCGCATGAGCTGCATGCGGAGCCCAATGCGCGACGCCATAGTGGCTGCTGGCTCCCTGTGGACAGAAGCGGGCAGGGCTGTAAGGCACTGTCCCCTTCAACGCGCACGGGGTCTTAGGGAGGGGACTCGGACAAGAGGGACCACGCTGCCTAGGAGAGAGGGAGGGATTTGCCCAAGGTCACCAAGCAGCTGGGTGACAGGGCTGACTTGAACCCAAGGATCCTGGTTCTTGGGCCAGAGATGGAGACTCTCTCTTCTTGGCTCCTTGAAGTCGATCAGCCTCCAAAACTTGGAGGTGACCTTGACTCCTCTCTTTCTCTCACGCCACATGGTGATCCTGCCAGATCTGACCTCAAGAACAACCTCCTCTGCCAACACCTTGCTGCCAAGGGTGTATGCCAGCCTCTGCCACGCCTCACCCGGCCTCCCGAGGTGCCTCCTCCCTCCTGTCTTGCCCCACAACATTCTACTTGTGACTCAGTAATTAGAGGGATCCTGTTAAAACCGAAGTTAGATCCTGTCCCTCTCTAGGTCAGCACGCTCTGTGGCTCCCATGTCATTCAGCACAGAAGCCAATGCCCTTACCATAAAAAGTCCTCTATGATCTGTCCCTGCCTCACAGTCTCCTGTGACCCCATCACCTCCTATTTTCCTCCTTGTTCCACCTGCTCCAGCTGCACTCGAGCCCTCAAACACACCAGGTGTGCTTCCTACCTCAGGGCCTTTGCACCTGCGTTTCCCTCTGCCTGGGGTGCTCATCCCCCTCCTTTACCCCCACAGCTCAAGCGTCACCTCCGTACAGAAGTTAAAATTGCAAAACATCCACTAGCCCCCTTCTTTATGCCCCTTCTCAGTTTTATGTTTCTCCTGTCACTTATCTTTATCTTAAATATTACGCATTTTTGCTTAGTTATTTCATTCATCCTCTATCTCTCTCTTGCTAGGAATGCAAACTCCCCCAAGGGCAGGCATTTTGTCTATCTTGTTCACTGTTGTGCCTCCGGCCCCTGTGAACGTGTGCCGTGTGCAGGGTATGATTGCTATTTATGAACCAGCACTGGCCACTCAGCAGGGGCCCAGCTGCAGTCCCTGAGCTGGTGGTGTCCACAGTCCAGTAATGAGAAAGGCAAACAAAAAAAGAAAAAAGAAATGAGAAAGGCAAGTCCTCAGGTCATTATAACTCTGCAAAGGGAGGGCCACTTCAGGGCACCCAATCCTGCCTGAACCCAGGGAGGGCTTAACAGCCACCCAGCCCATCAGCCCTGATGCTTTTTTTCCCCCCCCCACTTTTAGCACCTGCAGCACATGGAGGTTCCCAGGCTAGGGTTCGAAACGGAGCTGTTCCCCTGGCCTACTCCACAGTCACAGCAACACAGTATCCAAGCTACATCTGTGACCTACACCACAGCTCATGGCAATGCCGCATCCGTGACCCACTGAGCGTCAAGGCCAGGGATTGAACCTGCATCTTCATGTATACTAGTCAGATTCATTTCCGCTGAGCCACAAAGGGAACTCCCAGCCCTGATCTTTCAAGGGTCTCAGGAGGACAGAGGACTAAAGCTTCCAGGCCTTGTCTAGAGGGGGGCAGGAATCCCACAGCTGGGCCCACTCTGTCCCTAGCTCACTGAGTGACTTTGGGCACATCCCTGCCCTTCTCTGAGCCTCCATCTCCCCATCCACAAAAATGAAACGGCTGGACTAGGTGATTTTTTTTTCACTTTTTTGGCCACCCCACAGCATATGGCATTCCCCATTCAGGGATCAGATCCCAAGCTGTAGTTGAAGCAATGCCAGATCCTTAACCCACTGTGCAAGGCCAGGGATTGAACCTGCATCCCAGCACTCCTGTTGCACCATGGTGGGGACTGGGTGATTCCTAAGGTCTTTCCCAGCTGGGATGGGCTGAGACTCTGACAGGTGCAGGGGGTCTGGAGGTGCCCAGACACCATAAAAGTCCTGGTGGGGGCTGGAGAGTCCCCTATCAGCCATATTGCAAGAGGCAGTGTCACTTCACAGTTGAACAAGTGCTGTCAAACAGCGCTCGAATCCCAGCTCTGCCACTTCTTTGCTTTGTGGCCTTGGGCAAGTCTCTTAACATCTCTGAGCCTCAGTAGCCTCATATGTAGAGTGTCAGAAGACTGATAAGAGTGTGAAATGAAAATATGCACAGTGCGTGGCACTTGGCAAGCGGAGTAGGTGAGTGACAGATCGGCACAAGCCTGGCAGGTCAGCCGCAACAGAGACCAGAGCCCAGAGCCGTACCCCCAAGTTTCCTAAGAGTGAGTCCCAAACTTCTGGGGTGGCAAAGGAGGTCAGCACAGGCTGACAGATTCTGCCTCATGCCAGATACCAGACTAAGTCAGCAGGAGCAGAAGGTACTGGCAAATATTCAGTGAAAATCACCAGATCATGGAAATAATAATTTGCATCTCTTTGAGCATTTACTGTGTGCCAGGCACTGTTCAAGCACTTTAACCTCAAACAACCCCACTTGGTAGCTGTGGTTATTATTCTCCTCCTATAGAGAAGGAGAGACAGAAGCATATTTTGCAGCAGGGACAGTGTTGGGACCCAGTCCCACAGGCTGGATCCCCAGCCCACGGTGGGTGGGGGTGGGGGGCTCGGCAGAGCATCGTGTCTCCATGCAGAGCTGGGAAGGCCTGGGCCCCAAACTGCAGGTCTGCTTGCTCCCAGGCCAAGAATGGAGCCCAGGCCACGTGACCCTCAAGCCATGGTTCGTTCTCCCACTGCAGCTGCTGCCCTACAAAGTATGGGCACCTCGAGGGCTGGGTATGCAGCGGCTCTTCCCTCATCTCCCTTCCTGCCTTCTCTGCCCCACTAGGCCAGGAATTAGCAAAGAAACTGCCTTAGGGCCCGGGGTCTCCCAAAGAGAAAGGAGCAGACCCCCCGCCCCCCGCTTCTCTCCCTCCTCCATCCTGCAGCAGGACACAGCTGCAGCCTATCCTGTGCTGCTACAGAGGGGCAGCCTGTCTTTGCTCCCTCCCGCCCCTCGAACTGCAGCCCTACAGACCTCACAGGCTCTGACCCCAGCCCGGGCCACTCCCCCGGCAGCCGCCCCCCTGCACCCGCTCACATGCAGCGCTGGGGGCCCCTCTCCCCCAGGAACAATCTGACTTCAGTTGGTCCCTGGGGCTGGGGGAGGTGCCGACAGAGGGCCTGGCACTGCCAGCCAGCACAGGGAGGAGTGGGGAGAACGAGCCCCTTGTTTCTCTGACAAAAGGCTGAATGAGAACCCAGGCTCGGCCCTGCTCAGCCTCTCACTGGCTGTGCCAGCCTCAGTTTGCTCGTTTGTGAAGTGGACGCAGGAATCCCCACCCCCACCACTCACTGGCGTCTGCAAGGGCCTCCTGGCAGGGGATACTGAATTGTGAACAGGGAGGGGTCTGTGTCTCAAAGAGTATCAGAAGCCTTAGCCTGTCTCCTGTCCTCTGACAGAGGGTAGCTCTCCCACCCCCACCCCCATTGTCAAAGCTGTCGCCCCCCTGGCAGAGCCTCTGCTACCTGCAGAGTCCCCGCTACCCAGGGTCCCAGCCCCTCCCCAGCTGCAGACTGGGCTGCTCTGAGCATGGCCCGGGGGGGAGGACCGGGGTGGGGTTAAGGGTAGGACCTGAGAGGGGAGCAGATCTGAGGGCAGATAGGGGTCGTCCAGGAAAGACCCCCATGCTAACCAGCATCTCTCCAGCCCCCAAGTACACCTGCTCACTCAAAGCCTGAGGCTCACTCGCAGCCTCCCCAGGGCCCCATCTGGTCAGGAGGAGCTGAGAGGGACACCGGAGACCCCCCCGCCCCACCATCTGATCCCCAGACCTACCAGGTCTGGAAAGGGTGCACCATGCATGTACCCATGAACTTGAGTGCCCGCTATGATGCAGACACCAGGGTTAGGGTGTTTCCATGAAAAACTTCTCCCCTGCTGCCTCCTCCTCCTGAGGGGACCAGGGGGCCGGACGCCCCAGAAAATTCCTGCCCTTGCCCAGTCGCATAGAAAACATGGCAGGGGCTGAAGTTCTGGCCGAGGCAATGACGGCCACCCCTTCTGCACCCTCGGAGCCCATGGCCGCTTCCCGCTGCAGTTCACCCGGAACCTCCCACCCAGCTCTATTTGCCCTAAGCTGTATCTGGGCTCTAGTTTAGTTGGGTCCAAAATGGGCCTCACAGTTTAACAGAGGTGGCTGAAGTGCCTGCTCCACCTTTACCAGCTGGGTGACTATAGGAAAGCCACTTAACCTCTCTGTGCCTTGGGTTTCTTCCTTGGTAAAATGGAGCCAATAATGGCACCCGCTTCACGGGACTGTGAGGATTCAAGGAGGCACAGCGAGTGTGCAGAACTCACTCAGTAGCCCTTAGGCAGTCAATAAACAGGTGGATCCTGGCTCCCCTTCGATCCTGGCTCTCTGCTCACGGGCAGAGCTGATTTCATACCAGTCAGTATGAGGGCCTCCCTCATCAGCCATTTACACCTTAGTAAGAACAGGCTGGTCAGAACCTTTCCCAAGGGAAGATGTGAAAAGAGGGAGGGAAAAGACAGGAGGAATCAGTGGATTCCATGAGGAGAGGCAAGTAGAGAGAAGGTTCCAGAACAGGAAAGTCTCAGACAGAGGGAAGAACATCTCAAAGACACAGCTCTGAGTGGGCAAAGCAAACTGCAGAAGAAAATGTATAGCTGGAGCCCATGTAGGCAGGATATGAGTAAATGCAGAGAAAAGACTAGAAGAATCAGGATGCATCTTGAATGCTTGCCATGGGTCAAGCTGGGCTCAGCGCTACTAACTCATCTAGGAGTTCCCATCGTGGCTCAGTGGAAACAAACCTGACGAGTAGGCATGAGGACACAGGTTCTCTTCCTGGCCTCACTCAGTGGGTTAAGGATCCAGCATTGCCGTGGGCTGTGGTGTAGGCCGGCAGCTACAGCTCCAATTTGACCCCTAGCCTGGGAACCTCCATATGCCATGAATATGGCCCTAAAAAACAAAACAAAAACAAACAAAGATGCATCTTGAATGCTTGCCATAGGTCAGGGACAGGCTAGGTGCTTTTCAAATATTAACTCATCTGTTCTTCACAACAACCCTAGGAAGTAACTACTATTGCCCTTGATTTTCAGGGAGAAACTGGGCACAGAGAGGTGAAGTCACTGGCCTGAAGTTACACAGCTGATAAGTAGCAGGATGGCGAGATTTGTACCACGCAGCCTGGTTCGCAGCCCTCACACTTTATCCACTAACCTGGGCCCCCCAACACCCAGACTGTGCACTGTTGTACCTCTGGGGAGAGATGGTAGAGTGGGGAGAAACAGAGGGGGTCTTACAAGTTCTCATTCCACTTCGAAAGCACATAGCTCTTTGCATTGCAGATGCGCTATTTGCATGATTCTCTTCACGAGGAAAGGAAGTAGGGCAGCTTCTCAGGGTTTGTGAGGGGTTCAGCCTGCTTCCAATCACTTCCAATGTTGGGGTCCCCCAGCTCACCTGGAGTCTGGCCCAAGCCCTGCCCTGCTCAGTGTGATGGCTGTCAGGACAGTCAGGGACCCCAGGTGAGGACACTGAGTAGCCTCAGGAGGCACCAGCCAGGGTCAGAAGCCACAAGCCAGTTGGAGCTGGAGGGCCAGGACCAGGACCCCGGGCCCTCCAGGGGCCCATTTCCACTCCAGCCCCAGACATGAGCCTTCAGAGGGGGCTTCATGTGGTCCCCCCTAAACAGCCCTTAGCTGAGTCCCTTCAATTGCTTGTGGGGCCTGAACAGCCCTGGGAAATTTTCTGCCTTCCAGGTGATCCTTTAAAAACATGAGCAGGGGAGCTCCCGCTGTGGCTCAATGGGATAGGCAGCATCTTGGGAGCGCTGTGTTGCAGGTTCCATCCCCAGCCTGGCGCAGCAGGTTAAGGATCCAGTGTTACCACAGCTGCGGCTTAAGTTATGACTGCGGCTGGGATCTGATCCCTGGACCAGGAACTCCATATGCCGTGGGACAGCCAAAAATGAAAAAAAAAAAAACAGAAAACAAAAACATGAGCAGGAAGCCGAAAATACAGAGACCCCATGAGGCAGCAACTCGGTTCCTAAGTTTCTGCCCAGCAGGAAAGCATCCATGTGGACACAGAGGACATAGACTAGAATGTTCATGGCAGCAAGGGCACTATGGAGAGTGGCCAAAACTGGACACCAGCCAAATGTCCATCAACAGGAAGGTGGGTAAAGAAGCTGTGGTACCTCCGCGCCCTGGAATGCCCCTTGGCAATGGGAGGGAACCAGCTATTGCTACACGCAACTCAGATGACTCCCGCAGACATGACAGCGAACAAAATCAGCCAAACACACACAGAGCGTGATCGACGTATGTGCAGTTCAAAAACAGGCGAAAGGCACCTTTTGTGTCAGAAGTCAGGGTCCTGCTTACCCCTCGGGGGAGTGACGGGGAGGTGGCCCAGGACAGCTTGAGGTGGGGGTGGGGATTAGGAATGTCCTGTAATTTGATGCAGGTGTTGGTGACATGGGAGTGCGGAGTTTATGAAAATGTATCCAGATGCTCACTGGATTTGTACACTGTTCTGTGGGTGTGTCACACTTCCATTAAAATTTTACATAAGAAGGAGAGCAGACCTTACATAATGTAAAAGAAGAGCCGAGCAAATTACCCTCCCCCCTTCCTCCATCCAAGTGGAGCTACAACATTAAAATGCCTTTGGTACCAGGTAGCTTCAACACAGCTGGTACGTCCTCTTTGGAAGAGCAATTTGGCAATATGTATCAATGCCTTAAAAAACAGCCACTAGCTGGAAGGAATCACAAGGGCAGAAAAGGCTCTGATGCACAAAGATGCCCATCCCATTAAAGAGGAAAAAAATCAAAAATAATCTCGATGTCCAGCCATAGGATGGTTAAATCAGGTTGTGTTCCTGCTCATGGAATGTTGTGTTTACCAGGGGATATGTCAAGTGAAAAAAGTAGGATGCCAAATTCCATATAAAATCTGGGATTTCCCGTTGTGGCGCAGCGGAAACAGATCCGACTAGGAAGCATGAGGTTGCGGGTTCGATCTCTGGCCCCACTCAGTGGGTTAAGGATCTGGCGTTGCTGTGAGCTATGGTATAGGTGGCAGACGTGGCCTCAGATCTGATGTTACTGTGGCTGTGGCATAGGCTGGCAGCTGTAGCTCTGATTGGACCCCTAGCCTGGGAACCTCCGTATGCCACAGGCGCGGCCCTAAAAAAAAAAAAAAAGAAAGAAAGAAAAAAGAAAAAAATCTGATCAGGAATTCCCACTGGGGCACAAAAGGATTGGTGGTGTCTCTGCAGTGCCAGGACACAGGTTTGATCCCTAGGCCGGGACAATGGGTTAAAGGATTCAGTGTTGCCACAGCTGTGGCGGAGGCCACAACTGCAGCTTGGATCTGATCCTTGGCCCTGGAACTTCATATGCCATAGGATGGCCAAAAATTAAAAAAAAAAAAAAAAAGAAAGAAAGAAAGACAAAGAAAACAAAATCTGATCATAGGAGTTTGCTGGTGGCCTACTGGTCACTGCTGTGGCTTGGGCTCAACCTCTGGCCTGGGGACGTCTGCACACCCATGGGCCCAGCCAATAAATAAAATAAAATTTATAAATATAAATAAAATTTGATCATTATCACGTACAAATACATGTAGAAAACCTCTTGGGAGGTAATATACTAAAATATTACTGATATCACAAGTGATTTTTTTTTCCTTTTGGAATGTTCTTTTTCTATATGAACATGTATATCTTTCCAACCAAGAAAAATATTTAATACTAATAGCTAATGCTTAGAGAGTACTTACAAGGCGCCAGGTATGGGTCGAAGCATCTTACTTAGTCACCACAATTACTTCCTAACGTGAGCATCAGTCCTGTCCCCCCTTTTACTGATGAGGAAACAGTCACAGAGAAGCAGTCACTTGTCAAAAGTCCCAGAGCTCATGAGCAGCGAGGCTGGACTTTGGCTGTCTGGCTCCATCACCCTCATCCTGGGTCCTGCACTTGGGGCAGGGTTGCCACATTTTATTTTAGGAACCCCCACTGAAGAAGTTCCCCTACAATCAAAGGTCTTTCATCCAGCCAAGGGGCCAGAGGGTACCCAGGACGATGGAATGGTCTGGAATCCCCAAACACGAGCAGAAAAAACTCTGCCCTTCCTCAAAGGGCAGAGATAATTTCCTGTATTCCCAGAAAAAAAGAAAAAAAAAACATATGTCTGGCGGCTGAAACAACAAAGTGTGTGGAGGCTCGGCGACCAGGGATGCCTGGTTAAGCCATTTATTACGTTCTGCGCCTCTGCGGTTGGAACAAGTTCTCCTCTGATCCAGCCCGTTACAAACTACCACTTGTGTGGGAGCTGCCCAGTCGTGGCGGAGGGGAAATCAACCAAGCCCTGAAGGAAGGCCTCCAGAGCAGGTGCCGAGGCTCCCGGAGGCAGCGGAAGGGACCCCATGACTGCCTGGGCGAACTTTCTGCCCTGGAAAGGGGAGAGAGGGGAAGATGCCAGGGCTGGGGTTTGTTTTGTCTTCTCGGAGCCCCTCTGGCAGAGGAGGTAGCAAAGGAAAGCTTGACAAACTAGGAAACAGAACAAGAATGTCCACCCAATCCCCACACCTCAGGACACGGTGGTCACCGGTCCCCACAGGGCCTGGGGAACATCAGCTGGGCTGGACCCAAAGTTCTCTAGGGGCAGAGGGGGTGTTGTAAGATTGCATTCCTCAGTCACTGTTGACTGTCACTCCATCCATGCCCACTGGGGGCGTCCCTTGGTGAGTCTCCTCGTTCTGCTTTTTGTTGTTGTTGTTGTTTAGGGCTGCACCTGCAGCATATGGAAGTTCCCAGGCTAGAGGTTGAATTGGAGCTGCAGCTGCCGGCCTAAACCACAGCCACAGCAACATGGGATCTGAGTTGCCTGCGACCAACACCACATCCTTAACCCACTGAGTGAGGCCAGGGATCAAACCTGTGTCCTCATGGATACTAGTCAGGTTCTTAACCCACTGAGCCACAAAGAGAACTCCCTCCCCATTCTGTTCTTAAGTTTCTTTCTTTATTTCTTTTCTTTTTTTTTTTTTTTTTGCTTTTTAGGGCTACACCCACAGCATATGGAGGTTCCCAGGCTAGGGGTTGAATCGGAGCTATAGCTGCCAGCCTACACCACAGCCACAGCAATGCAGGATCACGTCTGCGACTGACAGATATCACAGCTCAAGGCCAGGGATCGAACCCGTGTCCTCATGGATACTAGTCAGGTTCTTAACTCACTGAGCCACAATGGGAACTCCTGCTCTTAAGTTTCATTTGAGAAAAGGATCATATCCATTCCCTGATACACACACACACACACCCACATCAAGGCCTCAGTAGGCAAGGGCCGCGCTGCCTAGCAGTCACCCCAGCCACTCTCTCTCCTTACAGACTGGCCAGAAGCAGGAAGACCTCAGCCAGTTTTCCCCAGACCAGGCACCCACTTTGGTTCCTCTCCAGAAGTCTTGGGTTTTAAAAAGATTTTCTTTTCCGAAGCTTGTGTATTACCCACCCTTCACTAGGGGAGAGGCAGGTGGGAAAGAGCGACCCCCACCCCTCTGGGCACTAATGAGATCCAGGCTGGCAGAGCACTGAGCCTGGCGCCTGGCACACTGGAGATACACTGCATGCAGGTCGTTATTATATTAGCTGACCCCCTGGTCCCCTAGGGGTCAGGAAAGGCAACAATGGGCCCTCTGCCTGCTTCCGGCCCTGATAAAAAGCAAGTGGGAGTCACACTGGCCCTGGGAAGTGTGCACCCCCCAGAACACTGCCCGCCCTGGCGGTGGGGGGAGGACAGTCAGGGGCTTGTTTTTAGACAAGCCTGAACACAGGCGGGAGGTGAGGAGGAGGGGAAGGAAGAGAGGGAGGCGAAGGGCAGGGGCGGCAGCTCCCGGCCTGCCGAGTGGCCCCAGGGCCCACAGCTCAGGCCCATCAGCCTGTCGACCAGGCTCCCATCCCACAGGAAAGGGTGGGAGCTGGCGCCTCCTGGCTGGCCCGGGGCAAGCAGGGCAGCTTCAAAGGCAGTCCCAGACCAGAGAGGCGCCCGTCTTGTCCCATAGGGATCAGCTGGGCCCTGGCATGAGGCCGGCCTCAGGAGGCCCGCCACTGGGCTTTGAAGGACGGGGGACCAGGGGGACACAGGGCTGAGGGAAACCTGGAGGGTAGAAACCAGAAAGGTCCTGCGAGGGTCCACCCTTGTCCTGTGTAGACTCAGCCCAGCCCCGCACACAGAGCCTCTGGTGTCTGTCTGTCTCTCTCACACACAGACACACACGTTGTAGATCCCTGCCCCCGTTGCTCAGTGGGTTGGAGGGGGACCGGGGAACTGAAACCCCTTCTTTCCCTTCTCCCATGCCCCCCTCCTGGACACGCCGTCCACTCGAGAGGCCTCCCTGCAGCCACACTGCGTTGTCCTCCAGTTGCTTCCTGGTCGGCTCCCATCTCCCCAGGAAGCTCCCAGAGAAATCAGCGTTCTTCTTAGGACCTCCACCCCACCTCAGAGCACGGACTTCCCAGAATGAGACTCGGGCCCCAGGAGGCTGTCCATCCAATGACGCATCATGCGCGCAATTCCACCTTATCCAGCAAACACCCCGTGTCCCCACGATGGACCTGGCTCTGGGCTCAGCTCACAACAGCTATCAGATCTCACCCGTCCCCCACAAACACGTCACAGGACAAACAGAACTTCTGCAGATGAGAAAACCAGGACTCAGAGAGGGGAAGGGACCCAGGCGAGGCCACGCTGCAAGAACCTGGGGAAGCGGGGAGACCAGGTCCCCTCAGGTGGGCAACCACCACCAGCCCCAGCCCCAAGAGGAAACCAGGGGCCCACAGGGAAGACCCATGTAGACGGATTATTGTTCCCATAAGCTCCCAGTCCTGCCTCACTCCCCCGACCCCATGTTGTCCTCAGTGAATCCCACAGAGGGTCCCAGAGGGGCCTGCACCCCCCTCGGCCCTCCCAGATGCCCCAGAACACGGGCCAGGCCCCGTCCACCGGCAGACCCTCTTCTGCTCCCCAGCCAGGACGGGTCCATGCCCAGGGCTCAAAAGGTCACAGATCTGGGTGTCACTGAGGCAGTTAACACGGGCCACAAGAGGGCCTCGGGGGGGGAAATCATAGCAAACTGGCTGGACAGAAATGTGATTACATGGACCAGAGACCTGGCACCGGACGGCAGTCGAGGTGTGTGTGCAGAGGGAGGGGCTGGGAGGGGCACAGACAGCAACCCAGACAGGAAAGGGACCTGAAGAGCAGGAGAAGGGTTTCTAGACTGGGACTCAGGAGTTCCCTTTGTGGCTCAGTGGAAACGAATCCAACTAGCATCCATGAGGATGAGGGTTTGATCCCTGGCCTTGCTCAGTGGGTTAAGGATCCAGCGTTGCCTTGAGCCGTGGTGTAGGCCACAGAGGTGGCTCAGATCTGGTGTTGCTGTGGCTGTGGCATAGGCTGGCAGCTATAGCTTCAACTTGACCCCAAGCCTTAGAACATTTATATGCTGTGGGTGTGGCCCTAAAAAGCAAAAAAAAAAAAAAAGACTGGAGCTCTCCAAGAGCCCCAAGCTCCATGTGACCTCCTCCCTTGGCCACCTCAGCCCACCTGATCCTGTCCCCCTGCTGAGGAAAGATCAGCTAAGTCCTGATGGATGATAGGTCAGCCCATAAGCTCACTGATGCCATCCCCCCAGGGAAGACAAGGCCCAAGAGTCCCTCCTGACTGGCCATTGTGTGCCATCATGGATTTGGGGCCCGAGAGTTTGGACCCTCTGGCGTGAGCCTGCTCCAAAAGGGCAGAGTGGAGTTGGAAAACTGCATTTGGCTCTCCCACTGGCAGCTGTGTGACCTCAGGCACGTCCTGTTCCTTCTCCCAGGTGGACCCCTGGTTGATCACGGGAGGGGCTGGAGGGGACCCGTGCTGGGCCCCTTCCTGCTCTGTCTGGGCATGCGCAGGCTTCCAGCAGCACAGGTGTGTCCCGGGCAGGTGCCTGCAGGGCTGGGACAGGGAGAGAGGCCGGCGCTGCTTTCCAGCACTCAGGAACTCCCTCTCCAGAGCTGCGTCAGCCTTGGGGACACAGCCTTTGCCTGCCCATCTCTTCAGGAGAGAGGAATCCACACTCCAGCCCTTCCTTGGGCCGCTTGAGCAGATCCAGGTGTGAGAGGATGCAAAGGGCAGAGAGGAGTGGCTTCTGGCCCAGCCCCGGCCCACAGCACCCCTGCTGCCATTGGGGGCTTCCTCGGCTCCCTCCCCGCTGCCTCGGCCTCTCCAATCTCCAGCCTCCCTGCAGCAGCTTGGCCACTGCAATGAACTCCTACGGTTCAGCTTCCTTTGGAAGAATTTAATCTGCCTCTGAGAACTTTGAAAACAACCTCTCGATAATTGAGGTATCCAGGCTTTGCCTAATTAAAGAAGACACTGGAAGAGCAGAGGGGAAAAGGGAGGAAGAAAAACACCTATGAGCCTGGATGATTGCATCAAGTTCACAACCAAGCTCGAGCAATTCCCTTGTACCAGGCATAGTTCTGAGCGGATACTGTTACTGAGACGACCCTCAAATCACACACTCCTGGGGAAGGAGTAATAATACATCCCCCAGGTCACAGAGGCAGAGAGGCTGACACCTGGCCCAAGGTCCCATGCTGGTGGGCAGTGGAGCTGAGGCCCCTGGCCTGGGGGTCTGCACACCCCATCTCCGCCTGCTCGGGCTGCTGAGTGCATGGGGCACAGCAGCTGGCTGGGTGCCTAGGTGAGCAGTCAGTCAGGACAGGACCTGAGGAGGCAGGTAGGGAGTCGGAAGCCCACTGGCAGAGGGGCCCTGGGCTAGGCAGATGCGGCTGGATGCTGTTCCCTGACAACTTCGTCTCAGCCTTCTGAGTCCGCTCTCTGGAAGACGGCTGGGTTTAGTGGAATGCGCCTATGCGCTGGACCTGATGGACCAGAGTTCAAGTCTGGCTTTTCCACTTACTAGCTGTGTGACCCAGGACAGGTGCTTAACTTTCTTTCTTTGTTTTCTTTTCTTTTTTTTTTTTTTGTCTTTTTAGGGCTGCAGCATATGGAAGTTTCCAGGCTAGGAGTTGAATTGCAGCTGTAGCTGCCAGCCAACACTACAGCCACAGCAACGCGGGATCTGAGCTGCATCTGCAACCTACACCACAGCTCACAGCAATGCTGGATCCTTAACCCACTGAAGGAGGCCAGGGATCAAACTCACATCCTCATGGATACTAGTCGGTTTCCTCAGTCAACTCCTGAGCCAAACAAAAATTTCCGTATTGAAGCGCTCAGAGCCTCAGTTTCCCCATTTGTAAAAGAGGATGGCAGTAATGCCACCTCCCATAGAGTAGGTGAGGCGATCAAAGGAGCAGACGTGTGTGGGGCGCCTGGCAGCTCAGTGGTGGCCCGTGAGTGTTAGCTCCCTGGTGAGGGGGTGAGCAGCGTCCACCTGGCTGGATGGAAGTGGGGCTTTGAAGACTCCACCACTCAAAGCATGAAAAACAGGCCTCACAGAGAGCTGGCCAGACCTTCGGGCTCTCAGGCCCCAGCCCAGACCTCTTGAGTCGGAATCTGCATTTTAACACAGCATCCTGGGCACATTAAAGTTACTTTACTTGCAGCTTGCTGGGGGCTGGGTCACCTAGAGGTTCCAAGGTGGCAGGTGGGCAGGGAGAGCAGGAAGGTTCAGGCCCCTAAGGGACGTATTTTGAGGCAGCCCTTCTGAGCCCCATAGTGAATCTGAGCAAACAGTTCAACATTTTAGGCCCAGGAGCCAAGGTGGAGGTGGGAACGCAGAGCCCAGCCCCTCTGCCCTCATGGTGTCAGGAACTCTGGCCTGGGGAAGGGGAAAACAACTGTCTGGAAGGTGATTGGGTTACCGGGGGAAATGAATTCAGACAGGCCTTGAGAGACACACCCACTCACACACACACACACAGCATCTCCTACACACACACCACTGTACACACATGCACACTTACCAGCACACACACAGCACCCCAGGACTTGCCTGCCTAGAGAACGGCTCCAGCAGAGGGCAGACAACCTTGAGGACAGGCTGTGCCTGGACACGGTGGTGTATGCGCCCCAGAGGTGGGGGGGGGGCAGTGCCCCCCCCCGCCGCAACGGGCCTGGGAGACCCCCTATCCCCCCCGCATTGCTCTGCCCCTCCCCGCCCCAAACCCAGCTAAACAATGAGAAACCTAAGTCCTGCTCACCTGAGCTTAACAGGGACCCACATTCTAATTAGTCACCTGCAACGTGCCTGCTAACAGCGCCCCCCACCCACTGCCCCAGTGCATGAAACCAAGCACCCCAGGCTGCTTGGAGGGTAAATAGCCAAGTGGAGCACTGACCTCAGGGTCCCCCTGAGAGGCGGCGAGACCCAGCGGACGGAGGCTGCACCCCTGTCCTGGGTACACATGCATGCAGAGCAATAGCAAGGCCCACCCTCTGTTGACCACACAGTTTCGAGCAGCAAGGCCCCCAGTCCCCCAGACTCACCCACGGGTGGGTAACACTCTCACCTATACACCCCCATCTTCAGCTCAGAAACACACACCCGCTGACCTCTTTCACCACCACAGGCGGGAAGGCCAGGGGTCCCCAGGCTCATGAAGACTCCAAAGAAACCCTACAACGTGGAGCCTTTAAGCAGGCCTAGGATGCCCAAGAAAGAACCATTGACTAGGGGGTCGGTGGGGCTGTTGGAGGGTGCGTGATGTCACGGGTTCTGGAAAGGCCCTCGGCCCCAAAATATCTCCCCTCCGGGTCCGGAAATCCCTCCCAAACCTCTCCGAGTCACTGCCGGGCGAGGCTCCCACCTGAAGCTCTTGTCAGCTCCCAGCCCAGGGAGAGGCGGCTGACAGCTGGCCTGACAGCGGCGGAGGAGGGGCAGGCCGGGCGCCTGCCAGCCCAGCAGGGCCGCCTGAGAGCCGCTGACCGTCTCGTACCCGGCCTGCCAGCTCCCACCGGGAGGGGGCGCTCTGCCCTCCTGACACCCTAGGAGCCGGTTCCGGAGAACCCGGCACCTCTTGGCCAAGGAGGCAGGGGTGGTCCAGCAAGGGGAGGAGCTTTAAGCAACGCCCCCCACCCCCATCCATGCCAGGGACATCAAGTCCCCGCCCCAATGGTCCGCTCGAGGAAGGCCAAGAGCCGGTGACCAGTAGGGGGTGGGAGCCCTGAGTGAAGAGAGCTGAGGGGAGAGGAGGGGGAATTAACCAGGTTCCAAAATAGCACTGCTAGTTCTGCCTGGCTTCACCCTGTGCAATGTCTGGCAGCTTCTGCTTTCGGTCTGACTCATGCCTTGTGGGGGCAGGACAGGGCGGCCAGAGCAGGCAGGGGCGGCTGGACAACCACAGGCTCTTCTCCCCCGGCTACCCGCACCCACCGGCTGGGTCCCCTCCCCGGCCCCGCCCCCGCCATGAGCTGGGCTTCTGGGAATGGTCG
Organism: Phacochoerus africanus; assembly: GCF_016906955.1. Lineage (NCBI taxonomy): Eukaryota > Metazoa > Chordata > Mammalia > Artiodactyla > Suidae > Phacochoerus > Phacochoerus africanus. Next base: position 38,109,808 of record NC_062552.1, read on the forward strand.
GTAGGGGCGCGAAATCCAGGGGCTCCCTGGCCCGGGTCCTCGCTCAGCCCTCACTCGGCCCAGGGCTTCCCCCGTGGCAGCTGCCCCAGGCCGAGAACTCGGCTTCCCTCCCGCCCTGCCCGGGCACCCAGCTGCCACCTCTAGGCCATCTCCCTCTGGAAGCCAGAGGAGATCTCTCCCGCTAAAGTGAGAAAAGACCCTGGATGGCAGTGTCCCGCCCCTCCCCGCAGGCGACAGAGCGCGGGAGCCGCGTCCACCTGCCCCATCCCCGCCCCCAACACACACAGGTATGAGATGAACCCTGCGGTGGGCTCACTCTCAAAAGGCACACAGCGGCTCACCCAACCCTTATCTGTCCTAAAACAGCACAAGAAGCCCTTGGCCTCTGCCGAGCAGAGAGAGGAACCGATCGATCGTGTGGAGCTGGGTGGGGGAGGGGCACCTGTCACTCCGCTCCCCCCATTCAGCATCTCCTACCATGGTGTCCTCCCGCCTGCCCAGCTTCCCCACAGCGGTGGGACACGGGCAGCCCACCTGCAGCCTCCTTACCCTCCTCCCTGGACCAAAAGATGCTTAAGCTCCAACCTGAGACAAACCAAAACCCTCATCCTAAGTCCCCCCCTTTCTGTCCCTGGGCAAATCGTCTCCAGGGTCCCCCCAGGCCTCACACCCACACGCCTTCCGCCAGAATAAGCACAGTCACCTCCCGATCCAAGTGGGGCAGGTTTGCCCTGCCGGCACCAGCCCTGCCCGAGGGGTGGGAAATAGAGGCCACTGGTAAGTAGGGGGAGAATGTCAAAGGGAATGAGGTTGGCCAGCCCCGGCCGACACCTTCCTGCCCCCGCCACCCTGGCACATGCGCCCAGACCAAACCCGGTTTGGAAGTGAAAACATCAAGGGGAAAGGCTGTGGGTGGTGGCCGGACAGATGAGTCAAAGGGACTTGGCAGGCCTGCCTGTGGCCCAAGACAGGGTTTGGAGCATGGTGCCGTGTGTGCCCTCGCCAGGCCCAGCACCTGCCCCAGTGCTGTCTCCAGCCCTCCCTGCCCCCACACAGTGCAGGCCCTACCTGTAGGCCACCTCTTCTCCTAACTCTGCCCCTGCCCCAGACCCCAGAAGGCAGGAGCATGTCATGAGGGTCTGCAGGGGTGGGGAGTCAGGGAGGAAGAGGCCTCTCTCCAGGAAGCAGGCACCAGACAGGGCCTTCGACAGGGACAGAGAAGGGCGCCCATGAATATACCAACCCTCTCCACTGCACCCCATCCTGCATCCTGTCCCCACAGAGATGCAGGGGGAGAGCCCTAGGAGGCTCAGTTCCTGACTGACTAAAAGGCAGCCACGTGGCAGCCATGGGGTTCGTGGCCCCAGGAGGGGAAGAGACAGGGGCAGCCAGAGACAGGAAAAGGAAGTCAGAAAAACCGCTACAATCACAGCCTCAGCCTGCTAGAGCCGGGAGGGGACTCCAAGGTGCCTGTGGCCACCCAGCATGTCAGCCTCGCCCTCCAGGAGAGGGCGCCTGGTGTAGCTCAGAGCGGGCTGGAAAGGCCATATGATAAGGACTGCCTTCACGCTGGATCTCTTTCCTCTGCTGCGAGCATCTAGAGGGATCCTGACAGCTTCTCTTCTTATCGTGGTGCCTGGCACATAGTAGGTGCTCCTTAAATATCTGTTGAACACAGTGAACATGGTACTGGTGACTGGCCCCAGTGAGAAGCATCTGCCAGGGCAGTGGGGGTGGGGTGGGGGGCTGGCAGTTTTGTTCGTCATGGAGAGAAGGGAATAATGGGACAAAGGCTTGGCAAGAGGCACACTCAGAGAGACTGGCTCAGAGTTCCTGCTCTGGCACAACGGGATCAGCAGCGTCTCTGGCACAGGTTCGATCTCCAGCCCTGCACAGTGGGTTAAGGATCTGGCATTGCCACAGCTGCAGCTTGGACTCCATATTCCATGGGGCAGTCAAAAGAGAGACTGGGCAGGCCATCCTGCCTGGGCTCAGGGAGAGCCCCAGCCATGTGACCTGGGCACTTGCAGTCCCTCCTGCCCACCTGAGCACTTCCAACTGCCAGCATCTGCATCTTTGCCAGAGCCAAGGGAAGCAGCACCCGCCATCCCCCAGCAAAGACTGAGGGGAGCTAATGAAGAAACACCCGATTCCCTCACCCCGTCCCGTGGCTGGGGAGCCCCAAAGCATGTTCTCCATGCCTTGGTGCCCAGCAGTCACCTGCTCCCTAACACACATCTTACTGGCTCTAACCCTCCATGTCTCACTCAGGCTACTGCACTACGATGCCTCCTGGGGTCACCTCCCACGGAAATACCTGCACGCACATCCTTGTCTCAGCCCATGGGGCCTGAGGAGACAGTTCTGACCTGGAATTGTGCAGCTAACTCTATAGCTTAGAAAGAAAGGCCAATAAAAGGGCCAGAGTAAAATGAGGGCTGGGAATCCTATGGAGAAGCTGAGGGGCAGTCTCCTGGCGGAGACTGGTGGGGTTGGACGCAGTGAGCAGGCATATACCTAGAACTTTCCTATCTGTGGGAGGTAAGACGGCAGAAGCATAGTGGACTAAATGAAAAGGAAAAACAAGGATGGGCTGGGTTGCAAGTTATGTGATTAAGAAGCCTCTGCAGCAGGGCAGTGCCGGCCACATTAGGTTACTGGTAACAAATGCCATTAGGACTAGAAGCCCGGCATTGCCTCCCATCCCTGGGCTGCTCCTAGGATAGAACTATGGAACTCCAGCATCCCAGAACCTCAGCATGCCCATCCATTCATTCAATAGCAGGGCAGTTATTTCCACACTTGGAATGAGGCACGAAGGACACGCATTTGATCCCACGCTAAGAGCATGTGTTTTGAAGCAGGTGGAGCTGGATCCCAGATCTGCCACTTACTGACTTCATGTCCTTCAGCAACTTATTCAACTTCACAGGCTCCCGGTATCCTCATGTGCAAAATGATAATGTCCATTCTGGAGAGTTTCTGTTATTGAGCATCTAAATATTTGGTGGATGGATGGATGGATGGATGGATGGGTGGATATGAGGGATGGATGCATGGAGGGACGTAATGCATGAAGTGATGGATGGATGGATATAAGGGATAGATGGATGGATGTTTGCAAGGAGACAGAAGAGACAGTAGTTTTCTGCAGTCTGGTTCCCATTTGCTTCAATATCCTTTTAGGCTAAATTTAATAACAAGAAAATGAAGGCCCATCACTCTCTAATGTATCTGCTAGAGGAATTCATATCTCCATTTATCAGGTTGACAAATGCAAAGTAAGATCTCCCTAATGAGTTTTAGCCACATGACCAGGGGGAGGGGCGCCATTCCCTGAAGAGGGTGGCAGGCCACATTAGAACAGAAGGTATCCTCCTGGCTCATCACCATCCTACTGGCTCCCACCATGCGGGCATGCCACACACCTGACCCCTCTCCCTTCACCTCCAAGTCCTGTCAACCACAATCCCAGGGAGGGTGGGTCTGGGGCCAGGGAGAGGAAGGGGAAGCCAAATAAGAGCAGGCAGAGGGCACAGGCCAGGAGGAAGCCAAGAACAGAATGTGGATACATGGGCTGGGCTGAGCAAGGACCAGAGAAGGGCCTGAAGAACAGAGACGGGGGTTACTGGCTTTGGAGAAGTGGAGAAAGGAAACAGCCCTGAGAAAACAAGAGAGCAGAAACAAAATGGACTGAGCAACAACGAAAGGTCATCCCCCTGCTCTATCACCCCCGCTCTAGGGGTGGCTCCCCTCTATCTACCAGATAAAGTCCAAACCTCTAGTCACACCTTCAAGGCATCCAGGACCCCTCTGCCCTAACCAAGCCCTGGCCTCAGCTCGGGGGGCCTCGTCCCTCTCTCCCCAACACAGTCCAGGCTTCCAGATGCCTCCCCACCGCCCTCCCACAGCTTATCTAATGCCCGTGCATCTCTGGAAGCCCTGCTCCAGGGCCACCTCTTCCAGGCAGCCCACCCTGACTTCACCTTCCTCTAATCACCATTTGAAAACCATTACTGAATCTGCTCCAAGCCAGGCTCTGCTCCTCACCCCAAGATATGGCAATGAGGAAGCCAGTTGTTGCCCTCATTGGTACTCACGATCCAGTTTGGAAAAAACAGCATTACCTGGTATCAGAGGCTGTACCTCTTCTATTAAAATGACTACTACCATAACCCTGTACGGAGCGCTTACCACTTGTCTGGAACTGTGTCTAGAGGCTTTATTGTGTCCTACTTCGTTTGCCTTTCTCAACAACACTGGGAGGTAGGAAATACCAGTGTACCCATTTTACAGAGGAGAAACTGAAGCACAGAGAAGTTACTCTGTCTAGTTTTCTCAGGTGTCACAGAAGCTCCCTGAGGGCTGTCCCCAGGTTTTCGCTTTCTTGGTGTCCCTCAGGTTGAGAGCACTCAAACGTGGCCCCTCGGGGCCAGACATGCCCTCCTGCGGGCTTGAATGAAGATGTGCCAGCTGTTTGGAGGGAATGGCATCATTGGAGAAAGCTGAGCCAGAGCCGAGTGGGGAAGCGGACAAGGCTCCAGGACGGGGCAGAGAGGGGAGCTGGCCCCAGTGTCCCCTTCCAGCCTCTCTCTTTCCCACCTGTCCCTGTGGCTCAGCCCTGGCATTTTGCAATCTTGAGGGCCCTGCCCTGTCCATTTGCTGAGAGGATGAGGTGATGCCAAAGGGGAGCCAGGCCTCGTGCCCTGGAGTAGGGGACAAGGAGGCTGGGCTGAAGAGAAGGGAGGAGTTTCAGCCCTGCCCACCCCGTGGGGGTCGGGGCTCTGAGGGGCTGAGTTGAGCCCAGAAAGTGAGAAACTGGACAGACCCCCTAGGATCTGAGGGACCTGGGTGCCAGGCAGGAGCTGGGCTGCCCCCTCGGTAGTGGCAGTCTCGCCAGCCTCAGAAGCTCTCTCAGGCCAGAACCTGAGGACATGGGGCAGCTCAGGGCCGACTCCCAGAACAGAAGCAGCAGGAGGCCATGGTCTGGCCTGAGGAAGGGGCCTTCCTGGCCAGCCTCTGGGGCACAGGAGAAAGGGCCCAGGTCCCAGCGCTGGCCTCACCTGCCCGCTTCGTTCCTGTGCCCTTCTAGGAAGCATAGGGCATTTACAGAGCCCTCGGGGCAGGGAAACTGAGCACAGAGCTGCCTTCCAGCCCCAGAAACTCATCCTGCCCTCCAGCCACCAGTATTGTTCTTGAAAACGAACCACCACACTTCCCACAAGCACATGGGGCCTCCTGACCCCACGGTTCCCGGGTACCCTTCTGCCTCGGGGATGTGCACTTTCCAGAAAGTAGCCTGCCTCACTCCCCAAAGCTGGGCTGGGAAAGGAGCTCTGCCTTTCTCTGAACTCTGACCTGGCACGGTAAGGGGTGCAGAGCAGACTCCGGACCAAGGCTGCCTGAGCTCAAGCCCCAGCTCTGCCGTTTGCTAGCCATGTGCCCTTGGGCAAGTCACTGCAGCCTCTCGATGTCTCAGTGCCTCGGTCTCCTCCGTGGATGGAGGCAGTGCTCCCTGCCCTGTATCCACAGTTGATGACAGAAACAAACAAATGCATCTGGTTCCTCAAGCATCCATGGTCCCGACCCTCGGCTCAGGACGCACTCACAGCCTAAGAGCCAGGCCTCCCTCCTCCCCCAACTGGGGCCCAGTGGCTCCGGCCCTGGCAGGGGCGGCTGAGGAGCTGACGGAGCCACTGCTGTCGATGGAGCCGGTGCCAGGCCCACGGCGGGCACAGGGCCCAGGCATACAATGGGGCTGTGTGTGCACCCAGCGTTACCCCAGAGCGGAGCTGGGCAGGCCGGCATCTGGGGTTAGGCCAGGAATTCATTTCCCTGGAGAGGGCCTCCCCACCCCCTTCCTGGCTGCCCAGCCCCACGGGGGGGGGGGGGGGGGGTCGGTGTCATGGGGAGAGGGGGCCAGGCACCACCCCCACCCCCATCCCCACCGAGCCCGGGCAGTGGAATGGGGACGAGCCTGTGGCGGGCACTGGGGAAGGAGGACTCCTGAGTCAAGCTGCCAGGCTTGGGCCGCTCACTTGTGAGGCTTGTGGGACCCATTAGGTAATCAGGGGCCAAGGCCAAGCAGTGGCGAAGTCCGCAAGGGCCAGGAGAAGCCGCGATCCCTGACCAAGCCCAGCGCTTCGCTCCTCCCTCCCCGCTGGCGGCGGCCCTGGGCTCAGCAGCAGGGCCCCGGGGCCCCAGGAGAGGAGCCGGCTCAGTCCCTGAGGGAATGAGTCACCAGAGGCTGCAGCCAGGACGGCGGGGAGCCGGGGAGCCGGGGAGCCGGGGAGCCAGAGAGCCAGGAGGGTGGGCAGGTGGAGCCTCTCCCGTCCCTGCCCGCGGATCTGCTCCGGCTGATAGTGGGTGCTGAGCACGGCTCCGGGGCTGCGGGCCACTTCCTCGGACACAGGGGGTTACCTGTGCCAGGGTTGGGGGCACCCTGGCTCCTACAGCTACAGCTGCAGGCACGGCCCCCCCTCCCCCCTCCCCCACAAAATGCCACTGAAAGGGGTGTCAGATGGCAGGTCCCTTTCTTTTCTTCCTAAATTTTTTTTATTATAGTTGATTTACATTGAGTCTCTTATGCTTTTTGGTTTGTTCGTTTGTTTGTTTGTTTAGCTTTTTAGGGCCACACCCCGCAGCACATAGAAGTTCCCAAGCTAGGGGCAGAATTGGAGCTACAGCTGCCAGCCTACACCACAGCCACAGCAACTCGGGATCCGAGCCGTGTCTGTGACCTACGCCACAGCTTGGCAACACCGGATCCTTAACCCACTGAGCGAGGCCAGGGATAGAACCTGCATCCTCATGGATCCTAGTTGGGTTTGTTAACCACTGAGCCACGAAGGGAATTCCCAGCCATGAAGGGAACTCCCTAAATTTGTTTTTAAAGATAGCGTTATTGCTTCGCCAGGCAAAGGGGGCCACAGCAGGCTAATGCCTTAAGGACTGTGGCCCCTTTTTAAAATGTTTTTATTTTAGTTGATTTACAATGAACCCCTTACCCCCAAGTGAAATGCAGGGTCTGAGGCAAGGGGGGAGGGGACAGGGCCTCTGATGAGAGGGGTGAAGGCTGGAAGCCAGACCACCCTATACCTCAGGTTGTGGCCAAAGTGGGAGCTGGGGAGGGGCCCCTCTGCATGAGTCACTTCCCATTCTCCCCGGAGCCCAGGGAGCTCCCAGCAACGGGAGATAACTGCCCTTGCTGCCTGGCCGGCGATTCACACACCCTCTCACACCCAGTCACAGCAACACAAGTGTGTGTCCCCATGGGCGGCTGCCCACACTCGCAGAGGGTCACACACAAAAATCACAGCAGCCACCCCCGACCAACGGACACAGTCCGATGCCCACCCTTCCTCTCACACCCCCGGGGCCCCCACCCCACCCAAGCCACCGCCCAAGCAGAGCACATCCTGGTGGCCCCAACCAGAGCATGGCAGCACCCCAACCTTCACCTTGGGAACTGAGGGCCCCTGCCTGGGGAGAGGGGTCAGACCTTCCTTGATGCGTGTGTGTGTGTGTGTGTGTGTGTGTGTGTGTGTGTGTGTGAGACCTGCCTGGAGAACAGAGGCTGCAGAGACCGGGAAGGGGCTTTCTCAAGCCCAGTCTAGCATCCTCATTTCACTGGTGACCAATCTGAGGCTCAGGTTGGGGAAGTGTCTTTGTTCAAGTTTATGAGCAAGGCTGAGCCTGGCCCCCAGGGCTGGGGTAGCTCAAGGCCGGTCAAACACAGCAGAGGACAGGGAAGGCGGAATGAGGGGTGGAGGGTTGAGAGGCGGGGGAGGGGCAGATCTGCCACCCAGTTAGAGCCACCTCTGTCCTGGGAGGCTGTGCTGGCACCACTTCATTCATTCATTCATTCATTTCAATTAGGAAGGTGCCCGCACCCTGGCAGGGGCCTTTCTGCCCAATCTTGGCCCCCGTTCCTTCCTCTAAGATTTTGCTCCTGGAACCAAGTGTGGTCTTCAGGGCACCTGCACCCCACACGGCAGCACTCAAGCCTCCCCTGATGCCCACGCCCCATGGGGAGAGCCGGCACCTGCTGGGCATCAGTGCCCATGACACTGGCCACCTCCCAGAGTCACAGCCGAGTCAAAGATGGCAGATAACAAGGAGCCTGAGAAGTCACCCACCAGCGATTCCCAGGCTGTTTTTATCAGCAGACCCCTGTTTTCTGACAAAATGGACCTAGAAGCTTGATTCATAAAACATGAGAAGGAAGCAGCTTTGTGGGGAAGAGGAAGGGCCAGACCGCCTGGCCTCCCACTGGGGACCTCCCCCAAGATCCCAGACCTTCCCAAGGGACCCCACCCTGGGTTCTGAGAAAGGAGCACTGTGACAGGTGCCCAGGGGAGGCAAGGACCGGGTGTGCCAGTCATATAACTCACGGAGAGCTAGGACCCCAGCCTCCTCCCCCACCCCAGGCCCCACAGCCCCTCTCCGATAGCATCCCTCCCTCACATGGAAAAGGGACAGGGCGGAAAAAGGAAGAAGCCTCTTGGAGTCAGGTCTTACCCTGTGCCCAGCACTGGGCAAAATTCTCCACAAATATCAAGTGCTGTATTTCCCACACCAACCCTGTGTAGTACCATCTCTGCTGTGTGGGTAAAGAAATAGGTGTTCAGAAAGTTAAGCGATTCAGAGTTCCCATCATGGCGCAGCAGAAACGAATCTGACTAGCATCCATGAGGATAGGGGTTCAATCCCTGGCCTCATTCAGTGGGTTAAGGATCCAGTGTTGCCATGAGCCGTGGTGTAGGTCACAGATGAGGCTCAGATCCCAAGTTGCTGTGGCTGGGGCATAGGCTGGCAGCTGCAGTTCCAATTGGACCCCTAGTCTGGGAACCTTCATATGCTGTGGGTGCGGCCCTAAAAAAGACAAAAAAAAAAAGAAAAAAGAAAAAAAAAGAAAAGAAAAAGTTAAGTGATTCACCCAAGCTCACGTTCCAACCCAACTGCAGCCCAGGAGAAGTCAGCCACCGTGAGGATGCCTGGGTATCCCTCCCTCTGACCCTGCATCTCCAGCATCTCCTCACTCAGAGAACAGCCTCCTCCCCACTTCACCCCAGGGACACGACGCATGCATACAGAGCTTCTCACTTGTAACAACGGCAATATCAATAGGGACAATGCCAGTCACTCCCTATTATATAGCACTTACTCTTTGGGCACTTTCCATATTATTATTCTTCTTCATCCTCGCCACACTCTACTCCCATCCGCACACCACAGATGAGGAAACTGAGGCACAGAGAGGTTGATGATTTGCCTAAGGTCACACAGCTAGGCAGAAACAAAAGCCAGGACTTGAGCCCAGGCAGTCTGGCCCCCCGAGCCCACACACCTCACCCCTGAGCCCCCTCCTTCCCTTCAAAGTCTCCTGGCTGCCCCCACGGTTGTGACTGTAACAGGTGCCCCAGCTTGGGGTTGGCCTCCCTCCTCTGAGGCCCTTTTCTTCAGGGGTCAGAGGCCAACTGGCACCCCTGAGGGATGGGTGTGGGAAGGCCTCCCCCACAAGCACCATCAGCTCTTGCCCTCAGCTCCCCAGCCCCATCCCCAACAGGAGCTGGAAGGATGAGGCCCTGGGCGAGCCAAGAACACACAAGCATGCATAGGACCCCTACTGCATGCCCATCTTCAAGTAGTGGCAGGTGCAGGAAGCAAAAGACTCTGTCCTTGCTGTCCTGCCAGAGGCTCCGGGCCCCAACAATGCCCAAAGGGGTCGCCCCTGCCACCCCCACCCCCTTTAGCACTGGCTGCACCAGATGTTGGCAACACTTGGAAACAGGGCTAAAAATAGTCTCTATAATGAGTCAGGGCTAAAAATAACTCGGGCAAACAGCCCTCCGGGAGAGGACACTCTGCCAGGGAGGCATCACCTCCTCCCACCTCTCAAGCCAGCCCCCCCACCCCAAGCCTTTCCCTGGGAGCCGTCCACCGCCAGCAGAGGGCCTGGGATATTTATACCCCAGCTGCCATGCGCCAGATATCCGCTCCCATCCCCCTCCCTACCTGAAGCGGGGCAGGCATCACAGGAGCGGGCAGGTTCAGAGACCAGCACGCTCAAGGCAGAGTTGTACTGTGGCACTCAGACACTTGGCTTTCTCTCCCAACTCCCCATGGGACACTAGGAAACCGTGCCCCCCGCCCCCCTCCCTTCATGTCTCACCCATGAACCAGGGTCCTGGCATCAGCCAGACCGGCCCACTTTCTAGTTGATCAGGGGAACAGAGACCAGACGGGGCCAGCAAGATACTAAAGGGCAGACGTCCAACGTGGGGGGCCAGTCGGAACTTGGGAGTGGGAACCATGCCAGATGCACGGCCAGGGGGCCCCCTCATTTCTTCTGCGTTCTTCCCTCATCACCCCCAGAGGTGCTTAGACCTGCTAGGCTCATGGACATCTGTACGTGAATTGAAGATCAATAGAGCACATGCGCACAGGGTGTCAGAGCTGGACCTCTCAGTAACTGTAGGTGATAGAAAAGGTGATGAGGAGTTCCTGCTGTGGCACAGTGCGTTAAGAATCCAACTGCAGCGGCTCAGGGCGCTGCAGAGACCCAGGTTCAACCCCTGGCCTGGGGATTGAACATAAAGAGAAACAGAAAGAAAGAAAAGGTGACGAGAGTCACTCTGCAGTTGAGGAGACCGAGGCTCCGAACACTTGCTAGAGGCCCCACAGCTGGGACAAAGCCTCATCACCCTCTACCAGCCGGGAAGCATCTCCCAGGAGCCCCCATGTTGGGCTCAGCCCCATCTCCCAGCAGCACCCAGAAGGAACTGGGCACCCTTGAATACTGCTGAGAGGCAAAGGGAAGGGACCAGAAAAAGGTGTGGAGCCTCCCGGAAGGGAGCAGCGTCTCTGTTAGAGGTAACTGCACAGATCTGGGAAAATCATTTCCTAGGTCTCACCTTCTTCATCTGGAAAATGAAGTTTTGAACACAAGCCTTTGATATCCGGAGTATATCATGACCACAAATTAGAAATGCATAAGGCATATTAGTGTATCAAAGGCTCTGACAAGTCCTGCAACAAAGCAACCCAAAACCCATTTCCTTTTTTTTTTTTTTTTGACTCAGCCCTCTCCCATACCTGCTTGATCACCAAACCTTTCCACAGAACACACCTTGGGAAACAATGGAGTACTTCTCAGCTCAGCAATTCAAATGCCTGCACAGGCCAGCAGGAAACATGAAAGCCTGAAGCAAGCCCAAGGAAAATATATGTAGACCTGCAGTTAGCTCCAAGGCCTGAAAAATTCCTGGTAGCTCTGGGGGTTCAAGAGCCTAGCACTTCTGCTCCATGAAGGCCTCCCTCAGGACCCATTCAGGGTTTTGATCCCTTCTGAGCCTCAACGATTCCGTTGAGAAGGGCAGGCAAGGGGTCCGTACCCTACGCCACACAGCTGAGGACACGGGACCCAGGGAGGCCAGGGAATGGGCCCAGGGTCACACAGTGGCTCACTGGCGCAGGCAGGAGAGACGGTGTCCTAGGAACTAAGCACTTGACTGCCACGATCTCACATCATTCTCTCAACAAGGCTCTCAGGAGGGCACTGAGGTTATGCCCCATTTCACAGAGCAAGAAAGGAACGGTCAGAGAGGTGCGGGCTCTTGTCCAAGGTCACAGCTAACACGTGCTACTGGATTTCAACCCTGGCAGCATGAATCCAGAACTCATGCCCTCGGCCCAGCTCTGCCATTCACTAGCTAGGGAGAGAGTGAAAACCACTCTGAGCCTCAGTTCCTCACCTATAAAATGGGATGGAAAGAAGACCTGCATGTTAGGTTATGGTGAAGATTAAATTCGCAAATATACATTAGTGGTTGGCACAGTGCCTGGCACACAGTAGGTGCTCAATAAATGTGACCACTGATTAAAAACCACGTCCTACTGTGGGAGCTCATGCCTGAGCCTCTAGGCTCTGTGCTGGGCAGGCTCAAAGCCACCCACAGCTTCCTGGAAATTGACCTCTGCCAATACGTCCCTGGGCAAGACCCCCTCCACCTGGCATCACGGGCCCCCATGGGGTGCTCCATGTGGGTGGGGGCTCTGGAGGCTGGGTTTCCCAGACTCCGGCCAAACCTGGGTGTCATCCTCTGGGGCCTCTAACAGGCCACCTCCCCCTCAGAGCCGGGGACATCCCCAGCTCACCCTAGGTCACAGGCCTTTCCCCACCCTTGCCCCAAGGCCACAGGTTGTGGCGTGGAGAGATGGGGGCTCTCCAGGCATCTGACATCCTCGTGACCTGCCCTGGCCCTGCCAGACTTGGAGACAACAGTCACGACCGCCCAGAGCTCACCACACTTCCTGCAGGCAGCTCCCCCTCATTGGGTCACAAGAAGCATCACCACCCAGACAGCCGCCTGCTACTCGTATGCCCACTTTACAGATGAAGAGATGGAGGCCCGACTTACCCCGGGCAGGGATCTGAGTCATAGAAAGACTTCTGACCCGCTGGACCAGGGCTCAGGCTCCCCACAGCCAGCTGCAGCAGCAAAAAGGCTCAGGAGGCTCCCAGAAGCCAAGGGGAAGAGGGAAAGTGTCTGAGCCCTGGGTCTCATCCCGTCACTGCTGATCCTGCAAGTCTTAGGGCTGGGCAAGCATCAGTAAACCTGAGTCCTCCTCTACCCACCTCACCCAGTGTCCTGAGATGACCTTCACCCTCAACTCTGGGCAGACTCGGCCAGGCAGCTCTCCAATGATGGGGGCCCCCACCAGGGGGGCTCTCTATCTCCAGATCCCCAATCAACCCCTCACCCCAGGCATAGCCTCCTCTCGCTGTTCCCACCCCACACATGTCATATGCCAGGAAGCCCTCCCTGACCACCCCTTGTTCCCTGCCTCTGATGACCCCACAGGGCCCCTCACCAAGCCACCTTGCTAAGAATTGGGCCCTGATGCCCCCAGTCTGGCTCCCACATGTGGCGCTGGGTGTCACACCCGGTAGGGCCCTGTAAATGTTATCGAAGAGGAGGGAGATCATCTCTCAGTCGGTGGCCCCAAATATTTTGACCATGACGCACAGAAAAGTTTATTTGACTCAGTACATACACACACACACACACACACACACACACGGAGTGTGTGTACACATACACAAGAAACCCAAAAAAAAAAAAAAGTGGTACAGGCGTTCCCATTGTGACTCAATGGAAACGAATCTGACTAGTATCCATGAGGACATAGGTTTGATTCCTGGCTTCGCTCAGTGGGTTAATGACCTGGCATTGCTGTGAGCTGTGGTGTAGGTGGCAGACACAGCTGGGATCCTGCGTTGCTGTGGCTGTGCCGTAGGCAAGCGGCTACAGCTCTGATTCGATCAGTATCCTGGGAACCTCCATATGCTGCAGGTGCTGCCCTAAAAAGACCGAAAAAAAAGGGGGGGTACAAAACAACACTTATCAATCCTGTGCAATATTCTTTTTCATTTAATTCATTATTCCTTGTCATTTCATTTTCATTGAGGCCCACTAAGCTGACGTCATGGCCCGATTAGGGTCCAGTCAGTGACTCTGATGCACACAGTTCAGAGAATAGCCCTCCCAGGCTATCCGCGCAGCCTGGCTCCCAGCCTGGCACGTGACCCGCCGTGTAACAGGTGCCTGAGACAGGCGTCCGTTTGGTGGAGACGTACTCCAGCCAGGCCTATGCTAAGCATTTTATCATGGTATCTCATTTCATCCTCACCATCATCTTAGGAGGAAGGGACTCTGAGGAATGTTACTTGTGAGGAAACCGGCGCCAAGGTCACACAGTAAACGGCTCAGGCGGGATTCAAAGCCAGGCTGCCTGAGTCTGGAGCCATATTCAAACCACGGCAGCAGCCTGCACCCAGGTGTGTGGTCCCTCTTCTCGAAAGTCCACTCTTGGGCAGGAAGCTCAGCCCAAGGAAGTCCACTCCCTCCAAACATAAGACAAAAACAAAAACCTGTTCCCTATATGAACAGCATTCTTTGTATCTGTGGACTGTGTGATGGGAGATGGAACAGACAGGAGACAGGGCTCCCAGGCCAGCCCCCCTCCCTCCCCACCCACCTCCAGCCGAACCCAGAGAAGGGGCTGGGATGGGGCTGTGGGTCCACTCGGGGCTAAGGCAGAACGCGCTGCTGTGTCCTGTCTGATGTCACTTGACGTCTCTGTGCCTCTACCTCCTCATCTGCGACCTCACAGGGGGACGGGGAGGGTCTAAGGGGCTAGTATGGGTCCAGCATTTGGCACAGCATCTGACATGGAGCGAGGCCTGGAACCATGAGCTCTTCTCCCTCGCCCCGCTCCCCCCACCCCCCGTCCCCACTCAGATCCCCACCATCAGAAATACCCCCGGCAGCGGTGCTGTGCTGCTGCACACAAACGTGCCCCCATGCAGGTCCCAGGTCAACCTGGGCAGGGCACCCGCTCACTGGCTGCAGGTGCTGCTCGACACTCTAGGCGAACGAAGTCTTTTAATCCTCAGGATGACCCCCACACGATGGGCACTGTCATTGTCATTTCCATGCTTCAGAAGAGGAAGCTAAGGCACCAGGATGACCCAGCTGCAAAAGCAGCTGGGCCAGGATTCGAACCAAGTGGCCCGGCAGGGTCTGCTCCCAATCCTGATGCCCCCAGGGCTACGAGGCTCCTCGGAGGTGGGGCTGGCACTCAGCTCCTCCGACTTTCCACCATCCCACGCTCCCCCGGGCCCATGCCCCTGCACCACCTGCTCCCCCAGCCCTGACCCTGCTTGAAAGATACTCCCCTGCCAGCCTCACCCCCACTCACCCACCTCCCCAGACACCCAGTCACGCAGGCACGCATGCGCATACACGTACACATACCCACATACCTGGGTCAGGGCGGCCCCCTGGAAGGAGGCCCCCAGGAAGGCTCAGCTCCTCTGGGGGCCAGAGCCCAAGGCCGTGCCCCTGCCCCTGCCCCTGCCCCAGCACCGGCCCCAGTTTCCTCATTTTCCCCAGGGCTGTTTCTCACCCAGCCCCCTGCACCTTGGCCGGAGAGGAAGTTGCACAATCCCCTGGGAGCTGCAAATGTGGCTGAGGATTACTCACAGCGCAGAGGGAACCACACGCCCGGAAGGCCTCTCACACCCACAGCTCTCCCCAAGGCAGCCGGGTCCCCGCTCCCATCTCACAGACCCTGGGGCTCCAGGCCACCAATAGTGTCCCTTCCTGCTCCCAGATGGAGGCCCTGCCAGCCCCACCACCCACACAGCCCGGCCTCACGGGGCCCCAGGTCATGTGGCCCCTGCACCAAGATGGCCAGGCACCAACTTGCAGGGGCCTTAATAGGTCCCGCGCAGGCCAAAGCCTAAGCCACCCATCCTGTCCCACCTGGCGACCTGCGTCCTCTCGGTCAGAAGCCCTGCAGCTTCTGATGGATGGACCTTCCTGACGGACCCCTACCTAGGACCTCGGCCTTCAGCCTTGCCAGGGCCTCCAGACACCCACTTCACAGTCTGCCTCTAGCCCACCTTGCAAAAGGACCCAGCAACCAAGCACATTACTGCGAAGCCCTGCGGGGATCTGAGCTACCACACGATTTCCACTTGTGGCAAAATGTTCTTGCTACACATGCAATTTCAAAGGTTCCTCAGCCCCCAAAGCACTTCTCTAACCACCTGCAACCTGACATTTGGCATTTCGCTAGCGTTTCTCCCTGGTGGCTCAGGGATTCCCATCTTTGGTAGCTAGATCCCACTTGTCCAGAGAGGCTGGCAGTCCCTGAGCTGTTATCAGTCATGGACTCCTCAGGGTGGATGAGTTTACTGGGCCCTTTCCTGAGCACAATGTCTCGGGAAGGGATGGTGTAGTGGACGGAAGGCTAGGCAGGCCCTGGCTCCTGCCTCACCGGGTGAGGTGAGCCCCAGAACGGGGAGGCCAGAGAGGCCCAGAGCACTCTCACCCAGACTTTGACCCAATCCCGAGCCCTCCGTGGGATAGCAACTTCTGGAAAGGACCCAGAGGGTGAGTAGGAGCCTGGCCTGAGTGGGCAGAGCCCCTAAGGATGACCTCAGGCTCCCACCCTTCACCGCCCAGACTTGCAATGGGCCTCTGATAAGGAGCAAGATAAGCACCTCTTATCAAACCACACAACCTTGGACTCCCACCCAGCTGAGGACAAAGTCAGAAATGGTTTTGTCAGGGCCCCAGAGCTCCACAGAGAGCCCCTCATTTCTGCAGCCCTCATCAAAAGGCTGAGGCCCTCAGGGCAGTGCCCCCACAGCCCTCTGAGGCCTGGAGGAGCGGGGGAACCATGGCCCAGGCTTGCAGCCCGGTCACCTGACGCCTCCAGCTCAGTGGATGGGGAGCTCAGTGGAGGGGAAGGGCCCAGGCTGGACCCCCTCCCCCGCTGGAAACAACAGCCATGGGCCTCTTGGCAAGAATGCTTCCCCAGGTGACTACACAGCTCCCCCCGCCAGTCTCGACAACAACCGGCAAATGGGGGGGAGCAACCCTGGCCACCCTCATTTTTAGATGAGGAGACAGAGGCCCGAAGCACTTAGTGATTCGCCTCAGGCCATGCGGCAAGTTCACGGGCAAATCTCAGGTTCCTGGCTCCTTTCCTAGATCGGAGTTTCTCAACCTCAACACGACTGACACTTGGGGCCAGATAACTCTCTGGTGTGGGGGCTGCCCTGAGCATTTTAGGATGTTGGGCAGCATCCTTGTCCTCTACCCACCAGATGCCAAGAGCATTCCCCCAGCTGTGACAACTAAAAATGTCATCAGACGTTGCCAAATATCCCCTGGGAGGAAAAATCACCCCCAGCTAAAAACGACTGCCCTAGAAGGACCCGAAAGCTGGGCGCCTGCCAATTCCTTTTTTTTTTTTTTTTCAGTTCCAGTAGTTTTTATTTATTCATTTATTTGTTTACTCATTTATTTGTTCTATCCATTTCCGCTGTACAGCAAAGGGCCGCATTCATACATATACATACATTCTTTTCCTCACATCATCCTCCCTCATGTTCCATTACAAGTGATTAGATATACAGTCCCCTGTGCTATACAGGCAGGATCTCATTGCCCGTGCACTCCAAATGCAAGAGTTTATTGGAAGGGTATCTGCTGGAGCCCTAGATGGGCCAAGCGGGCAGGCCTGAGGGTGCTCACAAGTCCCCTGTGGGCTCAGTACCGCCTGGGCTCAGCTGTTCCATTGGTAGGCACCGCCACTTGAGAATCTCGTCCCCAGACCAACTTCGCACTCCCAGCCTGTACATATACTGAATGCCTCCCTGGCATTCAATATTTCAATGGTCTTCCAATTATTTTGTTCACACACTCCTGTGATCAATATAAGCATCTTCTCTCATACATTGCTTATAAATACCAGTGTGTGGCTATATCACGCATGCGAGTAAACATACACAAAAATAGACCTATAAAAAATGATGAGAAGGGAAATGTAAATTACACCCAGGAGAAGATACTGTTACACGCTCACCAGCAGGACAGAAATGAAACAGTCTACTGATACCAAGTGTTAATGAGGGTACAGAGCAATGGGATCCCGTAGGTGTCACCAGTGAGGAATAAATGGGTGCAACCACATAACACAATATTTACTAAAGTTGAAAGAGGCATTGCATACCCTATACCCTGTGCTCTAGCAATTCCATGCCGGGATCTACGGACTCTAGAGAAATGTATGCACCCGTGAACTAGGAAGAACATTCCAGGATGTTGTTATGGTACTGTTCACAGTAGCCAAAGAAGGAAAGCAAATGTCCATAAGTGGTGGGAGGGATACAAATATGGTAACAAATTCATGTAGTGGAATACTATACAGCAGTGAAAATGAATGCAACTTCGTGACACACAACAATGTGAATGGATCTCACAATGTGACAAAAGAATATGTTCAATGTCATTCTAGCTGGGTTAAATTCAAATTCAGGTGAAACTAAACCCGATTGCTCAAGGATGAAGATATTGGTGGTTACATGTTAAAAGGAGCAAGGAGCTGATTATCTTACAAGTCAGGATAGGAGTTTCCTGGTGGCTCAGTGGGTTAAGGACTCAGCATTGTCACTGCTGTTCAATCCCGGCCCAGGAACTTCCAGATGTGGCTGGTGCGGCCAGAAAAAAAAGTCAGGAGAGTGGTTACCTCCTGACTTAGGGTTAGGACTGAGCTGGGGCACACAAGCTGATTTCAGAATAAAGGTTACATTCAATTTCTTCATCTGGGTGGTAGTAACCTGGCTGTCCACTTTTCCAATTATTTATGACATTATCTGTGTAGGTTTGGGCTCTTTTTGATAATGATGCTATATTTCATGATAAAAGAGGGGAGAAAAAGATGAGATATAAATACATAGAAATAGAAGCTCTAATATTTTTTTCTTATACCTGGCTTTGAAAACCATGATGATTAGGCCAAACAAATCTGACGAGAACCTAGAGTTGGTCACAGGTCTGGAGGAGCCAGTGACACCCAGGGCTGTCTGCTCAGGGGGCTTCTCCAGCTGGCCCAGGCTCTGGGCTGCCCCTCAGCCCACAGGAGCTGGGCACCATGGCCCCTTTCATCTCCCACCCACCCCAGGGCATCCCAACCACCACATGCCACCAGCCTGCCAAAGGCAGGGCACTGCATGAAGCTGGGCTCCTTCATAGCCCTCTGGGCCATCCCTCTGGGTGCCCAGCAGCAGAGCTCAAGGGCCCACACTGGGAAGGCCCTGGGGGAGCAGGGTAGGCCTCAGACACCCTCTAAATACACGGAAAGAAGGAAGGAGGCAGGGCAATGAAATGATGAGGATGGAGAAGAGGGGCCAGAGAGCAGGACAGGGAGATACACACCCCTTGAGGGCTGATGTTCAGACGCCGTGGAACTAGATGGGGGTGGTCAGCGGGATGGGGGTACGGGGAGCGAGGAAGGAGGGGGAGGAAGAGGCCCCTGAGGAAGGGGAGCAGATCCACAGCCTCGGTCCCAAGCCTCAGGGCTCAGCACCAGGGGGGGCCAAAGAGGCCTGAGCTGTTGGGCCCGATTTAGCACCACTTGCCCCAGGGCCCAGGGCTTCAAGTGACAGGTGGGTGGCTCAGGGCCCAGCAGCCTCTCTGCGGCCTCACCGCACCCTCGGCAGCCTCTAGGCCTCCAGGAAGGAGGGACCCTGTTCAGGAGAGAGGACCCAGGGAGCCAGAGCAATGCCCTTTCTGGGGCTCAGGGCGTGGGAAGGGCTGAGCCAAGGTCTCTGTGCTGGCATGAACCCTTCTGTAAAAACTCTCTGAACTGGGAGTTCTCATTGTGGCTCGGTGGTGGCGAACCCAACTAGTATTCATGAGGACATGGATACGATCCCTGGCCTCTCACTCAGTGGGTTAAGGTTCCAGCATTGCCATGAGTCACTTTGGATCTAGTGTTGCCATGGCTGTGGTGTAGGCAGGCAGCTGCAGCTCTGATTGGACCCCCAGGCTGGGAACTTCCAAGTGCCGCAGGTGCAGCATTAAAACAAACAAACAAACAAAACACACACCTCTCTGGACCAAGGAAGAATAATCTGCAGACCAAAGGGCCACACACCGATACACTGACGGTTAATTAGTCCACGGCTCTGGACTCGCCTACCGCACTCTGCCTTCTCTGTCCTCTGCAGTTACTGAAACTCCTCGCCAGGCTATCAGCTTGGGGGGAAGAGCCGTGTCTTTCTTCCCACCCACCCTACTTGGCTGGCACAGTTCTAGGCACCCAGCGGGGGCTCATCTGTGCCTGCTGATCAACGGTGCCCAAGGCCACAGGGTGCTAGAGCGGGTCCCCGAGCTCCCTGAGCCGCTGTTCCCTCCTTTGACAGCACCAGGCAGTCTCTAAGGTCCACGGCCTCACAGCCCCAGTCAGCCCACAGCAAAGCCAGCTGGCACCACACTGGCAGGGGCAGCTGAGAACACACCTGGCCAGAGCAGGGCGGGGACGAGAGGCAGCAGGGGGTGGACAGGATAGTGTGTCACCTCCTGGCCACTCCACACCCCTCAAGGACTGTAGAGGCCCAGGGCAGGTGCTGTCCCCAAACCAATTATAAACAAGGCAGAGGACAGGCTGTGACTTCCCTAGGCAAACAGGAGAACACAAACCAGAGCTCCACCCCACAGACCCACTGGTAGAACTGGGGCAGGGGGGGGGGCGTGGGAGGAGGGTAGGGTGGCTGCAAGCTTTCCTGGCGGGGGACAGGCTGCAAGCCCTACACCAGAGCAAGGCTGGGCCGGGATCACTGCAGCAGAGTGGGGAGTTCCTCCCTGGGTCTTAGATGGAGATGCTCCTGCAGGGAGCATTTGTGTGTCCTCGTTTCTGAGCATGTGACCGGGGTCCCTCACGCTCCCCGCAAGGACTACCGAGCACCTTTATGACATGCAAGGCTTGCTCCTAGGCACCCGGGATACTGTACCAAACAAGATCTAACTCCTGCGCTCAGAGTGACCTTGGAGGGGTCCCTTCATCTGTAAATGGATGGGCTCTGACTCCAAGCTCATCTCACTACCGCTGCAAGGCTGCAGGACCCGTCACCACCTCTCAGCGGGCTCCACCCCAGCTCCCCCAGCTTCCAAGGACGACTCCATCCCCAGGGGCCCCAGGGCGAGCCACCAGGGTCACCCAACTCTCTGCTGCCCTCAAGGCCCAGGACCCTTCTAGAAGATGATGGAGGCTTCCCTACACCCACCGGTGCCCCCCGCCCCCCCCCCCCAATGTCTCCAGTCTGGGTGAGCAAAGGAGGAGGGAATGGCTGTTTTTTTGTGCGTGTTTTATCATTTTTATTATTAACAACAACAATAGAAAAGCAATTCAAACAGTGATCAGGAAGTTCCCATTGTGGCTCAGCGGGTTATGAACCAGACTAGTGTCCATGAGGACATGGGTTCAATCCCTGGCCTCACTCAGTGGGTTAAGGACCCGGCACTGCCATGAGCTGTGGTGTAGGTCTCAGATGCGGCTCGGATCCCACTTTGCTGTGGCTATGACGTAGGCCGGCGGCTGCAGCTCCAGCTCCAATACCCCTAGACAGGGAACTTCCGTATGCCACAGGTGTGGCCCTAGAAAACAAACAAACAAAAACAGTGATCAGATACCTTCCACGGGGAAGGAAAGTAAAACAACACGATGGGTCTTTCTATGGCCCCACTTGGGCAAAGTGAGGGGCTGCCTTGAACACCTCCGTGCTGAGGCCAGCACCACTACTCTGGTTGCAAGCACTTTAGCAGGAGCTTCAGATCCTGGCCCTTATTCTGACGACCCTTGGGGCTATAGTGCGGTCCACCTCACCCTCCTTAAGCAGTAAATATTTCCTGAGCACCTGGCCAGAGGGTGGGGCCAGGACTGGACACTGGTCAGTTTAATGGGAGGTGGGGACAGACAGCCAGGGTGGGGGAGGGAGGGCTGACCATACCAGAGACCAGGGAGTCACTAAACGGTCTCAGGGTGGTCCCTGCCCCTGGGGACCTGGCTTCTGAAAGGAGACAGGCCTAAGAGGACCAAAGCAATCAGAGACTGAGGAAACAGATAGCTCAGGCCTGGGTAGTAGCAAAGCAGTAGATTCTCCAAGTGGGGTCCCAGGGCCAGAAGCATGAACAGCACCTCAGAGCATGTCAGAACTGCAAATTGCAGACCTATTGGAAGTTGCAGACCTACGCAGTTAGAAACCCTGCGAGTGGGGTCTGGTGATCTAACAATCCAGCAGGGGATTTTTTTTTTTTTTTAATGGTCGCACCCACCCATACAGAACTTCCCAGGCCAGGGATTTTGAATCTAAGCCGCAGCTGCAATCTATACCAGAGCAGCAGCAATGCTGGATCCTTAACCCACTGCACCAGGTCAGGGATCAAACCCGAGGCTGCCACGGAGACAATGCCTGATCCTTAACCTGCTGCACTACAGCGAGAGCTCCCATGCAGGGGATTCTGTTGCCTACTCAAATTTGAGAACCACTGCCCTAGAGACAGAGCATCAGAATCTTCAGGAGAAATTCCTTCCTTTCTTTATGTCTTTTCCTCTCTCATCATCACATCCAGCCAGAGCCACAGTAGGATGGAGCTGTCCCCTGGTCTCCTGGAAAGGTTTGTCTTCATAGACAGACAATTTGGTTAGAGGGAGGGAAGCAGGGGAGGGGGTGCCAGGAGAAGGGACCAGCGTGGAAAAGGGCTGAGACGAGGGGCTAGGGATCACAGGTTTCTGGACGGTCTGTTGGAATTGCTGGATTACTCCGCATGGCATCATATTTGACTCCGAGAACCGGCTGTGCAATAAGAGCCAGGAAGGCAGCCTGCTCCCAAGGAAGCTGCACCAGGGTACAGATGACCAGACCTCATTTCTGGACTTCTCCTTATGCCCGCATTTAAGAGACATGAAACAAAACTGGGGATGCCTCTGCCTCTTGTTTCTGCCCGTCTCAGCTGCCCTCTGCCTTCACCCACTGCCCCACCACTCTATAGCCTGCAAAGCACTTGCTATGGGCACGGTAAGGCCCAGATCCTGCTTATCGCTGGGATTTCATCTTGCCTTTAGTGATCATGGGACCACTGGGATGGGTGTCTCTGGTGCAGAGTGCAGGAGGGGAAGGCAGTGGGAGGGCGGCGGTGGAGGTGGGGGGTGGGGGCTCCAGTCAGGAGCGAGTTGCAAGTGGCCTGGCCAGATGCTCTCCAAGGAGTCCCAAGGGGCAGGGCAGGGCAGGGCAGGGCAGGGCAGGGGTGGATGTGCTGCAGGCATCACCAAATCTGGTATCTTAATTGTGGAGATCGGGGCTGGGTGCGGAACAGCGGGAATCTGCAAAGCCTGCGTCAGGCATTTTGCTTGAGGATGTTAGACGCATGGGGGGCAGGGGCGGGGAGGCTGTTTATAACCCATAAATAGGTCTTTGTTTCTCCCCTAGAGCTCTCTATGCCTCTATTTCCTCACCTGGAAATGAGAAATAAAGAAATAAATACGTTACAGGAGTTAATTATGACAATTAACATTTTTGGAGCCCGGCACTAAGTCCCGGATGCGCAGTGAGCGCCAAATACTTAGCCCTCCCTAGGGCACTGCTAGGTCGGTGCTGTTCCACAGGTCGCTCTCAAGGTGTGGAAACGGAGGCACAGCAGCTGGCCCAGGGTCACACAGCTAGCAGGTGCAGAGCCGGGGTTCCTGGCCCTGGACGCCGTGCTCTCCACTGCCCCCCTGGCTAGGGTACCCTTCTCCCGGTGCTCAATATAGGGTGGCTATGGCTCTGTCACAAGGAAAGTTGGCTGCTCGCTCCATGGGGCCAGGCTTTAGTGAAAGCTCTACTGAATGAACTTCAGCGCCTCCCCCACCCCCACCGCCGCCCCCCACCCTCCAGCTCCCTTGCACCCTACCCCCACTTTCTGAAGCCTCGCCTGTCTGGATGCCTTGCTCAGACCAGTAGAAGGCGCACCCTCGAGGGGACCCCACAGATGATCCAGGTTCACAGGTGCTGAAACAGAGGCTGAGAGAAGCAGGGCCCTCCCTCGGCCACACAGCCTGTCGGCATGGGGTCTCCTGGTTCTTCTCCATCTTCCGCCACAGCTGTCTCGTTCTCACCCAAGAGTCCCCACAGCCCCTTTTGCCCCCTCTTTTTAGGGCTGCACCCATGGCACATGGAGGTTCCCAGGTTAGGGGTCGAATGGGAGCCGTAGCTGCCGGCCTACACCACAGCCACAGCAAGACTAGATCTGAGCTGCGTCCGTGGCCTACACCACAGCTCATGGCAACACCGGATCCTTAACTCACTGAGCAAGGCTAGGGATCAAACCTATGTCCTCATAGATACTAGTCGGGTTCT
The DNA here is from genome assembly GCF_016906955.1 of Phacochoerus africanus. NCBI lineage: Eukaryota > Metazoa > Chordata > Mammalia > Artiodactyla > Suidae > Phacochoerus > Phacochoerus africanus. Next base: position 38,133,566 of record NC_062552.1, read on the forward strand.
TAGCCCACTGAGCTGCGGGCACTCCCACCACAGCCTTTTCTCCATGTCTGATTAAACAAGTGCCTGCTGAGGCCTTCATTGCAAGGGAGTGTTTGAGGTATCCACGGAGACCCAGGAAGCCTCGTCTGAATCCCTCTCCTCCCCACACGGTCAAGACAGCTCTTGCCAGGGGTCCTTGGTCACCTGTCAGCAGCTCAGAAGAGCAGCCAGGAGACAAGCGTGTCCTGGGGCAGGGGTGTCAGCAAGCCCCACCCCTGCTCAGAGCTGGAGACCTCGGGTGGGGAAAAAGAAGGTTCCGGCACCACCACATCTCTGCTCTGCCTGGAAAACCCCGAGGGGGTCTTCTGCAGGGACTGAGAATGGGAATTCTGGAATCAGTTGGGCCCGGGTTAGAATCCCTACCATTTTCAGGCTGTGTGACTTCAGGCAGCCTCGCCTAACTTCTCTGACCCGAGATAATAATCCCTACCTTATTCTGAAGATTAAATACACCATGAATGTTGGCAACTATTGTTCATAACTAACTTTTATTACAGTATTGCTCTATTAGAGCATAAAGAGGACGGATGGATATTCTATTAATATTCTGTTATTGTTACACTCACATAGACATGCATAGACACACTTCACCTATATACATGTACCTAAATACTTATAATCTCATAACCACACACACAAACTCCCATTAACTGCACACATCCCACCCTGACATACAGAGCAGCACGGTGGACTCACCATGTACCAGGCACCTGGCTCCTCAAAGTCACCTGCCAAGTGTGTGCAATTTTCTCTCTCTCTTTTCAGATGAGGATACACACATTACACGCAAAAATGAGCACTGTATCCTGGGATATGGACACTTCTGGCAGCTCTGGGAACCCTGAACTTCCTCCCTCTGCAGAGGAAGCCAACCCCATTTCCATGGTCATCTCCAGGGCAGCCCCATGCTGGGCCCCCAGTGCTGACTGCCTTCCATCCCTAGGACAAAGGCCCAACCTGGCTTTCATGCCAGCTGCGGTTGGGGAAACCCCTGCTGCAGGCAGAAACCAAGTTGACTTTGAAAAGGAAGAGACAGAAGCCAGGGGATGGCTGGGCCACTCCCTGTGGGGGCAGGTGCTAAGTAACTCCATAAACTCTGGCTAATGATGCAATTACAGCCATAAACAGAACCCCAGGAGGGATGGGGCCAGAAGCCAGACCCTCAAAGGGCAGCCAGGCCTGAGGGGTGGGAGGCCCCTCCCACCTGCTTTCCAGCTGAGAGGCAGAAAGGGAGGCTTCACTGGCCACTGGGGGTGAGACGGGGAACCTCCATCACCCCAGAACCCTAGCCGGGCTCCTGCCAGCCCTGGCCGGCCCTCCTCGCCACCTCTGACTGTGAGTGACTAGGCCATCAGCCCGCAGACGGAGAGATCACCTGAGGAGGTGTCCCCAACCCCAGCACCCTCTCCACGGGGCCTGGAACCAGGAGACCCGGGTTCCCATCTGGCTGCCTTTCAGAGAGCAGAGCTGAGGGCATAACAGCACTGCAGCTGGAACCGGCCTTGTAAACTGTAAGCAACGTTGGCTGCCCTCCCAGACAAGCAGAGCGCAGAGTCACCCCAAACAGCCATTCATTTACACTCTCTGCTTCCCAGCTCTCCCTTCCCAGGACGCAGGCAGAAAGAAGGGGGCCGAGAGAGTCGCTACTGTTCCCAAGCCCGGGGAACTGAGGCATGGTCCCAGCACACCTCAGACCACCCGGTAGGTAGGGCTGAAGGCAGCCAGCCCTTCCCTTCTATGGCCTCCTCTGGCCAGCCTTTAACTAGTGCTGGTTGGCTGGCTCCCAGACTGTGACTTCCCTGAGGGCAGGGCCTGGGGGCTGTCTCAGGCTGGGCACAGTGAAGGGCTCAGAGGGAACAAGCCAAGGACCCAAGAACTGCATTCTGATCTGCGGGGACCTGCAGGTGGCAGCCCTGGAGGACACCAGAGACCAGCCCCCTACCTCCCCCTCCACCCCTAGTTACCCAAGGATGCCAGGTCTTGGGCCAGTGCAATTTCAGCCAGGAAGGTCCTGAGCCCACATCTCAGAGGTATCTTTGGGGAGGCCTGCCCCAGCCTTGACCTCTTCCTCACTCGACTAAGCACCCCTCATTCAGGGTGGGAGGCGGTGGGAGCTGGGCGGCAATTTATGGACACTTCCTCAGGGAACGCTAAGCCAAAGCGCTAAAGTTTAGCCCAGAAACTGTTCGCTCAGAACCATCCCCCAGAACGGACGGCGGGGGGGAGGAGGACGGCAGGCGCGGATCGGGCATCGGAGAAATACTCGGCGGTGAGGTGCTGGCTGAAATGAGGAGAGAGTGGGGGAGCCCTGGGCTGTGCGGGCGCTCGCGCAGACAAGCCCCGCCCCGAGCGCCCTCCCTCTCTCTCCCTGGGCGCGGGGCTGGGGCGCACCAGGCGGCTGCGGCGCGAACCTGCTCGCGCAACCCTGAGCAGCTCGGGGCAGCCGTGCGTGAAGCCAGAACCCCGGGCGGGAGGGGGCCGAGGGGCGGGGGCGCCTAGCTGGCATCAGCCCGCTCCCTTCGAGGAGGCGACCGCCCGTGCTGCGGCCGATTAGCTGATCGGGGTACCGGGAGGGGGGAGAAGGAGCGCTGACTTGGGGGCGGGACAGCCTCGGGTTGGGCGGTGCGGACTCAGGGACTCGGGGGAAGGGGGCGTGTTTTCCGGGATTCGGGACTGAGACAGAGGGGGGGGGTACTCGGAAGGCGGGCAGATGGCTGGGAGTTCCAGGGAAGGCAGAATCCGGGGCGCGCGGTGGGTGAGCTCTGGGGTTGGGGTCCCCTAAGGTCATGGAATAACGCAAGAGGGAGAAAAAGACGGCGCTCGGGGATGCCACAGGACGCGGGTAGGGGCGGCTTCTTCTAGAGACGAGGGGGAGGAAGGGACGGGAAGGGAGGGAGAGGTGGTACTTCCACCCACCACCCCCCCAGCAGCCCAGCCCCCGGGGCGTGGCGCCGCTCCGGCCCTCCCACTCCCCGGACCATCCAGGCAGGGCCTGGCCTGGCCGGACTCGTCCCCCGCACACCTCCCCTACCTCCGGCGCCCTCCCCCTTGCCACCCGCCCCAGCCGCGTCCGGTGGAGAAGAAGTGGGCGCAGGGCCCACACGCCCTCAAACTTCTTGCAAGTTCACTCCCACGCCTCCCGCCCCTTAGACTCCCAGCTCCCGGGCCGGGAAGGCCCATGCCCGCCCCGGCCCCTCCCGCCTGGTTACATAAGGTCTCAGAGAAGCCGCCCCCCGGCCCAGGCCTGAAGGGAGGGGCTGGAGGGGCTCCCGAGCACCGCGGGCAGCGCCGCCCCGGCCATGCGCCGGGCGTCCCGGGCTAGACAGACAGCGGGGCGGGTGGCACAGCGGCGCACACGGTCTCGCTCCCCTTTCTAGCCGACACCCCCACCCACCCACCTGTCTCCCGGACCCACTGGATCGGAGCAGGGGAGCCTGGGTCGGGGGTTCCGGGCCCTCCGCTCACCTCTTGCCCCCTGGTACCGCTCACCTATCTCTGAAGGTCAATCCGTCCGCCGCCCGCGCCCCGCGGCTCTGGCAACTTGTCCCAAGTTCAGGTGTCCGGCCCGTGAGCTGCGCCGGCCGCCCCCTCCCGGGCTCCTCCGGCTCCGCGCCACTAGGGAGGCCCGCCCAGTCTGCCCTTCCCTCTGCAGTCGGCGCCGCCGCCTCTCCCTACGTCCAGCCTGCGGCCGCCGCCTCCGCTGTCACCGAGCCCCGCGCCCGGCGCCGGGGCTCCTGCTGTCACTCGGCATCCACTTCCCGCCGCGCCCGGCAGAGGGCAGCATCGGATACTGCGGCCCCGCCCCGCCCCGCCCCGCCCCTCGCCGGCCTGCCGCGATGTTCGCTGGGAAATGTAGTCCTCCCTGCGGCTCCGATAGGCACGCCGGGATTTGTAGTACCGCTCTAGTCCAGCCTCCTATAGGGACTTGGCATTTAATTTGGAAACTTTGTTCCAATTCGTTTCTATCCCTTGTGCAAGTTTTCTTTCTCTTTTCAGTAAGTGATGTCCGAACCACAGCTTACTACAGTACACCCTGTGGCCCATCTGACCCCCAAGGAGAGGCCTACAGCAGGAGTCTAGGAAAGTTAGTTGTAGAGTTCCAGATGGTGTGCTGTTGCCATAGAAACCCTCTCTGTCAAACCTCAGTTTCCCTCCTAGTTTGGAGTGGGGTACCAGACCTGGATCTTGAGCATAAGGGACAAGTTTGGTCAGTGTGGTGAAGGAAATATGACTATAAAATTGAGCCCACCTCCCCTCCCATGAGTTCTCCATTTATACCCTCTTCCCACATAGACCTCATTAGCCCAATCTTGTAGGTACCCCACCACCACCACCACCGCCATGTGGCCAAACAGAAATTTCCTGCCTGCTGGAAGTTACAGGATACTGAGCTATCATTCTCTGCTTTCTCCTCCTCTCCATACCATCTTGCCCCCCCCCTACCCCACCCCATGTCCTAAGGATTACAGGGATGATGTCCAGAAGGACAAGACCTCTTGCTCAGGTGGTTAGAACAAAAAGGCTTGATTTTCATTTTCATGTAATTCAAGTAGCAAAGTCCATGGTTAAGAGCCAGGCCCTGGGACATAGGAGTCTGAGTGAAGATATGATCAGCTTGACTCAGCCCAGATCTTCGGAAACCCTCCTGGAAACAGGTTCTGGTGCCATCAGCTACCTCCCTAAAGGACCCATGACAGTTACAAGTGCACATCAGCATCCAGCCTTCCTCTGAAAACTCCTAGTGCAAACCTGACCATAGATAAGAAGGAGGCGGCCTAGATTTAGGAGACGTTGGCCCTCCAGTCACACTGTTAGTACACATGCCCTGGGGTCACTCGGGTGGTCGTTTGGTAAAGTGCAGAGCATTTTGGATTGTCCATTACAAAGGAACGCCCTGCTTCAAGGCCACTGTCTTCCCTCTCCGGAGAGACGCTGTGGACTTCCAAGCTTTGAGGGATACGGGGCCCATCCCCAGGCCCTACGTTGTGCCCTATTTCCCTGAGAACATCAGTGCCCCACTGCAAACCTCCTAGAAACTTGGGGAGACCATGATCCAGCGGGAGCCAACTGGCCCTTGGCTCTCATTCCCCTCATTCCCTGAGACCAAGAGCTGCCATGCAGCCACACCTGCCCTCTAGAAACAACAGGCTGGTCAGCATGGAAGAATGATTTATTGTTAGAGCAAGTCCAGAGTCCAGAGAAGGAAGGCTGAATGCAGTAAGGAAGTGCAGAGAGAACCCCCCGTAGGGTGGGGTGCCGAGAAGAAAAAGGGGACCCAAGTGTCCAGGGGCTGAGTCTAGGCAGCGGTGGCGAAGCCCACCCTGTTGTTGCCCAGGTCGAAGACAGAATAGTAGGACCTGAGGAAGACGTCCCCGAGGATCCACAGGGGCTGGCCATTCTGGGAGGACACATAGGTGGGCTCGACCCCCACCATGCAGAAGCCGTCCTCCTGCACAACACAGAAGAGCGACGCTCAGACACCTGCTCACCCGTGGATGGCACCGCTCAGCCCAGAGCCCCAGGCCAGTGGCCCAGATGCAGAAACAGGCCAGCTAGAGCTTCTGGAAGGCTCACAGGCCAGCTGAGCTGCCACAGCCAGGCCTGGTGGGAGATTCTGGCACAGGTGAGAGCAGGCTGCCCTTGACCCCCTCCTGCTCCTGATTTGGAGCAGGTCAGCTTCATGGAAAGCCTTGGAACCAGACCAACTCGGGTTCAAACCTGACTTTGCCCTGATCAGCTGTGCAGCCTGGGGTCCGTTACTTAACCTCTCTGACCCTCCAGGGTTTTACTTGTAAAATAGAAATTAGTGCCTTCCTCACTGAATGCTGTGATGTATGAGCGGGATGACGTTAAGTGCTTCACTCAGTGGCTGACCCTAGTCGGTGAGGCAGCTGGGCCTCAGGCCCCCGCCCCACAAATTAATAATAATTATTAATAATAGATGACACGCTGCTGTTTCACAGCCTCATTCCAGAGAAGGGGGTTTAGACTCAACGAGTGGAGAAACTAAATCAGTGCCGCAAGGCGTCAAGAAATGGTGCAGGTAGGAACTCCTGCTGTGATGCAGTGGGCTTAAGAATCCGACCACAGTGGATCAGGTCGCTGACTGCAGGGATATGGGTTTGATCCCTGAACTGGGAACTTCCGCATGGCTATTTAAAAAAAAGAAGAAGGAGTTCCCATCGTGGCGCAGTGGTTAACGAATCCGACTAGGAACCATGAGGTTGCGGGTTCGGTCCCTGCCCTTGCTCAGTGGGTTAATGATCCGGCATTGCCGTGAGCTGTGGTGTAGGTTGCAGATGCAGCTTGGATCCTGCGTTGCTGTGGCTCTGGCGTAGGCTGGCAGCTACAGCTCCGATTAGACCCCTAGCCTGGGAACCTCCATGTGCCGCTGGAGTGGCCCAAGAAATGGCAAAAAGACAAAAAAATAAAAATAAAAATAAATAAATAAATTACACTTAAAAAGAAAAAAAAAAGAAGAAGAAGAAGAAGAGGAGGAGGAGTTCCTGTTGTGGTGCAGTGGAAACGAATCTGACTAGTATCCATGAAGACGCAGGTTCGATCCCTGGTCTCGCTCAGTGGGTTAAGGATCCAGCATTGCTGTGAGCTGTGGTGTAGGTCAAAGACGGTTTGGATCCCGCATTGCTGTGGCTGTGGCGTAGGGCAGTGGCTACAGCTCCAGCTCCAATTTGACCCCTAGCCTGGGAACCTCCATATGCCACAAGTGCAGACCTAAAAAGCAAAAAAGAAGAAGAAGAAGAAGGAAGGAGAGAAATGGCGCAGATAAGGAACCCAATCATTTCTGACTCCTCATCCCCCTCCTCCCACCCCGATGGTGTCCCCACTGGCTCAGCCTGCTCAGGGCCAGGACTTACCTCGAGGATGTAGGCGGAGGGTGGCAGAGGGAACTGCACACCATTGATGATGAAGGTGAAGGTGGGCAGGCTCTGGATGTCTTTACAGTCCACGAGAAACTGCAGAGAGGAGCAGGGCCCGGCTGCCTCATCTCCCCCCTGAGAGTCCCCACCAGCCCCGCCATCTCAGCCCCTGGGGTCCCAGACCTGAGCCCCAGGCCCGCGTGTGGATTAGAAGTTACATCACCAATAATGCTGTTTTTACACATGAGGGTGCGCATACAGTGGGTGGGATGTGGGGAGAACTGAGCATCTTTCTCCCAAAACATGCCTCTGGCCTGAATTTCCCCCACAAAGGCCATCCATCCACCAGTGTGAGTGGGAATGCATTATTATTTTTTTTTAATTCAATGAAGTTTATCAAATTTATAGTTGTGCAACCAAGGAATGCATTCATTAGGCAAACCTTGGGTGGGCTCAGGAGGGGTTGGGGATCTGTGGAGGTGACAGAGGTATGGATTGAAGGGTTGTCCCTGGTCACTCACAGGCCTGGCCTCACATTCTAGTTATTCCGCTCTTACAGCGAAGCCCGGCGGGGGTTTAACCTCTTTCCTCTCAGGGGCTGAAGCTCAGGGAAATCCAGCCTAGTAGTGACCTCCTCACACCCCTTAAGCACAAGCATCTGGCCCCATGAATCAGCCTTCAGGCCCCCAGGAGCCCCCGGCCCCAGGCATCCCAGCCTTGGGGCGGCTAGAAGCATGGAGGCCAAGAATCAGGCTATTCTGGTGCTCCCAGCAGCAAGCACAATTGCCCCCTGGCTGTCCACACCTCCGCCACACGCACCTCTCCATACTCGTTCTCCTCGGCCCCCGTGGCCTGCACGAGGTCACTCAGGTAGTCCTGGGGCACGGTGAGCAGAGACGTGCCAGTGTCCACAATGGCCTGGCAGCCCTCAGAGCACCAGCCAGAGGCCTCGTCACCAATGAGGAACCTGGACAGTGAGGAGATGGGGGGCGTCAGCACCTCCCAGCTCAGGGTAGCTGGGGGTCAGGGGACAGCCAGAGGATCAACGGGCACCTCAGGAAGGTACAGACTCTGCAGAGGCCAATCCAGCCACCCCCTGGCTTCATAGCAGAGTCTGTCAAAGGCCACCTGAATGGCCATGGAATCTCTTTCTTAAAAGCTCCAAGGATGGGACTTCCCATCTTGGCGCAGCGGAAACAAATCCAACTAGGAACCATGAGGTTGCGGGTTCAATCCCTGGCCTCGCTCCGTGGGTTAAGGATCTGGCGTTGCCGTGAGCTGTGGTGTAGGTTGCAGATGCAGCTCGGATCTGGCGTTGCTGTGGCTGTGGTGTAGGCCAGCAGCTACAGCTCCGATTGGACCCCTAGCTTGTGAACCTCCATATGCCGAGGGTGCAGCCCTAAAAGACAAAAAAAAAAAAAAAAAAGGCTCCGAGGATGGTTCCAGAAACGCTGAAGGCCAGGGCTCCTAATTCTTTGTAAGTACTTTGAACAAATTACCCCACACACACACACCCAGAGACCCCAGTTTCTAATCTCGACATCCCTAGAGTCGAACTACAGGGTCTGAAATGTCTGGGGTTCCAAGTCCTGCTGCTTCCTATGCTGTCCCCACCCCACCTGTCTTCTCCAGGCCGACCTGGGCCTTGACACTCCAGCTGACGTCAGCTCTGACTTTTCGGGCTCAGGCCTCCAGGGTCCTCTGTCCCCACCCTCCAGCAGTGTGTGTGTGACAGGAAGTGCCCACATCCCCAGGGCCCAACACAGACTCACTCCTCAATGCCAATCTGCCAGTACAGCTCCTGAGTGACGGGGGCCCAGTAGATCTGACCAGTGTACAGGCTGCTGTCCACACCCCCCAAGACGAGTTCTCCCCCGTCCTGAGAGCTCTGCTGGCTGAGGGAGGTAAAGTGAAAGGTGAGTCAGGGAGTGGCTGTGGAAAAAGTCTTCCCTGTTGAGACGTCACCCCCAGAGGAAAACAGAGGTCCTGCCCCGGGCTTCAGACTGCGGCTCCCTGAGGGCAGGGCTGTGTCTCCCCTCAGACGGGGTCTCCCTGAGTCAGGGCTGTGTCTCCCCTCAGACTGGGGCTTCCTGAGGGGAAGAGGCTGAATCCCCTCATCTTTGACTGGAGCTTGGAATTTCCGGTGCCGTAGGCTCCCCGATGCTGCTGCTCTGAAAAGTGCTGCCCCTGGGGAAGCTGCTGGTCGTCTGGCCCCGACCCTGCCCCGTGCTGCCTTCTCCTCTCCCTTTCACTTCATGCTGCTGGTGGAGACTGTCAATGGGGAGCCAGACCCTGGCCCGGCTTGTTACTTTTCTGCTGGGATTGGAGGCAGGTAGGGCCTGGGTAGAAGAGAGCCCACCCCCCCCCCCACCCCCGCCACCCCTGTTAGACAGTAGATGAATCGAAGCTCCTAAAGGCGAGACTCAGAGTACTTGTAAACAGAGGTCAGCAACATTAGTGACAGGATAATATTGTCGAAAGTCAGATTCAAATAATTAAGCCCCAAAGAGTAGCTGTTGACTGTCTCCAGAAAGGGGCTGTCTATTTTGGAGAGCACACAAGGAAAAGTCCATCCCAGGCCACACACCCCTTCCCACCACTTGGCTCTGAGACCCAGCCTCATTAATAACCATGGGAGTTCCTGTCGTGGCGCAGCAAAAATCCGACTAGGAACCATGAGTTTGCAGGTTTAGCCCCTGGTCTTGCTCAGTGGGTTGGGGATCCGGCGTTGCCATGAGCTGTGGTGTAGGTCACAGACACGGCTCGGATCTGGTGTTGCTGTGGCTGTGGTGTAAGCCGGCAGGTGCAGCTCCAATTCAACCCCTAGCCTGGGAACCTCCATATGCCGCAGGTTTGGCCCTAAAAAAACAAACAAACAAAAATAAAGAAATAAATAACCGCCATTGGCTGTGTTTGTGGTAAGGATAACAGCGTGTTAGGAGTTCGTGGTGGACCTGGACCTGAACCTGAAGCTTCCAGGATCTGGTAGAACAATAGATCCAAGGATCTGCAAGCAATAAATTACTACACAAAAGAGGTGTCCAGATGGAAAACATTTGGTCAGGGGTAAAGGAGCTGACCCAGACTCTGGGCAGGAGGTAAGGCCAAGAGGTACTGAGGATCAGCAGCTGTACTCAAAGCCAAGTTCAGCCAGAGGAGGGAGAGGTTTTGTCTGGGCCAAGAAACACAAAGAAGGAGTTCCTGTCATGGCTCAGCGCTAACGAACATGACTAGCATCCATGAGGATATGGGTTCGATTCCTGGCCTTGCTCAGTGGGTTAAGGATCTGGAGTTGCTGTGGCTGTGGTGTAGGCTGGCAACTGCAGCTCCTATTCCACCTCTAGCCTGGGAACTTCCATATGCCGTGGGTGCAACCCTAAAAAGACAAAAGACAAAAAAGAGAGAGGAGTCAAAGAAGAGGCCATGGGGGCCAGGGACAGACTCAGGAAGTGGGGAAGAGTCAGAAGCCCAGGAGGAAAGGCCCTGCTGCACGATGGCTGGGAGACCTCCAAACCCCAAAGTGACCAGCCCCAGTCGTCCCCGGTGGCGGGGCTGAGGGGGGCTGGGCGGTTCTTACTTGCTGAGGTAGAAGCTGAAGACTGGGCTTGTGAGCGCATCCTCCTGCAGGAGGCCCTGCATGGCAGTGGTGGCCCCACCCGCAGACAGGTCGGGGTAGGCCAGGCCCATGATGCCATCAAACTGGGCATACAGGAAACTGATACCTGGCTCTGTCTCACTCAGGCCGAACTCCTGGTCGGGGACCTGGATGCTCTGGATCTGGAGGAGACACAGGATGGGAGGGGACACATGTCACTCCACCCACCTCCCCCAGATGGGCCCCCAGCTAGACCCCTCAAGGGTCTGATCTCTCTTCCTCCCTGGCCTCTGCTTCTTCCCTTCTTGACAGGTTTGCACAAGCCACCTGCTCTTCCAAGGAGCCATTCCTGGCTGCTGCAGCCGCCTCCATCCCGAGGCTCTAAGCTCCTTCAGGAAAAGGACCAGGTCACCCCAACCATCATGGTCCCCTCAGTACCTGGCCCCCGATAGCCCTCTGTGAGGATTCAGCGAGCCAATGGATGAGGCTTTATGGTACTGACTTCCCAGCCTGTAGTGCCGGAGATGTTTTCCCATATTTTTCAGGGCCTCCATCTAAGTCTCTCCATCATCAGACGCTGAGACCTACAAGGTTCGAATCCAGCTCGGGGCCCCGTCTACCTTCCCCACATCCCAGGGCATTGCTCACCTTCAGGGTGTCATAGCCGAAAAAGCCAGTGAGGCTGCCGCTGCCGTACTGCAGGGAGAAGGTCTGCCTGTCGGTGGAGTAGGTAGAGGACTTGCTGGGGTTGAAGCGGGCATGGGTGGCTGCAGGGGAGGGAAGATTCTGGAAGTCAGGCTGGGCCACGCTCAGACCTGCAGGGCTCCCCCACTGTCTCCCAGCCTGTGCTGACGTCCAGGGCCCACATCCCACCCCCGCCGCTGAGTCAGGAGGTGGCCAGCTGATGTCCCTGACATTGGAAGGTCCAAAAGAACTGGCCAGCCCTGACCCTGAACCCCCCTCTAATTCTCTGATGGCCAGAATCTTGAGACACCCTAGGACAGTGACCTCCCTGTGGGCAGGTTGTATAGAATTTACCTCCGTCTCCCCGGCCCCCAGCAGATCTGACACACGGTGAGGGCTGAGAGATGACTCATCAGACGGAGGGGTGCTGCTGGGGCGTCTGTGCCTTCCTGAGCCTCCCCTCACCCCGAGAAGCCAGCCACGCCAGGATCCTGTGATAGCCAAGCGTGGGGCCAATGGCGTGGTGGGGGCGGGGGCGGGTGCCTTCTGGACTAGAGGTGTCAAGACCCAAACCCCAAGGCTTTGGTAGGGACCAAGGCAACCCCAGGAGTGAACATCTCCAAACACAACTACAGGAGTTCCCATTGTGGTTCAGCAGGTTAAGACGTAACTAGAATCCATGAGGATGTGGGTTCAATCCCTAGCCTTTCTCAATCGGTTAAAGATCCAGCATTGCCGCAAGCCGTGGCATACAGTGCAGATGCGGCTGAGATCCTGCATTGCTGTGGCTGTGGTGTAGGCCAGCAGCTGCAGCTCCAATTGGACCCCTAGCCTGGTAACTTCCATATGCCGCAGGTGTGGCCCTAAAAAGACAAACGAACAGACAAAAAAATACAAGTGGCAGACCACACCTGTACTGTTCTCCCGCATCCCTCTGAGACAACCCTACATCATGGGAAAAGTGTCGTAGCACCGAGAAGGATGGATGGCATTGCCCACAGTGAACAGCACCAGGCGGAAGGGCTGGGCTGGGCCGGAGTGGGACCAACGAATATGTACTGGGGAGCGAGGAAGGCAGAGGGGCCACCCAGCTCCGTGCCCAGCTTCTTCCCCGTGGCCTGGGCATGCCGTGTGACCCTGGCCGAGTCTCTGGGCCCTTTCAGGACTGAAGCCCCGCCTCCAGCAATCTTTAGGCAGCATGGCCCTTCCCCAGAGGGTGTCATTACCCTCCCCTGCCCAGCCCAGCACTCACTGCAGGCCAGGCTCTTGCAGTAGACAGAGGGCACCCACAGGTTGGAGGAGCCGGTGTCAAAAAGGACCAGGAAGTTCTGTGGTGGGGTCCCGATGCTGATCTCGCCAAAGTAGGCAGCCTGGGGTGGTGGGGGGCGGGCATGGGGCAGGCCAGTTAGCCCTGGGGGGACCCAGGGACCTTCAGGCCTAGCCTTCTTCGTGGGCAGAATGGCAGCGTGACCAGCCCCTGCCCCACAGCCCACACCAGAAGCAGGGGCCCAAGCCTGCCCTCCACGCTTGCCCAGAACCCCCAGACCCTCTGCCTGAGCCTGCGCAGGGCAGCTGCAGAGGTGTCTGTGGACTTAGCTGCCAGGGCAGACACTGCCCCTCCCAGGCACTGCTGGGCCATCGAGTTTCCAGGCTGGCAGGTCTGGGAGAAGGGGGCAGGCCCCGGGGGCCAGATGGGAGGGTGCTGCTTGCAGCCCAGGCCTGGCCCTCAGCCTTTGGCAGCAGGGAGCCCGGGAGCCTTGGGAAGGGTCAGGACTCACTTCCAAGTAGGCCATGGGCTCCAAGGCCACGCTGAAGTCGCCGAAGCGGTACCTCTGGGCGGGGTCGTACTTGTGGGTCTTGAGGAACTCCTCCAGCAGGCCCTTCTCCTTCATGGCCTGACGGATGGACTTTAATTTCTTCAGCGGGACTCTGCGGAAGGGCTGGGGTCAGGGCAGGGGCTCCCTCTCTCCCACAGTGCCTCTCTCTCTAACTGTACACCTCAGGCTCCCTGCCACTCTGTCCCTGTGTGCTGATGTTTGCATGGGTCTGTGTGTCTCCCTTTTTCCCATTTTCTTTCTCTCTCTCTCTCTTTTTTTTTTTTTTAGGGCCACACCGTTGGCATATGGAAGTTCCCAGGCTAAGAGTCCAATCCCGGAGCTGCAGCTGCCGGCCTACACCACAGCCACAACCACGCCAGACCCAAGCCGCATCTGCTACCTATACAGCAGGTCACGGCAAAGCCGGATCCTTAACCCAGTGAGCAAGGTCAAGGTCGAACCTGCGTCCTCATAGACGCTATGTTGGGTTCTTAACCTGCTGGGCCACAAAAGAAACTCCCTCCCCTTCTCCATCTCTGTCTCACTCTATCTCTTTCTCCTTCTACTTCTCTTTTTCTTCCTCTCTCTTTACAAACTCTTCTCAAGATTTGGTCCAACGGGTTCCCTGGGGGCTCAATGGGTTAAGAATCTGGCATTGTCCCCACCGTGGCTCCGGTCACTGCTGTGGTTTGGGTTCAATCCCTGGCCCAGGAACTTCCCATACCATGGGCATGGCCACAAAAAAAGACTTGCTCTGAGATTCAGAAACCTTCACCCACACCTGCACCTACCCTCCTCATGGGTCCACAGTCCATCCCTGGTCCTCTGCTCTCGAATATCCCATAGACTCTTTCCCAGGAAGGGAAAAAGGACTTCAGACATTACCCTTTGCAGAACTGGGGCATTTTTAAAAAAGGTTTCAGAGATGGCGTGTTCACCTCCAAGAGAGTTCTCGTGTATGGCGGCCCTCAGGCACCAGGTACCAAGAGAACAGCCTTAGACCAGGGCTCAGAAGACAGGGTCCTAGTTCTGTCCATGCTGCCACCTGTCTGGCCTGGGTCCCATCACTGTCCTCTCAGGACCCTGGGATGGTGGGGAGTTTGGCCTGGGTGGCCTGGGGGCCCAGATCGGTTCTGGGACTAGAACTTCTGTATTATGGGTTTCTGCCCATGTCCCCCCCGAGACCTGCTTACTGCCATTGGCTGGGGGTCTCCGCAGGCCCACCCAGACTTGCTCCCGGCTCCAGAATTCCTGCTTCTTTCACTTCTTTCTCCATCTTGTCCCCATTCCCTCAGGACCCTGCATTCTCCAGAAATTCTCTGCTAAACCCATTTTCTTTGAGCTATGAAGGCTGATAGTTGCTTCTTGCTACCATCGCTGCAGGATGCATATATATATATAATCTTTTTAGGGCTGAATCCAAGGCATAAGGAAGTTCCCAGGCTAGGGGCCAAATCGGATGTGTAGCTGCCAGCCTACACCACAGCCACAGCCATGTGGGATCCGAGCCGTGTCTGCTGCCTACACCACGGCTCATGGCAACGCCAGATTCTTAACCCACTGAGCAAGGCCAGGGATCGAACCTGCGTCCTCATGCATATTAGTCAGGTTCATTACTGCTGAGCCACCACGGGAACTGCCTGGAATTTGCATATTAAAAGAAGTTTCTGAGAGGAATCATCTCTTCACGTCCCCAAAATTCAGTTTAATGTGGAAACACAGGCAGTGTGGCAGGCCGGGAGCCCTCCCGACATCTGTGAGCCCTGCCACCTCATCCCCTTCCTCTGACACCTCAGCATATAGAGATTACATGACTGCTGTTTCTGCTTAGATGATTTTGGCATATGCCAAACAAATTGGGGGCCTTAAGGAAACTTCTAGCAAACGTCTCCCTATCCAGAAATAATTGTACCGGCCATTCAGGGTCTGCTTGGGTGGCAGTCACCCCTCTTCTCTTAGCTCCAAGTCCATCTTTTCTCATCACTGGGAAAAGGATGGTGCTTCCCCCTTTCCTGAAAGTTTCCTGAGGGCAGAGGCTGCGTCTCCTCCCGCCTCTGCATCCTGTCTGACACTGACTCGTGCCGCTTATCGCGCTAATCTAGAAATCCCAGAGCAGCAGCAGGTCGCCCCTTGCAGACCCGCACTTGCAGACCAGCAGCCGGGCCCCAGACTCACTTGATAACTGACGCCTCCAAGAGTTGGAGGCAGACCAAGGTCACCACCATCCACTTCATGATGCCCATGCCCATCTGGCCGCAGCAGAGAAGTGACCCTACGTCGTGCGTCGCCGTGGAGTGAAGGCCCGAGCGCTCCTTCCTGCTTTATACCCCTGGGGACGCAGCCCGGGCCCCGCCTCCCTGCCCTGGACAAGCATGACCTCCATCCCCGACGAACCCCGGGCTCCGGGCCTCAATTGTTTCTGTGTGTTTTCCCCTGTGAGGGCGGCCGCAAAGCGCTCTTCATCATATTGACTTTTCAGTAGAAGCAGTGGTGGCCAGGAGCTGCAAGCGATAAGAGAACAAAGAGCCCAACGCTGCAGGGTGTTGACTTCTTGTCCAGGAACCAGAGGTGTGAGGTGGACACTTTGGGGCGAGGGCCCGAGAAGGGTGGAGTGAGGGCAGTAGGATCTGTCGGCAGGTTTTTCCGTCCTTGGGACTTCTGACACTGGGCAGCAGATAACTCTGGTGCCTCTACCAGAGGTTGAAGAGCATCCCTGGCCTCTGGCCCCTAGATGCCAGCGGCACCCCCAGCTGTGACGACCACACGTCTCCAGGCATTTCCGAATGTCCCTTTTGGGAGCAAAAATGTTGAGACTCGCTGGTATAGTGGTGAGGCACCCAGAGGCTCCAGCACCTCCAAGCCCTTGGGGGACACAGTGTGGGGTGTCCAGGGGATGGGGGGTCCATAGCTAGGATGAGAGTAACGATAACGGTGGTAGTGAGTGTGGTGCTGATGGTGGTGACGATGGCGCTTTTCTCAGCAAGGATGCACGTGGTGGGGCTGGGTGGCCAGTGGCTCAAGTCAGAGCTGGGCAGGGGGAAGGTTTGGGAGGCTTTCCTGGTCAGATGGGGCATTTGGAGAAATTCTCTTCATAATTCAGCAAATGCTCAGGACATGCTCACAGCGTAAGTCATACTGGTTTCTTTTCTTTTTTTTTTTTCTTTTTTGGCTGCCCCATGGCATAGGGAGTTCCCCAGGCCAGGAATCAGATGCGAGCCACTGTTGCAGCAACATCAGATCCTTAACCCACTGTGCCAGGGCCAGGGATCAAACACGCGTCCCAGCGCTCCCAAGACGCCACCGATCCCATTGCACCACAGCGGGAACACCCTACTGGCTTCTGGCTGTGCCTCTGGCATTAGTCTAGGACAGCTGGAGGGCTGGGCAAGGGCACGGGGAGAGAGGACATGCAGGCCCCTGATGCTGCTTTTCCACGTCTCTCTTCTTCTGTCTCATTGCGACTCTGTCCACGTCTTTAGTTCTCCTAAAACACCTGTGTCTACCCTCTTCCCCAGCCCCTGCCCCTTCCCCATCACCCTCTTCCCCAGCCCTCATCGGCCTCTTCTTCGGCTCCTAAGCCTGATCTGCTGTGTCCTCCTCCGTTCTTCATTCCCAGGTCCTCCCTGCCTGCCAGCTACAAGCTTCTCATTGCCTGAGGTGACCTGGAGCTGAGGTGACCTGGAGCTGGCCTAGCACCTACTCACCTGGCATAGGAGAACTCACCATTTTAGGGCAAGTGGAAAAAATCCCCAGGCCAATACCCTCTCTGCCACCCTGTACCCCTCACTCAGGGCTCCAAACAGATTTCTCAGGGCCTTGAGCCCCAGGCAGAAGGCCAAGACCAGGCCTGCCAACCGCCGATGTAATCCAGCCAATGGGGACTTTCCACTCTGGCCCCTGCCACCCACTGCACAGCCAGCACCCTGGAGCCTCCCCCCAGCCCAGCCTGTAGGGAGGAGGAGAGGGAGGGCACTAGAGGTCTGCCCGAGCCTGGCACAGAGAGGGAGGTACCTGCCTGACTGGGTCTCAAGGCCAAGTCAGCTCCCATTCCTCCCTGTCGTGTCCAGGGACATGCTGGACCCTGGAGTGAAAGGCAAGGTACTGAGTGGGGGCCATCCTTGGGGTGGGAGAATCACAGATTTGATAGAGCAGGCAAAAGAAAGCCACCCTCTCCTTGGAATCACATCCTATGAATAGAGCAGAATCCACGGGGTCCCCTAAGTCCCCTAAGTCCCCTAAGAGGCCAACCAGACTCCCCAGCACGGGCCTTGGCCTCTCTGGCAGAACCTGAGGTGTCTAATGGCTGTGGGCTAACTGTCCCCAAACCCCAGTCACACCACACCCCTTCTGAGTATCCCTGGCTTGCTGCATTGAGCCAGGCCACCTGCTTGGCTGCCAGGCCCTGGGGCTCTGAGCCCCTGTCTGTCTCCTTGGGGTCCTCAGAAGTTCTAAGTCCTTGTCTGCCCCCCGCCCCCCAGGACCCAGCCCCCGCTTCCTGGAAAGCACATTTCTCTTCCTTCTGCATGTCCGGTTCAGACCATCCCTCAGGACCTCTCCTCCTAGAGCAAGAGTCTGCGGACACCTTCGAAGTCATTCAAGAGCAGGAGTTCCCACTGTGGCTCAGGGGCTTAGAACCCAACTAGTATCCATGAGGATGCAGGTTCGATCCCTGGCCTTGCTCAGTGGGTTAAGGATCCGGTGTTGCCATGGGCTGTGTTGTAGGTCACAGACGCAGCTCAGATCCCGCATGGCTGTGGGCCAGCCTGGGAGCTTCCATACGCTGCAGGAGCAGCCATAAACACACACATACACGCACACACCTCATCAAAGCCTAAGTAAAAACGATCCAGACTCATCACTCTGGCCATCAGGACACACTCAGTCTGGCCCCCTCCTACAATTCCGTGCTCATCTTCTACTATGAGCTGACACTGGCTCTGTGCTCCAGCCATGGCGATCTTTTTCTTGCTCTCCAGGAGGCCAGTTATTTCCCAGCCTCCACACTTTGCTCCGTGCCGTGTCCTTCATCGGCAATACCCTTCTCAAGCATCTCCACCTGCAAGATCTCATCCTTCAAGACCCCTGAGCCTTCCCTACGGTGCCCACCTGCTCTCAAACTGGCCCCTTTGCTTTTCCTCTCCTTATGGTATTTATTCCATACCACCTTATATCCCAGTGGCTTGACCCAAATCCTATCACTTGTAACAAATAAAAGAGATCTTTTCCCGCACACGGCCCCTTAAACATCCCATTCACCTTTCAGAGTGACTACAGAAGTGATGCTGGCGGAGTTCCCGTCCTGGAGCAGCAGAAACGAATCCAAGAACCATGAGGTTGCCAGTGTGAGCCCTGGCCTTGCTCAGTGGGTAAAGGATCTGGCGCTGCTGTGAGCTGTGGTATAGGTCGAAGACGCAGCTCGGATCCTGCATTGCTGTGGCTGTGGTGTAGGCCGGTGGCTGTAGTTCCGATTGGAGCCCTAGCCTGGGAACGTCCATATGCTGCAGGTGAGGCCCTAAAAAGCAAAAAAAAAAAAAAAAAAAAAAGTGATGCTGGCAGCTGGCAGTGCCTCAAGAAGAGATGGCCGTGATTAGCCCGCACACCACCACTGCCAATCCCTCACCTGTGGCAGACATCACTAATCAAACAGCTCACTCTCTCCCATGGTGCTGAGACCTGGCCTAGGATCCCTCCCAATCTAGTGCTCCACATAGCCATTCTCCATTTTGAAATGACAATCCTCAAGTCCTTTAATGGAGGGTTTTGGGAAAAATTCTGGATACCAGATTTCATTTAAATTATAAACCTATACAGAGTTCCCACTGTAGCTCAGTGGGGTAAGAACCTGACAGTGTCCATGAGGATGCAGCTTCAATCCCAGGCCTCACTCAGTGGGCTAAGGATCCAGCATTGCCACAGGCTGCGGCATAGGTCGCAGATGCAGCTCGGATCTAGTATTGCTGTGGCTAGGGCGTAGGACTCAGCTGCAGCTCCCTTTCGACTCCTAGCCTGGGAATGTCCACATGCCACAGGTGCGGCCCTAGAAAAGAAAAAAAAATGCTATACATATATCCTTTAAAGAAAGAAAACCAAGGCAACCTGAAATGACAACTGTTTGCATGATTCTAAATTACTAAATTATCTTCTAGCTCTTAATGTACACACTGAGATTTTAACACAGCCGTAATCAGTGTGTAAATGCTACTTCTGTTCTGCTCTCATTATTTAAGATTACTACATCCACACTTCCGAGAATCGAGATAAGCCATGTTCTTATCACTTTCAGTGGCTGTGCAGGCCTCTGGGAGCGAACATAACTCGGCCCTGTTCATTGGGTTGATTCTGATTGCTTATTTCTATCGAGAGCACTTGGGCACAAACTAAACATCAACCCAAGGAAGAGAGTAGTGGGTTCCTTGTTATCAGGGTCCTTCAAACAGAGGCTAAAGGAGAACTTTTTGAGGAGTACAGGAGGAAGGGTCTCTTGTAGCAGGTGTGAGACTGAGCCAGGGATCTGAGTTTCTCTGTGTATGCTAACCTCTGAAATAAATTCACACAGCTGAGAGACCTCACCTCAACTCCAGGAATAAGGACTTTCTAAACCTTAAGTCTTTGACAACTGTCTACATGAATTTTAGTTACAGCTTTTGCTGTCATCTTGGTTTTATAATTTATTCCTTAAATTTTGTAGGGTTTTTTTTGTTTGTTTTTTTAGTTTTTTTGCTTTTTAGGGTCGCACCTGTGGCACATGGAAGTTCCCAGGCTAGGAGCTGAATGGGAGCTGCAGCTGCGACCTACACCACAGCCACAGCAATGCTAGATCTAAGCGGCATCTTCGGTCTACACTGCAGCCTGTGGTAATGCCGGATTCTTAACCCAGTGAGCAAGGCCAGGGATTGAACCCGCATCCTCATGGATACTAGTCAAGTTCTTAACCCACTGAGCCACAATGGGAACTCCATAAATTTTGTATCTTATACCATTCTATTAGTTCAATCAAACATGTTGGGGGCAGGAGTTCCCTGATGGCTCAGTGGGTTAAGGATCCAGTGTTGTCACTGCTGTGGCACAGGTTCAGTTCTTGACCTTCTGCATGCAGAGGCACGGCCAAAAAAAAAACTAATGAATTTTAGAAATTAAAAAAAGAGGAGTCTATGGAGTTCCCATTGTGCCTCAGCAGGTAATGAACCTGACTAGTATCCATGAGGACTCAGGTTTGATCCATGGCCTCGCTCAGTGGGTTAAGGATCTGGTGTTGCTGTGAGCTATGGTGTAGGCTGGCAGCTGCAGATCTGTTTCTACCCTTAGCCTGGGAACCTCCTTATGCTGTGAGTGGAGCCCTAAAAAGACAAAAGACAAAAAAAAAAAAAAAAGAGGAGTTTCTGCTGTGGCACAGTGGATTAATTTCCAGTTTATCTCTGTGGAGGTGCCAGTTCAATCCCAGGCCCAGCATAGTGGGTTAAGGATCCAGTCTTGTTGCAGCTGCGGTGTAGGTCAAAGGTCTGGCATGGATTCAATCCCTGGTTGGAGAACTTCCATACGCCATGCGGTGGCAGAAACAGAAAAAACAGAACACTGCTGGGGACAAACCGGATCTGAGGTGGTTTGTTTTTTTTTTTCCCCCGTAATCAAAGGTTTCTGCTTTTTTTCCTTTTGATATAATTTTCAGACTAAAGTCACATAGTACAGAGAGTTCCCTTAAACCTTTCATCCAGAATCCCCTCGTGTTAATATCTTACATCATAACCAAAGCACAATAATCAAAGCCAGGAAATTAACCCTGATCTAATATTATTAACCAGTTTATAGACCTTATTTGAATTTTATCAGTTTCCCCACTAATGTCCTTTTTCTGATTCAGGATCCAATCTAGGCTTGCGCATTGCATTTAGTTGTCCTGTCTTGTCTTCCACCCATGACCTCGCCTTGGTTTTTCTTTGCCTTTCATGACCTGACCTGACTCCTTCTGAAAAGTACCCATCAGCCCATTTGGAGAATGTCCCTTCGTTTAGGTTATTCAGATGTTTTCTCATGAGGAGACGGCGGGCATGCATTTTGGAGCAGAAACCTCAGAGATGTGATGCCTGTCTCAGGGCTTGCTCTCAGGAGTCACATGATATGGATGTGTCTTATTACTGGTGATTTAACCTTAATCACTTGGTTAAGGTGAGGTCCACCAGGTTTCTACCAGGTGAGTAAGGTAAGGCTTTTACCAGGTATAGCAACTATCTTTCCCGTAATAATTAGTACTTTCTGGGGAGGCACTTTGAGACTATGTAAGTATCCTGTTTTTCATCGCTCTCCTGCCCATCAATTTTCACATCCGTTATTGGTTCTTGCCTGCAGCAGTTGTTATGGTGGTGCTGATGATGCTTTTTTTTTTTTTTTTTTTCCTTTTCTAGGGCCGCTCCTGCAGCATGTGGAGGTTCCCAGGCTAGGGGTCTAACCGGAGCTGTAGCCACCGGCCTACGCCAGAACCACAGCAACGTGGGATCCGAGCCATGTCTGCAACCTACACCACAGCCCACGGCAATGCCGGATCCCCAACCCACTGAGCAAGGCCAGGGATTGAACCCGCAACCTCATGGTTCCTAGTCGGATTCGTTAACCACTGCGCCACAGCGGGAACTCCTGATGATGCTTTTCTTTCTTTTTTTTTTTTTTATTTTATTTAGTTGTTGTTGTTGTTATTACTATTTCTTGGGCCGCTCCCGCGGCATATGGAGGTTCCCAGGCTAGGGGTCCAATCGGAGCTGTAGCCACCGGCCTACCTCACAGCCACAGCAACGCGGGATCCGAGCCCCATCTGCAACCTACACCACAGCTCACGGCAACGCCGGATCGTTAACCCACTGAGCAAGGGCAGGGACCGAACCCGCAACCTCATGGTTCCTAGTCGGATTCGTTAACCACTGCGCCACGACAGGAACTCCCTGATGATGCTTTTCTATTTCCATCATTCCTTCTACGTTTATTACTTGGAACTTTACTGTAAGGAAAAGCTAAGTCCAAGGTTTTAAGATAGACTCTTCCTTCCCTACCAACATATCCCATCATTGAAATTGTACCAGGCAGGGTACTTTATATTTGTTTTATCAGGCAACTTCACACCAGCCCCACAAGGTAGGTTACCTTATTGCCATTCAATAGTAAAGTCCCGTGGAGTTCCTGTTGGGCTCAGCAGGTTGAGAACCCAACATAGTGCCCGTGAGGATTTGGGTTCAATCCCTGACCTTGCTCAGCGGGTTAAGGATCCAGCATTGCCACAAGCTGAAGTGTAGCTTACAGATGTGGCTCGGATCTGGGGTTGCTGTGGCTGTGGTGTAGGCCGGCAGCTGCAGCTCTGATTCCACCCATAGCCCAGGAACTTCCATATGCCACAGGTGTGGCCCTAAAAGGAAAAAAAAAAAAAATAGTGGTGTCCACTTTACCCGTCTCTGTCTCAACAGCCCAAAACTGATTTCTGTGTGTGTAAATGGATAGATAGACAGACCGATGTTTTTTTCCCTCTGGTCTGTTGATTGATGTACCTTTGCTCGAAGGCCACAATGACTTGTCCGGCTTAGGTGGAAAGGCAGGTGCACTGAATGGATGGCGAGGCATGTCACACTGCCACCCAGCTGCAGGAAGGTGAAGGATGGGGCAGGGCCTCGGGGTCAGCTGAAATCTGGGATCCAGACACTACCAGGAGCTTGCTTTTTGTTCCTGCTTCCCTTCCCTCTCCCTCTCCCTCTCTCTCTCTCTCACTCACTGTAGGCTGCCTTTTTCCACATAACCGACCACCAATATCTGAGTTTTACATTTCCAGAGAAAGAATGAGGAGTTCCCATCATGGCTCAGTGGAAACAAATCTGACTAGGAACCATGAGGTTGCAGGTTTGATCCATGGCCTTGCTCAGTGGGTTGAGGATCCAGCATTGCCGTGAGCTGTGGTATAGGTCGCGGATACGGCTGGGATCTGGCATTGTTGTGGCTCTGGTGTAGGCTGGCAGCAACAGCTCTGATTAGACCCCTAGCCTGGGAACCTCCATGTGCCTGGTATGGCTCTAAAAAAAAAGAAAGAATGAATGAAATCAAAATTCCCAGGAAAACTCTCTGAAAAGCCCCTCTTGGATCAGGTGCTCAGTCCTGGACCAACGAATGGTGGCCAACAGGCAGAGCCCTGTAAGAACCTGGTGGCTCCCTCAGGAAGCATTTTGAAGAGTGAAGACAGGAGACGTCCCCAGAAGAAGTTAGAGATGTTTGGGGGCAAATAATCTCAGAAATGTCCATGCAGATTTTTTTTTTATTCTTTTATGGCCGCACCTGCGGCATATGGGAGTTCCCAGGCCAGGGATTGAATTCGAGCCACAGTTGTGAGAATGCTGAATCCCGTAACCCACTGCACCAGGCGGGGGATCAAACCCGCACCTCCACAGTGACCTGAGCCTCTGCAGTCGGATTCCTAACCCACTGCACCACAGCGGGAACTCCCATGCCGATTTATTTCTGATGACCTATGGACCCTACTCGGAATGCTTCATTCACCTCTCTTTCCACATAGTCAAGAATGTGACGCTGATGTATGATACAGAAATGACTTTAGAAGACCAGTCACCACCACTTGTTGACTCTTTGACCCCGACAATTCACTTACCCATTCAGAGCCTGAGTTTCCCTAACTATAAACAGATAATCCTCTGCCCCTTAGGGTTGCTGTAATAATCCAATAAAACCATGATGATAAAAGTGCCAGCATAGAGCCAGCCTTCAATAACTCTCAGCTGAGTCAGAATCTTTAAACTGGGCAGGGGGTTGGGGGAGGAGCTGAAGAAAGAAGGGATTTCTGGGGAGTGTAGATGCTGTTCTGCTTCTTGACAGACCTGAGTTCCGGTCATGTGGGTCTGGGAGACGTCAGCATTGTATACTCCATATGTCTACCTTTCTGTATGTATGCGTAATGAATGTCAATTTTTTTTTGTCTTTTTGCCATTTCTTGGGCCACTCCAGCGGCATATGGAGGTTCCCAGGCTAGGGGTCTAACCGGAGCTGTAGCCACCAGCCTACGCCAGAGCCACAGCAACACAGGATCCGAGCCGCGTCTGCAACCTACACCACAGCTCACGGCAATGCCGGATCATTAACCCACTGAGCAAGGGCAGGGACCGAACCCGCAACCTCATGGTTCCTAGTCGGATTCGTTAACCACTGCGCCACGACGGGAACTCCTGAATGTCAATTTTTTAGCAAGAGGCGAGTTCCCCGGTGGCTCCGTGGGTTAAGGATCCAGTCTTCTCACTGCTGTGGCTCAAGTCACTACTGTGGTGTAGGTTCAATCCATGGCCCAGGAACTTCCTCATGCCATGGGCAGGGCTGAAAATAAAAGAGAGTTCCCTGGTGGTCTAGTGGTTGGGATTCAGCACTTTCACTGCTGAAGCCCGGGGTTCAATCTCTGGTCTGGGAATTGAGATCCCACATCAAGTTGCTGCATGCTGCAGCCAGGGAAAAAAAAAGTCAATTAGGAGTTCCCGTCGTGGCGCATCGGAAAGGACTCCAACTAGGAACCATGAGGTTGCAGGTTTGATACTTGGCCTCGCTCAGTGGATTAAGGATCTGGCGTTGCCGTGAGCTGTGGTGTAGGTTGCAGACATGGCTCAGATCTGGTGTTGCTGTGGCTCTGGCATAGGATGGTGGCTACAGCTCTGATTAGACCCCTAGCCTGGGAACCTCCATATGGCATGGGTGGGACCCTAAAAAGCAAAAAAAAAAAAAGAAAGAAAGAAAAAAAAGTCAATTAAAAGTTTTACAAAGTCACTTTTTTTTTTTTTGGCCAAACCTGCGGCATATAGACGTTCCCAGGCCAGGGATCAAACTCATGCCAAAGCTGCCTCCCAAGCCACTGCAGTGACAATGCTGGATCCCTAACCCACTGCACTATAAGGGAACTCCCTAAAGTCACATTTATTTATTTATTTATTTTATTATTATTATTGTTTTTTTTGTCTTTTGTCTTTCTAGGGCTGCATCCACGGCATATGGAAGTTCCCAGGCTAGGGGCCGAATCAGAGATATAGCTGTAAGCCTACACCACAGCCACAGCAACTCAGGATCAGAGCCACACCTGCGACCTACACCACAGCTCATGGCAATGCTGGATCCTTAACCCACTGAGCGAGGCCAGGGATCGAACCTGCATCTTCGTGGATACTAGTTGGGTTCATTAACCACTAAGCCACGACGGGAACTCCCTTAAGTCACATTTTAAAAGGAAGGAAGAGGGGGAAGAGAACAAAGAGGAGCAAGGAACCAGAACACCTGTCCTCAGAGACACCCCCCCACACACAAAATGAGGTGGGGAAGCAGCCCCTATTCAGGGAGCTCTGGGCTAGTGGGGACACTGCACATTCACCCATGATAACTTTGTCTATACCGCAGAGAGGCCGACATGACTTGAGGTGCAATGAGGATGAACATGTCTTGTCAGTGCATGGCTGTGTTTTATTAAAATGTGTTTTAGCACGGATATAGATCAGACACATCACACCCATGACTTCGTGGACTGTGAGTGTCCATGACACCCTCCTAACTGAGGAATGTCAGGCAGCAGCAGCATTGCAGCCTGAAAGCCTTGTCACTGAGGCCTTAATCTGCTAGGCTGGTCCCTGAGGGGGGGAGCAGAGCCTCGGTTCCCCAAGGGCCTGGGCCCCCCAGCCCCGGAATCCAGCTGTTAGATTCCTCCCCCCATCCTCCTCCGCAGCCCTGGGCCCCACAGGGAGGGGCAGTTTCCTAGACGTGAAATCCAGCCAGGAACTCCCAACCTGTTCCCCTCCTTCCCCCACCCCGGCCAAGGCCCTGCCCGGAGGTGGCCCTCTCCATTTGACGGACAGGACAACTGTGGGCACAGAGGCAGTCGTCCTGCCAAGTAGGGGCTCCATGTCCGTGGCTCTGTCCACATAGCTGGCTCAATTTCCTCCCGACCGACTGTCCCACATCTCCAGAAATGGCACCTCGCACAAGCCAGAGAGCTGGCGGTGAAACTTGCCCTGGCCTCTCCCCCACCCCCACATCAGCAGATTCTAACCAGCGGCGGCGACACTGCAAAGATCATGACGGTGGTATTTGAGTGACCCTTTGGGGACCCACTGACCTATATTGAGTAAGCATGAAAGTTGAACCGATCTAACCCCCCTATTTCACTCCCCAGCCACCTGCCTTGCTCCCCAAAGCCAGAGCCTATAGCTGCTTTATGTGGGATCTCCCAACCTTCAGCCCTGAGAAGCAGAGTTTGGATGGAGTGAGTGAAAAATGGGGGCTCCCCTGAAAAATCGGGGCTTCCCAGGTTGCACACGACGCGGAGACTCAGAGGGCGTGCCCCTGGATGTGGGGTTTAGGCAGAGCCAGTCTGCACAAGAGCAGCCAGGCCCACCTTGAGGTTGCCTGCATCATAGACGGAGTAGCAGCCCCTCAGGCAGATGTCAGAGCCACGGGGATTGGCTGCTGGCTGCTGTCTCAGAGCCAGTATATGCTTGAAACCCCATGAGGCCGTGACCTGGAGGGAAAGGGGTGAAGCTGTCGGCAGGCAAGTCTCAAAGGTTAAGGAAGGAACTTGAGCTCTAAAATCAGAGAGGCCTGGGTTCAAATCCCAGCCCACCTCTGCCTGGCTATGTGACATTCAGCAAATTACTTAACCCCTCTGAGCTTCAGCTTCTCCACCAATTGAGGAAATGGACTAATATGCCCCTCTGCTGTGTACTGCATGGTGAATACAAGTTAGACAAGTGAAGAGAGTGAAGAAAGAACATTTCTGGCAGGCAAAATAGCATGTGCAAAGGGCCCGAGGTAGGAAAGATGAAGGGATGGGGCCAGTGAGGCTGGAGTACAGCAGTGAGAGGAGCTGAAGGAGGCTGAGGACGAACTACCAGAGCTGAGGGCTTAAGGCTTTTTTTTTTTTTTTAACCACAACCCAGAGTTTGAAATATATTTTACACCATAACCATATATAAACAAACATACAATACGTAATGAAAACAAAACTTCTCAGTCACCCCGTAAAATTCTAGTCCATTCTACATGAGATGCACCCTAATTTTTCTATTCAATTTATTATTTTTTTTTAGTACTGCACCTGCAATATCTGGAAGTTCCCAGGTTAGGGGTTGAATCAGAGCTGCAGCTACCTGCCTACGCCACAGCCACAGCTGCAACCATGCCTGATCTGAGCCATGTCTGTCTCATGTCCGTGGCTCTGTCCACACGGCTGGCTCATGGCAACGCTGGATCCTTAACCCACTGAGCAAGGCCAGGGATTGGACCCATATCCTCATGGATACTAGTCAGGTTCTTAAGCTGCTGAGCCACAACGGGAACTCCCTCAATTTAATTTCTTTTAAGTGCTTGTTCCAATCAACTGAATTGATTTCTAATGTGTCGTGAGCTGCAATTTGAAACACACTGATCTCCGTGGCCTTGAGCATATGTGCACACATGCACACACACGCACACACACATACACAGTCTTGCACTCTTAGCTGTCATTTGTCCCAGAAATGATTAATCACTAGTGTTCAGAGAGCAGGATGGTGTCTCTGCCCCCACAGTGGAGGCACAGAGGGTGCTCCCTGCATATGTGTTAACTAGCAGTGTCAGAGTTCCCCGGCAGCTCAGTAGGTTACAGATCTAGTATTGTCATTGATGTGGCTGGGGTTTGATCCCTGGACTGAGAACTTCCGCAAGCCAAAGGTGCAGCCAAAAAAAAAAGAGGGGGAGGAGAGAAGGGGGGCCGGCTCAACCACATTTGGAGGGTTTAGTTTTGTTTTTTTTGTTTTTTTTGTTTGGTTTTTTTTTTTTGTCTTTTGTCTGTCTAGGGCCGCGCCCATGGCATGCGGAAGTTTCCAGGCTAGGAGTCCAATCAGAGCTACAGCTGCCGACCTACACCACAGCCATAGCAGCACTGGATTTGAGCCACATCCACGATCTACACCACAGCTCACGGCAACGCCAGATCCTCAACCCACTGAGCGGGGCCAGGGATGGAACCCGAAACCTCATGGTTCCTAGTCAGATTCGTTTCTGCTGCACCACAATGGAAACTCCACATTTGGAGGTTTGAGTCATCTGTAGAGTGAAGAGGACCTCCAGGTATACTTCTTCGGCAAATGGAACAGGGACAGTCCACATGTGCTAAGTGCCACGTCTCCGTGAGTGACCACCTGCCAGGGTGCTGGCAGTACCCGCTTCTGGGATTATCAGGAGGATCTGAAGAGCAAATGTGCAGAGACCCGGCAGTTCAGCACCCGAACCAGTGCATACAGGGTGCTCAGCATGTGGCCGGCCCTGTCTAATAGCTTTAGGTCAACTGGTCCATTTAATCGCTTCAGGACCTTATGAGATAAACATTGTATTGTCCCTACTTTGCCTATAAGAGAATAGAGGCTCAGAGAAGTTAAGTAACTTGTCCAAGGTCACAAGGCTCAGAAGTAGCAGAACAACTATCCCAATACAGACAGACTGGACCTCAGCCACCACACATACTGTGTCTCAGAAAGCTCTGGATAAACAGTGGTTCCTGGTACTCCGCTTGTGGAAGAAGCTGATCAAATGATCCTTAAGATCCTATGCAAATCTGACATCCCAGAACTCTACAGGCTGCAAACGGGCCCCCCTCCCCCTGGCCTCCTGGTCCTCCAGCCATGCCAGGTATGAAGAGAAGAGGGGACAGATGGGAGAATCATGGGGATAAGGCACTGAGGGCCCAGCAGGGGAAGCCGAGGCCATTGGCGGTGAAGGTGATGGTGGGCGGCTCTGGGCTCTGCTGCTGTTGGTGACAAAATGGAGAAACAGTCAGGGACTCGGACACAGGTGGTCAGAAGTTGTCCTCCCAGAGTTCCAGGGACAGAGATGGCCGATCCCGCAGCCTGGAAATCCATCCTGCACCCAAATCTTCCCCAACCCCACCCCTCGACCTCCCAACCTTCCTCTTCCCACCACTGCAGCTATGTCCCCACCCCAATGGGGACATGATGACTGCCCCAGTGAAGGCACCAAGATGGAGTTCAAGCAGGCAAGGTGGTGATGACAAAAGGGCTGTTGCGGGGGGAGCCTTCGAGGGAAAGGGGGCAGGGAGGGGGGCGGGGCAGGGAGACCCCGGTGCATTAAGCCGCTGCAGGAAAGTGACATGCCAGCCCTCGGGATTTGGAAGGAGTCCCTCAGGCCAGTGTCCTTTGACTTCCCAGTGACAGTGGGTTGGGGTGCCTCCCTCTCCCCGGCTGTTCCCTGGAGCCCCAGTGAGTTGGAACAATGATGAGGGAGGTGCCTGTGTTCGTGACACCCGTGCAGCCCAGGGAGCAGCAGTCAGTGGCCTGGGCCCCTATGAACAACCTGCAGGAGGAGTCATTAGAGGTCAGAGGTCATGCCACCCCTCCCCCGCCTCCACACATGCTCTCCCTTAGCGCCCAGGCCAGTGCCCTGGTCTGCCCTGGGCTGGGAAAAGCCCTGTATTTTTTCAAGGATGCCCCCCAGCCCTCCTCCCTTGGTGGAGGGATGGGATTTGACGGTGATCAGCCAGTAACCTGGGCAACCGCAGGGCTCCAGTGGACCTCGCCTGTGTACAGCTGGCTGTCCTCACCCCTAAAGGCGACTTCTCCCATGGTGGTGTCATCATGTCAGCTGCAGACCAGAGGTGCGATCAGACCGTGGAGGAGGCAGCTGTGGGGTGACTGGACACCCCGTTTCTGGAGCCTCTTCTCTGAGTCAAGCCAGCAGTCCTGCCCGCCTTTGCCACCTTCCTGTTCCTCTTGTACAGCCACAGTCCCTGGCTCAGGGCAGAGCATCTGGCCAGCTCTCCATAAGCCCCTGTCCAGTACCGAGTTGACCATTCGAAGAGCAGATGAACGTCCTCTTGCCTGGTGAGATAAAAGCTGACCATGCTGGACTTCCCACTGTGGCACAACAGGATCAGCAGGGCCTCTGGGGCTCTGGAACGAAGGTTTGATCCCCAGCGCAGCACAGTGGGTTAAGCATCCAGTGTTGCCACAGTTATGGCATGGGTCGAAACTGTGGCTCAGATCTGATCCCTAGCCGGGGAAATCCACATGACTCAGGGCAGCCAAAAAGAAAAAAGAAAAAGAAAAAAGAAGTCACTGACCAGAGTCTCTGGAATTAGGTTCCATTTTAAAAAGCCAGCCATGTCTGAGGACAGGTGCTGGACAGGGGCAAGAGGAGGCCAGGCCCTTATTCCATCCAAGTGGATCTTTCAAAGATGGTGCCTGGCTCTGTCTGGCTCAGGCCAAAATCCCTGTTGGTGATGGCCAAGCCCTGGATCTATCCCACCACAGGAGGAGCAGACCCCCTGGGTGGTCCCTCGAGGCCAGGACCCTGCAGCCTCCCTCAGCAGGAAGCTGGCTAGGGTCCCAGGATGCTGTGAGAATACAGATTCCGAATGGCTGCGGGAGAGGAGTTAGTCCACGAGGGCTTCTGGGCTGGAAGGGCATGCGCTTGAGTTTCAGGGGAAAGGAATGGTGATCAGGGTCCCGCCCTTCCCTCTCTCGTTGCAGCATTACCCCCTCTGGTCCCTGCAGTGACTTAAACCCCACCTGGTCACAGGGACCTTCTGGGACCTGACCTGTGACATTCACAACAGGCTGGACTTTCACAGGAAATAGGGCACCCACAGGTTGGCAGAACCCATGTCAAAGAAGATCATGAAATTCTGAGGAGCAGTCTTCATGCCGATCTCTTCACAGTGATACATCTGAGAAGACTGACACTGAGGACGCTGCGCCTCAGGCCCCCCCCGGGCTCTTGGCTCCAACAGCTTCCTGAGGGCCTGACTTGGACTCTTATACACCACCGCCCAATTGGCTCGAGTCTTTGAGGTGACTCCACCTCAGACTGGGGCTTCCTGAGGACAGGGTTCTGTCTCCTCTCAGACTGGGGCTCCCTCAGGGTAGGGCTGTGTCTCCCCTCAGAGTGGGGTCCCTGAGGGAAGGCTTGTATCTCCCCCTCTGGCTGGCACAGGAGGGGGCACCATTTGGACTGGGGCAGGGTCTGTATTGAATTACTGGGGGTCACGAGGCTGGGACAGGCTTCAGGGGAAAGGCTGCCATGTGGCAAGGTGTGAGGTCCTTAGAGCCAAAGAGCTGGAACCCAGTGTGTGACTATGCCCAAGGTGGCCCTGAGATCCCCAAGTGTCTTTGTTGGGGGTGCCTGGGGGAGGGCAAGGGAAGAGCTCCCTGACACTGGTTTTAGCTTCCCCCACTCCCCACGTGTCACAGGTCATCACCAAGCACCCCTTACATCCAGACACTCCGAGTGCCAACCCCTCAGCAAAGTGCCTTTCAAACAGAAGGTCTCTTCCCTCCAGCTGATGGCAAAGTCCATCTAGTAGATCCTGAAGAGGGTTCTTTTTTATTTTTTGTTTATTTTTTATTATTATTGCTATTATTATTATTATTATTATTATTATTATTTTATTTTTAGGGCCGTGCCTCCAGCACATGGAGGTGTCCAGGCTGGTGGTCTAATTGGAGCTACAGGTGCCGGCCTACACCACAGCCACAGCAACGCCAGATCGGAGCCGCGTCTGCCACCTACACCACAGCTCAGGGCAATGCCGGATCCTTAACCCGCTGAGTGAGGCCAGGGATCGAACTCAAAACCTCATGGTTCCTAGTCGGATTCGTTTCCGCTGCGCCACTGCGAGAACTCCGAAGAGGGTTCTTTTTAAATACCACTGACTGGAATGGAATAAATCGGAGGGCCATTCAGACAACATGGCTACACAGTGGGTGTGTGTGTGGGGGGGGGTGTGTACGAGCTCACACGTGTGCCCCGATTCGTGATGCACACTGCTGATAAATACCACTGACTGGAATGGAATAAATCGGAGGGCCACTCAGACAACATGGCTACACAGTGGGTGGGTGGGTGTGTGTGGGTGTGGGTGTGGGTGTGTGTGTACGAGCTCACACGTGTGCCCCAATTCGTGATGCACACTGCTGAATGGGCCCCAAGCTCACACTGTCCGGATGCACCCTCACCACACGTGCTCAGCCAGCTGCTCCCGCCCCCAGAGGCAGCCGCGTGTGGCCCCGCCCCCGGACACGCCTTCCTCTAAGCTGGGCAGCGAGGAAGACCTCCGCGGATCCTCCTCTCCATCCATCCCTTCTCTTCTCCTGCCTTTTCCCTCCTCTCTCTCTTCCTCCACGCGGTCCTCCCCCTCCTCTTCCTCCTCCCTGTCCACTGGCCGTGGCCGCTCTGAACTCTGGCTGAGAGCCAAGCCTGAGACCTCCTCTCAGCCCAGCATCTGGAGCAGGCAAAGCCCCTGTATTTCCCAAGGTGGAAATAAGGACACCTTAGGAAATAAGGAGAACTTCTGTTTGAAAGGCACTTTGCTGAGGGGTTGGCACACGGAGTGTCTGGATGTAAGGGATGCTTGGTGATGACCTGTGACACGTGGGGAGTGGAGAAAGCTAAAACCAGTGTCTTTAGCACAAGACAGTAAGCCTCAGGCCACTCCCCACTGCCCTGTCCATGGGGTCACCCCGTGGCTCTGCACCACTTCCCTCAATGTCTCCCCCAGAGAGAGTGACCCACTTGGCAGTGGGGGCTGGAAAATTTCAGACTCCCTCCTGTCCTTGAGGGGTGTCCTGTTTAAGACCCCAGGCCTGTCCAGAGGGGCCAGGACCCCATGCGCCTGTGCTCCGTATCCTCTTGAGACCCAGCAGGGGGTGGTTGAGGGTGGCAGGTGGCTGGGCAGGTGAGACAGGCCGTGGGGAGGGGTTATTTGGATGGAAGTGGACTTGGCCATGGACCACATCTCTGTGGGTGGGGAGCGCTGGGGTTTAGGGATTGGGTGGCAGGGAGGGGAGTCCTGTGTCCCAGATTCAGACATATCAAAGGCCAGAGTCTAATCGTCAGGGCCTGGATAAGGAGCAGGAACTGGGCCTCTTCCAAAAGTCCCAAACCAAACACTGATAATGGATCCGGGAAGCTCTGTCACCTCTCCCACCCCACAGTCCCTAACTGGGTCTCAGGTGGACATGGTCATGGTCCCAGGACCATGGAGCCAGAGCTGGCCCCGTCCCAGACCTCAGCCCACCTGGTTTGGGTTCTGGGAGGAGGGCCATCGAGTGGCAGCGTGGAGCGGGCTGGGGCTTTCCCTCTGCTCAGGGCTCCTCGAGTGGGACACCTGGGGCAAGGTGGGGGCCAGAGATCCAGGACAGGGAGCTGGGGACAGGCCACCATGGGAGGGACCTCTCTCAGCAGGTACAGGCAGCCACTCTAACTCTTCCCCACATCCTGGCATCTGGAGGGCTTGGCTCCATTTGCCCACAATACGGGGAAACCAAGGCCTGGAGCTGGAAGGGGGACCCAAACCTCAGGGGTCCTCACGCACCCAGCAGTGATGAAGGAGAGGGATGATCCAGAGGCCGGGCACCCCCCCAAAGCCACCCCTATTGCTTTCCTGGCTGAATATCCCCGTTTCCAGATTATTTGTCTTTTTTTATCTTTTTAGGGCTGCACCCACAGCATATGGGGGTTCCCAGACTGGGGGTCGAATCAGAGCTACAGCTGCCGGCCTACACCACAGCCACAGCAACGCTAGATCTGAGCCACGTCTGCGACCTACACCACAGTTCACGGCAACACCGGATCCTTAACCCACTGAACGAGACCAGGGATTGAACCTGTGTCCTCATGGACACTAGTCAGGTTCTTAACCCATTGAACCACAAAGGGAACTCCCCCTTTTCCAGATTCTGAGGGTGTCTGGAAGGGGTCTGGGGCAGCTTCCTGCCAAGTCTGGGCACACACTCCCCACCCACCCAGCCCAGATTCTAGGAAGCTGAGATCATGATCCTGAGGCTCCAGGAGGATTTCTGAGGGTCTCACCTTTGTCCCTTTGTAGAAGAAGGTGTCACCGCAGCTCAGTGCTGGCTGAAGCCTCCAATAGCTCGTCCTCTGGCCACTCTCTGCCTGCCCGGGCCACCTTCCCGGCATTGAGCTCCCCCAGGCCTGCTCTGGGCAGCACCACCCCCTCCCACCGGCATCGATGCAGCCTCACCTCCCAAAGTCCTGGGGTGGGGGTGGGGGTTCAGCATCCAGATGACCCCCGGTCGCAGGTGCGGCAGAGAACAGACGCAGAACGGCAGATACGGGAGTAGCAAGGCGGGCTTCGGAAGGCCTGGCTCCGGGAGCGGGAGCACAGTGGAGCCCTCAGCTCTGAGTCACAGCGCCCAGAGGACCCTGCTCTTTAGCCTCTGGCTCCAGGGATGGGTCACTGGGTCAAGGGGCCTTCTCCCAGGCCTCCCACTGAAATCTGTCCCTCCTCCCCCCACATTCCTTTGCCATTCAGTAAAGGCAGCCCTTCCTGCCGGGCCTGGATAAGGAGCCCAAGCTCAGAGTCCTTAATCCCTGCTTTCCCTTCCCCACACCTGCCCCCCCATTTCCCTTGCCAACACCCCGATAGGTCTACCTCCCAAGCAGATCCCAAATCTGTCTTCTTCTCTCCTTTTCTACTGCCACCAAGCTCCAAGCTACTGGCATTTCTCCCCTAGATTACAGTGACCGCCCCGTGGGTCTCCCCACTTCTGCCCTTTCCACCCCCTTCCCCACCCCATCTCCACATTAGCGGCCAGAGCCATCCTGTTAGAACTCAAGTCAGATGTCTGCTCCCAACACTGCAGTAGCCGATCCAATCCCCTCCCGTGTCCTTGTCCCCAGCCGACTCCCCTCTTTCACTGCTCCCCCTCCCCTGGTGGCACCCTGGGACCCGGGCAATTTTCCTGATCCCCGTAGGGCCTTCGCACTTGCTGTTCCCTTTGTCTGGACCTTCCTTCCCTTAGCTGTTCACTCAGCCTTCACCATGCCTCTGTCCCACTGTCACCTCCCCAGCCAGGTCCTCCCTGACATGTGGCCCATTCCTGCCACTCAATCACATGTTTCCCTCTTTGATTCCCTCAAAGCTATGTCTTCCCTGAACTTAACTTGCTCATTTAATTCATTAGCTGGCTCCTTGTCTCACCTTCAGTAGAATGTAAGTTCATGAGGGCAGGGCCTTATTGTCCTGATGGCTGCTGTGTCCCTACCCATCACTGTGCCTGGCACACAAGAGGCACTCAGCAAATATTTGTTGAGTGAGGGGACAGGTGCATGCCCACACCTGGTCTGGCCGCAACCCCACAGCTGCCCGCTCCAATCACATGCCGCCACACGGCCCGCTGTTCCAGAGCCTATCAAGTGAAGTCGCCTCCACCTCCTCCTTCCCCGACCATCTGGCTCCTGCCCCACCTGCTCCTCTCCCCCAACCCCATGTTCCCAGCTGAATTGCTCAGACCCAGTACCATCCCCAAATCCTCCTCACCCTTCCTGGTCCACCTTCAGCAAGCGTCCCACATCACCCAGCTGTTGCCACAACAACCATAGCAGAAGGAAGCTTGGGCTCTGTGCCAAGTACCCAGTGGGCACTTTAGATGCATTTTCTTATTTAACACACAATGACATCGTGAGGTAAGTCTTATTCTTTTCCCTTAATAAAAGAGGAAACAGGTTCAGAGAGGTTGAGTGATCTGCCTGAGGTCACACAGCTTTCAAATGGCAAAGGCACAGTTCCCGTTGTGGCTCAGCAGGTTAAGAACCCAACATAGGAACTCTCACTGTGGGGCAATGGGATTGGCAGCTTCTTGGGAGCACTGGGATGCAGGTTCAATCCCTGACCTAGCACAGTGGGTTAAGGATCTAGCATTGCCCCAGCTTTGGCTTAGGTCGATACTGCACCTCAGAGCTGATCCCTGGCCCAGGAGCGCCGTATGCCACTAGGTGGCAAAAAAAAAAAAAAAAGAATCCAACACAGTATCCATGAGGATGTGGGTTCAATCCCTAGCCTCGCCCAGTGGGTTAAGGATCTGGCCTTGCCGTGAGCTGTGGCATAGGTCACAGAGGCAGCTCAGATCCTGAGTTGCTGTAGCTGTGGTGTAGGCCGGCAGCTTCAGCTCCTATTTGACCCCCTAACCCAGGAACTTGCATATGCCACAGGTGTGGCCATAAAAAAAAAATGGCAGAGACACACGTTCTAGAATCCTGCCTTGTGTGAGCCTCACTTCTCCAACTTGACTCTGTGAGGCTCGGGGCTTTGTCAGGACTCAGCCTCATGACCCAGCTTTTGAATCCTGGACCCCCTGTGTCTGACGATGGCTTGGGAATTCAAGGCAACTATACTAGTATGATTTTGCATAGCCACCCCCACCCCCACCCTGACATAGCCGTATATTCATAGATTCATAGATTCCTCTGGCCCTTTTATCCCAGGAGAAAAGCAGCTTCATAAGGAAAGATCTCGGTCAGCACCAGCCCATCTGTGCCAGAGAGGCAAGGTGCCTCAAAGAACACCTGAAAACTTCCCCTCCCCCACCCAGCCTGATGCCCTGTGCCCTCCACCCCTCCTTGCATGGCTGCTCCCATCACCTTCCAAACCCTCTTTAGACCCGCTGCCCAACTCTCCCCCATCCGGGCAGCACA
Source organism: Phacochoerus africanus (assembly GCF_016906955.1). Classification (NCBI taxonomy): domain Eukaryota; kingdom Metazoa; phylum Chordata; class Mammalia; order Artiodactyla; family Suidae; genus Phacochoerus; species Phacochoerus africanus. The sequence continues at coordinate 38,170,072 of NC_062552.1, forward strand.
CAGTCAAGATTAGAGGTTTTGCTGCCTTTTTTTTTTTTATAGGGCTGCATCCTCATGAATACTACTCGGATTCTTAACCTGCCAAGCCACAGCAGGAACTCCCAAGGTTTCACTGCTTTTACACCCCTCCTCCCCAGGGACCCCCCATCTTCTCACCCCCACGTTGTCCGCCCCACTCTCTTTCTGGGATCTTCTGACCTAGAGGGGATCTGGGCCAGGCTAAAGGAGGGGCAGGAGGAGGGAGGCAATGGGACCCCAAAAGAGCCAGGGCCTCCTGAACTAAAGGGGCTGACCGGAAGGAGAAGAGACAGCCGAGGAAACACCCAGCCAATCAGCAGGCACGAGGTGGGGTTAAGATCCCCTGGCCCCCCACACGGCTCATTAGCACTGTCATTACATTAATAACCCCTTAAGAATGAACCCTAATGACAGCATACACCCGAATGTTCGAACTCACCTGACCTCCCCAGCCCCTCTCCACAGGCATCCATGCCCCCCCCCCCCGGGGCAGGAACGTCCATCCCCAGAGAGGCCAAGAGAGGGTCCACCTGGTGAGCAAGGCAAGCGGTGGGGAGGCCTCTTACCAACAGCCGGCGGGCAGAGCGAAGCTTCCGAAAGAGCTAAGCTGAGAACCCCAGATGCCGCAGTGAACTCTTGTGATCCACCGCCTACGGAGGACCCCTCCCAGCCCCCCTCTCGGCTCTCCTGTCACCCCCAGATTCACAGCCAGAGCTGGTGCCTCTAGATTCCAGGACAGACCCAGATGAACAAGAAATGCCAGCTGAGTCCCCAAACAGTATGGACTTAGATTTAACAAACCAAGGACTCCAACATCAGGCAGCCGCTGGGGGGCGAGGAACGCGGCAGATGTTTCTATGGAAAGACCTGGCATCCGGCCAGCTTTAAGGTCCCAAGAGCAAGAAGGGCCAGTGAGGTCCATGCTAACTTGGGCAGCAATAAAACGTCTAGAACAAGGATGGCGTTGGGCTGAAGGAGGGTGAGGGTCACATCTGGGCACTGGACTCAGTTGTGGGTCACACTAGAGCACAGAGGGCTGGACGCCTCTCCGGTTATGTCAGAAAGAACCGTGTTCAGGTGAAAACACCTGCTGTTTACTGAGCACTGACTATGGGGCTCATGCTGGGAAGACATTTTCTGTTTTGGGGGGGGTTTGTTTTTGTCTTTTTAGTGCCATACCCATGGGATACCCAGGCCAGAGATCGAACCTGCATCCTCATGGATACTAGTCAGATTTGTTTCTGCTAAGCCACGGTGGTGGGTACTCCTGGAAAGACATTTTCTTTTCTTTTCTTTTTGCTTTTTAGGGGCACCCGTGGCATATGGAGGTTCCTAGGCTAGGGGTTTAATGGGAGCTACAGCTGCTGGCCTACACCACAGCCACAGCAATGCTGGATCCTTTACCCACTGAGCAAGGCCAGGGATCGAACCTGCAACCTCATGGTTCCTAGTCGGATTTGTTTCTGCCATGCCGCAACAGCAACTCCTGGGAAGGCATTTTCTAATTTGATCCTCACAACTTGAAGACAGAGGGATGGTGATAAAATCCCCGTGTCCCAGAGAGGAAACTGAAGCATGAAGAGGTCAAGCTGTTACTAAGTGGTGCTGCCAAGGTTCAAAGTTCAGCTTTCTTGGCAGAGAGACTAGACTCAGGCATGTGGTTCAGTCCATGAGCAGAATTAGGACCCAATGAGGAACAGTTTTGGAGACATCATAAGGCCTAAGAGGAGGGAGAACTTGTGAGGCAGTGAGCTCCCATCTGGCGGGGGGGGGGGGGGGGCCGGGGTGTGAGCAGAAAGCTGATAAGCATCTCTGGGGACCCTGTTAAAAGGACCCCTGGGAGTTCCTGTCGTGGCTCAGAGGTTAGTGAACCTGACTAGCATCCATGAGGACACGGGTTTGATCTCTGGCCTCACTCAGTGGGTTAAGGATCCGGCATTGCAATGAGCTGTGGTATAGGTCGCAGGTGCAGCTCCGATCCCTTGTTGCTGTGGCTGTGGTGCAGGCCGGTGGCTACAGCTCGGATTAGACCCCTAGCCTGGGAACCTCCATATGCTGCGGGTGCGGCCCAAAAAAAAAAAAAAAAGACAAAAGACCGAAAAAAAAAAAAGAGGGATCTCTGGATAGGTCCCAGCTGGACCCAGGATGGTCCCGCTTCTATCCTGGACCCTGCGATTCTGTAGATAGAGTCCTCAGGGTCCTACAAAGGCCCTTTCATCCTGGCCTCAGCCTCCCCTGGCCTTTCTGGAGCCCCGGGGTTCCCTCACTATAAACCCTCCTCCATCTGTGGGTATGACTTCCCTTTAAGGACTGGTCAGAGGACCCCCCTAGAACTTGGTGGGGGGTGGTTCTGGCCGGAACTGACAGGTCTCTTGCAAGGCTGAGGTGCCTGGAGGAGAAGGCAGCAGGGGCAAGCGAGGTCAGGCCTCCTCCTCTTCCACCTCCAGCACGGACGCCGTTCCAAGGCATCAAAGTGCAGAGGGGCAGGGTGGGCGCCAGGCCAACCCTCAGGGGGGAAAAAGCAGGTTCACCTTGCTGGTAACCAGGCAAGGCCCTGGCTTGGAATTCAAAAGGATTCCTGTCTGGGAACACTGGAATGAGGCCCCCGCCAACACCCGGCCCACTTCTGCCGACAGGGAAGCACCCAGCATGCTCTCCCCACAGCGCATCCGAGGGAACAGAGCCCCTTTGGGCCAGGCTGGGAGAAGAGCCTGGGAAAGACACACGACAGGCAGGCAGCCCCAGCTCAAGCCACTAATTAACCTCACGGCCCGAGGCAAGTCACTTCACCTCTTGGCCCGCTTCCTCCTCTGTACGGTGGTGATAACAATCCAGCCCAGTGAGCTGAAAGAGATAAATGGTCTAGAAGGCCCTGCGGAAAGCCGCCCGTGTTTATACCCTCGTAAAGTGCTGTTATTACCCAGGGGTGGGCTTGGGGAGGGCCCCTCCTGGTCTGACCTGAAATGTCACTCCTGGACAGGATGCTGGTTCTCCTGTCCTTTCCTGAGGGCAGCCCAGGGGCTGGGTAGGGCCTATTTCTAAAGAAGAGAACCGAGCAGTCAGCAAACATTCACCATGTTGGACCGTGATGGCCATGGAAACGGATTCCATCTGTGCACCACGCCTGGACGTCGGCAGGGCGGCTCGCACCCGGAGCCGGGGCTGCCCTCCTGGGCGTCAGTCACTCCCACCCGCCACTTCCCGCCAGGAAAGCCGGCCCACCAGAGGAAAATTCCTGCAGTCGACCTCATGGGTCAGAGGCAGTGACCTGGGGAGGGGACAGGCACGGTTGGAAGCCACCCTGGGCTAGGAGCCAATTCCTGGGACATGTCCTGGCCCCCCACCCAACGCCCCACAAATATGCAGACTGAAGCCCTTATGACTTGCTCTGGAAGAACAAGAGCAAGGAGTTGCTCCTTCTTGAGCTGAACAGGAAAGGAGCAGCTCATAAGCCTGAGGTCAGGAGTTCCCCTCCTGGCTCAGTGGAAACGAATCTGACTAGTATCTGTGAGGATGCAGGTTCAATCCCTGGCTTCCCTCAGTGGGTTAAGGATCTGGCATTGCTGTGAGCTGTGGTATAGGTTGCAGACACGGCTCGGATTCCATGTGGCTGTGGTGTAGGCCAGCATCTGCAGTTCCGATTTGACCCGTAACCCAGGAATCTCCGTATGCCGTGGGTATGGCCCTAAAAAGACAAAAAATAAAAAATAAGCCTGGGTCAGTCTTGGGGGCTGAAGTGTTGTGACCACCAGTTGTTTTTTCCCCCTGGGGGACGGTTGGGTTACGACCAGGTCGGCCTGCTCTCTGGAGGGATGCCACACTCATCGTCTCATTGGCTACTTCTCACAATTTGCTCCATTTTCCAGGGGCAAAAGCCGAGGCCTGTTTAGGGTGAACCAAATGCCCAAGAGAGAGGAGGCAATAGCATTAGAATCCCGTGTCTGGACTCAAGCCAAGCCCCCGACCACCCCCCACTCCTGCCCCCAGGGCAGGGTCCATGGGTGAGGAAGAGCCTGAGCAGACCCATGGGGAGCCTGGGCCTGTCCTCTATCTTGGTGACCCTGTCTGGAGATCCTGCTGCTCCTGACCGTGGAGGCCAAAAGGAAGAGCCATGTAGTGGGGGAGGATGTGGAGGAAGCAGATTTGAACTCTCTGTCTAGGTGAGTGGCCGAGAGGAGGGTACTTCCCTACTGCAGTGTGGGAACAAGTACATGAATCCAGCCTGCTGCAGGCGCTCCATCTGGTCCAGCAATCAAAAGGATTTGATTTCTGGAAGAAGAGAAGGGGAGAAGGGTTCCATGCCAGCTGCATCCTGCGGCCAGTCCTCTTTGCCCGTTTCCCTGACAGAGTGACACCCCAGTCAAGAGGCTCTGGGAGCTGGCTGGTCCAATCCCTGACCAGGGGAGAGGCTGCCCCCCAAACTGAAGCCCGGCAGTGGTGTTCTGGATGCGGGAGGGGAGGGAATCAGGTGCCCCCCTCTCCCCCGACTGTTTCCTTGGTGAAGAGGACAGGTCCACAGGGCAAGGAGGTGGGGCACAAAGGGTGACCAGAGACAAGAAGCTTGTCCCCAAGTCTTGGCCAAATCCCGCTCCCACTTTTCACCAGGGCCCTGAGTGCCTCATCACAGACACTGGGTTTCCTTGAGATTAACCATTCAGGGGTTGGAGACAAAAGCAGAGTCTGAAGGCAAGGAGGCTGGGAGAGGAGGAAGAGGACAGGGAAAAGGAGCTTCTGCAATGCCAGCCTTGGGCGGGCGGTGTGTACAGCCCTGCGCAGACCCTGGGCTCCCAGGCAGGCGTTCAGATGTGGCAGCCCTGTTAGGGCCCGAGTCCATTCCCAGGGAGCACTTCTCTGGGAAAGTCACACTTTGTTTAAGTCAGATTAGTTACATGTTACACTGTTCCCCTCCCTCCTCTTTTTTGTTTTGTTTTGTTTCTCCTGGGCTTTTGGTAAAGTCCTGGGTTTTTGCTTTTGTTTTTCTTTTCAGGGCCACAGGTACGGCATATGCAAGTTCCTGGAGGTAGGAGTTGAATCAGAGCTGAAGCTGCCAGCCTACACCACAGCCACAGCCACGGCAAGCCAGATCCAAACCGTATCTGCGACCTACTCTGCAGCTTGTGGCAACTTCAGATCCTCAACCCACTGGGTGAGGCCAGGGATGGAACACGTATCCTCATGGATATTAGTCAGATTCTTAATCCACTGAGCACTAGGGGAACTATCCTAAAGTCCTGCTTAAAGGTTCTGGTCTTGATCTTGCCATGGGGAGGGCGCTGAAGGAGGACCCAGGGTTCACCTTTGGGCCGAGGCATTATAGGAGATCGGTGCCTAATGGGACTTACCTGGTGGCAGAAGGGAGCATCAGTGAGGGATTCCAGAGAAGGCGAATGGGGGTAACCCCCCCCCACCACCACAACAAAACTTCTCCCTACCCTTTGCCAAACCTCAGAGGGTCAGGGTTTTAATCTCATCAGGGTAGTTTTCCTTAGAGATCTCCTTTCTGCATCTAGGACTCAAACTGTCCTGTCACGTCACTTTGATGGAGCAAACCATCCCTAGAAATGATCAGTTCTGGGCCAGAGCTTCTTGGAGGAGAAAAAGACATGGTCGCAACTTGTCGCAAAAACCATAATCACCCCAAATTTCCCAGAATGAAGCCCCTAGCTCTGTTAGGCTTCCCGACTCCCACCCGCCACAGCACCCTGCCAGAAAAGCCCAGGAATCTGACATCATCCACCAAGTCAGAATTTAAAAATAATTCTATTAATAATAAATATGTTAAATTACATTTAAAACAATAAATAGAAAAATAAACTGATAAATAAAATCAACAGGTACAAAATGTTTCCAAATTTCAACCAAAAAAAACACACAGACAACAGACGAGACAAATGGACCTAACGGGGAGGGCGCTAAATGCAATCACGGGACCCTTCGCAGTTCACGTCATGGCTCCCTCCTCGCCTGGTCGCCCCCTTCTGTCTCCAGCCTGGAGACGGGGAGACTCAGCGGCTGTCATCTTCGGGGACTCCGGCCAGTGCGGGGAAGCATCTGGTCCCACCTCAGTGCCCTTCTGCGAAGCAACCCTGAGCCCTGGGCGCGGGGGCTCGGGGCACGAGCGGAGGCGGAGGCCGGCAGCGGCAGCGGCGGGCGGTGGGGGTCCCTACAGAGGCAGGTCGGTGCTGTTGTGCCGGGTTTTCCTGGCGGTGCCGTCGTCGCGGGGCAGAGCCCTCTGCAGATTGGACATGGCCACGGTCTTTTTGAGGTCGATCACGGCGTAGGAGTCTGAGCTGCGGGCAGGGTGGGTGATGGGCACAGGGGCTCGCGGGGCGGAGGGGTTCTGGGGCCCCTTGGGCCGGTCTCCTCCCCAGCCCTTCAGCTCCACCTGGATGTAGTTGAGCTGCCTCGGGGGCTCGGGGCCCGGCCGGCGGAAATCGAAGTTGAAGACCCTTGGGGAGCCTCGGCGGCGGGTCAGCGGCACAGGGAAGCTGCCGTGGCTGCGGAGGGCAGCCCGGGTGCTGGTGGGCTTCTGCAGCGGGGTCTCGTCCTCCTCGCCTTCGGGGAAGCCGTTGGAGGAGGGCGTGAGCCCGTCCCTCGAGTCCCCGTCCTCGCCGGCCTCCTCCCCCAGCGGCTGGGCCTGGCTCTCCCACACGGGTGGCAGGGAGGGCAGGTTCTCGTAGTGCAGCAGCGCGGCCCGGCGGTGGGCGAGGCCGTTCCAGCCCGGCTCCTCCGGGCTCAGTCTCCAGCCGGCCCCGGGCCGCAGCCCCGCGCTGACGTTCTCGTAGGTGCACCTGGGCTGGGCCGGGCACTCGGAAGGGCCCTCGTTGTTGTTGTTGTTGGGGGGGGCGTCCTGCAGCCCCGGGCAGAGGCCTTGGCACTTAGTCACCTGCCGCCGAGCCGGGGTGGGGCCCAACACGAACTTCACCTGGCCCGGCTGCAGGAACACCTGCGGGGCCCGCTGGTCGGAGGCCCGGGCCTGCGGGGCGAGGGGCGCCTGGCCCTCGGGCAGGGGCTGCAGGCAGTGCCGGCTCCTGCGGTGCTCATCCTCCCCGGTGGGCGTGTTGACGTAGGTATGGGACTGGGGGACAGGAGGGTCCCAGGGCAGGAAGGAAGGAGAGAAGAGGGGCCAGGATGAGAGCAGAGAAGCCCACTTCAGAGCTGCAGTTTCCTCCTCTTCCTTGTCCTCCAACCTGTCCAGGGCTGCCTCCCTTTCTTGGGATCAGCTTCCCTTCCTCCCATGATCCTCCCCGGAAGGAGGTGCCATGTTTCCTCACCCTCACCCAGACCCACAGAAAGACACCAGGCAGCCACCCACTGGCTCACCTGCTCATCGGGGGCAATGAGGGCATGGGTGGACTCTTCCCCAAGTGAGGGGTGTCGCAGGCTGCTGGTCGAGGGGCGTCGGGGTGCTGAGAATCTCGGACCCTCTCCTGGGCAGCCAGGGAAGCCATTGGAGAAGCTAGAGACCGTGTAGCCTAGAGCTGGGCACACAGGAGACAACGATCCTTAAAGCACCCCCCAGCTACCTGCAACTGTGGGTGTGGCATCCTGGGACTCCTCCCAGTGGAGGGGAGACACTCCCAGGCCCCCAAGGGGATTGGCCCGCTGAACTGGCAGTCCCCAACTAGCTTTATCTCGTGTTGTTCTTCAAACCTTGCCCTTCCCCTCGAAGCTCAGCTGGAAGCCCACTTCCCCCATCACAGCCTTTCTGAACCACACAAGGCACTTGGTGTGGCTGGACTGACCCTCCACTTCATTCCCACTCTGCCGGTGAGCTTTGAGGAGGCTCCTCAAGATCAAAGACTGTGTCTCTATTTCTCCTGCTCCCCACCGGCGAGCCGATGGAGCGCAGGATGTGGAGCAGGCACTCAGTGTAGACTGAGTGAATGAATAGACAGAAACCGTGGGGACTGCTCCAGAAAACAGTCACAGGCAGAGAGGCCTGCTCCAGCCGTCAGGAAAGGTATACGGTATGACCCAGTAGACAGAAGGAAGGAAACAAAACAGCTCCAGATTGCCGTTTCCATGGAAACCCAATGTCTTCCAGTCGGCATCCCAACCATCCGTCAATACGAGGCCCTGGACTTCCCAGCCTCAGCTTGAGTCACCTGATTGGCCCAGGCCAGGACTTATCCATCCCCAGGAATTTTCTGTTGATTGACGGTGGTCCTGGAAGCCTGGCTCACCCAGCCGTTTCCCCACCTGCCTGCCTGACTCATGCCTCCAAGACTTGATGCTTCCCGGGCCCATGCTTGCATGTGTGTGCGTGTGCGTGCATGTGCACTGGGGTGCCAAGGGCCAGGGGAGCTCCTTACCACTGGGAGGCTGGGGGGCCCGAGGGAGATCAAGCTCAGCTGGGTGGCTGTTGCGGGTGATGATGACCGGCTCTTCCATCACATTGATGCTGTTGCACTGCATCAGATCCTGGAGGAGGTTGAAGATTTCCTCGGCCCGGGAGCACTTGAATGCAAATATCCCTAAAGAAAGAGAGGAAGAAATGAAGCCCCACTGACCCTGTGTCCTACAGGGAAGGACCAGAGGCTGAACAGATGCACAAAGCTCAGGAAATGTCCCTGACACCCAGCCCCAGGCTGCAGGGGGGTGGGAGAGGACCTCATCCTAAGCGCTCTCCCCAGCACCCTCCAAAATCCAAAAGCCTCGGCAGGAGCTGGTCCAAGGCCCCTGCTCCCACCTGAACACCCACCACCCATTACTATCAGCTTAAAATCTAATACTTCAGCTATAGTCTGTTGAGGTTAAACCTTTTTGTTTTTTGTTTTTTGTCTATTTAGGGCCACACCAGCGGCATATGGGGGTTCCCAGGCTAGGGGTCGAATCAGAGCTATAGCCGCTGGCCTATACCACAGCCACAGTAACACCAGATCCAGGCTGCATCTGTGAACCACACTACAGCTCACAGTAATGCTGGATCCTTAACCCACCGAGCGAGGCCAGGGATCGAACCTGTGTCCCCATGGATACTAGTCTGGTTCATAAACCACTGAGCCATAAAGGGAACTCTGAGGTTAAATCCTTTTCATAAGGAAATGTGTGCACAGGGGGAAGAGAAGTAAAAACCAAGGTGGAAAGGACAGCGTTAGATGAGTGACCACGCCACCTCACGCTGCCCCGTATTCCTCTGCCTGCCACCCTTGCTCCCCCAGAAAAATGAGCTCCACCCGGGCGCCAGTCCTTAGCTCTATGCCCAATGGCCACTAAGCTCTTTGAGGACAGGGGCCTCTGTCCTGCTCGCTGCTTGTTCACCGCATACTTAGCCCAGTGCCCGGCCAGAGAGTAACTGACAGCTGTGTGTAGGCCCCTGGCCTCATGGAGCTTGAACTCTGGTGCAGAAAGAAAGGACAGGCTGACGAGCTGAAGGACAAACAAGGCAAGGCTACCATGTGGCTCCTCCATGCAGCTGGCCTCACAGCCCCTCAAACCCACAGTCCTGGCCCAGCAGGACCGGGCTGAGCACTCGAGACTCAGGAGATCCGAAGAGGCCCTTGGAGTACTGGGCAGGCCTGGGATTCTGTACCCCCTCTGCAACTGTAGGGTCCGGGACTCGGGGAGGCTACTTGGGATGTGCAGGTGCATAGATCCAAACCCAGGCCACCCAGGCTGGGGTATGAGGTCTGCAGGCATGGAGGGGAGGGGAAGAAAAAGGCCTATTCCCTCATTCTTTTCTATCTATCTCATTCCAACATATGTCAAGGGCTTAAAAAAGGCTGGGAAAGCCTGGAGTTTTAAGAGAAACCTGTGTTGCGATTCCCCAGTGTGAACTAAACACCACCAGAAGTGGGCTGGCCCCTTCCTTGCCTCTCTCTGCTCAGCCAGCGTTAACTGCCTTCTGCTGCACGAGTTCCAAGGGTGAGACGCACGAGTTCCAAGGGTGAGACGCACGGAGGGGAAGGCTGCCCCCGCCAGCACAACCGCAGAGCCGCACCGCTGGGCTGGCCTGGCCGCCTTATCAGAGGAGCTCGCTGATCCCACCCCTGCGGTCACACAACCCTGCACTGCACTGAACATGATCCCGTGTGGGGTTCCTTCTGCAGAACTGGGGTCTGGGTCCTCATCGATCAGCCCAGACCTGGCCACCCCTTCAAAGAGCCATGGCTGGCCCCAGCCTTGACTTCATGGAACAAGCACCCTCTCCCTGACCTCTGGCTGCAAGGAGAAAGGGGAGGAGGTCAGAACATGTCACACTCTGCTGCCCACAGGTGATGGGAGACAAAGATTAACCTGCTGAGGGTTACTTGGTCCATAGGGACCCAAGAGTCCTGCCTCCCAAATCTGTCATTCCCACGCCACACGTCCCCAAGGCAGCCAGAGCTCCTGCCTGACCTTTCATTAGACACAGGATCCAGGGACTAGGACTTGGGGGCTCAGAAGAAATTCTGGTCCTACTTAGGGGACACCAGGGACCCTGAAGCTGGAGTAACAGAGGGAGGAGGAATGGTTTGCTTTCCCAGGCAGGCCCTGGTCTGGGAGCACTGCCACCTTCCCGTGGCCTGTGCCACAAGTGATCCCACAAAGCCACCCAGGCCAGAGCTGCAATGACTGAAGAGAGAAAAGCACTGGCCCGGGAGTCCACTCAGTTCTGCCTGCTCTTGACCATGACCCTTCCTTTCTCCGGACACCACCCGCCAAGTCAACAGACTTCACCCCCGTCCCTCAAGCTGTGACGTCCAGCCCCAGTACCTGTCCCAGGTGCCCAGTCCCCATCCCAGCATGGGGCAGGGGCTGGTACTCACCCTGGCCTGTCTGACACCGGCGGCCACTCTCAAAAGAGAAGAGGTTGGAGTCGTAGCCATAGCGCCGCAGGCAGAGGTAAGGCCAGCGGACAGCCTCGCGCCGATGCAGGTGCAGCACCAGCTCGCTCTGCGTCAGCTCCATCACCCCGGAGCCCAGTTCCACCCCTTCATCATCCACGTTCGTCACCTGGCAGGGGCAGGGGACACAAGGGTCAATGAAGGAGTCTAACAAGTGCGTGTCCAGGACTGTGAGCCATTGGGAATACCACAGGATTCCTGGGACACGGATGAAGCAGTGCCACTGACCCACGACAGTTTAGGCCCTAGTTCTGTCATTTGGGCAGCAAGGGGAGGGGTGGTTAGTTTCCCACCCCAAGGTCAGATGGTGAGACCTCCCACAGATAAACGACCCCAAATAGTCCATGGCTAGTAGCCCAAGATGAGAGGTCAATGGGAGAAGAGGTTCAATGGCAAGTTCACACTCTTAAGACTCTAGGAGAGTCAAACCCAAGGAGCAACAAACATAAAGGCATCACCTCCCGAAGTGGAGGACTTTGCTGAGGGCTCCCTCTTCTGGTGAGCAGGGGAAACCTGGGCCTCCAGATGCAGGAGTGAGGAGGGAGGGGGCGCCCCCTACAGGAGGTGGGAGGGGCCCAGGGTGCAAGGGTCCACTGGGCCTGGCCTTAGCTTCCCAAAGCAAAAGCCAACACTAATAGAGCTTACCATGTGTTCTGCACGGTTTTAAACATTTGACATATGTTAATTCACAAATACAGACTTTGGTGGTTTTTTCCAGAAGAATGCTAATGTAAAGTTACAAAGACACACTGACAGGGGTGAGCATTCTAAAAACACAGCTTCTGCTACTCTATTATGGCATATCTTCATGCTTGGTAATACCAGGAGCTGCCAAAATGGCAATGGCCTGAGCCCCTTAAACTCAGGCTTTCTCAGAGGTCCTTAGCTTAAGTCTTCATGAGCTCACAACCTCAACCCCTCCTTTCACCTCCTGCAGGGAGGCTGAGGCAACCGGACAGCTTGGGCCTCCCAAGCCCAGGAGGCCATCCTGGGAACACAGGAGAGGAGGGGGCTGGAGGTACCTTGAACTTGGTGGGGTGGTTGTCTGGGACGCTGTCTCTGTTCAGGCAGCTGCAGCAGCTCCCCATGGTGTCAAAGCAGCCGGCCCGCCCTAGGGAAGAACACAAGGGACAGGAAGGTCGTCAAGGTGAGCTCCAAAAAGCCCTGCTCTGGGGAACTCTGGCAGAAGCACCTCGTGGGGCTGACCTACTCTCTCCAAGACTCACCATCCCTCCCTCAAGGAATTCACACTCTTGGAGTTCCCATCGTGGCACAGTGGTTAACGAATCCGACTAGGAACCATGAGGTTGCGGGTTCGGTCCCTGGCCTTGCTCAGAGGGTTAGGGATCCGGTGTTGCCGTGAGCTGTGGTGTAGGTCGCAGACGTGGCTCGGATTCCATGTTGCTGTGGCCCTGGTGTAGGCCGGTGGCTACAGCTCCGATTAGACCACTAGCCTGGGAACCTCCATATGCCAAGGGAAGCAGCCCTAGAAAAGGCAAAAAGACAAAAAAAAAAAAAAGAAAAGAAAAGAAAAGAAAAAAATAAGAGAATTTACACTGGAAATCCAGGGCTAGACACACCCACTGGGCAAACATTAATTTAGGTTAGGGCATGTTAAGGATTAATGCTGACGGGGATGGAGAGCGCTTCTCAGGGGTAACATTTGATCTGGACCTTTAGGGAGGATTCTGACTGGTGTAACCATAGGGAAGGGCAGCCTGGGCAGCAGGAAAAGCAAGGCTACAAGTAGGGACACAGAGGAAGTGATCTGTGTCATGAGCTGGGTACCAGCCCGGGCCCCTCATCCAGATTCAGCAGAGAAACTGTAACTTGGAAGCCCCAGACTCTTTGGCCTGGATCCTTCTCCTTGTCCCGCCTCATCCACCTCACTCCTCCTACGACATCTAAATCCTCTCTTTTCCTCCCTCCCCACCATCCCAATATCCACCTCAAATGTATCTTTTTTTTTTTTTTTGACCATGCCTACAGCACATGGAAGTTCCTGGGGGCCAGGGATCAAACACAAGCCACAGTAGTGAAAATGCTGATCCTTAATCCCTGAGGCACTAGGGAACTCCCTCAAATTTATCTTCATGATATTCTTTTCAAATGCGATATTACATTATGGTCAAGAGATACATTCAAGGAGTTCCTATCGTGGCGCAGCAGAAGTGAATCCGACTAGGAACCATGAGGTTGCGGGTTTGGTCCCTGGCCTCACTCAGTGTGTTAAGGATCTGGCACTGCCGCGAGCTGTGGTGTAGGTCGCAGACGTGGCTCGGGTCCCGCATTGCTGTGGCTGTGGCTGTAGGCCAGCAGCTGCAGCTTTGATTTGACCCCTGGCCTGGGAACTTCCATATGCCGCAGGTGTGCCCCTAAAAAAAAAAAAGAAAGAAAAGAAAAAAACAAAAGAGAGATACATTCAGAAGATCAAACAATTAAAACCTTGAGTAGGCATTTCTTCGTTAAAAAATTAAATGCTGGGTTTGCTCTCCTTTGGCCAAAGTGGAGACGAGAAGCCTTACTGTTTGGCTTTTCCCTCCCTGATTAAGGTGCTTGGATTAGACGTCACAACAGTCAGACCTGTGCCCAGGATGGAGGGGAGACCACCAGGCTACAGTGACCTAAGGGAGCAAGCAAATGCATGGGCCAATCCCAAACAAGTTATGGGGTGGCAAACGGCAGCAAGAAATCAATCGGTAGGATTAGATAGCCTTCTGGCACTCCCCCTGAATGTGTAAAGCCTTGAACGATCCTGACCCGCACCCTCCATTTCTCCCAAGTTGGGAAGCTCCAGAAAAGTGGCTCCTATACACAGCTCTCACCTCACCCAGGCCATCGGGGAGCCGACCATGGGAGGGGCATGGGGAAGGACCCCCACTTTATTCCCCCCTTTCTTGGTGGGGCGTCATGACAAGCCGTCTGCAGAGAAGTCACCTGGATCTCCCTGGGGCTCACCTAGCATATGAGACAGAGACCACAGGTTAGCAGAAATCTTCCATCTTCACCCCCAATTGTTAATGAAAATGACTTGCTGTCAGTTCACCCCACCTGGATATCTGTTGCACGTCCTAATGAAATAGAAACGTCTATTGGAGTTCCCGTCATGGCTCAGTGGTTAACAAATCCGACTAGGAACCATGAGGTTGCGGGTTCGATCCCTGGCTTCACTCAGTGGGTTAAGGATCCAGCTTTGCCGTGAGCTGTAGTGTAGGTTGCAGATGTGACTCGGATCCCATGTTGCTGTGGCTCTGGTGTAGGCCGGCGGCTACAGCTCTGATTGGACCCCTCGCCTGGGAACCTCCATATGCAGCGGGAGTGGCCCAAGAAATGGCAAAAAGGACAAAGGGAAAAAGAAAAAAAAGAAATAGAAACATCTAGGACGAACATGAGATCCAGGGCAAAGGGACCATGAACTCCAAGCCCCATAGACCCTGAGAGGCCCCCTCTGGCATTAGTGAGTCTAAGGCAGCCCAGGGCATTTTAAAGTCACATGTTCATCTGAATCCTATTACAACCAAGATCACCACCTTACCTTTGCAGAGAACTTGAACTCTGCAGAGAGCTTTCTCAAAAGGACACTAAGATATACTGGAAAAGCAATGGCTTAAGAGTCAGGAACCCAATAGCCCCGTCTTTTCTGTTGCTAACTTATATCTGGGAGTCTGCCAGGTTGATCCTCCACCTCCCCAACTCCCACCCCAAGGCCTTAGTTTTGAAGGGAAACAGCTGTCAGCTGCAGAGCTTCTAGCTTCAATAACCTCTAGAGGTTAGTAGGGAGGACAAACATCACTAAAATCAACATTTTCCTCTTCCAGGACAAGCTCCTACAATCTCACATTCAGACGCTTGATAGATTTTTCTATTCTCCAAGTTCTGAAAGGCTTGAAATTTAACATAAATGCTGCCAACCAACCAAAATTTCAGTAATCTGAGCCCTAGGTGGACTAGTTGACAAGCCAGGACCCAGGAAATCCCTGAAATCCCACCCTCCTGCTCTAGAAAAGCAATGTCATTTCCCAGGACCCTTTGTTGCTCAGCATCCTTGGACAACTTCCCAGGTAAAAGGGCCTCCACCCTCTTGGTTTGGCTGACTTCCTGGAGGGGGGCGGTAGGATGAGGAAGGTGTGCAAGGACTAGAGACAGGCAGCTGGGTAAATACTGAGGCTTGAGCCACCAAGAGGGAGTCTGGGGGTGAAACCAGGAGCTGCAGGGTGCAAGATGGGGGAGGGCGCTGCACCTTTTCCTGTCCCCTTCAATTCTCTTTAAGATACCAGGACATAGCATGACAGCCCAATGAGGAGGGGGGGCTACATGGGGTGGAGAGGCAGGAGGAGACGGCTCTGGTCTGAGATGGGGTGGATTGGGGGTTGGGAGTATGAGGTTATTGGGGATTCAAAATGTATGAGAGGGATCGGGGAAACGTGGGCAAATTTTTTTGGATTTGAGCACAGTGCAAGGAGAATGAGGGAATATGAAGACTCAGGAATTTCAGGGCGGTGGAAACATCTGGTGGTATCCAGGAGAGAATGGTGGTTTCTGTGGGCATACCAGGGGAATTCGCAGGAGTGAGGGGGTTCTGAAGGTCCAGGACACGCGAAGGTGTGTCCAGGGGGTGGGGGTGGGGTGGATCCGGGGGATTAGAGGCAGATTTAGGTGACAGGGTTGACAGGGGAATTTCTAGATCCCGAGAAGGAATAGGGGAGGTCGGGGCCGCGCGTCGTCCCTAGATCCCCGCCCCCCAGCCCGGGCTCCACCGCCCGCCCGCCAGGGGCTTCCTCGGGAGGGTGCGGAGACTGCGGTGCGGCGCGGCGCGGCCTCGGTGGAGCCGCCTTGTCCCCGCCCCGCCGCGCCCCGACTCACATCGCCCCGCGGCCCGGGCGGCGCCGGGCCCCGCTCCCGGGTCCCGCTGCAGACAGCCGCCGCCCGCCCGGAGCTGAGGCCTCCCCGCCCCGCAGCCGCGGGGTCGGAGGTCACCGGCAGCACCAACGAGACGCTGCGGGCGGGCGGACCCGATCGGGGGCAACCGGCGCGCAGCCTAGAAGGTCCCTTTGGAGGACTTTGCAGTCGGGAGCAGGGAGCATGCGCAGACGCCAGAGGGCGCTCCGGGCCAGAGGCTGAGAGAGCCTAGCAGGGGCGGGGCGGAGCCTGGGGTGGGGGCGGAGCCTGGGGCGGGGATCAGGGTGGGGCTGAGGGGGTCCAGAAGTGGGACCAAAGATTTCCACTCACAGGATCGCTAGACTGGCGGGAGGCGCGGGGTGGGGGGCAGTGGGGGGGCAGCCTAAAGGGATGGAAAGGAGGAGGTCAGGACCAGGGACCCGGAAAGGGGCTGGGGACAAGGGGGAGGGATCTAGATGGGGGTGGGACACACAGACAGAGGCGGGACTAGGACACCAGAAGGAGAGTCTTGGCGGGGGGACCTGCAGGTTCCGAAGGGCGTTGCGTTCCGCAAGTGCTTGAGGACCCGGCTAAACGGTGACTCCCGGTGTCTGCTCAGTACCTTGCAGGGAAGCGATTCCGGCGCTAATCCCATGGGCATGGCGGCAGTGAAGCCTGCTCACTTTCCACCCGAGAGCCCTACAAATGCTTTCCTACAGTCTGCAGCTCTAGGCCCCTCCCGGCCTAGGCCCCTCCCAGAGCCGCCGGGCTCTACCAGCCCCTGGGCAGGGCCCGCGAGCGGAGGGGGGCGTGGGAGAGGAAGGGCCGCTCTCCGCGGGCGGGCAGAGGCCGGCGCTGGGGCCTCGGGGTGGGGACCAGCTGAGGGGCCCGACGGCGGGGTCTGTCCAGTCCAGAGCGGCCCGGACACCGGCGCGTAGCGAGGGTGAGACCCCAGCAGAGTCCCGTTCCTTCTCTTAAACTCCGAGCAGACAGACTGGGACCCCCGCTGACTCCGGGACAACACTGCGCCCCGCTTCGAAGGTGGGCCCCGCGAAGCCCAAGAAAAAACTTTGGGGATCTATCGAGAGGGCACTTGGCGGAACCTGACACTTCTCTTCCCTGTCTTCCTCTCACTGTCCTGGGAAACCTTCCCACCCGCGACACCCAATCCCTAGACTTAGCCCTTCAGGGGTGGGTTGGGAAGGTCGAACTCCTGAGCCCGGGTACACTTGCGCGGGGGCAGGAGAAGGTATTCAGTCCCTTGTGTGGGGGAGGGGAGGAGGTAATTCTCGAAGAATTCCAGCATGTTAGTAAGGTGGGGGTAAGGTGGGGCCCCCTGCTAAGTAGAGGTGATGTTATGTGGTCCTGGGCCGAGGGGATGAAGGGTCAGGGGCGAGGACTGATTTTTGAGCATTGTCTCTGTGTGGGACGATTTCATGCAAACAAGAATTAACTTGGAAGGGAGGGTGCAAGTCTCCTTTGGGGCCCCAGAAGCGCCCCCTTCCTGTGATCACCCCCTCCCCAGAGGCAGTGCTGCTTGAGGAAGTGGCTACTCCTGGCCCCGAGTGTGAGCAGCCCATCCTGGCTGCTTTCCACAGGAAACCTGAGCTGGGGGACAGAATGGGCAGGAAGCAGATGGGTGCGGAGCCAGGAAGCAGGGAAGGATAGCAGAGGGTGGGAGCTCAGGTCTGGGAAGCTGTATAATTGTTTCAGTCCAAGCCCTGTTTCCAGCCCCAAAGCTGGGTCTTACAGGGGCCAGGGTGATGCCCTTCTGTGCCCAGCTGCTGGCAGAATCCATCCCTGCTCTAGAAGGTAACCTCCTCCTCTAAAGCTTCCCTTAGCCTTCTAATGCAACTTTGGGCAAGTAACCTCAGTTTGTTTCAACCGTAATGTGGGATCATAGAAACTACCTCATACAATTGTTGTGAAGATGGATTGTATTATGTAACATGCTAGGATAGTCCCTGGCACAGAGTAAACATTCTAGAAAAGCTTGCTTTCGTTATTTTCCTTCCTAGGATGCTGTGTCTATCTGCCCAGAACCCTGGTGCCATCCTGCCTGGTTTCATCTCTGTCTTACCCAGTAGACTAAGCACCTTGAGGGCAGGGACCATCCCTTTTGTACTTCACCTCCCATCCTCAAGATCCTGTGGCCATACCAGGGCTTACCCAGAGGAGGCCTGAAGAGATGCTCTTAGAATTACCCAATGAAAGGGCCACTAGAGATAGAAGATGGCAGCGCAAGATTTTCCTCTGTCCTCGGGAAGCACATAGACTAGAAGAGGCGCTGAGAGAGCCCAGCGAGCAAAGAGAAACATTAGTTGTTAAATCTTGGGGCCCCCACTGTGCTTATTTTTGGAACTCAGGGGAGGAAAGCTGGTATGGGCTGGAGAAGCTGAGCAGGGTCTCCCGGTTAGGTGGTCTTTCTCCTGGCCCAAGCCTATGTCTGGCAAGACGGCCGGTGCAGGGGATGGTGAGGAAGCGGGCTCACCCCTGAGCACGCAGTGAGGGGTGGTGGGCGTTATGGCTGGGGAGGTGGGGAACAGGGGCCGGTCTACCCAAAGGCTCACCAGAAAGCCAGAATGCCCCCTCCTTCCTCTGTGGGCCTCCTCTTTCCTCCATCCCAATCTCAGGAGACCCCAGACAGAGTTCGAGGTGCAGAAACTCAAGAACTGAAAGACTTGGCCTCGAGATCTGGCTCTGTCATTTACTAGCTGTGTGACCTTGGGCAGACCACTTATGCTTTCCAAGCCGCCCTTGGTCCATCAGTAAAATGGTGACAAGAAAACCACCTAATTCACATGGTCGTTGGGAAGACTGAAGGAGATAAAGCTTGCAAAGCACTTTGCTTGCCTAGCATGTTGTCGTGGCCCAATGAAGAGGAGGTGCCTCTTTTTTTTCTGTTCAGATTTTGCCATCAATGTCGCTGCTGAACTCTGGCTGGCCGCACCCAGGAGAGAGGCTTACCCCTCTGGAGCCAAATCCACCAGTCAACCCAGACAGCAACCCAGGCCAGAGGCCAGAGGAGGACCCTGAGGAGGCCTCTGCTCAGGTGGTAGGAGTCCTGCCCTTCCCTCTGAGACCAGCATCCCCTCCATCCTTTGCACCTCCTCCCATTTAACCAGGTGAGAGGTAGCCTTTGTGCCAGCTTCTGGCAGCCCTTTCTCTTTGCAGGAATTCCTGTCCCTGCAACCCCCTCGGGACACAGGGGTTCAATATCTTTAAACTTCCTCCCATGAATATGTGACTTCTCCTAGAGGGGTCTGTGTTGATCAAAGCAGAAGAATGAAGGCATTATGATTTTGAGCATGAGAAGGGGAACTGGAGTTCCTGCTATGGCTCAGTGGTAATGAACCTGACTAGTATCCATGAGGATGTGGGTTCCATCCCTGGCCTTGCTCAGTAGGTTCAGGATCCAGGGTTGCCATGAGCTGTGGTGTAGGTTGCAGATATGGCCTGGATCTGGCATTGCAGTGGTTGTGGTGTAGGCTGGCAGCTGCAGCTCTGATTCAGCCCCTGGTCTGGGAACTTCCATATGCCATAGGTACGGCCCTGAAAAGACCAAAAAAAAAAAAAAAGGAAACTGTTTTGGGGTGTGCCCTTCCCAGCCTGCCTCAGTTGGACCACAAACATGGCAGTGGATCAGCTGTCCCTTTGATCTTGAAGGAGGAACCTCCAAATGGGAGGGGAGGGGGACAGACAGGTGTTTGGAAATTGTCCTAGATTGGAGAAGAGGTGGCCATGAAGAGGGGAGGAAAGAAGGGGAGGGGAGGTAAAACCTAGCTCTACTTCTCTCCTTTTGCTGCGTTTCCTTAGGATCCTGAAATTCTGCATTTGGGGCACCCTGACCTGGACACCAGCCAAACCCCCAGCTGGCCTGGGCTCCGGACCCTCCTGCAGCAGCTCCCTCCACAGGACAGCGATGTGGGTTCTCCCTCTCTCCAGCTTCCCTCTCTTGCCTCCCTACTCTCTACTTAATGTGGGGAGAAGTCTGGTCCAGAAGTCGGGGGCCATGGATTTCAGGCCTAGCTGTGCCACTAGTTGGGAGCCTGAAAGCCTGAGCTTTTACGTCTACACAATGGGTGTGATAGCCTCTGCTCTGCCCACCACAATGCTTAGTTGAAGAGCAAATGGGAAAATGGACATGAACAGCTTTTGAAACCAAGAATGGAATGTGCAAATGAGGAGAGCATGGTTGTTAAGTATTTATTGAGGCCCTGGGGGTGCCCAGCCTAAAGGCCTACAGTTCCATCGAGGAGGCAAGGCAGGAGCATATGGTATAAGTAGGGGAAATACAGTGGGAAGCGATACTGAGCTACAGATCACTGGGAGCCCGAAGCCATGATATCACCCGAAGGCGGGTGATAGGGTTAAGTGCTGCGGGGCTGTCAGAAGTGGGGGATGACCAGTTCCCTCTTCCTCTCTCTTTGTCGACGCCCTCCTGCGCCCTTACCTCCTGCACCTCCCTGAGGTTTTACAACCATCCTTTGACCCAGTGGCTACACCTCCTCTCTCCCATCAAACTTCAGTCTTGCCTGCTGGGGCTCCCCAGGTCATGGTGGATGCCTGTTTCTGTAGGAGCGATATTGCCTGACCCTTGAGGAGGAGGAGCTGGCCGAACTGAGGCTCTTCTGTGCCTGGCGGAGGAGGGAGGCCCTGGGACAGGGGGTGGCCCGCCTGGTACCTCCCAAGCTTGAAGAATGCACCTGTGAAAAGGTATGTAGCACCTCCCCCCATATTCTCCTTCCTTCTCTTTGCCCTCTCACTTCCGAAGAAGGGGCTGGAGGGACTCTGGTTTGGCGTGGGGATTGACAGTTGGGCAATCGTTAGGAAAAAGGGAAACCAAATTTAGGGGTTCTTGGTGGAGCCTGCGGTGGAGGTGGGCTTGCAGTTAGGTTAGGGTTGGGATGGAAGAATCAGGAGGGGAGGTAGGAGGGTGGGGCAGCCTCTGACCAGCCCAGCACCCTGGCCCCGCAGTGCAGGGAGCCGCTGAGGCCAGGGGAGTATGGAGTGTTCGCAGCCCGGGCAGGAGAGCAGTGCTGCTGGCACCCGGCTTGCTTCGCCTGCCAGGCCTGTGGCCAGGCCCTGATAAACCTCATCTACTTCTACCACGATGGGCATCTCTACTGCGGCCGTCATCACGCGGAGCTGCTGCGGCCTCGGTGCCCGGCTTGTGACCAGGTACAGTGTCTAGGGGAGGGGCTGGAAGGGTTTTGCCCAGGGTCCAGCGATTCAGGATGTAATGAGACACCTCTTCCAGTACCACATAGTAAGGTACAGAGAACTAGGAGCCAGCCTGGGACCTTTGTACTGTTGCCTTTGTGCCCTCCCCCACCACAAGCAAAGACCCCCAGATTTTCTTGAACTAGAATTTCTCCAGAGCAGGGACTCCTGGACAGACGTTCATCTCAGTAAGCCTGGTGCCCAGTGCTGTGCCTGCTCCTGCGAGGAACTGCTGTAACATTGGCACAAGAGGCAGCACAGAACCCTGGGTTGGGCATCCAGGCGACCCGGGTCGTACTTCTTCAGACTGTGCCACTTGCTAGCTGGGGGATCCTGGCTAAGCCAATTAGCCCTCCCCGCATCCGAGTGTGGCTGAGTAGATCAGATGGGAATGTCTGTAGACGTGCTTAGCGTTAACTGGGCATAAGGCGTGGTTATCGGATGGATGAATGAGTGAATGAATGAATGAGCCGTTCCCCTCTCCCTCTCCCAGCTGA
The DNA here is from genome assembly GCF_016906955.1 of Phacochoerus africanus. NCBI lineage: Eukaryota > Metazoa > Chordata > Mammalia > Artiodactyla > Suidae > Phacochoerus > Phacochoerus africanus. The sequence continues at coordinate 38,191,517 of NC_062552.1, forward strand.
TCTTCTCCCGGCGTTGCACCGAGGCCGAAGGACGGCGCTGGCACGAGAACCACTTCTGCTGCCAGGACTGCGCCGGGCCCTTGGGCGGGGGACTTTATGCCCTGCCGGGGGGCGACCCCTGCTGCCCCAGCTGCTTTGAGAGTCGCTATTCAGATGCCGGCTCGAGGCCGGCTGGAACCCAGGAAGGCAGGGCGTCCCTGGGTAAGGGAGGAGAAGGAGCAGATACATCAAAGGGGAAGGGGGCAGCGGCTTGGGCTGGGCTGAGGGGGGGCGTTCTCCCGGGCCGGGACCCTCACCCCGGTCCCACGCCGTCCCGTCCCTCCAGCAGCGCCCCCGTCGTCCCCACCGCACCCCCAGACCCGAGCCTCGGGGCCCGCAGCTCTCACCGCGCCTCCCTGGCCGGAGCGCTCCAAGGGCCTCCCGAACCCACCCCGCGCCGCGGTTGGGGCTGCGGCGCGGGACTCGCTCCGGAGCTGGGGCCGCGGCTGCCCTCTGGTGGGCGGAGGCGGGGTGGGGCGGGAGCCGGGAGAGGACTTGCGGCGGCGGCGCGCACGGCCCAGGGGCGGGGCGGGAGGCTGGGCCCCGACGGGAACTGGCTTCTGGCGGCCGCCCCGCCCGGATCCTGCAGAGAAGACTAGAGGCTCTGAGGCGGGTGTTTCTGACCCGGCCTGGCACAGGAGAGGCGGGGCTCGGCAGAAGTGAAGACACCGACAGCTACCTGCGGAAGTCTGCGTCCATCTCCCGGGCAGCCCTTCTCGCCACTGGCGACAACTCTAGTGTGGAAACCCAGACGGAGATGCTTGGATCCAGTCCGGAGCAGGAGTGTCAAGCTGGGAACCAAGCGGAGGCACCCAAAGGGCAAGAGCAGAGCCTCCTGGAGACGCCTCTTGATCCCAAGGAGGACCCTCCCTGCCCCACCTGCTCCTCTTCCTCTGAATCGGAACCCGAAGGATTTTTCTTAGGCCAGCGCCTTCCCCGGCCCTGGGAGACCCCCAGAAGTCTCCAAGCTGGGGACAGCGACACCTCCAGGAAGCATTGCACCATTTGCTAGTAGCGCAACCCGGAGAATGAGGGGCTGGTGGGAGGGTGAACTGTAGGGCAAGAGAGCGAGGTTATCCCCCCCCCATATAAAAATCCTAGACTGAACGTTATCAGGGCCGTGTCTGGGAGAGGCGGCGAGATGATAAATTCGGAGTGCTTCCTTTCAGCCCGCACACTTTTCGTGGCGACTCTTGTGGAACCCCATTCCCCAAAGCTACGCATCCCCTCTAAGAGAGCCCCTATCCGACCCCAAGAGGCTGGGCAGCCCCATCCCCCTCATCCTCCTCCTGAGCCAATGAAGTGATCACTGAAGAGACCACTAGTGATGATGACGGGTGGGCGAAGGCCAAGAGGGAGCTGGAGGTGGAACCCGACCAGGGGAGGTTGGAGCTGGGCGGCGCTTCGCTTCCCGCAGAGCTTGGAGTTCTCCCTCCCTTCCCGGAGTCGTGTGGAGCTGCAGCAGCGGCGCCCTCTGCCTGCTGGTAGCCGGCGGAAGTGCAAGACCGGAAGTTGCGTGATCCGCCGGCGCCGGCACGGTGCATAGACAGAGGCCTCGCAGAGTTCGGAGGTGCTACCATGACTTCCACTGGGGTTGGCGTGAACCCTGCGGGCTCGTCAAATGAAGCTCCCGAAATTCCAGACAACGTGGGAGATTGGCTTCGGGGCGTCTACCGCTTTGCTACCGATAGGAATGACTTCCGGAGGTAACCGAGGCGCGGGAGCTGGGTCCCTTCTTCGCCGAGGCTAGACCCTCCCGATTTTTTACACTGCCAACATCTTGATCTCTTCGTGGCTCTGGGTGTGCTTTGCCGAGCCCTTTGACTGGGAGAGTTCCGCCCGGCCAGAGCGCTCTTTTCAGTCACGGGCTCTGTCTAGAGACTCTCACCCTGACCACAGGGACCCAGGGAGAGGAGACACCAACACGTAAAACAGGCTTTTCGACCCTGAAAGGCTGCTTTGCATTTGACTCTGCTGTTATTAGATATGGAAACGCGCCCTAAATAACCACGTGGGTCTTGGGCAACCTATTACGTAATGATCAACGCTTCTGCGATTTTAAGCAATGTTTTTGCCTCGGGGAGGTTTTTCCAGGGTGATGATGGGAAGCCTTTTCCCTCAGTGTCTTTCATTAACCGAAGACACTTGACTCAGGGACCACAGGGTTAATGGGATGCATTTTTTTTTTTTTTCTTTTTTAAGTGCCGCATCTGCGGCATATGGAGGTTTCCAGGCTAGGGGTCGAAATGGAGCTGTAGCCGCTGGCCTACACCACAGCCACAGCGGTGCAGGATCCGAGCTGCGTCTGCCGCCGACACTACAGCTCACGGCAAAGCCGGATCCTTAACCCACTGAGCGAGGCCAGAGATTGAACCTGTGTCTTCACGGTTAGGAGTCAGATTCGTTTCCTCTGAGCTACGACGGGAACTCCATGGAATGCATTCTCTTTCCAGGAACTTGATCCTCAATTTGGGGCTCTTTGCTGCAGGCGTTTGGCTGGCCAGGAATTTGAGTGACATTGACCTGATGGCACCTCAGCCAGGGGTTTAGCCATAAAGGTAAGCACTAACCACTGTTCCACCTGTTTTAGGCATCCTATAGGCTGGGAGAAGATTTTATATCAGCCATTCACACAACAGTTTAATGGTTAATAGGAGAGGGACTGGATGTAAAACAAAACAAACCAACCCTTGGCTGTTCCTGGTTAAATGTGTTTCCAGATGTTGCAAGGTTTTTGAGTCAATTACCAGTTTCCCTCCAGTGATTTTACATTTCTAATGCCACCTGTTGTCTGATTGCAGACACATGGAACCCCTGTGCTGTCCTCCAACCTTCCAAAAACAGAGCATCCCATCTGTGACCATCACAAGACTTGCCCTGATGGCAGCTGACGTTTGATTCAGATGGGCACCCTTCCTTCCCTGCTTGATTTCCTTTTCTTTGCTGAGTCCACTCAGAACACCCTCCTCTGGTCAGCAGGCAGGCCTCAGCTAAAGTGTTCTCCTCTGTTCTGTAAAGTTCTGTACATAGTTCCTAAGTTTCTGCAGGGGCTTATCTTTGCTCTTGTCCTGAGGAATAATCTAATGGTATTTTAACAAATATTTGAAATAAAGACTGTACACAAAGACAGCCATTTTATTCTTTTAATAAGAAACTTCGGCTTACAAAAACAAGGTGTAAAAAGTCAAGATTTACAAAAATCATAAAAACATGATTTCTATTTCACACTGAGACAGGAACAAGTCCCAAACATGAATTGTAACAGAGGTGGTTTGCTTCATGTTAAAAGAAAAAAAGAAACAAACTGTAGCCACCATACACTGATGTTAACATAGGATGAAGCTTATAATTGAGGAATTTCCATTTTTGAGCAGTGCCAAGGGAAGAAGCCATTTTGGTGTTGCATAGCATTTTAGTGCACCAGGTGGGTTCTCCAGGCACCAGGGAGGCATTGTGGCTGTAATACAGTGGGGTTTGAGGGCAGTGATGTGCAGGTGGAGGCAAAGTGTGAGTAAGCCTGGGCAGTGGACACTGAAGTGACACTGCTTGAGGAAGCTGCTTCTTTCACAAGGAAATAGATGTTTTTTGACCCTACAGTGGTAGTGCCACTGTCCAGTAGTTTGGGCTTCTTTGGAAATGGTATATGTACGGAGCTGGCATGGAAAGAATCATGTAGGCTTAGAAGAGTGTGGACATTGAGATAGGCTCCCCTTGGCAATTTTTTCTAGTTGATTTGCTCTACTAGGTATTTAAAAAATACACACTGCCTTTCTGTGCCAAGTCTCCTATGGAACTGGTGTGGGATTAAAGGACATGAATTGGAAAGGAAGGTCAGTATAAATGCACCACAGTGGCCTAATTGTTACAGTTGACAGATGTTTTCTCTAGCAATCTGTTTGTTAAAGGTAGATAGGATAAAATAGTCCTTTTTGACCCTGCCGGCATAAATCTGGTTAAGAAAGCTGTTAGAGCATTCAATTATTTTTACGTGTTAAAAAAAAAAAGCACCATTCTCTTAGCACTAATCAGGTCCCATCTGTTAGGAGGAAGGTGTTTGAGCTTGTGTGAATTTAGGCCAGTGGCTGGCTTAACACGAAGGCAGGATTGTTTTAAGAGTCTATGTGGGGACCACAGATGCTTTGACAGGTTTAGATCCTACTGGATTGTTGAGATGAGGAAAGGTAACATAAATGAAGCAAAGCTTACGTTTGAGGCCATCACCTGCCAAATGGTGACCAGGAAGGCTACTCTTAAGCCATAACATAGACACTAAGCCTCTTCAGCCTGCATCAGACCACAGCTGAGACTAGAAATACCAGCACCTTCTGTTCTTTATAGGAATAAAACTTACATCCTTGAAGTCTGCTACCTGATCTGCTCATCATCAGGAATAGTTCTATTTGATAAAAATTTTCAAAGCTAAAAATGGAGATCTGGCCAAAATTAAAGTCATGGCAGTTTCTAAAAGCCTAATTCAAATTTCACTCAAAATTTAATGTTTTAGCTTCAAGTAACTATTGGTTGGTTTATAAAGCCATAAAGCTGGTAAGGTAAAGTTTCATTAAAACTGGCTTAATTCCTGAATGTGATGAGAATTTAGCAGATAAAACTATCAAATCTACTATTTCCCAAAATTTTGATGAACAATCGATTTTATAAATGAAAGTACTGGCTTTCACATTTCAACACATAACATTTCTCCTCAAGGGAAGTCAGTTTTATATCCTGTCATATGAAGTTTAGCCCAGGCTAGGTAACACATTATGAAATTCTCTCACACTACCAGTCAGATTTGAAATGGGAACATACCAGCGGAAGGAAATATTGAAGGAGTCCGTAAAAATGACCGTTCATCTCAGTGCTCTAGTAGCTATAGTGTATTGAGAGCAATGTGTGGGCTGAACAAGTACGCAGTGGTTAAATCAAAGCCCTAGACAAGACAATGGTTAATTTAAATGTGGAAATTATAAACTAAACTCAGAGTCACGTTTAAAAGGTGCTTCCAGCTTTAGTGCTAACTTAAAAAAGAATCTGAACCTGCATACTTACCAGGTAAAAAAAACTTAAGTGGCCATGGGAGCTTTTATTCCAAAGATACATCCTCCTCACCTAATTAGGCTGAGGGACCCAATTATCAAATGTGCTTCAAGTGGTGAGCTTTTTAATGTGGTGAAGTCCCACAAGCTCAGTGGAAACCTTAAGGTAAAAGGAACATGCTGTGTGGACAGCCCTGCAGGTGTGCTGGGCAGGTTCTTTGAGCCTTTTTTGCGTGTTATACAGCACACTGGCTTGCCTTACAGTCTAAATGTTCACATAGAGGGGATTGTGTTCTAGACGGCTTCCTGAAATTTTGTGCAAAAGAACTTCAGAACTAATGAAGGTACCACTTCAGGAGGAACCTTTTTTGTTTGACTTCTACCATAAGTTGCCCAGCATTAGAAAAACTAAAAGACCCTTTTCTGAACACTTGTGCTCTCCCAACCAGCTGGAAAAGTGACCCCTCTACTCATAAGATAGAACCCCAGAGAGGGATCCAGTATATGTTTAGGAAGGGGCAGCCCTCCCAGCCTGATTCTAAAAGGCCTGAGTTAATGTTTGGAACATAAAAGGGGTGGTGGAAAAGAATGGGGTACACAATTTGCCTTGAAAAGAAGACATTTGATGAATAATAAAATACAGAGGTTTTGGACATTACAGTAAAATTTCCAAACTTGCTGGTAAGAACAATTTGCTTTCACACACAAGATATGAAACGTTTTTCAAAAATCTGATACCAAGTGTCCTTTACACTATACAGACCCATTTGCCACTTGAAATGATAAGAAGGAATCCTTTCCCTTAAGCTTTTCAATCCCATGCAAACCATAATTGGGTACAAGGCACCAAAATTTATGAATTGTATAAAATTAGTTCACAAAGCTTTATCAGTAAGTAAAACAAATTCCATTTCTCCCTCCCTGCCCACCCCATCCCACCCCAAACACCCAACCAAGTTTTCATTCTGCACTACTGTCAGCCTCTCTCGGGTTTATGCTGGGGCTGGCTAGGGCCATGCCTCACTGCCAGCCAACCCATCTCATTCGTTCTTGCGCTTGGTGGAACTGTAAGCATAGCCAGAGTGAGGAACTCATACAATCATTGACTCTAGAAGCCTTGCCATTAAAAACAAAAATAAACTCTGCTATCGAGTCCATAGGACACATTAACACTTCTATAGTTTCCGATTTTATTCGTGACATTTTAAGAGATGTCTGGAAATTCTTTATAGTGTGGCACTGCCCCCATCAGCCTGAGAGGGACTGGATGAAAGGAGGCATGAGGTCTGCCCACCATTTAATAAGAACTTCAGTTTGTGGCCATCGAGGGCATTCTAACTTTTTTTTTTTACACTAGCATGGATGTTCATCTCAGAGGCAACCACAAGTATGAGGGTCAAGCTAGATTGAGGTAAAATCCTTTTTGAGGGCCAGGGTGCATTCATCTTGGCTGGCTACAGCAGAAAGTAAACACACCAGCCATCTACAATGGGTTCCTAGAATGGAACTCTTGTCTGGGAGAGTAGCAGGCCGGTAAGGTTCAGTTAGGAGATCTTGGGTTTGATTTGGCAGCATCTAGGCAATTTCTACCTGGTTCTTATTTTCTTTTTAGAATGTTTCAACTTAAAGTAAGATGCAACTAAGAAATTCATCTACTTCCAATACGTAAATAAATTAAAGGCAAAGGGACATTTCCCTCACAACAGCCATTGGCTTATGCAGCAGGAAATTCTTTTCTTTAATAAAAATCTCCATAAATACTACTCAACAGCGTCTAGTGCTGCTGCCTCTGGGTACCTGAGGTGTCTGTCTGTGACTGCAGGGGCACCTTCATCGAGGAATCTGATACTGTTTTCTATTCCAACTCATTTTAAACGATTTTATTAATTTGATACAATGGGTGCTCAGCTAAGTTAAGCACTTTTTTTTTTTTTTTACAAAGTCCTTAATCTGCTTAATAAGCCTTAATATTTGGTATAAAACTATTATTAAAAATTAAATTTGAAGACCTTTTAATTTTCCATTAAATGTGTACTTTTCTTAAGTATCTCCCCCAGACAGTCTGAGGGGTGAAGCAGATGCTCTGTCAGTACTTTAAGTTCCCTTTTTCTAGAATAATAAATAATAGCATTCAATGGTAGACAAGGTACAATTTATATTTTCCTTTTCTTTTTACTCTCCTTAGTTTGTTTTGAGTCAGTGGGCTTTTCTATTGCCACAAATAGCTGTCACCAATCATGCGGACTTAAAAACATAGATCTAGAGAATACAGCTTCACATCAGAGCCTCTGGCAGCATGGGCAGCTGCGACACTTTAAAACAGTGTCCAGGCGAGGGTAAGCCCAGGCCAAGCTTGTACAAAGAAGCCTGCAGTAGACAATATAAACCAAATAGCATAAAAAATGCCATACGCTATCGCTTCCAAATAAAAGCTAAATATTACAGAAACCTCACAGTGTTGGAAAAAGCAAGTTTAATTTAAAATATAGTTACTCCCCTTCCTTATCAGGGTGAGCCATTTTCTGTCTGATTCCTCCAAGTCTCAGTGCTGTCTGGCAGGTCCTATGGGAGAATTCATCTCAAAAGAGGTCAACAGCAAATGCTACAGATCTGCTTGGGAAATGTAGTCCCTCAATGTCGCCAAAGCTACGACCCTCATTCTTCAGCCTCTCTTTTCCCAACTTCCCACCCCTCCCCAAGCTCCCTTCACATGTATTCTCTTCAGGTGGCAAAGTGTACTTCTACCTGAATTGAAATATGACTATGACACACTCAGTCAAAAGATGAGCATTCAGAGTGACAGGCCGAGGCGGGCTGCAGCATTCCCACAGTGAGAGTTATGGTTTGCTTTCACTTTTACTAGAGAATCTAAGCGAAGGATTGAGAAGGAAATTCAATGGTGCCTGATGGGACAGAGGGTTTCCATCTGGGCAGTTTTCATGCCACTTAGAAACTGACCCAGTTTAAAAAGACAAATATTTCACTAGCTCTGGAGTTGAAGATAGGGCACTCTTGCTTTTCTCTGTGATGGACTGAGTGAGGGTGGGGTAAAGAAGCAGTAGGGATTAGCAGATGTGGGAGGAAACAGGCCAGGGCCATCAGCAATAAACTGTTCGGACATAGGAGGCAGATTCCTGAAAGCCTTAGAAAAGCAAAGTCTCCCACACCTTGTGAACAGGAATGGTCTGGCCCTCCAGGGGCAAGAAATAAAGCTGCATGCTGCACCAAGGTAAGCACAGGTAACAGGCATTTAGATAAATCCTGGACAACCAGCTACCCCCACTCCGCACCCCCAACCGAGTTCAGAGAAAGCTCCAGAACTGACCTAAAGTCACCTTAAACCAAACTATGTGCATGCCCTCGACCTGAACCAGGGATCTACTACAGAACTGGGGAGGCAGGAGGGCCCTTCACCTCACCATACCAGAGAGTTGTCATGCTTCCCACGTGGACTGCTCCTTCTTTAGAATGAAGGGACAGCCATGCCAGTCTCAGAGGATGTGGAAAGGTTAAATGATAGCAGCAGCCAGGGAGGGTGTGACACAGGAGAAACCTCATTTTGCATGGAGAAATTTGTTCCATGCATCTCATTCCACTCTTCAGCTGCCAGCCCCTTAAAAAAGGAAGTCTGTGTTTTCAACTCTTTCTTTGTAGGAGCAAATCCTTAGATTTTGCCTCCCCCCTTGGAACCAATCCTATCCAGCAAGTTGCTGACCCAGGGCCCCTCCTGATGTGCTCTGTCAAGGGCTGCTCACATCAGGAGGCTTCTGGTGCTGCAAGGAGTCCTGATGAGCAAGGGAATCACATAGGAGAAGAAAACAAAACAAAACAAAACAAAAATAAGGCTGGATAAGACCAGTTTACTCCCTCTTTCCTCCACCCAGATCCCTCTATATTCAAAAGCAACTGATGAGTCTTCATAGAAGTTACTCCTTTTGATTTGTTTTCTCAAAGGAGGGAATTTCTAAACCCATTTAAAAGAAAGTGACGACAAATTTTATGATAGGACATGAGTCACTTGGCACCTGCGCTCTAGACCCAGTGAGGCAAACCGAGTGTATCTGTTCCTGCAGTAAACCTTATTTCCTATAAGAGGAAGGATGTACAGACACCAGTAGTTTAAAAGCAAGCCAGTCCTTGATACATGCCTCCCATTCAGGGGAAGGTCCGTGGTCTGCCCTCATTGTTGTTGCTGGACTGCACCTGAGTTTGGAGTTGGGTTTCTGAGAATCTTGCATTGCCCTGAACTGTTCTTTGAGTGTAAAAAAGGATGTAGGCTTGAGTTTTGCACACTTCCTCGACACTGCATACATTCAGCTTTGAGTCATTGCAGTGGACCCAAAAACCTAGGAAACCAAATGAAAGAAAGAGAAAATGACTACCCAGCTTATATTTCCAATCAGCAGGCAAATGAGATGAAGAAAGGGAGAGAGGAGTTCTGAATCGGGCCAACCTTTGATTGTTGGTGATATAGGAAGAGACAAGTAAATGGAACCAACAGACTTCCCTGAAACCATTGGTTTCAACCCCACAAGCCCCACCGCAGTACTTTTACAGTATCAACTGACTGTAATTTTTGTCCTCATTTCATTCAGGCTTTTTCACTGCCCCCTAGGGCCTTCTACAAAGACAGGAGACTCGGGGCTGAGGGATGGGAAGAGAAGGAGGAGGAAAGGGGACATATAAGTAGAGAACTGTTGTGGGACTGAAAACATCTGCAGCCCACCTGCCTCAGCGCAGCAGCTGAAAGGCTCTGCTCTGGGGAACAGGGACCGAAAGCTCTTTGGGAAGGGCCCTTGAATCCCTACACCTCCCACGGTAAGGGAAGTAGTACAGACAGAGTAAGCGTTCAGTCAGTGTCCTCGGCTTTACTATGAGCGGAGGCTAGTGAGATTCATACAGTAACTTCATGACGTTGGGTAGGTCATACTGTTTCTGCAAAACCAAGAAGGAAACTGAGGTCTGCAGCAGAAGTGTTAACAACAATAACCTCTAGCGTTAACTGACTGTTAGGTGCTAGGCAGCGTGTTCGGTGCTTTTACATGTTAGTTCCTGTCAATTCCTAGAACAATCTCATATTGTTACTTAGTGACATATCCAAAATTTGAATCCATCTTTCATCATTCTTTCCACTGGATTTTAATGTATGAAATATCCCTGTATAGGTGAAATAAAAAGAAAGGAATGAAATGTGGACAAACCAACCCTTTTCCGTGTCCCCCGCCCCACAGAGTAAAGCGCACGCACCTCCCTCTGTGTTGTAGCAATAGGCTGTGTAGTGTCCTGAGCCAAACCCTTTCCCGTGATGCATGACCACCGCGGAGAGATCATAGGCAAAGGTCTCTTTGTCAAGAGAGGAGAGCATGTCCCTGCAGCAGTAAGGTTCCATGGTTAATACCTGGTCAAAGACGACATGGACCCCAATCTTCTCTCGGTGATTACGGCCAGACCACCTAGAAAATGGATACGAATCTCTTACTAGTAAGAAATGCCATGTGTGGTCATAGGTAGACAGAGGTAAAACAGGGAACTGAAAAAATTTAACCTTCTGGATTTGCTTTGTCCAACAATAAGACAGTAGTGACCAATGTTCATGTGTATTTCCTGTGAATGTTCCACAATGTTCTCTGAAACTAGAAAGCCCTAAACAAGCAATTCAGGGAATACTTTTTTTGTAGTTTACCTCCTGCCCTCTTTTCACAGATTTTCTCATACTGTATTCTGAAAATGACTCTATATAAGCCCAAGTGAGGCTAGAAAATCTTTAAGCACAGACGCCCGGGGCAGGCTAGCCGATGAAACAGGGCATGAGAGCAGAAGCCTGGGCCTGGCCAGCCCAGGCCTGGCCACACACTCCATGGAAAGCAGGAGGTCTCCAGGGAACAGGCTTCTCCCAGCACCTCCCCTCGCCAGAGCCTTGGAAGCAGCTATTCCCACAGCTCACAGCCACCTGGGACACCCCAGAGCAAGCTCACCTGAATCTTTTAAGGTGCAGCCGGAGGACCTGAGGTAGTCTGTAGATCATTAACTGCTTTCTAGCTTCACTCAGAACAAGGGGTTTTGGATTGGATTTTCGTCGTTTGCCTATATGGTTGGGGAAGGTATAAGACATAGATTGTGAGGAGGCTTATTCTTTCCTAGTTATGGCAGAGATGGTGACTTGCCATTCCATATGCATTCTTAATTCTCAGTATTTAAACCTCAGTTTTCTTTGGGGCAGCGATGTGAAGACTGACTCAGTTGTAAGGTGCATCCTTTGTCCTTCCCACTGTTTGCAACTGCTGGAATTCCTCTTGGCCCATAAGATAACCTTAAGAATGGAAACCTTGAACTTGGATAGTAAAGTTGAAAGATGCCAAGAACTTGGGTCCCCAGTGACCATGCAGCTACCATGGCAACCCCTGAATGTCCTTTGACTTCTTTTATATAAGAGGGAAGAATAATTACATCTCATTTTAAATCATGGTTATTTGAGTTAAACAACCAAATGTAATCCTGAAACATCTACTTTCAACTTTTTGCATCAGCAACTTCCAAAGTTGATAGGGGTTGAGGATGGTACACTCCTGATATTATGGCTTTATTAACAATATTACAGAAAGTCACATGCACATAGAGTAGACGCATATGTTAGGGTTCTGTGCCTCTATATATAATTTAGAGCTTATAATTTAAATTATGATCTAATATCACTTTAAAAATCTTTTGTTTTCATCAGGTAGGTCTAACTCTATTTCCTGCTCACAGCTAATTGTACACTATTAGACAAGTCGTTCAAAACTCTAAACTCCAGTTACCTTTCCTGTGAAATGGGGAATAATGCATATATTTCAGGCTTAGGAAAAAGGTAAGAGAAGATGGATTACTAAAGGACAGTGTATTTACTTATTTTTTTATTTACTTTATTTCATTTTATTTTTATTTTTTTGTCTTTTTGTCTTTTTAGGGCCTTAGCTGCTGCATATGGAGGTTCCCACGCTAGGGGTTGAATGGGAGCTGTAGCCGCCAGCCTACGCCACAGCCACAGCAATGCCAGATCTGAGTAGGACAATGCCAGATCTGAGCAGTGTCTGTGACCTGCACCACAGCTCAGGACAATGCCAGATCCGAGCAGTGTCTGTGACCTGCACCACAGCTCAGGACAATGCCAGATCCTTAACCTACTGAGGAAGGCCAGGGATCAAACCCACAACCTCGTGGTTCCTAGTCAGATTCATTTCCACTGTGCCACGACAGGAACTCCCGAGGACAGTGTATTTAAATAGATTTTTTTCCCCCGTGTGATTTGCTTGTGGCCTATACAAATATTTAGAAAAGAAACTTTGCTGGTTTTATATCCTATTTTCTTTCTTTCTTTCTTTTTTTTTTTTTTTCCTTTTTTAGGGCCCCACCCACAGCATATGGAAGTTCCCAGGCTGGGGATCAAGTAGGAGCTACAGCTGCCAGCCTATGCCACAGCCATAGCAATGCTAGATCCAAGCCACATCTGTGACCTACACCACAGTTCATGGCAATGCCGGATCCCTGACCCACTGAGCAAGGCCAGGGATCAAACTCACTTGCTCATAGATACTGGTCGGATTTGCCTCCGCTTAGCCACAACAGGAACTCCCTGTCCTACCTATTTTCTGAAACACGTTTCTTGGTAGCAAGACACTGCTAGATACACAGGACAAGGCTGACAGGCTGGCCAAGTTCACCCAGCTCAAAGCAGAACCAGTGCTTGAGATTCCAATTTTGCTTCTAAACCTACTGAATTGTGGGTGCAATAAAGTTCTCTTAATTTCCACCAGAAGCCTCCTCTATAACCATTTACTGATGAGTGCTCTGTTATATTAATTAAATCAGTGAATGGATGGGAATATAAAATTAGTGGTCCACTGTGGTGCCTGCTAATTGTCTTTGAGCTGTTGATATCATGGTCTCAGTGTCTGAAGAGCCTGGCATTTGATTCAAAGTCCTGACTGCACCATTCATGAAAGGTAGTGAATCACAGCCAGATGCTGTATCACAGAGCTTTCTGTGACAACAGGATATGGAGTTGTTGCTTCTCATAATAGATTGCAGCAGCTAGATTCCAGCTTCTTCTAGGGCTGGCAGTCGTGATATGTAAGGGCATGAGCAGAAAGAGAATTCAAAGAGGGCTCTGGCCTTATTTTACATTCCTATTCACCAGCAGATTTTTGAAAATTACTGCAGCTCTGCCTGGGAATCCTGGCAGTGACTGCCACTCTCAGCAGAGGGAGTATGTGAGCTAAGATGAAGACAATGTAGAATCTGGCTTTGTTTCCCTAAAATGAAATTCACAAAGAGAAAGAAATTACTGATTCAATTGAGATTGATCAGTTCTATCTCCATTTGATTAAGCTGTCCACACTGAGAGGTAGAAGACTGATAGTTTTGAAACTTCACAAGCACAAGGTCAGTGATCTTTTTCCTTCACCATAGCTTTCCTTTCCTGTTACTATTTGAGCTTGCCTAGAGTATTACTTTAAATGGGCACAACTGGCAACCAGAAAAACAGTCCTTTCTTGCAAAAATAAATACAGGTATTTTTTGCCTAATCTATCTGGTCCGAGAATGATGAAGTTAAAGCTGTTAATATTCTTCTGTTCCTTATAATAAAAAAGCTTTATGGATCACTATTTTAAAACAAACAGATACTGTTCTAATGAGATAATTTGCCAATACCTTTATATCTTGACATCAAACAGGACAGATGAGTCTAGAGTTAACCAACAGCACTTCAAATTTTGTTTTAAAATGGCAAAATGATACCAGGTGTGACTTGAGTTTTGTCCTGATTCTTCAGAGAGAACAGGTTTCCCACAATTTACTACGTCTTTTAAAAGATCATATGTGGAGTTCCCGTTGTGGGGCAGCGGAAATAAATCTGACTAGGAACCATGAGGTTGCGGGTTCGATTCCAGGCCTTGCCCAGTGGGTTGGGGATCCAACATTGCCGTGAGCTGTGGTGTAGGTCGCAGACGTGGCTCGGATCTGGTGTTGCTATGGCTGTGGTGTAGGCTGGCAGCTGTAGCTCCGATTAGACCCCTAACCTGGGAACCTCCATATGTTGCAGGTGTGGCCCTAAGAAGACAAAAAATAAAAATAAATAAATAAAAGACCATGTGCAAAAATATTAAAAGGGCTATCATAGGATTGTTGTTCCCAAAACTTGTAGTGCAAACTATATGAATGCAAATTGATTTCTGATCTCTGCACAATCTATTCATCATAGTTTCCAAATGTCTATATGCCAACCAACCCAGATATCAGCTTCCAAGTATTCCCTCTGCATTTCCTCTGGCCATGCTGGGTTAGCAAAAACATTAAGTGTTAGTGTGGCAAGATATGGGGTGGGGGTTGGTGGGGGAGGCTGCAAAAGATGCCCATAGAGCCATATGGAAAAAATTCCACTTTGCAATTAAAGTCGAGATAGAAAAATATTTCCTTAGGAGTTCCTGTCGTGGCGCAGTGGTTAACGAATCCGACTAGGAACCATGAGGTTGCGGGTTCAGTCCCTGCCCTTGCTCAGTGGGTTAACGATCCAGCGTTGCCGTGAGCTGTGGCGTAGGTTGCAGACGCGGCTTGGGTCCCGCGTTGCTGTGGCTCTGGCGTAGGCCGGTGGCTACAGCTCCGATTAGACTCCTAGCCTGGGAACCTCCATATGCCACGGGAGTGGCCCAAGAAATGGCAAAAAGACAAAAAAAAAAAAAAAATTTCCTTAGACCCCTTCCAAGACATGAACCTATCAGGCATGTGAAAAAACAAACAAGTGCAGAAAATAACTATGAAGCTGCCACAGAGCAATGCACCATATGACTTGGTTGCTTGGTCTCATTGTACCCATCCTTAGCATCACTTCTGACTGACTGTAAATCTACAAATTCAAGACAAAAGCACACTTTTCTGATACCAAAACCTCAAACAGGCTATGCTGCCTGAATCGAGACTAAATAAGAACCATCAGACTCTGTATGCGTGAATTTAAGCAGGACACCTGTGTACTGTGAAGCTAAATACATTCTTGGAGTCCCCATTTCATGATCCCTACTAACGTCAGTCACAGCAGGAGTCTAAGGAGGCCCAACTCCTAGGTTTTGTTTTGTTTTTTAATATATAATGTGCATATGCTTATTTTCAGGAAAATAGAAAAAAATCTTTAAAAGATTCTTTAGAACCACTCAATATTTCAGTGTTACTCTTAACTAAAAAGGCAAATGAAACACCTTAAACTGACGTTCCAGTTAACCCCCCTCCCGCCCCCCCGCCCCCAGCACTCACTGTTACACTGGTCACAAGCGTAGATTCTCCCTTCCAGGGCCTCTGTCTCTGTGAACTTGGCCAGCATCTCAGTGAGCAGGCACTCTGTCTGATTCAAAGGGACAAACCCCTTTTCAATGCAGTGATAGCGCTCAGGGAATTCCAGGGACAGATCCCAAAAGGGTTCAATGGTATTGGATTTGTAATTGCATGATATACATGTGACCTAGAATGAAAAGATTGGTTTATATGTTAAAACTTGCATGCTTCCCACATGCATTTTTGCTAGCTTAATACAAGACACATAACAACCAAAACTAAGTGTATAGTTTTCCAAAAAAAACCTAACTGTAATATTAAAATTACTTTAAGGGAATTACAGCATGTTACTTATTCTGGTATTTCTTTCTTTTTTTTAATTAATTAATTAATTAATTAATTATTTTTGTCTTTTTGTAGCTATTTCTTGGG
This sequence comes from Phacochoerus africanus, assembly GCF_016906955.1. NCBI lineage: Eukaryota > Metazoa > Chordata > Mammalia > Artiodactyla > Suidae > Phacochoerus > Phacochoerus africanus. The sequence continues at coordinate 38,207,329 of NC_062552.1, forward strand.
CCGCTCCCGTGGCATATGGAGGTTCCCAGGCTAGGGGTCCAATCGGAGCTGCAGCCACCGGCCTACGCCAGAGCCACAGCAACTCAGGATCCAAGCCTCGTCTGCAACCTACACCACAGCTCATGGCAACGCCGGATCGTTAACCCACTGAGCAAGGGCAGGGACCGAACCCGCAACCTCGTGGTTCCTAGTCGGATTCGTTAACCACTGCGCCACAACGGGAACTCCGGTATTTCTTTTTTTTTGCTTTTTAGGGCTGTGCCCGTGGCATAAGGAGGTTCCCAGGCTAGTTGGAGCTGCAGCTGCTGACCTAGGCCGAGGCCACAGCAACACCAGATCTAAGCTACGTCTGTGACATTTACCACAGCTCATGGCAACACGGGATCCTTAACCTACTGAGTGAGGCCAGGGATTGAGGCCTCCCTAGTGTCCGCATCTGCATGGACACTAGTTGGGTTCATTATGGCTGAGCCACGATGGGAACTCCTCTAGTATGTATTGCTAATTGTGATGCTAGCTGGAACTGGAAAACCACACAGCCCAGAAATCATCCCCTACTCCTTTCTCCTCTCCCAAGGCAATGCTCTACCATTCAATGCTGCAGTATTACAGGTGGAAGTTACCGTGGAGTCATTCAAGGCTTCAGTCTGATGGAGAATTTGCAAACTCCTGTCTGCTCCTCTCAGCCTCATACTCCTTTCTCCTCCAGACTTTGCTTTTCCAAGTCCAACTTGCCTCTCTTTTTGCCCTTGTTTGCATCCCTGCGCTGATCCCTGAGTCCCAAGAGCCTCAAAGTACCTTGTGATTAGACTTCCTCACCCACTATACCCATCCCAGATGCACCCTTCTTCCTACACATCCTTAAGGGGGTAGAAGAAGTGCTGAGAGATAGTCTTCTTTCACATGCTGAAAAAAGCCTAAATAAGCTTTCTCTTCCCGTCCCACTCATCAGTCTTAAAACCCTAAATACCTAGACACAAAACCTCAGTAGCACAGTGTAGAGGTTTTACCTGAATCTCTTAATCTGCCCACCATTTAAACTCTCTAAACATTCTTTCTGTATATTTTCACAAAGCCTTGTCTATGATCTTTACTCATGCCCTTATCTGGCTACAGATCCAGGGAATGACAGGTAATAGGGAACAGGAGGCAGGCTTGGCTTAGGCCTTTGGCAGCCTCCTAACTACCTCCCTTCTTTGTGTGTAAAGAATGCCTTGGAAAAGAGTTCCCACTGTGGCACAGTGGGTTAAGAATCTGATTGCAGTTGTTCCAGTTGCCGCAGAGGCGCAGCAGTGAGGTAAAGGATTCAGCATTGCCGCAACTGTGGTATAAGTTGCAGCTGCTGCTCAGATTCAATCCCTGGCCTGGGAATCTCCATATGCCATGGGTAGGGCCGTTAAAAAAAAAAAAAAAGGAGTTCCTGTCATGGCTCAGTGGTTAACGAATCTGGCTAGGAACCATGAGTATGTGGGTTCAATCCCTGGCCTCACTCAGTGGGTTAAGGATCTGGCATGGTTGTGAGCTGTGGTGTAGGTCGAAGACTCAGCTTGGATCCTGCATTGCTATGGCTGTGGTGTAGGCCAGCAGCTGTAGCTCTGATTCAACCCCAAGCCTGGGACCCTTCATATGCCTTGGGCGTGCCCCCCCCCAAAAAAAAGAATGCTTCAGAAGAGTGCTCTTTCAAACAACTATGGAACCAAGGTTTAGGCAAACCCTTTAATTTCCTAAAAATGATCAAAGGATGGCATGCCAACAACAGGTACGTAATTATAACAGTGGGAATATTATATTACCTGTATCATTATTAAAGGTTAATTACATTTACTGAAAGTGAAGTGATATGGCAAGTTAAAAAACTGCCTGGTTAGAGACGGAGGCAAGTTCACTTACAACAATCTGGGGGAGGCCCTCACAGGAAGCCTACCAACCCACCTCCAGTGTGGTGGGCAGTCATAACTGGGCGGGGCACACACACACCTGACTGAGTAGCTGCCCGTGAAATATGGTGTTCACCACCTTTAAGACCTGCTTGGTGAGCTTCCTCTGGGAGAAGGGGATGAGGATCCGGCGTGTGGTGCCCTCGGACTCGAGTTCCTGCTGCACTTTGTGCAACAGCTCACAAAGAAACTCCTGCGCATCCTGCTGGTCGTAGCCTCTGAAGGCGGGGATCAGGCTCCACACGGAGTGAAGCATGGCGAAGGGCGACACCAGGGCCCACTTCCCGGACCACATGACGCGGAAGAGGGTGTGCAGTTCGTGGCAGAGGGAGATGTGCTTCGAGCTGGGCTCCTTGTTCTGAATGAGTTCGAGGCTCCTGCTTAGGGAGGCCCCACCGTTCAAGCAGAGGCCTTCGCGTTCGCAGGTCTCGGCCCCGTCGCTCCTGGGCGACAGCTCGGTGGCCGAGCTGCTGGCCAGTCTGCCTGTGAGCGGGGCCTTGCCGTTGGCCGCCCTGGGAAACAGCTGTTCCGTCTTGGACGGGTCGAGGTTCAGGAAGCACTCGCGGAACTTGCGCAGGTGGCTGAGCACCTGCAGTATGGAGTTCATGTAGCAGGTGTTACCCAGGTTGCGCAGGCCCGTGACGCCCGGGGCCATGGCGGGCGCGCGGCGCGGGACGGGGCGGGGCCCGGCAGGTGCGCGCGGGGCGGGTGCGCGCGGGGCGGCGGCGCGGGGCGCGTGCAGCAGCAGGCGCGCGCTCTTGCGCGGAGGGGCGCTGGCCAGCTCCTCCAGCAGCCGCCGCTTCACCTCGCGTCGCCGCTGCCGCGCCGCCTCCTTCTTGCGCTCCAGCGCCTCCTCCCGCCGTCGCTGCTCCAGCTTGGCCTGGCCCCGCGAGCTCTTCTCGAACCAGAGCCGCAGCGTCCTGGCCAGCAGGCGCTGGCGCCGGTACCACAGAGCCGTGAGCATCTGCGGCTGTCCCTGAGGGGCGCGCTGCGGCGGGACGGCGTCCTCGCCCGAGGCCATGGACCGCAGCGTCCGCCCGCGCCTCAGCGGCAGGTCCTGCGTCTGGCCCCTGACCGCCAAGAGGGAGCTTCTCAGCAGCTTCAGGTCCCCCTCCGGGTTGTCGTTGAGCACGTAGTCCTTACACAGGTAGCAGAACACGTAGAGATCCCGGACCTCCATGGCTAGCGGGTGTCCGGTCTCTTCGAAGTGTTTGAGGGCGTGATCCTCGATGTAGCGGCCACAGGCCACGTGCGAGCACTTGAGACAAGCCCACACGGACTCGGTGGTGGCGCACTCCCGGCAGCACCACTTCTGAGGGTTCAGGATGGAATGGTCCTGGGCGAGCCGCAACCGCCCTACATGTTTGCATCTATCCATGTCTTATAGAAGTCTCCACTCTTTCAACCTGGCACGATAAGGGGCCCCAGAAGAGAAGAGAGAGAAACCTTTCAGCAAAATATTTTCCTAGAAAAAGGCTAGCAACCAGCATTTCCCACTCAACATGCATTAGTTTTCAATTCAAAACTGGTTCTTTTGGAAGGATGTTTAAAAAAAGAAAGAAAAACAGCAATTTTGGCATACATTGGGAATCACAGGACAGTTAAATTCCTTAAAAAGGAAGAAGCATAAAATTATAATGAGAAGGTTTGGCACCAATGTGAAACTTTACATTTTCTAAGCCTGTTTTAATTATTGAATATCAGCTAATTTTTATGTAAGGCTGATGTGGAAATGTCATTATCCTTATTCCACATTGCACACAACTGGCCACCAGGGGAAAGAAACCTGTATTCCAAACCGTCTCTGAATTGATGATGTCTTGGAAGTGAAAGCCTCTCTGTCTCACACTGACAAGATCTTGGCTATGTGCAGAAAGGGACGAGGGAGAGGGAAGGAGAGGAGAAAAACATAGTGTTTCACATACCAGTAGGAGACCTTGAAATGAAAGGCAATCTCAGGTCAGTTTCAATGTATTTAAAAGCAGAGATAAGATATGGTGAAGGTAAGAAAAAGTCCTCTGCAGTACAGAGGATGATTTTTATTTTCTTGAGTCCAAAGATTCTGGCTAGGGAGATAGAGGGAGCATCAATCTAACATTTTATTTGTCTGCTGGAGTCTGAATGTTTGTGCCCCATTCATATGCTAAAATATTAACCCCGAGGTGACAGAATTAGGAGCTGGGCCTTTGGGAGGTGCTGAGGTTATGAATGGGTTGACCCTCTTAGGATGAGCCCTCAAGAATGGGATTAGTTCCTTTATAAAAAGAGCTCACTCACCCCTTCCACTGTGTGAGGACACAGTGAAAAGCCAGCCATATGGCTATGAACTAGGAAGTCCTTACCAGATACAGAATCTGGTGCCATGATCGGACTTCCCAGCCTCCAGAACTGTGAGAAATAAATGTTTGTTATTTACAAGCTACCCAAGTCTATGGTATTTTTGATATAGCCACCTTGAGGGACTAAGACAAAGTGTCTTTGTCAAAAGAACATTTACATCTTGTAGAAAGGATGGGAAAATGTTTACCATCATAACTGAACAAATAGTTAACTACAGAATTAGATAAATCTGACTTGTAGGTTAAGAGGTGTAGTGGCTATGTAACCAAACGACCAGTTTAGTATGTAACCAAACTACAAAGACAAAAGGAAAAAAGCACACCTTCTGGATGATATATGTGAAAATGCCTTTTAATTTTAAAAACATTGGTGGGAGTTCCTTGGTGGCTCAGCGGGTTAAGGACCCAGCATTGTCAGTGCTGTGCAATAAGCAATTTTTCCAAAGGAAAGCAGCTATTTTATTATTTTTATTTTTTGTCTCTTTAGGGTCATACCTGTGGCATAATGGAGGTTCCCAGGCTAGGGGTTGAATTGAGCTGCAGCCCCTGGCCTACACCACAGCCACAACAATACCAGAACTGAGCTGCTTCTGTGACCTACACCACAGCTCATGGCAACGCCGGATCCTTAAACCACTGAATGAGGCCAGTGATTGAACCGAGGCCTCATGGATACTAGTCAGATTTGCTAACCACTGAGCCATCATGGGAACTCCCCAAAGAGGCTATTTTGAATGAAAGGCAGTTCCTCTTATAAAGTGGATTTCCTTCACTCCCATTTCTTCTCCACTTTCATTTCTCTGAGTAAATACAGTTCTGTGACTGTGGGGTCACCCAAAGAACTTCTAAATCCAGTGCCCTCTGAGTTGGAAAACCTTTAGTTGGTTTTCCAGATGCCTTTTTTGGTTTGGTCCTATTTACTAAAACAAATACACCACAGGGCCAAACCAAAGATCTTCCCCACTTTTAAACTGCCCATTCCAGCAGGCAGAGGCTGTGTCCCTATATTAAAAACCCTTAAATCATACAAAGGAAAGTGGAGTTCCTGTTGTGGCTCAGCGGTAACAAACCCGACTAATATCCATGAGGACACGGACCTGGCCTCACTCATTGAGGATCCCTGGCCTCACCCAGTGGGTTAAGGATCCGAAGTTGCTGTGAACTGTGGTATAGGTCGCAGATGTGGCTCGGTTCTGGTGTTGCTGTGGCTCCAATTCCACCCTTAGCCTGGGAACTTCCATATGCTGTAGGTGCAGACCAAAAAAGAAAAAAAGAAAAAAAAGTCATACAAAGGAAGGTAACCTAGATTATCTTCCATCAAGTCAGATCATGCTTTTCCTTTGAGTACTGTCAGGATTTAGTTTCTACTATATTATTTTTCTAATTATTGACTTGTTGCTAGGTGACCTTTAAGTCATTTCTTAAATGTATTTATCCATTTCCTAAATAGATATAATCTCTTTCAGAGAGGAGATCATGTGTTATATCTCTTCTTTTTTGGCTATACCCAAGGCATGTATAAGTTCCCAGGCCAGATAGTGAACCCATCCATGCCACAGCAGTGACCTCAGCCACAGCACTGAAAACACCGGATCCTTAACCCCCTTTTTTTACACCTTTATAATTTCAAGACTTGTGGCTGCTCACCTCTTAGTGATCAAAGGTGTTTTGTCAGAATTACCTTTCCACACAGCCCGGAACAGAACTGTTTACTCTTTGTAAGGCATAGCCAAATTAAAACACACATTCATTTAAAAGATAAAATGGTACTTAATAGCAATCAAGAGTTTAAGCTGGATACACGTGATGCTCACAATCAATTACTAGGGACACAAAAGAAAGTAATAAAAGAATGAAAAGGGGACAAAAAATCAAAAGATTGTCAATTCCCAAGTTTGTCACTAACCTAATATTTTTCAAAGTATAATTTCTGAACTACCTACTAGCATCAGAATTCCTCAGGATACTTGTCAAATGTACAGATTTCTGGTCATGAGTTTCAACCTGATGAATCAGATTCTGGGGAGAGGTCTAAAATCTCCACTTAAACAAGTGCTATAGATGATTCACCTGTACATTTAAGAGAGAAATGTAAGAGATTAGTGTGAGAACCACTGCACTAATCCAGTAAATTATAGAGGGATGAAGAACTCCTCATAGAAATTAAAGAATTTTATTTCTCAAGATCTTTCACTTAGACCAACATTGTCCAATAGAACTTTCTGCAATGATGGAAATATTCTTTACCTGTGCTAATACTGTACTAACCAGCCACATGTGGCTAGTGAAACTGAAGACTGACTTTTAAAGTAATTAGTCATTCAATCAATTGATTTTTTTTGGCAGAAGTTCCCAGGCCAGGGATCGAACCTACGGCCCAGCTATAACCAGAGCCACAGCAGTGACAATGCTGGATCCTTAACCCAGTGAGTCACAAGGGAACTCCTAATTTTAATTAATTTAAATAGCCACATGTGACTGATGGCTGCAGTATTAGACAGCACAGACTTAAATACACACCAGGACATACTTTAGGTCACTTGGATTTTCTCTATGTTTTCTTTCCTTTATAAGATTCAGTACTCACTGAATCATGTCTGAATAGCCTCTTCTTATAACTCAAAATGTGGCAAATCCTGGTTTTAGCCAATAGGAACCTTGATGTGTCTTTAGGAATTTAATTGCTACTGAGATCTTATCACACGAAACACAGTACAGTGTCAAATCCTACAAAGAGAGAATATTTCTGTGAGCAGGAATATAGCAACACAATACCCAGAACACTGATACCTTATAAAATCAACTCTCATGCTAGAACAATCATGCTGGAACAACCAAAGGCCAAAATAGAAAAACACTAGAAAACCATTCCCCACCTTGTCCACGGAGAGCTGTTACATGGAAAGGGCACTCTGGAAATTCTTCCTTCCAATTTCATTTTCTGATCTATAAATCTGCTGATCACGCACATCCTTTCCTGCACAGCCCTTTTCCCATTACAAATCTGTCGTGGCAACTCACTAACCTGCCATATGGCAGAGTAAATCCATTCAGGAAAACACAGGGCTACTCTGCACCTCACCGCACTGATTTAACCTAGGCAGCCTAGCTTCTCTAGAGGAGAAACCTATCTGATCGTGAAATGGAAATCACTCAACAATGACACAAAGCCAACAACACCCAATGGAAAATAGAACACAGTCTTGGGTATACTCAGCTCAGGAAAGACAACGTGTTACACTTAACTTCTCATAAATCCTCCGACCACTTTACTTAAGAACAAGGCCTAACACCCGTAGGCATAAAGAGGAAAGATACTGCATTTTTCTGATATGTCTACCTCTTCCTTCATAACCCCCAAAGGTCATAAAAGTGCTCACATCTTCACTTAAAATATACATCGCCCAGTGTGACGGGCACCCAGTGTCTAAAAGAGCTACACGTGTGGTGTAACTGGGAACAAACATGATGTACTTAATAGTTCTCCGTTGTGAAGTAGATCAGTAACTGTAAATAAATGTCTTGCATACCCTGGATAGATCTGCATATGGGGAAACAAACCTGACAAAATATTAGCCTTTGCTTCTTTAAATTCTGTGGTTTCACTTTAAAAATCGGAATCAACTGGAGCAAAAACCATAATCAATATTTAAAACTATCCTACTACAGTCAATGCCACCAAATACTAAAAGAAGGTCATGAAATCTTATCAATGTTTGCCTTCTGATGAGAAATTTCTAGATTTATCACATCATCTTTTTATATGAGCAATGACTGTACATTACAAAGTCTTTCATGAATCTATAGCTTGGAAGTATGCTTTATCTTTTTAATTGGACTACTCCAGTTATTTTCAAATAGCAAATTTCTTAGCTGATCCTAAATAGATATAATGCCATCACCAGAAATAAAATTTATAGGGAGAAAATCAGCAAAAAACTAAATAGGAAAAATTTAAGAGACTCTCCTCTGGGGAGATTTCCATTTCTTCTCTCTTATCCTATTGATTTCTTCTCAGTTCTTAACTAAGGACAGTGGAATAATCCTGCCTGGTCTTGGTGAGACCAAGTGGCATAAATTCCAGCTTCAGAGAGAGTAGACACTATGGTAACATGCTGACAGCCTTCATTTACATAAAAGAATACTAATTACGTGGTATCATCAACATCTGCGATTCTGCTCACTGCCATATGCGACAGTGCAGGGTATTTTAACCCTTCAACCTACTCCACGTATCCTACATTACATGCAAAACCTGCAAAGAGTGTGTGAAGACAGAGTGAACACACTTTTACAAATAACAAGCGTTAAAAATGAATTTTTTCAGTTAACAGTTTATTTCTGAGAGATATGGGAAAAATCTAATTTAATATCAATACACTTAAGATAAAGATTTTTTTTGGCCACACTTGCATCATGTGGAAGTTCCAGGTCCAGGGGTTAAGTCCGAGCCACAACAGTGACACCGTCAGGTGTTTAACCTGCTGAGCCACCGGGGAACTTCAAGGTTTTTTTTAAAAAACAAGGTAGAAATCACATTAAGATACAGTTAATAACCAAAAGGGACCAATGCTACATTTTAGAGTATTATATAGGGCTTTAAAAGGTTGTTTATAAGTACCAGGAAAGTAGCCTTTTGAATTTTTTGCATTATGGCTAAAATAAAAACAAATTGAAAAAACAGATATAAAATAACAAAAGCAGGAGTTCCCTGGTGGCTCAGTGAGTTAAAGATCCAGCGTCGTCACTGTTGCCTCTCTGGTTCCTGCTGTGGTGCTGGTTTGCTGATCCCTGGCCTGGTAACTTCCGTGTGTGGTGGGCAGGGCCAAAAACAAAAACAGTTAAGTAGGGACAGACACTGAGAAGGTGAGTTAGCCCTTGACTAAGGGCAGTGTGTGCGCAGCAGAGGAGATGGCTAAAAAGGTGAGGGTCCTCACGGCTGCTGCATTTTCCCTTTCTCCCCTCCATCCTCCCTGAATGTGGGGAGGGGGGTGGACGAGTGAGGGATGACCTGCAGGTCTGAGTGCCCCCCACAGACTCCGGTAGAGGCTGAACTCCCTGAGACAGGTTGGAAAGCTCTAAGGAAATGTGTTCCCTCAGACTAACTCTTAGACCTGGGAGCAGGAACAGCCACTTAAACAGCAGCTCTTTCTTACCCACAGGCGATGGTACTGATGTGCTGGGTGTGCCAGAGCCTTGCGAGGTATGCCATCACTCAGCAAGCACTGATGTTCAAGAATGAGTCAATCTAATCACGGGTTATAGCAGATTTAAGGTTATGTCTGCACGACAATGTCTCTCACTTACATTAGGATCCACTTTCTTCATGAAAACGGAGTAGAGTCAGATAGCATAGCACCCTGATTTGCTGCTGAGCAGGGAGATGGCAAAGACAGAGCAACCAGCACAGTAGAAATGCTTTGCTCTGTGCCGAATACCAACGTATCTAACTGTATGGGGAGCCAGAATTGCGTGTAAGCCCTCTGTACCTTCGTCTCTGCACTCCTGTTCGCCTGCTTCCACTCCAGCTGCACATACACCCAAGTCAGTCTCTCCTGTCCGGTTTGCACCGCCTCTAGACTATCCTTGACACTATTTTTAGGTTCTTTCTCCTGCCTGCTTTATTTCTGGCAAGAGTAATGTGTAGCTTCATCGTTCTCACAACTCACTCCTTAACACCTTCACTTCATAGAAACTATCTCCTCAAAGGTCGTTGCAATTTCCTCTTAGCTGAGTTCAGGAGCCTTCTCAGCCCCCATCTGCATCTCTTCTGCCCCTGACACTGAACACACACAACACTCTTGCATTTTAGGCTACTGTTCTCTTCTGGTTTTCTTCCTACATCTGTAAATACACCTACACTATTTTCATGAGCATCTCTCTTCCTTGAAATGTAGATTCTCCTTAAGATTGTCCTCAGTTCTCTTCTTAGTGATTTCATCTATTCCTAGAACGTCAAGCACCATTTCTATAATTAATATATTTTCATTTTCACAAATACTTTTAAAAACTACTTTACTGAGATATAGTTGACATACCATAAAATTCACTCATTTAAAGCACCCAACTCGGAGTTCCTTCTGTGGTGCAACGGGATTGGTGGTGTCTCTGCAGTGCCAGGATGCAGGTTTGGTCCCTGGCCGGCACAGGGGGTTAAAGGATCCAGCACTGCTGCAGGTTGCAACTGTGGCTCAGATCTGATCCCTGGCCTGGGAACTCCATATGCCGCAGGGCGGACAAAAGAAAAAAAATCTTTCCACCTCCTTGCAGAGGCTCAGTGTCAGGCTGCACTTTCACATTCTCATGACTGCATTATGATATACTATTTGCAGGATGAAGCTTCTGAACATGTTTTGCACTTGTTGGCTTATTAGCAGTGATAGTCATGCACTGAGCTACACACACTGCTTCATTCATTTCTCCTGGTGATCAAGGCATGCAAGGTGACACACAGTGGGTTAAGGAGATGCCACCTGTAGAACAAAGCTAAGCTACCTGGCTTTTTGATTCATTAACCTATTACTCTTGCCAAAAGGGTCTGTATCTAAAACTTACCCCTTTTCCAGGAGGATAGCACACTGGGGGCAAGGTGACCAAAGAAGATGGTTCATATTAAATTCAGAGAAATTCTGAATACACTGGGAGTTTGTACACACACACACACATACTTAGAAATGTTACCTGTGACTCTGTGCGGAGAAATAGCTGCCAAGAGTGGAGGATAACCAGGTTGGCTGCGTAAGGATTAAACAAGTCTGCTTCAGAGCTTAGTGGTTTGTGCTCTTCCAGATCAAAGGGGTCTATTTGCTACAACCTAATGATGTTTTAGTATGATCTCCCTGGGAGTTCCCTTTGTGGCTCAGTGGTTAATGAGTCTGACTAGCATCCATGAGGGCACAGGTTCGATCCCTGGCCTTGCTCAGTGGGTTAAGGATCTGGCGTTGCTGTGAGCTGTGGTGTAGGTTGCAGATGTGGCTCGGATCCTGCATTGCTGTGGCTGTGGTGTAGGCTGGCAGCTACAGCTCCAATTCAACCCCTAGCCTAGGAACCTCCATATGCCAAGAGTGTGGCCCTAAGAAGCCAAAAAAAAAAAAAAAAAGTATGATCTCCTTGATAAGCTAGTGTTAAAGCAAGGTCCAAACTAAAGGCTCCCACTTCTATCACTAGTGCTGACAGAACCAGGGTTTACCCTTTAAATATGTGACCACAGGAGTCATGACTGGTCTCTGCTGTATCCCTCCAAAACACTACAGCAGCTGGGCAGTCATCAAAATGCATACCTGCAAAACAAAACGGAGTTCCTGCTGTGGTGCAGTGTGTTAAGAACCTGACTGCAGTGTCTTGGGTCGCTGTGGAGGTATGGGTTCCAACCCTGGCTTGGCCCAGTAGGTTAAAGGATCTGGCGTTGCCACAGCAGCAGCTGCAGTATAGGTTGAAGTTGTGGCTCAGATTCAATCCCTGGCCCAGAAACGTCCATATACCACAGGTGCAACCATAAAAAAAAAACAAAACAAAACGTATACCTACATCTAAGTGTATACATATGTCAAAACTTCTTTAACAACCCTTTAAATATGTGCAGTTTACTGTATGTAAATTACATCTCAATATATTTGTTAAAAATTACACAGACACACAAACACACACAAGTGGATAACTTATCCCTAATGAAATGATGGATCTGGGCTCCTTAAACTACTAGGTAAAAGGTGAAAGGAAACTTTACAATAAATGGGTAAAGTTGACAGCACCTGACTCCACTGATGAATTTTACACAGAAAATAGGATAACCAGACATTATATGCTTCCCTGACATGAAGCAGTAAGAGCTCCCCAGAAGCATCACCTATAAAGCACTCTTGCTGAAGGAACTGAACCTGAGTCCGGTGAAGCCTCTGGATCCAACACCAGGATATAAGAAATGTAGGCTATAGGAACATGCTACCACAAGGCTGCAGTTAGCCAAATCCCAAATCAGAGTGTGGCGAATGCTACAGGATCAATGACGTGGAATCTTTAATAAGTAAATGACATGAAGAAAAAGGGGGGATGGGAGGGGGGAGGTATGCTACAGATTTTGAGAAACCTAGAAATATATCAGCCAAATGCAATGGTGGCTCTTATATAGATCCTGACCTGAACAAACCAAGTATAAAAAGATATTTTTGAGATAACTGGGGAAAATGTTTTCAAATACTTTTTGCCTCTAACTCTACCACTATATTTTCTAACAGTTTCATTGAGGTAGAACTGACATACAATGAATTGCACATATTTAAAGTGTACAACTTCAACAAAATTTTTTCTTTTTGTCTTTTGTCTTTTTAGGGCTGCACCTGCGGCATATGGAGGTTCCCAGGCTAGGGGTCTAATCAGAGCTGTAGCTGCCGGCCTACGCCACAGCCACAGCAATGCAGGATCCAAACCGCGTCTGTGACCTACACTGCAGCTCACGGCAACACCAGATCCTTAACCCACTGAGCGAGGCCAGGGATCCAACCTGCAACCTCATGCTTCCTAGTTGGATTTGTTTCTGCTGCGCAATGACAGGAACTCCCAACTTAAAAATTTTGACATATGGTATACGTGAAATCAGCACAACCAAAATAATGAACTCATCCATCACCCCCAAAAGTTTGATGCCCTTTATAATTCTTTCCCCCAGTTTCCTCCCCTCTACCTCCAGTCCAAAACTGGAGAAATTTAAACACATATTAAGTATTAAATAACATTAAGTAATTATGAGTCTGATGTGACAATGGTACTATGGCTTTATTTTGTTCAGTCTTTATATATTAGAGACATCTCTGAAGTATTTATAGGTGAAATATTATGATGTATGGAATCTGTTTTAAAATACTCTGGGGGAAAAGTGGCAGGAAGATAGATGAAACAAGATAGTCAAAATGTTCATAATTGTTGAAGCTGATTGACAAGCACGTTAAGTTCATTATACTATTCTATTATTGTGTGTGCTTGAAAAGTTCCATTACAATTTTTTTAAACACAAAAGGCAAACAATATACTCTCTGATGGCAAAAGAAAACCTTGAGCTATGAACCATTCACAGATTTGACGTTATGAGACACCTCTCATCTCTGTCATTTTATCATTATATCTGGTTTTACCTTGAAAGGTACCCTCCCCACCCACCACGACACACCCACACCAAGCAGGGCAGGTTTTCTCAGCAGTGTTAGGCACAGAGATTGTGTGCACAATCCTTTAGTCTGGGCCTCAAGCACCCTTTAGACTCGGGTGGCAACTTCTTGGCAGCCCCCCAAAATTTCTTACTTCACCAGAATTTTGCTCACAAAAAATTTCCTGAGTATCTTTTTTTTTTAGGGACACAAAGCCACTTTAGTCAACCTGTTGAAATTTTTTCTCTTTCTGAAACTTCCTCTTTAGTGGGAAAGAAAATCTCTTAATTTTTTTGGGGGGGGGCAATTCTTCCTCCTCACTAACTCTGATCATCCAGGTGGCAAGGAGCTCATCCTATACCTTTTTTTTTTTTCTTTTTAGGGCCGCACTTGCGCATATGGAAGTTTCCAGGCTATGGGTCAAATCAGAGCTGTAGCTGTCAGCCACAGTCACAGCCACAGCAATGCAGGATCCGAACCGCATCTGTGACCTACACCACAGCTCACAGCAATGCCAGATCCTTAACCCACTGAGCAAGGCCAGGGATCGAACCTGCATTCTCATGGATATAAGTCGGGTTTGTTACTGCTAAGCCACAATGGGAACTCTAAACTTTGAATTTCACTGTAGTCACAGCAAAAATTATATTTTAAAAAAATTCAGGAGTTCCCACTGTGACAAAATGGTATTGGGGCATCTCTGCAGTGCTGGGATGCAGGTTTGATCTCTGGCCCAGCACAGTGGGTTAAGGACCTGGCACTGTCACAACTGTGGCATAAGTCACAGATCTGATCCCTGGCCTGGAGAACTCCATATGTTTGGGGAGGCCAAAAGAGAAAAAATAGGAGTTCCCATTGTGGCTCAGTGGTTAACGAATCCGACTAAGAACCATGAGGTTGTGGGTTTGATCCCTGGGCCTTGCTCAGTGGGTTAAGGATCAGGCATTGCCATGAGCTGTGGTGTAGGTCGCAGACGCGGATTCGACCCCTAGCCTGGGAATCTCCATATGCCATGGAAGCGGCCCAAGAAATGGCAAAAAGACCAAAAAAAAAAAAAGCTCTCAATTTTCATGAAAAGATGTTCAACATCACTCATCATTAGAGAAATGCAAATCAAAACCACTATGAGGTACCACCTTACACCAGCCAGAATGGCCATCATCAAAAAGTCTACGAACAATAAGTGTTGGAGAGGGTGTGGAGAAAAAGGAACCCTATTACACTGCTGGTGGGATTGTAAATTGGTGCAACCACTGTGGAAAACAGTATGGAGATTCCTCAGAAAACTAAAAATAGAACTACCATTTGATCCAGCAATCCCACCTGGGCATCTATCCAGAGAAAACCACGACTCGCAAAGACACATGTACTCCAATGTTCGTTGCAGCACTATTTGCAATAGCCAAGACATGGAAACAACCTAAATGTCCATCAACAGAGGAGTGGATCAAGATGTGGTACACAGACACAATGGAATATCACTCAGTCATTAAAAGGAACAAAATACCAGCATTTTTAGCAGCATGGATGGACCTAGAAATTATCATGCTAAGTGTAGTAAGCCATACAATGAGACACCAATATCAAAAGCTTTCACTGACATGTGGAATCTGAAAAAAGGACAGACTGAACTTCTTTGCAGAACAGATGCTGACTCACAGACATTGAAAAACTTATGGTCTCCGGAGGAGACAGTTTGGGAGGTGGGGGGATATGCTTGGGTTATGGAATGGAAATCCTGTGAAATTGTATTGTTATAATCATTATACAACTACAGATGTGATAAATTCATTTGACTAATAAAAAATAAAATAAACAAAAAATGAAAGAGGAAAAAATAAGTTTAAATATTTCTGTTTCTCTGACTTCACTCAGATAAAAGTTACTCCTAGTCCATGGATGTCTGGCGAAGCAAAATCTGGCCACCCAGATACAATACAACATTCACAAGCATCAACCAACAGGTTGTTTTCCAGCTGAGACTCTGGAATGTATTTTCTCACAGAAACAATGCTACGAATAGCTCTTGGTCCAGTTAAAAAGCCTTTTGAGCGCATCATGTATCCTTGGTGTAGTACCAGAATACTAGTGCTAACACTACAGAAGCTAACTATCAGATGCATTCTTCTGAGAAAATTAATTCAGAGTTTCAACTTGAAATGCCAAGAACTGCTTTCCCAGCTGCAGCCCAGGCAGTGAAATTGGGAATCTCCCTCCTCCCACTTTGCCCACACGGCTGAAGAGGGCTTTCCACACACGGCCATTTGTATGGAAGACACATGTATACGTTAGGAAATGCCTGCAGAGGAAAAAAAGGAACAATTTCTGTGAATAGGAAATAAATCTGACTAGAATTTACAAATGGATCACCACGATTAGATGCCAGTGTTGGTGATTTCTGTGGCTGTTCTAACGAAAGGAAACCCAATCTTCCTGATGTCCTGTTTCTTAAAATGAGAGTAGCATATTTAATCCTGTACTCTCCCTGATAATACACCAAAGACATCTGTCAGGACAGAGGTCTATCATATTTTGCATGAATGTAGACACAACTTTTGGGCACTTCATTTCAAGAGAAAAGATAACAAATGTCCTAAGAGAAGGAGCCAAATACAAAGAGGTATTTGTTACATGCACAAAAAAGCAGAAAATTGGAAGCTACAAAGAAAACACAGAGGCACTTTAATTGAGAACAGGTTAAATAAATTATATAATATGCCATTGAGACTAAAAAAACTGGAGTTGCCATAGTGGCTCAATGGGTTAAGAATCCAACTAGTATCCATGAGGATGTGGCTTCGATCCCTGACCTCACTCAGTGTTGCCACAAGCTGTGGTGCAGGCCAGCAGCTGCAGCTCCAATTCAACCCCTCGCCCATAAGGGCGGCCTTAAAAAAAAAAAGGACTGAAAAACTATAGGTGCCCAATCTCTCTCCCCACCCAATTCCTTCCTCCCTCCTTCCCATATGCAATTAAGTGGATAAACAAGAAACTGGCAACACCACATGCACTGTGGTGGCAAACCGGGGGTGGGGATGGAAAAGACTCAGTCATCCATGTTTGTACTTTTGGAGGGAAAAATCACGTGTTACCCATTTTCACAAAGGATACAGCCCTGAGGAAACTGTTTCAATAATCTCAAAAATTCAGGCATCAGCAAGATGACTGAAGTACAGAGCTTATATGATTATGGTTTTATTAGAAAATAAGATTTAGGGACAGGCAATCTGATGGTATTTACGCATAGGGAGAACCTAAATAACTGTATTCCGGCAGCACCAATCATTGCAAAAGGAACCCCCTCACTTCTTTCTCTCAAGCTTAAGACCAGCAAAGTGCTTATTGCAGAGAGGCTGCATAGCAGAGCCTCAGTCAGTCAAGCGTCAGTCATCTGAAATTTCCTATCAGTCAAGGTACCAAGGTAATTTCTTACCCGGCTTCCCCAGGGGCCACTACTGAAAACTGTCAATAGAAGAGAATTCCGTTGGCAGACTCTCCCAACTCTCAAGAGATCTTTGTTTCTTCATGGGCAGCTCCTAACATTATTCCAGTTTACAGGGCAGCAGAACCTCTCTCTCAACACCCAACCAGCCTCTCTGAAGGATCATGAGAGTGAGAGTTGGGGATGTGTTTTGGGATCATGAAGGTAATCAATGGATGGACTTAGAAATGATCATGCTAAGTGAAGTCAGTCATACAGTGAGACACCAACATCAAATGCTTTCACTGACACATGGAATCTGAAAAAAGGACAGAATAAACTTCTTTGCAGAACAGACACTGACTCAACAGACATTGAAAAACTTAAGCTTTCCAAAGGAGACAGTTCGCGGGGGGGGGGGGGGGGGGGGGGGGGGGGGGAATGCGCTGGGGTTGTGGGATGGAAAGCCTATAGAATTGGATTGTGATGATCATTGTACAACTATAAATGTTTTAAATTCATTGAGTAATAAAAAAATTTAAAAAAAAGAAGGTAATCAGCTGGATGACGGAGGGAGGACCCCTCCCTCCTTACAATACCAAGTATAAAAGGGACACTGTAAGCCTCGGTTTCTCAAGTATTACACCTACTCCAAAGAGCGAGTCTGAGAGAGTCTGAAACAAGATGGACA
Source organism: Phacochoerus africanus (assembly GCF_016906955.1). Taxonomy (NCBI): domain Eukaryota; kingdom Metazoa; phylum Chordata; class Mammalia; order Artiodactyla; family Suidae; genus Phacochoerus; species Phacochoerus africanus. Next base: position 38,224,857 of record NC_062552.1, read on the forward strand.
CGTAACTGCATTTGGAAAATGATTAACTCTAAACAAAGTACTGGGCGACCTGGCCATCTTGTCACTTGTTCCCGACAAGTGATTTCTGCTTCCACTGGGGTCTAGCTAGAGTCAGGCTGGCTAACTGAGCAGCTTACAGTAACTGGCTATCTGGTCTTGACTTTACTTGGATAGTTTCCGCTAATCAGGCATTCATACCAAAATAGTCTTAAAGAAGAAATCAGAGGATATTTTGATACTAAAAATGAGAAAAATCATTATCTTTCCAAAACAAATTAAAGGGTTTTATTATTTATCACCTATTTTTCTTAAGTCTTTAAAAATTGTGTTTAATAGCAACACAGTGCAAGGATAGTCAAAGTCCAATTAAGATGTTAAAAACAAACCCAGAGCACCATAAAATGCCACTGAATTCAAGAAGCAGAATCAGTCTCAGCTTACACTCTCCAGCGGGGGTATGCTCATTGAATACTTACAGGTCCAACAGAATGTGCTGCGTGGCAAAAATATAAAAGGGGCCTTCTTTCAAATAAGGCATAGAAGGCATTTCAAAGACGTGAACTGTGCATGAACCCTCATCTCTCGTGTAAGAATAAAGCAGAAGTACTTCTGGGAACTCAACTATAGTGAGTTGGCACAAGAGAATAGAAGGCCAGTGCACACCCAGGCAACGGCCTTCATGTAGTGTAAATCCCCCAAGTCCCAGCCACCTCTTTTCCTGTTTTAAAGATACTAGCCTCCTGGCCTGCCAATGAGCCCCACCATTTGGCTTAAGGTACTGACACCCCCATTAAAGGCAAATATAGAATCTTATAAGGGAACCACATAAAGCCAATCAACTGCTAATAATTAAGAGCAGATTATTTTACCATGGTGGGAAGGAAACCAGGGTGCTAAGAGACAGGATACCGCACAGCTAAATGCAGTGAGGAAGAAACTACAGAGGGAAAGAAAAGTATGAATTCCTGCCTGAGACCCTGTAGAAGGAAGACTTTAGCCTTAAGGGATATCGGACATCAAGAAGGGAGGTCCCTAAAGAACAATATGAGAACAAAAAATAAATCTCACTGACTTCATCATTTTCTTGCATCCTTCCCATGTTGCCTGTAGTAATTGTGCAGAATGTTGTCCATACCCATCAAGCTATGGTATCGGTGAGGTATAATGAAACAGGTATATATGTGATTCATTAAGTATAACCTTTAATATATACAAGTAACTAAAAAAGTAATTTTAGGAGTTCCCATTATGGCGCAGTGGAAACCAATTTGACTTGTACCCAAGAGGATGCAGGTTCCATCCCTGGCCTCGCTCAGTGGGTTAAGGATCTGGCATTGCCATGAGTTGTGGTGTAGGTCGCAGATGTGGCCCGGATCTGCAGTTGCCGTGGCTGTAGGCCAGTGGTTGCAGCTCTAATTCAACCCCTAGCCTGAGAATGTCCACGTGCCACAGGTGCAACTGTAAAAAAAAAAAAAAAAAAAAAAGAAAGAAAGAAATAGGATACAATTAAAAGACTCATTTTCTTTCTTTCTTTCCTTTTCTTTTTTCTTTTTTCTTTCCTTTTTTTTGTCTTTTTTTGTCTTTTTAGGGCTGCACTTGAGGCATACAGAGGTTCCCAGGCTAGGGGTCCAATCAGAGCTGCAGCTGCTGGCCTATTCCACAGCCACAGCAATGTTACATCTGAGCTGCATCTGTGACTTAACACCACAGCTCATGGCAATGCTAGATCCTTAACTCACTGAGCAAGGCCAGGGATGGAACCTGCGTCCTCATGGATACTAGTCAGATTCGTTTCCACTGAGCCACAATGGGAACTCCAAGAGTCATACTTTCTGATTTCAAAACCTATGGCAAAACTACAGTTATCAAAACAGTATGATACTGCATAAAGACAGATAAATAGACCTATGGAATAGAGCAGAGAGCCCCAAAACGAACTCTTGTGTATATGTCAAATGAATTTCAACAAGGGTTCTAAGACTACTCAGTGGAAAAAGAACTGTCTGTTCAACGAGGAGTTCCTGCTGTGGTACAGTGGGTTAAGAATCTGACTGCAGTGGCCCAGGTCACGGTAAAGGGATAGGTTTGATCCCCCACCTGGAACAGTGGGTTATGGGATCTTGATTCATTCCCTAGCCCAGGAACTTCCATATGCTCTGAGTATGGCCATAAAACAACAACAACCACAAATGGTGTTGAGAAAACTGATATCCAAATGCAAAGGAATGAAGCGGGACCCTTATCTAACACCATATACAAAAATTAACTCAAAATGGATTAAAGACCTAACCATAAGACCTAAAATCATACAACTCCTAGAAGAAAACACAGAGGAAAATCTTCATGACATTGGATTTGGCAATGATTTCTTGGATATTATACCAAAATCACAGGCAACAAAAGCAAAAATAGAAAAGTAAGACTACATCAAACTTGAAAACTTTTGTGCATCAAAGGACACAATCAACAGAGTGAAAAAGCAAGGTAAAAAGTAGGAAAAAATATTTTCAAATCATGTATCTCATCAGAAGTTAAGGTCCAGAATACATAAAGAACTCCTACAACTCAACAACAACAACAAAAATCAAATAACTCAATTTAGGAGTTCCCTGGTGGCATAGTGGGTTAAAGATCCCGTGTTGTCACTGCAGTGGCTTGGGTCACTGCTGTGGTTTGGGTTTGATCCCTGGCCTGGGAACCTCTATATGCCAAGGGCATGGCCAAAAAAAAAAAAGGCAAATAAATGAAAAACCAAATAACCCAATTTAGAAATGGGCAAAGGACCTGAAGAGACATTTCTCCAAAGATGATATACAAATGGCCAAGAAACATTGAAAAGATACTAATCATCAGAGAAAGCTCATCAATGGATGACCAGATAAATAAACAAGCGTGTACATTTACACAATGGGGTATTACTCAGCCTTCAAAAGGAAGGCTAAAAGGACACGTGCTATAGCACGGATGAACCTTAAGGACAGTATGCTAAGTGAAATATCCCAGTCACAAAAAAAAGACTAATACTGTATGATTCCACTTACATGAGATATCTAAAAGAGTCAAATTTGCAAAACAGAAAGTATAATGGTAGTTACCCGGAGCTAGGGAGAGAGGTGTAGAGGTTTAGACTTGCAAGATGAAAAAGTTCTGTAGATGTGCTTCACAACAATGTGAATATACTTAACACTACTGAATTGTACACTTAAAAATTGTTAAAAAGATAATTTTGGTTTCTTACCACATTTTTACCAAAACTGAACTGCTGAGATGCTAATTTTATCTTTTTCCTTTTTTTTTAAAGAAAAAGTATTAAAACATTTGTTTAACACAGCTGAGACCTGTGACCTTAGAGTTTGTGATCTCATGTGGAAGATGGGAGAAATAAACACGGAGCACCTGAATAGGTAAGGGCACTTATTACAGGCTGCCAAAGCAAACACACTAAAAGCTTTACTAAGAAGCAAGGTAAACTACAGTTCAACTAATACTTTCCTGACCATACTTTCAACTGATGTGACTGATGCAATCATTTTGGAGTCCATCCTAACCCAAGGTAATTTCTCCTAACCCAAGCGGGATCTAAACCCACCTGTCCAGATGAATGTATTCACTAACTACTCTTCAGGCCAATAATTTCACTGGCCAGGGAATGGGTTCTGTCTGTCTTGTTTTGGGGAAACACTGTTCTTTGTTAAGAGATTATATCTCTTCAATGTTCTTGGTGTTAAGTGCCTTTTCTCTTAGGGTGTTGATAATAGATGTTAGTTTAGGTTGGCGCACATTTGCATGCAAGTGTGTATTTTCGAGATCCATGAAATTAAAAAAACCTGGGAATCACTGTTTCAGCTAAAGTCCTCTTAGACGAAAGCCTTGGAGAGCTTTTGAACCTTATGAATCTATCATTCTAAAGGTCACAATCCTCTAGAGAGGGTTGTCATGGTAATTGCCAACACTGGCACTGGGCTCTTGGCTATGGTTTTCTTTTGCATAGCATTATTTTCTTATTAAAAGTATGTTTATTATTTCACTTCCTGCTTCCTACAACTTTGTAAAGTAGTTATGGTACATATTTTTAACGTGTCATTTACAAATAAACTGAGAGGCAGTATAGGTTAGCAATTAAAAGTTCAAGCCAAGCTCTTTGGGCTGGAATTCTGGCTTTGTCTTTATTAGTTATATATGGCTTTGGGAAAATAATCTCTCTGGTTTCAGTTGCCTTATCTGTAATATGGGAACAGTAATAGTTTCTACCTCATAAGGTTGTGAGAATTAAATGAGTTAATGTGTATAAAATGCTTAGAGCAATGCTCCAGATCACAAACTGACACTGCCAACAAAGTTAGGACTCTGACTAGCTTGCTCTCTGCTGAGATCCTTCTACTTGACCCACACATACTGCCCTTCCCACTGGTCAGATTTATAAAGGTAATGTATGGGTATTTGGGGGCAAATAATTGAAAGTGAGCAGGGCCCTGTGGGGCTCCTGGGCACACAAGCCTTTCTCTGTTCCCAATTTCTTTCTTTCTCTTTTTCTTTCTTTCTTTCCTTCTTTCTTTCTTTCTTTTTTTGTCTTTTTAGGGCTGCACCCATGGCATATGGAGGTTCTCTGCCTAGGGGTTGAATCAGAGCTACAGCTGCTGGCCTACACCACAACCACAGCAGTGCCAGACCCAAGCTGTGTCTGTGACCTACACCACAGCTCAAGGCAACGCCAGATCCTTAACCCACTGAGTGAGAACAGGGATCGAACCTGTGTCCTCGGGAATACTAGTTAGATTTGTTTCCGCTGAGACACGACTGGAACTCTTCCCCCCCTTCCCACCCCCCTCTTCTTGTTCTTAGGGAATAAGCTTCAGCTTTTACCTTCCCTGAGTTCCAAAGGTCAGGTTCAAACAGCTGCTAATCAGGGAAGAGAGGAGCAGTCAAGAGACAATGGTGCTGGAGTCCTGTTAAGTGGCTCGGCGGCGGTAACAAACCCGACTAGTATCTGTGAGGATGGCGGTTAGAACCCTGGCCTCGTTCAGTGGGTTAAGAATCCCATGTTTCTGTGGCTGTGGAATAGGCCACAGCTACAGTTCCGATTTGACCCCTAGTCTGGGAACTTCCACATGCTGCGTTAAGAGACAACCGTGCAGCCTTGGTGCAGGGCCCTGGTCCCTCCTTAAGGAATATACATATTGAGCTCTTCGCCAAACTAAAACTCTCTACAAATGGAAGATGTTAACTACTTGACAGAGCATTCTTCATTCCAGAAAGAAGGAGGACCACCAGAACTAGTCCTGGGGCCACTAAACAGCAGCTTTGAGAAACTGCAAGCTTATCTCTACCCTGATCTTTCTCTGTGGCCCTATTTTCCACTCCTAAACTATAAAACCACCTCCTAATCTCTCCCAAGGGGGGCAGTCTTTAAGGCATTAGCCTGCTGTGACCCTCCTTTGCATGGCAAAGCAATAAAAGCTCTTTTTCTTCATCCCAAACTCTGTCTCTGCCTTTTTATTCGGTACCGTACCAGTGGACAGAGGCCAAGTTTTGGCAATTTTATTACTCTGGGCTCTTTTCAATCACCTTAGGTTAGGTTCTTGGACCCAGTTCAACATGTGTGCCTGTGGAGGCTTCCTCACACCAACAAGCAATTCTCCTCGGACACCAACAGGGTGTCTGAGAATCCAACGCATTTCTAGTACTATCTACCCAGAGATTGAATTAGATTCCACAGGTAAAGGGGCTCAGTCCCACAAAACCATCATGACTTCTGACACCAATCTCAAGCCCTGTCAGTTTGTTACCTGTGCTTCTGACCAACTGGCTATAAATTAGAGCTTCCCATGACTCCCTCTTTGGGCTTGATTAATTTGCTAGAATGGTTCACAGAACTCAGGAAAACTTGTCTACTCATTAGATAACCAATTTTATCACAAAGGATATGAATCAATAGCCAGAGCAAGAGATACATAGGGTGAAGTCTCCAACAAGGGACTTCTGTCCCTGTGGAACGTGGAGCCCAGCACAGCGGCACATGGAAGCATTCCAGTTTCCCAATGTGGGAGCTCTCTGAACCCCATACTTTTGGGTTTTTATGGAGCCTTCATTACATTGGCATGATTGATTAAATCATTGACCACTGGGGACTGATTCACCCTCCACTCCCTCCCCACCCCAGAGCCAAGGGGTGAAACTGAAAGTTCCCGCCCTCCGATCACAGGGTTAGCTCCATTAGCAGCCAGTCCCCAAGCTTGGGTGCTTTCCAAAAGTCACCTCATTAACAAAAGACACCTTTAGCACTCAACACTGAGGAAATTCCTTGGGTTTGGGGAACTGTGAAGCAGGAACTGCAGACAAAGACCAAATATATAGGAGAAATATATACTTGGTCATCTGAATGACCAAGTATGTATTTTTTATAAATCACAATATTGAACATCTCTTCAAGTAGAATCCAATGGTTTAGTCCCTCACAATCTGATCCTGCCATTCTAATGCTGCAGTTTTGTTTATAATTTAAAACTACCTTCTTTCAGGCAGAGCCTCCTGGCCTGCCCACTTGACTCTCTCACAAGTGTCCTATCTTAATAAATCTATGTCTTGCCTATCACTTTGTCTCTTGCTGAATTCCTTCTGCATGGAGGCATGAAGAACCTGAACTTCAGTAAGTCCAGGTTGAGTGATTCTAATTTAAAACTGTGGGTTCAAGTTCCAATCTGGGTTCTGGCTGGGTTCAGGCCATAATGCTGTCAGTTTCAGCTGGCAGACCACGAAGGGACAGTGATAAGGCAAGAAAACGTTAAGAGTTAGGTTTTTGTCCTAGAACAGCAGCTCCAGGACGAACTCCTAATCTCTCCACTCTTCTGCTTGATTTTGAGGTTTTCTATGTGCTTCCCTGCTCTATTCCTTTCTTTCTCCTATTAACCCCAGAGGACCTGTGTGACCACCAAGGTGCACTTTTTATTGCCCCAGCCCTTGCAGGTGCTAATGCTTCATGCCCAGCTTGCAGCCAGACCAACTCCCACCTATTGTGGACACTGTTGGGGACACCTTCTGTCAGCAGCTTCTCGGGTACTAATACCTGGTTAGGAGACTACCTTGGAAGGGATAACATCTAAAATACAAAGGAGACACTGGTGCCAAGGGAGAGCCCGGCCTCACTGGTATTCAAGACCCGTGGCCCTGCTGGAGAAGAAGGAAAGTGAGGAGCCCAAGGTGAACCCGGACCCGCTGGCCTGTGTAGCTGGACCCTGGGCAAGCGTGTAGACCTGGTGCTACTGGAGAGCAAGGTGTTCCCAGACCCCCAGGCACTGTTGGTCCTGCTGGCAAAGATGGAGAAGGTGGAGCTCAGTGACCCCCATGACTTGCTAGCCCCACTGCAGGCAAACCCGGTGAACAGGGTGTTCCTGGAGACCTTGGAGCTCCCGGCTCCTCTGGAACAAGAGGTGGGAGAGGTTTCCCTGGAGAACATGGTGTCCTACTGGTCCCAGTGGAACTCGTGGTGCCCCTTGTGACCGTCGTGAGCCTGGCCCCCCTGGTGCTGATGGCCAACCTAGTGCTAAAGGCAAACATGGTGATGTTGGTGCTAACAGCAATGCTGGTCCCCCTGGCCCTGCTGGATCTACTGGACCCCCTGGCCCCACTGGTAACACTGTGCTCCTGGAACCCAAAGGTGCTCACAGAAGCGCTGGTCCTCTTGATGCTACTGTTTCACCATACGCTGTTTAATCTCTAAGGTGGCTGGGAAAATAAAGTTAACCAGAACAACACTGACTTACAGCTCTCCCAAAAGAAAAGGGACAGTCAGCCAGCTGTTTTATGCCATCTCTAGGCAGGCCTACGCCCTATCTCAGCAAGAAGTAGTTACTAATCACTCAGTATCCCCTTTAAGCATAAAGGAGTAAAACACCTGGAGGGGAATGATAAGGATGGAGTAGGCACAGGTAGTTGCAGAAGTCCCAATAAGGGACCACAGATAGAGAGGAAAACCTAGGGGACTTTGGGACACCACCGTAAGTTAACAGCTGCTTAATAAAGTCATCAGAAAGAGGCAAGGTTGCTTGACTAGTGGAGGTGTCAGCGGTGCCTCAGGTCATTGGGTGGGGAATGGGGTGAGGCCTGCATTCAGATTCAGACCAAGGGCAGGAGTTTGAGGCTGGCCCTTCTATTGATTTGAATAAGGACCATGACCAGATACTAAGGAGGAGCTACTTTTCCGACCCCTACTCCCCTCGGGTGATAAAACTGGAGCCCACCTGATCCTCTGGGCAGAACGTCCTTACCTGCCTGCTTGCATCTCTCACTAGCATCCTATCTTAATCTATTTCTAGCCTATCTAAATAAATAAATAAATAAATAAATAAATAAATAAATAAATAAAACTACCTTCTTTCAGATGTTAAATGTTCACACAATCCAAAACTTGACACTTAAGGTTTAAGGACTTGTAATATTAATAAGCTCCACTACTTTCAGCAGCCTCTCTCTCAAACGTGCTTTCTGAGATGCTCTGCTTTGCATTCCCAAGTAGCTGCTGTGTGATGAGCTGAACCGAGATAACTCAAGCAGAATAGGAAAAAGGAACACTTTGAAGACACACTAAAGCAAAACTTCAAATGATACAGCTCCACTGGGGACTTGGAGAAATCACAGCAGCAGATAAACCCAGGGAGCATCGATGAGCACCTGGAGCATTCCTTTCTGAAGAGAGGACGGCAGGTGCACACCGAGCCAAACTCAGCACATGGAGTCTGCAGCTGCAAATCACAAGCCAGTGTGGGCAGCTGGTAGGGACCCGCTGGCTAGATAGTAATTACTGGTCAGTGGCTGTCATCTTCATCTATAGCTCATTACATCTGTATTCCTCAACTGGTTATTTATCTCAGTGCTAAAGTGACAGTTAGCCTCAAGGCATGTTTATGCATCTGCCTAAAAAATAAAAATAGAAGGAATCATACACTAGGGCTTAATAAAATTTGTACTGAGACCTATGATAGATTATCTTTTCTCAGTTCTTTTTGTACCTTACTATAGAAAAGGCCCCTAAAATCTGAGAGCAAAGTTAGACACATTTTCTGAAGTCTGAAAGTGGGAGTTGGTCTTTTTGTTTGTTAGCTTTTACCCTGAGTAGCCACTCCCTCCACAGGGCCACGTGCTTCCAAACAGACCTCAGCACTAGCCCCAGAGGTGGGTCCTATGAGGCGAGGTTGCAGTCAGCTTGTGCACGGCAATCCCTGGCAATGGTTCCCAGTCCTATGGAAAATCCTTAACTCCACAGACATTTTTAGGATGAGGTTCAAGGAGGCTTTTAAGTTTAAAAAAAAAAAAGTAGTTTGGTTTATGGAAAAATATTCAGTAATTCTACAGATGTTAATAGAATGTGGTAAAATCATGCAGAGGTATACAAAGGTCAGAAGTGTGAGAAATGCTATTCTACAGAAGAGAAGCCACTTTATGTTTAAAGCTCCTTCTGTAGAGTTTTATTTTTATAATAGCATTGTTATTTCTTTTTTTTTTTTTTTTTTGCTATTTCTTTGGGCCGCTCCCGCAGCATATGGAGGTTCCCAGGCTAGGGGTCGAATCGGAGCTGTAGCCACTGTCCTACGCCAGAGCCACAGCAACGCGGGATCCGAGCCGCGTCTGCAACCTACACCACAGCTCACGGCAACGCCGGATCCTTAACCCACTGAGCAAGGGCAGGGATCGAACCTCATGGTTCCTAGTTGGATTCGTTAACCACTGCGCCACGACGGGAACTCCAGCATTGTTATTTCTAATTAAACTACATACGAACCTGTTTATATTATTTGTTTTATTAAGTGACCTTGTAGTTGTGTCCCTCTGGCTATTACAGCCTATAGAACATTGGGAAAGAACAAGGAAGGTCATTCAGGGACCTGTAAACAAAGCTTTTCAAGGGAGGTTGCGTCTGAGGGAATCCAGAAGAACAGAAGGTATAAGAGAGTGACACCCACAGATCAGGCAGCATATGAAGAAGAGTGGATTCTGAAGTTACCTTCCTCCTTTAGAAGCTCACCGAGGCAGAGATGGAGGCCAGCAAGGGGCTGTTGCTCCTGGCCCAGCTTTGGGGCCCAGGCCTCCCAGCTGGGAACCCTGCCCCTGAGCCTGCTTGGCTAACACCCCTGGCTGCCGGGGTGTCTGAGCAAATCCATGGGCACTGGCAAGGGCCACGATGACAGATGACGGCAAGGAGCGGCACAATCTACTGCAGCTCCTTCACAGCTTGATTGTACATTAATCCACATTAAGCCAAGCCCCTAACAACTGGTCTTCCAAATTATGAATGGACTCTCCTGATACCACATCCTCCTTCAGTAGTGCTTTACTGGACAAGGTCCCGCTAAGTATATTAGAAAATCTACTCAACTTCATCACACTCTGACATCTGAGGCTGGGGAAAGGGATGGAACTGTCCAGGTTATCCTCAAGTTTACACATGGTGAAAAGCTCCCAGATGAAGCTGCTTCTTAGCAAATATTCTCCCAGGAAAATCTAGAAGATAATGATGTCTCAGACATCTTTTAAAATTATTAGCAATATAGGCAGAAGAAAACCTTGGTATGGTTATTATCTTTACTTTAGTGACAGCTGTGCAAGAAAAATTAAATGAAATGGCAGATCAAATAAAAACTCTAAAAGAAGAGAAGAAACAAAAAGGAACAGAAGTAGCTGAAAAGCAATTATGTCATGGCAGTCCTGTTACAATAGAGAATTACTCAAGTTGGAAGGCCAAGTTCAATGCAGAAATCTTGCAAATTAAAAAGATTAAAATAATCTTTAGAGACAATTTTGGGTCATTCACATTGTGCACATCAGTTCCCTGTTCCATTAATATTCTAATGGTATTCCCAATCATCTGCATTTGGAAATGGCTAGAGTTAGTGAGTGATACAAAAGACAGCTAGCTGCTGAGCAGAAGTCTGATGGCCGCATTCGTTAACCTTCCAGTCATTATTAAGTGACTCGATCTAATGAGCCAAGTAATCTCTTTCTGTATAAAAGTCTATTAAACAAATTACGGGGTCTTGGGAGCAACTCACCAAGCAATGAAAATCTCACACATATATCAACATTTTTCTTCAAAGAATAAAAAACAATTGGAATAAATTTAACATCACTTGGTATTGGATTTTTTTGGCTGTACCTTTGGCATGTGGAAATTTCCAGGTCAGGGATCAAACCTGTCCCACAGCAGGGACTAGAGCCACTGTGGTGACAATACCAGATGCTTAACCAGCTGCACCACAGGAGGACTTGAATTTTTATTTATTTATTTATTTTTATTTTTGTCTTTTTGCCTTTTCTAGGGCTGCTCCCTCAGCATATGGAGGTTCCCAGGCTAGGGGTCTAATTGGAGCTGTAACTCCTGGCCTACACCACAGCCACAGCCATAGCAACGTGGGATCCGAGCCATGTCTGCAACCTACACCACAGCTCACAGCAATGCCAGATTCTTAACCCACTTAGCAAGGCCAGGGATCGAACCTGCAACCTCATGGTTCCTAGTCAGATTCGTTAACCACTGCACCATGATGGGAACTCCTGAATTTGTTTTTTAAACTTAAATGTCTTGACAAAAGCTGTGCTAACTTAGAAAACAAAAGAAGATTAAAACAACCACAACAAGGGTAACTGGAAAGGCCCACCTTTATTGCTACACTGGGGTTCCAGATAAGATTTGAAAACTCCCAAACCATTTGGTGCCCTTTAATTTATTATTTATTTTTATTTATTTATTTTTGCTGAGCTCCCAGCATGCAGAAGTTCCTGGCCCAGGGATCAAACCCGCACCACAGCTGTAACCAGAGACAAAGCCAGATCTTTAATTTGCTGAGTCCCAAGGGAGCTCCTGGTATCCTTTTAAAATCAATCAGTCAATCAATCAATCAAAAACTGCTGAGCAGTTCCCATTCTATCCTTAGCACTTAGCCAGGGAGAAACAGTAGTCCGTGTTCACCGTCCTCAGTGGCTATGCTACGGTGAACACTGAGACTCCTCTGAAGAGGGAGCTGTGGCTTCAACAAAAGACTCAAAGGCTGGAATGGAAGCTCCAGGAGGGTACAGGTTCCTTTGCTTTTATTTTGTTCACTGAATTATTTCCAGCCCCAGCCCCTAGACCAGAACGTGGTAGGCGCTTAATACTGAAAAATAAAAGGTGGTCCTGAAAGGTCTTTTTGGTCCTCCCCAAGTTGGGAGCAACCAACAGAAAGTGTATTCTAAATCTGATACCTATCAGTGAGGTCACTGGCAAGGCTGGATGTGTTCCTCCTTAAAACCAAACCATCTTTTCTCCTTTAAGCCTAGATTTCCACATAGCCTTATGATCTGGAACATACCCTCTAGACAGAAATTCACTTTTCTGGACTGGGAAACACAGCTGCCATTCATCAGGATGTCACTGGAACCCACACGGAGGTGTTGTGTGGCAGGTACAGGCCACCAGTCACTAGAGAAGCACCATAACTTTCCACCCCACATCAGGGTCACTGTGATGTTCTAACGCAGAAATAAACCTCAGTGATTCTCACTGTACAGCTGGTGAGAAGAGTAGCCGTATTTTACATTTTTGCAAATTTTTTTATTTTTTTTGCTTTTTAGGGCCACACCCATGGCATATGGAGGTTCCCAGGCTAGGGGTCAAATCTGAGCTGTAGCCACTGGCCTGCACCAGAGCCACAGCAACGTCAGATTCTTAATCAACTGAGCAAGGCGAGGGATCGAACCCGCAACCTCATGGTTCCTAGTCAGATTCGTTTCCACTGAGCCATGATGGGAACTCCAATTTTTGCAAATCTTTTTAATGTCTGGAATATGGAAGACAGCTGGATTCTGCTGCTTCTATATTCAGCTGGTTGCACATCATGTAGTCTATGGAAACTCCACTGCATAATGAGGCGCAAGTAAGTATGGTTAAGAACATAGATTTGACTCCTGAAAGAATCTCAGGGGCTCCTAGGCTTCCTTTAAGATATTGCTGTAAAAGATAGGTACACTAAAAGACATAACTGTGGTGAACATTTAGAAGGGATTCTCAAACAAGAAATGGAGTTTAAAAAGACAGAGAAGGAGTTCCCGTCGTGGCGCAGTGGTTAACTTGAATTCGACTAGGAACCATGAGGTTGCAGGTTCGATCCCTGCCCTTGCTCAGTGGGTTGACAATCCGGCGTTGCCATGAGCTGTGGTGTAGGTCGCAGACGCGGCTCAGATCCTGCATTGCTGTGGTTCTGGCGTAGGCCAGTGGCTATAGCTCCGATTAGACCCCTAGCCTGGGAATCTCCATATGCTGAGAAAGCGGCTCTAGAGAAGGCAAAAAGACCAAAAATAAATAAATAAATAAATAAATAAAAAGACAGAGAAGAGAGTGGAAATCATCAGTGACTAGGTGTAGGCACACTTTACAGGAAAGCCAAGACATTTATCAGTGTACTTATTACTTTAAATCATACTTGCTCTTTGTACTTTACCATATTTCAACAGGAAATAAACTGCTTTTTGAGGAAAAGCCCATGTTTCTCTCTGACAAGACAAACCCCAGAACAAAAACCACATACTATAACTCCCTCCAGTTCCAATATAAATGTCAATTGTTAATGTACATTTACTTTTTAGACTATCACTTATAAGTGACATTCTAATTATAAGAACCATAAGTCACCCTTTTCCTGCCTTTTCTTCTTATGCACAACTTCCTGCTGACTGTCATTCAAATATTTAATAGGACAAACGAGTGATTTCCAATTACCAATCAGTTCCAAACTGCTGCACAGTTCAATCTTTCTGGCTGCATGTTTCTGCAAATAGCAACTAAAAGGCAATCTACAAATAAACTCACTCCTAAACATGTACTGTGGGGTTAATAGATGCAAACTATTGTCTTTGGAATGGATAAGCATTGAGATCCTGCTGTACAGCACTGGGAACTATATCTAGTCACTTATGATGGAGCATGATAATGTGAGAAAAAAGAATGTATGTATGTATGTGTGACTGGGTCACCTTGCTGTACAGTAGAAAATTGACAGAACACTGTAAACCAGCTATAATGGAAAACAATAAAAATCATTAAATATAAAAAAAAAATGTACTGTTCCTTAGCTAGATTCAAGTGATTTATTTATTTTTTATTTTTATTTTTTGTTTGTCTTTTTGTGTTTTCTAGGGCTGCTCCCACGGCATGTGGAGATTCCCAGGCTAGGGGTTCAATCGGAGCTGTAGCCACCGGCCTACACAAGAGCCACAGCAACACAGGATCCGAGCCAAAACTGCGACCTACACCACAGCTCACAGCAATGCCGGATCCTTGACCCACTGAGCAAGGCCAGGGATTGAACCGCAACCCCATGGTTCCTAGTCGGATTCACTAACCACTGCGCCACAACAGGAACTCCGATTCAGGCGATTTCTTTTCTTTTTTGCTTTTTAGGGCTGTACCTGCGGCATATGCAAGTTCCCAGGCTAGGGGCAGAACTGGAGCTACAGCTGCCGGCCTACACCACAGCCACAGCAACACTGAATCCGAGCCGCATCTGTGACCTATACCACAGCTCATGGCAACACTGGATCCTTAACCCACTGACCTAGGCCAGGGATTGAACTCACATCCTCATGGATCCTAACAGGGTTTGTTAACCAATGAGCCACAAAGGGCACTCCCAGATTCAGGTGATTTCTATCTACCACAAGCAATTTGTAAAGAGGCAAAACAGAGGCAAAACAATTGTATTCATTTAAGTATGGTCAAGAAAAAACAATTATCTTTGAATCTCACATCACTATTTTTCCCAAACTTAAGAAGATAAATGGGAGTTCCCATTGTACAGCGGAAACAAATACAACTAGGAACCATGAGGTTGCAGGTTCAATCCCTGGCCTTGCTCATTGGGTTAAGGATCCAGCATTGTCGTGAGCTGTGGTGTAGGTCGCAGATGCAGCTTGGATCTGGTGTTGCTGTGGCTCTGGCGTAGGCTGGCGGCTACAGCTCCGATTCAACCCCTAGCCTGGGAACCTCCATATGTTGCAGGTGCAGCCCTAAAAAGACAAAAAATAAAAATAAAAAAGAAGATAAATGATTTCAAATGTTCCTCCCCATTAGTAAGCAGGAACAGATTAGTTATGGTGACTTTTTCAGAAGATACTTGTCTTTATTATCTCTCTCTCTCTCTTTTTTTTTTTTTTTCAGGAATTCCATGACAGGAATTCCTGAAGAGATGGCTGTTTTAGTGTCTTTCTTGTTCTTTTTTTTTTTTTTTAAGTATAGTTGATTTTCAAGTTTGTGACAATTTTTGCTGTAGAGCAAAGTGATTTAGTCATGCATATGTATACATCCTTTTTTAAAATAATATTTTACATCATGGTCTATCCCAGGAGATTGGATATAGTTCCCCGTATATATTTTTTCTCAAAATAGGTAATTGTCAACACAACCACACAAAGTCTATGCTGCATCAAAAGCAGTTCTTAGAGGGAAGTTCAGAGTGATACAGGCTATTTTCAAAAAATAAGAAAAATCTCAAATAAACAACTTAATCTACCACCTAAAAGAATTAGAAAAAGAACAACAGACAAAACCTAAAGTCCGCAGAAGGAAGGAAAGAATAAAGATCAGAGCGGAAATAAATAAAATGGAGATTTTTTTTTTTAAGTGGAAAAGATCAATAAAACCAAGTTTTTTGAAAGGGTAAAAAATATCAACAACCCTCTGACCAGGCTCACCAAGAAGAAAGGAGAGAAAACTCAAATAAATAAAATAAGAAAGGAAAGAGGAGAAATAACAAGCAATACCACTGAAATACAAAAAATCATAAGAAAATACTTTGGGAGTTCCCGTCGTGGCACAGTGGTTAACGAATCCGACTAGGAACCATGAGGTTGCGGGTTCGGTCCCTGCCCTTGCTCAGTGGGTTAACGATCCGGCATTGCTGTGAGCTGTGGTGTAGGTTGCAGACGCAGCTCGGATCCCGCATTGCTGTGGCTCTGGCGTAGGCCGGTGGCTACAGCTCCAATTCGACCCCTAGCCTGGGAACCTCCATATGCCAAGGAAGAGGCCCAAAGAAATAGCAAAAAGACAAAAAAAAAAAATACTTTGGACAATTATATACGAACAAACTGGACAACCTAGAAGAAACAGACAAGTCTCTGGAAACATAGAGCCCATCAAAACTGAAGCAAGATAAAAAAGATAATTTGAATAGACTGATCACTAGAAGTGAAACAGAATCTGTAATAATTAAAAAACAAAAACAAAAACAAAATCCCCACAAACAAAAGTCCAAGACCAGATGGCATCACTGGGGAATTCTACCAAACATACAAAGAAGAACGTACTGAATCCTTCTCAAATGCTTCAAAAAGACTAAAGAGGAGGGAACACTCTCAAGGTCATTCTGTGAAGCCACCATCACCCTTTCACCAAAACCAGACAAAGACAATACCAAAAAAGAAAATTATAGGACAGTATCTTTGATGAGTATATATGCACAAATTCTCAACAAAATATTAGGAAACCAAATCCAAAAATAAATTAAAAAGATCATACACCACAATCAAGTTGGATTTCCCAGAGTCACATGCATGGTTCAACATATGCAAAACAATTGGTGTGATATACCAGGTCAACAAAAAAAAAAAGACAAAAATCACATGACCATCTCAATAGATGCAGAAAAAGATTTGATAAAATCCAACATCCATTTATGATACAAATTCTTACCAAAGTGGGTAGAGAGGGAACATATTTCAACATAATAAAAGTTATTAACGAGAAAACCACAGCCAACATAATACTCAATGGTAAAAAGCTGAAAGCCTTCCCACTAAAATATGGAACAAGACAAGGATGACTACTCTCACCTCTTCTATTCAACATAGTGTTGGAAGTCCTAGCCACAGCAATCAGACAAGAAAAGGAAAAAAAGCATATAAAAATTGGAAGAGAAGAGGTAAAATTATCATTATATATAGATGATATTATATATAGAAAACTTAAAGACTCCACACAAAAACTACTAGAACTTATAAACAAACTCAGCAAGGTAGCAGGATTCAAGGTGAACACACAGAAATCTGTTGCATTTCTTTACACTAACAATATATAATTATAAAGCATTGATAAAGGAAACTGAAGATGATTCAAAGAAATGGAAGGGCATCCCAAACTTCTGGACTGGAAGAATTAATACTGTTAAAACAGCCATGCTACCCAAAGCAATCTACAGATTTAATGTGATCCGTATCAAATTACCCATGACATTTTTTACAGAATTATATCAACTAATCCTAAAATTATGGAATCATAAAAGACCCAAAATTGCTAAAGCAATTCTGAGGAAACAGCACAAAGCTGGAGGCATAACCCTCCCAGACTTTAGACAATATTACAAAGCTAAAGTAACCAAAACAGCATGACACTGGCACAAACATGACTTATGGGTCAATGGAACAGAACAGAGAGCCCAGAAATAAACCTGCACACCTACGGTCCATTAATCTTTGACAAAGGAGGCAAGAATATACAATGGAGAAAAACAATATTTTCAGCAAGGGATGCTGGGAAAGCTGGAGAGCCACACGTACATCAATGAAATTAGAACACGCCCTCACACCACACAAAAAAATAAACTCAAAATGGCTTAAAGATTTAAACATAAGTTATGACACCATAAAACTCCTAGAAGAGAACATAGGTAAATCATTCTGACGTATTTTGTGCCAATATTTTCTTAGGTTAGTCTCCCTAAAGAATAGAAATAAAAGCAAGAATAAACAAATCAGACCTAATCAAATTTATAAATGTTTGCACAGCAAAGGAAACCATAAACAAAAAGACAACCTATAGATTGGGAGAAAATATTGGCAAATGATGCGACCAATAAGGGTTTAATTTCCAAAATACACCAATAACTCATACAACTCAACAAGAGAAAACACCAAGCCAATCAAAAAACGGGCAGAAGACCTAAATAGATATTTCACCACAGAAGATATACACATGGACAAAAGGCACATGAAAAGATGCTCAACACTGCTAATTACTACAGAAGCGCAAATCAAAACTACAATGAGGAGTTCCCGTTGTGGTGCAGCTGAAATGAATCTGACTAGGAACCATGAGGTGCAGGTTTGATCCCTAGCCTCACTCAGTGGATTAAGGATCCAGCATTATTGCGAGCTGTGGTGCAGGCTGCAGATGCGGCTCGGATCTTGCATTGCTGTGGCTGTGGTGTAGGCCGGCAGCTGTAGCTATGATTAGACCCCTAGCGTGGGAACCTCCATATGCCGTGGATGCTGCCCTAAAAAGACAAAAGACAAAACAAAAAAACCCCAAAAAACCCCAAACTACAATGAGGTACCATCTCATGCTAGTCAGATGGCCATCATTAAAAATTCTATAGGAGTTCCCACTGTGGCTCAGTGGTAACAACCTGACCAGTATCCATGAGGATGCAGGTTGGATTCCTGGCCTCACTCAGTGGGTTAAGGATCTGGTATTGCCATGAGCTGTTGTGTAGGTTGCAGACGAGGCTCGGATCTGGTATTGCTGTAGCTATGGTTTATGCTGGCAGCTTCAGCTCCGATTGGACCCCTGGCCTGGGTCCTTCCATATGCCACAGGTGCGGCCCTAAAAAAAATTAATAAATAACAGTAAAAAAAAATAAATAAAGTCTACAAATAACGAATGCCTGAGAGGGGGTCGAGAAAAAGGAACTCTCCTACACTGTTGGTGGGGATGTAAACTGGTACAACTATCATGAAAAAGAGCATGGAGTTTCCTTAAAAAAACTAAAAATAGAGTTGCCATATGATCTAGCAATCCCACTCCTGGGCATATATCCAGGGAAAACTATAGTTTGAAAAGATACAAACACCCCTACGTTCATTGTAGCACTATTTACAATAGCCAAGACACGGAAGCAGTCTAAATGTCCATCAGCAGATAAATGGATAAGGAAAATATGGTATATATACACAGCGGAATACTAAAAAGAATAAAATAGTGCCATTTGCTGCAATATGGATGGACTTAGAGATTATCATACTAAGTGAAGTCAGAAGGAAAAAGACAAATACCATATGATATCACTTATATGTAGAATCTAAAATATGATACAAATGAACTTAGTTATGCAACAGAAACTGATTCACAGCCATAGAAAACAAACTTATGGTCACCAAAGGAGAAAGGGGTGGGTGAGGGAAAAAGTAGGCATTTGGGATTAGCAGATACAAACTACTAGATATAAAATAGATAAACAACAAGGCTGTACTGTATAGCACAGGGAACGATATTCAAAATCCTGTAACAAACCATAATGGAAAAGAATATGAAAAAAATGTATATCCATGTATAACTGAATAACTTTGCTGTATAGCAGAAACTAACATAACACTGTAAATCAACTATACTTCAATAAAAATTTTTAAAGACACACACAAAAAATACTAATTGTCTGTTCCACCCAAGAAAGTGATGACAGGTCATGGAAAAGTTATCAAAGACATCATGATGGGGACTCCAAAGACATTTTCAAAACTATTATGATTTTGTGAATCAAGAAAAATAAGAGGGAGTTCCCGTTGTGGCGCAGTGGTTAATGAATCCAACTAGGAACCATGAAGTTGTGGGTTCGGTCCCTGTCCTTGCTCAGTGGGTTAACGATCCGGTGTTGCCGTGAGCTGTGGTGTAGGTTGCAGACGAGGCTCGGATCCCGCGTTGCTGTGGCTGTGGTGGAGGCCGGTGGCTACAGCTCCAATTCGACCCCTAGCCTGGGAACCTCCATATGCCGAGGGAATGGCCCAAAGAAATAGCAAAAAGGCAAAAAGGCAAAAAAAAGAAGAAAAAAAAGAAAAATAAGAAACTCAGGAAGACTTGTCCTTCAAAAAAGATTAAAGGAATGTTAGAGAAAATGTGACATAGCTATCTAGAAACAAAAGAATCATGCATCCTGTTTTGACATAGATACTAATATGAGCAAGATGAAACTATCATAGCCTGAAGATAGTTGTTTTTTTCATACATACCTGTAAGCATCATTTACACCGTAAGATACGTAGTTGAAGGTGTATAACCCTATTCTCACACGTCTCACAGCTTACTCTGAGACAAAGGAAGCTTGAAGCCAAAAAGAAAACATTCATGAAAAAAATTTTAAATCTTGTCACCAGGGTTAACCTTATTCAAGATAGTATAACTCTTGCAGCGTATCAGAAAGAGATTCAGCTCGGGACGTTTGGTACATAAAAATGCTAACCGGGATACATATGGAAATTACAGCTAACATTTACTGAATACCACTATGTTCCGGGCGTTACTCCAAGTTTTTTTTTAATATGGATTAACTAATCAATCTTCAGCACTGCTATGAGATAGGCACATTTTGTGTGTGTGTGTGTGTGTGTGTGTGTGTGTGTGTGTGTGTGTCTTTTTGCCTTTTCTAGGGCCGCTCCCGTGGCATATGGAGGTTCCCAAGCTAGGGGTCCAATCGGAGCTGTAGCCGCCAGCCTACGCCAGAGCCACAGTAACGTGGGATCCAAGCTGCGTCTGTGACCTACACCACAGCTCACGGCAACGCCAGATCCTTAACCCACTGAGCGAGGCCAGGGATCAAACCAGCAACCTCATGGTTCCTAGTTGGATTCGTTAACCACTGAGCCACGATGGGAACTCAGAGATAGACATTATATTATCTCTACTTATACCCAAGGAATTGAGGCACAGAGAAATTAACCTGCCCAAATGTAAAGTTAATAGTGGCTAGTCAAAAACAGATTGGCTCCTAGACCCAAGTTTTTAACAACGAGGTAAAGACAAAGTTTGCACAAAGACAAATCATGCACTTATATATCTGGGAGGGGCCTAAGAGTCCGGTAAGAGGGTTTTGGTTATCTAAATGTTTGAATTATTGACAATAAGAATGTGTGGACTTGTATAATTTTTTTTATATCTCATCAATTTAGTCACACCTTTTATTGGACTTTGTGTGGAATTCTATTTGATTACCACCTGACACACAATCTGCAGGTGCCTAAATGAACAGGATCCTCAGGTGAGTCTAACGTTACAGCGCTGGCAGTATTTGGAGCACGAGACGGGGAGGTTAATATCCTTGACAGGTCATGACAGGCACAGTCTCCACCCGACCACCAGTAAAAGCTTCAAGACCTGCCCTAGACTTGTTTTCTTCCATATTATTCCACAGTGCTAGTGCTGGTCTCCGGGTCCCATCTTTATCTTCAAATATGGTTGTGTCCCCTCTTAGCTTAACTCATATTACTGAAAAATTCACAGGAGTAAGAAGGAAGAAGGTGATCAAAGTTCAGAATGGTGATAAGACAAAGATAGTGAATGATCACTCACCCTAATAGTATACCAATCTCGGCCACCTACTATAGACTGGTCATACATAATACTACTGTGAATGGTTTTCATGAGAAACTTTTTATTATAGTTTTATTTCTTACCCATTAAACAAGTTCCTTCCATTTTCTTCCATATTATTCCACAGTCATTGGTTAGGTTTCCTTTTCTCTATTACCTATAGGGAAAAAAAATCTGTAAGGCTGGGCTGATATATTGTAAGAAAAAAAAGCAACTTCAGAAATTTTATTTATAAATTCAAAAACAGGGAATTCCCAGAGTTCCCATCATGGTTCAGTGGAAACGAAGCTGACCAGCATTTATCCTCCAGTGCGATCCCTGGCCTCGCTCAGTGGGTTAATTGTCATGAGCTGTGGTGTAGATTGAGGACATGGTTCAGATGTGGTTTTGCTGTGGCTGTGGTGTAGGCTGGCAACTGCAGCTTTGATTCGACCCCTATCCTGGGAACTTCCATGTGCCATGGGTGCAGCCCTAAAAAAAAATAATAATAATAATAATAAATAAATAGACTGACTCACAAATGGGAGTATGAAAGGTTGGTTTTCTGAAAAATGTATTTCTGCATTTGTTTTAGGTCTTAACAATTATACACTGTTTTTGTAGGTAACTCAAAACTGTCAGAAGAACAAAAGCAAATTCATGGTAACAAAAATATTCATGTTTCAAAAGCTAAATTTTTTTTTTACAGAAGAGAAGTATTTAGTATGAAAGATGCGTGGAGGTGATTTCTTTGTGTTAGGTGGGTTCATGACTTTTATGGAAGAAGCATATGCTGTATACACAAGGACATGCATTAGTCAAAGATATCTAGAGTGTAGGATTTGGGCAAATGACATGCATAATTATTATTCAGGTTTCTGAAACCTTATTCAGAAGGCAGGACTCAATAGGATTGAGATTAGTACACTACCACTAGGTAACAACATGAAAACTTCTCTATTTTGCCATCCTAATAACTAACACAAGAATCCCTTTCAGAAGGAACTTTCTTTGTGCAAATATATTCCCTCAGTGGGGCCTTTCCACCTCTCACGTCCAGTCCCTGAGTGGTGGACGTTCCCTGGAACAATGGCTGTCAAGATCCCAGGACAAGGAGTTCCCGTTGTAACTCAGTGGTAATGAACCGAAATAGTATCCATGAGGATGTGGGTTCAATCCCTCATGGATCCAGTGTTGCTGTGAGCTGTGGTATATAGGTCACATAGGTCACAGACGCAGATCGGTCCCCTGTTGCTGTAGCTGTGGTGTAGGCCAGCATCTGTAGCTCTGATTCAACCCCTAGCCTGGGAACCTCCATAAACTGTGAGTACGGCCCTAAAAAGGCAAAAAATAAATAAATAAATAAATAAATAAAATAAAAACCAAAAAAAAGAAACCTCATGTAAATTTTTTTTTTGCCTTTTGTATTTTTAGGGCCACACCCGTGGCATATGGAGATTCCCAGGCTAGGGTTCCAATCAGAGCTACAGCTGACAGCCTACACCACAGCCACAGCAACACACCAGATCCAAGCCACGTCTGTGACCTACACCATAGCTCATGGCAACACTGAATCCTTAACCCACTGAGTGAGGCCAGGGATCGAACCCACATCCTCATGGTTCCTAGTCAGATTCATTAACCACTGCACCATGACGGGAACTCCCTTCATGTAAAATTTTAAGAAGAACGCAATTAAATCTCTCATGGCTGCGAAGTTAGGAAGCCCAGCATAGACTGGTGGGAAGAAAGAGAATGAAACTAGGTATCAGGAACCCTGGGTTTCATTTCACTTTGTGCCACTGAAGAGCTATGTGATCCCCAATCCCACTCAAATTTAAAATTCCAAAATTGTGTGCATAGCATCAGAGCAAGGACTAATGTAAAAAGAAACAAAACGTTTTACATTTCAGTGCATAGCATGGATAAAGGCTCAAGATCTGCTGACTTTACTGTTCTAAGATTCTAAATTATTAGTTTGTCATGGGTGTTACCCATTAATGATTCTGAATAATGGCTTAAGTTCAAATTCAGGACCTCTCAACAGAAACTGCAAAACAGACAGATTTATGATATTCTGCGAAACACAAAGGGTGCTAGGATCTCATTTATACACTTTGACTGTGGTTCAGAATAATTTAGTTAGTAAAATCTAAGTTCACTTGCCAAATGAATTTTACCAGCTGTTTATTAAAATGCTTTCTCACCATTAAACAGAAATGTGGGGAGTTCCCGTCGTGGCGCAGTGGTTAACGAATCCGACTAGGAACCATGAAAAAAAAAAAAAAGACAAAAAAAAACAGAAATGTAGTCCATGGGTTTATGAAGCTGTGTTATACAAAATACAAGGAATGTCAACTTAGACCATGAGTTTGCCGAGGACAGATTATTTCTCATTTTGTTTCTGTGTCCTGTTGACTTAATATACATTATTGGAAAAATAATGTATGTTAATGTATATTAACTATCAGTTATTCAGTTGAATGAATAACTGATAGAGGACCCCCCCCCCCTTTTAAAGTTAGGTTTATCTCTAATCTTACTTCTCGGGCAATAAGCTTTTTTGATATTAATAAAATATCTTCAAATAAAAACCTCACATGGTGTTTATCACTGCAAATTTTAATTTTATCATCTCTCCGTGAATGCATTTTTGTATTAGAGCAAAACACTTCATGTTGTTTTATCCTTCCTAAATAGAAATAATTTGGGATTAACATAATGATGTATAAGCAATCCAGAGTCTCAGACTAAAAGATGGCCAAAGCTCACATTAGAAATTTTCTTCCCTAAATTTCTTTCTTTTTTTCTTTTTTTTTTTTTTTTGTCTTTTTGCCATTTCTTAGGCCGCTCTCGAGGCATATGCAGGTTCCCAGGTGAGGGGTCGAATTGGAGCTGTAGCCACCGGCCTACGCCAGAGCCACAGCAACGCAGGATCCGAGCCACGTCTGCAACCTACACCACAGCTCACGGCAACGCTGAATCCTTAACCCACTGAGCAAGGGCAGGGACCGAACCCGCAACTTCATGGATACTAGTTGGATTCGTTAACCACTAAGCCATGACGGGAACTCCTCTTCCCTAAATTTCTGTGTGGTGGTTAGAATCAAAAAGGTTTTAGGAATCCATGTGCCTTGCTGATTGACTTCCATATCTAATAAGATATTGGATGAGTCTATTAATTTATAAGTGGGGTGGAGTTCCTACTGTAGTGCAGTGGGTTAAGTATCTGACTGTAGCAGCTTGGGTAGCTGTGGTGCTGAGGATTGGATCCTCAGGCCTGGCACAGTGGGTTAAAGGATCCAGCATTGCTGCAATTGCAGCATAGGTTGCAGCTGTGGCTCAGATTCAGTCCCTGGCCTGGGAACTTCCATATGACATGAGAGTGGTCATTAAAAAAAAAAAAAAAATTATAAGGGGTATGAGAACATGAGAGAGTGAAAACGCCTTAGATTTAGAATCAGAAGGCTTGTGTTTAAGCCTCAAGCTACCCACTTATTTGCAGAGTTATCCTGGGCAACTCACTAATGTGCTGGGACCTCTATGTCCTCACTTGTAAATGTATACAACACCAGCTCTACTCCTTTCCAAAGGTGCTGTGAAGATCAACTAGGAAATGTGTAAGTGCACTGTAAAGTGATGAGAACTGCACATGGGATGACCATTCTTTCCCTGCTACCAAAGAAGGCAAAGACTTCAGATCATTACCCTGGATATCTGAATATTCCAGAGGTTTGGGGGCATTCTAGGATAAAAGAACACAATCATTCACATAGTGCTCAAGAGCCTAAAATGGGAGCTCCTGTCGTGGCTCAGTGGTTAACGAATCTGACTAGCATCCATGAGGACACAGGTTCGATCCCTGACATTGCTCAGTGGGTTAAGGATCCAGCGTTGCTGTGAGCTGTAGTATAGGTTGCAGACACGGCTCGGATCTGGTGTTGCTGTGGCTGTGCTGTAGGCCAGCAGCTACAGCTCTGATTGGACCCCTCTAGCCTGGGAACTTCTATATGCCTTGGGTGTGGCTCTAAAAAGCAAAAAAAAAAAAAAAAAAAAAAGAATCCTAAAATGTGTTTGGTATCTGAGACTTTTTAAAATTTTTTTGCCTTTTAGCGCCACATCTGCAGCATATGGAAGTTCCCAGGCAAGGGGTCGAATTAGAGCTGTAGTGGCTGGTCTATACCACAGCCATAGCAACTCGGAATCTGAGCTGTATCTGTGACCTACACCACAGTTCATGGCAGAGCTAGATCCTTAACCCATTGAGCAGAGCCAGGGATGGAATCCACATCCTCATAGATACATTTCTGCTGTGCCACAGCCACAGTGGGAACTCCCTGGGTTTTTATTTTAGTTAAATAACATTCTTTCCTTAATTAACTGCTTAATAAAGAATAAAGGACATACAACCTATAATACAAGCAATATTGGTAACTCCTTCTCACCAAGAATAAAATGACCTAAAAGCAACAGCATGATATGCTTGCATTCTCCCCAATTATCCAAAATAAATACATGCAAACAAAAGCAATACCAAATCCTATTTCGTTCATAGAGCAGTAGTGTCAGCCACAAAAATGACCTTCCATAGAGCATATGCTGGAGTTGCTATTTCATCCCTGTGCTTAAATATCATCCTGCTTTTTATAATCCCTACATGTGGTAAATATTATTAATTGGTAGAGTTCAGTCTGTCAGCATTCATTCAAATCATTTTAAAAGCATTAATTTGGTCATTACCAAGCACATTTTATAAACACCAGTACAGAGGAGCAAATATAACAGGAAGAGAACATTTATAAATATTTATTATACTTCTACTAGATGCCATGCTGTGAGGGAGATTTTTTCTTTCCTTTTTTTTTTTTTTTTTTTTTTTTTTTAGGGTGCACCTGCAGCATATGGAGGTTCCAAGGCTAAGGGTCAAATTGGAGCTGTAACTGCCAGCCTATGCCACAGCCACAGTAATGTGGGATCCTATACCTAAGCTCACAGCAACACCGGACCCCCAACATACTGAGCAAGGCCAGAGACTGAACCTGCATCCTCATGGATACTAGTCAGATTCATTTCTGCTGTGCCTCTATCCTTTCTCTTTCTTTTTTTTTTCTTCTGTGCCTCCAGCTTGTGGAAGTTCCTGGGCCAGGGACTGAAACCATGCCACAGCAATGACCCAAGCTGCTTCAGTGACAGTTCCATTCCACTCCATCTTAAGAGACATTATTTTTCTTTATGGGTCAGTTGTTTTAAAGGGTGTCCCAGAGCTGTCACTGGGAGCACCTATTGCTCTAGAAGTTGTAAGGAAGCTCAGAGGGCTTCTCTTCCAACCTCTTCACTTTCTAGTTAAGGGAACATTAGGCTCCTAGCTTCCAAACAAGAGGCTTTCCCAGCTCTGCTCCCAGCTGTTATTACTTGTCACCTATGTGACACAATTGTCTCATAAAAGTGACTGGGGAAAAGATGAGTTTTTACCAACCACCAGCATCTGTGAAAGGCCTATTTTGTATCCCAAAGATGCTGGCACCTACAGAGGAGCCCAGTGCCTCAAAGAAGGTACCTCTTAAATATGTATAGAAGTGAATTTATTCAAAAGCATGAAACAGGGTTTCTGCCTCCAAGGATTTTACATATAAGTGAAAATCACCAAAGAATCCTATGTCAACATATAATAAATTTGGGGCAAATTTCACAAAGTACACAATAAGAGGGAAGAGGAAATAAGACAAAAGATTTATGTCATGGGATAAAATGTAGGATGGGGTCTTGGAAGAGGAATTCAGCTTTGAAAAACTAGTAAAGAAAGCATTCTAGGATTTCTCCAAAAAAAAAAAAAAACCTGTTGACATTTTTACAACATCTGTTTCCTTTTCCCACATTATTTCAACATTTTTTAACAGGCATACTAGTGTGTTCTAAATAATTTTATCTGCTATAATTATATTCAAGAAAGAGTTTCTGTCCTCCCCCACAAAGAACTTTTGAAGACCACTGAGAAACGGATAATAGGAAGAAAAAAGAAACCTCATAAAGGCTCAATATAAATTCTTCAAAACAGGAATATCTTTAAAAGGGTAAGATGCAAATTTTCTTGAGTTTTCAAATTCATCCAAATAAAACTAGACCCCAATCTTTAACAGGAAGAAAAAACATTAAAAAAAAAATTCCCATGACTGCAACCTAAAGCTGACACTAAATTAACAGGACATTTGGGTGACATAAGCCATGGATAAGGGGCTCCTATTTCCAGCTACTTTAATGAGAGAAGACAGAACCACACTGGTAAGGAAAAGAATACTGAAGAAGAGACTCAGTTCTAGTTCTAGACAGACAAGTGAACACAGGTAAGCCTCTGCTTACCTGGGTCTGCTCTCTGGGTCTCAGTTTCCACATCTGTAAAAGGGACATTTAAGTTACTTAATGACCTAAATTCCTATTGTACATCTACAAACTTCTTGAAGTCATTTAGATGCCACTCTCTTACAGGCATTAATGCATGAGGGTAGCAAAGATCAAATGAATTTATGTCTTGTACAATTCTGTTACTGCAGCAAAATCTTCCAATTGCTATAAGCCACCTACCTATTAAGTCTTATGTTGAAACACGGCATCAAAGAAATAAAATTGGACCTTCAATGAAATGTGATGTGCTGAACACCTGCTCCATTTCCTCCCTAATTCCACTAAAATGACATTAAAAAAATAAAATTCATAAGGACAAAGACTAGGAAAGGAAATAAGTACAACAGAGTTTTTGGAAGCTGAGAGACTCTGGACTTAGGCATAATGAAGGGCAGGCCTACCTACCACCCTAAAAAGATGGGGATTGAGGGAAGGCTGAGACCCTGAAAGCTAGATTTCCCCGTCTCTTTCCCTACTCGGCTCCCTACATGTAGGCAGGTATGCAACCCAATGACTAGAGCATTCTCCCTGGGAAAGAACCTGGCTAAGACAAAAGAAAAACACCTACAAGAGGTGACCCCCACACACAAAAAGGTTGGGTTCCTGGCTAATCGCCTTATAATGAAGTCTACTAGTTAACTTTCAGAAGCCCCCAGTGAGGCAAATTCAGCTTTCATGTTTTCATGGCTCACTCTACGCTATGAGTAAAACAGTCAAGGCTATACATTTAAGGAAATTCGCTAAAAGAAAGGCCAAAACTAATGATCAAGTAAAGGTACTTTAAGGAAAACAGATGATAATGGACGCTGCAGAAAAGTTTTTTAAATTGTAATGAATATAATCAGGGAATAGTTATTCTGTTTGTGAAACAAAAATAGAAAACTACTAAAAAGCAACATTCAGGAGTTCCTGTCCTGGCGCAGAGGAAACGAATCTGACTAGTATCCATGAGGATTCGGGTTCAATCCCTGGCCTCGCTCAGTGGGTTAAGGATCCAGCATTGCCATGAGCTGTGGTGTAGGTGGAAGATGTGGCTCAGATCCTAAGTTGCTGTGGCTGTGGCACAGGCTGGCAGCTGTAGCTCCAATTCAACCCCTAGCCTGGGAACTTCCATATGCCGTGGGTGTGGCCCTAAAAAACAAACAAATAAATAAATAAATTTTAAAAGATTCTTTAAAAGGTTAAGAAGAATTTTTTTTTTGTCTTTTTGCCATTTCTTGGGCCGCTCCCATGGCACATGGAGGTTCCCAGGCTAGGGGTCTAATCGGAGCTGTAGCCGCCAGCCTACGCCAGAGCCACAGCAACGCAGGATCCAAGCCGCGTCTGCAACCTACACCACCGCTCACGGCAACGCCAGATCGTTAACCCACTGAGCAAGGGCAGGGACTGAACCCGCAACCTCATGGTTCCTAGTCGGATACGTTAACCACTGCGCCATGACGGGAACTCCAAGAAGAATGTTTTAAATCACATCTAAAAGTATAATTTTCCAAGCAAGATTTCTGAAGGGGAAAAAAATAATGAATAAAAATAGTAATTTTAAAGGCAGAGCAAAATCAAAGCACTTGGAAAATTGTACATCTTAGCATAGAGTGTGGCTCAGGGTGAAAAAAATGAGGAGCAGGAAATAATGTTTTGCTGATTGAAACTTACTCAAAAGACATAACCACAAAACCAGAAAAAAAAGAAAAAGGAAAAAAAATTTTTTAACATATTATAGTATCATTGGGAAAAGTTCATGGTTTCTGGTTAACATCAATCCTGTCATAAATTAAAATTCCTTTTCCACTCAGGCAGATGCTAAACCAAAGTCAACAGAATGATCTGATCACATCACATTGTGGTCAGAAATGAAAACACTTTAAAAACTGTATTATTTCCTTAGGAAAGGAAAGCACAAATACTACAAACCTGTTGCAACAAGGGAGGAGCATTTTGAGTCAGACTCACTCATCCTTTCCTAAGACCTGAGACAAATAGGAGGGAGACCAAGTGTGAATCTGGAACAACTGCTGCCCAGCTTTCTCTAAGTCCCTGAAAAGTGGTGTCTCAATTGGGAGCTATGCTTTTCTCTATCTCCAAACACTTTAAAAATCAAAACATTCATATTTTCTATTGCTCTCTCATAGAAAAATGAGGAGTATAATATGGTATTTGTTCATCATTTTTAATATTATCTACATTCAGTGAGTGCTAAGATGGTACTTTCTCAGTCAAGTGTTGGGCTCTTCTTGGACAGGCAAGTTAGAGAAGGTGCTGCCTGCTATTAACTCTGTTTTCTTTCTTTTTTTATCTTCTTAGGGCTGCACCCGTGGCATATGGAGGCTCCTAGGCTAGGGGGCGAATTGGAGCTGTAGCTGCCAGCCTAGGCCACAGCCACAGCAATGCAGGATCCGAGCTGCATTCGAAACCTACACAACAGCTTGTGGTCACACCACACCTTTAACCCACTAAGCGAGGCCAGGGATTGGACCTGCATCCTCATGGATATTAGTTGGGTTTTTAACCTGGTGAGCTACAGCAGTAACTCCCTATTTACTCAGCTTTCTGACATCTAGGGAGATTGTAAACAGGGGAGAAGCTGCTAGATCTTACTTTTTTGATAATCAGCTATTGAGAGAGAGATATATATATCCAAGCCACAGTTGCAGACCCAAGCTGCAGCTGTAGCAACACCCGATCCTTCACCCTCTGTGTTGAGCCAGGGATCCAACCTGCGTCTCAGCACTCCAGAGATACCACCTATCCTGTTGCACCACAGCAGGAACTCCAATCATCTATTGATTTTTGACCACAAGAGTTTTTTGGTTTTTTTTTTAACTAACACACAATTAAGCACTTTCTCATTAAATCTACTGTGGTAAAAACACTTGCTCTCAACTTCAGCATTCATGAAGACAATGAGAATAGATTGGCAAGATGGTTTAATTGTAGCATACTTGGTTAGCTCTCAAGTTGAATGCTTAGAAAAAGGTTTGTTTCATCATCTCTTGGAATCAGGAAGAAAAACAACCCTTAAAGTTTCTGCATAAGTATGATATTCTTCCTTTTGTGAAATTTGGGATAATAATTAATATCTTACAAAACACAATGCATAACCAAAAGTTCCTCCAGCTTAAAAAAATTAATTAATAAAATGCCGTGTTCAATCGTTCATGCTTATTTCTCAGAAGGGGAACAGCTAATTAGGATACAAAGAAACACTCAATCCTACTGGTAATTAGAAAATACAAATTAAAATGAGACATTACTAAATGGCAAAATTAGAAAAGTAGACAATACTATGCGTGGGGGAGGTTGGGAATGCAAGTCCTGTCAGGTGTAAACTGATACAACCATTCAGCAGCCTGACAATACTTATGCCGCAATGCCACTCCTGAGTCTGTATCCCAAGAAATTCTCAAACATGTTCCCAGTGGACATGGATGAGACTGTTTATTGGTAGCACTGTTTGCGGTAGCCTAGGCATCCATCACTGTGGGAATGGATGCACACCACGGAATAGTATGCTGCAGTTAGGAGCAATTAGCTAAATGTACATCCTAAGCACACATAGCTCTTAAAACAGTACTGACCAAAAAAGTAAAACTAGAGTAAGATCTACAGCATTTCTGCAGGGAGAATTCTACAGCCAAATTTTACACCCATGTGGTATCATGAGTGATTTTGGGATTAAAGATACACATACAAAAAACATCACTAAGTAATTTGTAAAGATGCATACAGAATCAAGGACATATATCAGACACATTAGAGAGGATGTTTGTGGGATAGGAACAGGAAATGAACATGGGAACAGTGGCCAAACAGAAGGCTTTTATACACCAATGCTAGGCTGCATCCAAACCACAGAGTATAAAATCCAAATTCAGAATAATATTTTTCATTCATGCATACATTAATGTATTCAATAAAAACTTATTGAATGCCTCTTAAGTGTCAAGTGCTGTGCTTAAATGTAAACTTTTCTTATTTCTGCTGAAGTTTTTGTTTGTCTGTTTGTCTGTTTTGTCTTTTTGCTTTTTTCTTAAGCCACTCCCAAGGCATATGGGGGTTCCCAGGCTAGGGGTATAATTGGAGCTGTAGCTGCCGGTCTACGCCACAGCCACAGCAACACGGGATCCGAGCCGCGTCTGCGACCTACACCACAGCTCATGGCAACGCCGGATCCTTAACCCACTGAGCGAGGCCAGGGATCGAACCTGCAACCTCATGGTTCCTAGTCGGATTCCTTTACCACTGCGCCACGACGAGAACTCCTGAAGTTTAAAAAAAAAAAAAAAAAACTCAAAAGGATACATGTTTTAAGATACGTTTTAACTGGAAATGGAAGGGGAAAATAATTTACATTAGAATATATATTATAAAAGTGAGAAGTTCACTATTCTTAAAACAGCCTAAGAATTTTTTTATCAGGAGTTCCCGTTGTGGCGCAGTGGTTAACAAATCCGACTAGGAACCATGAGGTTGCAGGTTCCATCCCTGCCCTTGTTCAGTTGGTTAATGACCTGGCGTTGCCGTGAGCTGTGGTGTAGGTCGCAGACATGGCTCGGATCCTGCGTTGCTGTGGCTCTGGTGTAGGCTGGCAGCTACAGCTCCGATTAGACCCCTAGCCTGGGAACCTCCATTTGCCGCGGGAGTGGCCCAAGAAATGGCAAAAGACAAAAAAATAAATAAATAAAAATAAAAGAATTTTTTATCAAATATAAATCTACATTGAAGTTCTCTAAATGACAAACTTTTTTCCCTTTAGGGCCACACCTGTAGCATATGGAGGTTTCCAGGCTAGGGGTTGAATCAGAGCTGCAGCTGCTGGCCTATGCCACAGTCACGGCAGCGCCAGAACCTTAACCCACTGAGTGAGGCCAGGGATTGAACCTGCATCCTCATGGATACTAGTCAGGTTCACTGCCACTGAGCCACAACGGGAACTCCTCGAAATGACAAACTTAAATGAAAAACCAAAAGAAAACAAAACAAAACAAAAGCCCTAAAAAATTACACTGTCACATCTTAGCCCCCAGGTAAAACATCTTTTCTCATGGCTTTCAGTAGTGAAACAATTTCTTTCTTCTTTTTTTCTTGGCCACGTCCATGGCATGCAGAAGTTCCTGGTCCAGGGATCAAACCCACACCATAGCTCTAACTACAGCTACAGCAGTGACAACACCAGATCCTTACCCCACTGAATCATTCAGGAACTCCAATTATTTCTTTTTGGTAGAGAATTTTTTGCTACTTTATTTGTTCTTTGTAATTTTTTTCCCCCAAAGATATTTCAACTGCTCAGGAACACTTCTCGCCAGATTTCTGTTTCCAAAAGATTTCACAAGCAGGCTGCTAGCTGCCAATGAAAGTGCTGTAGCTAATATGCTCATTACACTGCACTGCTAACAGAAACTGATTAATAATTTGGTGCAAAGTGACATCTATTCCACATCCCAGGGGCACAAAAAAATAATGTTTTCCCCTCATTTTACCTGTTCCCCTCTTTTTACAAGCTCCAAATGTTAACTAGTATACATGATAATATTGGTAAACAAACCCAACAGCAACTTACAGGACATCATATGTCTAAAGCTCCAAAATTGTAACTCTTCACTATTTCAGATTTTGATACTACGTGTCTGTAGGTGGGGGGATCAAAGGCGAATAGGAAGAGCTAGGCCAACCATCAACCTTCCTGGGAAAAAAGGCAACTACATGTCTGTTAGTGGGGTAAGCTGAATCATCACTGCACAGAACAAAAGACAACATACTAATTTATTAGGCTTACAAAAGATAATGTATTTCAATAATAATAGCTAACATTGAGCACTTATTATGTGTCAGTCACTGTTCTAAATATTTTATATGCATTATTTACTTCAATCCTCACACAACAACCCATTTTCCAATCAAATGCAAGCTGTTTATCATTGTGTCAAAGTTTCCAGCAAATGTTCACAACTTCCACTGTATCCGCTCTTTCTTCCATTACCGTCCTCATTTCTCACTTAAAACCTCGACTGGTATGTCTCAGACGAATGGAGCAGTTTTCTTCTCTGGCCAGCCTCTTTCACCTCCCTTCCAACCACAGAAGATTCCTTCAGGAAGATATTCTCAGTTAACCCCTTCCTCACCTGCTTATTGAAAGTGATCACTATAGAAGTACATAAAGTGACTCTCACCTCCCCAAAAAGGGCACACCTTAACGACACTCGTTAATATTTTACAACAATAGGAATATTCTATACATATTGTTCTATAATGTGACTTTTTTTGGGTAATTTAACAATGGACATCTTTCTACATCAGCAATAGAGATTCGGTGCATTCCCTAATAGCTTAATGCTATTCCATTGTATGGACCCACCATACATCATTTAACTAGTCCCTAATCAATAGGCATTATTTTTTTACAGGAACAAACAATGCTATTAAGAAAAACTTTGTACTTCTATTTTTCATGCAAGTGTATAAATATATCTCTTTTTTTTGTCTTTTTGCTATTTCTTGGGCCGCTCCCGCGGCATATGGAAGTTCCCAGGCTAGGGGTCGAATCGGAGCTGTAGCCACCGGCCTACGCCAGAGCCACAGCAAAGCGGGATCCGAGCCGCGTCTGCAACCTACACCACAGCTCACGGCAACGCTGGATCGTTAACCCACTGAGCAAGGGCAGGGACCGAACCCGCAACCTCATGGTTCCTAGTCGGATTTGTTAACCACTGCGCCACGACGGGAACTCCAAGGGTACACGCATTTTAAATTCCAACATTATTTCCAAGGAAACTTATATTTCCATCAATAGTGTGTGAGAATTCCAATTTTCCCACCCTCATCCACTACTAGCTATCATCAACTTGTTTAATCTCTTAATCTAATAGGTAAAAAGTGGTAATTGTGTTTTATTTTATATTTATTTAGACGATTAGAGTTAGAATTTACAGTTTACATAGATTATGAACTTATTAACTGTAGGCTAAGCTGAACTGTCTATGGAGAAAAAAAATTCAAAAAGCACATTAACAGAATAACTAGGGAGACTGGTAATATTTAGCCAACTTGAGATCCTATTTAGTTATTTTTTTATTTTTTGGCTGCCCCATGGCATATGGGGCCAGGCCCAGGGATCAGATCCCTGGCCAGGGATCAGATTCAAGCCATAGTTGCGACCTAATCCACAACCACAGCAACACTGGCTCCTTAGCCCACTGTGCCAGCCCAGGGATGGAACCTGCAACCCAGTGCTCCCAAGATGCCACTGATGCTAGCGCACCACATTGGAAACTCCCAATTTGGGATTTTAGTATGGAGTGGACAATGACACCACCACAAGTGAGTTTGGTCTCTTCACTAAAGCACACTTATTTACCTGCTACCTGAAAGGCATTGTTATCAGTTCTTTACACTATGCCATACATTTGAGAAATGTTTCTTTTAAGAGTACATTCCTTTTTTTACCCCCTTTCTTTTTTATAGCTGCACCTGCATGGAAGTTCTCAAGCTAGGGGTCAAATCTAAGCCACAGCTGCTAGCCTACACCACAGCCACAGTGATGCCAGATCCGAGCTATGACTGCAACCTGTGCCGGGACACCTCAACGCTGGATCTTCAACCCGCTGAGCGAGGCCAGGGATTGAACCTGCATCCTCATGGGTACTAATTGGATTTTTAACTTGCTGAGCTACAACGGGACCCTCCTAAGAGTATAATCAATTCCATAGTCATACATTCATTTTCTTACTTTTACTTACTCTGTGTGAACAGGCCACTTTAATATTTTACTTTTTCATATGTTGCTTATTAAGTTGACCTTTGACCTCTTTTAGATATTAAAGCACAAGAGTATAATTAGCATCTAGCCATGAACATCCAATATAATTAAGATATAGGTGGTTGTATTAGAATATAGAAAAAGGAGAGTAAAAAAGTAAATGTTAGCAATGGTCAGCCATAGGGACATTCTAGACATTCTGGATCATGAAAACGAAATACAAACACAGCCCCATATACTCAGTGAATATGTCCATGTCAACATGAGTGATATGCCCTCTGTTCATGAATGCCGATTTACTGGTTAGATGTCTTTGATTATAATGCTATTAATAACAATGGTGAAACAGAGCTATTTACACATTTTCTTTTTTCTTTTCTTTTTGCCATTTCTTGAGCAGCTCCCTCAGCATATGGAGGTTCCCAGGCTAGGGGTCGAATTGGAGCTGTAGCTGCTGGCCTAGGCCAGAGCCACAGCATTGCGGGATCCGAGCCGCACCTGTGACCTACATCCGGCTCATGGCAACGCCGGATCCTTAACCCACTGAGCAAGGCCAGGGATCGAACCTGCAACCTCATGGTTCCTAGTCGGATTCGTTAACCACTAAGCCACGACGGGAACTCCTATTTACACATTTTCTTACCTGGTTTCCTTTGTGGCCACCTCCAGGTAACAATTTTGTCAGGGAGACTCTAATTAGCTCTAACAGGGATTTTGACCTTATTATCCTGATAAATCAGTACTTGTAATTTCAAAAATAAGTACCACAAATTATCTAGCATTCTAGAAAGGTTTTGGCTCAAAACGATAAATCGGTAACCTCCTCTCTACCTTTCCTTTAATTCTCAATTTGAATTTATGTTCCTCACAGAACAAACCGATCCTTAAGACTTTATTTCAAAGTCAAAAGCTCTTGCTACATTAACATGACCACATGGCCTATCCGAGTGGACATATGACAGATAACTACACATCGTCTTTCTCATGTCAGAGACAGAAAGAGAGAGCAAACAGGGGGCAGGAAAGCAGAACACTAAAGTGACAAAGTGCTAAAGCCAAGCTATAAATTGTCTTGTAGTCACTCACGGCTGCTTACCGAAAAAAAGACAGAAAGGTAGGTCCTATCTTTCCTCTGGAGAGAATCAGGCATCATATAAAAGCACCTTCCTAACCCACTAACAATAGTGCTGCCTCCCACCCCTCACAGAACTTGCTATCAAGAGAAGTACTGCTGGCTTCTAAAGACAATGACAAGAAGCTCTGTATTCTGTGGGAGAATGGGAGGGAGCAATGAAGACCAGCCTCCTGGGCTCTAAACTATGCCAGACTGCCCGGCTAATCCTTCCTAAATCCCACAACGTTGTGGTGGGGGTGGGGGTAAGGGTGGGAGACAGAATGCAAAACAATCCAAAGTTGAATCAAGGGCAGTAGCTCAGGATTACAGGAGGTCATAACATTTCTATTTGAATGGGGGGTGGGGGGGTAGCAGAGGTAGGAGAGATACAAAAGCCTGTACGTTTATAAAAACACTACACAAAAATAAATTTTTATCCCTGATCCTTCCGATGTGCTAATCAACATCTCCCCCCCCACCCCCCCGATCATTTGCCAGCCCAGCCTGCATGGAAGGCACAGAGTAGCAGGCATTTTCACACAGCGAGGCTGGAAGAGATGCTACTAGAGTGTAAATTACTAATTAGCTCAATAGAAGACAAAGAGAGAAAATACCTGTCACAGAATGCTGTTTACAACTTGACACACAGTAAAAACAGCCCTGAACATTTCAGAAGTGTCTTACTTTTCAGACTTCTATTAACATGTAAATGGCAAAGAAACAGTATTATAGTCTTTAAAAATTGCCCATGTCTCCGAAACAATAACACATGACTGGAAAGAATGCTTTCCAAATAATTCGTAATTTTCTCATCCTTATGAAAGCTAAGTGTTTTTAACTATTACAATCAGCTTTAATAAGGAGCTGTATTTCATAGCTTTGATGCTCACTTAACTGGGGTGGGGATGGGAGCCACAAGGGCTGTACTCTACCTTTGTTGGAATCCAGCTAATAGAGTGGACAGGCCTCACTCTGCAGGTCACACCTTTATCAAATGGACAGGCTACTGTTTTAATAAAGATCAAGGATGAGCTGGAAAGTGGCAATGAGGATGGGGCCAATGAACTCTCCTTATAGCAGGACAACTGAAAAGACTCCCCAAATTTAGATTTATTTTGGGGGGGGGTAATAGAATGTTAAGGTACTTATATACATCTCCTTATCATAAGGCAAACCTGCTTATATTAATTGCAAGCAATGTTCCTCAGGCTATATATTTTACACTTAGATCTTTTCCAGCTCCTTGAAGCTGGATCTTTAGGTAAAATATGTTTTTCACCTATGTATGTCTTGGTCATGGTGTTGAACAGCCCTGTGGCTCCTGTTTTCCCATGATAATCACCCATACGTCAAGAGATGGCATATCCTAAGGACCCACGTGTGTGAGCACATCATGCCAGGTGCTAAGGAGGTCCCCAACCAAGAGGCAGACCACGACAGTTCTTGCTGATGCGGGAGAGGCCTATAAAACTTGTAGTTCGCAGGTAAATATATTTCCTAAAATATAACGAAGGCAACAAACCATAAAACCACAAAATCCACTCCAGTCACCCTTGAGATTCCTTTGCTTCATACACTTGACTAAAATCAAACTCATACCAACTTGCTGATACACTCAAAACATTCTTCCCTTTACTTTTTAAAAATTAAGACCTTCACATCCATTTTTTTTCAAAGTTACTTGTTTAAAAGTACTCCAATGAGGGGTTCCCACTGTGGCACAGTGGGTTAAGAATCTGACTGCAGCAGCGTGGGTCACTGCAGAGGCGTGGGTTCACTCCCCTTCCCACTGCAGTAGATTAAAGGATCTGGTGTTGCTATGGCTGTGGCCTAGGTGACAGCTGAGGCTGGAATTCAATCCCTGGCCTGGGAACTTCCACATGCTATGGGTGTGACCTTAAAAAATAACAATAATAATAAAATAAATTTTTAAAAAGAGTACTCAAGTGAGAGAAAATGATCAAGCAAATGGGGCAAAATAAAAACAATTCATGAATTTGAAAAAGGATATATAGAAATTCCTTCTATCACTTTTGCAACTTTTCTATAAAGTTTAAAAAAAAAAAAATCCCAAGTCACAAAAAAATAGAGTATTAACAAAACAGCTTTCTCCTCCCTTGTTATGAGTTTCAAACAATTCACATACTTAGCTCATGCTGGGCACTTAGAAAACATTAATTATTAGTTGTTGTTTGTTTGTTTTTTTGTCTTCCTTTTTGGCCACTCCTATGGCATGTGGAAGTTCCTCTGCCAGGGATTGAACCCGAGCCACAGCAGTGACCTGAGCTGCTGCAGTGACAATGCTGGGTCCTTAACGTGAGCCAGAGACGAACTCCAATTATTAGCTTTTTTTAAAAAAAATGGGCAGGTCAGTTGTCACAAATGAACTACTTTGGTGAGAGATGTTGATAATGGGGGAGACGATGCATGTGTGGGGGCAGGGAAATCTCTGTACTTCAATTCTACTGTGAACCTAAAACTGCTCTAAAAAAGGTCTTTAAAAAAGAGTAGATCAAGCAAATTAAAGCAGGCATGAATGTATTTAATGGGTTGCTTACGTAAGCACACATAAAGAGAAGATAGAAAAGAAATCAGCAAGAATCTCAACAGATTTTGCTTATGGATATCCACACTGAAACCCGAGTCCCATTTTCCCTCAATGGGCAACAACCTCCAAGTGCAAACCTGTATGAACCTGTTATATACCGCACGGCTTGCAGATGAGAAATTGTTGCCCACTGAGGAAAAGTTCAGGGCCTCTTTCTAGCTAAAAAGACAGGTAACCAACCATTAATCTGCAATGCAATTAGGCATTTTATTGATCTGAGGTTGTTTTATAAATACAATTTTGTGATTGAAAAAAATACGAGCATGTAAGAACGCTGATGTAATCTTTGAATGAAACATAGCCCTTAGGGTATCTGTCTCAGGTTTCTCACCTAGAAAGGAACTAAGAAGTGGTTAATAACAGAACCACAGGGCTAATTTAAGGACTGGCAAACAACACTGGTTAGGGACAAAGTAATCTGGAGAAGTGCTCAGGTGAGGGATCACTTCACAACAGTCAAGTAAAGGTAGTAGGCAGTAGAATGCCCACAAAATGGCAAGGTTCAAATCCCATCCCCACCACTTGGTAGAATGATATTTTATAAGCTAAAAGAAAGATTAAGTGTATCATTTAGTTACTACTTGACAAAATACCCCCAAAATAACAAAAACAGTATTATCTGTATTCAAGGTTATCAACTATCAAACAAGTTGCTGTAGAAATGACTGAGTATAACCTTGGACAAGCCATTTAATTTCAAGGAGCTTATATTTTATCACATGTAAAATGGCAACAGCAATAGTGCCGACCTCCTAGGACTGCTGTAAGGAATCAATGGGTTACAATCCACAAAGAGTTTATTTTACAACAGTGTCTGGCACAAAAGCACCTCACATGCGTAGCTACTATTAGTGAGTTTAAGAAGAAATGGGGTTGTCTAGATACTAAGCAGGTATATTTACTCAAAAATTGAGAATGGGGCAAGAAATAACAAATACAAATATTGCATTGTGTGTGCTGATTAGAAAGAAGACAGACTGTCCTTATAGAGAAAATAACTGAATGCTGGAAAATATTATCTGTAAAGGTTGCCACAACACCTCTGAAGATTTACACAAATAGGATAAATTTTTATCTACCTGGGATGATTTAAGTGGGATATTGACTGAAGTTGCAGGATAAACTAGAGGTCCTTTCAAGGTCTCTTCCCATCCAAAGAATCTACGATTAACCAGAGAAACATTTAATTATGTACAACCTACTCACTGAATATACAAACGTTTTTTCCTTAGCAAGTAAGAAAATAAATTGAGTAGAGAATTCTACTTAATGAACAAATGAAAATAAAGCTTAAATTTATCACTGGAGTCCTTAATGATAAACAGCATTATTTGTACTAAAAGATTATCCATTTTCAGGTTTAGAAGTATCAACTGAGAACTAACCATTCACAATGAGAAGTGGTGATTTAATATATAGGCATAAAGAAGCAAAAGATAAGACCCCAATGGACTTTCCCTTGGTTGGTCTTATAGTTTATATTTTCTTCATTAGTATCAAATATGCCTGAAATAATTTATATAAAGACATCAAATATAAAACAACTGCATTATAAAAATGGCTGTACCAGACACAGAGTACAACCTACTAGCAATGCCAAACACATTTAGAAAGGAAGGGAACACGCACACACATTTCACAGAAACAGGTGCCTCATACTAAAGTTACTCTTCAGTTTGAAATTTAATGTTTCAGACTAATCTTCCTGAAACTTAGCAGGAAAAAAGCAGTAATTTTAAAAATCCTGTTAAACCGCTAAATCAATCTAGTCACCCTGAACATCTGCTCAATAAAATCCAGACTCCATGATCACAGTAGCTGAATCCAGAATGATTTAAGATTGTAAATTATTCAAATACATAAATAACCAATGTCTCTGATATCCACTAATCAAAATCTAATCTTTGCTAACTATCACAAATGCCATTAACCTGATCTTTGCCCTTTACAGAAATACCCACAGAACAGCGGCCATCCAAAATTTATACAACGTTGAAGAAAAAGCATCTTTTGTGTAGCTGAATGTACACTAATGAAATAACCTCAAATAAGATTCTTGAGAACAGTTCATACTTTTTTCTAAAAGTACATTATATGCTATCCTTTGGCACCATTGAATGCAAAGTAATATTCGTTCATATTCTTAGCTAAATGTAAAACTTCAGAATAAAAGTCATCAAAACAAAATCTTGATAAGAATAACCTAAATTTTGTCCCAAATGTCTTATCTTCCTTTTAATTTCCAAAAGTGTCATAAAAATCAAAAACTCCTTCTAGAAAACAGTAATCTTTTTTATTCACAACCACAAACAGGAGAAGCAGTGGAGCTGTCCAAGACGCCTGTCTGCATTATCTTAGAGGTTTTTTCTTGTTAAAAATTACTCATAGACTCATTATTTAACCTATAAGTCCCACTCTCAAATCCTCTACTATTCTAAATCTCCCTTTCTTTATTCCATTTTGTTCAACGGGTGAGTTTCCTATAAAATGTCCCACACAAAGCTAGAGGCAGCTTAGGAGCTCAAAGCCCTCACTGCCTTGATTTAAATCTCTTCCCCAGCAAACTTCCCTGGTTGGCTATTTGCCTTTCTCTGAAAAGATTTCTCAATATTCTCCAGCCCCAAAAACAATTAGGCAGAAATCTGGTTGATTAAACAAAACAAAAAGATTTTCATCTTTCTCTATCTCAACCACAGTGTGCTCTCCACTGAAAAAGAAAATGCTGTCAATAAAGCACTCAGCCCACTGCTTGTCAGGTACCACACTGCTACGACACAACACTGTCACACCTCACAGGCACAGCCACACTGGAAATACAACCCATTTCCCCATTATCCCAGCACCAAGTGAAATGCAGAGCTTCTCAGCTCCCTGTTATTGCTTTATCATCCATACAAGAACAAAATCAAATCAAAATGGGTCTCATCTCTTCAAAGTGGACATGAAAGTCGATTTAAAAGCCATGAAAGGTGGAAGGAGATTCAAGATTCCTTGAAGAGAGAAAGAGGTTTCTGGAATTTCCTACTTTTACGGACAAAAGGACTCACAGTTTCAACACACAGTTCTCTTCTGCACAAAGAATTCCTTTCCTGATACCCCCCTCCCTCGCCTCCACTGTTACTTTTTAGTTTTTACCCCTATCTCTAGGTCTCTTTTCACTCACCATGGTTCCTCCTCCTCTTCACCAAAGGCTCCCTACACTTGCTCCTTCACTACAGCACCTGTGCCCTGACCCACGCAGACCTTCTGGAGCATCTCCTCCACAGTACACTTGATTCCCATCCCTGTGCCGTCTACCCCAGCTCTGCATCCATCCGGCTTCCGCAAGCCTCTCTCAACCCTCTTCTCTTCCCTCACTCCCCATCTCATCCTTTAAATCCTGGGGCCCATCTCCATCTCCATCCTCTCACCGTCTGCTTTTAGCCTCGTCTCTCCACCTCCCTGTCTGCACCTTGGATTTTTCGGAACCTCGTCAATTAACACAATTCCCCAGTTACCTTGTCCCAGATCGCCATCTCGTCTCACACCCTCACTCTCTCCTTTCAGCTTTTCCGGTCCCCGAATTGTCCTACGAACGCCCCATCTCTCAGCTCTATTTCCTTTCACCCTTCCACTTCTACCGCACTTATTCTTAACTCCACCTGGTACTAGTCCAGTGTCTCATTCGCCCTCGCTCACTTTCAACAATTTCCACCCACCGCCCACCCACTAACCCATACCTTTCTCAGAACCTTGCAGTTCCCACCCACCGCCGGTCCCAGTCCTTCAGCTCATCTCGCTCTGCACTAGTTCACACCCTTGTCACGTCTGGCTCTTAATCACTCTCCCTCCTCTACTCTCAACTACTACCCCAGCTCTGCCCCTCCTTGCCTTCCACTTGCAACTCTTACCCCAGTATCCCTCACCCCACTACGAGCCCCTACCAAGCTTACCCCTCCAAACCCGTGCTCTCACACCGAACCCGTGGATCCCTCTTCCCAGGCTGGTCTTCCTAACCTATTCCCTGCCCGGCTTCCTTATCACCCACCCTGGGTTTTGCCTGCTTCCTACCTCCCTAGCTGGCTTTTTCTCACTCCTCCTCTCCCTGCCTTCTAACCTTTTCTCCCCTTAATCCTCCTCATCTTATGCTCAGACCCGTTCCCCCCAACCGCCCTCAAACCTTCCTTCCCTTCTCCCCTCAAGGCTTTTACCCCAAACCCAGTGGTCGCCCACCCCGCCAAAATAAAGGGCTGGCGCGCCGGGACTGCCGGCTCTGGCCCCCCGCCGGACCCCGCCCCGGGCGCCCCCAGCCCGCCGGCGCCGCGGTCCCGCCCCCTGCCGCCGCTCCTCCCGCCCGCGAGGCGCGCGCCGCCTTTGTCGCCCCTCACCCGGTGTGTGAGGATTTTGCTTCTTTAAAGGGGAGGGCCCGTGTGCTGGAGACTCCTGTCCCCGCCTCTGAGTCTCAGAATGCGCTCCCCGGCCGTCGCGTCCTCCCCGGCCCCCGGCCCCCCCACCCCCTGGAGCTACCCCCTTCGCAGCCTCCCCCCTCCTCCGCCCCCTCCCCCGACCCCCCCTCTATTTACCGCCATCATCAGCACGCGCGAGCTGTCACCAGGGCGCGAGACAACCGAACATGGCCCCGCCCCCTGCCCGCCCATTGGCCCGCCCGCTGGAGCCCCGCCCCCCGGGCCCCGCATTGCGCCAACGGCGCAGCGCTGGGCCCCGACTCGGCACAGACATCCTCTCCGAGGGTTCGCGCCGGGGCGGCCGAGTTTAGGGTTAGCCACCGACGCGCAGCCGATTTGAGCCCGGCGTAAGGGGCGGCGGCGTAGAGGAGCGTTGTGAATCGCGGGTCGAAGTTTGGTTGAAGCACAGGAGGGTAAATAAGGAGGTTTCCAGACAAAGAGACTCTTAAAGGTACAGAGTCTTATGGCTATCCCCTCCTCCTTAAAGGGCCAGAGACTCGCCAGAGCCCATCTCCACCCCCTTTCTCCCCAGCCCATCTGCCCGCAGAACCGTAAAGGAATTTTACGATAGTTCCCCCGCACTCCTTTTGGAGCTCCTTTAACATCTCTTCCCACTGCCGAGGGGGAAAGATTTCCTCGCTATCCCGTCTGTTTTCGTTTTGTTCTGTTAAGTCTTTATTTTTCACTATGTCCGAAAGAAGCAGCCTCCGAACTGTAGGGTTTCCTGAGGCAGCGTTTGTAAAAGTTACTATTGGCTCCCAGGCGGGTGAGCACGTGTCTGACTTTCGCCACTGATGACCCAGGGGGGGATTCAGCTGTTTTACGGAAATACCTCCAAGGAAAAGGTTTGCCGCTTTAAACTGAGTTAAGTTCAGCAGACCGTGGGGATAGAGACCCCAGGGAAACAGAACAGTGGCTATTTCTGCAAGTCTCTGCCTCAGAAAAGGCTTCCTTCCCGAGCAGCCTCTGGGGTGCATTGTCCAGACTTAACTTGCGGGGTGGGGTAGGGGTGTGGGTGTGTGTGTGTGGGTGTGTGTGTGTGTGTGTGACATTTCCTACAAATAAGACCAACACTGTTACATCACGCAACAGCAAGGCTGAACAGCTAATATATTA
Organism: Phacochoerus africanus; assembly: GCF_016906955.1. Taxonomy (NCBI): domain Eukaryota; kingdom Metazoa; phylum Chordata; class Mammalia; order Artiodactyla; family Suidae; genus Phacochoerus; species Phacochoerus africanus. The sequence goes on from NC_062552.1 coordinate 38,269,650, forward strand.
AAATACAAGGTCAAGGAAGAGAAATATATGCATTGCCAGCTACACCGGGTCAAGGCTACACACTTGTAAAAATGAAATAGAGAAGCAACAAAAGCCAAAGAACAACAAATAAAATAAAAAAGGGGAGAGAGCAGGTGCACATGTAAGCATGAAACTGCAATGCCTGGAGCCAAACCTGTGAAATCATTTCCAAAACTAATTCACTTAGACATTTTAAAAACGTTTGATGGAAGGAGAGGACATGGTGACTGATTTGGTGAGAATCTGCTATGTGGTTCAAGAGCTCAGAGTTAGATCTAAAATTTCACGTTCCCTTTGTTGTCTAACACCTTTAACATAACTTTAAGAAATTCTTATCTTGCACTGTAATTCCTTAGTATCTATTTTCTCCTCTTATTCCCCCTCAAAAATATTCTTGGGGAATAAAGATTGTATCTTATTCAGTGTTATTTCCCTAACAAAGTGCCTGACACATAATAGGTACTTTTTTTGAGTGAAGGCTCTTGGAGCCACTTAAGATTTCTGAAGGAAGAAGTGCTCACAAAATAGTAATCTGGGGGAAAGATTCTCAGTGCTGTAAGCATGCATTTATTCCACGAGCTGTTCTCAAAGCACCTGCAGACCCTGAAATCAAAACTATTCTCATAGTAATACATTATTTGCCTTTCTCACTGTGATGGCACTTGCAGTAATGATACAAAAGTAACAATGGATAAATAAAACTGCTGCTGCCTTAACACAAATCAAGGCAAGGGCACTAAACTGTACTAGTAGTCAAGGTATTCTTCACTGCCACCCATTCACAGAAAAAAATAATACCTGCTTCACCTTAAGGAAGTCTTTGATGAAGCACTAAAATAAAAACTGTTTTATGTAAGAACATATTTTTCAAGAATACTGTCCTATTTGATTAAGTGGATATAGGCATAAAGCACTTCTGTTCCTTACCTAAATACAGTGTTTTTCTTGAGGAAAAGCATTTGTGCGATCTCTCTGAATTTTGAGCTGAATTAGCAATTCATGGAATAGCATTTTTACTTGAAAGAACAGCTAACAGATAAACTATAATCATTCAGCCTTGGGAATCTGACAGATAGTTTCTTAAAAATAAACAAATTAAGCCTGACAGCATTTGCTAGCAATGATCAAATTCAAGCTCTCAAGCAAAGCTTAGAATTTTTGAAAACTTTTATCTGTCACTGTGAGCTTAATACCTTTCCAAGACTTTTCTGATGAGATTGGTGGTGATATTAACAAATACGATTTTTTTTTTCTTTTTAGGGCTGCATCTACAGCACATGGAAGTTCCCAGGCTAGGGGTCGAATTGGAGCTGCAGTTAGCTGCCAGCCTACGCCATAGCCACAGCAACACCAGATCTGACCAGGTGTGTGACCTACATCACAGCTCACAGCAACGCTGGACCCTTAACCCACTGAGCAAGGCCAGGGATCGAACCCGTGTCCTCATTGATACCAGTCGCATTCATAACCTGCTGAGCCACAATAGAAGCTCCACAAATACGATTTTTTGATATTATATAGTAAAATGTGTCAATATTTAAAAGATATGCAATATTTTGCAAACGATCAATGGACAGTGCTACAAAATCATATATGGGTAAAAGATCCCTTCTAAGTGCAAAATAAATCAATGAATGTTAATATAATAAAGAGTTCACTGATAGTGTCTGAGATGCCACATTGCAACTAACCTTTAGCAGAGTTGTGATGCAGTATTGGAGAACATCCACCATTACTGAAAGACGGTATCACTATCTCTTTCCCTTTTCCAACTACACCTCCGTATGAAGTTGGATTTTCTGCCTATTTAACCAAACAACCAATTTCAACAGACCGACTGCAAAAGCAGATGTTACAATTCACTGTTGGAATGCCAGACGTTCAAGAGATTTGCAAAAATATAAAACAATGCCACTCTTCTAAATGTGTTTGAAAAAGTTATTTTTCTTTAAAATATTTTATGTTGACATATGATGGGTTTACTGTTACCTTTAAATGAACAAATCCTTTTTTTCATTATAAGTTCTTTTTGTTTGTTTGTTGGGGTTTTTTTGTTTGTTTTGTTTTTGTCTTTTTGCCATTTCTTGGGCTCCCACAGCATATGGAAGTTCCCAGGCTAAGGGTCGAATCGGATCTGTAGCCACCGGCCTACGCCAGAGCCACAGCAATGCAGGATCCAAGCCGAGTCTGCAACCTACACCACAGCTCACGGCAATGCCGGATCCTTAACCCACTGAGCAAGGGCAGGGCTCAAACCCGCAACCTCACGGTTCCTAGTCGGATTCATTAACCACTGAGCCATGATGGGAGCCCCTCATTATAAGTTTTAATAAGGTAAATATCAACAGATATAACCTATATAAAATTTTAAGACTATCAAGAAACCCTGAGACCAAAAAATTTGAGAATTACGCATCAGATTGGAGCAGAAAAAGAAAGCTATCTAGTTATTTATTTAGGCCACACCCACAGCATGAGGAAGTTTCCAGGGATTGGACCTGAGTCATAGCAGTGACAATGCTGGGTCCTTAACCCACTGAGCCACCAGGGAACTCTAAGAAGACTATTTTAGGAGTTCCGATCGTGGCGTAGTGGTTAACGAATCCGACTAGGAACCATGAGATTGCAGGTTCGGTCCCTGCCCTTGCTCAGTGGGTTAACGATCCGGCGTTGCCGTGAGCTGTGGTGTAGGTTGCAGACGTGGCTCGGATCCCGTGTTGCTGTGGCTCTGGCGTAGGCCGGTGGCTGCAGCTCCGATTGGACCCCTAGCCTGGGAACCTCCATATGCCGCGGGAGCGGCCCAAGAAAGACCAAAAAAAAAAAAAAGAAAAAGACAAAAAAAAATTAAGACTATTTTAGATAATTAAAATATGAAAAAGCCCAAAGGACAGCTAACAAAAAGGTTTTATTGTAGCTCTAGAGTTGACATTGGGGGGGGGGGGGTTGTTCAACCATGAGGAATGGAAAATAGATTGAGGAACACTGAATTTTCTTCAGACACAACTGGTTATGAATGCAGTCATCATATAACACTGGAATCAAAAAACCAGTTCAGAAGTAGACACAACAAAGCCTTGGGAGCTGAAGGGGACCAGGGATGGACGGGTTGTACAAAGAAGATATAGTTGCTATGACATTACTTTTTTTTTTTAAAGCTCAGCTTCTTTTCCTTTAGGTTGTCAGAAAACCAGTAAAATCTCAATGCTATGAATAAACATTAAAAATATATCTATGCTCTAGAGATGGTCCATAATACACCTGTGCTCACTGATTTGATAACAGAAATACATCTGTACAACAGACACCTTCTCTGGACCCTCTCTCCCTGCTGCTTGTTCTCTACTATTCTAAATCCTTTGCACTGGAGGAGAATTTTAACCTGCCACCAAGCAGTAATGACTCCTATCTTCCCATCTTAAACATCCTGACCGTATACCAATACCTTTAGCACCATTAAAAAGATGCAAGAACAGGAGTTCTCTTGTGGTACAGCGTGCTAAGGATACAATATTGTTGGAGTTCCCGTTGTGGCTCAGTGGTTAACGAATCTGACTAGGAACCATGAGGTTGCAGGTTCAATCCCTGGCCTCGATCAATGGGTTAAGGATCCGGCGTTGCCCTGAGCTGTGGTATAGGTCGCAGACGCGGCTCGGATCCTGTGTTGCTGTGGCTGTGGTGTAGGCCGGCAGCTACAGCTCCGATTAGACCCCTAGCCTGGGAACTTCCGTGTGCCGTGATAGCAGCCCTAGAAAAGGCAAAAAGACAAACAAAAAAAGGATATGGTATTGTCACTATAGTGGCTTCAGTTTGATCCCTGGCCTGGGAACTTTCAAAGATACAAGAGCAGAGAGCCATCACCTTGCCTACAAAGCACTCTTCACATCTATCCTCCCTTGAGCCTCTCAACAGGCCAAAGAAATATGAGAAAAGGGCATCATTATTCCCACTATGTGGATGAGACCCAGGCATGTGAACTTGGTGGAAGTTGCCTGGCAACTCAGGGACAGCCCAATGGCTGGCGCCTAGCCATCTGCCTCCAACTGCCGTGTTCTCTTCCCTTTAGTAGGCTGCCTTGGCACACCTGTCACCTCCCTATTTCCAGCCCTGCCTTTCCCACATGACAGAAGATTGCCAATACCCAATTCTGAATAAATGTGGTCCCTAAATTCTTTTTAAAGCCTCCAAAGAAAATTCACATTAATCTTAAAAACAGGTCTCTGCCCCGTGACAGGGCAGGGATGTGTTAGGAAATAAAGAGAGACTATGAGAGAATTAGGACTCTTTGCTCTAAGAGTTCCAAGAATCTTTTTTTTTTTAACTTGCTCATTTCATCAGAGGCAAGGAAAACTATTTTCCTGCCTTGCCAATCACCAGAAAAATGAAAACACACTCATTAGGCCAAATGCCATTACAACAGAATAACTTTCAGATCCCATAGAGTGTGTCATAATGGAAGAGTAATTCCTGGGGCCACAAAGCTATGGACGGCTTTATACATATTTATTCTTACTCATTCCCGAGAGGTGGGGTGTGTGTGCGCACGCACGTGGGAGTGCGTGAGTGGAGAGACAGGAAAAGGGGGAACCTATAGGGAAGATAAGAGCAGGAACACAGTCCAACTTCCCAGAAACTGACGGGAAGGCCTAAAGATGAAGGAGGGAAATCCCTGGATAGAGGCACAGGCTTCAAAATGCGACTTGTGCTAAGTCAGCTGGGTGTCATCTCACACTTGCTTTGCCTTTGTCTCCCTGCTGTTTCCCTTCAGGCTGCTCTCCCTTTAGAGACTTTTTTGGATCACAGACCTTTGAGAAACGCTAATAAACCCTGTAAATCCTATTCCCAGAAAACCGCACTTAAACATAAAGCCAGGTCCACAGGAAAGACATCTTAGGCCTCGAGGCTCCCTCGGGGTTGAGGACCTTCAGTGAGGCTGGAGGCAGAGTCTGCTCCAAATCCAGCACCAAGGAGTTCCCGTTGTGGTGCAGTGGAAATGAATCTGACTAGGAACCATGAGGTTATGGGTTCGATCCCTGGCCTTGCTCAGTGGGTTGGGGATCCAGTGTTGCCACAAGCTGTGGTGTAGGTCACAGATGCGGCAGAGATCTAGCATAGCTGTGGCTGTGGTGTAGGCAGGTGGCTACAGCTCCAATTAGACCCCTAGCCTGGGAACCTCCATAGGCTGCAGGTTCGGCCCTAGAAAAAACAAAAAGAAAGACAATAAAAGACACACACACAAAGAAAAAGCAAGGAGAGAGCTGCCCCTGAATCGAAAAAATCAAATCAAATCAAATCCAGCACCAACAATCAGTTCACTCATTATGTACAATAGTCTCCACTGTCTGGGAGGGAAAGGACGGGTGTGTTTTGTTTTGATTTGATTTTTGTCCCAGACGCAATGACAAAAATGAAACACACAGGGAAGTGACTTCCCTAGATGAGGCCAGGTCGAGTCTGCCTGACCTCTGGGAGGGATGGCGTCAAGACCTGAGTATCGACGGATGGTCAAACTGTGACCTCAAGGGGCCCTTCTAACTCAAGAGACTGACTTTGGAAGGCTCTACACAACCACCGGAACTCACCCTGGGGGAGAATCCCCGCCATGAGAAGTGACGGCTTGAAGGCCAAAGACTCCAACCCTAGAGGGGAGGACCCAAGTGTAACACAGCTGGTCTTGGCCATTCTGCGTGACACCTGTGACCAGGGCTTGCAGCCCAAGGCTCCCGGACAGCGGCAGGTACCGAGAGGGAGGCCGTGGGGAGGGAAAGGCCACGTTGGAGGTACAGGTACAGGCCCGGGGACAGCGAGGCTGCACAAGTCCTGCCTGGCTCTAGATCTACTCCAAATGTCCTCAAGATATTCAGCCTGTTGCCCTTCCTATGCTGTATCTTTAAGTCTCGACTTTTGACACCTGGAAAACATTCTTAGGTGGGAGTTTCTAACCGCTCCCCTCAGCTTCTGGGATTTGAAAAGAAAAATTTTCACAACCTCCCTCATCCTGAGGCCTCAGGAATGAACGCTGGACACACAGAGTTGGGGCAGACCTGGTGGTGGGGAGGGGTGGTCAGTCTCTAGGTGTCCCCTCCTCCGTGGAGCTGTGACACCAATACACGGTGGGGGACATGTGACTACTTGGCACTCGACCCTAACACTGCCCTGCATGGCTCTGACAGTCAAGGCTGGCAGATTTCTATGTGACTCTGCCAAGGGTACCCACCAAGGTGACATGTTAGCAGGATCCTAGAAATGTCCTGGTTTCTGCTCTTTCGGAGGAAGCTACCAATGGGGAGATGAGTAAAGCATCTGGAAGCAAAGCAAGGAGGGACAGGAAGATAGTCTAGTGTGAGATCTGAATCCAAAATATGGCATCTCCATTTACTAGCTGAGACTAAGGTTTCTTCATTTATAAAATGAGGATGACCATGCCCCTTTCCCCTCTATACAAGTGCTCCTCAACTTTCATTCAACTTGAACTTTCAAACATTATACACTGATAATCCTAAATTACTCTTGAAAGCCGCTTTCACACTTACAGACAAAATCTGGATGACACTGGGCCCTTTCCACGAGTTACTGGTTCAGTTTTGGTAACTTGGCTAGTGGAGCCAGATTTGTTAAATTAAGAAATGTATTGCATCGCCTGCCTTTTGAGTGATAATCTTTCTTTAATTGATGCAAAGAACAAAGACAGACAAAAGTACCAAAGTGGCAGTTCTTAAAGTTTGAGCTGGTGTTCACTGCACTGAAAGGTGGTCAAATGAGTGCTCAAAATAAGGGCCAAGAGCAAAAGTGAAGAATGTTGGAAATATATGAGCCAAGATTCTGTCTAAAGGGTTGGGGAATTCACACTATTTTTCAGTTTTTAGGAATCCCTCCTTACAATGCATAAGTCTGGAGTCAGATTTACCACACTCGATTTCTGTATATTTTTGGGAACACGTTATGTTCAAAAGGCTAACTGATCTCATCAAAGATCTGAGGCAGCCCCACAGAAAAATACAAACAGTAAGTCTGGACAAGAGCAAACATAAATCAGAAGGCCAAAAACATAAAAAATCTCTGCATTTTATTGCGTGAAAATAATACCTAAAACATACCTCCATTTATCCCAGTTTTTTTTGTCTTTTGTCTTTTTTGTTGTTGTTGTTGTTGTCATACCTCCATTTAAAAAAGTAAAAATGAGACAAGGGAACAAAGTCAGGAAGAGGTGAGAACAAAAAACAGGATGACAGGTCCTCCAGTTATAAAGCTGAATTGAGCCTTCTGCCAGCCAAAGCTAAAAGGGAAAAAAAAACATGACCACTACCTGATTGTTGCTGCAGAGGCTTTAGATCTGAAAACAATTTCTCTTTAGGTGGCTTTGATGAGGGAAAGCATCCTTGAGGACAACACTGCAGTGAGTACAGTGACACATCTCCCAAGACCATCTCTGACCGTGTATCTCGACATCACCCAGACTGAACATTTCCAAAGCAGGAGCAGGGTGGGCAGGCAATGCAGGTCGTCAAATGAGCAGCTTTGAGGCTCAAACGAGACGAGGAGGAAGAGCTCAGGAAACCATGAAACACAGCGTGAGCCTCAGGTCAACTGTCCAACCCAAAGCTCTGGGCTCATGAGAATTGGAGAGGTCTTGATGCTGAGACTTAGGCAGGGGGTGCGGAAGTGACTTCCCAGTGTGACTGCTCCAGCTAAAGTGGCTCTGGCATCAGCTCTGTCCCAACCCAACTGATAGAAATGAGTGGCTAACTCACAGGGGTGCCCTCTGCAAAATACCAGCAAGCATTCTTGGGCACATCCATGGAGCTCTATGTAGCAGAGGCTACTAACTGGGCCCCCAAATCTGTTTTCTCCTTCATCTTTTAGTCACAGAACCCCCAGAGCTTTAACTGGGCACGCGACCACCCAAGGAAGAGGCTCTAGGTCCCAGAGACCCTTTCAGCAAAGTGTGACCAGAGTTAACTTGGGCAACTCCAGGTCATATCCTTTAAGAAAGAAACCTGGTCTCTCTTTTTCCCCAGGGGATATGGACGCGGAGCTGAAGACTGCTTGGACTCACCCAAGGAGAACACCCTAGGGTGGCAGAACAAGACAGAAGGAAATCGAGTTCCTAATGACCTCGGGGAGTTAAATCTCCCCAGACTATCTGATTACTCTGTACTGTTAGAAAAGAGAAACACCAACTTCTAAGAGCCACTGTACTTTAGGTTCTCCTTATTAGAGCAGCTTAGCCTGTGTCTTAACAGAGCTCACATCACAGTGGAAAGATGTCCAAGAGAGAGACTTCAAAGGACTCTGGCAGCTCCCAATTCATCTCAGCAAACAGGCCAGAAATGATAGCCACCAAATAAGCAGTGTCTCCTTCTCCTTTTCCAGGAGAGGCCCAGCCACAGCCCAGAGCAGAGGGAGAGGCCTGTATTACAACACAGCCCAAATGCAACATGCAGCCTGCCTGCTGTGGGCCTGGGCCAAGTCCTCAGTAGTTGGAGACAGACTGCAGTCCCTACTGACACTAGGCAGGGTCGCCCCCATGCTCCCTTCCCCCCTAAAGCAGGAAAGCTGCAAACTTGTCAACTCTTCATAATTACATTCCTGAGGACAGGCCAGGTCCAGCAGGGAGAGGGGTGAAACAGCTGTGGGGAGGCTGTGTGTGAGGGTCAGGGGAAGGGGGGGCCAGAGCCCCAGAACTGGGACCTGGAGAGGGAGGGACACCTCCCTGTCTGCCCTGGGCTTCTGGGGTCTCAGGGCCTGAGGGGGCAGCACCTGCTCCTCTGGTGGAGTTCCCCTGGCGACAGAGCTCAGCCAGGCGGCCAGTCACTATCGAATCCCCGCCACCGGCACCTGCTGCTGCTTGCGGATCTTGTTGAAGAGTTCCATGTACTGGACCATGGTGTCTGCTGGGCTGTAGACTGCGTCGTGTCTGTTCCCAAACACTGCAGGAGCCCCTGGGGTGTGGCTGCCCAGAAAACTCTGCAGGAACTCAAGCAGCAGGCTCCAGCAGTCGCTAGCTACCACACAGGGGCCATACTCCACCTGGGGCCGGAAGAAAGACGGAGGGTGAGGAGAGCAGGGACAGGTCATCTGCTTCTCAGGCAGCTCTTGCCTCTGCTCCCACCTTTTCAGACTATGGGCCAAAGACTGCACACCTGCACAGCGCTGCCCCGCAGGAAACCGCCAACCCAACCCCCAGGGATTCGACACACCAGCACCATTCCCTTTAGGCTCAGACATTTGCAGCTTGGGGTTACCAACCCACAGCCCTACCCACGAGACCCAAGGGCAGATCTAGGCCCCTTTTAATTATCTCAGAACTATACAGCCCTGGCCAGGATGCATAAAGATTCATGGAGAGCTCAGGAAAATTCTGAGAGAGAAAACCAAATTCAGGGAAAAGAGCACGTATGCATACTGGGGGCAAAGTAGACACATACACTCATAAGCCACTTCAAGACCAACTATTACTCCAGGGTACAGCCAGCCTGGGCTCTGACCCAAAGAAATGGTCTCCCAAGCCACGGGATAGGGGCCAAAGGCTTTCTCCTTCTCCTAATTGTTCACTGGAGAGATGGCAGGGGAAATTATGGTCACCGTAAGAAGAAATAAGTAAAGAAACAGCTGGGATGTGTTTGTACTACGAAGTTGGGAACGTGGAAGAGAAAGAGCAGGCTCCCAGCGGGTCCTGACAAATGCAGGGTGTGTTGCAAATGAAAACGGTCAGGAAATCTTGGCCCTAGAGGTCCTGGAGTATCACACAATGATCACCACTCATGCCCTTTGCTCCACCTGGGACGCTTTTTAGGATTTTCCTATCCCTGTAGCTCCACATTTTAAGGCCCCCACTTAGGTGCTCCTTCTGCAAGAGGCGCCCCAATCCCCAAAGTCGTTAGCCCTCTCTTTGGCCAGAATTCCCAGGGCAGCCTGTGTCTCTTTTATAGCACTTCTTATAGATGAACTTCCAAATCAGTTTGAGTGTTTGGACTTTGCTCTAAATTATAAACTTTCATTTAAAAAAAATTTTTTTTATTTAAAGATTTTTATTGTTTTCCATTATAGCTGGTTTACAGTGTTCTGTCAATTTTCTACTGTACAGCAAGGTGACCCAGTCACACATACATACATACATCCTTTTTTCTCATATTATTATGCTCCGTCATAAGCTATCAGATATAGTTCCCAGGGCTATACAGCAGGATCTCATTGCTTATCCATTCCAAATACAACAGTTTGTATCTATTAACCCCAGATTCCCAGTCCATCCCACTCCCTCCGCCTACCCCTTGGCAACCACAAGACTGTTCTCCAAGTCCATGATTTTCTTTTCTGTAGAAAGGTTCATTTGTGCTGTATATTAGATTCCAGATCTAAGTGCTATCAGATAAGCCATAAATTTCCAAAAGGCAGGCTCTGTCGCTTAATTTCCTACCTCACACAGTGCTAGGACCATGGTAGATGGCAAGCTCTCACTGTTCTCAAAGCCAGCTGCTGCCACACTCTCTCTTTGCCATTTTCAATATATGCCGCAAAGATGAAGTCACTACACACACCCCTTTCCACTGAGAAAGGAAGTGGACAGTGTGGCAAAGGGAAAGGCTCATTCTTGCTTTGGAACTCTGGAGACCATCTTAAGGCATGCTGAAGGGAGGTGTGTGGACGCATGATTCAGGGCCTGCCTCCCAGAGTGGACTGCACGGAAAGCTGCCCTGGTCTGCTCCAGTCCTTCTGGTGCTGGGTGACTGCTCTTCCATGATTCACCTGCCCCCGACCATCCCTCCCCCTGCAGCAAGCTGGCCTTCCTAAGCTTCCTACCCGCTGAGGACTGAGCTTCCCATTGCCATCCTGGGCTAGAAAGTCCCCGAGTGATTAAAGAACAGGTAGAAGATGCAGGGAGAGCAGGGAGCAGCTCCTGCTCTGCGGGCAGGAACCAGGGAGGCAGGAACCTCAGGCTGCACTCAGGGCCCCTGAAAACTGGCAGAGCCAGTCCTCTCGGCACCCCTGCTCCTAGTTCACCGAGGTCTTACCTCCACAGAGATGCCCCGGGCACTGGGCCCCATCGTGACCGTGCCCACCTTCACGAGGAAATCACAGTACTGGTAACGGGTGCCCCGGGTCTCAATCTTGCTGGCCTTGGCGCTCTGGAAAAAGCCCTTGAGTTTCACCATAAGCACATCAAAGTTGGTGTCGGCGATCAGGCAGGGGCCGTTCTCAAAGAGGGCGAAGCAGCTCAAAGGGTGCTCAGAATTGTGCATCACATACATCAGCTTCCCCGCCTGACCTGCAAGGGATGGAGAGCAGGGCAGTGTCAAGAGCTTCGCCTGCAGATGGGGAAGAGTGTCTGATGCTGGAATGAGGCCAAGGGGCAAGCCAGCATCACCTCAGCAGTCCCGGGGTGGAAGCCCCGCCCCAACAGCCTTTTCCAGAGGAAGTGAGAGAACTAGCAGGTGAGGGGGCAGGTGGAAATCACCCTAACCCCCCTCCCCCCGAGAAAGGTGAAGGGCACACACGGAACTTCAACAGAGTTAATTAACAGCTTCATTTTTTTCTTTTTAAACGGACGTTCCCAGGCGAAGGGTCAAATCAGAGCTGCAGCTGCCAGCCTACACCAGAGCCACAGCCATGCAGAATCTGAAGCGTCTGAGACCTACACCACAGCTTGCAGCAACACCAAACCCTTAACCCACTGAGCAAGGTCAGGAATCAAACCTGCATCCTCACAGAGACTGTTCGGGTACTTAACCCCCTCGGCCACATCAGGAACTCCATCACAATTTAATTCTTGGTGATGGGCTCACAAATGAATGATTACTGATGACTAATAACTCACAGAGATTTTACATATGGCCTTTTGTGTAGTCATATATCACATAATAAGGAAAATAAAAGTAACAGCATTTGAGCATACCAAACAAAGCAGCTACTCTCGTTTCCATCTATCCCTAACTTTCCTTGGCCTCCTCCCTCTTTAAAACACAGGAAGTGGCCCCACAGCAGCAGCAAAGGGGAGCATCTGAGCATGAGGCCAGAGCCTTGCCTTCCTGCCCAAGTCAGTCTTCATCCCAAAGGCAATGGTGAGCCCTCAGAGAAGAGTAAGCCACCTATGAGCTGACTATGGAAGCCAGCAGCACAACTACAGCAGAAAGCACTCAGGATCTAGAATCAGAAGATCCAATTTCAAATCCCAGCTTGCCTGTTCTAGTCTCTGAGAAATGACTTCTTGCTGAGTACCACAGTTTCCTGCAAGAAGGAAGAAAAGCTGTATCTATCTAGTTAAGTGGAAAATGGAAGAAGGCAAAAAACAGAAAGCAAGGTTCTTTCACTATTAGAATGATTGGACTGGAATTCCTGCTGTGGCGCAGTGGGTTAAGAATCCGACTGCAGTGGCTCAAGTTGCTGTGGAGGCACGGTTCGATCCCCAGCCCGGTGCAGTGGGTTAAGGATCCAGCACTGAACCAGAATCCAGCGGCTCTGATTCAATCCCTGGCCCAGGAACTTCTGTAGATGGCTACTAAAAAAAAAAAATTAAAAAAAAAAAATTTAAAAAGGGTTAATGGACTGACTGCCACAATCCCAAATACTTATTAAATATTTAAACTATCCCCAATTTTATGCTAGGGCTTAAGAGTCATACAATCAGAGGACATAGCCCCTGGCCTCAAGAAGCTGGCAACCTCACTAAAGACAAGCAAGAAACTTCTTAAAAGACAACAAAACAGGAGTTCTCATTGTGGCTCAGCAGTAAGGAACCCGACTAGTATCCGTAAGGATGGGGGTTTGATCCCTGGCCTCACTCAGTGGGTTAAGGATCTGGCACTGCCGTGAGCTGAGCTGTGGTGTAGGTTGCAGAAGTGGCTCCGATCCCGAGTTGCTCTGGCTGTGGTGTAGGCCAGCAGCTGCAACTCTGTTTGGACCCCTAGCCTGGGAATTTCCATATGCCGCGGGTTTGACCTAAAAAAAAAAAGACAATAAAACAAAAGTCGCTTGTCTGGGGTAACCAGAGGTCTTTCAGAAAGAAGGAAAGACTTCAGGGAAGGGAGAGGTTAAAGTGGGCAAGAGTCAGCAGGAAAAACATTCCTGGGAAATAGAGGACCTAAACCAGGCTATAAAGACAGAGTAGGGTTCAGGTGGGGATAAGAGTGAGGAGACAGGTGGGGGCTTGTGATCTCTATGCAGACCTCTACTGGCTGCCACTTCCTGAACCCGACAGGTTCTACACTCACCTCCCCCTGCACCCTCCTGACACCTGCTGCAAATTCACACCTTTCACATGCTAAATCCAATTCAAAACTTTTCAACCCTCACACAAAGACACCCAAAGCCGATGGGTCATTTTGTTCCTGAGCAGACTCACTGTGATTATATACTAATTCATACTATGAGAGTCTGCAGGTGCTTTTACTGCCCCGAAAATATTCTGAAAGGCGACTAAGGTTTTTGGTCCCAGACCAGCAGCAGCACCACCGCCTGGGAACTGGTTAGAAATGCACATCCACCCCACCCCACACCTCCGGGGTCAGAAACTCTAGGGGCGGGGCCCATGGATCAGGGTGTTATCAGAGCCCTCCCTCCATCCCACCCTCCTCCTCTCCAGGGGATGCTATCACTAGTCAGTGCGAGAACTGCACATCTAAAGGCGCAGAGCCAGTCAGCAGCAGAACCGGAACTCCAGGCCTTCTGACCTCTTCCATCCTAGCCCACTGCCTGCCAAAGAGTGTATGGTTCCCCCTACTAGACTGTAGCTCCTTGAAAGTAAAGCTCTGATCAGGAAAACAGAACCCAGGCCAGGGAATTTCACAGAAGTAGCATGTCATCCTCTATCTACACACAAGTGTCTTGTTTTACAAATGCTTTCACAACTGTTATCTCTTTTTGATTCTTGCGGCAAAAGATTCGACTCCTAGTCTGGGACCTTCCATATGCAGCAGGTGTGGTGCTAAAAAGAAGAAAAAAAACTGCAAAGTGCAAAAAGACTTCAACATGGAGTTCCTGTCATGGCTCAGTGGTTAATGAACCCAACTAGTATCCATGAGGATGCAGGTTCAATCCCTGGCCTTGCTCAGTGGGTTAAGGATCTGGCATTGCCATAAGCTGTGGTGTAGGTCACAGATGTGGTCCCATGTTGCTGTGGCTGTGGTGTAGGCTGGCAGCTACAGCTCTGATTCAACCCCTAGCCTGGGAACCTGCATATGCTGTGGGTGAGGCCCTAAAAATACAAAAGACAAAAAAAAAGACTTCAACATAGGCCCAGTCTAAGAAATAGTCAAAAATTAATGAATTCTGGAGTTCTTGTGGCTCAGTGGGTTAAGAACCCAACTAGTATCCATGAGGATGTGAGTTTGATCCCTGGCCTTGATCAGTGGGTTAAAGAATCTGGCGTTGCTGCAAGCTGCGGCGTAGGCCAGGAGCTACAGCTCCAACTGACCCCTAATCCAGGAACTTCCACATGCCACAGGTATGGCCAGAAAAAGAAATGAAAAACAAAACAAACAAAAAACTAATGAATTCAGAAACACATTGGCCACATGCCCAAGAATACCACCCTTAGCAGAAGAACAGAAAGACTTCAATGAATGAATGTGAACGTCTGTTAAGTCCAAGCCAGGTTCCAGCCATCCCAGAGATCCATCGCTCACTGACCTTGGCTGCCAAGAGTAGAGGCAGCAGTGTGGTAGGTCTCACAGTCCACACAAAATGTTCCTTGCTTCTCTGCCCCAAGCATCTCCAATTTCCGGGTGAGTAGCTCCACAGTCTGCTGGACACTCTTGCCCTCGGCCACAGGCATCTGGGACACACTGGAAGGGAGGGGACCAAAATCATTATGCACATGGACTCACGTGAGCCAGTAGCAGAATCACAGCTCATCAGGGCCAGGTGTCAGCTTAGACACCGTCAACCCAACCCCCTCATAAAGACAAGGAAATAGAGGCCCACAGTCCCTGGGGCTCTGCTAAGAACCAGAGCTTGGTCTTAGGAGTCTCACACCTTTGCAGAGAACAGCCTACTGCACCTGCATTTCCCAAGTGTGGCATGTGTGCCAATGTTTTAGGTGGCACACAGAGCGAGCGTTCAGTGACACTAAGTCATGTGATGAGAAAGGAATTTCCTCTGTGTTTCTTTCAGTTCTGACTCCATCAAGGAGAAAGCCTCCATTTGGGGTTACTGTGTTTTTACTAACTCTCTAACACTTTGAACGAAAGCTGTCCAGCACAGGAGCCACAAGCCATGTGCGACAGAAATTAAAACTTCAACTCCTCAGTTGCACTGCCCACATTTCAATAGCTCAATAGCCACACGTGGCTAGGGGCTGGTGTACCGGACAGTGACATAGAACATTTTCATCAATGAAGAAAGTTCTAAGGATCCTTGGATCAAAGAGAAAGCAAGCCTCAAGTTTCTAATCTTTGAGAGTGAGAGGCAACAAGAATTTAGCCAAAACAATGAGATAAAAAATTATTTCCAAGATTTCCTTCTATGGAGAGTGCAACTGGCTTCTACTTTAAGTGGTAGGTAATAATTACCAAGCACCAACTATGAGCCAGGCAGTGCCCAAAGCCTTTAGATGAATTAACTTGCATCAGCCCTATAAGACACAGCATGATCATTTCTTCATTACAAATGAGAAAACTACTGAACAGAGAGGTTGAGTAACTGGCACAAGGTCATACTGCTTAATGCAGTGTAGTCAAGTGAGGTGGCTCCGTGTCCATGCTCTTAAATGCTCCACTGAAAGCTTTCCAAGTTCCCACTGTGGTTAAGGATCAGCATTGTCTCTGTGGCGGCATGGGTTTGATACTGCCCTGGGGCAGTGGGTTAAGGAGCTGACATTCCCACATTTGTGGCACAGCTTACAGCTGTGACTCAGATTCAGTCCCTGGCCTGGGAACTTCCATATACCTCAAGTGCAGCCGAAAGAGGGAAAAAAAAAAAAAAAAAAAAGAATGTTTTCCTAAGGATACAGTTGTCTGTTAAAATACTTTTAAGGAAAAAAAACAGAATCAAAAGAAAGCATTAGGAGTTCCCGTAGTGGCGCAGTGGTTAACGAATCCGACTAGGAACCATGAGGTTGTGGGTTCGATCCCTGCCCTTGCTCAGTGGGTTAACGATCCGGCGTTGCTGTGAGCTGTGGTGTAGGCTGCAGACGCGGCTCGGATCCTGTGTTGCTGTGGCTCTGGCGTAGGCCGGCAGCTACAGCTCCGATTAGACCCCTAGCCTGGGAACCTCCATATGCCACAGGAGCAGCCCAAGAAAAGGCAAAAGACAAAAGAAAAAGGAAAAGAAAGAAAGCATTAATAAATAGTTCAAAAAAAAAAAAATCAGAGTTCCCGTTGTGGCTCAGTGGTTAACAAATCCGACTAGGAACCATGAGGTTGTGGGTTCGATCCCTGCCCTTGCTCAGTGGGTTAAGGATCCTGTGTTGCCACGAGCTGTGGCGTAGGCCAGCGGCTACAGCTCTGATTAGACCCCTAGCCTGGGAACCTCCATATGCCGCAGGAGCGGCCCAAGAAATGGCAAAAGAAAAAAAAAAAATTAAAAAAAAATAGTTCAAGTGCTATGAAGTTATATAAAAATCATAAAGACAATCATTATGTGGCTGAATTTTGGGAGGTACTGCATTACTTTATGACCAATTATGATCAACTAAAGAAAAATATAAAAACAGACCCCTGCTGTTGCTAAAAATTGTCACTAATCTCCATCAGGAAGAGCACTAACAAGCCACAATGATGATGGCCCTTATTTTGAAAAATAAGAGAACCCTTAGATGATACAACTGGGGTCCAAAGTACTAGGAATCTGAAAAGTCGAGAAGGGTCCCAACAGAGGGCCTTTTCCCTCTGTCTGCCTTCTGCACTGAAGGAACAGGGGCTTCGAGTTCTGCTCGTGGCTCAGCGGGTTAAGAACGTGACCAGTATCCATGAGGATATGGGTTCGATCACCTAGCCTCGCTCAGTGGGTTAAGGATCTGGCGGTGCCATGAGCTGTAGTGTAGGTTGCAGATGCAGCTCGGATCTGGCATTGCTGTGGCACAGGCTGGCAGCCACAGCTCTGATTCAACCTCTAGCCTGGGAACTTCCATGTGACACAGGAAAGGCCCTAAAAAGAAAAAAAGAAGAAGAAGAAGAAGAAGAAAAAATAAAGCTGTAGGAACGGCCCTAAAAAGAAAAAAAGTAAAAAAAAAAAAAAAAACAACAGGGGCGTCTACAGCAGAAATTGACACAATGTTGTAAATCAACTATATTTTAATTTAAAAAAGAAAAGAAAAAAACAACAGGGGCTTCCAGGACTCCATGCCTCTGCGCAGGAAACTTTTCATCTCCATTCTTCACATCCTCCTTACACTAAAAGACTTCCAAAGAGGCTCATGATGTCAACTGCAGGAAGCAAATGTGCAGTCACTGACAAATGCGCAAGACTTGGGTGACTGGAAGGAAGAATTCCCACAGGCTCTTTTCTTATATGAAGACTCTATAGCCACTGACTCCAGATACCCTGGCCTCTAGCCCTCTCTGACTGGAAAGATGCTCCAGATACCTTTTTTTTTTTTTTTTCTTTTAAGCCCTGAAATCTAGCATTTTGGAACTAATGCCTCCAAGAGCATGAGGCCCATATTTCCCTGCACCCTGACTCATAACACGTTACAGATATTAAGTCCACAGAAACTAAACCAAGCATGTAATTAAACATAGTAGGAAACAGGTTCTGAGGAGGTGATGTGCCTAACATCCCAATCTCCTAACTCCCAATAGCTTCTTTTTTTCCCCTCTAGACCCGAGATCTTAAAATGGCCAAATTAGAACTAGACACAGGCTGGTCTAACTGCATTTAGTGGCCATAGGGAAGGGCAAAAACCTAAAAAAGATACTGCCTTCAATGTTGTCTATCTCCCTCCCCACAACCCATTCAACCTTGACTGCAGATGGGTCCTAAACCCGACATACTATTTCCGACACCAGGCAGTACTGTGGGATGACGAGCAGGAAGAATATACCAAGAAAAACGGAAGGAGGTACGCGACCACTGGTGGATTCTTAAGATAAAAATTTTTAACCTGCCACTTTTGAGAAGGGGCGCATCTCCGAGGAAAAAGGCCCGCAGATTTCGCAGCCCTCACAGTGGTCCCCTCACCCACACAACTCGAGGGCATCTCTCTCAGACCCTGATCCCGATCCTCCTCCCGGGGACACTGGAGGCTCCACGGGCCCTTCACCACCCCAAGCCTCGCCCCACGAAATCCCTTGAAGTCCTACCAAGTCACTCCCATGAAGTCAGGCCAGGAAGATGACAGTACCGAACAGCTGATACGCAGTGCTCTGCTGCAGCCCACGCGAGGTGAAACCACGGACCTAACGGAAGCTTCGGTGGTAGGAGGTGCTCCGGAAGTAACGTAAAAAGTGCGAGTCCCTTCGGCGCCCACGAGGAACGGGGCGTACAGGCGCCTCCAGTGACGTCACTGCAGGACTCCGCCCCCTAGTCTTGCAGCTCGGGCACTTCCCATTCGACAGATCACCCCGGGCCTAGATTCATGAAGCTAAGAAAGCGTGACTTGGACTGCCACCGCTTAGAGAAGGCGATGTTAATTGCAATGAGGTTATTCGGGAGTCCAGCTCCAGGACTCATGAGCTCTTTCGGGGGGGTGGAGCGGGGATGGTGGCAGTTCCGGCCTCCGAACACCAGGGGGCGCTGTAATCGCCGTCTGGCCTCTGGGGAGTTCCCTGCGCCGGCGCACTCAGAGCTTTTCCTCTGTCTCCACATGTGAAACTTCCCGGCGAGGTTTTCTAGCGAAATGCCCAAGCTCAAGGCGGCCCGCGGGGCCGAGGGGCAGGAAAAGCATGCGCCCCTGGCCGACCAAATCCTGGCTGGGAATGCGGTGCGGGCGGGGACCCGGGAAAAGCGGCGGGGTCGCGGAACCGGAGAAGAGGAGGAGGAGTACGTGGGGCCTCGGCTGACCCGACGGATTTTGCAACAAGCGCGGCAGCAGCAAGAGGAGCTCGAGGCTGAGCATGGGACCGGGGACAGGCCGGCGGCACCTCAGGATCGCACCACGCGGCTGGGTGAGTAGCGAGAGTGGGTGTGAGAAAGAGGATGGGTAGTTGGTAGTGGTGGGCTGAAAAGTGCCCGGCAGGATAATAGTTTGGAATTTAAAAAAACCCAGGGGGGGCGTATTACACTCTAGCAAAGGTAATGGAATGGGAGACCCAGCCCTGGCCGGATTTAGGGTGGCCGGAGACCTTCACCTAAAAGTTGAGAGTTAAGTTTTATTTGGAGCAAAATTAGGACCTAGGCCCGGGAGACAGAATCTCAGGTAGCACGGAGGAAACCGGTGCGAGGAGGGGAGTTAGGATATGAGGCAGGTAGTGTTGCCAAAACTCTGTCCTCTGTCCTCCGATGCCCAGTTGAAGCGCAGAGACAGGGTTTTGGGTGAAGAAGAAAAAGATATCTCTATTGCTCTGCCAAAGGAGGGCCAGAGCAGGTTAGTGCCCTAAAGACTATGGTCCCCTTAAGAGAGATTAGGAGATGGTTTTACAGTTTAAGAGTGGAAAATAGGGCCGCAGTTAAGGACCAGGGTCGAGGCAAACTTGCATGGTTTCTCACGCTCCTGTTTAGTGGCCCCAGGACTGGTTCTGGTGGTCCTCCTTTTTTCCACTGAAGAATACTTCATATTTCATCAAGTAATAGTTCTGCAGAAGGGCTCAAAGATATTATGTATATTCCTTGAGGAGGAATCTGGACCTGCCCCAAGGTTGCACTATTGTCTCTGGGTTTTTTTTGTTGTTGTTTTTTTTTTTTTTTGCTTTTTAGGACCGCACCTGTGGCATATGGAGGTTCCTGGGCTAGGGGTCCAGTCAGAGCTGCAGCTGCTGACCTACACCACAACCACAGCAATGCCAGATCCAAGCCATGTCTGTGACATGCATCACAGCTCATGGCAACACCAGATTCTTAACCCACTGAGCGAGGCCAGGGATCAAACCCTCATCCTCCTGGATGCTAGTTGGGTTCATAACCACTGAGTCACAAAAGGAATTCCTGTACTATTGTCTTTTAACTGTTCCCTCCCCGGTCTCTGCATCCTCACCCTTCCCTGATTAGCAACTGTTTGAACCTGCCCTTTGGAACTCAGAGAAGGTCTTGGAGGCTGAAGTTTATTTCCCAAAACAAGAAATGGATGACACAGAAAGGCTTGTGCCCAGGAGCCCCATCGGGCTCTGCTCCATTACAAGACCTGAAATGGGGGAGTTTCTGCTCTGAGCAGAAAGAAGGATACCGTTTAAGGGCTAAAGAGGGAAAGAGATTAGTTAAAAGAGGGTCAGTTTTTCCTTACTAGGCTGGGAGTGTTGACCTCCAAGTTGCTTGTTTAGTCCAGGTCTCAGATCTCGTCTTTCATTTGTCCTGTGAGCCATGTTCACAGTGAAACACTAGCCTCCTGGCTGCAGGATCTTTAAGATTAAAGACATCACATCCCAGTTTTACTACTTCCTGACATCTCAGTATCCTTTGCTGGCTCCTCTTTTGTCCTCCACTTTTTTTTTTTTTTCTTAGTTCCCAGGCCCGGGATTGAACCCAAGCCACCACAGTGACAGGTCCTTGGACCTCTTAACTTGTGTTCACTTTTTTGGTGCTGTCATCAGTTTCAAGGTTTAAATACTATTTGGTGTTTGGTCACTGCTTCCAAGATCATATTCTAGCCCTGATCTTTTCTCTGCAACCCAAGTTCTTATATTTCAGCTACCTGTTCAGCCTCTCCAATTTAAAGTCTAATAGACATCTCACATTCAACATATCTAGAACAGAAATCCTGGCTGTCTTGACACATCTGCTCCACCCAGCATCTACCTCATCTCCATTAATGCCCCGATATCCTTCCATTTGCTCGAGACAGAAACCTCCCAGACTCCTCTCTTCCTCACTCCACATCTGACCTGTTAGGAAATCCTGTTGACTCTACCTTAAAAATAGATCCAGAATCGACTGTTTCTCACCACCTTGGGACACCATCCCGGTCACAGCACCTCGCCCCCTCCGCCGGATGATTGCAGTAGCTTCCTAACTGGTATCCCATGCCCCTACAATCCATTCTCAACTCAACACTAGAGGGTTACAGGAATCTACAAAGACCTGTGTGAGATGCCCCTGTGGCCAGTCTGACCCCTTCTACTTTCCCTTTGCCCTCTTCACTCCATCCTTATGGCCTCATTGTTCTTGAAACATTGCAAGTTAGGGCCTTTGGCCTGGTAACTTCTGTCCTCCGTGCACCTGTAGGTTTCCTCCCTTAATCCCTCACTTTCTCAGACCCACCTGCCCTGACCACTCTATGAAAAATTACAACACCCTTTGGAGTTCCCGTTGTGGCACAGCGGAAACGAATCCGACTAGGAACCATGAGGTTGCGGGTTCAATCCCTGGCCTTGCTCAGCTGGTTAAAGATCCAGTGTTGCCATGAGCTGTGGTGTAGGTCACAGATGCAGCTTGGATCCTGCGTTGCTGTGACTGTGTTGTAGATCGGCAGCTGTAGCTCCGATTTGACCCCTAGCCTGGGAACCTCCATGTGCTGCAGGTGTGGTCCTAAAAAGCAAAAAAAAGAAATTACAATGCCTTTTAATAGATGCAAACTATTGCCTTTGGAATGGAAAAGCAGTGAGATCCTGCTGTATGGTCCTGGGAACTGTATCTAGTCACTTGTGATGGAAAATGATGGAGGATAATGTGAGGAAAAGAATATATGAAATGTATATATGTGTGGCTGGGTCACTTTGGTGTACAGTAGAAAATTGACAGAACACTGTAAACCAACTATAATGGAAAAAATAAAAATCATTAAAAAAAAAAAAAACTGTCCATGGCCAAAAAAAAAATTATAATACCCCCCACCCCTGTCTTCACACTCCCAACTTCTCTACTAATTTATTGTCTGTCTCCCCCCACCCCTTAGAATGTAAGCTCTATAAGAGCAAAGTGCTTTTATTTCTCTTGTCTTTTAATACATTTCCAGCACCAGGAACGCTTTCTCCCAGAGAGTAGGCGCTTGGTGTCTGCTGAGAGAGTGATGGTGAGGTGGGGAGGAAGCAAAGGAAGTGAAGACTTGGAGGCTGGGCCCAGGATTCAGAGCTGTTCTGAAGACAATGGGGGAGCTCCCGTCGTGGCTCAGGGGTCAACGAATCCGACTAGGAACCATGAGGTTGTGGGTTCGATCCCTGGCCTCGCTCAGTGGGTTAAGGATCCGGCGTTGCCGTGAGCTGTGGTGTAGGTCGCAGACATGGCTGGGATCCCGAATTGCTGTGGCTGTGGTGTAAGCCAGCAGCAACAGCTCCAATTAGACCCCTAGCCTGGGAACTTCCATATGCTGCAGTGCGGCTCTAGAAAAGACAAAAAGACAAAAAGAAAAAAAGACAATGGGAACCTCTCGGAGCACCATAGAGACCAGTTGAGGGTTGTCAAATTCATGCAGGCAAGGGATGACACTGCCCAAGGCTTTGACAGGGCTGTGAAGGCTTTGAGAGAGAGAGAGTCTTGGAGGCACAGTCAAGTGGGACGTAGACCTTGACAGGGTGTTGGGAGTGAGGGCAGGGGACCTGGCAGGCCTGCTGCCCAGGTTCTGACTTAGCATTGGCTGGATGGTGGTGCGTTTACTGGCATGTGGAACACGCCAAGGTGTGTAGACCTAGGAAGGAAAGGGAGGGAGTTTGGTCCATGACAGGAAAGGCTGGAGCACCTTGGGTCACCCAGGAGTGGCTGTACAGGAGGCGCTGGAACGAAGGGAGGTCCACCTACAGGTACAGGTTTGGGGGGCTGTTAGCATGTGGAGACAAATCATCTGGCCTCTGTACCCTCCTCCCTGTATTTAGTGTTTATCACACAGCCTCTGTTCTTACTCATTCACGTGTAGCATTTTATCTCCCCACTTAGATGATTACATCCCTTTCCCAGATGCCCAGCCAGGTGTAGCCTTCCAGGAATCTGTTACTCAAATGACTCGGTCCCTTGAAATCTGAACTCCACGGCCTGGCCTCTCGGTTACCCATCCAGCCTTATTTCTTGCACCCGCCTGGCGGATGCTCTTATAACCAAGCCCTCTTGCCGGCATTGTTCCCAGGCCTGGAACACACTCCTCCAGCTCTCACACTGCCTCTGCAGACCCAGCCACGCTCCGCCCTCATCGTCTTCTGAGTGCCTATGGTGTATACCTTCTCTCCCACTCATTTGGCACGTAATCAAGCCCTCCCATGTGTAGAAGAAGACGTGAAGAATGCACAGTCTAGACCCAGACTGCCTACCTTAGGCAAGTCACTGAGCATTTGTGCATTTCAGCATCCCCCTCTGATACTGACTAAAATAATAATGCCTACCTCTTGGGGTTTTGATGGTTCTATACTGTGTTTAGAAGAGTTCCTGCTACAGAACTGAGTAGAGTGTATTAACCATTATTTGTTACTATTACTGTCATCGAGCTTTTTTTTTTGGCCCGAACCTGCAGCATGTGGAAGTTCCCAGGCTAGGGGTCAAATTGGAGCTGCAGCTGCCAGCCCATAGCAATGCCAGATCCTTAACCCACTGAGCGAGGCCAGGGATTGAACCCACATCCTCATGGATACCAGTCGGGTTTGTTACTGCTGAGCCACGACGGGAACTCCTCATTGGTTCTTATGTGTACGTTTTCATGCGCCCCGGGGACAGAAAGGTAGCGTGTGCATCATCTATTTCAGAGCACGTGTCTTTATCTATTACAAGCACGTGTGACATCTGTATGAGGTACACGATGGTCAAAATGAAATGACCTCTGAATTCCTCACCCACCGTTTGCCCTGCTCACCTATTTCGTCTTCTCTTTCGCAGGTCCAGGAGCGCCTCAGGATGGATCAGATGACGAGGAGTGGCCCACCCTGGCGAAGGCCGCCACGATGACAGGGCCAGGCTACCAAGCGGAAGTGGTCATAGACCCTGAGGATGAGCGTGCCATTGAGTTGTTCATGAACAAGAACCCTCCTGCCAGGTAGGGCTGGCACTACCTGGGATTTGGGACAGCGGGTCCTGGTAGCAAGTTCATAGGGAAGCAGCCACTACCCACTAGATACCACTAGGGACCCCCCTCCCCCCTTGTGCAAGCCAAAAATGCCTCCAGACATTGCCAGGTGTCCCCTGGGGGAGGGGGGCAAAAATCACCCCCCAGTTAGAACCACTGATTTATTGTCATCTTTCCAGCCCCAGTGGGTTGTGGATCCGGCATTGCTATGAGCTGTGGTGTAGGTCACAGATGCGGCTCATATCTGGCGTGGCTGTGGCTGTGGCGTAGGCTGGCGGCTATAGCTCTGATTCAGCCCCTAGTCTGGGAACCTCCATGTGCCGTGGGTGCAGCCCTAAAAAGACCAAAAAAAGAAAAAAAAGTGGCCCATCCTTAAAGGATCATTCTGGATATTATCATTGCCACACTGGAGGCACTTGGAAGTTCCTAGACCAGGGTTGAGCCTGTACTGTAGCAGTGAAAGCACTGGATCCTTAACCAGCTGAGCCACCAGAGAACTCCCTCAAAGGACCATCTGAATGAGTCAGTAAATTTCCTCCCACTCTGTCCACCTGTTGTAGTACTGCCAGGGTTCCCTGGGAGGCACCGCAGGGCCTTGTTCCGTCCCTGGGAGAACCATCGCATTGTATTCGGTCTTGCTGCACTCAGCTCTCTGAGGGCTACACTCAGTTGCCTTGGCCACATCTGCTTCATACCCTGAGCTTCATTTTATCCAGAGGTTTCCAGCCCCAGTTGCTGGCATTTGGGGTTGGATAATTCTTTTCCATGGGGACTGTCCTGTACAATGCAGGCTGTTGAGCAGCACCTGTGACCTCTACCCACTAGATACCACTAGGGACCCCCCTCCCCCCTTGTGTGAGCCAAAAATGCCTCCAGACATTGCCAAGTGTCCCCTGGGGGAGGGGGGCAAAAATCACCCCTCAGTTAGAACCACTGATTTATTGTCATCTTTAATAAATGCTAGGTCAAAACATGCAGGCTCTTAAGCTCCTATGGTCAGACTCCTGAGCCCATGGATTTTGGCCCAGGAGAGGGGCGTCTAGGATAAGGGCCCTCAGCCAGTTCATTTGACCCTGTGATGTTCACATGACTTTGTTCTTGGTTCTTCAGGTGGTTTGGGGTGCGTGCCTCTCTCATGGCTGATGATACTGTGAAAAGACAGGTTGAAAGACACGTTCCATGACTGTGTATATGAGAGGCAGAATGGGGAAATGGGCCCCTTTCCCAAATGGATGCCCAGCAGCTGAAGGAAATGGCACAAAATGTGTGCTTGTCTCACCAGAGAGTCTCTCAGCTTCTCCCCCAGCACCTTCTGACTCCTCCTTGGCAGCTCGTTCTGACAAGCTTGGCAGAATGGTTTTCCAGCTTGTTTCAATAGAGTAAAGCTACTGACAATGCCACCTGTCACTTCTCAAGACTGACAGGGGTCCCTGTTCCTAGTCTTGAGAAGTAATAGGGGGCATCATCAGAAAGCAGGCTAGACAACCCCCCCCCGCCCCCAGGAACTCAGCAGAGGCCATTTAGTACCTGAACTTCAGAACCTGAGAGACTAGCTTTTGACTCTGCCCCACTGGGAGCTGTGAGACCTTGGGAGGGTTACTGACCTCTGAGTATTCAGCTCCCAGCTCAGTCAGGGGAGCACCCCCTCGGGCAGGTGTTGCACAGACAGAGTACACGTGCAAAGTCTCGCCTCCTGTTTAGGAGCTGATTTTTGATTTTTAGAGCTGCATGTGTGGCATATGGAAATTCCCAGCCTAGGCTCTGTCCTCTTTGTAGCTTTTTCTTTTTAGGGCCATTTCTGAGGCATATGAAAGTTTCCAGACTAGGGGTTGAAACTGAGCCACAGCAACACAGGATCCAGAGTCTGCGACCTACTCCACAGCTCACGGCAATGCTAGATCCTTAATTTACTGAGCAAGGCCAGGGATCGAACCTGTGTCCTTATGGATACTAGTCGGGTTCTAACCCACTGAGCCACAACGGGAACTCCAGGAGCTGTTTTAAATAGATGTTGGCAGCCCCCAAAGATGTCATTATTGCACCCAAGCCCAATGTAATGATAATTCAGAATTATCTCAATCAGATTGTGTTTCAGGAGACTGAGAAAAGCAAATCATTCATCTTGGATCTATTTCCATAAATTTTATTTTATTTTATTTTTTGTCTTTTGTCTTTTTAGGGCCGCACCTGTGGCATAGGGAGATTTCTAATCGGAGCTGTAGCTGCTGGCCTACACCACAGCAATGCCAGATTCGAGCTGCATCTGTGACCTACACCACAGCTCATGGCAGCGCCAGATCACCGACTCACTGAGCAAGGCCAGGGATTGAACCCAAAACCTCATGGTTCCTAGTTGGATTCATTTCCGCTGCACCATGACGGGAACTCCCATAAATTTTAATAAACTAAAATGGGGGAGGAGTTCCTCTTGTGGCTCAGCAGGTGGAGAACCCGACATCGTGTCCATGAGGATGCAGCTTCGATCCCTGGTCTTGCTCGTGGGTTAAGGATCCAGTGTTGCTGTGAGCTTTGGTGTAGGTCGCAGATGCAGCTCAGATCCATAGTAGGCTGGCAGCTGCAGCTCCAACTCGACCCCTAGCCCAGGAACTTCCATATGCCACAGACGCAGCCCTTAAAAAAAAATAAAGAAAATGTGGGGAAGTTTGGGCCATTGTCTCTTGATAGTGATCCCAGCCACTGGCAACCTTGGCATATAATTGAGGTATGTCTGACTCTGGAGAGGTGAGACCAGGGTTTTGTAACTGGAGTGTCCTCAGCACGCAGACCGCACGTGCTGGACAGGTCTGCAGGAGGCAGCACTGTGGCACACCTGCTGTGCACTTGGCGTTCAGGTCATGCGCTCCTGTTAACTGAGCGAGGGTGGGTGCTGCTGTTTTCCCTGTTTGATGGGTGCGGGAGCAGAGGCGTCGAGAGGCAGAATAGCACGCCCAAGGTTACGCAGGGCGCCAAAGAGCCAGCACCTGAACCGGGGCAGTTGACTTCAGGTTCAGGCTCCCTCACCTCCCCACGACTGCAGACTCTGTCCTGAGCCTCGTGGTCCCCGGGCCTGTGGTGCTCCTCAGAAGTGCTGTGCGGGCAGCCGAGGCCCGGAGGGGACTGAGGTCACGCGTCCCAGCAAGTGGCAGGTTGAACAGGGCTCCCAAGGGACTGGTGGGGAGTGGAGCGCTTCCTGGGCCACCAGCCCAGCACTCCCGCCCCCTCTCCCTCAGGCGCACCCTGGCCGACATCATCATGGAGAAGCTGACCGAGAAGAAGACGGAGGTCGAGAGCGTCATGTCGGAGGTGTCAGGCCTCCCGCTGCCCCGGCTGAACCCCCGGCTCCTGGAGGTCTACCGAGGGGTCAGGGAGGTACGCGCTGAGCAGAGCCGTGATGGCACCCACGGGGGCTCTGGGAGCCCACATCTTCATAGACATTAGGCCTGATGGCTGAGAGCCGACTCGGGTCAGAGCGCACGGCTCCAGGGCCCACTCTGCCGCCACCTGACTCTCTGATCTCAGTTGCCCCCTGCCCCGCCCCAGAAAATGAGGCTGATGGTGGGGCTGGTGGGGACGGGGTGAGTTCATGTTTGAAAGCCACCCACACTGGCCCCTGGGCCCTGGCAGGCAGCGTGTGTGTTCGTGGTGGTGATTTTAGTCTCTGCTCCCCAGGTGTTGTCCAAGTACCGCAGCGGGAAACTACCCACGGCTTTTAAGATGATCCCTGCGCTGTCCAACTGGGAGGAGATCCTCTATGTCACCGAGCCCGAGGCCTGGAGCGCAGCAGCCATGTACCAAGCCACGAGGTAAAGCCAAGGGGGTCGGGGCAGCTTGGGTCTACAAGGAAGGGCTGGGTGTGGAAAGGACAGGCCATCCCTCCCTTCGCCATCACATCTTAGCTCTGTCCCCGGACCTCTTTCTTGTGCTTATTTTTTACTTTTTAGGGCCGTATCTGCAGCACATGGAGGTTCTCAGGCTAGGGGTCACATTGGAGCTGTAGCTGCAGGCCTACACCACAGCCTACACCACAGCAGGGTCCAAACCACATCTGCAACCTACACCACAGCTCTTGGCAACACCAGATCCTTAACCCACTGAGAGAGGCCAGGGATGGAACCCACATCCTCATGGATATTAGTCGGGTTTGTAACCTGCTGAGCCACAACGGGAACTCCCTCTCTTGTGCTTCTTCTTCTTTTTTTTTTCCTTTGCTTTTTAGGGCCACACCCGCACATGTGGAAATTCCCAGACTAGGGGTCACATTGCCTACAACTGCCAGCCTACACCACAGCCACAGCAATGTGGGATCCGAGCCAAGTCTATGACCTACACCACAGCTCACGGCAATGCCAGATTGCCCAACCACTGAGCGAGGCCAGGGATTGAACCCGCATCCTCACAGATAGTAGTCCGATTCGTTTCCACTGAGCCACAGTGGGAACTCCTCTTGTCACCATTTCCTATTTCCTGATTCTGGGTCGATCTCCAGGTGGTGGGGTCCCAGGACTTAGGGAACAGAATGGGAAAGGAACTAAGCATAGCACTGGGTTCACGGCTCATTTAAGCCGGTGGAGGTATCGTTACTCCGCAAGAATGTCGTCAGTTCCACGGGAACAAGACCCCAGGGCCCTCAGGGCTGAGACCCTGCTCAGGATCTCTGGTGCTGAGTTTCTAGGGGAGAGACTCATAACCACGGCAGTACCACCCTGGGGTGCCATGTCTCCAAAGTCTGTGGCTCCCCATGATGGGAGAAGAAAGTGAACAGCTGATACCTGTCTGTTGGGAGATCTCGGGTTCACTCTGTTTGGGTACTGAGACCCTCCTGTTCCTGCTCTGATCTGACCTGGGTGTTGCGTGCACCCAGCTCACTCCCCATGCCCTCCAGTCTCTAGCATGTACCATCCACAGTGATATTTCAGGGGCCTCTCCTCTTCCCTTCAAAAACCCTAGGATCTTCGCCTCTAACCTAAAGGAACATAAGGCCCAGCGCTTCTACAACCTGGTCCTGCTCCCCCGGGTCCGAGATGACATCGCCGAGTACAAACGACTCAACTTCCACCTCTACATGGCACTCAAGAAGGCGCTGTTCAAACCTGGAGCCTGGTTCAAAGGTGGGACCCCAGGAGGCAGCTAAGAAAGGGAGGGGCTGGAGCTCCTACAGAACCTCCTTTGTCTCACCTTGGGCTCAGAGTGACTGCCCCCCACCCCCACCCCCACCCCCAGGGATCCTGCTCCCGCTGTGCGAGTCGGGCACCTGCACCCTCCGGGAAGCCATCATCCTGGGCAGCATCATCACTAAGTGCTCCATCCCGGTGCTACACTCCAGGTAGTGTCACGGGGTCTGGGGGACCACTGGTGGGTGGGTGTCAGATCCCGGCAGAGTCCCGGCACTTGGGGAATGGAGCAGGGAGGGCACTAAGTGTAGCGCTGGGTTCGCGGCTCATTTAAGCCAGCGGGTGTGTCATTACGCCGCAAGATTGTCAGTTCCGCAGGAACAAGACCCCAGGGCCTGGCGTATGGTAGGCTCAGTAAATAGTTGAATGAATGAGTGGGGAACATGGGAAGAGAGTGTGTTAGGAATGGGGCTCTCCGGACGTTTGGACGTATTTTAGTCGGATACGGAGACAAGCACACCGAGCCAGAGGTCGGGGTTTGGCATGAATCAGTGAAGCGCTGGTGTCTGGAGTTGAGGGAGTTGAAACTGGGCAGGTGAGAGTGCGGGAGAGTCCCCTTTAGGGGCAGCACAGGTTCGGCCAAGGGGGAAGGGAATCTTTTTCCTCCAGCATCTCCCTACCTCTCTCCCCACCAGTGCAGCCATGCTGAAGATCGCCGAGATGGAGTACAGCGGTGCCAACAGCATCTTCCTGCGGCTGCTGCTGGATAAGAAGTATGCACTGCCGTACCGGGTGCTGGACGCCCTGGTCTTCCACTTCCTGCGCTTCCGGACGGAGAAGCGTGAACTGCCCGTGCTCTGGCACCAGTGTCTCCTGACCTTGGTCCAGCGCTACAAGGCGGACCTGGCCACAGAGCAGAAGGAGGCCCTCCTAGAACTGCTCCGGGTGCAGCCCCATCCCCAGCTGTCCCCCGAGATCAGGCGTGAGCTTCAGAGTGCTGTCCCCCGAGATGTAGAGGACGTCCCCGTCACCATGGAGTGAGGAAGCAGCACTCGTCCTGGCCTGAGGGCTCTGGGAAGACACCGAGGATCCCTGTTGGTGACTAAAGGTGACACTAACCTTTTTACAGCTGAAGACCCAGGTCATAGGCCTCTAGTGCCTCGGTTCTGACAGGGAGGATGGGGCCTGGCTGGCTCCCGCTTCCATTCTAGGCCTGCATCCCTGCCCAGTTCTGCCGCCTGACCCAGGTGCCACAGCCCAGTGCTCCCGCCTCCCAGCCGAGGCTTGGAGTCGGTGCCTTATCTTGCGCTGTTGTGTTAGGTCACTGGACTGTGAATAAAAGCAAAAGGCGGGTATTTGTTGAGCTCCAGTGTTTGGATGTGATGGCTAGAGATCTGTCTGCTTTTACTCTTCAGCTGGAGGTGGGCACCGCTTCCCCGTTCCTGCATAGGAATGGATTCTTACCCAGTCTTCATGGGACCCTCTGCCCCCTCACACTAGGAGTCTGTTTCTCTAGGCTATACCCACACTGCCGGCCCCTAGAGGGCATGTCCTCTGCTTCTCCAGACACAGGCCACTCGGGGAGAAGGCCAGCAGCCGGGAAATTGTTCAGAAGATGGTCTCAGATGTGGAAGGAAGAGCTGGGAGGAGGCACCTAGAGGAGGGTGGAGGTATGGGGCAAGGAAGGTTGGGCCAGGAATGACCAGCTCCCTTCCTACCTTCTTAGTTAATGAGCACTTTTGACCAGGGTTTGGCAAGCCAAAGTCACGTGCCCATTTTCTCACAGCCCGTGAGCTAAGAATGATTTTTACATATTTTTTCATGTTTGGGAAAAAAAGAACACTATGTAATAGGTGAAAACTATATGAAACTCAGATTTCAATGTCCATAAATAAAGTTTTATTAGGACACAGTCATGCCCATGTTTCTCTGGCTGCTTTCCTGCTACAGCAGGGAGTTGAATCTGGCTAACACTATTTGCTTTTGAAAAACGTGAATTTTTCACGTGATGAATGTATTTGGGCGGGATCTGATCATAAAGCAAGTTTCATGTTGATACGCAGCTTTGTCTCTGAGAAACACCAGGTGAAAGCAAAAAAACTACCCAACTGAGCCAAGCCAGATAGTCCACAAAACGCACACACCTGAGACATGTGCCCGCGCCCCCAGTTCACCTTGTGGCTGTTAGCTACGCCCACGCCTGGTGGCACCTGCCTTCCACATCCTCCATCCTTCCCACCTCCACGCTCAGCAGCAGACTTGAGGCGTTTGCTTCTTAACCATTTAATGGGTAAAAATGCTCTCCTCTTTCCTTTCTCTTTACTTTTTTGGCACAGAGGTTCCTGGGCCAGGGGTCAAAACCTGTGCCACAACAGCGACCCAAGCCCTGGTTCCTTCACCCACTGCACCACAAGGGAACTCGTCTTTCCTTTTTGAAAGACAATGTCACTCAATAAGTTGTTGAGGATGGTGCTTCAAGGCCCATTTTTCCCATAAGCTCTGGTTTTTGCCGTGCAGTTTGGTATGGTGCGGTGATTTTTAGGAACACGTACACTGCACTATAAAGCAGCCCTGACTCGGGCAGAGACCACGGATCCCACAAAGCCTAAGGTCCTCTGGCCCTTCGTGGAAGAGGCTTGGAAGCTCCTGCTCAGGACCCTCTTTATCCCACGCAGTCTGGAAATCAGCTTTTGCCCAGCCCACCATCCATCCCAAGAAGCCAAAGCCAGTTTTATTCCAGAATTTTTATTAACATAGCATGATGGTCCTGGGCCACCAGCCTGGACCTTGTGGCCTTAGGAAAGACCTGTGTCAACAGGGCTTGCCTCCCTCTCCAGTCGGGGGCCGTCACCTCCAGGTCATCCCTGCTTCACCCCCCCCCACCCCGAGGATGGGCCAGAGGGAGAGGAGGGCACGGCCCTTCCCAGGCTGTAGCAGCTCCTTGGCCACAAAGATCCTCGAGCCAGCAGCAGCAGAGGGGAGGGATGCAGCAACCACCAGGGTTACCACCGCTCGGGGTAGAGGGGCCCACCACACCTTCTTATAGTTGTACTTAAAGCAATTAATAAATTAAAACCTCTTCCTTTAGCACTGACCTTCTCCCCCCGGCCCCCAAATCACACAGGAGAAGCTGAGCAAAAAGCCAAGCAAGGGAGTCGGACAGAAGCTGGGGCCCCTCCCCCACGAGCAGCTGGGGACATGGATTACTCAGGGGCCTCCAAGTGCCTTTCGAGGACTTGTCCAGACTCTCCTCTCACCATCTGAAGGTTCTGCAGAAAGACTCCAATCCAAATGCAGTAACTAGAGGGTGCAGCACCTTTACAAGGCATCAGAGGGTTTTGGCAGTCGAGAACACGAGAGCCCCAGGATATGGGGGCCCCCCAGAAGGAATGCTGGTGCATGTATTTTACCTACTGCAATTTCATCTCTGGCCAGTCTGGCCCACCCCTAGTGGAATGGGAAGGAGCAGAGTCAGATGCGGGGAGAAGGAGGAGCCTGACTGGCCACCAGCACAGCCGGCTGGGCCCTTAGTGCACGCTGCAAGGATAGGTAGGACCTGGCCCTTCGGCTTGCGAGGGGCGAGTGAGAAGGAGCCCCCTCGGGCTTCGGCTGTGGCATGGTTCGTTCCTGCAGGCAGGGAGGAGAGGGGGTGGCAGTGTCCCCTCCTCCGCTGTCGGTGGCCACTCGAGGGGGCCTCTCCAGGGCTACAGGTGGATGGCTGTGACATCTGTGGGAGTGCTGGTCTGGCTGGGCCCCTGGCTGCTGGAGCCCCTGGGGGCTTTGGGCGCTGGGCTGGGGGAGGTCTGGGCGGCTTCCCTGAGGCTCTCCCTGAGGGCAGCTTCGATCTGCTCCTGACAGGCCCGCAGGCAGTCCTGAGAACACAGGGGGAACAGTGAAGAGGGCCCACTTCCTTCCCGCCAGAGCGTCTAGGAGCAGGTGCTGGAGGACGCCTCCCAGCACACAGGGAAGTCTGGGGAGGTGAGGCCACAGCCCAACCCCAGGAATCAGCCTTCAATTCTCAGAAACTGGCAAGAGGATGTGGCAAGAGGGTGTGAGAGCAGCCCAGCATCTGACACCAAACCCCCAACCCCACTCCTGTACACGATTTGGCAAGAAAAGGGTACACGGGGACAATGCCCTTCAGCCCACCCAAGACACTTGCTCTTCTCCAGACCAAGGCAGGAGAGTAAAGGCCACAGAAGGTGGGGACCAAGGAGGGGGGGGACAGCTCCCTCTGCTGGAGGCTCAAGGAATAGCATTGCCTCAGGAACTGCTGCACCATTCACTGCCCAACACTCACCACTTCAGTGCCTGTGATCCCAGCCAGCAGCTCCGTGAGCTCATCTCCAGATGTGGAGCAGGCACCCAGGCCTTGCACTGCAGCCCCAATGCTGCCCGTGGCGATCATGGATGGCGGGTACATGGCAAAGGTGTAATCTTGGGGGGGAAAAGAAAGGACTGAAGCCGGAAGATTGCAAGGATAACAAACAGCATGGCCCTTCCATTCCTCAGAAAGTGCCAGGCTGTATGAATAGGGCAGGGGTGTACAGGAAAACCCCAGCAGTGAGTGGGGAGAGAGGCAGGAAAGGGTCGGGTCCAGGGTGGTCTGTAGTGATCCTAGCCAGGGACCAGGGAGTGAATGAGTCTCTTCCTGGTGTGGACACAAAACTAGGGTTAAGAGACCCAGGTTCTGCTGCCAACTTCATCACTGTGAGACCCTAGGCCCTCAGTGTCCCCACCCACCTAAGGCGGGGGGCTGTCTCTGAAATCCCATACAGCTCCATGTTCTGCTGCTTTTCTGAGCTGGGGACTCAGGGGATAGAACCTTCACAAATCTTGAGAAGAGTATAAATCAGAATCTCCTAGTCTCCTCTCACGCGTTTAAGTCTTACAATTTTTCTGGTTTGGCAAAAATGTGTGTCAGACTCCTACCTGTAGCACAGAGGGCCAAAAAGGTCTGGGCGTGCTTTTTGACCAAGGCCTGTCGGTCACGGGGCAGAGCGAGCCGGTGGAGAATCAGAGCCAGGAAATCATGGGCAATCACAGCGGCCAGGTCCCACTTGAGCTTCCCCAGGACCAGCACCTCCCAATCCTGGAGGTTGAGGAAGAGGGTGGAGTTAGTGGCTAAAGGGAAGGGGCGGGAGTAAAGAGGAAGTCTCCTGGAGAAGGAAGCCCATCACACTTGAAGGTCAGGACCCCAGTTCTGCTTCTGAGTTTAGGGACTGGCACTGGGGGGGAGTGGGGAGCCCAGGGCAGGACAGAGCTGGGGACACTTGCTTTGAGCACGTATTGATCACTTTCTAGGTGCCAAAATGACGTGCTGTACGTGAATTGTCTCTTTTAATCCTGCTACGTTAATCTTTGGGGGCCAATAATCCAGGCCATCTCCTGACTTCCTGCAGAGCTCTGAGTACTTCTCTAAGCCAGGGTTGAAAGACAAGACTGCAGCAGACACCACCAGCATCACCATGAACTTGAGGCTCCTCTGGTGTGAAGCAGAAAGACTCCGTGATCCCAAGGACTTGTGAAAGGGGAGCTCACCACTAGCCCCTCCCACCACAGAGCCTCCCAATCAAGTCCACACCTCTTGAAGAAACTGGGGTGAGCATGAGGCCACACCTCCTGTGACACAGCCCGTGCGTGAGCCAACCCTGAGGTTCCTCAAAGTGGAGGTTGCCCAACCCAACCCACATCCCCTTGGTGGGACATGGGGTGGGGGGCGCAGGGGGGATTGAGGTAGAGCACCCCACTCCACCCCTTTGGCTGGAACCCATGGCCGCTAGAAGCACTGGAGTCTCAGGAAGAGAAGTGGAGGCCAAGCCAGACAAGATGGATCCAGATGATCCCTGAGGAGGCAAACCTCCTCTCCATCTGCCCTGGCTGCTGTACCACTGCTAGGTCCTGGAAGGAGGCTGGGGGCCCCACCCCAATCCACTAGTCTGGGGTCCCCAGCCCTGGCCCCATTTCTGAGTTGCACACATGAGGATTTCTTCACTGCTCTGTCTCAGGAAGGAACTCATGGGTTTGACCCCTCACTAAGGTAGAAAGGGTGACCCCACCCAACCTCTTCGAGGCCCCCAGTCACACACAGCTCTCCGTCTCCGGGCCCCGCCTAGGTGTCATCCTCTTAAATGTCTCACAGTGCCCCACAGAAAACAGCCTGGCCTGGGGCCAGGAGAAGCAGGGCAGAGAAGCTAGCGTCCCACTCCTGGTCCTTGTCCCAGTGGTCAAACTCAAACTCCTAACTTGAAGCAAACAAGGAAACATCTGGAAGGCAACTAGGAGAGGGGCTTTCCCTGTGGAGAGGCCTAGGGCCCTGCATGAGGGAGAGTGGCCACCTAAGCCTGTATCCAGGCAACCCCTGAATCTCAGCCCAAGCTCAGAAGAGAACACATGCCTGGCAGCTTCCATGACCTCTTAGGCTACCGGAGGCCACCTGAGCTAGCTAGCACCCCCAAAGCCTGTTCCTCTGCCCCAGGGCAATGCTGAGGTAGGACCCTTCTCTCCTCTGGGTCCCAGCCTCTGTGGCACAAGGATTTGGACTGACTGGAGCTCTCAGGGCCCCCGGAGGGGGGCGGGGGCTTCCAACTCCAACCTTCTAGGGAGTCACCGGCTCACTCCACCCCCAGCCCAGGCACGGGAGTGGGGGTCGAGGACTTTCTGTCTATTCTGAAAAACTTCCCTCACGTAAGGCACCCACATCACCCCAATCTTTCCACAAAAAGAAAGTCCCCTTCTACCTTCTTAGCCCCAACCCCTCCAAAAACAGTCTGCTTACTAGTCCTGGAAACCAGCTCCACCTTCAGACTTGCCGACAACTACCAGATTCATCACCAAGAGCCGTGGGGCCTCCCAGATTCCCAACTCCGGCCTCCTACTCCCATCTCTGAGAGCTACTTGGCAGGAAGAGGAATCCTGCTCCTCGACAAGCAGCACTCGGGGGCCCCAGTACCCTGGCTTCCCAGCCAGCCAATCACAGCAGCCGGCACGCTGCCCTCCTCCCCGGGAGATGGGGCCCCGGGACTCCTGCTCTGACCGGGCGGCTGCAGAGCAAGGTGGAGGAAGGTGCCGGCTCAGCCCTCTCCCCCAGGCCCCCAAGCATGATCTGCCAGGCCCTCAGCAACCTCCTCTCCCAGCTCCTGTCTCGGAAGCACCCAGCCTGAGTTCCCAGCAAGAGGCCCAGGGAGCCACTTCCCAAACCACAGGAGTGACAGCAGCTCCCCACAGGGTTATGAAAGACCTTGGGCAGAGTGGGTGGGCCTGGGGAGAGGCCATCATTATCACATCGGAAGCAGCTGCAGCTCAGCCCCCCTGTCTGTCCCTCAGCTCTGGCCTTTGGCTAAGGGGGAAAGGGAGAGATGATTCCACCAGGCCAGGAGCAGCTGCTCAGGTTTTTCAGAGAGAGGCTAGGAAGGGAGGATTCAGAAGGAGCGGTCTCCCTGGGGAGAGAAGAGGAAGGAGAGAAGAAGGTGGGACCAAACGCCAAGGCCCTGCCTCAGAGCCACCAACGCCTGGCTTTAATCTGCTCTGGGAGGCTTTTCCATCACAAAGTCCACACACTGGGATAAAGACCCAACCGAGCCCCCCCTCCCCCACACGAAGCACATTCCACTCCCCGACTCCAGTGGGGGTGCGCAGGCACGTCCTGCTGCTGCCAATAAATAACTCACGGTGGCTGTGTAAACCCAGAGGCAAAGTACTAGTGAGTGTAGACATGCAGTTTGACTTGTTGCTATCTGGAGGAAAGACCAGGAAGGAGTGGCACCCCCTGGAGGCCAGGAGAAGGGGATTTAGTTCCTGCCGGCAGCGCAGGCCTGGGAGCGCGCGCGGGGGAGGGGGGGGCGGCTAAGACCTGGGCAGGGGCTACGCTGACCATCACACCACACGGCCCCATCCTTTGTCCAAAATTTTAAAAAGCCTCTGCTACCCTGTGCAAGGGCAGAAAGCCGCCCGAGGTCTTAGCTTTCCTTTTCCTGGTGAGTGAGGAGGCAGGAGATGTTGGGGGGCGAAGGGAGTTGTGCACGCACCCGCAGCTGGCGGGGAGAGACAGAGTGGTCCGTGTAGATGCACAGTTTTTCGATGGTCAGGGGCGTAGTCTCGCGCAGCTTGGAGGCCAGCAGCATGCAGACCGCACCCAGGAGCTGCAACTGCGCCTTGCGGGTGGGGACGCAGGACAGGTAGCGATCCAGGTAGTTCATGGCCAGGGGGAAGACTTCCTCCTCACAGCGCTGCTCCTCACACACCTGGGGGAGGGCGCACGGTCACTTCTGGGGCAGAGGCAGAGGAGACGCAGCAGCACTAAAGGTTGGGGGCTGAAGGGGATTGGGACGGGGAGCAAGAAATGGCAGGGGGTAGGTGTCCTTACAGTGACAGGGACTAAAACGCAGGATGCGCCTTCCCCAAGGTGACGCCCCCCCCCCACTTCCTCGACGTTGCCTCCACCCCCACACCCGGGGCTGGGGAGAGGGGGGCTGTAAGCCAGAGGATCCCTTAAGGATTCCAAACTGAGTCTGCCCTCCCCCATACCGAGGGCGATGGGGGACGGACGAGTCACCCACACTGTAGCCAGAGAACTGGGACCTTACCCCCATTACCGCCACCCACTGCACACACCCAAAGGGAAGGGAGGAGACTCCAGCCGCGGCCTCCCGCACTTTTCATTTCCCTGACGGCCGGAACAGCGCGCGCCACCCCCACCGCCTTCCCCGCCAGAACCCCGCGACACACACAGGAACCGGCTCTGCGGCGGGGGCGGCCGAGCCCAAGGTTTTCCAGCCGCGCTCTCCAGAGAGGGCCGGGCAGGGGAGCAAGGCAGGAGACGCTGAGAGAAGCCGGAGGGGAGAGGGTGGCTCTTGTCCCGCTTTCCCGGCCGAAGAGAGGGTTAGTTAGGGTGCCAAACGACTGGCAGTCAGAGCCAGGGTTGGAGAAGAGAAAGAAAGGACCACCTGGGAGGCAGCCGGCTAGGGTGCGCGAGCGCAAGGCCAGGCCCCGGGGATGTGCGCCACAGAAACATCTTGATGATTGTTGTTGGGACCAGGATGTCCCGACAGGGCGGCCCCGGGATGTCCGGAGCCGGGGGACGCAAGGGTGGCGGGGGAGGGGAGACCAGTCCGGGCGGTACCTCCAGCATCCAGTACGCCAGCATCTTCCGCATGTGCGGCTTGATCTCCCTTTGCACACATTGGAAGTAGGAGGCGCGGGGCACATAGCGCTCCTCCAGGCGGAGCAGGCTCTGCAGGACCCGCTGGTCCCCCAGCAGCCGCGGGTCCGGCCCGGCCCGGGGCGCGTGCCGGGTGCCCTCGCAGCACAGCAGCTCCATACTCGGGCAGCGCACGGGCAGGGCGGGAGTGCGGGCTGGCGAGCCAGAACGCAAGGCGGCGGGCCGGAGAGCGCGGGGCGCGGGACTGGTGCTGGCGCTGGCACTCCGCGTTGGAGCCTCAGCCCGCCCCCGCCGCCGCGCGCCGCTTCCCTGACAGGCGCCCCGCCCCTCGCGACCGAGTAGCAACCGTGGAATGCTCGGACGTCGCGACGTCCCAAGGGGCGGGGCCTCCGGCGCCCAGACGGAAAGGGCGGGCGGGCGCTCCCTCCCCCACCCCGCCCCCGGGCGGCCGCATTGGTCCGCTGGGCGCGGGCCGGCCGGCTTCCGGGAGCTCCGAGCCTTCTGACCACCCGGTGCAGAGAGGTACTTTGGAGGTGGGCCTCTTCCCCACCTACAAGCCCTCCCCTTTGGCTGCTCAGACTCCAGTTGCCCAGAAAGAACTTTTTTCTCCACAGGTTATTCATTCATTCAGTCAGTCATCAAACCCGACTTCACCCGCTGCTTGCTTTAGGGAATATGAATAATAATAAAGTAGCTAGTTCTTAAAAAAAAAAAAAAAAAAAGCTAGTTCTAGGTGAAGACTGTTGTAAGCACTTGTTGACTCCTCATGAAAAAAGCTATGAATTAGGTCTTGTATTGGTTTTGAAATTGAGGAAACCGAAGCATGGTAAATACAGTCTTAGTCTGAGCTATAGGATTGGGAAGCTGACAGTCTGACTCCAGAACCTGTGCTCTGCACCATTCCCTGCTGGATCAAAATCTGCATTTCAACAAGATCCCTGGTGATTCCTGTGCATATTAAAGTGCGAGAAGAGCTAGTCTAAATCAGCACATTTCAGAAATACAACAGGGCGGAAAGACCGTGGATTCAAGGCCTCACCTTCTCTTCAAGTTGGCTGTGTGGCCTTGGAAAAACCCTGAAGTCCGCCTTAGTTTCTGTCTGAGGAAAACATGGGTGGAGAAACTAGATCCTTTTTGGAAGAGTTTTTCTTTTTCTTTAATTTTTGTTTTTCTTTTTATTTTTTAGGACAGCACCCAGGGCACATGGAGGTTCCCAGGCTAGGGGTCGAATCGGAGCTACAGCTGCCGGCCTACACCAGAGCCACAGCAACACCAGATCCAAGCCTCATCTTCGACCTACACCACAGCTCACAGCAACGCCAGGTCCTTAACCCACTGATTGAGGCCAGGGATCGAACCCAAAACCTCATGGTTCCTAATCAGATTGGTTTCCACTGCACCACCACAGGAACTCCTCTGGTAATGCTCTAAATAGGAGGAGGCCATGGGGATCCCTGCCTCTCCTGGGGTCCTCCAAGTAGAGGAAACCCTAAGGAAGAGAGTTACAAGAGAGATGAGAGCCTATAGAAGAGGCAAGCTCTACGTTAAGGATTTTCTCTATCAGTTCTTTTTAAGATAATAAAGCTTTCCTCATTTACATATCATGGAAATAGTCATCGGCAATGTAGAAAACACAGATAAGCCACACAAAAAAAGAAATAATAATTGGAGTTCCCGTTTTGACTCAGAGGGTTACAAACCCTAATAATTATCCATGAGGATACAGTTTTGATCCTTGGCCTCACTCGGTGGGTTAAGGATCTGGCGTGGCTGTGGCTATGGTGTAACCTGTCAGCTGTAGCTCTGATTCAACTGCCAGCCCAGGAACTTCCATATGCCGCAGGTGTGGCCATAAAAAGCAAAAAAGGAAAACAAAAAAGGATAATAATAATTACGTGCACTTTCGCCATCCAGATAACCTTTTAAATGTCAATGTTTATTTTTCTAAAACTGAGCTATAGATATATTTTTAAATGAGATCATTGCAAACTTTTGTAAGCTCTTTTTTTCACTAACAGATATACTCACAGCACTTTTTCCACGTCACTAAATATTCACATTATTTTTAATGACTACATAGTATGCCATTGGGTGAATGTGTCGTATTCTATTTTACCAAATCTATATTGTTGGAAATTTAGGTTGTTTCTAGTTCTTCCCTATTAGAAACAATTCTGTAAAATATTTTTGTGGCAGTGTCTTTGTGCACACTCATGACTATATTTCTAGAAGTGAATTAATTTCCAGAAGTGGAATTTCTCAATCAGAGGTTATGAAACATTCTAAGGCTTTTGATACAGTTCTTATTACCAAATTTCCCTGCTGAAAGGTTGAACCAATCTAATGAACAAACATTAGATATCTACTTTAAAAAAAATCTACCAACTGGTGAGATGAAAAGTGGTTTATTAGTAATGTGCATAAATTTTTTAAATCAAGAGCTCTCGTGTCAGAGTGAATGTGTGCTGTGTACCTGGTCTGATCTTGTTTAGACCTTTACTCCTGTTTTCAAAATATAAACAAGAAGTTTCTTTAGTTAATCATTGCATTGCACTCTTTCATTAAAGAGGACAATGAACTTAAAATTGTAAAGATTATCTGTGAAATTATGGGGAGGAGCTACAGCTGCTGGCCCAAGCCACAGCCACAGTAACACCAGATCTGAGCCTCGTCTGCGACCTATACCACGGCTTATGGCAAAGCCAGAGCCTTAACCCATTGATCGAGGCCAGGGATCGAACCCACAACCTCCTGGTTCCTAGTCAGATTCGTTTCTGCTGCGCCACGATGGGAGCTCCTAGTAATAATATTTTGGACATATTATTAGACATTGACATTTCTTATGTAAGTTAGTCACCTATTCACACCCTTGGCCAAGTCTTTTGTGGGTTTTTTTTCTTATTGATTTATAAGTGCTTATTACATTTGAAGGATATTAACACTTTTTCATATTTTTTGTCACATATTTTGTGAATTTTTTTAGCTCATTGTTTGTCTTTTATTTTTGGTTCCTGATAGATTTTTTTTTTAACAAATAAAATATTTATTTATTTATTTATTTATTTATTTATTTTTAGGACCACACCCACAGCATATGGAGGTTCCCAGGCTAGGGGTTGAATTGGAGCTGTAGCAATGCAGGATCTGAACCAGCTCATGGCAACCCCTGATCCTTAACCCACTGAGCAAGGCCA
Organism: Phacochoerus africanus; assembly: GCF_016906955.1. Taxonomy (NCBI): domain Eukaryota; kingdom Metazoa; phylum Chordata; class Mammalia; order Artiodactyla; family Suidae; genus Phacochoerus; species Phacochoerus africanus. The sequence continues at coordinate 38,311,143 of NC_062552.1, forward strand.
GGGATCGAACCCACATCTTCATGGATACTAGTGTTCGTTAACCACTGAGCCATGACGGAAACTCCAACATTTTAATTTTTATGTAGCCTTATCTACTGACATTTTATTTAATGATTTCTGTCTTCGAATCATGCCTTCCTCACCCTAAAATTATATAGATACTAGAAAAAAATGTAGGAAATACTTTTAAATGATTTTTTTAGCACTTGTTGAAAATGCAGATTTTTCGGTCCTGCCTCAAGGCTTTCATTCTCCAAGTCTGTGATGACGTCCCCAAAATCTGAAAAAACTGCATTTTCAACAGTGTATACTATACAGGTTTCAGGTGTTTTTAAATGTGTAAATCGTTACTCACAATTACTTAGTGTATCTATAATAATTTTTTTTCAATTATTATAAGCATATTTATTTATTTATTTATTTTTAGGACCACACCCACAGCATATGGAGGTTCCCAGGCTAGGGGTCCAGTGAGAACTGTAGCCAATGGCCTACACCAGAGCCACAGCAATGCAGGATTTGAGTTGCATCTGTGACCTATACCCCAGCTCACGGCAACACTGGATCCTTAACCCACTGAGACCAGGGATCGAACCTCGTCCTCATGGATGCTAGTCGGATTGGTTAACTGCTGAGCCATGACAGGAACTCCTAGTGTATCATATTAACTGGAGCTCTAGGCTTTTTTGTCCCAAATCATTACCCAGTATGTCTCATGGCATTGATTTACTAATCAGTTCTTGGGAGTTCCTCCCATCTTGGCGCAGCGGAAGCGAATCCGACTAAGGAACTATGAAGTTTTGGGTTTGATCCCTGGGCTCGATCATTGGGCTAAGGATCTGGTGTTGCCGTGAGCTGTGACGTAGGCCGGCAGCTATAGCTCCTATTTGACCCCTAGCCTGGGAACCTCCATATGCCACAGGTGCGACCCTAAAAAGACAAAAGACAAAAAAACCCAAAAAACAAAAAACAATCAGTTCTTTATGTCACTTATTTCCCTGCTATAAGCAACTCTGGGCCTGGTTCTTGCATCTTAGATGATGCCTTATTTCAGTTATTAGTGGCCAAAGGCTTTCCCTTGGGAATTGGCCTTCAGAATTCCTGCCACTTTTGTCTGAGGAAACTCATCTGGTTTTTAACCCACTATCAGGCATAAAGTTGCTTAAGAAAGACACTAAACGCTCATTTAGTCTGAAATAACCACTGTCCTCCACTTCTAGAGAGAACTAGCCTCAATTTCAGCAAGAGAGATAGATTTAAGTTAGATGGCAGAGAAAACCCCAGCTAAACAATGATACGGGAAAGAGGAAAGAGGAACAGAATCTTCTTTGGCGACCTCTAAAAACATGGCAGGACCTCTCATTGCCCTCCTCAGCTCCTCAGTCCCCCTCTGTCACCAGTCAGCCCATTTATCCTCTCTGCTCAGTTTATCTGTTCATCCTTCCAGGTCCAGCTCAGATCCAACCTCCTCCAGAAAGCCTTCCTAGAACAGTCCAGCTACAGGAACCTGCACTAGCCTCCAAACTCCGCAGATCCCACTTCCGGCTCTGGACCTGCTCCCTCCCACTAGCCAGAGCCTAACCTCCTGGAAAGGAGAAGACAGTCCACGTGTATCAATATCCATCTATGTGCCAGGCACTGGGCCGGGGGGTAACGATCCATCACCTCACCCTCTAAGAATTATTTTCGTAGTTAATTTTTTTTTTTTTTTTTGGCCACCCCCAGAGCATGTGGCAGTTCCTAGGCCAGGGATGGAACCCACACCACAACAGCAAGCAGAACCAACCACAGCAGTGACAACGCCAGAGCCTTAACCTGCTGAGTCACCAAGGAACTCCTAAGAATTATTTCTGTAGGGAAAAACCGAGGTACAATGGAATTAAAGCACTTAGTGAAGGTCTATTTAGCTCCTCCCTAAATATACCCCTTTTTCTGCTATCTTGCCTCTCCTTAAGGACAGGGATCTTGTCCTGTTTGCCTGCGTCTACCCTGCAGGACCCAGCACTCTTGCAGTCACCAGCAATAATATCAGCTCCTTGTGTAGCACTCACAGTGTTCCAGGCCCTACGTGTCCCTACTATGGAGGAAATCTTCTCATTTTCACATTAATCTTCTGAGAACTATACTACTCTTTCCCCCCACTTTACAGAAAGGGAAGCCACTACTCTAACAGTGACTAGGAGTTCCCATTGTGGCTCAGCTGGTTAAGAACCCATCTGTGAGGATGTGGGCTCCATCCCTGGCTTCGCTCAGTGGGTAAAAGGATCTGGTGTCAGCTGTGGTGTAGGTCGCAGATATGGCTTGGATCTGGCATTGCCGTGGCTGTGGCAGAGGCCAGCAGCTGCAGCTCTAATTCGACCCCTAGCCCGGGAACTTCCATATGCCTGGGGTGTGGCCCTAAAAAGACAAAAGACAAAAAACCAAAAACACAGATTGTGGCCCCAAGCAAAAGAAAAACAGAAAAGCAAAAACAAAACCAGCAAAACCGTGACTAAATAATTTGGCCCAGGTCATAAAGCTAGTAGAGGCCAGTTTCAGTCCAGGCACTCTGGCTGCAGAGCCTATGCGCTTCACTGTATTCTACTGCCTCTTGTGCTGGTCCATGAGTGCTTATTGATTTATTAAGGAAGGGGAACACAGAGGCTGCCCAGTTCTGGAAGCTATGGTGTGAGCCCGCATCCTGGGGAAGGGGGCTCCTGGTGGGCAGGGCATTTTGAAGGATACCTCTGCCTGGCTCCTGGCTGGGACTGCCCTTCCCAGAGCAAAGTCGTCCTGGACCTTAAGGCCAAGGTCAGCTACAAGTTGGCCGTCCGCTAAGGAGGCAGGTGACCTCAACCCAGGGCCAGGGCAGAGGAGTTTCTGAAAGGTTGGCTGATCTGCCTGGAAACTTCATCAAGTACCTACCCAGCCCCAAAGGAATCGGGGCTGCCCTTGTTTTTTCATAAAAGAAAAAAAGACAAAAAGCACTTACCTAAGCACATGGCCAACAGGGGGAGGAGCTTCTGGCCAGGTGCATTCAATTAGAGAAAGTTGCTCAATGAAATGGCCAATTAGAGGAGGGGTGGGAATGGAATGTCGCAGGCCAGATGAAAAGCCCCAAGGAGGAAAGAGAGAATGCTTTCCTCCTCCTCTTCCTTCGCCCACTCCTCCTCCTCGCCAGCATTAAAATGTCCCCCTCTGAGAACTGAGAGGGTGAACAAGGTGACAGCTGAGGCCCATCACCCCACGGGGCACATTCTGTGGCTCAGTCACCTTCGGACCCATGGAGATGACAGGTGGAGGCAAGGTCGCCTGGATGGAGGCCGGGGAAAGGCTGCCGGGTCAGGCTGCTTGCGTTCAAAACCCGGCTCCACTGGGACCAGTCTGTTTCCTCTTTTGTCCAGCGAGGATGATAACAGCCTCACCCCCACGTGGGTTCTGAGGACTGAACGGGCATAAAGCAGCTTGCCCATGCCTGGCACACAGTGAGCATTCAAAGCCAGCTGTGCGTTGCTATTGTTATTAGTATTATTATTCCCTCTTTCAAGATGCACTCTTTCTCCTATAAACATACACCTAGAACCCCTCTGAGAAAAGCAAACGTTTGAGCGGAAGCCCTCCTTCTGGGATGGCAGCTGCAGCAAACTTAATGACCCAGCTCATGAGGTTAGGGGGGGCAGAGAGGTAGTGATGAACACCGCTGGGCCCAGGGCTCCGCCACTCCCCCGCCTTCCCGGGCTGTGTGACTTGGGGCGAATTATACCACCTCTCTGGTTTCCTTTTCTGAAAACTGGGATGATAGTAATACCTCCCCTAAGAGTGGCTGTGAATATGAAATGCACTCACTAATGTCAAACACCCAGAACCATGCCTGCCACATGGAGAGCCGTTAAAAACAAAAGTTCAGGAGTTCCCATCGTGGTGCAGTGGTTAACGAATCTGACTAGGAACCATGAGGTTGTGGGTTTGATCCCTGGCCTTGCTCAGTGGGTTAAGGATCCGGTGTTACTGTGAGCTGTGGTGTAGGTTGCAGACTCAGCTTGGATCCCACGTTGCTGTGGCTGTGGTGTAGGCCTGTGGCTACAGCTCTGATTAGACCCCCAGCCTGGGAACCTCCATATGCTGCGGGATTGGCCCTAGAAAAGGCAAAAAGACAAAAAAAAAAAATTTCATTGTGATCATGGTACTTAAAGGCACAGACTTCTTTATGTATAGGGACTATCGATGATAATAAAGGTAATACAATGAATGTAGAGGCACTTGGATGATAAGGAATACCAGAGATGACGGGAGTGACGGAGACGATTTGGCAAATTCTTTGCTTCAGAAAGAATGAAGACAGCGTTCTGGCCAATGAAACCATCTGTATACAAAAAGTGGTCTAATATGCTGTTACTGGATTTCCTAGTTTTCCGAGAATTGGAGAAACTTACTGAATACTATTCCTCCCCTCCCAACTTTTTACTTTGAAATATTTCAAACCTACAGGAAAGCTGCAAGAGTTAGGACTCTGAACACCAACACACCCTTCACCTAAATTCCTATGTGTATTTTGTTGAACTATTTGAAACCTAATTACAGACACTGTGACTCCTCATCCGTACATATTTCAGCCTGTGTCTCCTAAGAATGCAACGGTGTCCCACGTAACCATGAAACAATGATCCCAGTTAGAAAATGTACACTCACACAATACCACAAGCTACATGCAAAGCTCCCCCGTAGTTCCACTAATATCCTGCTTTCTCAACCCGAGATCCAATCAAGGCTCAGGTTTGCATTGCTACCTCTGTAATCTCCTTTTCTCTAGAACAGCTCCTGACCCTTCTTTTTTTTTAAAAAAAAAAAAAAAAAAAAAAGGTCTGTGATAACACTGGTATTTTTGAAAGCCAATTGTTTTACACAGTGTGCTCCCATGTGGATTTGGCAGATGGTTTTCTCTTGACTAGATGAAGATTAAGTATCTTAGGTAGAGATATTACACAGTGATGTTGTGTCTAAATGTACATTTTTTTAAAGTGGAAAAATCAAGCATTAGACCAAATGGAATATAATTTTGTTTTATTCTTTGAGGATTCAGGAGACACTGCAGGGCTTACACTATACCAGGTCACTTTTTTCTTCTCTTTTTCTTTTTTTGGCTCACCCATAGCATATGGAGTTCTCGGGGCCAGGGATCAGATCCGAACCGCACCTGAAACCTATGCTGCAGATGTAGCAATGCTGGCTTCTTAACTCACTGTGCCAGGCCAGGGATAGAACCTGCATCCCAGTACTCCAGAAACGCCACCAATCCTGCTGCATAGTAGCAGGAAATCCCAGGTCACTATTTCGAACATCTGTTGTACAATATTTCAGATAGCAACTTCGAAAGGTTTTGTTCATCTATTACATGGTAAAAACTGATCATACTCTTCCAATAGATACAGAATCTTTAATTTGTAGACTATGTCCAAACCTGCTACTCTAACATATTATGTACATTATAGAACATACGAAGAAAATGTAAAGGGTAAGACGAAGATACACAGGGAGTTCCCGTTGTGGCCCAGTAGAAACAAATCCAACTAGGAACCATGAGGTTTCAGGGTTGATCCCTGGCTTCACTCAGTGGGTTAAGGATCTGGTGTTGCCATGGCTGTGGCGTAGACCGGTGGCTACAGTTCTGATTCGACCCCTAGCCTGGTAACCTCCATATGCCGTGGGTGCGGCCCTAAAAAAAAAAGAAGAAGAACAAGATGTTGTACATGTATACAGCCATTAAATACTATTCAGCCATTAAAAAAAGCCCAAAATATTGCTATTTGCAGCAACATGGGTACAACTAGAGATTCTCATACTAAGTCAGAAAGACAAATACCACGACATCACTTATATGTGGAATCTAAAACATGGCACAAATGAACCTATCTACAGAACAGAAACAGACTCATAGGCATAAGGAACGGACCTGTGGTTGCCAATGGGGAGGGGGAGGGAGTAGGATGGATGGGGAGTTTGGGGTTAGTAGATGCAAACTATTACATTTAGAATGGATAAGCAATGAGGTCCTGCTGTACGGCACAGGGAACTATATCCAATCTCTTGGGATAGAACATGATGGAAGATAATATGAGAAAAAGAATGTTATAAATATGTATGACAGGGTTCACTTTGCTATACAGCAGAAATTGACAGATTATAAATCAACTATACTTTTATAAAAAAATTTTAAAAAAAGAGTTTCCAGTCTGGATGACTACGGTGATTCTGCATCCTGGAGAATCCTGAGATATCACTGGGACAGAAGACTTATTTACCTGGGCATCTGCAACCACTTGCAGGGGTAGGGAGTGTAGTCTCTGTGTCATGGGAAGGTGGACTGCAATGGGAGTGGTGGCAGCTGATGGTCCTGGGGGCTGAATCCCATTTGAAACAGCCTATGGTGGAAGAAGTTGGACTGAAGGGGCTCAGAGACTAAGTGGGGTGTCAGAAGGGAGAGACAGGAGTCCTCGATGTAGCACAATGGGATCAGCAGCGTCTCTGGAGCACTGGGACACAGGTTCAATCCCCGGCCCAGCACAGTAGGTTAAGGATCCAATGTTGCCACAGCTGCTGCATAGATCAAAACTGCGGCTCAGCTCTGATCCCTGGCCCAGGAACTCCATATGCTGCAGGGCAGCCGAAAAGGAAAAAAAAAGGGGAAAAAAAGGAAGGGAGAGTCAGAAAGCGGGCACCGAGAGAAAGTTTAGTCCCTAACTGTTGAAGCACTTACCGTGGGAGCACACTGGGGAATTTTAGGTGGTAGCAGTAGTAGTAGTAATAATAATAATAACAATAACAGGCTGCACCTTTTCAGCCAGACACTAAGAGCTTTACCAATTTGCTCCATGAGGCACAGATGCTTTATGACGCTCCTATGACGGATGGGGACAGAGAGACCCAGGGCAGTTAGGGAACGCCCAACACCAGACAGCTAGCAAGTGGCTGTCTTAGTTTAAGGCTCCCCAGCAGCCAACTCTGAGACAGGTGAAGAAATGTACCTGGGAGATACTTCCAGGAAGCGCCAAGGGTGGGGAAATGAGACGGGAAAGGAAGGCAGGCAGAGAGTGCATCACCGGGCAGGTCCCCACAGCGGGCAAATGGAGCTCAGCCCAGCGAAATGAAGAAAAGTGCACAGAGGAATTCCCATTGTGGCTCAGTGGGTTAAGGACATGACACAGTGTCTTTGAGGATGCGGGTTCGATCCCTGGGCCTTGCTCAGTGGGTTAAGGATCCATCGTTGCCACAAGCTGTGTCATGGGTGGCAGATGTGGCTCAGATCCCAGGTGGCTGTGGCTGTGGCTGGCAGCTGTACCTTAGATTCAACTCCTAGACCGGGAACTTCCACATGCCGCAGGTGCAGCTAAAAAAAAAAAAAAGTATGGAAAGTGCATGGAGGAATTCCTGTTGCGGCTCATCAAACCCGACCAGTATCCCTGAGGATGTAGGTTCCATTCCTGACCTCACTCAGTGGGTTAAGGCTCAGTTGGCCTCAGTCTGGCATTGCTGTGGCTGTGGGGGAGGCCCGCAGCCACAACTTTGATTTGGTCCCTAGCCTGGGAACTTCCATATGCTGCAGGTGCAGTCCTAAAACCACAAAAAAAAAAAAAAAAGCACAAAGTAAACTGTGACTTGCTAGCAAATCAAAGAGGTGATCCTGAGGAATACCGTGGAGAACGACAAGAGATGAGGACTCTTACTCTGCCCGTCTTTGTGTGGCCCCCACAAGCCCTCGCTATCACCACCCCAGCTTCAGCCTTGCAAACAGAACCCAGAATTTGTTGCAGTATCAGACGGTTGTTCCAGGGTAGGCCAGACACTCCCCGCTCTCAGAGGTTGAAACTAAATGATCCCAAACCAAATCATGATAATTCCACAGCTGGTTTAGGAACAGGCAGTTGTCATATTCTGGCCATAGGTGGGAAGTAAGTCTGCTAAGGGGCTCCGATATACCGAGTGCAAGAGAAAAACGTTCATTTCTGCCTCGTGGGAGAATGGAGTGAGATATGCTAATATTTACTGCATGCTTGACATGGGCCAAGCACTATTCTAAGAGTTTTTTTTTTTTTTAAACTAATTCATTAATCCATATAATACTAAGCTTCTGAGGCAAAGTAGTATTATCCCATTTGACAGAGGTTAAGCAATTCACCTAACATCAGACAGCTGTGAGATCTGAAACCAGGTTTGACTACAGAATCCACACTCTATTATCATCATCATTATTATTATTGTCATGCCCATGGCACGCAGAAGTTCCTGGAGCAGAAATCCAGCAGTAAGCAGAGCCACAGCAGTAACAACAACAGGTCCTTAACCCACTGAGCCACCAGGGAACTCCCCAAATCCACACTCTAAATCACATTGCTGTGATGCCCAGAGCAGCTGCAGCCATCTTGCAATATGAGAGAAGGAGCCGACAGTTGCGAATGACAGCTAAAAGCTCAGAACAAATTTCTCTCTCTGATGTTGTTGAGCTGCTGAATTAATCAATCTTGGAACCACCTACCTGTGGACTATTTGTGATGTATGAGATCATATATTTTCCTTATTGTTTAAGCTACACTCGCTCCCCAAATAAAAGTTCCTTTCTGTACTATCACCCACAAGACAGGATAGCCTTCAATAGCAAATAGGTCTACTAAACCTTCAAGAAAAAAAGTAATTTCAGTCTTATACAAACTCAGAGACTATAAAAAGAGGGTTCACTTAACTCATTTTAGTGTAACTTTGATTCCAAAACCCAACAAGAACAATGTGAGAAAAGAAAATTACACCTATGAGCATGAATGCAAAATCATAAGCAAGATATCAACAAACTGACTCCAGCAATACATAAAAGGGCAAAATGTTACTGACTTTACACCAAAAATGCATGGCAGTTTATTATTTTGAAAAAAATCAATATAATTCATCACATTAAAACATTAAAGGCGGGGCCTTCCTGTCGTGGCTCAGTGGAAACAAACCTGACCTGTGTCCATGAGGATGTGGGTTCGATCCCTGGCCTCGATCAGTGGGTTAAGGATCCAGCATTGCCGTGAGCTGCGGTGAAGGTTGCAGACTACAGATCCTGCATGGCTGTGGCTGGCTGTGGCCGGCAGCTGCAGTTCCAATTCAACCCTTAGCCCGGGAACTTCCATGTGCCACAGGTATGGCCCTAAAAAGTCCAAAAAAAAATTTTTTTTAATTAAAAAAAAAATTAAAGGGTAAAAAAATCCTACGATCGCATCAACAGATGCCAAAAAAGTTTTTGATGAACTTCAATACCTCTTTACAATAAGAAAAAAACTCTTGTCAAAGTAGGGATAGAAGGAAACTCCCTTAGTCTGCTATAGGGCATCTAAGAGTAAACATCTTATTTGGCAGTGATGCATCGAAAGTAAACCAGGCACAGTGCCAAACATGCAAGGCCAGTAGACAGAACTTTAAGAGCCTCAGCAAGGGCGGGGAAAGACCAAGGGGGGTACTGGTTCCTCCTCCATGGCCGTCCTATCCAGTGCTTTGCTCTTAAGGCCTCCTTTGCCCAATGTTCTGAAGGTAGACCATCATTTTCCCACCCCTCTCCTAACTCGTACTTTTTTTTTTTTTTTTGCTTTTTTTCTAGGGCTGCACCTGTGACATATGGAAGTTCTCAGGCTAGGGGTCGAATCAGCTGCAGCTGCCAGCCTACACCACAGCCACAGCAACACGGGATCCAAGGCTCATCTTTACCCTGCACCTCAGCTCTCAGCACCTCAGCTGGATCGCCAGCCCACCGAACGAGGCCAGGGATCAAACCTGCATCCTCATGGATACCAGTCGGATTCGTTTCCACTGTGCCACGACGGGAACTCCCAAATGTGTACATTTTTTAATGCATAGCATTGTCTCTCTTCAGAGTCCTCAGATTTAAGTCCTGATGCCATTTAGATCTTCTTCTTTTCTTGGGTTTCCTACATCCAGTTACCTGGCCCAACAAAACCATTCCCTGAAGCTCTCTTAGATCCCACCCTTCCTATTCCTCCAGTAGGCTTTTAGCAAATTTCTCAAACTTTGCCACCAAAGCAAATCCCCTTGACAGCAGAGAGAATTCACCTCTCTGAGGAATCTGGCTGCATAACCTAAAATTGACTTCTGCAAACCTGAAATGAATCTGAAGTCTAATATCGTGTCTTAGAAACATATATCTATTTGGCATCTGGTCCATAATGACTGTATATAAGAATAATGCTTTTGGATTTCCCTCATGGCTCAGCAGGTTAAGTATCCAGCATCGTCACTGCTGTGGCTCTGGTTACAGCTGTGGTGCAGGTTCAGTCTCTGGCATGGGGAATTTCCCCATGACATAGGCAGGGCCAATTTTTTTTTTTTTTAATAAAAAAAAATTTTTAGATGAGAATAAAAATAATGGTTTAGGAGTTCCCGTTGTGGCTCAATGGTTAATGAACCCGACTGGCATCCATAAGGATGCAGGTTCAATCCCTGGCCTCGCTCAGTGGGTTAAGGATCCGGCATTGCTGTGAGCTGTGGTATAGGTCACAGACGAGGCTTGGATCCCAAGTTGCTGTGGCTCTGGTGTAGGCCGGCAGTTACAGCTCCAATTTGACTCCTAGCCTGGGAACCTCCATATGTGGCCTGTGCGGCCCTAAAACACAAAAAGATAAAAATAAAAATAATAATAATAATAAAAAAAGGTTTAAACTACTTGTGGTTAAGGAAAATGAAACTCTACCGAAGCCACGTGTATCATATGATTGACAGAAGGCGCTTCAAACCCTCTTTGAAAGGCTGGGCCCACATTACTCTTGCAAAAGCCACTCTGAGAACCTCCAAGTCTTCACCCCACTTCCAGATAGATCCAGGATCAGTGGCCCAGAGCCATCAGATTAATCTCTCAGAGACACTCCTTTCATCTCCAGCCCAAGGACCTGCTTATCAGGTCAAATTTAAAAGTCAACCAGCCTGGCTTTTAAAGTTCTCCTTCAAGAAGGCCAAGGCACCCTGTCCCATTTTATCTCAGCTGGAAGACTCCAGCCCACCTCAGGACTGGCTCCTTTCTCCAAATCTTGCTCCTTCCTTCAAGGCCTAGCTCCTGGCCCACCAATTCCAGGAAGCTTCCAGGATTGTAGGATTGAAAGATCAGAGAAATTTTGAGCCAGAAGGCTGAAGGACACCAGGGAGAGAACGGACTTGCCCAAGGGCATACAACCAGTTAAAGGTTATTAAAAACTGTTTTTATTTTTTCCCCCAAAGACTGGAAACCCCTTGGGGGTAGGAACCACATCTTTTGAGTCTTCAAATTTGTTCACCTCTTCTTGTAGGATACAGACATGCGCTGTGATGCCAGACTCCCTCTCAGGCATCTTCCCTCCTTGCAGTCATTCCTCCAGCTTTTGTCCACCTTTCCCATTTGCAAAAATCCAGCTTAAGAGTCCACAGACTGTAGGTTATTTGCTTTGTCCTTTTTATTTTGTAATTTATTTTAATTAATTTATTTTTCTTGGCCGCCTCGCACCGCGTGTGGAGTTACTGGGCCAGGAATCAGATCTGAGCCTCATTTGCAACCTACGCCAGTTTGTGGCAACGATGGATCCTTAACCCCCTGATCAAGGCCAGGGAGCAAACTCCCGTCCTCACAGACCCTATGTCAGGTTCTTAACCTGCTGAGCCACAACGGGAACTCCTTTTTCCCTTTTAAATGATCATTATTGTTGTTATGACTGAGCAAAAAAATACATTTTTAGAAAAGATCTATACTTGCCTCAAATTCATAAATCCAAGCCAGGGGACTTTTTCGCCTCTTTTTTAGACATTCCCTCCAGGAGAGTTTGTATTATTCATTCTCTCGTTCATTTATTCGTCACATCTTCACTGACACCCTATTTAATGCCAAAACACTTCTGGGGCCGTGAATAATACAAGGACAAAAAAGACTTATTTTCTCTTAAAGAGAATACAATCTCTAGGGGGAAACACAAAATGTGCTTTGCTTTCCTTCTTAATAATTTACCTTTACTTGATTCTTTAATTGACTCAAGTATGTGGGTTTGGGGGCTTTGACTCATCATGTGGCCAGAAAGTTCCCTGAAATCAGGAATTGAATCTTTTAATTTTTTTGCATCTAAGTAGAACATGTTCCAGTTAGTACCAGCTGCCTTGGTGTAATTATTATTTTCATTATTTTGGCTTTTGTTTTTTTAGGCCTGCACCCACGACATACGGGGTTCCCAGGCTAGGGGTCTAATCAGAGCTACAGCTGCAGCCTACACCACAGCCACAGCAATGCCAGATCCGAGCCACGTCTGTGACCTACACCACAGCTCACAGCAACGCCAGATCCTTAACCCACTGAGAGAGGTTCCTAGTCAGATTTGTTTCCTCTGTGCCACAACAGAAACTTCCCTGGTGTAATTATTCATGTGCACACTTTCACACTCGAAAGTGTCCCAGTTTGGAATAACGAGGATGTGGAGCCCTCCTACACTGCTGAATGGAAAATGGTGCAGCCACTTTGGAAAACAATTTGGCAGTTCTTCAAAATGTTAACCATAGAGTTACCATATAATGTAGCAATTCCACTGCTAGTTATATAAGAAAAAATAAAATATATATATCTACACAAAACTTGTCTAGGAGTTCCTGTCGTGGCTCAGTGGTTAACGAATCCAGACTAGGAACCATGAGGTTGTGGGTTCGATCCCTGGCCTTGCTCAGTGGGTTAAGGATTCGGTGTTGCTGTGAGCTGTGGTGTAGGTTGCAGACACAGCTGGGATCCCACGTTGCTGTGGCTGTGGCATAGGCCAGTGGCTATAGCTCTGATTAGACCCTTTGCCTGGGAACTTCCATATGCCACAGATGTGGTCTAGAAAGGACAAAAAGACAAATAAATAATTAAATAAAAATTTAAAAAATGTGTCTACACATGTCAACACAATATTACTATTCAGGAGAGCCCAAATGTGGAAGCAACCGACAAATGTCTATCAACATAGGAACAAATACAATGGACTCTAAGGTTGTCTGTCCATACAATGGAATAACATTCAGTCATTCATAAAAAGGACTGAAGTACTGAAGCATGCCACAGCATGAATGAACCCTGAAAGCATTACGGTAAGGGAAGGAAGCCAACCAAAGCCCACATATCATATGATTTCATTTATATGAATTGTTCAGAATAGGCAAATATATAGAGGCAGAAAATAGATTCGTGGTTGCCTAGGCCTGGGGTGCTATTGCTAATTGGAAGGGACTGCTAACAGGTACTAAGTTTCTTTTGAGGACGATGAAAATGTTCTAAAATGAGATTATAGTGATGACTGCACAAACCTAGAGATCTACTATAAAAACCATTGAGGTGTGTACTTTATATAGGTGAATTCTATGATATGAAAAGTGTATCTCGGAGTTCCCATAGTGGCACATCGGATTGGCAGCATCTCCGCAGCTCCAGGATGCGGGTTGGATCCCCAGCCTGGCACAGTGGGTTAAAGGATCTGGCGTTGCCGCAGCTGCAGTGTAGGTCACAACGGTAGCTCGGATCTGATACCTGGCCCAGGGAACTCCATGTGCCATGGGATGCCCCCCCCAAAAAAATATATATATATTTTGGCTGCACCCATGGCATACAAAAATTCCTGGGCCAGGGATGGAACCTGGGACACAGCAGCAACCTGAGCTGCTGCAGTGATAACACTGGATCCTTAGCCTGCTGAGCTACATGGAAACTCCAAAATTGTGTTTTTTGAGGTTGCCTGGAGACTAGACACAATCTAATTGTCTCCAATAAAGGCCACAGAACGAAATGGAGAGACAAAACAGAAAAACAGAGCCACAAGTGAATCTGAATACTCCGCCAGCCTCTCTGCCCACGAGACTTTTTTTTTTTTTTTACTTTTTAGGGCTGCACCCGAGGCATATGGAGATTCCCAGGCTAGGGGTCAAATCGGAGCTACAGCTGCCGGCCTACACCACAGCCACAGCAACGCCAGATCCAAGCCACATCTCTGAACTACACCACAGCTCAAGGCAGTGCTGGATGCCCAGCCCACTGAGCGAGGCCAGGGATCAGACCTGCCTCCTCATGGATACTAGTGGGACTCATTTCCGCTGTGCCACAACAGGAACTCCCTGCCCAAGCATCTTTGATGAGAGACACCAAACTCCAACCAGTTTCACAGAGCCAGCCTGGCCTCTGCCAAGGCACCCACTGTGCCCCTCCCCAAGATCAGTGTCAAGTGTGAGTCAACAGTTACAGAAGTGGGATTTGAATCGCAGCTCTGCCACTGTGACTTGGGCCGACTTAACCTAGACTCTTGGTCTCTTCGTCTGTCCAATGGGGCCAGTGATCCGTTTTGTCATCTGCCTGGACCACTCTTCCCCTACATCCCACACTGCTTCCTCCTCACCCTCTCTCATGTCTCTGCTAGAAGTTCACCTTCTCAGAGAGGCTTTCCTAACCTTCTTAGATAAAACAGAAACTCCTTGCCCCACCTCCAGCATTGCCATCCTCCTAACTCTGCCACATCCCCAGTGCCTGGGCCAGGGCTTAGCCAGAGGGAAATGTTCAATCAATACAGCTGAATGGGGAGTTCCTGTTGTGGCGCAGTGGTTAATGAATCCGACTAGGAACCATGAGGTTGTGGGTTCGGTCCCTGGCCTTGTTCAGTGGGTTAAGGATCTGGTGCTGCCGTGAGCTGTGGTGTAGGTTGCAGACGCGGCTCGGGTCCCGAGTTGCTATGGCTCTGGCGTAGGCCGGTGGCTACAGCTCCAATTCGACCCCTAGCCTGGGAACCTCCATATGCTGCGGGAGCGGCCCTAGAAAAGGCAAAAAGACAAAAAAAAAAATACAGCTGAATGGATGGATGAAGCGTCTCTACCCCATAGAGGTGTGAGGATATAAAGAACCCCGATTGGCCATGCCCAGCAATGTTACACTTTATCAGGAGAGCCACCTACTGGAAGCCTGCCACAGACCAGACCCTCCCGGAGATGCCCAAGGGGAGTTGAGGAGCTCAGAGTCTTATAGGAAAAACAGATGTAGTGATACTTAGTGAGGTGTGAGAGAACCTGGAATATGTGCAATGTGGTTCAGCACGGCCAGCAGGTGCAACACAGGATGGTGGCAGGAACAGAAGTTGGACAGAAGGCAGGACAGATCATGAAGGGCCGTGGGGCCACAAGTGGAATCAGTGCTGTGCCCTCAAAGGCAATGGAGAGCTACTAAAGGATTTTCATCTGGACCAGGACCTGAGTACATAAACATCTGGAGATTGGGAGCGAGGTGCGGGGGGAATAAGCTGAGGGAGCAGCTAAGAGGTTTGTGTAATCACTTAAAAATTTCAAGGGCAGCTTATAATAGAAGAAAGGCAGAAGATAGAATCGCTGGAACTGTGGCCATTTGGATGGAAAGGGCTTGGCGGGGGAGGATGACCCTTGGGGCTTTGGCAATTTGATGGAACGTGTTTCTATTTCCCTGGGTTAGGAATCAAAGCGGAGGAACAGAGGTAAGGGAAAAGATTCTCTTCCTCGGGTTGCTTTAAAATGCCCACACTTCAGTGAAATCCCACACCAGCGGGCCACAGTAAATGAGTGCCATTTATAGAGTCCTCGCTGTGGACTTGGGATGCCTAGGCTACTTTCATTCTCACAACAATCATTTAAAGTTAGCATTACTCTCCCATTTCGCAGGTTAAGAGACTGAGACGCCTGTAAAGTAACATCTAAGGTCCACAGCTAACAGGGGCGCAGCTGGAATGTGAACTCTGGTCCTGGCCGCAGACATCCTCCTCTCTCACTGACCTTGGCCTTGAGTCTGGATGTCAGGGGCTCCCACCTCTAAAGCCCTTGGCACCGGCAGCTCAGCCCGCCCCCCCACCGCCGTGCCCCCCGCCAAACCTTCCCTGCCCCCACCATCTAGGAACTGTGGGAGAGCAGAATGCAGAGATCACACGCATTCAAGGGGTGAGTGGGGACAGAGGAGAGAGGAAACAACAGCCAGAGAGGGTGGGAGAAAAGGAAGAAAGCCTAAGCAAAGAGTGGACACCAGAGCACGATGCTGCTAGAGGTCGGCAGGGCCAGCACGGCTCCCTCGGCCCCCAGAGTCAGACTTAGTGGCCCAAACACCCCCCAGCCCCACTGACGCATTCTTTCTTCAGATATGTTATTAGAGGCCAAGGGGTAAGGTCAAGGCTTCCTTGGCTCCAGAAGCCTCTGTGTCTCTTTAAATCAGTTTGCTTATCTTTGCTCTGACCTATTATGTGTTGATTTTATAGTTTACATCAGAGCAGACAATCTTTTCTTATTTTTTTGTCTTTTGTCTTTCTAGGCCCGCACCAGCAGCACATGGAGGTTCCCAGGCTAGCGGTCCAATCGGAGCTGCAGCTGCTGGCCCACACCACAGCAATCGAGATCCAAGCCGCATTTGCCACTTCCACCACAGCTCACAGCAACACGAGATCCTTAACCCACGGAGCGAGGCCAGGGATCGAACCCACGTCCTCATGGATGCTAGTCGGGGTTTGTTAAACACTGAGCCACGCACGATGGGAACTCCAGAGTGGAGGATCTTAATTTCAATTCTGGGAAGCTTATTCCGGGCTGACCTCCTGCAGTGTGGAATGTAGCAAAAATATATTAGGCCTTGAGACTCAGATCTCGATTAAAATACAGGATCTGCTGCGTGACCTTGACCCTCAGTGTTCTTACCTATAAAATGCAGATCATATAAGCTGCCTGCAGGGGTGGTTCTGGCAGAGAGAAAGGCACCTACAGCATCCAGTTTATGTTATGTGCTGAAATTATTATGGTGTCTCCCATTTACTGCCTAGCTTCATTCCTGATCACCTGGTGGGCTGAGGAAGAATATTCTCATGCCTCTGTTCCACTCTCAGACCTGAATATCAGAATCTCTAGGCCCAGGTGATTATGAAACACATCCAGGGCTGAGCGCCACAGCCCCCCTCCAGCCAGGACTTACTCTCTCCTTCCCCTATTGTCTACATATCTTCTTACCAAATTTCTCAGCCTATCTATAAACTCCCTCTTAGAAGGCAGGTCTGACTGTTGATGGGAATGTAATTGGTGCAGCCACAATGAAAAACATCATGGAGGTTCTTTTTTTTGTCTTTTTGCCATTTCTTGGGCCGCTCCTGCGGCATATGGAGGTTCTAGGCTAGGGGTCTAATCGGAGCTGTAGCTGCCAGCCTACTCCAGAGCCACAGCAACGCGGGATCCGAGCTGCGTCTGCAACCTACACCACAGCTCACGGCAATGCTGGATCCTTAACCCACAGAGCAAGGGCAGGGATTGAACCCCCAACCTCATGGTTCCTAGTCGGATTCATCAACCGCTGAGCCACGACGGGAACTCCATGGAGGTTCTTAAAAAACTAAAAATAGAGTTGCTGTATGATCCAGCAATCCCACTCCTGGGCATACACCCAGACAAAACTATAACTGAAAACATACAAGGGGAGTTCCTGTCGTGGCGCAGTGGAAACGAATCCGAAGAGGAACCATGAGGTTGTATGTTCAATCCCTGGCCTCACTCAGTGGGTTAAGGATGTGGCGTTGCTGTGAGCTGTGGTGTAGGTCACAGACACAGCTCAGATCTGGCATTGCTGGGGCTGTGGTGTAGGCCAGCAGCTATAACTCCGATTAGACCCCTAGCCTGGGAACTTCCATATGCTGCGGGTGTGGCCTAAAAAACAAACAAACAAAAAAAGAAAAAAATACGTGAATCTCTATGTTTATAGCAGCAACTATTCACGATAGCCAGTGGACCTAGAGATGATCATACTGAACAAAGTACATCAGAAAAATAAAGACAAATACCATATGATATCACTTATATGTAGAATCTAAAATACGATACAAATCACCGTATCTATGAGACAAAAACAGACTTGTGGTTGCCAAGGAGAAACAGGTGGGTAGGGGAGGGAAGGATTGGGAGTTTGGGATTAGCAGCAGCAAACTAGTATATACAGGATGGATAAACAACAAGGGCCTGCTGTACAATATAGAGAACTGTATTCAATATCCTGTGATAAAACATAATGGAAAAGAATATGAAGACGAATATATATGAATCACTCTGCTGTGTAGACATAACACATCATTAATCAACTATACTTCGATACAATAAAAAAAAATTAAAAAAAAAAAAAGAAAGGTAGGAGAACTCATCCTGGCGCAGTAAAAATGAATCCGACTAGGAACCATGAGGTTGCAGGTTCGATCCCTGGCCTTGCTCAGCGGGTTAAGGATCCGGCGTTGCCATGAGCTGTGGTGTAGGTCGAAGATGTAGCTCAAATCTGGCATTGCTGTGGCTGTGGGGTAGGCCAGCAGCTTCAGCTCCAATGGGACCCCTAGCCTGGGAACCTCCATAAGCCGTAGGTGCGGCCCTAAAAGGACAAAAGACAAAAAAAAAAAAAAAAAAAAGAAAGAAGGAAAGAAAGGCACATATGTCTTAGGATTAGACATTCTCAGAGGGCCACCCCCTCCTAGGATGAATGTGGTTATTCCCAAACCAACAATCTATTGAGTCATATGCCCCTTATCCATTTACAAGAATTCACTTACAGAGGGCGACCCAGGGCTTTCTAATCTATTAATGTATTCCCTCTTCTGCAATTGTCCCTTTAAACTCTCTGCAACATAAATAACTGAGAATTCACATACATTCTGGGGCGAGACGAGAACAAAGGAAAAGATGAGAAGTTGAGCACAAGGTCACCCAAGTCTCCTCCAGGTGTTAATATCTGCCTCGGAATTAATAACAACAAGAACAACAACAGTTCTGTATGCTGTGTGCCAGGTGTGGTTCTAAGTGTTTTACATAAATGATTTTAATCTTCATCTGTGTTGTTATCCCCACTTCACGGAGGAGGAAACAGGCCCTTGAGAGGTAAAATGACTTGCCCGAGGTCACACAGCTAACAAGAGGTAGAGAAAGGACTTTACGTTGTGGCTCAGTGGTTTAAGAATCCGACTAGCATCCATGAGGATGAGGGTTCGATCTCTGGCCCTGCTCAGTGGGTTAAGGATCCGTTGTTGCTGCAAGCTACAGAGTATGGTACAGGGTCCCGTGTTGCTGTGGCTGTGGTGTAGGCTGGCAGCTGCAGCGCCAATTTGACCCCTAGCCCTGGAACTTCCATATGCTGCAGGTGCGGCCCTAAAAAGGAAAAAAAGAGAGAGATAGAGGCAGGATTTGAACCCAGATAATTTGGGCCCAGGATCTGGATTTAACAATTTCAGCACAAGCTATGGAGACTTAAGGTGGGCAAGCCCACTGTGGCCTCAAAGCAGAGACCCCTGGAGGAGAACCGATCCTATTCCCCAGGCCTGGGGAGGAGCAGGCTGAGTCCCAGGCAGCCAGCCTGGGGGTCATAGCTGACCACAGGCCAAAGGCTTCCTGGATTGCCTAGCAGAGGAATGAGCGACGTGAAAGGGAAATTCCTCCAGGAAAAGACAACATTTTTGAGGGTTTTTTGGCCTCATCTCTGATTTCAGACCCATGGTTTCTTTGCTGAGTCATGGGGGACATGTTGAAAGGGGTGGGGCGGTGCTGGAGTGTCTCCTCTCAGGACTGGGTTCAGTGGGGGCCTCCGGCGCAGCCCCGCTCCCTGCCCCTGGAAGGCCACCACCCAGCACCTCTTCTAAAAATAGTTCCCAGGAGGAAGTAGATGCTACCGCTCTCCGTCCTCATCTTCCCCTGAGCCTCTTCGGTGAAGAAATAAGAATGTAAATGAATGCCTGAATGAATAAGGGAGGCCATCTGTGAAGGGACAAAACTTCACGGCCCCTCCTTCCATCTCCTCCCAGGCTTTGGAATCACACACCTTTTGGATTCCAGCTCTGCCTCTCTCGACTCTGAGCAAGCCACGGAGCCTCAGTTTCTTCACGTGTAAAATGGGGCTATTTGTTTCAGTCTGCCAGCCTGAGGGCAGGCCCAAGGGAGGTAAGAGAGGGAAAGCTCTTGGCACTCAGTGGGCATTCCAGAGATGGTGCCTCTTGGGTGCCAGGCCCTGAGAGAGGCTGGAAGTCAAAGAGGAATGCACCTCGGCCCTCTAGTGCCCAGCCCTGTGGGAGGGGAAATAGAGACAGAATGAATCAACACAATGGATGCGTGCTAGAAGAAGGTGAAGGACACAGCAAGGAGAATGAACCAGCTACCAGGCTGGGCTGCAGTGCATCTGGAAGTTTCTGCTCAAGTCTCTGGTCCAGGGCTTCTTGGCATGACCTTCACAGACTCATGCTAGGGGTGGATTCGGAGCTGCAGCTGCCGGCCTACATCACAGCCATGGCAACGCTGGATCCTTAACTCACTGAGCGGGGCCAGGGATCGAACCTGTGTCCTCATGGATACCAGTCGGGTTCATTACCGCTGAGCCACAACGGGAATTCCAGATTCTGCATTTCTAACCGGCTCTCCCAGTGACTGTTGGGCCACACACAGATCACACTTTGGGTCCATAGCTGTCCTCACATTCACAGGTTTCTCCATTACTCTTTGTATCCATCTTAGGACACCTGCTCAAGAGACTTGCAGAACCTGAGCCCCTCGCCAGATCCCAGAATCAAAGTCTCAGATAAACACTGGTGACACTGTAACCCACTAAGGTTTATATCCTTCCCCTCCCCCCCGCCTTTTTCGGTCACCCTGAGGCAGGTGGAGTTCCAGATCTGAGCCACAGCTACAACCAATACCGCAGCCATGACAATGCAGGATCCTTAACCCTCTGAGGCAGCCCAGCACTGCAGAGATGTGACACAGCGGGAACTCCAAGACTCTTATCCTTGAAGGTAGTTATTTATTTGCTTCCTCAGCCTTCCCCTTTCTAGGCCAGGTCATCCAAATGCTTCAAATGCTTTCACATCCGGTATTTTGTAATGAATTCCCTTTAAAAGGTCACAGATTTATAAGAAAGGAGGTGGGTTTTTTTTTTTTTTTTGTCTTTTTAGTGCTGCACCTATGGCATATGGAGGTTCCCAGGCTAGGGGTCAAATCAGAGCTGCAGCTGCTGACCTATGCCACAGCCACAGCAACACCAGATCCAAGCCGCATCTGTGACCTCCACTACAGCTCACAGCAATTCGGGATCCTTAACCCACTGAGCAAGGCCAGGGATCGAACCTGTGTCCTCATGGATGCTAGTCAGATTCGTTTCTGCTAAGTCACAATGGGAACTCCAAGAAAGGAATTTAATTATGAGTCTTTTATAAACATAAGCCATCTCAATTACATCTCCAGTGTAGGAGAGGTAAAGCTATTGAAAAAGATTAGAATTTTTTTTGCTGATTTGACATAAAACAGTGATTATCCACAAAGATAACACTGATCTGACAGCAAACAGAAGTGTCACCAATTCAAAGATTATTTTAGATAAATCACTGCACCAGAAAACATAAATCACTCTAAAATCTTAAGGCTCACATATGACAGGAACTTTGATGATGATTTTCCCAAATCTGACAACCACCCTAATGTTTATATGCTATTACCAATGATTTGCAGTTAAAATAAACTTTTCTAAACCATAGATAATTTTAAAAACTTTGAATTAACCATGCTAGATAACACTGGGTTATCCTTTTTATTTTCTCTGTGGAAATTTTCAAAAAACGATACAAGGAGTTCCCATTGTGGCTCAGTGGTTAACGAATCCAACTAGGAACCATGAGGTTGCAGGTTCAATCCCTGGCCTCCCTCAGTGGGTTAAGGATTCTGCGTTGCTGTGAGCTGTGGTGTAGGTTGCAGACGCGGATCAGATTCCGAGTTGCCGTGGCTCTGGCGTAGGCCGGCAGTTGCAGCTCCGATTCGACCCCTAACCTGGGAACCTCCGTATGCCGAGAGAGCGGCCCAAGAAATGGCAAAAAGACAAAAAAAAAAAAAAAAGGATACAAACAGGAATTCCCATTGTGACTCAGCGGGTTAAGAACCTGACTAGCATCCATGAGGCCTTGCTCAGTGGGTTAAGGATCCGGTGTTGCCGCGAGCTGTGGCATAGGTCAAAGACATGGCTCAGACGGGATCTGGCATTGATGGGGCTGTGTCTGTGGCATAGGCTGGCAGCTGCAGCTCAGGTTCAACCCTTAGTCTGGAAACTTTCATATGCCTCAGAAGTGGCCCTAAAAAGAAAAAAAAAAAAAGAAGATACAAAGAGGACAGAGCCAGAATATGTAGGGAAAAGGTGTTTCAGAAGAATATCAAATAAACACAAATATTCTGTTATTTTTCTGGATTTTGTGATGTTTACGATATTTTTCAGCTTTAAATTTTTTTCCCCATGATGTCATGATTTCATTCCAAAATCGAAATAAATATTCACTTTTGTCCCTCTGATATTTGTGATTTTGTATAGCTTTTCTTAAAGAGGGCCCCCCAAACTGCATAAGCTTTAGACCCAACAAAATCTGAATCTCCCCATTGTTCCCACTGTGGCTCAGTGGTTAATGAACCTGACTAGTATCCATGAGGACTCAGGTTTGATCCCTGCCCTTGCTCAATGGGTTAAGGATCCCAAGCTTCCGTGGCTATGGTGTCGGCCAGCGACTACAGCTCAGACTCGACCCCTAGCCTGGGAACCTCCATATGCTGTGGGTGCGGCCCTAAAAAGACAAAAAGACAGAAAAAAAAAAATCTGGCGCTCCCTTGGGCACACTGGGAAATGAATCGGCTTTGGTGTCAGGCCCGGGCTTAAATCACAGATCTACCCCTTTGCTGGCTGTGTGCTATGTGGTCTTAGACAAGTTCCTTAAACTTCCTCTTTATCTAAAATGGGATGGTCCTATCTATCTCCCAGACTTGTCTCAAGGATTAAATAAGATGCTGCCTGTAAAGTGGCTATTATGTGGCCATCTCAATGACCTTGTGGCAAAGAGACATTGAGACAGTGAGAGGTTCATTTGAGGTCACACAGCTGAGGACTTGCACTGAAGAAAAAAATCTGGATTTCAAGTTGATATCAACAATCCTCCTCCCTCCCTAGCTCCCCCCGCTTCCCCCCCCCTTCTTTTTCTCTCTCTCTCTCTCTTTTTTTTTTTTTTGTCTTTTTAAGACCACACCCGAGCATATGGAAGTTTCCAGGATAGAGCTGCAGATGCTGGCCTATGCCACAGCCACAGCAGTGCCAGAACCTAGTCCAGTTTGTGACCGACACTGCAGCTCACGACAATGCCAGATCCTTACCCAATGAGCAAGGGCAGGGATCGAACCCACGTCCTTGTGGATGCTAGTCAGGTTTGTTACCTCTGAGCCACAAGGGGAACTCCCCCCCCCACCGACCCCTTTTGAAGTAAAAAGCCATCCTGTGTTATCCCTGAGCCCAAATAACCCCAACCCACCGGCTCTGCACCAAAGAGAGATCACAGAGCCAGTTCCCGACACCAGCACAATCCGCCTCCACGTGGGGACTTTGAAATGAACACCTCCCTGACACTGCCTATAAGAAATCATGATTCAGATGAAATTAAGAACTACTTGGCCTTTTGTTGAAATCATATATTTGGTTACCAGTGTTTTTTGTTTTGTTTGTTTTTTTGTCTTTGACTTTTCTAGGGCCGCTCCCGCGGCATATGGAGGTTCCCAGGCTAGGGGTCCAATCGGAGCTGTTGCTGCCGGCCTACGCCAGAGCCACAGCAACGCAGGATCTGAGCCGCGTCTGCGACCTACACCACAGCTCATGGCAACGCCGGAACCTTAACCCACTGAGCAAGGCCAGGGATGGAACCCGCAACCTCATGGTTCCTAGTCGGATTCGTTTCCTCTGCGCCACGATGGGAACTCCATGGTTAGCATTTTAAGTTCTCTTTTTTTCCCCCACCAACTCAGACAACCCTAAGATTCTTTTCTTTCCGCAAACTTGCACTGGTTTCTTTACAAGCATCATCTCATGTCTTTTGTATGGCGGCCCAGTACGATAAGCAGTCCCTACCCTCAATTTTGTGGATAAAGAAACAGGGCTCAGAGAGATGGAGTACCCTGCCTGGATTGGAATCCTGGTCTGTCTCAGGTCAGAGCCCAGGCTCTTAATCACCAGACCCTACTGTCTTCCTGCCAACTGCCCCCTCCTGGATTTCTCAGGACAGTGGGATCGGAACTCAGGTGTGCACTGGAGTAAGGAGAGGATAATTAGAGGAGCCTTGTGGCTCCATGGCTCCCCTGAACCCCAGCTTTGCCCATGGTGCCAAACCGCTCCTGCTTCCCCTCCACCTGCCCTAGTGATTCATGCTTTTGCTCCCAGTCCTCCCAGGAGAGCAGATCTTCGAGCTGCCTGCCTCTTGAGGGGCATCCGAAGACTCTGGTTCTACTCTGGTTGGGCCACCATCTCCTCTGGGAGAGTGGACAGCACTCTCTGGACCTCATTTGCCACTATAGTATTTATTTTTTGGGGGTCACACCAGGGACATATGGAAGTTCCTAGGCTAGGGGTCGAATTGGAGCTGCACCTGCCGGCCTCCACCACAGCCACAGCAACACCGGATTTGAACTGCCTCTGTAACCTATGCTGCGGCTTGTGGCAACACCAGATCTTTGACCCACTGAGCAAGGCTGGGGATCGAATCTGCATCCTCATGGATACTAGTTGGGTTCTTAACCTGCTGAGCCACAACAGAAACTCCCTGCCTTGATTTTAAAATAAGGTAAGCGAATTTCCTAGTGGACTAGTGGTTAAGGATCCGACATTGTCACTGCTGTGCTTTGGGTTCGATCCCTGACCTGGGAACTTCCACACGCCACAGGCACAGCCAAAGAATGATAATAATAAATAATTTTTTAAAATAAATAAAATAAAGTAGGAAAAAGAGGACCCCCCCCCCGCCCAGAACCCTTTGCATTTCCACCATTCTCTACGTGAGCCCATCCAGGGAACACCTGTGCAGGTAAAACAACAGGGTATTTCTGATTTTCTGAAGATTCTTCCCCACCCCCCAGCACCCGGAGCTAGAGTGGCTTCTGTTCATCACGTGTCATGAAGGCTGCAGAGGAGATGTGGTGATTAACATGACATGGCTGTGGAGTTTAGATTAGCTCTGGCTCTGAATCCCAGCTCCACCAGCCCTGAACACAGGGCTTTGGGCAAGTCCTTAACCCCGCCAAGCCTCCCTTTCCCCCTCTATGAAACGGTGGTTTCACAGCGGTCTCTGTCCCACTAGGTTGTGAGGATAAAAGAGATGGGGGCTGGAAAGTGGTCCGTGCAGGGGGGCCCGAGGACTCAGGACTCGACCAACGACGGCCATTAAGGTCATTACCATGTGTGGGGTCCTCAGGCTTCTTTGTTTTCCACCTGGGCTACAGATGCTGAAAGGGGTACCTTGGAAAGAGGACTGAGCTGGAGAGGAGCAGAAGGAGGAGGGGACACGGCCTTGACAGATGGTGTGACTCTGGATGGCTGCACCTGGCTGATCGGGAGAAGAGAAGGGCCTCCCTCTGTACAGCCCCACCCACGCTGTCTGAGCAATGTCATTGAGAGGCTGGCTGGAAAATGCTGGAGAACACGAAAATCTCCATAGTGGGAATAACAGATATTTGTGAAATGCATTCCAAATTTTCTACTCAGCAGGCAGTGCCAGCTCCCTGGGCTCAAGCAGAGAGTCTGTTCTTTCCTTCTCTCCATACTGGCGTCCTTCCTAATCGGGATTTCATTCTCCATTCAGGCAGTCAACTTGAAGCCTCCAACTCTTCCAGCCCCAGAGAGCTCAGCCCATCTGCTCTAAATCCTTTAAAACAAACAAATAAACCAGTAAACCAAACAACATTCCTACCATTTCTCTCTCTTTAAGAAAAAAAAAAAAATCTTGGCATTTATTTTAAAAAGTAAAAAAATGGGACTTCCCGTTGCGGCTCAGCGGGTTAAGAACCGTTCATGAAGATGCAGGTTGGATCCCTGGCCTCACTCAGTGGGTTAAGGATCTGGCGTGGGTTAAGGATCCAGCGTTGCTGTGAGCTGTGGCGTAGGTGGTGTAGGTTGCAGGTGCGGCTCGGATCCCTCATTGCTCTGCTGTGGTGTAGGCTGGCAGCGACAGTTCTGATTCGACGCCTAGCCTGGGAACTCCCACATGCCACAAGTGTGGCCTTAAAAAGCAAAAAATAAATAAAATAAAAAATAAAATAGTGAAAAAAATGGGAGTTCCTGTTGTGGCTCAGTGGGTTAAGAACTCGACTAGTATCCAGGAGGATTTGGATTTGATCCCTGGCCTCGCTCAGTGGGTTAAGGACCTGGTGTTGCCACGAGGTTTATGTTAACCTTATCCTAAACTATTATACTATAATAGAACGACGTACTGTAACAGAATACTGTGGTGTAGTAGGTAGAATATTACAGTGCATGTTATGCTTGAATAGCATAAATATCAATTATGGATGCAGAAGAGAGTGATGGTTACCAGTGTGGGCCCTGGAGGTGAACAGACCTGGGTTTGACTCCCAGGTCCCCAGTACCAGCTGTGTGGCCTTGACAAGTCACTCCCTGCCTTCGGGGCGCATCAGAAAAATGACAATATTAATAATAAAAAGAGCTCTGACTCTGAACTGCTTGTAATGCAGCTGTATTAGCGTCTGTTCGCCCATGTCATCATCTGATTAGTAAAAAGGGAAATCTAGCTCCACATCCACGTCATCAATATATAAACAGTACAATCAAGTTAAACCAAACATTTATTAAACATCTAAAGTAGAGGAGATAGAAATTTATATTTGACGCTATAGAGAAAGTACCGCAAGGGAGTGATGAAAGGGCAGTCAGAGTTCCTTGCCTGATTTATTTTATTTTCTTTCGTCTTTTGTCTTTTTAGGGCCGTACCTGCGGCAAGTGGAGGTTCCTAGGCTAGGGGCTGAATCAGAGTATAGCTGCCAGCCTACACCACAGCCACAACAACTCAGGATCCGAGCTGAGTCTGCGACCTACACCTCAGTTCACGGTACCGCTGGATCCTTAACCCACTGAGCGGGCCCAGGGATTGAACCTGTGTTCCTCACGGATACTAGTTGGGTTTGTAACTTACTGAACCACCACGGGAACTCCCCTGCCTTGTTTAAATCCTGGTTCTGTCACGTTCTACGAGCTATACAATCCTGGACAGGTGAATTACGCTGTCTGTGCCTCAGTTTGCTCAACTGTAAATGCAATGTACCTCAGGAATTTCCTAGAGGGGGTGAGAATTAAATGAGATAATGCATGTATAAAGCCCTTAAAACAGTCCTCTCAGCACCACTCTCTTTCCCCACCCCTACCTTACTTTTACCCCCCCCGCCACCAAGTGATTTCTAAATATAAATGCACATCCAGGTCACCTGGAAGCCCCACCCCTGAAAGGCACACCTGAGCTACTCCAGCTGTGCGGATCCACCTGCATCCAGCTGGGACAGGCAGCATGAACAGGGCCTAACCCTCGCCTCTTTCCTTCCATCACCAGCAGCTGGGGGTTGCTGGGGCTCACTTTAGTCCGAAAAAACAACAGCCCAGCTCAGGGTCTGGTGAGCCATGTGACGGGGTGCGTGGCCCCTGAGCTTAACTGGGAGCTCATCGGCTGTCCGCAGAGGGCTCCTGATGGAGGGTCCCAAGCGCCCTGGTTACCCTCAACAGCAGCCCGACTCGGCCGGGGTCACAGGAGGGCAGCCACCTGCTGAACCACAGCACGGTTCAGTTCCCACCTTAGCTCTTCCTCTGGGTAAACCCTGGCCCTGTCATCAAATGAACCCTGAAAAGGGGGCAGGGGGGTGGGGGGGACAATCTGCTATTTCGCTTGAGCTTAACTGTCAGTTCCGCCCCCTGGTTCTTGGCAGCCAGCAGAATTAGGCTCATTCATGTGGCGCTTTGTACTTTTTCAGAGTTTATGCACATGATCCTATTTAAAATGATGGTCTTTGGAGTTCCTTGGTGGCCTAGTGGTCATTGTCACTGCTGTGGCTTGGTTCACTGCTGTGGTGTGGGTTCCATCCCTGGCCTGGGAGTTCCCCTTGTGGTGCAGCGGTTAAAAAACCGAACTAGAATCCATGAGGATGCGGGTTCAATCTCTGGCCTTGCTCAGTGGGTTAAGGATCCAGCATTGCCATGAGCTATGGTATAGGTCGCAGACGAGGCTTGATTCCTGTGTTGCTGTGGCTGTGGTATAGGCTGGCAGCTGTAGCTCCGATTGGACCCCTAGCCTGGGGCCTTCCATATGCCGCAGGTACAGTCCTAAAAAGGAAAAAAAAAAAAAAAATCCCTGGCCTGGGAACTTCCACGTGCTGTAAGTGTGGCCAAAAATAAAATAAAATAAAATAAAAAGAATAAAGCAAAATAAAATAAAATGATGGTTGTCGTTTGCATGTGTAGAGGGCTCATTCTTGAGAGAAAGTGCTTCTCCTCCACTGACTGATCCCACCTTCACAAGAACTGGGAGCTGAACTGGAGAAACTCAAGTGACAGGGAGGTGCGAGGCGCTGCCTGGGGAGGCAGCTTCAAGGCCACACGGGTGCATGACCTCAGTGAGGGCACCTCATGCCTGGGCTGACTTCCTCAGCCTCTAAAACAGGACCTTCCAGCATGTCCAGAGGGGCCCCGTTCCTGGGACGGGGGGTTGGACCCCAGGGAACCAGCACCCCGAGATAGCGGCACATTCCACACAGATGAATACTAACCGACCTCGGGCAACACAGCTGCCACTCCCCTCCCCATGGTCCTTCCCCAGGGGCGGTCATAAGGGAGCTTGGGGGGTGAGGGGGTGAAATAAGGGAGGGGCCACAGGGTTCCAGTGTTGGGGGCACAGCCCTGAGCGGTGACTCTTTTTTTTTTTTTTCCCTTTTAGGGCCGCACCTGCCGCAAAAGGAAGTTCCTAGGCCAGGGTTTGACCTACACTGCAGCTGGCAACAACACCAGATCCTTATCCCACTGAGCAAGGCCAGGGATCAAACCTTCATCCACATGGATACCAGTCAGGTTCTTAACCTGCTGAGCCACAACGGGAACTCCCATGACTCTTTCCATAGTAGGGAAAATCACCACACTGGGCTAGGCCACCCACTTGCCTTTTTTTTTTTTTTTTTTTAAAGTACCCAGAGCTCATGGACCTTTCTCAAAAAGTAGGCAGATATCTTAGTGTTCTGGCCCAATGACAATAAGCCTTGCGGGGCTGGAAGCCATTCTGTGTCTTTAAGGTAAAAACCTCCGCTCCATCCATTCTGTTCAGAGTCTGATTCTTCCTTCCAGCTCTGGGCAGAGGTGAGGGAAGCAGGGAGCAGTACATCTCCGGAGCTATTAGATGGTATTATTATTACTCCCATTCCCATGTTATCTATGAGGAAATTGAGGCTCCGAGAAGTTGTGAAAACGGAACTGTCTTTTCGTATGTGAAAGATACTAGACTCTCAGCTCCCTGAGTGGAAGCCGTCGTTGGTCTGACCTGGACAACCCCTCCTGGGCCTACGGGGCGCGCAGAGCCTGCCCCCAGGATCCTTTCATGCCCACTTACGAATTCAATGCTTTTGCTCAGGGGCCCCGAGACAGCTGTCTGACTCTCTGCCAGGAGGGTTTATTTGAAGAGCTGTCCTACAGTTGTAGTGGCAGAGCTGTGTGGATCCAATCACACCTTTACCCAATTCCCCATCTCAAAGTTCACATTTGCAGAATGACTCACTGGGATGAGAGGGTCCAGCCTGGGCCCTGAAATGAGAGCCCTCAGGGTCAGAAGGGGAGCCTAACTAAATTATTCACTTTCCCCACAACTCTAGTTCCCAGAAATTTACATTTCAAAGACCAATAAAATTTCCCCCAAAATTTTGGAGGCCAAAAAGTAAGACCTTTGTCAAGCAAGGTTATCTGGGAAAAAACCTAGTCTATATATATATCATCTTTCATAAAATAAAGAATACCTGAACATCAAACCTTCAGAGAGGGCTCAGAATAAAGGACAGTACCTTTAATGGAATGAATTTAGTTATATAAAGAAGCCAGTACCTCCTCTAATGAAAACTAGTTTGCAATCAGTCCTGTCCCAGCCCCAAATTAATCTAGGCAGCATTTGTGGGAACTTCTTCAATGATGGGAATTCACAATTTCTGAGAGAGCCCAATCTAGTTTCAAAAAAACTTTCCTAAGATTTAAAAAACTGTATAATGTAAAAATGTATATAGGTATATATATATTTTTATGGTTGGACCTGCGGTATATGAACGTGCCCGGGCCAGGGAGTGAATCTGAGCCACAGCTGTGACCCAACCGGCAGCTACAGCAATGCCCAATCCTTTAACCCACCGTGCTGGGAGGGGATTGAACCCGCACTTCCATAGCCACCTGAGCCACTGCCATTGGATTCCCACCACAGAGGAAACCCCTACAAATATATTCTTATAAAAAATCAAACTGTCAGGAATAATGCTTCCATAGCCTTTGTCGCTCTACTCCACTCCAATACTTACTCTATTTCCATCATCAGCATCAATTCCACTGAGGCCAGGTCCCTGGGAGTAACAAGAATAAAGCTAATATACTAAGTATCTGCCACGAGCTGAGCGCTGCTCTAAGGGGCTAATACATTTGCAATTAATTACTTCCTACGAAAACTTTATACTGTAGGTATATTATTATTCCTACTCACAGACTGTAAAAACAAAACAAAACACAGAGTAATGTGCCCAAGAAATTGACCAAGTTCAGATTCAAACCCCAGCAGCCTGGCTCCAGGGTCCATCCTCTTAACCACCACTCCTGCTCGTGGTAAGACTTCCTTATGTAACCAATTCAAAGGCAAAAAATATATTTTCCTCCTCCCTCCTCCTCCCGTGACCCCTGCCCTGGTTCCTCCTCTCCCTCCCTTTCTGTTGGTCTATTGCAATAAACCTAACCCATATCCCTGCCTCCGTTCTCTCCACCCAAAGAACTCCTCCAACCCCAGACAAGTTGTTAGTTTAAACTTATTCTCACGATAAAAATCAGTTATGCTCAGTTAAAGACAATTAGAAAATATAGAGAAATTGAAAGAAAAAGAAGAAGAAAGAAACTATTTATAGTCTTACCAACCACAGAAACCATCTCTATTAAACATTTTGATAATGTCCCTTCCAGGTTCTTTCTTTTTAATAAATGAGCCTTTTTATTTTTCATACCTGAGATTAAAAAAAAAGTTCTTATCATTCTATATCTAAAATTATTTAGTGAAAATTATCTCGGGCATTTTTTCATATTATTAAATACAGAATTGTCAATGTAAAGTTAGATTCTGATCATGTAAGTTATTACTCAAAAATTTCCAATAGCTCCCAGATGCCTATCCAGTAAATTACAAATTCCTCAATTTGGCATTCAAAGCCCTCTATAATCTATTGTGATGTGTTTTATCTCCTATTTTTCCACAGCCTGGCCCCTACCCCAACACATACTCTTGCCTTTGGGAATCTCCATTGTTTGAACACTTCCTGTACTTTTTCCACACCCCCTGTGCCTTTGCTGACACACACGTTCTAGATGTTAGAGGACACACCCAACGTTGATTGGTCTAGGCTTAAACTCAACTCTCGTTTTCCTCCCAAACCTACTTCCATGCCCTACCCCAACCCCGGCTCCACATCACTTGCTCAGGACAAGACTCTTGGAGTCATCTCTGACTTTCCTCTTTCTCATACGTCACATCCAGTCCATCAGCAACTCCCGCAGGCTCTGCCTGGGAATATCAACTGGGAATCCCAATGCTTTTCAGCACCTGACCCATGACCACCCAAATCCAAGTTGCCTGTAACTCTCACCCATGCTAACGTCATAGCTTCTATCTGGACCTTTCTGCTGCTCTCTGGCCTCCATGCAGACTGTTTCCAACGCAGCAGCCAAAAGGTTTTTTGGGGGGTTTGTTTGTTCGTTTGTTTTGTTTTTTTAATGGCTGTACCTGCAGCATATGGAAGCTATAGGGTTGAGTCGGAGCTGCAGCTGATGGCCTACACCACAGCCACAGCCATACAAGATCCAAGCCTCATCTGTGACCTACACGGCAGCTTGTGGCAACACCAGATGCTTAACCCACTGAGCGAGGTCAGGGATGGAACCTGCATCCTCATGGAGACGACACGGGGTCCTTAACCTGCTGAGCCAAGACAGGACTCTCCAAAGTATCTTTTATTTTTTTTGTCTTTTTGCCTTTTTGGGGGCCGCTCCCATGGCGTATGGAGGTTCCCAGGCTAGGGGTCTAATCAGAGCTATAGCTGCCAGCCTACACCACAGCCACAGCAACGCAGAATCCAAGCCACGTCTGGGACCTACACCACAGCTCACGGCAACACCGGATCCTTAACCCACTGAGCAAGGGCAGGGGTCGAACCCGCAACCTCATGTTTCCTAGTCGGATTCGTTAACCACTGAGCCACGACAGGAACTCCCCAAAGCATATTTTAAAAATTTCTTGCCTTAAAAGTGTCCAATAGTTTTCCATCACGTTTAGAATAAAAGCCAAATTAAATCCAAAACACTAGGCCCTGGCTCTCTCTTTGACTTCACTTATTATCACTCCTACCCTCTTTTACTTCCTTCTGGTCACATTTGCTTCCTAAGGGTGCCTCAAACTGAAGAATTTGTTCAGTTCTTTTGCTCAGAAAGCTCTGCCTCTGTGTTGTCCAACACGCAGCCACAAGTTTTCACTGAGCACTTGAAATGTGGTTGGTCTGAACTGAGATGTGCTTCTGAAGGCAACATACACACGGGGTCTCAAAGAGGGTACAAAAATATATAGTATATGTATGTAAAATATGTAAAAAACTTTTGTAAAGGATGTAAAATATCACACTAATAATTTGTTTATATTGGTCACCTGATGAAATAATATTTTATATGTATAAAATTAAAATGTTATGAAAGTTAATGTTACCTGCTTCTTTTTCCTTTTTTTTCCACCTTTTTTTGGTTGTTATTTGGTCTTTCCAGGGCCACACCTGTGGCATGTGGAGGTTCCCAGGCCAGGGGTTGAGTTGGAGATATAGCTGCTGGTCTACACCACAGCTCACAGCAATGCTGGATCCTTAACCCACTGATCAAGGCCTAGGATGGAACCTGAGTCCTCATGGATACTAATCATTACCACAGAGCCACGATGGGAACTCCTCTTTTTACTTCTTTTTTTTTAATAGTTGATGTACAGTGTTCTGTCAATTTCTGCTGAACAGCAAAGTGACCCAGTTATACATGTATATACATTCTTTTTTTCACATTACCTTCCATCATGATCTATCACAAGTGATTAGATATAGTTCCCTGTGCTATACGGCAGGATCTCATTGCTGATCCCTCTTTTTATTTATTTATTTTTTATTTTTTGTCTTCGTAGGGCCTCACCCGAGGCATTTGGAGGTTCTCAGGCTAGGGGTCCAATCAGAGCTGTAGCCACCGGCCTGCGCCACAGCCACAGCAATCGGGATCTGAGCCAAGTTTGCAACCTACACCACAGGTCACGGCAACGCTGGATCCTTAACCCACTGAGCGGGGCCAGGGATCAAACCCCCATCCTCATAGATACTAGTCAGGTTTGTTAACTGCTGAGCCAGGGCGGGAACTCCCTAGCCCTCTTTTTACTTCTTAAATAAAGCTACTAGAATATTTAAAATTACAAAGGTGGTTGGAATTTCATTTCTACTGAACAGAGTTGCCCTAGACCACTGGCTCTCCACTCTGGCTGCACATCAGAATTACCCAAGGAGGAGCTCCCGTCATGGCACAGCGGAAACCTATCTGACTAGCCATGAGGTTTCAAGTTCGATCCCTGGCCTCGCTCAGTAGGTTAAGGATCCAGCATTGGCGTGAGCTGTGGTGGAGGTCGCAGACGTGGCTGGGATCTGGCATTGCTGTTGCTGCGGCTGTGGCTGTGGCTGTGGTGTAGGCCGGCAGCTATAGCTCTGATTCAGCCCCTAGCCTGGGAACCTCTACATGCCACAGGTACAGCCCTAAAAAGCAAAAAAAAAAAAAAAAGAAGAAGAAGAAGTAATAATGAATTACCCAAGGAACTTAAAAAATATTGGTTCCTACGTTCCATCTCCAGAAATTCAGGTTCAAATGGCCTGTAGTGTGACCTGGTCACTAGGATTTTCTTTTAAGCTCCCCCAGGTGATCCTTATGTCTAGCCAGGAATGAGACTCCAAGCAGCTCTAGATTTTTCTAAAGCTCCTCTCTTGGTCTCCACTTTAAAGTTTGTGCCCTCCCTGACCAGCTCAACTGAAATGCCATCAATACACCCAGGCAGTCACTCTCTATGCTGAGACCCTGCTTGATTTTTCTTCATTGTTTTCACTGTCAGACAGTGGCCCCATCAAGAATGCAAGCTCTGCAGTTCTTGCTGTGGCGCAATGGGATCAATGGTGTCTCTGCAGTGGCAGGGACATGGGTTCGATCCCTGGTCCAGCACAGTGGCTTAAGGATCCAGCTTGGAGTCTATCCCTGGCTGTGGAACTCCATATGCGTTCCATACCTAGAACATGCCAGGCAAGGAGGAGGCACCCAGTAATATTTGTTGAATGAAGAAATTATTCCCGTTGTGGCTAAGCGGTAACGAATCCGACTAGAACCCATGAGGATGAGGGTTTGATCCCTGGCCCCACTCAGTGGGTAGGTCGCAGACACGGCTTGGATCTGGCGTTTGCTGTGGCTGTGGGGTAGGCTGGCAGCTGCAAATCTGATTCAACCCCTAGCCTGGGGACTTCATGACGTTCTGTGAATGACAGTATCAAAGGAATGAAAAGAAAAGCTACAGGAGTTCTCTTGTGATGCAGTGGGTTAAAGATCTGACTTTGTCACAGTGGCTTGGGTCACTGCCTTGGCATGGCTTTGATCCCTGGCCTGGGAACTTCCACATGCTGTAGGCTCAGCCAAAAAAAAAAGAAAAAGAAAAAAGAAAAAGATAAGCTACAGACTGAGATGATATATTTGCAAAAGATACATCTGATAAAGAACTGTTATCCAAAATATACCAAGAACACTTAAAACCAACAATATGAAAGAGTGAAGTCAGTGAGAAAGAAAAAGACCAATTCCATATAATATCACTTCTATTGGAATCTGAAATATGGCACAGATGAACCTATCTATGAAACAGAAATAGGAGTTCCCACTGTGGCGCAGCAGAAACAAATCCGACTAGGAACCATGAGGTTGTGGGTTTGATCCCTGGCCTCGCTCAGTGGGTTAAAAATCCAGCATTGGCATGAGCTGCCAATGTAGGTTGCAGACATGGCTCAGATCTGGCGTTGCTGTGGTTCTGGCATAGGCCGGTGGCTATAGCTCCAATTAGACTCCTAGCCTGGCAACCTCCATATGCCTTGGGTGCGGCCCTAAAAAGGACAAAAGAGGAGTTCCTGTGGTGGCGCAGTGGTTAACGAATCCGACTAGGAACCATGAGGTTGTGGGTTCGGTCCCTGCCCTTGCTCAGTGGGTTAACGATCCGGCGTTGCCGTGAGCTGTGGTGTAGGTTGCAGACGTGGCTCGGATCCCGAGTTGCTGTGGCTCTGGTGTAGGCTGGTGGCTACGGCTCCAATTCGACCCCTAGCCTGGGAATCTCCATACGCCGCAGGAGCGGCCCAAAGAAATAGCAAAAAAAAAAAAAAAAAAAAGGACAAAAGACCAAAAAAAAAAAAAAAGAAAAAGAAAGAGAGAAAGAAACAGACTCACAGACATAGAGAACAGACTTGTGGTTACCAAGAGGGAGAAGTGGTGGGGGAGGGATGGAGTGGGAGTTTACACATAGACTGGATCAACCAGGTCCTACTGTAGAGCACAGGGAACTATATTTAGTATCCTGGGATAAACTGTCATGGAAAAGAATGTAAAAAAGAATGTATATATGTGTATAACTGAGTCATTTTGCTGTACAACAGAAATGAACACAACATTGTGAATCAATGGTATTTCAATTTAAAAATGAACTTATTTGGGAGGCAAGAACATAAAATGGGAAAAAGAAAGTCTATTCAGCAAGCATTGCTGGGAAACCTGGACAGCTGCATGCACAGCAATGAAACTAGAACACACCCTCACACCATGCACAAAAATAAACTCAAAATGGCGGAAAGACTTAAATATACGACAGGACACCATCAAACTCCTAGAAGAAAACATAGGCAAAACACTCTCTGACATCAACCTCATGAATATTTTCTCAGGTCAGTCTCCCAAAGCAATAGAAATTAGAGCAAAAATAAACACATGGGACCTCATCAAACTGAAAAGCTTTTGCACAGCAAAGGAAACCCAAAAGAAAACAAAAAGACAACTTACAGAATGGGAGAAAACAGTTTCAAATGATGCAACCGACAAGGGCTTAATCTCTAGAATATATAAACAACTTATACAACCCAACAGCAAAAAAGCCAATCAATCAATGGAAAAATGGGCAAAAGACCTGAATAGACATTTCTCCAAAGAAGATATACAGATGGCCAACAAGCACATGAAAAAATGCTCAACATCGCTGGTTATAAGAGAAATGCAAATCAAAACTACCATGAGATATCACCTCACACCAGTCAGAATGGCCATCATTAATAAGTGCACAAATAACAAGTGCTGGAGGGGCTGTGGAGAAAAGGGAACCCTCCTGCACTGTTGGTGGGAATGTCAACTGGTACAGCCACTATGGAGAACAGTTTGGAGATACCTTAGAAATCTATACATAGAACTTCCATATGACCCCGCAATCCCACTCTTGGGCATCTATCCGGACAAAACTCGACTTAAAAGAGACACGTGCACCCGCATGTTCATTGCAGCACTATTCACAATAGCCAGGACATGGAAACAACCCAAATGTCCATCGACAGAGGATTGGATTCGGAAGAGGTGGTATATATACACAATGGAATACCACTCAGCCATAAAAAAGAATGACATAATGCCATTTGCAGCAACATGGATGGAACTAGAGACTCTCATACTGAGTGAAATGAGCCAGAAAGACAAAGACAAATACCATATGATATCACTCATAACTGGAATCTAATATCCAGCACAAATGAACATCTCCTTAGAAAAGAAAATCATGGACTTGGAGAAGAGACTTGTGGCTGCCTGATGGGAGGGGGAGGGAGTGGGAGGGATCGGGAGCTTGGGCTTATCAGACACAACTTAGAATATTTACAAGGAGATCCTGCTGAATAGCATTGAGAACTTTGTCTAGATACTCATGTTGCAACAGAAGAAA
The DNA here is from genome assembly GCF_016906955.1 of Phacochoerus africanus. Taxonomy (NCBI): domain Eukaryota; kingdom Metazoa; phylum Chordata; class Mammalia; order Artiodactyla; family Suidae; genus Phacochoerus; species Phacochoerus africanus. The sequence goes on from NC_062552.1 coordinate 38,348,273, forward strand.
GGCTGGGGGAAAAATGTAATTGTAATGTATACATGTAAGGATAACCTGACCCCCTTGCTGTACAGTGGGAAAAAAAAAAATGAACTTATTTGGGGCACAAAGAGAAATTATTTGCCCAAGAATACATGGCTGGTGGGTGACAGAGTTAGGATTCAAATGGAAGCAGTCTGGCCCCAGAGTTTCCCTAAAAAAATAAATAAATAAACACATTTCATATTATATTTTATACTTAGTGATGATATACAATTACTAAGCTAAAAATGATCTTTTCATTTGCTAAAAATTAGTCAATTATACAAACGCTTTATCAGGCGATTGTTTTTCTTTTTAGAACTTATTTGTCTAAAATAAATATAATTACTATAAAAAAGAATTAAAAAAACAAGACAATTAGCAATTCAATTAAAAGGTGGGCAAGGAATTCCCTCTGTGGCACAGTGGCTAATGATCCAGCCTGTCTCTTTGGAGGTGTGGGTTTGATCCCCTGCCCAGTGCAGTGGGTTAAGGATCCAGCATTGCCACAGTTGTGATATAGGTCACAACTGCGGTTTGGATTCAATCCCTGGCCTGGGAACTTCCATATGCCACGAGGGTGGCCAGAAAAGGGAAAAAAAAAAAATATATATATATATATATACACATATATATATATATAAGTGGGCAAAAGCCTCGAACAGTTATCTCACCAAAGAAGATACATAGATGACACATAATTATATGAAAAGATGCTTAACATCTTATGTCACTAGGGAACTGCAAATGAAAACACAAATGAGAAACCACTTGCATTGGGAAAAGCTCACGGTCCGCCTCATGGATGTCTTTCCCCTTTATTCCTACACTACTACCGCACTCACAACACTTGTGACACCAAACATGTGTGATTTTTCCCCACCCCAAGCAATTCTGTGACATCAGCTGGGCGTCCTGCAATTTGACTCAATTGTGACATCATCCACCTGGATGTAGCATCAGATCCCACAGATCAAGGGCTCAGTCCCACGAGACTGCCCTCCCCAGATGCCACTTGCAAGTAGTCGGTCCCCATGTGCCCACAACTTCTGTCCCACCTAGTTACAAACCAGAGGTTCCCAGGATTCCCACCTCATTTGGATGCAATTCATTCACTAGAGCAGCTCACAGGACTCCGGGAAACATTTGCTTAGGTTTACCAGTTTATTAAAGGATACAATAAAGGATACAAATGAACAGCCAGATGGTTGGAAGGGTCCTGAGCCCAGTTGGTGCATCACCCTCCTTGTAAATCAACGTGTTCACCATCTGAGAAGCTCCCCAACCCCGTGCTATTGGGATTTTTCCCGGAGGTGTCCTCCTGTGGGCATGCTCCATGATTAATGCCATTGCCAGCCTGGCTCCCCTTTCTAGAGAATGGGGAGATGGGGCTGAAAATTCCAAGCTTCTAATCCTGGTGTGGTCTTTCTGGCGACCAACCCCTATCCTGAGGCCATCCAGGAGCCCACCCAGCACTTGCCTTATTAGAACAAAAGACCCTCCTATCACCCAGGAAATTCCAAGGGATTTAGGAGCCCTGTGTCAGGAACCGGGTCAAAGACCAGATATTAGAACAAAAGATGCTCCTAGAGCTTTTACCACTTAGGAAATTACAAAATTACTCCGTGCAGGGGCAGAGACCCATGCAATGTATACTTTTTCTATTATTTCACGCACTACTATGCACGGATTAGAAATCCAGAACAATGACACCACCAAACGCTGGCACGGGTGTGAAGCAACAGGAACTCTCATTCATCAGTGCTGGAAATGCGAAATGGCACAACCACATTGACGACACTTTGGTGGTTTCTTAACAAAACGAAACCTACTCTTAGCATCCGATCCAGCAGTTGTGCTCCTTGGTATGTACCTAAATGAACTGAAAACTTATGTCCACATCAAAGTCTGCACATGGATGTTTACAGCAGCTTTATTCATAACTGTCCAATCTGGGAAGCAAGATGTCCCTTCAGCAGGTGGATGGATAAATAAACTGTGGTACATGAAGACAGTGGAATATTATTCAATACAAAAAGCGGCGGGGGTGGGGGGGGAATCATCAAGCCACGGGAAGACACAGAGAACTCTTAAATGCATGCATATCACCAAGTGAAAGAGGCCAATCTGGATACTAGTTTGTTTTTGTTTTTGTTTTTGTTTTAGGGCCACACCCTTGGCATGTAGAAGTTCCCAGGCTACGGAACTTTTCCAAGTTGAATTGGAGCTGCAGCTGCTGGCCACTGCCACAGGCTCAGCAACTCAGGATCCTAGCGCATCTGAGACCTATACCACAGCTCGCAGCAAGGCGAGATCCTCAATCCACTGAGCAAGGCCAAGGATTGAACTCGCATCCTCACGGATACTCATCAGGTTTGTTACCACCGAGCCACAACAGGAACACTAAAAAAAAAAAAATCTTTTTTTGTTTTTTGTTTGTTTTTTGGGGTTAAAAAAACACCGTGGAGGCAGTGGGTTAAGAATCCCACTACAGCAGCTCAGGTCACCACAGAGGCATGCATTTGATCCCTGGCTCAGCGCAGTGGATTGAAAGGATCAGCATTGCCGCAGCTTTGGCATAGGTTGCAGTCATGGCTCAGATTCAGTCTCTGGCCTGGGAACTAACATATACCACAAGTGCGGCCATAAAATTAAAAAAAAAATCGTTTTTATAAATGTGTATTTCTTATTGTAAAACTCATGATAGAAAACTTTAACATATAGAAATGTAGAGAAAGCAAAAATCACCTATAATCCCATTATCTGGAGATAACAGAGGTCACCTTGAATTATGAGACCTTGGGTGATTTTCCTTTCTTTCTGTGCTCTAGTGTTTGTAGATTTTTCTAGTCCTGGTAAAAACTTAAATATACTTAAAAGAATCCTCTTCTGGAGTCACTTCTAAGGCAACCATGAGCTTTTCTGTGGGATCATCCGAAACCTCTAGTTTGAATGGATCTCTCATCCTTGTCTGTACTCTGATTTTTTGGTCTGGGTTAGCATAGGATGCAGCTTTCTTTGTATGCTTATTAAATGAGTACTTGCATTTTCCTCATTCCCGGAAGGCAGGGAAAAGTCTTACCCATTTTTATATCCTGCCCCACCCTTTCCCTCACCTAGTGTCCAGAAATGGATTTTTATTTATTTATTTATTTATTTATTTGCTTTTCTAAGGTCGAACCCTGCAAGGCATATGGAGGTTCCCAGGCTAGGGGTCCAATTGGAGTTACAGCTGCCAGCCTACACCACAACCACAGCAATGCCAGATCCCAGCCCCATCTCTGATCTATACCACAGCTCACGGCAACACCAGATCCTTAATCCACTGAATAAGGCCAGGAATCAAATTCGAGTCCTCATGGATACCAGTCGGGTTCGTTACCGCTAAGCCACAATGGGAACTCCTACAAATTTTCTGATGAAAGGTCTGTGCCAATGTCCCCTGCCATTATCCACATCTATCCCTGTTCCAGCCAACAGGATGGATTTTTTTTTTTCCAGCTGTGCCCACAGCATGCGGCCAGGGATCAAACCTGTGCCATAGCAGAGACAAGGCTGGATCCTTAACCCGATTTAGGCCACCAGGGAACTCCAGCATCTGTTTGCTTTTAGGGAAAGTTGGAGGCCGTAAATCTCTCCAACTTCCGAGCTGGAAAACTGCTCCATCTCTCCCTCCCACAGACCAGGACACAAAGGGTGGAGCATTTTCTCCAGAAGGGCCCCAGTCATAATGCACCTTTGTACGAAGCAGCAACCTTTGCACTATCTCCAATGAGTACTTTCAGAGCAATCCTTTTATCAGATTAACTGGTTGGCACAGACATGCAGAATATGATCCAGCAGAACTAAGGTGGGGTGCTGAGGGGGGGTGGCAGAGTGAGGATCTTGGTGTTGGGGAACAGGGTGAATGTTCTGGGGTCGAAAAGGCAGACTGGGGGCAAAACAGGCAAAGGAGGGGTCAGGGATGGGGCCGGGGCAGCCTGGACTTAGGAAGCCATTAAAATAAATTCCACCTCCTTTATCAAATATTTTAGAGTCACATTGTGAGTCAAAAACCAGAAGCAGGACAAGACTCTACCTGGACACCAGGTCAACACCTGGTGCTACATGGATTAGACACAGTCCCCTCTAAGGGCCTTTCCAGTCTATCATTTTAGGATCCCTTGGGACCACTTTTTTTTTGGTCTTTTTAGGGCCCCACCCCTGGCATATGGAAGTTCCCAGGCTAGGGGTTGAATCGGAGCTACAGCGGCCGGCCTACACCACAGCCAGAGCAACGTGGGATCCACGCCACCTCTGTGACCTACACCACAGCTCATGGCAACGCCAGATCCTTAACCCACTGAGCAAGGCCGGGAATCGAACCCGCATCCTCATGGATCCTAGTTGGATTGGTTTCCCCCGAGCCACAACGGGAACTCCATGACTGCTTCTTTTCTGTCCCCAATGATAACAGCGCTTCCATTGGGCCAGTCACTGGTCTATGCTTTCTCTTATATTAACCTGTTTAATCTAAAAACCAGAGGAGGTACGTATTATTATCTTCATATTACAAATGAGGAAATGGGCACAAAAAGATTAAGTAACTTGTTCAAGGTCCCGTAGCTAGAGGTGGCCTAAGCTGTGCTCAGCCAGGCTTCCCGGGCTCCCCAAGTGCTAAAAGGGCAACATGAGTTCTTCCCTTCCAGCTCTAGTCCCTGGGGGCCTCTGTTCAGCCTTGTCACTTTTCCTTTCAGATTCTACGGGAAGAAGCAGAAGTACAGGAAAGGCTCTGGCTCTGAAGTGATTTTCACTTGCCTTCAGGCGCAGTTCAGATGTGACCAATAAACAAGCTCTTAAAAAAAAATAAATAAATAAAGGCAGGCCTCCTGGCCCTGATTGAGTAGCATTCAAAAGCTCCATCCCCTTCCTCCCCTCCTCCTCCCTCCTTATCATCCCCCCTCCCCCAACCCCCATCTCAGCCCACCCAAGTGCTCAGCTTAATTTTCCCTTTTAAACAACCTCTAAGCAATTCCTGGAACTGAGATAATGCACACATTAAAAAAATACTTCTTGGAGTTCCCGTTGTGGCTCAGTAGTAACGAACCGACTAGCATCCATGAGGTTGTGGGTTTGATCCTCAATCAGTCGGTTAAGGATCTGCCTGCCATTGCTGCAGCCATGGCGCAGGCCGGCAGCTGAAGCTCTGATTCGACCTCTAGCCCAGGAACGTCCATATGCCATGGGTGTGGCCCTTAAAAAGAAACAAAAACCTTCCTGTATACCTACTATGTACCAAACACGGGTCCAACTTTTCTTGGCTGAAAGGATTTTTTTTCCCCCTTTGGCCATGTCTGTAGCACGCAGAAGGTCCCTGGGACAGGGTTTGAGCACAGGCAACCCACGCTGCTACAGTGACAAAGCTGGACCCTTAACCCGATGAGCCACATGGGAACTCTTAGAAGGATTATTCAAGTGAACAAGATGGCAGAAAAAAACTGCAGGTCTTATTAAGTAGGGGTTGGGGAGTTCCCGTCATGGCGCAGTGGTTAATGAATCCGACTAGGAACCATGAGGTTGCGGGTTCGGTCCCTGCCCTTACACAGTGGGTTAACGATCCGGCGTTGCCATGAGCTGTGGTGTAGGTTGCAGATGTGGCTCGGATCCAGCGTTGCTGTGGCTCTGGCCTAGGCCGGTGGCTACAGCTCCGATTCGACCCCTAGCCTGGGAACCTCCATATGCTGCGGGAGCGGCCCAAGAAATAGCAAAAAAAAAAAAAAAAGTAGGGGTTGGCCACCCGGAACTACTGAGGTGATTGTCCTCTGCTCGGTGGCCCAGGCCTTCACAAGAAGAGCAGCAAAAGGAGCAAGTCAGGAGTGGCTGCTGTAAAGACGTCTCTGAGGCAGCAAAGGCTAAGACTGGCTAGAAGCCCACCAATCCCTTCTCATCTTCCTAGGTACCCAGGAAAACTACAATTCCCAGCTTCCATTGCAGTTAGGCTGGGGCCAGTCACTGAGTCTGAACAAGGAATGCAAGCAGAGATGAACGTAAGCAGAGATGACGCTGCCTCTTTGGGCACGTGACACGCCTGGCACAGTCCTCACACTCTCAGTTAATCAGAGGAGTATGCAGTAGAGACTAACAGAGGACTTCCCGAACACAGGCGCTGTGTCACCACAAGAAGGAAGGAGCCTGGATCCCTGAGTCACTGCTTGGAAGTTATGAATGAAAACAGCTGTTTAATTTTATGCAACACAGTCTGCTGTGTTGGGAGAATGATGGTTCTGGTATGTTTGGTGGAAATGGGGAAATGGGCTTCCTCTGGTCGGGGAAGCTTTCCCTGACTTAGCCACCCTCCTCGGTCCCACAGGGCTTATCTCTTCTCTAGAGTCTCCAGAAGCACCTTGTATGAATTTCTACAATGGCACTTCTTGCTGATGTTTTAGGATCAGTCTTCTATCAGGTAGTGAGCTCCTTAAAGGGTAGAGCTTACATAAGCCCATCACTTTGGTGCTCAAGAAGCCGAGATGATTTGATGGGGAAAAAGGATGAAGAATGCAACATTAGATAGAATACCCTAAATTGATGGTAAGATAGTCAAGCGGTTCCATTCTGCTAGTATTTTCTGTGTGTGTGTGTGTGTGTGCGCGCGCGTGTGCACGCGCTTTTTAGGGCTGCACCCACAGCATATAGAAGTTCCCAGGCTAGGGGTAGAGTTGGAGCTACAGCTGCTGACCTACACCACAGCCACGGCAATGCAGGATCCAAGCCATGTCTGTGGCCTACACCTCAGCTCGAGTCAATGCTGGATCCCCCACCCACTGAGCAACCCACATCCTCATGGATACTAGTCAGATTCGTTTCTGCTGAGCCACAGCAGGAACTCCTGCTAGCATTTTAAGTAAGGGCTTCAAGCTCAGGTAAGAGGTTAGAGATGATTTGGGATGTCAGAAAGTGTCAACATTTAAAAGAACTCTAATAGCGGAGATCTTCAAGATCAAAATCACGGTAACCAGGCACTCTTTTCCTCACCATTTTACATCATTCGCAGAACAACCTTATGGAAGTTGTTATTATTAGTCCAGCTTCAAAGATGAGGAAGCTGAGGCTTAGAGAAGTTAAGGAATTTGTCTAATGTAATGTACTGGTCAGCTGAGCTAGAATTCAGGTTAAAGTGACAGCAACACAATAATCATAATCATACTGAGTTACTGTTTCTTGAACACTTCCTATGCCCTGGATGATGCAGTACTCTTAATACATTTTTTCTTTTTAGGGCCACACCCCCAGCACATGGAGGTTCCCAGGCTAGGGGTCTAATCAGAGCTTCAGCTGCTGGCCTATGCCACAGCCACAGCAATGTGGGATCCGAGCTCGTCTGCAACCTACACCACAGCTCACGGCAATGCCGGATCCTTAACCCGCTGAGCCAGGCCAGGGCTCAAACCCGCAACCTCATGGTTCCTAGTCAGATTCGTTTCTGCTGCACCAAGACGGGAACTCCAGTACTCTTAATACATTTAATCTTGCTACTACTCTATGAAATAGTATTTGCAATCGCAAAAGCATGATTCTGTTAACCAACTAAGCTCTTAACCACTCTGGCTTTAAGCAAGTCTTTGAGGATGCTCACTGTTAGATGGCTAGGACAATAATTTGCAAAATATTTTACAGTTTGCAAAGTGATTTCCCATATATTATCTCGTTTGAATCCGACAGTACTGGTGAAGAGGAGGGTGCAAGGCAAGAATTCTTATACCCAACTGAACAATGAGACTAGACCAGAGGGCTTCTGACTTCTAATCTAGACCACATTAAAAGCATTGGTAGAAAAGAAATAATACACAGAGAAGCTGAACGTTGAATGATGGAAAAAATATACTAAATAAATACCGAGAGGAAGCTGACACCAAATATTAACATGAGATAAAACAGGCACCGAGGCAAAAAAAATTATGAGATAGTCACTATACGATGACTTGAACATTTGCTACAATAATAATTTATTATTTGCTAGAATGACATATAATAATTCTAAATCTCTATGTCCCCAATAACAAAGGTTCAAAAATATATAAAGCCAAACTTGAGAAAAACTATAAGGAGAAATTGATAAATCTACCATTTATCAATTGGGGTAGGAGATTTTTAATACAGCTTTTTTAGTATTGAACAGACAAAAATCAGAAAGGATTTGGAAGATCTGGACAATGCCATTAACAATTTTGAGATCTATTATCTGTATGCACGTATGTATGCATCTATTTATAATACATATTTATAAATGTGTATATCTGTATATATATCAAGCTTGTTAAAAAAATGTATGTATGTGTATGAGTTGGAGAAGATGTATTCTTCTTAAGCACAGAAATTTAAGTCATAAAGCAAGCCTCAAAACATTTTAAAAAACGGGTCTTATAAATACAATTAAGTTAGAAATCATCAACAACAAAAAGTCCCACACATGTGGAAATTTAAAAACACACTTCCAGTTCCCACTGTGGTTCAGTGGTTAACGAATCCGACTAGGAACCATGAGGTTGCGGGTTCGATCCCCGGCCTTGCTCAGTGGGTTAAGGATCCGGCGTTGCCGTGAGCTGTGGTGTAGCTCGCAGACGTGGCTCATGGCTCGGATCCCGCGTTGCTGTGGCTCTGGCGTAGGCCGGTGGCTACAGCTCCCATTCGACCCCTAGCCTGGGAACCTCCATATGCCATGGGAGCGGCCCTAGAAAAGACAAAAAACCAAACAAACAACAAAAAAAACCCACTTCAAAATAACTTAAAGATCAAAGGAAAAACCTTACTGGAAATGTCTGAAGAACTAGAACTAAATGATAATGAAAATACCGCATGGTGAAACTTACAGGATGCCTGCACTAAGGCCTGGCTTTTCTATTTCTACGTATCTACCTGAGAGAACGGAAAGCTTATGTCCACAAAAGACTTGTACAAGGATGTTCATCAGTGCTTTATCCAAAACAGCCCCCAAACCGGAAACAATCCAAACATCCATCAACAGAGAATAGGTAAACCACAGTGTATAGCCTCCCATATAATGGAATAAAATCAGCAATAAAAAGGAGCAAATTAACTAATAGACACAACATATGCTAACTGAACGCTGGACACAAAAGAGTCACAGTGTGACTCCATTAGGATGAACTTCTAGCCAAGTACACATCGTTCTAACACTGATTAACTCTGGTGCTGAAGGGGAGATTGATCCCAAATAGGCCTCATGGAGATTTCTGGGATGAGGGAAATAGCCTCTATCTTGATTTGGATGATGGTAACATGCCTGTTTACATTTGCCAAAACTCATAAAAATGTACACTTAAGATCCATGCATTTTAGGATGGGTGAGTTTAATAAAGGAAAAAAACACAGGATGCAACTTAAGCAATACTTATAGGGAAATATATCGCCTTAACTGCATACATTAGAAAAGAAAAAAGATTTCAAAACTGATGAATCAAAGATAGAAGTTAGGAAGTTAAAAAAAGAATAGCAGAATAAATCCTAAGAAAGCAGAAAAATGAAAAAAATATAGGAAGGGAGTGGGATAAATTAGGAGTATGGGATTAACAGATACTATTATATATAAAATAAACAACAAATTTACTGTATAACAAAAGAAAAAACATAATAAAAAAATGTAGTGTATAACACAGGAACTATAACTATAGTCAGTATTTTGTAATGACCTAAAATGGAAAATAATCTGAAAAAAAATATATATCTGAATCACTTCGCTGTACACATGAAACTAACACAATACTGTAAATCAACTATACATCAATTAAAAAGAGAAAAATGAAAGCTTTTTTTTTTTTTTTTTTTGCTTTTTCGGGCTACAGCTGTGGCATATGAAAGTTCCCAGGCTAGGGGTAGAATTGGAGCTACAGCTGCCAGCCTACACCACAGCCACAGCAACTTGGGATCCAAGCCATGTCTGCGAGCTACACCACAGCTCACGGCATCGCCAGATCCTTAACCCACCGAGCGAGGCCAGGGATGGAACCCGAATCCTCATGGATACTAGTCGGTTTCGTTTCCACTGTGCCACAATGGGAACCCCTGAAGACGATAAATAACAGCAAGATGAAATAGAAAATAAACAGTAGGGAAAATCAATAAGGTCAAAAGTTGCATGTCAAAAAGACTAATAAGGAGTTCTCACTGTGGCATAGTAGGTTAAAGTTCTGGCATTGCTGCAGCTGTGATGTAGGTCACAGCTTTGGCCTGGATTCAATCCCTGGCCCAGGAATTTCCATATGCCACAGGTGCTGACAAAAAGAGAAAAAAAGAGAGACTAATAAAACTTAGGTAATACTGATCAAGAAAACAGATGTAAATAAACAATATTAGTGATTTTTAAAGTGATATTTAAAGCTACATCAGAGGTTTTTTCTTTTCTTTTTTTTTTGTCTTTTTAGGGCAGCACCTGCAGAATGTGGAGGTTCCCAAGCTAGGGGTCGAATCAGAGCTGTAGCCGCCGGCCTACACTACAGCTCACAGCAACGCCGGATCCTTAACCCACTGAGAGAGGCCAGGGATAGAAGCCGCATCCTCATGGATACTAGTCAGGTTCTTTTCCGCTGAGCCACGATGGCAACTCCCAGAGTTTTTTATTGCTTTTTTTGTGTGTCTTTTTTGTCTTTTTAGGGCCATACCTGTGGCACATAGAGGCTCACAGACTAGGAGTTGAATCGGGGCTCCAGCTGCCGGCATACACCATAGCAGAATGCTGGATCCAAGCCGAGTCTACAACCTATACCACAGCTTACGGCAATGCTGGATCATTAACCCACTGATGGAGGCCAGGGATTGAACCTGAATCTTCATGGATACTAGTCGGGTTCCTAACTCTCTGAGTCACAACGGGAACTCCAAGAAGCATTTCCTTTAAATTCAGTAACAAGTCAAGGATGTCTTCTCTCTCTGCTTCTGAACGACATTAAATTGCAGGTCTTAGCAAAAGCAGATACCAAAGGAAAATAAGGGTAAAGAATTGGAAAGAAACAATGTCATGAGAGATAGATATGTTTGTCTAGCTAGAACCCCTTCAGATTTACAACTTATTAAAATTAATTAAGAGAGGGGTTTCTATCGTGGCTCAGGGGAAACGAATCTGACTAGGAACCAGGAGGTTGCAGGTTCAATCCCTAGCCTGACTCAGTGGGTTAAGGATCCGGCGTTGCCATGAGTTGTGATGTAGGTCACAAACATGGCTCAGATCCCGGGTTGTTGTGGCTGTGGTATAGACCAGTAGCTGCAGCTCCGACTGGACCCTAGCCTGAGAACCTCCATGTGCCATAGTGTGTGGCCCTAAAAAGCAAAACAATTAGTAGAATGATAAAATAAACAAAATTCAGAGTATCTCAGTGGGGTTTATTAGTGAGATGACTCAGAAAGGGAAGCGTCCATGGAATTGGTGATGTTGTATTTCTTAAATGGTGGCATAGATATATTACGGGTTTAGTTTTATTATCGTACTTCATAATTTAGATATATGTATACACATGTATGTATAACAAATATAAACACATATGTATACATATATAAACACATGTGAATCATAATTCATATATATGCATTCAATTCTTTTGAGTTAACTCATAATTCAATTAAGAAATTTAAAAGAAGATGTATCTTTTACTTTCTATACAACAGATTTATCGGTGCTGTTATTTTTTTTTTAAATGTCTGTATTTAAAAGAAAACAAGATTAAAGAAAGAAAAAAAACAAAGACCCACAAAGAGAGGCTGGCATCTTACGAAGGGTTTGATGGATGAGCTGGTGGGTGGCAGTGAGGATGGTTTAATAAGGCCAAGTTCAATTAAAGTCAGGACAAGGGCTTAGTCAAGGACTGAGAAGAGGCTGGTAGATCTGGAGGGAAGACGGACGGCAGTGACCTTTAAGAGGGCAGTTTTTATAGGCTGGCAGGAGGCGGGGCCCCAAAGAAGGGGGTTAAATCATGAATGAATAAATAGCAAAAACCTGGAACCCACCCAAAGGCCTAACAATCAGGGCCTGGTTAAACAACCATAGTACCATTCAGAGCAAGAAATGATGCTGTGTCCATACAGAGACAGGCTTACAAAATTAGGTGACGTAAAAAAATTTCAGGACACAAAATCGCATTTGTGCAGATTACAATGATGAAAGGACGTGCGGGTGCAGCGAGCAACAGATAGGATCGGACCCGAGTGAGTGGTGTTTGTGGATGCCATTTTAAGGCTACGGGATTTTTTTTTTTCTTCTTCTTTTCCTTTTTGGAATGCTGGCCATTGGCAAACAAAAACATGGGGTGTTTCTTTAAAATCAAAAGAATGGCTGTTGAAGAAATGACTAGTAGCGAGTGAGGGCTACTCAGTGGAGAAATCTGACGGTGACAGGAAGGAATGAGATGGAGCAGCAGCTGGACGAGCGCAGAGGGCTTGGGGCAGCAGCTGGAGTGGGCAAGCTGGGGGCTGCCAGGGGAAGGGGCTGGGGGCGGGAGGGGGGAGCATCTACTTCCTTTAATGCCTATATGGCCTTTTTAAATTAAAAAACTAATAGTCCTCCTTTGAACAAATTCAAACAGTCCAGTGTGTGTTGGTGTGTACACTGACAGAACCCTCAGCCCTGCCTCCCGCTCCCGACTGTAATAGTTCACAGTAGAGCTTTCCAGAGCTCTAGCATTTTCTATTATTTGCCGACCCATGGCTTTGGATTAGCGTCAGACGGGCCTTGTTAAAATACAGGATGAGAGAATGGCAATGGGGCAATTGCCCATCTTCCTGATGGAGAGTTCAATAAATTCTATTGGTCTGGAAAGGATCCTTCCAGACTTTTTTTTTGTCTGTGTGCATATGAATACTTACGTATATATTCATTTGTAGCTTTATGGTTGGTGGTTCTTCTTTTTTTTTTTTTTTAAACAAAAGCAAGAGTATTTTCTACCTAGAGTTGAGCAGGTCCACACTGTGATGTGTCTTGGAGGATCACTCCCAAGTCACCACATAAAGATGAACCTCATGATTAGAACAGCTGCTTAATATTCCTAATATTCCACAGCTCCTAATACTCCATAGTATAAATACTTATGAATATATTCATTTCATATGGTGTTTTTTTTTTTTTTTAACGAAAGTAGGAGTATTTTAAGAATGCCCGTCGTGGCTCAGCGCTGAATGAAACCGACTAGCATCCGTGAAGACGTGGGTTCGATCCCAGGCCTCACTCAGTGGGTTAAGGATCTGGCGTTGCCGTGAGCTGTGCAGACGTGGCTCGAATCCCGAGTTGCTGTGGCTGTGGTGTAGGCTGGCAGCTATAGCTTGGATTGGACCCCTAACCTGGGAACCACCATATGCTGTGGGTGCAGCTCTAAGAAGACAAAAGACAACAACAAAAAAAGAGCAGGAGTATTTTCTACCTATAGTTGAGCAGTTTCACGCTGCAATATGTCCTGGCAGATCACTCCCAAGTCACCATAGAGAGAGGAACTTCATGATTTGAACAGCAGCCTAGGATCCCAAGGCAGGTAGTTGAAAGGAAAGCTTCAGAGAACACAGGGGCATCTCTTTCCCTCCCTACAACTGGCAGGGAGAAGACCTAGAAAGGAAAGATTCAAGATGGAGGAGGGGAGTTCCCGTGGTGGTGCAGTGGTTAACAAATCCGACTAGGAACCATGAGGTTGCGGATTCGGTCCCTGCCCTTGCTCAGTGGGTTAAATCCGGCGTTGCCGTGAGCTGTAGTGTAGGTTGCAGACGCGGCTCAGATCCCGCGTTGCTGTGGCTCTGGCGGGGGCCAGTGGCTGCAGCTCCGATTCAACCCCTGGCCTGGGAACCTCCACATGCCACGGGAGTGGCCCAAGAAATAGCAAAGAAACCCAAAAAAGACAAGATGGAGGAGGCCTGGCTTGGAGGGGGCCTGGCCATGCGAGTGAGGAGCAAGCAGATGGAGAGGGTCTTCCTACTGTCCTTGTTTTGTTTTGATTTGTTTGTTTGTCTTTTTAGGGCCGCACCGGAGGCATATGGAGGTTCCCAGGGTAGGGGTCTAATTGGAGCTGTAGCTGCCAGCCTATACCACAGCCACAGCAATGCCAGATCCGAGCTGTGTCTGTGACCTACACCACAGCTCACTGGCAACGGTGGATCCTTAACCCACTGAGCAAGGCCAGGGTTCAAACCCACGTCCTCATGGATGCTAGTCAGGTTTGTTCCCACCGAGCCACAACAGGAACTCCTGTCCTCTTAAGATGCAGTCCCATCCAAACTCAGCTAAATCACACAGCCCTGCAAGCAGGCAGGGTTGCTACTTGAACTTGAGTGCTGACGCCACCGCTGCGGGCCCAGCTTCCTTGGGTGTCCTGTTCTCCCTAGGGATGGTGGCTAGACAGAGCCCACATATCAGAAATCTGAGGGGAGCCCCAGCATGGTGCTTCTCTTAAGTGTGGTCCCTGAGTCAACAGGAGCCAATCAGAAATGCCGATTCTCCAGCCTCACCCCCTCCCCACTCCTGCAGAATCGCAAGCTCTCACAAGGGGACATGGATGTGCACTCACTTGGAGGACTTTTGCTCCAGAAAGTGGATAGGAACCTGATGCCCCATCACTACCAGGTTCACTCTTCCAGGACACCAGAAGGTCTTCCCTGAAGGGGACGGGCTGGCCAACTTCAAAATCGGTCCTCTGCACAGGGAACTATATCCAGTCACTTGTGATGGAACATGATGGAGAATAATGTGAGAAAAAGAATGTATGCATGTAGGTTTGACTGGGTCACTCTGCTCTACAGTAAAAATTGACAGAACACTGTAAATCAACTACAATGGAACAAATAAAAATCATAAAAATAAAAAATAACGTGAATGAATGAATAGATAAACAAATAAATGATGCAGGTAAAACCTAAAAAAAAAAAATCGGTCCTCTTCAGTGCATTAGAGGCTGTCGGTAAAGACCCCTCCCTTCCTAAGACACCACTTCCCTCTCTCTACCTTCCCTTCTTAAAACAGAACAAAACAAAACAAAACAAAACCAAAAAAGCCCTAGAAGAGAACAGGTTCGGCTGGGGGAGGGTGGCAATGCAAACCTATAGCTTTCCCCTTTCCCTTAACCATGCTCGCCCCCCCCCCCCCCCCCCCCCCGCCAGGGTAAAGCAACCGCTCCCCTCAACCCACCCTCTCCCCCAGGGCCGGGGAAGGGGGGGAACTGCCCTTGGTGGATGGAGGGCAGTGGAGGTGGGGGAAGGGGGGAAGCAGAGGCAATGGGATGTGGCTTCAGGGTTGCTGGGCTGGAGGAGGGAGTCGGAGGAAGAGGAGAAAGGAAAGGAGAGGAAGGCTGTCCTCACTTCACCCAGCTGCTTCTGCCTGCACCTGTTCAGCCGAGGCCCCGGAGCAAAGACGCCCGTAAATGAACCGCGGCCCCACCCGGTCTAGAGGGGCCCCTTCCCACACTGCCCTGGTTAACTGACAGGAAAACTGTGAATGGGTTCAGGTGGCTGAAAAGAGGGGCTAGGAAACAGCTGGGCTCCTCTGGGGGGTGGAGCAACTGCCTCCTGCCACCCCCAGGATCTTAGAGTTTGGGGCTGCTTGGGGAAGGTCTGGACCAGATCAGGGACCGGCCAACTTCCCTCTGATTCTGAAGGGGACTCGCTGCAGAGAGGTGCGCTTGAGTAGAAATAGTCCCTGCCCGCAATACCCACTACCACCACCAGCTTCCCACCCCCCCACACCCCGGCCCCGTTTTTCAGTCCTGCAACATTCCACAATATTCATAGGTACTCTAGGGACAATAACTTTCACTTAAAAAAAGCAAAAAAAGTAAAAAGACTTTATTTTTAGAACAGTTTTAGATGCACAGAAAAACCAAGCTGTGAAAATTGGCAGGAAATTTAAAAACTTTCCTCTTGGTCTGGCCCCCTGAGAAACACACCATGGCGGTTCATCCATGCAGTCAATGGGTCTGTCCGTCAATCAGTTATTTTTATAGATATCGGAGGAGCGCTTTCAACAGCAATTCTCAGACTTGTTTATTAAAGAGGCAGGCTCTGTCTGAGTCTCCCCACCAAAGATTCTGATTCAGGAGGTCTGGACTGGGGCCATGGGTTGGGTATTTCTGACACTCCCTGCAGGAGATGTTGGCATCTTTGGCATAAATGGACAGACTGGGCCCCACTCTGAGAAACTCAGGCTTGGTTTAAGGTCCAAGGGGCCAGAGGCTCTGTGGGAAGGGAGGGGGAAAAAAGAAAAAAAAGACCTAAATCCCATTCCCCACCCCCACTGGAGAACAGAGGCCCCACAGAACCAATCGAAGTAAACTGAGGCAGTGGAAGATGGGTATTCAGGGGCCCTGACCATCTCAGAGAGGGAGCCCACTGACCAGAAGGCTCACCAGTGCAGAGATCCCCTCCACAGCAATGAGCAGACTCAAGACTGAAGAGGGAATAAGCCAGGAAAATGTCAGAGAATCATCTTGTTGGGACGCCTTGAGCAAGTGAACCTTCTCGTGCCTCTAATTCCTCATCTGTAAAATGGGCTCATGATGGTTCCTACTAGATACAGTTAAAAGAGTGTTATGTGCAGAGATTTCAGGACACTGCCTGGCACAGAATAAGCAACAGGCCATGAAAGTTGTCATCACCAGGAAAAAGAGGAGCCCCGATTGGCCGAGGGGAGTGGAGAGGGCCGGAAGGAAGCCTTGAGTCCTCGGGAAAGCGAGTGCCCCCTGAGGACGATGAGTGAGGTTGCAGCATTGGGACCACAGGTGAGGACCTGTAGGATTAGGCTGGAAAATGAGGTAGGGGAGTGGTACTGGTTGAATTGTGTCCTCTCAAACAACACACTGCAGTTTCTAACCCCCAGGACCTCAGAGTGTGACCTTATTTGGAAATAGGGTTGTTGCAGATGTAGTTAAGATGAAGCCATATTGCAGTAGGGTGGCCCTTAAATCCAGGATGACTGGTGGCTTTCTAAAAAGAGAAGGAACAGGGCCACATGTGAAGACAGAGGCAGAATGGGGTGATGCACCTGCAAGCCAAAGAACAGCGGGAGTAACCAGAAGATGAAAGTAGTAAGGAAGGCGCCTCTCTTACAGGTTTCAGGGGAGCTCAGCCCTGAGGACACCTTGATTTTGGACATCTTCCAGAACTGTGAGAAAACATGTGTCTGTTGTTTCAGATCACCCAGGGTGTGGTCCTTGGTCAAGTCAACCCTAGGAAATGAACACTGGGGGCGTGTGGATTCTCAGTGGTGAGCAGCATGGAACCAGAGAGGTATCTTCAACAAGGAACTCATTCTTGATGAATAAACCAAAGAAATTGAAGGATCCACACTGAAACCATCCCCTAATCTTAGCTCATTTTTTAAAAACACTTGGCCTAAAAGTCCTTTGCCCACCCATCAAAAACATGGATGTCACAAAAGACATGGCAACATTAAGGAGCCATTTCAGGTTAAAGAGACATGCCAAAGGAATACAACCTGTGATCTGGACTTGTTTCTTTTTTGGAAAGTTTATCATTGGGACTACCGTGACATTTGAATACGGTCTGTAGATTAGATACTAGCATTTTATCAGTGTTACTTTCCTGGTTTTTAATCATTCCATTGGGGTTATATAAGAGAAGACCTGGTTTTAAGAATATACACTAAGGTGTTTAGGAATAAAGGGACATTATGAGTTCAGCTGACATTCAAACAATGTGTGTGTGTGCGTGACAGAAAGCCAGTGAGATAGAATGATAAAGTGAATGCGATAAAATGTTAACATTTGGGGACTCTGGCTGGACTGTATGAGGATTTTCTGTACATTTCTTCTTTTTTTTTTTTTTGCTTTTTAAGGCAGGGGTTTCCTGGTGGTTCAGTGGGTTAAGGACCCAGCATTGTCACCGCTGTGGCTCTGGCTACTACCATGGCATGGGTTCAATCCCTGGCCTGTGGGAATTCCATTGATCAGACTGGGGCCCTCCTGTGGAACTTTCTTTTACCCTCCAAAGTTTCTGACGCCCAGATCTGGACACCAACCTAACTAAAGTGATGAGTGAAAGAGTTGTCAGAATTTCTGATTTCCACATGTTGAGAGGCTACTTAAGCCCTTGGTGGTTGTTGGCTATTGTGGAAATAATATGTGGCTGATATGAAATTATCTGCTGCAAGTTACATGCAGAAAATCCTTTCTTTTTCTTTTTTTTTTGTCTTTTTGTTGTTGTTGTTGTTGCTATTTCTTGGGCCGCTCCCGCGGCATATGGAGGTTCCCAGGCTAGGGGTTGAATCGGAGCTGTAGCCACCAGCCTACGCCAGAGCCACAGCAACTCGGGATCCGAGCCGCGTCTGCAACCTACACCACAGCTCACGGCAACGCCGGATCGTTAACCCACTGAGCAAGGGCAGGGACCGAACCCGCAACCTCATGGTTCCTAGTCGGATTCGTTAACCACTGCGCCATGACGGGAACTCCCAGAAAATCCTTTCTTCTCATGTACATTATGACCTGGAACTTGAAGGAGCCGTACAGATTGAATCCAGCTTCCACCAGATTCATGATACCCTCTTAGGTGAATCCAGGCTCTTCTCTTTTTTTTGGCTGCACCATGGCATATGGAAGTTCCCAGACCAAGGATCAGATCTGAGTCACAGTTGCAACCTGCGCCACAGCGGCAGCAATGCCGGATCCTTAACCCACTCTGCCCGGCAGGGGCATTGAACCTGCATCCCAGAGCTTTAGAGATGCTGGAGGTCCCGTTGCACCACGGTGAGAACTCCTCCAGGCCCTTCTGAAGCACTGTGGAGGATGGACTCCCATCCTCTCTCACAGCCCATTCCATCACTGGTCAGTCCGGACCATAAGAAAATTCCTCAACCTACGGAGTTGAAACCTACCTCCCTGAAACCTATATCCACAGATCCTGGTCCTGTCTTCTGGATGGTGTTACAGCACCTCCACCCCTGTGATCTTAATCATTCTCCCCTGAACAAGATGAGACTTCTCAATGTCCTTCTAGAATGTAGATGCCACACTCTGGGTCCAGCTTGACAATCTGAGGGCAGAGGGAACCCAAGCTAGGTGCTGGGCATTCAGTTCACACAGCCTCAGATGGAATTTGGCTTTTTGGCAACTGCAACACACAGGTGACTCAATTAATTTAGACTCAACTTAATTTTTCTCTTGAGAACCCTGGTTCACTGCTCTTGGTTTCAGCAGTTATCACCACCCAATATCACATCATATCTCTGAGCTTGCCCAAGCATGAGTCTCCACCCACTAGAATGCAAGCATCCTGAGGGCAGCAATTTTGTCTTGTTCTGAATCCCCAACACCTAGAGCAAGGCCAAGCCCAGGTTGGACATTCAATAAACACATGCTGAATAAATGGATTCAGCATATCTGTAATAGAGAAGCCATATCTCTCTTCTCCTGTACTTGCGTAATTTATTTATAGTTCACACCCAGTTTCCTAACAAGAGGGATTTGAGGTGACTTGCACTGCAGAGAATTTTTTAATATCAGAGCAAACTTGGTTCTAGCTGGAATTTACATTTTATTTTATTTTTATTTATTTATTTGCTTTTTAGGGCCGCACCTATGGCACATGGAGGTTCCCAGGCTAGGGGTTGAATCGAGGCTGCAGCCACTTGCCTACACCACAGCCACAGCAATGCCAGATCAGAGCCACGTCTGCGACCTCCACCACAGCTCATAGCAACGCCAGATCCTTAACCCACTGAGTGAGTCCAGGGATTGAACCTGCATCCTCATGTATCCTAGTCGGGTTCATTAACTGATAAGCCACAAAGGGAACTCTTGGAATTTACATTTTATAAAATTTACATCATATGTTACAGCCTGATTAGATATTAGATGATTAGATATACATCAGATGTTATATCTAATTCCTGGCTCTCCTAACCAACATACTGACTCTGCCTCTCAGTGTCCAGCCATTTGTCCAAGGATGACCCTCCAGGAGCTCTCTTGTGGCACAGCAGGTTAAGGATCGGCATTGTCAACTGCTGTGGCTTCAATCCCTAGCCTGGGAACTTCCAGATGCCACAGCTATGGCCAAAAAAATAAAAAAAGAATGACTCTCTACAGCAGCCACACTGGTCCTGCTATTCCTCAAATACTCTCAGAGGCTCTAGTCCCAGGATCTTTGCTTTGGCTGTTTCCTCTGCTGGTACCCACCCTTCCCCCCTCCCCACCCCATCCCCAGATAGTTACGTCACCAGATCCTCATCTTCAAGTCCCTGGTCAAATGCTTCGTTCTCAGAGAGGCTGACCCTGGTCATCCTATTTAAAACTGCACTACGGCCCCCTCTCCAGTACTATCCTCCTAGCCCAGCTCCATATTTTTGTTTGGTCCATCATGTTCATCACCTTTTAACGAGCTTTATAACTTAGCTTATTGCTGTCTGCCCTACAGGTCCTGCCCCTGGCTATACAAGGAAAGGAATTTTTGCCTTTTTGTTCACTGATGTAGCCCAAGTACACAGAACAATGCCTGGCACATAATGGACACGCAATAAATATTCGTGGAATGAATGAATGGACAAATGCTCTGGACCCAGGAATGTATGTGACACCAAGACAAATAACACACAAAGGTGCCAGCTGATCACATGCCACCCATGTTATCACCCAAGACACTGGTGACAATATGTAATGGGACAAACCCCCCCCTCCAAAAAAACACTATAAATTTATTAATCAACTCCCTCAATGTATCATTTTTCAATCAGTAAAACAAAGTGAAACAAATAGTAACCCTATTTCAAAAAATATTCTTTCGAATGGCATTGGAAATGCTCATCTCACAGACAACCAGGTCAGTGGGGGATATAGGAAGGCATGTAGTCAGCAATATGGCCTGTGGTCCCAATTATAGGAAAACAGCTATCTACACAGAAACAAGACTGGAAAGAAATATACCAAAATGTTAACAGTGATTATTTCTGAGTTGTGGGATCATGGTTCCTTTCTATTTTTCCTTTATGTTTTTCAAAGTTTCTACAATAAGCAAGTATTTCTCTCTTTCTTGTTTTTGTCTTTTCAGGGCTGCGCCTGCGGTATATGGAGGTTCCAGGCTAGGGGTCGAATCAGAGCTGCAGCAACGTGGGATCTGAGCTGCGTCTGTGACCTACATCAACAGTTCATGGCAACGCTGGATCCTTAATACACTGGGCGAGTCCAGGGATCGAACCCTCGTGCTCAAGGATACTAATCTGATTCTTAACGCGATGAGCCACAACGGGAACTCCAGCAAGGATTTCTCTTATAAGGAGACAAATACCATCATGTGGGTACTTGTCTTGCTGTTATACCATTATCTAGACTACTCAACCACACATGAACTCATCAAGTCAGTGACAACTCAGGTGACACTGTCCTGAAAACCACCCAGCCCTCAGAAAGTTTCCAGCCTGGTTAATATCAGTAGCGCTCTCTCACACACACACACACACACACACGGTACCATCATCATTTTCATTTTGTAGATGAAGAAACTGAGGCTCAAAGAGGTTAAAGTATCTTGCTCAAGGTCACTTATCAGAGTGCGGTCGTGGATCTGAGCCTAGATTTTGAACACAACCAGTCCAGTTCCAGCATGGATGTTCTTAACCACTCTCCCATGTTCAGCAAACTCAGACTAGCACCTCCCAACGAAGCCCGATACAGAATGACAGCGGTGAAGGCTACAATGGGGAGGATGGGAGTCAACCTTCCCATGGAATGGACCGGGCGCTTCGCATACTTTACCTCATTTAGTTCTTGCAACTACCCGGGAAGAAGGTATTATTTTCATCTCCGTGTTACCACCTACCAATGAGGAAACTGAGACTCGGACAGGGGTGTGACTCGCTTTGATACTTCAAGCCCACTAACCCCTCTGGCCCTCAGTTTCCTCCTCTCCTGGTAATAATTCCCAGCTCCCTGATGATGGAACGTATTAAACGAGAAAATAGATTCAAAACACTCATCACAGGGCCCAGGATATGTCCAGGGCTTCATAAATGTTAGCTACTGCGGCTATGATTGTTGGTTCCAAAGTTCACGCTCTTTCAACGGCCACAGGCTGACTTGCTAAGTGAGCCAAGGAGAGGGATCCATTCTGAGCGACGCCACAGGAAATGTCTGATGAATGAATGCAGTCCCAGAGGAGGGGCCATCTGCAGGGGCTGTGATGGAGCAGCGGAGGCTTGCCAGGTGGAGGAGGGCAGGGGCACGCCCTGGAGCACAGCAGCACATGCTTTGTTCCTGTCCCTCGCCCAGGCTCTCCCCTGCCCTGCACCCTCTCTGGCGTTCTTCCTTCCGGTTCTCCCACCCCCTCTGCTCTGGGTCCCTTGCCTCAGCTGTTTCCTTAATCAGGGCCCTGCAGCCTGTGCAGCAGGGAGTGGGCGCCCCTGGCCCTGGGATGGCCCCTGATAAACAGCTGGATCCCTTGTTTGCAGAATCTGTCGTGTCCAAAGGAAAAGCAGAAACAAACCACGGGGGCTGGGAGGACTGCTGATAATAAGTCACTTCACTCCTGGGGCCCCGCCACTCTGTCCCCCAGCCTCTGCATCTAGGCCCTCCCACTTGCCCTTTAAGACCCCGTGTAGCAATGTCTCCTCTCCACCAAAATTTCCCTGACTGTACCCCCTGGCCCCCCACCGCTTGCTTGCAAGCTTCCACTGCAAGCAGCACAGAACCCATCCCAGCCACATATTCATTAAGTGGAAAGTGCTCAGCTGTTAGGGTCTCAACCAGACTGGGAGCTCCAGAGGGCAGACAGTTTGTCTCATGGGCCTAGCACACAATCTGTGAGAATTCTGCAACCACTGAGTAAAAGATGAGTGGACAGGTATTTTAAAAATCCACATAGTGACATAGCAGAAATGGTTAAAATAGTATGTAGGTAGGAGTTCCCCTTGTGGGTCCACAGGTTCAGAATCCAAACTAGTATCCATGAGGAGGCAAATTTGATCCCTGGCCTCACTCACCTGGTTAAGGATCCAGTGTTGCCACAAGCTTCAGTGCAGGTTATAAATGTGGCTTGGATCTGGCGTTGCTGTGGCTGTGTGGTAGGCCATCAGCTGAAGCTCCGATTCGATCCCGAGCCTGGGAACTTCCACATGCTGCAGGTGTGGCCATAAAAAAATAAAACAAACAAACAAACAAAAAAACCACATAGGTGAGGTCAGGGTCTGGGAATTTTTTATTTTTCCAAAATAATAATTAGCATTTGGGGGGGGGGGCATGCCCGCAGCTTTATGAAAGTTCCCAGGCCAGGAATTGAACATACACCACAGTATCGACCCAAGCCCCAGCAGTGACAAGGCCCCGTCCCTAACTCACTGAGCCACCAGGGAACTCCAATAATTAGCATTTTATATTTTAGCCATAAAATGTTCACTTGAAAGGCCATTTTTATTTCATTAGAGCGATTTATGAGTAATGCCTCTTTCCTTTAGTTTTATACACCCAAGACAAAATTTAAAAGTAAATTTAAAATTCATCTTGCCTTCCTTTTAAAAAATACTTTAGGAGTTCCCGTCATGGAGCAGCAGAAACAAATCAGACTAGGAACCATGAGATTGCGGGTTAGATCCCTGGCTTGCTCAGTAGGTTAAGGATCCAGCGTTTCCGTGAGCTGTGGTGTAGGTCACAGACATGGCTCAGATCCCACGTTGCTGTGGCTGTGGCGTAGACTGGTGGCCGTAGCTCCAATTGGACCCCGAGCCTGGGAACCTCCATATGCCACAGGTGTGGCCCTAAAAAGCAAAAATAATAATAATTAAAAATAAATAAGAAATACTTTAACTAAGAGTTCCCATTGTGGATCAGCTGTAACGAACCTGACTAGTAACTATGAGGATGCTGCGGGTTTAATCCCTAGGCTTGCTCAGAGGGTTAAGGATTCAGCATTGCCGTGAGCTGTAGATTACAGACCCACCTCAGACCCCATGTAGGCCGGCAGCTGCAGCTCAGATTCTACCTCTAGCCTGGGAACTTCCATCTGCCACACGTGTGGCCCTAAAAAAAAGCAACAAAACAAAACAAAACAAAATTTTAACTCATATTAAATGTTAAATTCTTAAAATTATTCTAATTAATCAGTGGGATATTTCAGTCATGTTCTAAAATGTACAAATTAGATATTCCTGTGTTTTCAGGCAAACTAGTCCATATTTTCAAACAGTTGTTGTAAATTACAGTCTATAATTGTACCATATGTAATGCATTAATGGTATGGATTCATTTTGTATAATGTCAGATGCGTGTGTAAATTTACATAACATAAAAAAGTTGTTTGAAAAAGAAGGATATGCAACATTGGGCATGCAAAATGATCTTGTTTTGTAAAAAGAAAAACAACTGTATATGAGCAGTTTTGTATGATCTTATTTTAAAAGAATAAAACCGAGTGCATATGCACAGAAAAAAAGGTTCAGAAGGACACATACCAGCCCTTAACGCTGATTCTCCCTGGGGGATGGCACTTGGAGGGTGGGGCAGAGTTTGCACTTTTATCTTCTTCCTGTCTATAACGCAGTTTTACCAATGACAAAGTTTGCTTTACTTTCATAATTGCATTTTTTTCACTATTCAATTTAATGAATTTAACTGAAACATTAAATATAAAAACTTTCAAGTACTAAATAGGTGTTTAAATAATTGCATGACAGTTATTTCAATAATAAAGACAGAAGGCTAAAAGGGAAGACATTTAGATGTAAACGAGGGCTATCTTTGAGTGGTAAGAACTATGCATGATTTCCCAAAATTTTTCTCATTTTTCTTTCTTGTCCAAATTTCCTATACTGAGCAAGTATTCATTTTATAATATTTTGGGTTTAAGTTTTTTAAAATTGTTATCATTTTACAATTTTTTTAAACCTTAAAAAATAAAGACTGAATGCATGTATGCATGCATGCACGACTTTCCCAAACCCTACTCTCTACCTGTACCTGACCCAAAGCACAGGAAATTCTTGGCTATCTCTCTCTGCCCTCCTTTGCTTCACTCTGGGGATCAGGTCCTCAGAAGGACCCTGTCCACCGATGTGAGTGGTTCAAGCCTCCATCTGCAGCGTCCTCCCCGGGTCTGGACACATGTAAGGGCCTGGAGCAAGAATCACAGACTCTGGTCAAAGATGCTCATGGCTGCTGCCCTGCCCCTGTCTCCACCTCCCTCCCAACCCTCCAATCTCCACCTGTTTATTACGAAGACTGCTCAGCAATCCCGGAAGCCCAGCCCTCACCCCCAGTCTTCCGGGCTTGCCCTCACCTGCAGATGCCCACAGCATAGAGACCTTGTCCTTGAAGACTTCACGCTTGCAGCCTCATTTGGTGGACTTTGCATTTACCAAGGGGGTGTTGTATGCGGTGATGGGTACCGTTGGAGAAACAAGCACAGGAACCCAGAGTCATCAGGCACAAACCCTTACCCTTCACATGGGTTAAATGAATAAATGAATGATTGGAGGGGCAAGCCGATTAAGCTCAGACCCT
This sequence comes from Phacochoerus africanus, assembly GCF_016906955.1. NCBI lineage: Eukaryota > Metazoa > Chordata > Mammalia > Artiodactyla > Suidae > Phacochoerus > Phacochoerus africanus. The sequence continues at coordinate 38,373,742 of NC_062552.1, forward strand.
GTCCTCAAGGAGCTCAAGGTCTGGCAAGCACAAGAAGTTGCACCAACACCTAACATACATTAGGCCATGCTAACCCAGAAGGCAGGATGTGGGGGGAGCAGTGGAGTGGCTCTGAACCAGGCCTTGAAGAATGGCCAGGTTGGGACAGACAGGGATGGCTGGGAGGAGGACAAAGTGCATTCCAAGAAGGGGGGACAGTGTGAGCAAAATGACGGAAGCAGGGGCACCCCAGGATGTATCAGGCACTCTTGTGGGCAGGAATGGGGCGATGAAGGTTTAAAGTGGGTAAGAGGGCTGGACAGGTGAGTGGAGCCTAGATGCTAGGAGAACCAACACCCAAGTGGAATTTAATTTCACAGGCCCAGGGGAGGAAGCCTCCAAAAGTCTGAGCTGGGATGCTATAGCAATACAGAGGAATCCAGGCAAGCGCTCACAGAGGCTTGGGGGAGGCAGGCAGGCGCAGGGGCAGAGAAGAGGCACAGAGGGAGAATACAGTGACCCTTGTTCCCCTGTGCGGCACGTGTCCTTAAAGGAAGAAAGTTACGCCCGCAGACCAAAGCACCCTTTTCCCATCTCACTTTCTCCTCTACTTTTACATATGCCAGCAGCTGGCACTCTGCGGCTTCTGCCCACACCATCATGAGTGAATGCAGAAAATGGAAGGACAAATGACTGGATTCCAGGCCTGCAAAGAACACCTCTGGGCACCCATTAAAAGGGTGGAGGTGGGGAAGGGATGGGAGGGTAAATGGAAAATAAACAATCGTTTTGTTACCACTTCCTCTGGGGCCGGCTCACGGTTTTTAACGGTGTGGCGCAGGCACATACAGTCTGGCACGCGCACATCCACACAGACACACAAAGAGAGCTATTTATTTACTTCCTTTGTGAGCGGTAAATAAAGATCAGGTCAAAACAGGCTCCCCCAAACCGCCAGGGGGTCTTCCCCAGGTGCTGGTGCAGTGCTTGGCTTAGAGAAGTCACAGGTGGCTGCCTGCTCGTGTCACCCCACCTCCCTTTATGCACGTGTAGGTCTGGTTCACCAGGGCGGCCTCATGTGCAGTAGGGAAGGCGGGGGAGGGGAGGGGGGGCAGGGCAAGGCTTCCTCACCCCTCCTCCAGGGCGGGCCAGGGCAGCAAAATCCACCTCCCCAATCAAAAGTTTGCCGTGGCGTGGCACAGACACCAACCCAAGAGTTGGCACGGGGTGCTGGAGGGCCATGCTGGACTGGGCAGCCCATCCTTAGATGCTGAATTTGGGGGGGAGGGGGGAGGGGTAGGGGCATCTGGGATTCACCAACAGAGTGGAATTACCGTCGACCTCGTTATTCATGGATTCTCTCTTTGTGAACTTGCCTACTGACGAACATTTATCTATAACTCCTGCCCCTTGGGCGGTCATTCTGGGACACGCTATGAAACACTGGAGTCACCTGCCGCTATGTGCCGCATGTTCTCAGCTGGGGTGGAACAAGGCCATGCTCTGCCTTCTTGGTTCAGCTCTCATGCAGTAAACAAGCGTCCTTTTCTGTCTATGCGGCGCCTCCTTTCAGCAGGTTGGGCCCTTTTTGTTGACTTCGCTGCTTAAAACGACCCCCAAGCGTTGCGCCTACGATCCTAAGTGCAAGAAGGCTGTGATGTGTCTCATGGAGAAAATACGGGCGTTACCTGAGCTTCATTCAGGTATGAGTGATAGTTTAATGAATCAGCCACAGATATTTAAAAAGGTGTATTTAAACAGAAATACACATAAAACAGTATGTTGGGTGACTGATGAAGATGTTAGGTGCACAGACTCAAAGGAATCCAACTCTGTATTCCCCTGGGAGCTATGGCTCAGGAGTCACTAATTCAGCACTCGTGGCTACGTTAACATGACTGTCGTGAGTAAAGAGAACAGACTGTATTTCATTATGACAATCATTGGGCAGCTGTACCTTTGGGTCCTGTGAATGCCAGTCTACACCTGCCCATCTGTCCGCCCCCCCCACCCATGATCACCCGCTAAGTGCAAAGACTGCGCTAAAAGCCAAATACGGAGTCCATACAGGACTCCCGCGCTCCTACTGACCGTCTTAACTGCAGAGATGCGGGTGTTACTGAACGTAGGTTTGGCTGGGGCACGGGACTCTGAAGATTTTACTTAGATCCTGAGGGGGGAGGGTTTCTGTTTGTTTTTTTTTTTTCTTTTTTTAGGGCCTCACCTTCGGCGTATGGAAGTTCCTGGGCTAGGGGTCGAATTGGAGAAGCAGGCATAGCAACACGGGATCCAAGTGGCAACTTCGACCTACACCACACCTTGTGGCAACACCGGATCCTTCACCCACTGAGTGAAGGCCGGGGACCCAACCCACATTCTCATGGATATTAGTCAGCTTCTTAACCCACGGAGCCACAATGGGAACTCCTCCCCGAAGGTTTTATTTGAAGGAGTTCATAGACCAGTGTGGGGGCCTCAAACTTTTGCCAATGTTTTCATCACAAGGATAAACACCTGTAACATAATAGCAGCTGGACACTTGCTCTGTGTCAGGCACTATTCCAAGAGCTCTATGTATGCGGAGCTTCCTTGGCTTACAAATGAGCGCACTGAAGCACAGGGAGGTTAAGAACTCACCCGGGACACAGAGCCACCAGGTGGTAGAGACAGAGACAGTGTCCGGAGACTTTAGGACACGGCCAGTGGCACGAAGGAAAAGTCAGTCTTTCTTGGGAGGATCTCAGCCCTCCCTCGGCCATGCCCCTGAGTAGCAATAGCAAGAATGCATGAAGTGGAATTCCTGTCATGGTGCAGCGGAAACAAATCTGACTAGGAACCATGAGGTTGCAGGTTCAATCCCCGGCCTCACTCGGTGGGTTAAGGATCCGGCATGGCCATGAGCTGTGGTGAAGGTTGCAGATGCAGCTCAGATTCCGTGTTGCTATGGCTGTGGCACAGGCTGGCAGCTGTAGCTCCAATTAGACCCCTAGCCTGGGAACCTCCATGTGCCGCGGGTGCGGCCCTAGAAAAGACACACACACAAAAAAAGAATGTGTCAAGTGACCCTGGGAGGCCAATCAGGGGCCCGGGCAGGGCCTGAGCTGGGCCATGCCTCAGGGAGTAAGTGGCCAGGGAGAAAGGCCAAGGCGAGGGGGCAAACCAAGGGCCTGGGGTCACTATGAGGGGAAGCAGGGCTCTGAGGAGGCAGGGCCCGATGCATCGCTTCCTGGACAAGCTGGGAGGCCTGCAGGGCCAGAGGGGCCCAGAGACCACAGGCCCCACACAGGTTTCCACGTCCCACACCTGGAGCCGAGAGGTGCTGTTGGAGAACCAGGGTCCCAGTGCAGGGAGGGAGGGATCCCACCCAAGCCTAAGCACTGGAGGGACCGCCCAGGGCGGAGGAGGGACTGAGAGGCAACCTGTCCCCCAGGCTCAGAGGAGAAGTCACAAACCTCACCAACGGAGAATAAGCAGATTCCACACCCGCTATGTGAGAGGGAAGTGAAACCGCCACTCCAATGCCTGTTCCCCCACCCTTGTGCCCACTGGCACCCCTGCTCGTCCCCGCCCAGCCCACGCAACACCAGGACAGCAGGCTCCCGGCACCCAGGTGAGGCCTTCCACGTGCTTTCAGGGGCTCCCTTCAGGCCCTTCAAGCACTGGGCCACAAAGGTGGCTCTCAGAGCTGTGCTGGCCTGGTCTGTCCTCTCTGGAGAGGCGAGAGGCGGGGGGGCACACTGAGGGCTTGTAAGCTCCAAGAGGTGAGAAGCTGTGCCTATCTTGTTCTTTTTTCCTTTTTTTAAAATTTTTAGGAAGTTCTCATTATGGCTCAGCAGTAATGAGCCTGACTAGTATCCATGAGGACACAGGTTCCATCCTTGGCCTCGCTCAGTGGGTTAAGGATCCAGGGTTGCCGTGAGCTGTGGTGTAGGTCGCAGACATGGTTTGGATCCCAAGCTGCTGTGGCTGTGGCTGTGGCGTAGACCGGCAGCTATAGCTCCAATTCAACCCCTAGCCTGGGAACTTCCACATGCCGTGGGTACGGCCCTAAAAAGCAAACTAAATCAATCAATAAACACAATGAAATAAAAGAACATTTAAAAAAATTAAAGTATAGTTGATTTACCACGTTGTGTCAATTCCTGCCTTGTTCTTTTCTCTTTCACCCGCACTGAACACAGCACCTGGGGAATCCACAGAAGGTGTTCAGGACACAGAAATGAATGAGCGAATGAGTGAATGAGTGAATGAACAAGCAAACAATGGGCCCAGAAGGCTGCCTGTCGGCATCTAGCGACTCGTATCTCCAGAGAAAAGAAATGTTTCCCTCATTTTGGTCCAAGCCCGACCGCCTGCCTCAATTCTGTGTGCTTTCTGTCTCTGAGACCAAGACTTGGTCCTGAGAGCCCTGGAACTTTCCATCTCTTGATGCTTGAGATGATGGCAGGTGATCAGGGAGGTGAGGGGACATGGTGCTGTTCGACCCCATCTGAGAACAGCAGGGCCTCCCACAGGGGCAAGTGAGGTGCTCTTTTTTTTTTCTTTTTGCCTTTTCTAGAGCCGCTCCCTCGACATATGGAGGTTCCCAGGCTAGGGGTCGAATTGGAGCTGTTGCCGCTGGCCTACACCACAGCCACAGCAACTCGGGATCCGAGCCGCATCTGCGAGCTACACCACAGCTCACGGCAACACCGGATCCTTAACCCACTAAGCAAGGCCAGGGATCGAACCCGCAACCTCATGGTTCCTAGTCTGGTTTGTTAACCACTGCGTCACAATGGGAACTCTGCAAGTGAGGTGCTCTTTAAGGAGCCCCCCTCACCCTGCAGTGCTCCTGGGACAAGGGCAAGGGAGTCAAACCCTCTACCTCTGACCAGGGGTGAGGCCGGCCAGGGAAGAGGGCCATAGCAGAGTGGGGGGCCCTGGCCCCTCGGCCCCAGGCCTCCCCCAGAGAGATGTCCTTTAGAGAATGCTTCTCTCAGACATTTCACAGTTGAAAAGCCATCCTCACGTGTGTGACACATGCCTCTTGGTCCCTGCCTGTCTGGATCCTGGCACAAAGGCTCCTTGGGGCCCCACAGCATCCAATCCCCCTCCTGGTAACCTTTCAGACCCAAAGCTCCACTATGTAAGATCCCCAAACTCCTGGCAGCTAAATGTGGCAGGTGACCAACTTTTGGCCAAAGAGATAAGGGACCTGACAATCTGGGGTCATGTCCTGAAGAGGAAGGGTAGTGCCCCCTCCTTCCCTTTTCTCCCTTCACACTGGCTGGGTCACAGACCCAGGGGAAGGGCAGTGCTGTCTTCAACATCTAAGGGCACAGACCGGCCACAGTCTGGGAAAAGTGGGGGGTCCCCATTCCTGTCCAGCGATCCGATCGCCCACCCAGACCTGCATGCAAGAAATTTCCATCCTGTTCAGGCTCCTGATTCGGGGTCTCCGTTACAGCAGCCAAACCTCTCCCTGCGCCTTTTTTTTTTTTTTTTTTCCCCAGGGCTGCACCCTTGGCATATGGAAGTTCACAGGCTAGAGGTCCAACCAGAGCTGCAGCTGCCGGACTGCACCACAGCTACGGCAACGCCGGATCTCAGCCTCGACGGCGACCCACACTGCCGTTCACGGTAACACTGTATACTTAATCCACTGAGCAGGGCCAGGGATACTTTTTTTTTTTTTTGTCTTTTCTAGGGCCACACCCGCGGCACATGGAGGTTCCCAGGCTAGGGGTCTCATCGGAGGTGTAGCCACCAGCCTACGCCAGAGCCACAGCAACACTGGATCCGAGCCATGTCTGCAACCCACACCACAGATCATGGCAATGCCGGATCGTTAACCCACTGGGCAAGGCCAGGGATCGAACCCGCAACCTCATGGTTCCTAGTCGGATTTGTTAACCACTGAGCCATGAAGGGAACTCCAGGGCCAGAGATTAAACCCGAGTGCTCATGGATACCAGTGGGGTTCGTAACCTGCTGAGCCACAATGGGAACTCTCTCCTGATGCCTCCTGCAGCCCGTTCCTGGTGCAATGTGTGAGAGGGACCTTCCTCCTTGTCCAAGTGCTCATCCTTGCAGCAACCTGTCACCTCACTCCATCAGGTCCGCTCTCCCAAGGGTCAGAGAGAGCCTTCTAGGAATGCTGCCCCAGCTACCGCACAGGAGGGGAGCATCTCCTCCACAAAATACAACCGATTCTTCCTTCGAGTCAACCATTTCCCAAACCACCTCCTTTGTGAGAAGAGGCTCTTCCACGCTCAGGGACACACTGCACCCAGTCAGGCCAACGCCATCCTGTGGGGAAGGCAGTCAGGAGGCGCCAAAAACACAGGGGCTTCAGATCTGCACCCACGTCTCCTCTGGGCTACTTCACAGCTGTGTTACCCTAGACCAACCTCTTAGCCTCTCTGAGCCTCTGTTTCTTTCTTTGGAAAATGTGGATGATAATGATGCACATGGGTTTGTGGAGAGAATTCAGGCTGATAAAGCTATGCAGTGGCTAGCAGTGTGCCTGGCACACAGCGGGTGCTCTCTACACTGCGGCTGTCATTACAACGGACGTAGATGTGGGGATACTGAGGACTTGGTGGGAGGGTGCAGGGTGGCCGGAAAGGGGGTGAAGGAGAGAAGTGAGGAGAAGCAGCCACGGCTGTAAAGAGGAAGAGAGAGGCAGAGCTGGAGGTGATATGAGGAGGGGGAGGGTTCGCCGATGCCCACACCGGGCGAGAGGGCGGAGGGCACAGCTGCGGTGTCTATCAGCTGCCTCCAGCTCACACAGCCCCTGGGTGCATCTCACACGGTCTCCACCCAGCGCTTCTGTCTGGGTTGGCCGCCCTCACCACCACTGCCATTGTTGCTGCACTGTCAGCTGCTGTTTCTTGCCTCATCTTCCTTCCTGCCCCTGATAGGCCAGAAGAAGGGGACAGGAAGCAGCTGCCTTGCCCAGCAACCACCCTACCCCTGTGGGCTGGAGCGGCCCGGGGTGGTTAAGAGCCCAGGCTCTGTAGACAGGCTGGGTTCTGTCCCCCGCTCTAGCCCTTAAGAGCTGGTGACCTCAGCAAGTTATGCGGCTTGTCTAATCCTTCAATTTCCTCGTCTGCACAACAGGGATAATAGGGCTGCTGAGAGGAAGGAATGAGATCATGCGTGGTGAGCGCCTAGCACAGGGTCTGGTGTTCCAGCAAGCATTTGATGAATGCTGGTGACCCTCGGGGCTGGCCTTACAGGCAGGTGACCTGGGCAGGCCCACAGAGCTCTGTGCTCAGAAGGGTTCCACCTTTGGTTTAATGCTCTGCTGCCACCACCTTGAAATTTTTTTTTTCTTTTTTGGCCACCCTGGGGCATATGGAGCTCCTGGGCCAGGGATCAGAGCCGAGCTACAGTTGCAACCTAAGCTGAAGTTGCGGCAATGCCAGATCCTTAACCCACTGTGCTGGGTGGGGGATCGAACCTGTGTCCCAGTGTTCTCAAGAAACCACTGCCCATCCTGTTGTGCCACAGCAGGAACTCCCATCTTGAAATTCTTTATATGTTAATTTTTTGTGTGTGTACACACACACACACAGAGATCCTTTTAGTGCCACACTTGCAGCATATGGAGGTTCCCAGGCTAGGGGTGGAATTGGAGCTACAGCTGCCAGCCTACACCACAGTCACAGCAACACCAGATCCTAGCTGCGTCTGCGACCTACACCACAGCTCATGGCAACACCAGATCCTTAACCACTGAGCAAAGCCAGGGATTGAACCCACAATCTCATGGTTACTAGTCAGATACGTTTCCACTGCGCCACAACGGGAACTCCCAGAAATTCTTAATAATTTTTGAACAAGGCACTCTGCCAATTACGTAGTTAGTCCTGGCTATTGCTAGCATACAAGCGCTGAGTCTGCTGGCTGGGGGTGCCCGGGCCAGGGCGGCGTTGCCCAGCAATCTGCTAGAGATGAGAGGGCCTTCGGGACCTCAAGAGAGTCATTTAAGTACAGTGATGTGGGACCCTGCCAGGTTGCCTGCTGGTAGGGACTAAGACGGTGGTGAGACCCCCATATACACTCTCCCTGGGCACTGGAGTGGGTAGGGGTGCCCTCCCCTCTTCAGCCAGGCCAACGGGCAGCCTTGGGAGCTGCCTGCCACTACCTTCTTCTTTCAACCCTTCTCCCACCAAGTGCAAGGGGGCAGACAAATGTCAGGACAGACACCCACCCCTCTGTCCCCTGATTTTATCTAATTCTGTAGGTGAGCACCAAGGCCATGTACAAGCTCAGGAGTATAGGAGTTATGTCCAGAGTCCCTATATCTTTGGGGTGGTGGGAACTGGTGCTACCCTGAGGGCCCTCAGTGCCAGGTCAGGCTGAGTCTTGCTGTTCAGGTTGGAACTGGAATGGGGGTGACACAGAAGGGTGTTGATGACTGCTCCTGGTGGCCCAAGGGTTAGCCCAGCCCCTGGAGAGAGAAGTATCTGCTCTTTCTACCTCCTTTTTTTTTTTTTTTTTTGCCTGCACCTGCTGCATGCAGAAGTTCCTGGGCCAGGGATCGAACCCATGCCACAACGCTGACAACACCGGATCCTTAACTGGCTGAGCCACCAGGGAACTCCCTATACCTCCTTCATTATTTTTTTTTTTTTTAGGGCCATAGCTGCAGTATATGGGAGTCCCCAGACTAGGGGGCCAAGCCTGCCAGCCTACACCACACCACAGCAACAAGGGATCCGAGCCGCGTCTATGACCTACACCACAGTTCACGGCAACGCCGGATCCTTAACCCACTGAGTGAGGCCAGGGATCGAACCTGTGTCCTCAAGGATACAAGTCGGGATCTTAGGTTCGTTAGCCGCTGAGCCACAAAGGGAACTCCTCTTATACCTCCTTCATTTTAAATCCCAGGTTAGCATATCTAGAAGGTGGCCTGGGCAGGTCTGGGGCAATGACTCGAACCCTCGGGGAGACTTGCAGGGGGCTCCGTGGAGCTGGGGTCTCCCTAGGCATTGTGGTGAGCAATGACTACCGCATGTACCTGCCATGCGTCTCCCCTCACAGACTGTGAGCTGCCGGGCCCACCCACAGTGAGGACCGGATGTTTGCAGGACCTCTCATGCCCCCCTCCCCTCCACTCCACACTGCCCCTGGTCCTGCCTCTGCTTCCCCAGATTTGCCACCACCACCACCACCACCACCACCGGCCCCCTTCTGTCCTTGGATCTTCCTGGAGTGGCCCACGTGTGAGCCTGAGGGTGGCCCATCCTGGCAGGTGGAGCAAGGCCCTGGACGAGGCCCCCTGTCCCCATCCGCCTCCGGCCACCTGTCGGGGGCACTCACTCCCTTCCAGACAGCTGGAGCGCACCCCGAGCCTCTGGTTACTGGAGCCGGGGCGGGTGTGGGAAGGTTCTAAGGGACCTAAGCCAAGGCTGAGGGGAGGCCCTTCCAGCCCATGGGGATGCTGAGTGTGCATGTGGGGGGCAGGGAGGCACTGGAGAGAAGTGGGAATTGGGGGCGGGGTCAGGAACGGAATGCGGAGTCCATTCTCCTGGGGGTACAGCTGTTTATTTTGATCTTCTCAGTCAGCTGCTGCAAAGTCCTTATCTTGGGGCTCAATCCAGACTCCACCTCCTTCTCTGTTGCTGAGCTGCGGAAGGCAGAGGCAGATACTGTGGGATCCAGTCCTGCTCTCTGCTCTCACCCCCTTACTGCCCTCCTCTCTACGAGCTGCTAAAAGGGACTAGGAGAAAGCAGTACCCCCCATCCCAAAATGCTTGCTCCATGCTTCAGACCCCTCTGCCCGTCGGGGGGGAACTGGGTCTTGAAAGTGAATCATGTTAAGACCCATTCCCAGCCGCCATGACAACCTGAGGTGTCACCCCAGAGCTGCCTGCATATTTCTGTTTTATAAGGTGCCACAGGACTTGATGGGTGGGCAGACAGTGCTGGCTGAGTTGAGAACTTGAGGCAGAGGCAGCCGTCACCTCCTGGACCACACCAGGCTCTCCTCTGGGCTGCCACACTGTACTCCTCAGGTCAACTTTTTACTTGGCACCTACTGTTTCCAAAGAGATGCTATGAAAATAATGACTGATCTTCTATACACTTATGGAAACACAACTCATGACTTGTTTCACATTTCTCTTGTTATTATAGAACTGGAACATTTAGGAAAAGGGAAAAAAGTTGAAAAAAGTCACCTATAGTTCTACCAACCCCCCCCCCCAACAACTGCTATTAACATTTTGGTATATTTTCTCTCAGTCTTTTCTCTACGTGTATATGGGTAAAACATGCAGCTGTAAATATACTGTATGTATAATCTTGCATCCTGATTTTTTTCCCTTAACACCTCCATATAGGTCATTTCTATGACATCATCTATTTCTTCAAGTGACATTTTCAATGGATACCTAATATTCCACTTAACACCTATAGAGCACGTTGCTCTTTTGGGAGGTATTTCTTTCTTTTTTTTTTTTTTTGTCTTTTGTCCTTTTAGGGCCACACCCGCAGCATATGGAGGTTCCCAGGCTAGGGGTCCGATTGGAACTGAAGCCACTGGCCTACGCCAGAGCCACAGCAACGCAGGATCTGAGCCGCATGTGCGACCTCCACCACAGCTCACGGCAATGCTGGATCCTTAACCCACTGAGCAAGGCCAGGGATCAAACCCACGTCCTCATGGATGCTAGTCGGGTTTGCTAACCGCTGAGCCACAATGGAAATTCCCGGGAGGTATTTCAGCTGTTATGATTTTTGTCTCTGTACATAAAAACATTCCGAGGAAAAGCATCACAGACAGTTTTTTTCCTACATTTAGAATTACTTAATTTAGGACAGAGCCTGGAAAGTGGGATTACCAAGGCAGAGGGTCAGAATATTCTGGGGGCATTAGATTTTGATACCTTTACCCAAACTGCTTTCTGAAGGGAGAAAGGGTGACCACGTGGCAAGGTCACCAGCAGGCAAGAACATGCGCATTTGGATCCACTCTCAAGGAGGGAGACCATTCACTCTGAGATACCTTTTTATGCGCCTGACTTGTGTTACCTCGTGCAGACTATTCTTCTTTGGCTACTGAACACACGGTTCCCTTTCCAACAGCACTGTCATTTCCTTCCAAGGTTACCTCTCCCTTGGTGCAAATCCAGGACCCAGCCCGCCTGACGTGCACCACCACGAGGGCCAGGCAGAGGCGACTGGTCAGCTGTCCTGCTTCTGTCCAGCCCTTGGGCCCTTTGTTGGTTTCCACCCATTTCCAAACCCAGTTTTCCAGCTTTTCTGGCACATCTTTGGGTCCCCAGCCTTCTTCCCACAAATGCCTTTTGCCTCATATCGGACAATCAGTTTCTGATGCTAACAGAACCTTGAAAGTACTGATACCCCGCCAACTTAGTGTTTTTCAAACTGCAAGTCAGGATGCTCTGCTAGGTCATGAAGCTAATCATGACCAGCATTAAAAAGAAAGAAAGAAACAAACAAACAACAGAATAAAACAAGAAAATTATCAAAAGTGCATCATCTGTGAAGGATAATGTGAGAAAAAGAATGTAGATACATGCATAACTGGGTCACTATGCTGTACAGCAGGAATTGACAGAACACTGTAAATCAACTATAATAATAAAAAAAAGTACATCATCTGGATTAAGGAGTATTGGTGATTAAATGCAACTTGTCTGTTTTATGTATACATATATGTGTGTGTGTCTGTGTGTGTAAGAAATGGGATAAAATGAAAACACTTCTAGTTTTGAAAAAACACTGTCCTAATTGAACTTGAGCTACTTGAGAATCAAGAACGACCAGGAGCAAGCTCCCCTAGATGTTCTTTCTATTTCTCCCCAAGTCTTATTAGTCTTGGTAGTAGGAAAATGTCCTTGCTTGCCAAGAGAACAGTATATGTCAAGGTCCACCCATGATTTTCTCTCTATTAATAGCCTGCCATCCCCTCTTACCCTTTACTTGATGATACTTGATGATAATGGACATCATTTCCTCTTGGTTTAAACGCTGGTCAGGGCACCAGTATTCCGCCGGCTACTCCCTGCAACCCCCACCCCACCCAGGCTGAAAAATCCTGGGGTGGTTCGTGCACATTGTTCCAATTCACTTACTGATCACCTCCTGCAGCCTCAGAGGAGGGAAGGTGAGCAAGCAGCAAACGACAACACACGGCAACACACTGCACCTCCATCTCAGAGCTTCGCAGGGCAGTATCTCAGGGAGACCGATGACTCTTCATACTTTCCTACCCCAAATAATTACTAAGTTCTGTCGCTTCCACCTTCAAAATATTTGGCCAAATCACCCCCTTGATTTTCTACTGCACCACCCTAGTTTCAATCCTTTTTATTTTGTGTAGACGCTCTCTTGCCCACTGCCCTAGAAATCACTTCTGGCCATGTTGCTTCTTTGCTCCAAAGCCTTCAATGGCTCCTCATTACCTACAAAATAAGTAGGTGGGGATTTGGCTTCTCTACCATCGCCCCCAGATTTCTTTTCGGCTCCATGTCCCACTAAGCCAGCCACCCCCTAGACCAGTCCTTCCCAATCACATAGCTGTGGAAGGCCTGGTTTTACTTCATGCATATCAACCAGAACAACATATTACAACAGACTGAAGCAGAGGCAGGTACAAGAATCCAGCTGCCTACCATTATAGACATTTACAAAAAATGTAAAACAAGGCCACACTTCTACTAATTTTTGTTGTTTTGGAAAATACAGTTATTATTCTATTTTAAAAATATGATGCTATGGGCATTCCCGTCATGGCACAGCAGAAATGAATTCGACTAGGAACCATGAGGTTATGGGTTCAATCCCTGGCCTTGCTCAGTGGGTTAAGGATCTGGCGTTGCCGTGAGCTGTGGTGTAGGTCGCAGACACAGCTCGGATTTGCTATTGCTGTGGCTGTGGCTGTGGCTGGCGGCTACAGCTCTGATTAGACCCCTAGCCTGGGACACTCCATGTGCCACCAGTGCGGCCCTCAAAAAGGACAAAAAAAAAAAAAGAAGAAAAAAAGGACAAAAAGACACACACACACACACACACACACACACACACACGTACAAACAAAAAATGATGCTATGTTAACATACCAGGAGTTTTTTTTAATTGTTACTTTAAAGGAATTAATAATGAATATTTTTAAAATTTGTCATTTAATGTTTTTACTAGAAATTCAGTGTCAGTAGCTACTTTTTTTTTTCTTTTTTCTTTTTGGCCATGCCCAGAACCTGCAGAAGTTCCCGGGCCAGGGAATGAACCTACACCACAGCAGCAACCGGAGCCATTGCAGTGAAAACACGGGATCCTTAACCCGCTGAGCCCCAAGAGAACTCCTAGTAGCTGAAACTTTGAAAAACGAAAGCTCTTTCGGATCCTCAATAAATTTTAAGGATGGAAAGTGTTCCTAAGAACAGAGAGGGTAAGATCTAAGATCTAACATGGCAGTTCAAGCAGACACAGGGTCTCAGAAATGCCCAGCCCTCTCTAACTACTCATGGTTTAGTTCCTCGCCCAGTGTGTTGCTGGAGGTTTTGCTTTGTTGTTTTTTTTTTTGTTTGTTTTGTTTTTTGTTGTTGTTGTTGTTTTTGTTTTAGGGACACACCCGCCACATATGGAGGTTCCCAGGCTAGGGGTTGAATGGGAGATGCAGCTGCTGGTCTACACCACAGCCACAGCAACGCCAGATCCAAGCCGCATCTGAGACCTACACCACAGCTCACAGCAACACTGGATCCTTAACCCACCGAGCGAGGTCAGGGATCGAACCTGTGTCCTCATGGATCTTAGTCAGGTTTGTTAACCACTGAGCCATAATGGGAACTCCTGCTGGAGTTTTTAAAACATTAAAAAAGTAATAATAAGAAGAAGGTCACATGAAGAATTATTACTGTTACAGAAATGATGATTATAGAAACAGCCACTAGTTATTTTATAATCAGTAATAATATAAATAAATAAGCCTAATACTTGCCATAGAAATAAGAATAGAGAAATGATTTGGGAATTCTCTTGTGGCAAAGCAATGGGTTAAGGATCTGGCATTGCTGCAGCTATGGCACAGGTTGAGACTGTGGTGTGGGTCTGATCCCTGGGCCTGGGAACTTCCACATGCTGCAGGTGTGGCCAAAAGAAAAGGGTGGGGGGGAATTATTTCTATAATATGGCTTTCAGTAAAAAAAGAAAAGAAAAGAAAAGAAAAACTCAGATACTCAGAAAAGATACAAAAGCAACCACCATTTAAAATTGCTCCTGGGGTCCCCAGGTGGTTCAGTGGGTTAAGGATACAGTGTTGTCATTGCAGTGGCGCAGGTTCAATCCCTGGCCCCAGAAGCTCTGTGTGTCAGAGGCACAGCCAAAAAAACACCCAAAAAAAAAAAAACTGCTCCTGAATATTTTCCCAAAAGGTCCACTCCTTTCATTCTCTCAAACGGCAGCTCCGAGGAGAAATTCCCGGTTACTCCATCCACAAGCAACTGCTCTGTCCTCCAGAGTGCCACAGCACAGGCGCTCAAACTTTTCTTGAAGCCCAGGGAGCGCAGAAGAGCCTATGAGCGCCTGCATACCGAACTCGTAAGTGTGCACATTGAGCCATCACAGATTCGGTTATCGCCACTGGAGGAGAGGCCAGCCAGAAACCCACGTAGTCGTCCTATAGCGTTGGGCCCTTAGCCCAAGCTCAACATCATGGTCAGCCAAAGACTTGGCCATCAGTCCCAGTGAAAACTGGCTGTACTGGATTTTCTTAGAGATGGGAAAGAAGGCCCAAGTTATACATATTGGTTTGTTTATTTGCTTTTTGTGGGGTTTTGTTTTGTTTTGCCACACCCACGGCATGTGGCAGTTCCCAGGCCAGGGACTGAATCTGCGCCCAAGGCAGCGACCCAACCCACTGCAGTGACAATGCCAGATCCTTAACCTGCTGCATCACCAGGGAACTCCATGCATATTGTGTTTTATGAGGAGTTTAAGGAGACTTAAACATTGACATGTTTTGTTTTTACACTAACTTTGAACCCAACACAGCATAAAATGTGGCTCCACTGTAATTTTTTTTTTTCTTTTTAGGGCCACACCCGAGGCACATGGAGGCTCCCAGGCTAGGGGTCAAATCAGAGCTGTAGCTGCTGGCCTACACCACAGGCACAGCAATGCAGGATCTGAGCCACATCTGCAACCTACACCACAGCTCACTACAACTGGATCCTTAACCCGTGGAGCAAGGACAGGGATCGAACCTGCATCCTCGTGGATGCTAGTCAGATTCATTTCCACTGAGCCACGATGGGAGTTCCTCCTTTTTTAAAAAAAATTTTTTTGGGGGGGTCTCCACTGTAAATGAGAAAGGGACAAGACCTCTGAGGCCTACAGATGCTGTTGGAAGGCCATGACAGGTGGGTGAGCCCACGAGTCCTACACGTCCACGGTCCTATCCTCTGGTTGGGGTTCCTGGCCTCCACCCCGGGCCATTCTGGGGTGGAGTACCTTGCTGGTGAAGGTTGCAGGTGCTGCACTAGGACCCAACTGAACCACCAACTCTAGAGGTGCACCCTGCAGCCGCTGCCCTGGTGCCACACCCCTGCCAAAGCCTGAGCTCTCAGGGAGAGAAAGGAAAGGAACACGAGAGTGTTGGGAGGGGTGGGGGGAGCTGGAGGAAAAGCTTGTTTGCACCGTCGTTGTCGAAGTTAGGGCGGCTGTGGTCGGGCTGATTCATCCAGGGCTCCCCAGAAAGGTCGGGGCCCCAGCCCCACCTCGCAGAGCTCACATCGCCACCACCCACTCCTGCTTCCTGGGTCGTGTGTATGCAACACCTGACCTGCCTGCTGGGGCAGGGTGGGGCCCTCTTTGCTCGTTCCCTGCCATCTTGCTCGGCTCAGGGGACAATCCAATCTTGGGTTGAGAACCCCGAGGGATGGAGGTGTCCCTGGGCCCTCCTGGGGGATGTGTCTCCACACCATCGTGCTTCCGCTGATGGGCAGGTCACACACAAGTACCCTATCAAACACAGAGATAGCCCGGGGCCTACTGGCCTGCTCTCCCATCCTGTACTGGGTTCAGGACGCCTCAGCAGGGAAGCTGCTATCACCTCACACTCGTTCATGTGGGCACACGTTCATGGGCACGTGTGCACACACACACGCAGTGTGCATGAAAAGTCTGACTCCAGCCAGAGCTCTTTCGGCCACAGGGCTCGGTGACCTTGGGCAAGTTACTCAACCTCTGTGCCTCAGTTCCTTCCTCTGCAAGATAAGGAAACGTAGAGCATTCTTGGGAGGAATAAATGAGAGGTGGGCTCATCAATATGCATATTTATTATAAGCTCACTTACACAGATACCTACTGTATGTAGGCTCTTCCAGCAGCACCAGCACGTGCAAGTATTGGGCAAAAATATGCGCTCATCTCTCCCAACATGTTCGCCACCACAGGCTGGCAAAGAAATGAGGGTTCAGAGAAAATTCACATGCTAGAGGCCCACAAGAAATACCAAAAATGACCCCCAGAAGCTGTGTCAGAGGAGCAGCAAGAGAGAGGCAAGCCTTCTGAGGACCTCCCACCCCAGGAGGCCCCAAGTTCATGGCCCGGTTGTAAAGAGTGTTTTGAGTTAGAACCCGGCCTGGGCAGGAAAAGATTCCGTTTCCTTGGAGACCAAGAGGCTGGAGAAGGAAAACTCCACCTGGTCCCAGAAGCAGGATTCTAACAAAAGACAGAGGCTGCCCCTAAGGCCAGCAGATACCAGCTGATTGGAAAGAAAAAAAAAGAGAGAGAGAGAGGGCCGGGGGGGGGGGGGGGACTAGAAGGTTCCACACTTTGGCCCATCCTTAGCCACCCAGGACATCTGGGAGTTTGTAACCCCAAGATCCTCTCTCACTGGGATGAGAAGAGATCCCACCTCTGAACAGCCACCAAGTGTGTGGCTCTGAGTAGATCCTGCTTAGAAAAAGGCAATGGGGCTGGAAGGAAGGGACAAAGCCGCCCTGACTCTCGGGGGCCCGGTGTTAGGCGGCCACGGCACAATCCAAAGACAGCTTGTGACATCCACTTGCCAGACAGGAGGAAGTCCTCCCCAGGGTCTTACTCTGAGCTGATTCCTCGGCAGCCAGCAGACTGAGTTTAAGAAACTGGAGCTTAGGAAAAAGCCCATGAAGAACAGAGGCCTTCTTGGGGAATGGCAGCCTGGGGGGGCTCCGTGCCCCATCCTCCCCTCCCCTGGCTGGCCCTCTGCTCCTCCCGCAGCCTCCAACACCAGCTGGAGCCCAAGTTGGAGCCCAGGGTCTGCCTCTGTCGGAGGCCCCACTCTGGCTTCCTTTCCCAGAACTCAGGGGGGCCCCCAGGGGAGGGGGCAGGAGGCGCAGCCTGGAGGGAAGAGAATGCAGAACAGGAGGGAGGACGAGCTGGAGCAGACGTTGGGGCCAGAGCTGGGAGTTTCTGGGACAGTCCCAGTTTCAAGTATTCTGTCCAGCTGTCTGACCACAGGCCAGAATTCGTGGGCCGATTTTTATTCTAGAGAAAAAGGATGAGATGAAGTCATAGGTGGGATGGCGAGGGCAGAAACCAGAACTGCCTCCCTGGTTTTGGGGAGCCCCACGCCCAGCCCCAGAAGCTCAGCCCGGGAGATGACTGTGACAATGATATGATGGCGACAGAAATTTCATGTATAAGGGCTTCTGACCTGCTTGGCACCTGCCAAGGCTTGGAGTGCCTTACCTCCTGAGCCTATGAGTCCTCAGAGGCCTGGCCAGTTCATCCTGCTTAGAACTCCCCCTGGACAACCACTCCCGACGCCTCAGCCCCGACTCTGGGTAACCTCTCCATGCCTCAGTTTCCCCTTCTGTGAAAGCATAATGACAGTGCCTCCATCACAGAGCTGCTGTGTGGAAGGGCACACACACAAAAATCACACTTGGCACATGTAAGCACTCAACAAACATCAGCACCATTAATCCTCTCAACGACCCCGCAAGGCAGGGACTAGAGTTACGCCCACTTAACAGGTGGGGAAACTGAGTTTCACACAAGCAGGAAGGAGCCAAGCTAGGATTCAAACCACAGTGCTTTCTGCACTGAGCACAGGCCACTCCGTGAGAGTGTGGATTCGTGGTCACGTGCACAAACTTTACAGCTAAATGGCCTGCGCCTCAGACTTCCTCCTGCTCAGCCACCGCCCAGCTGTGAATGGAAGCCACCTGCTTAAACCTCGAGGCCTTGGCTTGCTCTCCTATAAAACCGGCATCCTGCCTCCCACAGTTGATGCGAGGGGGAGCAATGAAATACTTCAGGGCTTGGAACATGCTGGGTATGTTCGCACTCTCTGGGCCCGGCCTCCACAGCGCCCTCTGGACACGGGTGTTGGAACTGCACCCTATCCTGGCACATGCAGGGACCCTGACTGCTGCGTTGGGGGGGCGGGGGGCTCTGGGCCTTTCTGGGAGGCAGGAGGGAGGGGTGGGTAAGGAACAGCTAGCAACAAACAAGGCACCAAGCAACCCCTCTGCTGCTTCTCCTTCCTAAGGACAACGCCTGGGCTCCTGCTGTCTCTCCTTAGGAGTGGCTGTCCTGGGGGAGTTCTAAGCAGGGTGGGAGAACTGGTCAGGCTGCTGAGGGCAAATAGTCCTGAGAGGTGCGGCTTTTGAGGACCTTAAAAAAGATGACATGACGGGGGGGGGGGGGGTCATGCCTTTGAAGGCTACAAAAGGCCATGCCCACGATGGCTGCTGGTCTTGCCTTCTGTTCCTATCTTCAGGGCAAAGGAAGGTCAGGGTGGGGAAGGAGGGGAGGGACCTGGGGAAAGGAGCCTGCCCCAGGGGCGGAGGCCGGCATGTTCTGGCTGCAACCCAGAGGAGACCTGAGAGCGCGTTTTATGGGGGCTGTGCTGGGTCAGAAGTGGCTCCCTGAGTCCTGGTGTGTAGCTAGCTTGGGATGGGGCTGGGGAAAGGCCCCAGGAAACCAGCTAGCTGGTGGCGGAAGGACCAGGTGGCGCTCTTGAACCCATTCAGCAGCCCAGGAGCCACACGCTGGGCAACAGCACCACCTGGTGGACAGATGGGAACCACCATGGGCCAGGGAGTAGCGTGCAAGGAAGCCGTGAAAAACCAATCATTTGGGGAGGCTTAGAGGTGAAGGGGTTTTGAGAGCTTCCGGAGGGCAGAACCCCCTCCCCAGCAGGTGCTCTAGATTCCCTTAGAGAGGAAGTCACTTCTGCAGAAGGGGATTAGGCAATTATTTGTTAGACTGCGCTTATGCTTTTTGGAAGTCTGCCTCCACCAGACCCCTACCTGGGGGTGCCAGAGGCAGCCTTCAAATGTTTGAATGCAGCTCCAATATCCCTCCTACATCTTCTCCCCTGTGCTTCAAAATTCCAGAGTTTGGCCTCAACCTTTCACCCACTGCATCTTCCGTTCCCTCGGTTTTCTTTTCTTTCTTTCTTTTCTTTTTTTTTTAAATGGCCGCACTAGCCTGAGCCAGGGATTGAATCTGAGCCGCAACTGCAGCAACTCAGGATCCTTTAACCCACTGCACCTGGCCAGGGATCGAGCCCGAGCCTCCACAGTGACTGGAGCAGCTGCAGGTGGATTCTTAACCCACTGTGGCACAGCAGGAACTCCAGTTATCCTATTTATTTATGTATGCATGCATGCATGCATGCATTTATTTTAGGGACGCACCTGCGGCATATGCAGGTTCCCAGGCTGGGGTTTAATTGGAGCTGCAGCTGCCGGCCTACAACACAGCCACAGCAACTCCAGATCCCAGCTGCCGGATCCTTAACCCACTGAACCAGGCCAGGGGTCGAACCCACATCCTCGAAGACACTATGTTGGGTTCTTAACCTGCTGAGCCGCAGCAAGAACTCCTCCTTTTTTCATATATTAACTTTCAGAGAATCTCTCTTCCAATTCTATACCCAAGTCGCCCCCTCCCAACACTAGCAGCACCATTTAAAAACATCTTTAGATCTCAACCTCCTATCGTGTGGGGTCTGGTATGCTGAAGACGTTGATGCTCTGATGTGAGGGTTAAATAGACCTCAAGAGCTCAGGCTCTGAAGTCAGACCAGTGTTCAAATCTGGGCTCTGCCACCTACTAGCTGTGTGACCTCAGGCAAGATTCTAAGCCTTTCTGTGCTTTAGTCTCTTCATCTGTAAATTGGGGATAGAGGCATTTACTACCTGGAGTTATGGTGAATATTAAAGGCGATAAGGCAGGTGGAACACATAGGACAGCTCCTGGCAACATCATTTGGCTCCCAAGTGGCCATTATAACCACACTGTCCAGTGTTTGAGGCTGTAGGGAGTGCTTTGGGGAAGAGGGAGGTGAAAGGGCAGAGACGAGAAAAGACTTTGTGAAGTTAGCTGGCCTTTCCTAACCAGCACAAATCCGAGGTGAAATCCAAAAACTGAGTACCTTGTTGCAAAGCCATTTCCAGGGGTGTCTCTGACTACTCTCACCCTCTCCAAGACAAACACACTGTAACGGAACAGGCCTTGACAGCTCTGTGAAACTCAGTGGGTTTAAAATTTAAATGTCTTTGAGGGCAAGAGAAACACACCAAAATAAACACACCTACCACTCAGCAGAGAAAGGGAAACTTGGCAGGGGCCCCAGAACTTTCCCCACCCCCAGCGCTCCCTAAACTTCCTCTTGTGGTTTCTCAAGAGTACAACCTGTTCTCAACAGAGAAGGCAGCACCGGGGGCGGGGGCCTGTGCCAAGGCTGCCACTGCACCTCACCCTATTCCCGGAGAGGGAGGGAGGTGGGCGTGGAGAAGAGCAGCCTGGAGGTCTACCTAGTTCTGACCGTCACATCCCGCTTTA
Source organism: Phacochoerus africanus (assembly GCF_016906955.1). Lineage (NCBI taxonomy): Eukaryota > Metazoa > Chordata > Mammalia > Artiodactyla > Suidae > Phacochoerus > Phacochoerus africanus. The sequence continues at coordinate 38,394,526 of NC_062552.1, forward strand.
CCTGCGACTGACCGCGGATCGGCCCCCCTCGACTCCTGGCACTAACACCCCACCCCCAACACACACCCCTCCCTCAAAGACAGACACTAAAGGTGGTGTGACTGCAGGCAGAGAGGGGCAGCTCCTGGGCCTCCCCAGATCTGCTCTGTTCAGAGGGCTCATGTGAGAAAGCGAGAGTTTCATGAAAGGGATGGGAAAATGGCTGAAAGCCATAGAACTTCTGTCCTGTGGCCTGGTCCCCAAGAACCCAGGGGCAAGGTCCCAGCCTGCCTAGAGGAGGGGGGTTAGATGCTCTCATGCAACTTTGGGAGGCAGCAACTGCAGGGAGGAAAGGTGCGCATCTTAACATTGATTCCGCTCTCCGACCATCCTCCCTGCTCAGCTACCAACTGGGATCCATTCCCTTTGGAGTCTAGAATATGAGGGTCTTTGCTCTTGTTACAGATTCCCAACAAAAGAGGTAGCTTGGTTTCCCATCTCCCCAGATTCTGGCACATCACCTCCTTGCATCTTTTTTGCATCAAAGGCTTACTGAAAAACACACAACACATGCACATTCAGGAAAACACATAAAACACACACACACACACACACACACACACACACGGCCATGAGCAAAGGATACCAGCTCTGCGTTGTCCGGATAACCCTTCTCCAGGCCTCCTGGGGCTCCCTGAAAATAGCACCAGCACCCAAGCTCAGCTAACAGATTGCTGCTCTCCTTTGTATCGCCCGAGATACAGGACCACAGCTTCCTTTCAGAAACATCTAAGCTCCTGGCTCAAGGCTCACATCCCATGTGGTCGGTCAAGGAGGCAGACTGGCCTAATGGTTAAGAACAGGTCAGCTGACCCAGGTCTCCCAAGTCAAGTGACCTGGGTTCAAATCCCAGCCCTCCCATTTACGCCTGGTGTCCTCTTTAGGAAAATGGTCGCTGTGCCTGTTTCCTCAACGAGAAGATGGAGATGATCCTAGCGCTCACCTCACAGGACGGGCAGAAGAATTAAACCAGACATCACACCAAAACCATTTAGGAGAGTACTTGACAGTGCTATAAAAGCCCTAGCTGTTGCTCTGGACCCTTTAGGGAAGTAAATGGCAAAGAGAAGACACTTGGAGGTCATGGGCTCAAGGACTGGACAGACTGGGTTCCTGCTGGAATTCTCAGAGTCGCTTTTGATCCTAAAGTCCAGGGGAGCAGAGGCTCTGACTTGTCAACCATTATGTCCTGTGCAGACAGTGTGGCCACAGCAAACAGGTGTTGGATGGATTAATCCATTGCTGTGTCAGCCATTTCCCAAAGGAGCCTGGGGACTGAAAAAGCAGAAGAACCTACAGGGAAGCATGGGGGGAATCCAGTTCTCTTCACTCTCTGGTCCCAAAGAGAAAGGGCACAGCGCAAGGACTTGGTAGAGGACGCAGTCCCAGCATCCAGGGACGGGGAGTGGGTGGTGCCCCAGGACTGTGTGGACTGTTACATCACCCCTGGGGTGGACTCTCCTAGCTTCGTCCAGCTGGAAATTTCTGGGTTCTTGGGGACCAGCCCGGACACATGCCTTTCCCTAAAGTCATCCTGTTACATTCCTATCTCTTCTTCATGTCTAGACAGTGGGTTAAAGAATGCCGAGACGGCTTCTGGGTGCCCACTGTTTTCCAAGGCCCAATGCCACAGTCAGGGGCGAGTCCAGCTCTGCAGAATCAATAAGTGCCCAGCAAAGACTTCCCATCACACCTCTGCCTGGGGACTAGTCATCATTCAGAAGCCAACTCAAATGTCCTCTTCTCTCTGAAGCCTTCCCAGCCACCCCAACCTGGCACCTTATCTCTGGTGTTCTATGACCCAGGCTAGATCACTGTGGACAAATAACATCACTGCACCCTCAGCGCCCACACACCATCCCAGACACATACTAGGCGCTCAATGTGTGCAAATGAATACCGTAATGCTTTCTGAATAATAGCAACCAATTTCCTCAGTTAATCCTCTTGTTGACACATTAAAAGACACAGAAGAGGCTAAAGCCGTCACTTGTGTACCCCCGCAGACACCAAAGGGACCCCCACTGAGAGGCTCCTCCTTCCAGTCCTCTGGCCTCCTCCCTCAGCCCTGGCTGGCAGGAGGACCCCCAAGGCTCGCTGCCCACACTGGGTCTGCCCCCCTACTGCCTCCCACCCCATCTCTGAATTATGAAGAAGGACGACAGACAGCCCAGTGAAATCACTAGGCTTCCAGATCAGTTTGAAGAGGGCCTGTGTGGACACAGAGAAAGTTCAGAGCTTTGGGGGAGCTCTCTGCCCTTCAGCCTCTGCAACTCAGAGAGAAAGTGAACCGAGCTTTGAGAGACATCGAGGAGGCTGATCAGGTCGCCACCTCCGACTCCCCGCCCAGGTGTCCCGCCTCAGCTCGAAGGCCCCAGCGAAGCGGGGAGATGCTAACATCCATCTATCTTGGCTTCTCCAGCCTTCAAGCCTACCTCCTCGGCAGGTGAGCCCCCCGGAGCACTGGCCGTGGCCGCAGACACTCTCCCGCCGCCGCCTCTGGTTTCTGTCTTTGGCGAGGTGGGGGGTCGCCACCTCCAGCCGCGGGGAGGGGCGTGCACCCCTCCCCCAGACGCCCAAACAGAACCAGTCTCCACCGCCGCAGGCGCGGCGTGTTTACAAAGTCGGCGCCGCGCCGCCAATCCCGAGTTTAAAGCTGGGCAGGAAGTGGGGAAGGGGGGGCGGAGGAGACAAAGGGGCTGGGTGCTCTGCTCAACTCAGGTTTGGGGCCCGATTTCTCCGGGTGGCTCACCCCGCGCAGCGACCCCGACCGTCAGACCTGCCCCCTGTGCCCCAGGTGAGGGGACCGGGCGCCCTCCACGCTCAGGTGCGCGCGGCGGGGCAGGCGTGGCGCAGGTTTCCCCGACTTCTGCATGTGAGCGTTTTCTGCTCATCCACTCGCCACGCAAGAAATAAATAACATTAGGCGCTGCTTCTTGACCTCTTACTCTCAGTCTGCACAGTGATAAACTCTGTGTATATTAGCTTATTCCCTCCCCCGCGGCTACCCATCCCACCCTAGTTTCACAAAAGAGGAAACTGAGGCAAAGTGAGGTTAGGTAATTTGCTCGAAGTCCCACAGCTGGCGAGTGCTGAGATTCAAACCCAGCCTCTGCGACCTGCCGGGCACCCGCAAACGGAGACAGACGAGGCGCGGTGCCTGAAGGACCCCCATCCAGAGGGGCTGACCCGCGAGTGAACCGCAGAAAACCACAGGCACTGCGTAGACTCCACGGCCTGGGAGTGAGGCGGGCACCGGACAGCCTCCTACCGCCGACGCCTCCCGGCTCGCCCCGCAAATACCTCAGGGTTAATTGAGGGCGAGAAGGCAGCCGGATGCAGTGGCACACCTGGATTACGTGACTGCTGGCTCTCGTTCCAAGTGGGCCATTGGCTGGCTCTGGGTCCGTCAGCACAAAACAAAGCTTCCCCAAATATCCAGGCTCAGGAGACTCACTTGGAGAACTTAAGAATACAGATGCCCAAGACCCCTCCTCCAGAGAGTAAAGTCATGGGGATCCGGCGGGACCTAGCCAGGTGTGGCTAACAATCAGGCAAGTTTGGAGCGTTCCAGGGATGTGCTTTTTATGAAAAACGATTTCGTTTTTAAATACGTGTGAAACCGAGGGCTCATTTTCCTAGCCACTTCCGGGGCTCGCTGAACCCACCGTTCACAGGTCACGTGAACGGGGATAACCACACTCACCCCCGACCCGGCTGGGCCCCACAAAGCCCAACGGGGCGCGCGGCCCCGCCCCTCGCGGTTCCTCCCCGCCGAGTGACTACAAGTCCCATCCTGCCGTGCGCTCGCGCACATTACGCCAGAACAAGATGGCCGACGCGGCGGCCACTGCCGGGACCGGGGCCTCCGGAACGGTAAGGGCGGGAGGCGCGGGGCCGAAGCCGAGAGAGCTTGGGGATTCTGTAACGTCCCCCTAGCCTTGGCAACAAGTTCATACCCAGAAATAGGGCCCCACCACATGCTCTGAGTGGAGGAAGGTCTTTCAGGCCGTATATGCCCCCCTCCTCCTCCTCGAGACTTGGCGGCGGCCTCGGGAGTTGGTGGACCTGTGTACTGATTGGCTCATTCTCTGTTGGGGGTTGGGAACCCGGAACACTTCCTGATTGGTCCAGTGGGGCTCTTTTCGCCTTCTTATTGGCCCGCCAAAGTTGGGAGGGATTCCTGTTTCAAAATATTTAGCTTTTTAGTTTGTCGGTGTTCTTATCATTTGCCCTCCTCTACTCAGCAGCATGTGTTGTTTGTTGTTTTAATTTTCCTCGTTAATGGTGTGGAGATGGGAGGGACAAAAGAGAGATTGCTTTTTTTCTAGGAGATGGACCAATGAATTCAATCCTATCCTTCATGTTTCTTCAGCTATATATTCAGATAATCCAAAATAGAAAGTAGGAAACGGCCATTTTGTATTATTGTAATTGATAAGTTTTACATAGGCAGAAAGGCTGTTTTCGAATTTAGAGCCGCTTGGGTGCTCAGTTATTTGGCGAAGAGCTGTAAGTCTAAACATCAGGAGCTACCACACTGATAAATAAAGATTTAGCAAAAGAACCTTTGTTTGCCATTGACAATATGTGAACTACATGACTGCATCCTCGTTCTGAGGATGAAAATATTCTCTTTCTGGGCTGCTGATTTACAGAGATCAGGAAGTAAACAGTCCACTAACCCTGCTGATAACTACCATCTGGCCCGGAGGCGAACTCTGCAAGTGGTTGTGAGCTCCCTGTTAACAGAGGCAGGGTTTGAGAGCGCTGAGAAAGCATCTGTGGAAACACTGACAGAGATGCTGCAGAGCTGTAAGTACCAGGAAACAAGGGGCCTTCTGAGTCAACCAAACATCCGTGCACTGTCTTGAGAGAGTATTAGGATTTAAGAAAAAGAAGAGGCGTTCCCGTCGTGGTGCAGTGGTTAACGAATCCGATTAGGAACCTTGAGGTTGCGGGTTCGGTCCCTGCCCTTGCTCAGTGGGTTAACGATCCGGCGTTGCCGTGAGCTGTGGTGTAGGTTGCAGACGCGGCTCGGATCCCGCGTTGCTGTGGCTCTGGCGTAGGCCAGTGGCTACAGCTCCAATTCGACCCCTAGCCTGGGAACCTCCATATGCCGCGGGAGCGGCCCAAAGAAATAGCAAAAAGACAAAAAAAAAAGAAAAAAAAAAGAAAGAAAAAGAAGAACCTAGTGGAGTTCCCGTTGTGACGCAGTGGTTAACGAATTCGACTAGGAGACTAGGAACCATGACGTTTTGGGTTCGATCCCTGGCCTTGCTCAGTGGGTTAAGGATCCGGCGTTGCTGTGAGCTGTGGTGTAGGTCGCAGACGTGGCTTGGATCCCGTGTTGCTGTGGCTCTGGCGTAGGCCGGTGGCTACAGCTCCGATTTGACCCCTAGCCTGGGAACCTCCATATGCCACAGGAACAGCCCTAGAAAAGGCAAAAAGACAAAAACAAAAAGAAGAAGAACCTAGCAAAGTGATCTATAGGCTCTAGAATCTTTAGACCTGGGTGTAAGACATCACTCTGCCACTTAATAGCTTGGGTAAGCCGTCAACTATAAACCTCCTGAACCTCAATATCCTCATTTATGCAGTGGGATAATTTGCACCTCACAGAGTTGTGAATATGAATGAGATGTATACGTAAAACGGTCAAAGCTGGGAACATTGTCAGCTCTTGATGACCTGTAGATGCTGCTATTACACTGTTCCCTCTGCTCAAAGAACTCACAGTTTTGTTGAAGAATCAGGATTAATTCCCGTGAGATAGATGCCATACAGTATAAAATCAAATGCTATGTGATAACAAAGGGTGAAGGTGAGTAAGCTTTATAAAATGGGAAGAGAACGCTTTTTTTATTAGTGATTTTTATTTTTTCCATTATAGTTGGTATACAGTGTTCTGTCGATTTCTACTGTACAGCAAAGTGACCCAGTCACACATATATATGCATCATTCTTTTTCTCATATTATCCTCCATCATGTTCCATCATAAGTGACTAGATAGAGTTCCCTGTGCTGTACAGCAGGATCTCGTTGCTTATCCACTCCAGTGCAATAGTTTGCATCTATTAACCCCAGACTCCCAGTCCATCCCACTCCCTCCCCCAAGAAGACACTTTAAAAATGAATTATCTTGAGGTTTGAGGAAATAGAATGGTCTCACATAGGCTCTTCTGCATGTGCAATGTATTTCCCTATTTGGGCCTTTTTGGGGGTGGGGTGGAACGAGGGGTGAGGGTATAGAAGGTGTTTGGTGGGATGGAGTGGAAATCACCCTCATGAATGGAAGTGAGAGAAAGATTTAGGCTGAAGGAGAAGTTGAACTGCAGTGCAGGCCAAATAAAGAATTGGCCAACTCAGTGGGGCATGCTGGAATGATTACTGCCCATGAGTATCTGACATCAGGCCTCCAAAACCCTGCCTTGCACTCCAGTTTTTTGTTTTGTTTTGTTTTGTTTTTTGTTGTTGTTGTTGTTGTTGCTGTTGTTGTTGTTATTTCTTGGGCCGCTCCCACGGCATATGGAGGTTCCCAGGCTAGGGGTTGAATCGGAGCTGTAGCCACCGGCCTACGCCAGAGCCACAGCAACGCGGGATCTGAGCCGCGTCTGCAACCTACACCACAGCTCACGGCAACACCGGATCGTTAACCCACTGAGCAAGGGCAGGGACCGAACCCGCAACCTCATGGTTCCTAGTCGGATTCGTTAACCACTGCACCACGACGGGAACTCCTGCACTCCAGTTTTGATCAGTCCCCCGAGGATGTTGGCTGCCCCAGGAAGGGCATGATCTGGGATGAGGTGACCCTCTGCAGCTGACGTTTGGAACTTCCAAATACCAACTGTTTTCCGAAAGCAGCCATCTCAAACTCGTAGAACCCCTAAAACTCTTAAATATTGAGGAACCCAAGGAGTTTTGTATACATGGGCTTCATAGAAAGAGATTTTTGCCACATTAGAAAATAAAACTGAGGAGTTCCCTTGTGGTGCAGTGGGTTAAGGATCCAGCATTGTCACTGCAGCAGCTTGGGATGCTTCTGCGGCTCAGGTTTGATCCCTGGCGTGGGAACTTCTGCATGCTGCAGGCACAGCCAAAAAAAGGAAAAGAAACGAAAACAAGAAAACTGAGAACATTTTAAAAACTAGGAATGCGCAAGCACACATTCCATTATCCCTCAGGACTCTGATGTCATCACAGGTGACAGAGCCTCTGGAAAGCTACATGAGAGAATGAGAGTAAAAAAAGTCAAAGAATGTCTCATTTTATTAGTAACATGGTTTTGACCTATGCACTCGGGAAAGGATTGCAGGGACATCCAGGGATTTCCAGACCACACTTTGAGGACTTCTGTCCTGGAGGAGGGGATTCATAGCTCTCAATAGATAAGAATTCAGTTCCTGCAAAGATCTTGGAATTCAGAGGTCCTCATGGTTGGTTTCTTGTTGTTGTTGCTGTTGTATTTTTAGGGCTGCACCTGCAGCATATAGATGTTCCCAGGCTAGGGGTCAAATCGCAGCAGCTACCCGGTCTACACCACAGCCACAGCAACGCCAGATCTGAGCCACGTCTGCGACCTATACCACAGCTCACGGCAATGCCAGATCCTTAACCCACTGAGGGAGGCCAGGGATTGAACCCACATCCTCATGGTTTCATCAGGTTCATTACCGCTGAGCCACGATGGGAACTCCTAAACTATCTTTTGTTTCTCTGAATTTTCTTTTTTTCTAGATACCTCATACAAGTGAAATCTTAAAATATTTGACTGGCTGACTGGTTTATTTCCCTTAGCACAGTGTTTTCAAAGTTCATTCATGTTGCAGCACGTATCACAATGCCATTCCTTTCAAAGTCTGGCTAGTATTCCATTGTGTGTCTAGCCCAGGTTTTGTGTATCCATTAGCTATCCATGGGCATGGGGTTGTTTCCTCCTTTCAGCTGTCGTGAATGATGCTGCTCTGAACGTGGGTGTACAAGTGTCTGAGTCCCTGTTTTCCATTCACTTGGGGATATACCTCCAACTGGAATTTCTGGCTCCTAGGGCGATTCTGTGTCTAACTGTTTGGGAACTGAGAATAAGCCCTTCTGCCTTTGATCCTTTCCTAGACATTTCAGAAATTGGGAGGAGTGCCAAATCTTACTGTGAGCACACAGCCAGGACCCAGCCCACACTGTCAGACATTGTGGTCACCCTTGTCGAGATGGGTGAGTACCCCTCCACTTCCCGTTTCTTCAGAGTAGCCGAGTGGGAGCTGTGAGAAGGCAGTGCCAGGAACCTGCCCCATCTGCCGAGGGCTCTCGAATCCCCTCATGAGTCTCCTGGTTTGCTTTTAGCTTGAGAGAGTTGTCAAAAGAGGGCTCCTCTGCATCTTTTTAAGAGACCTCCCAACTGCCTCTCAGGGGATCCTGCTGGAGCTTCTTTTGAGTGGCAGCAAAGTTCCCCTTCCATGTTCAATGTCCAGTGGTCTGGGCAGTGATTTTTGTTTTCCTGTTTCTTAGGTTTCAATGTGGACACACTCCCTGCTTACGCAAAACGGTCTCAGAGGATGGTCATCACTGCCCGTAAGTGACTTTGCGCTGAGGTTCTCAGCAGTGCTCAGTGCCTGTGGGTGGAAGGAACCAACTGACCAGGGCAGGGATTGGTGTGTAGCTCCTGCCTCGTTGCAGGCTCCCTTCTGTGATTTAGGGCTGCCTTCCACGTGGTCTTTATTTGGGCTAATCGGATTGAGATGTGAAGTTCTGTCACAGGAAGGGAAACCATCTCTGAAACATTGCTGTGGTTCTCATGCTGCAGCACAGATGCTGTTTGAAAAACATGAGAGTTCTAGTTCTTCCTTAGGTCAAGGGTCAGTAAACATGGCCCTTAGGCCTGCTGTGGTCCACCACCTGTTTTTTTTTTGTTTGTTTTTTTGTCTTTCTAGGGCTGAACCCATGGCATATGGAAGTTCCCAGGCTAGGGGTCCAATCAGAGCTGTAGCCCCAGCCTACACGACAGCCATGGCAAGGGGGATATGAGCCTTGTCTGCAACCTATACCGTAGCTCATGGCAACGCCAGATCCTTAACTCACTGACCGAGGCCAGGGATTGAACTGAGCCACAATGGGAACTCCCCACCACCTGTTTTTATCGGTCCATGGCTGTTTTCCTTACTATCGATGGTAAGTAATGCTATCATGGCAGCGTTGAGTAGTTGTGACAGACTGTACCACTTGCAAAATCAAAAATATTTACTTTCTAAAAAAAAAAAAAATACTAATAAAAAATAAAATAGTGAATTCCCGTCGTGGCTCAGTGGTTAACGAATCCGACTAGGAACCATGAGGTTACGGGTTCGATCCCTGGCCTCACTCAGTGGATTAAGGATCCGGCGTTGCCGTGAGCTGTGGCGTAGGTTGCAGACATGGCTCGGATCCCGAGTTGCTGTGGCTCTGGTGTAGGCTGGCGGCTACAGCTCCAATTCGACCCCTAGCCTGGGAACCCCCGTATGCCACGGGAAGCAGCCCAAGAAATGGCAAAAAGACAAAAATAAATAAATAAATAAATAAATAAATAAATAAATAAAAATAAATAATAAAATAAATAAAATATTTACTTTCTGTCCCTTTACACTAAAAGTTTGATGATCTCTGCCTGAGGTACACTGAGTTCCATGAACTGAGTTGGAGTAACTGGTATGCGTTTGGAGGATCCGGGACGAATTCATTGGCTTTTTTTTCATGGCTATTTTCAGGCTGGCATCTTTTTAAGAACGCCTCTCAAAGTGGCAGTGGCAGGTGCCCTTTTCAACCCCCTCTTGCTGTTATTAGCTTGCCCTTAACTCACCCTGGCTTAGTGTTTGTCTTTGTAACCTGGGTTCCTAAAAAGAGTTTGCAGCCCACCTAACTTGTTTATTAGTTCCTCAGCATGCTCTTTTTTTTTTTTTTTTCTTTCTTTCTTTTTAGGGCTGCACCAGAGGCATATGGAAGTTCTCGGGTTAGGGGTTGAATCAGAGCTGTAGCTGCCAGCCTACGCCACAGCCCACAGCAACATGGGATCCAAGCCACATCTGCAACCTACACCACAGCTCACGGCAACACCGGATCCTTAACCCACTGAGCGAGGCCAGGGATTGAACCCATGTCCTCATGGAACTAGTCAGTTCATAACCGGCTGAGCCACTACGGGAACTCCTCAGCATGCGCTTCTGTGTAGTTAACTTTTCACAGCCACCCACTCACCTGCCTAAGGGGCACACAGGCAGGTTATTGTATATGGGACTGTCACCCTAGGTCATGCAGGGCTGGTCATTGTGAGGGGTCAGGGGTACGTTCTTAGGTCCTCAAGCCATTAAAGACCTTTCATTGATAGAAATACCAAGTGCCTGTTGCACAGAACACTGGGTCCAGCATTTACTTTGAGAAAAGGAGGATTTGGGTAGAGACTCAAGACCTTGGGTGGTGGAGTAACTGCTTGACTCTGTCACAGCTCCAGTGACCAATCAGCCGGTGACCCCCAAGGCCCTCACTGCCGGACAGAACCGACCCCACCCGCCGCACATCCCCAGCCATTTTCCCGAGTTCCCCGATCCCCACACCTACATCAAAACTCCGGTGAGTGACAGGGCCATGCTGGGGGCTGTGACTGATGTGAAAGCAGAGTGGATTCTACTGACTGTCAGACTGGAATCCAGACGTTTGTTTGCAGCAGGGTAGTTCAGAGTGTCTTTCCTCATCAAAAAACACGTCGGCAGAGGAGAATTAATGTTCTCCAGTTGGCTGACAAAAATACAGTTAACAAAGATAGTGAAGCTGGCGCAGTTTGGCCCGTCCCACCCAAACACAAAAGTACACTCTCCACAAAATGTTGGTAGTAATGCTTGGTGGAATTACAGGTATCTGTTGTGTATGTGCTTTGCTAGGTTTTCCAAATTTTCCATAACAGGAAAGAGGGTTGGTTGGTTTGTTTTAACCCACTGAGTGAGGCCAGAGATCTAACCCATGGCCTCATGGATACTAGTCAGGTTTGTAACCACTGAGCCACGACGGGAACTCCACAGGTGGCATTTCGTTTTTGGTTTTTTTTGGGTTTTTTGTCTTTTTGCCTTAGGGCCGATCCCACGGCATATGGAGGTTCCCAGGCTAGGGGTCGAATCGGAGCTGCAGCCTCTGGTCTATGCCACAGCCACAGCAACGCGGGATCCGAGCCGCGTCTGCAACCTACACCCCAGCTCACGGCAACGCCGGATCCTTAACCCACTGAGTGAGGCCAGAGATTGAACCCGCAACCTCATGGTTCCTAGTCAGATTCGTTAACCACTGCGCCACAACGGGAACTCCAGGTGGTGTTTCTTATGAGGGCACCAGTCTATTGGGTTCATACCACCCTACTCCATGTGACCGCGTGTTAACCGATTACTTCTTGCAGTGACCCTTTTTCCAAATAAGATCATAGTCTGAGGTAGTAGAGGTTAGGACTTCAATATGTCAAATTTTGGGGGGCCACAATTCAACCCACAACAGTCTTCAATTCTTTTGCGGCCTATCTCTGTCAGTAAAAACACTAAGCACATGCTTCGGTATTTGTTTCTTTGTTTACATGAATATTATAACACCATATTAAAATAATGTATGCTAAAAGATCATTTGACCCTTGTGAAAAGTTCAGGCAACCTGTTTGCTCCTTTTTAGTGGCAGCCAGGTGATGGCGCCCGCTTTTTATTTTTTGAAATCTTGGTTTAATACTTGGTGGACTGCCAAGTTGGAGGTCTGATTCGCAGTTCAGTTTATTTTGACACTTTAATAGCTCTCATAGTTGAAAAAGTTACATCCCAAAGAGAAGCAGCATCTTAGACTGCCCTTAACAAAGCAGAAAACTAATTGAAGACTTGTTCAAATGTTTCTATTAAATTTCCAGCTTTTTTGGGGAGGGGGACATGCTCACAGCATGTGGAAGTTCCCAGTCCAGGGATTGAACCTGAGCCACGGTAGTGACAATGCTGGACCCTTAACCCACTGAGCCACCAGGGCACTCCTAAATTTCCAACTTTTTAAATGTCAATCAGTTGTCTAAATTTAATTGTAAGATCTTGCATTTTAATGTTTTTATTTTTAATTTTTTTTATTTTTGTTTTTGTCTTTTTGCCATTTTCTTGGGCCGCTCTCGCAGCATATGGAGGTTCCCAGGCTAGGGGTTGAATCGGAGCTATAGCCACCAGCCTACGCCAGAGCCACAGCAACATGGGATCCGAGCCGCGTCTGCAACCTACACCACAGCTCACGGCAACACCGGATCGTTAACCCACTGAGCAAGGGCAGGGATCGAACCCGCAACCTCAAGGTTCCTAGTCGGGTTCGTTAACCACTGCGCCATGTCGGGAACTCCCTTAATGTTTTTAATGAACATGTTCAGAATCCCATCAAATCCTTTGTTTGGGGAAGATTTTAAACATGTCAGAAAATCCTGTTTCTGTGTTTAAGTGTAACTGTGGAGCTGTATAGGCTTGAGTTAACACACAACAGTGAAAGTGTTTCCAAGTACTTCCTTTAAAAATCCTACCTCCTAGTTCCTGTCATGGCTCAGTGGTTAACAAATCTGACTAGGAACCATGAGGTTGCAGGTTCAATCCCTGGCCTTGCTCAGTGGGTTAAGGATCCAGTGCTGCCGTGAGCTGTGGTGTAGGTCACAGACGTGGCTCAGAACTGGCGTTGCTGTGGCTGTGGCGTAGGCGGGTGGCTGCAGCTCCAATTGGACCCCTAGCTGGGAACCTCCATATGCCACAGGGGCAGCCCTAGAAAAGACAAAAAAGGGGGGGGTTCCCATCGTGGCGCAGTGGTTAATGAATCCAACTAAGAACCATGAGGTTGCAGGTTGGATCCGTGGCCTTGCTCAATGGATTAAGGACCTGGTGTTGCCGTGAGCTGTGGTGTAGGGCTTGGATCCTGCGTTGCTGTGGCTCTGGCGTAGGCCAGTGGCTACAGCTCCCATTCGACCCCTAGCCTGGGAACCTCCATATGCCACAGGAGCAGCCCAAGAAATGGCAAAAAGACACACACACACACACACACACACACACACACACACACACACACACACACACAAATCCTACCTCCCTATCATGAAGAATAGTTACTTTTTTGGAGTGCTTTGGAATAGTGCAAAAGTATTTTCATTGTCACCCTTACCATTACAATTTTATTTTTATTTTATTGTATTTTTCATTTTTGGCCGCTCTTTGGCATATGGAGTTGCCAGGCCAGGTTTCAGATCCGAGCCACCATGGCGACCTAAGCAGCAACGCCGGATCCTTAATCCACTGTTCCAGGCTGGGGATCGAACCTGTGACCCAGCACTCCCAAGATTCACCAATGTCCTTGTGCCACAGCAGGAACTCCACCATTACAATTTTAAATGTTCAGGCTAACTTCTTATCCTGGTTAGATCCTAGTTGTTTTTTCACTCCCTAACCTGATGGCCAAAGAGCTCAAAACTAAGAGCAGGAGGGGAGTCAGGCCTGCCATGTTCTTGTTCGCTTCCACTTAAATTAAAATGTTTACTCTCTATTTCTCTGAGGGAGTCCTTTGGGTCAACGTGCCCCGTTTTGTGAGGGTAGGTTTAAGAAAATAAGACAGTACAACCCGCAAATGTGTAACTCAGCCTCTCAAGCGCTACAGGATGTCATGTCACACTGAGGGCCTGGGGCAGGGCGGGCCAGCCAGCGCGTCCCTGCGGAGATTCCCACTCTCCCCTTGGGAGACATCTCTTAGAAGACATCTTCAGGAGAGTTCCCATCCTGGCTCAGCAGTAACAAACCTGACTAGGATCCATGACGATGTGGGTTCAATCCCTGACCTCACTCAATGGGTTAAGGATCCAATATTGCTGTGACTGTGGCATAGGCAGCGGCTGTAGCTCCAGTTCAACCCCTAGCCTGGGAACTTCCACATGCCACACGTGTAGCCCTAAAAAGCTAAATAAATAAAGAAGATGTCTTCAGAAGGGGTCCAGCTGTTTATAGGAGCTAAATAAAGGCCCAGGATCAGTCACTGTAGTGAATATATGTTTTCTTCTTTCTTTCTTTTTAACCACACCTGTGGCATGTGGAAGTTCTCAGGCCAGGGATCAAACCCATGCCACAGCTGTGACCACATGGGATCCTTCACTGCTAGGACACTAGGGAACTCCTTATATGTTTCTTAATTTTTAAGAGTCAAAGTAAATGATAGTTACATTTATGTTTTCTTTCTGCTCTTCCACTGCCCTTGGGGATCTCTGCTCTCAAGGTTGGTAGCAGGTCATTTAAAGGGCGGGAGGACAGAGCGACAGTGAGGCAGGGAGAGAGCGGGTGACCGCTGGTACTCCTCCAGTGTCTTTGCTCTTCTCCCCTTAGACGTACCGCGAGCCCGTGTCGGACTACCAGGTCCTGCGGGAGAAGGCTGCGTCCCAGAGGCGAGATGTGGAGCGCGCCCTCACCCGTTTCATGGCCAAGACCGGCGAGACCCAGAGTCTTTTCAAAGATGACGTCAGCACGTTTCCACGTGAGAGTCCCTCCCCCTCTGGATCCCGTCTTGTCCTTTGAGACCCTCACCTTGTTTCTCATCGTGGGAGGGAGAAACGAATAAGCTTCGTCCTTGTCTTGGCTGGAACTTGTTCTTCAGATTTCTGGCTCCTTTTCCCAGGTCTTAAGGGCCTGTCCTCAGTGGATGATTCCAAAGCAGTGATGGCCTCGACTGGGACCGGGTGCTTAAGGTGCACCAAGTTGATGTTACTTTGAGGGTGATTGGGCCCCAGGCATCAGAGAGGCTCATTTGGCAGAGGGGTCAGCTCCTGTGGAGGCAGGGACCCTGGACTCAGGGGGCAGGGCAGTTACCAAACCTCTCCCAGGACCCAGCTCACCTAACTTCTCATCTCAGCACCACCATTTTGCCGAGTGACTAACTTCCGTTCTCTCCATGGTGTTTCTTTCTTTTTCTTCCTTCCTTTCTTTCTTTCTTCCTTTCTTCCTTTCTTTCTTTCTTTTTTTAAGGGCCGTATCTGTGACACATGGAAGTTCCCAGGCTAGGGGTCAAATGGGAGCTGCAGCTGCCAGCCTCTGCCACAGTCACAGCAACATCAGATCCGAATCATATCTGTGGCCTACACCACAGCTCACGGCAACACCAGATCCTTAACCCACTGAGTGAGGCCGGGGATCAAACCCGCATCTTCATGGATACTAGTTAGATTGGTTTCCACCACAGCACAAGGGGAGCTCCCTCTCCATAGTGTTTCCAAAGGGGACGGAGGGATGGGTCCGAACTAGTTGAATCGGGGAGCTCCCGTCAGCCGCATGCCTGGCTCTGGAATGACAGCCGCTGGGTTGTTAAGTCCAGGCACCACACTAATCACTTCCCCTCCATCATCCACAGGATCCTCGGGGGAGCCTCTGAGTTAGGAACTGTCACCACGATCATTACCAGAAGTCGAGGCTTGGAGAGAGGGCTAAGGTCACCCAGCCAGTAGCCGGCATTCAAATCTAGTTCTTTCCACAGGACCCCACATCTGAACCACATTAAAAATAATCTTAGAGGCAAGTTCCCGTTGTGGCGAGGGAAGCAAATCTGTCTAGTATCCGTGAGGATGCCAGTTTGATCCTTGTCTGTTGGGGATCTGGCGTTGCTGTGAGCTGTGAGGTAGGCTGGCGGCTGCAGCTCCGGTTCCACCCTCAGCCTGGGAGGGAGCCTCCATATGCTGCAGGTACAGCTGTAAAAAAAAAAAAAAAAAAAAAAAATTCAGACCTAGGTCTCTCTGATTTTAGTGGTACATGGCAAAAGTGGGTTCTGAAGTCCTTTTGCCAAAGTTCAGATCCCACCCTGCTACTTGTGTGCTAGAGGAGGCCACAGAACCTCTCATGCCTCAGGTACCCCATCTGTAAAATGGGGTTGGTAATTGTACTTAGTAGGGTGGAAGCGCGAAGATTAAAGATAACACGTAAAGCCTGTAGGACATGCCTGGCCCATGGTCAGTGCCCAGAGCATGGCAGCCATCAGTGTCACTTAGTGCTGCTCACTGATCTGTCGTAAGGCGATCAGCCAGCTTCAAGGATGCCATGCCAGCAGAATCACGCCTCTCCTCCAATCCCCCAGTGATCGCTGCCAGGCCTTTCACCATCCCCTACCTGACCGCGCTTCTTCCCTCCGAGCTGGAGATGCAGCAAATGGAAGAGACGGATTCCTCGGAGCAGGATGAGCAGACAGACACGGAGAACCTCCCTCTTCACATCAGCACGGTGGGTCCTGCCTTCTGCCCACCTCACCCGTCCCCCACCCCTGCAACAAAGTAGCCTGTGCTGCTCTCTGCCGGTCACTCTGGGGATCGAACACAACCCACCTCAGATCTCTGGCCTTTTTTCTTTTGTGATTTTCATTTTTTCCATTATAGTGATTTATAGTGTTCTGTCAATTTCTACTGTACAGCAAAGTGACCCATTCATAGATATATATATATATTTATTCTTTTTCTCACATTATTCTCTATTATGTTCCATCACCAGTGACTGGATATAGTTCCCTGTGCTGTACAGTAGGATCTCATTGCCTATAAGGTCTCTGGCCTTATGATAGGGACTTGCATGACGGGCCCATGGTGACCCAGTTGTGACGTGACCTCTAGTCGAAAGACGTGGCTGTGTCTTGGGGACCCATTCATCCACTCGGCAAATAGTGAATGAGCACCTGCTGGAGTCAGGCAGGCGCCAGGTGCCAGGGAATTAGCAGCAGAGACAGTGTCCTGCCCGCATGGAGCGAAGGATAAATAAGAAATTAGGCTAGGAGGTAAGTCTGGGCCTGGGGATGAGGTATTAGACAGGGTACCTAGAAGGCGCTAATTTAAGAGCTGAAGGGAACAGGCTCGCATGTATCTGGGAGTAGAGCTTTCCTCGCAGAGGGAACAGCAGATGTGAAGGCCCCGAGGTGGGAGCCGTCATGCTGAAGAACAGAAGGGGGCCCGGAATGGTGTGAACAAGGGCGAGAGTAGCAGGGGAGAGGGTCGGAGAGCTCCTGGGGGCATCAGGTCTTTAAGGCGCCTTAAACACTTGGGCTTTTTCTCCATAAGGTGGGAGCCCGTGGACATGCTGAGCAGAGGAGGGGCAGGGTCTGAGGCAGGTCTTGGGATCGGTCCGGTTGCTGGTTGCGGGTGGACTGTGGCAAAGACAGAAGCAGAGACTGGTTAGGAGGCTGGTGCAAGAAACTGCAAAATGCTGCTTGGGAGTCAAGACATGGTCAGCTAGAGCATTTGGTCGAATTCTAGGTTATCCTCAGAGCAGAACCAACTGGTAGAGTGGATGAGAGGGAGTCAAGGTAAATGCATTGGAGTTTCTCAGTGATGCATTGGGTTAAGGATCTGGTGTTGCTACTGCAGTGACTCAGGTTGCTACTGTGGCACAGATTTTTGCCTAAATGACAGGAAAGGAGGCGTTGCCCTCCATCAAGATAGGGAAACTGAAGTTCCAGCTATGGCACAACAGGTTCAGCGGCATCTTGGGAACCCTGGGAGGCAGGTTCAGTCCCTGGCCCAGCACAGTGGGTTAAGGATCCAGCATAGTGGCAGTTGTGATTTAGGTTGTGACTGTAGCTCTGATTTGATACCTGGCCCAGGAGCTCCCTATGCCCCCCCCCCGCCCCAAAAAAAAGGATAGGGAAACTGTTGGGTGGAACCAGGTGTTCGGGGTAAAGCCAGGAGTTGAGGTTTATGCCAGGTGAGTTTGAGACGTTACTGGACATCTAACTGGTGATGTCAGGGAGGAGACGGATAGTGAGTTGGAAGTTTGAGGAGCTGTTAGGGCTCGAGGTGCAAATCCTAGGTGTGTAGATGGTGTTTAAAACCATGAGGTGAGGTGAGCTTCTAGGGAGCTCGGGAGGATGAAGATGAGAAGGGGTGCCGGGACCGAGCCCTGGGGCTCTGCGCTGTCCAGAGGGCGCGGGGCTGAGGAGGAGCCCACCACGGAGATGGGGAGGCACAGCGGGAGAGGTGGCAGGGCCAGGGGCTGCAGCGTTCCCCAGTCCAAGAAAGTGTTTCAGGGAGAAAAGAGTGATCAGCCGTGTCAAAAGCTACTGTTCAGTCACGTGAGGACTAAGACATGGCCCATTGAATTTGGCCGTGTGATTGTTACTCGTGATCTTCACAACAGCAATTTCAGGAAAAATGAGAACCAGTGAATTCAAAGAATGAGAGGAGAGAAGTTGGATTCTTTGAGTATGGACTTGTGTTGTCCATTACAGTGGCCAGGAGCCACATGTGGCTAGATTTAAGCCTAAATTGATGTAAATTAAGTAAAACAGGAGTTCCCGTCATGGCACAGTGGTTAATGAATCCGACTAGGAACCATGAGGTTGCGGATTCAATCCCTGGCCTTGCTCAGTGGGTTGAGGATCCGGCGTTGCTGTGAGCTGTGGTGTAGGTTGCAGACATGGCTCGGATCCCGAGTTGCTGTGGCTCTGGTGTAGGCCGGTGGCTACAGCTCTGATTGGACCCCTCGCCTGGGAACCTCCATATGCCGTGGGAGCGGCTCTAGAAAGGGCAAAAAGACAAAAAATTAAAAATAAATAAATAAATAAATAAAACAAAAAAAAATCAGGGAGTTCCCGTCATGGCTCAGCAGTAACAAACCCTGACCAGTATCCATGAGGTTGCAGGTTCAATCCCTGGCCTTGCTCAGTGGGTTAAGGATCCGGCATTGCTGTGAGCTGTGGTGCAGGTCGAAGACACAGCTCTGATCTGGCGTTACTGTGGCTGTGGTGTAGGTCGGCAGCTGCAGCTCCCAGTGGACCTCTAGTCTGGGAAACTCCATACACTGTGGGTGTGGCCCTAAAAAGAAAGAAAAAAAAAACGTTCAGTTCCTTAGTCACACCAGCCACATTTCAGTAGCCATCCGTGGCTAGGGGCTCCCCTACTGGGCAGCACAGAATGTTCCATTGGACAGTGTATTAATGTAGACAGTTGTTTTAAGGAATTTTGGGGTGAAGGGAAGGAGAGAAATGGAGCGGTAACTAAAGGTGGAGAATTAAGGAGTCAGAGTGGTATTTGGTTTTTATTTGTATCAGGTAAAAGAAATAACAGGATGTTTATTTGCTGGTGCGAATGGTCTGGTAAAGAGAAATAAACATTTCGGAACGGTGATCTCTGGTAGGCGAGAGGGCATGGGATCTGGCGCCCATACGGAGGGCTCAGCCTTATTGTGGACGTTTCAGAGCCAGGATGGGAGGTGGAGTGTGGGGGACAGAAGCCGGGGTGGGGGAGGAGCTGTGCTCCCTGGAACTTGTGCATGTTCTTTCCTGGTGTGTTTTCCTCGGCAAGTAAGAAAAGACCCACTCTCGTTCCTGCATCTTGGAGAAAGTGCCAGTTAGAGTCCCAGACCTGCCGGGAGCTCTGATGCCTTAAAGGTTTACTGGACTCTTATCAGGTTACCTTAGTCATCCATCCTTTAAAATTGGACCCTGCTTTGAAGCAGAGGGCAGCTGAGCTGTTGTAGCTGGACAGAGCGTTCCTCGTGTTCTCTAAGGTATGAGGCACCAGGTGGCAGCTGACAGCCCAGGATGCAGGTGGGAGGTACCCCTGCCGGCTTGCGTATGTGCAGCAGGTCACCCTTGCCTGAACACACGTCTCTTTAATGTTGAATTATTCCTTTCAGAATTAGGGCTGGGAGCCCATGGCTTTCCATAAGGCAGAGGAGCTTGTTACTCTACACTTCTGTTTTGGACTCAGTTAATTTGGTCTGAGATGTGGTGATGGGGTCCTGGACTAAGCTGAGGTTCACCTTATGAGAAGGAGGCGTCTTCTAAGCAAACATCGCCATCCCTTTGTAAGTACCGAAGTAGCAGAAGGACTTGCAGGTGCGTTCTCTCACACCCGGTAATGACAGAGGTGAGGTCATGGCAGGGAGTGGACCGAGGCTGAAAGGATGCCAGGAGCTTACCCGAGGCCTCCTGGGTACCCGGAGGCCAAGCCAGACAGCAAGGTGTAGAAAGACCTGAGCCTTAGAGTCAGGCCGGCGGGGCTTCAAATCCAGACCGGGCTGTTTGCCGGCAGAGTGACTTTGGTGGCATGACCTGCCATCTGAGTCTACTTCCTCACAGGTCCAAATAGGAACAGGAACACCTACCTCAAGGGGGAGTGAGGAGCCAGAGACAAAATGAGCTCACCTCTGGCAGGTGCCTGGCACATGGCAGCTGGCGGCACCTCCCCCAATCCGCTGCCCCCGCTGTACGACTGTAGACTCTTCTGTAAAAAATACAGAAATAAAAAGACTCGAAGAAAAGGATTCCAGCTACAAGTTGGACTTGTCATTTTGTTGGACTGGCAAATGCAATCCTAGGTTTAAAATTCAGAAAGTCCAGAAAAGATGTGTCCTTGTTCCCTGTCATCCATCCAGTCGCCCTCCTACCAAGCAGCCAGTGTCGCCAGACTCTTCTGAATCCTTTTAGAGGCAGCTTTTTAGTTGTTGTTTTCAGCACAAACAGCAAATCACAAAGAGAATTTCCCCTTGCTCGCTTCCCCCTGGGGACCCCTTGGCTGTTACTCTGCATCTGCCCTTCCCTCTGCTCAGCTTCATCCTGTTTTCACTGTGTGGACTTAACGAGCAAGTCCCCTGGGGACAGGTAGGCTGTCTTCTGTCTTTAGCATTGACAGGCATCATTACAGTGAATTCAGTAGCTGGAAATCTTTTTTCCTTTTTTGCTTTTTAGGGCCGCCCCCATGGCATGTGGAAGTTCCCAGGCTAGGGGTGGAATGAGAGCTACGGCTGCCAGCCTACACCACAGCCACAGCAACATGGGATTCGAACTGCATCTGTGACCTACACCGCAGCTCACCTCAACACCGGATCCTAACCCACAGAGTGAGGCCAGGGATCAAACCCAAGTCCTCATGGACACTGGCTGGGTCCGTTTCTGCTGCGCCACAACGGGAACTCCTAGTAACTAGAATTTTAAATTATTCTTTTCTCTCTTTCAAGGACTTGTTAGGTAGTTATTTGTTTAACTTGGTTCTAGTTTCTCCATCTACTTGATCACAAAGAGGCCGTTCACTTTAAATTGGTGTATAAGAGGATTTTTTTTTTCTCAAACTTTTGAACTAGCTGCCTTCTGCAGGCAATCCCAGTGTCTAAACTTTGACTCTTTTCTGAAGTGTACCATCCATTTACTCAACAAGTACTTATTTAGTATCCGGTAGGTGCTGGGTGCTTGGGATACGTCAGCAAACAAAACAGAGACAATAGCTGCCTATGTGTTGGCAGTAGGGGAATGACCATAAATGTGGTATAAAATACATCATGAGATAGTATGTTAAAGATGAAACTGCTGGGGGGGGGGGATCCGAATAGGGGAAAATCCAGAGTAAAAAGTGAAGGTTTCAGAGTTCCCACTGTGGCTCAGCAGTTAAGGAACCTAACTAGCATCCATGAGGACACTGGTTTGATCCCTGGCCTCAGTGGATTAAGGATCCAGCGCTGGAGTTCCCATCGTGGCGCAGTGGTTAACGAATCCGACTAGGAACCATGAGGTTGCGGGTTCGATCCCTGCCCTTGCTCAGTGGGTTAACGATCCGGCGTTGCCGTGAGCTGTGGTGTAGGTTGCAGATGCGGCTCGGATCCCGCGTTGCTGTGGCTCTGGCGTAGGCCAGTGGCTACAGCTCCAATTCGACCCCTAGCCTGGGAACCTCCATATGCCGCGGGAGCGGCCCAAAGAAATAGCAAAAAGACAAAAAAAAAAAAGGATCCAGCGTTGCCATGAGCTGTGGCGTAGGTTGCAGATGCGGTTTGGATCCAGCGTGGCTGTAGTGTAGGCCGGTAGCTGTAGCTCCAATTGGACCCCTAGCCTGGGAACCTCCATATGTGACCCTAAAAAGCCAAAAAAAATAAAAAGAGAGAGACAGGGATGGGTCCCCCCAGGGTGGCCGTGGTAGAGATGGTGGAAGTGGTGAGATTCTGCCTGAATTCTGAAGGCAAGACATTTTCCTAACAGATTGGCTGTGGGAGGCCAGAGAAAGCGTGGAAGCAGGAGCCACTGTGGAGTGTGGGGCTTGGACACCTGGATGGAGGAGTTGCCATCACAGTGCTGGGAGGGCTTGGGAGCTGCTGTCTGTGCAAAGGGGAAGGTCCAATGTTCTGTTTTAGGCACTTGGAATTTGAGATGCCTGCTTGACCAGTGGCTGTGCAGAGCCTGGAGGTGAGGCGAGAGGTGAGGGCTGGAGAGGCTCAGATGGGAGAGGCGGGTGTGGGAATGACGTTGGAAGCTGTGAGGCGGGATGCGGTCTCCTGGGCTGGGGTGCCTGGTGGTCCCGAAGAGCGTGCTTGTGTTGCCTGAGTCTGACCTTTCCAAGCCCAAGTTGCTCCTGACAGACCGTTCTGCTCCCATCTTTTTAACAAATCTCAGTCAGTTTAGTACTTTTATCTTCTGTCCCTCTCCACCTCGAGGCTGCCTGTCCCCAAGGGGGCAGAGAAAGTGGCACTTCCAGAAGCTCTCTTTGGGAGGGCCCAAGTCCTGACTCGTAACCCCCCTGCCCTTGTGAGGCATAGTGAGCCGGATGGAGGGAGCCTCCAGCAGTGGTCCCAGGACACCCCTGACTGTGTCTCCACCACCCTTATCATCACAGGAAACACTTAAAGCACAGCTAAAGTGAACTTCCAGGAACTTTGAAGAAAGGGCGTCTACTGTAGATGGATGGTAGGAGGAAGGGGGTTGGGGGGAGGTTACTGAACCAGGCCATTAAGCACCTCAAAAAGGTCGGGAGCCACATATCCCAGGCAGGTCTGTGTGGTCAGACCTCATGTCCTTCACCTGGTCTGGCACCAGCCAGGTTGAGCCTGGGGACTTGCTTTCCACAGAGCCTCTGGAAGGTCCACAGCAGCTGTCGCTCATGCCGCGGTCCCACTGGGTTGGGGGTTGGAGAAAGGAAAGCCCTCGGGCCCTGGATGGGCCTGGGTCTCTGGGGAGAGCAGGACTGATGGACAGTGAGAGGATGTGCAGCTGGACCTCGGAGTCATCACCTTCTTCAGACTCATTGAGCCCAGACTGGCGCTGCATCCTAGCCAGCAGTCCCTTTGGGAGAAGCTGCCATCTGGTCACAGCGCCCTCTGTCTTTGGACGGCAGAATCTCCTAGTAGAGGTTAGGTCCTCTCTTGCCTCAAGTTACAGAACAGAACCCTCGGCCTGTCACCAGGGGGCGCAGCAGGACCAGCTGCTTCTGCTGCTCACTTAGAGCCACTTGAGCCTGAGCTTTTAGGTCAAGTTCTTCATATGATTCCCCCCCCCTCCCCTGCAGCTTCTGCTTCTTTTAAAGAACTTGGGAGATGGAGTTCCCATCGTGGCTCAGTGGTTAATACATCCAACTAGGAACCATGAGGTTGTGGGTTCGATCCCTGGCCTTGCTCAGTGGGTTAAGGATCCGGCATTGCTGTGACCTGTGGTGTAGGTCGCAGATGTGGCTCAGATCCCATGTTGCTGTGGCTCTGGCGTAGGTCAATGGCTACAGCTCCAATTAGACCCCTAGCCTGGGACACTCTATATGCCGCGGGTGCAGCCCTGGAAAAGGCAAAAAGACAAAAAATAAAGAACTTGGGAAATAGAAGAGTGTAAAAAAAGGAAAGAAACGCAATCACCCACATTCCCAGAAGCAGTTTGTAAAAACAATGAGGGGTTCCCTTGCAGTGCAGCAGGTTATGGATCCAGTGTTGTCATTGGTGTGGTTCGGGTCGCTGCTGTGTTGTGGGGTCCATCGCTGGCTTGGGAAAAGGAAAACAAACAGTGAACAGAGTTCCTGTTGTGGCGCAGCGGAAACAAATCCAGCCAGTATCCATGAGGATGTGGGTTCTATCCCTATTCCCGCTCAGCGGGTCAGGGATCTGGCACTGTCATGAGCTGTGGTGTAGGTTGCAGACACTGCTCAGATCCCATGTTGTGGTGTCTGTGGCGTAGGCCGGCAGCTGTAGCTCTGATTCCACCCCTAGCCTGGGAACTTCCATATGCCACAGGTGTGGCCCTAAAAAACAAACAAAAAAACAGTGAGGGGGGAGCTCCCTGGTGGTCTTGTGGTTAGGACTCGGCGCTTTTACTGCTACAGCCTAGGTTCATGCCCTGGTCTGGGAACTGAGATCCCACAAGCCACTGCTCACCATGGCCAAATAAGTACATCAATAAAATTAAAAAAAAAAAAATGAGCAGTGAAAGGCCTGTCCCATGGCCACAGGCGGGGACAGTGGGTGACGCTCCTGGGTTGCTGCTGGCACGCACTGCTTTGCCTTGGTGGGAGTCCTCGGGGCTTCAGCAGTTTCTGGGCTCTGCTGGGGTGTGGTCATTGGTGCCATGTTGCATGCACCAACTATTTGAGACTCTGGGGGGAAAACATTATGATCTGTGAGCTTTGGTCCAGGAAGTGCCCTGGGCACATAATTCGTTCCAGTCCTGTACCTCAGTCCTTTGGGGCATTGGGGGCCACTTCTCTTTTTCTTCATCTCCCCATGCACTGGGCTTCCTTCCTGAAGCATCTAAATGGTAGCTCTTGATCCCCTGCGCCTCCTGGGTCTCTGTTCCTTCTAACTCGCATCCCTGACCTCTCTGGAGATTCAGGGATCGGGGTTCTGTGCTCTCACCTTCCTCAGTGCAGCCGCTGCCTGGGGGGCAGAGATGAGCACATTAGCTAGAAGGTGGTCCCTGAGCTTCTAGCTTCTCCACAAAAGGGATGCAGTTCCCATCACGGGCATGGTCGTTGTCCTTATGCCGTTGGTCTTCTGCTTTATTTCGGCTTTTGCTCAAAGGATGATTCTGGAGCCGAGAAGGAGAACACCTCCGTCCTGCAGCAGAACCCCTCCTTGTCGGGGAGCCGGAACGGGGAGGAGAGCATCATCGATAACCCCTACCTGCGGCCCGTGAAGAAACCCAAGATCCGCAGGAAGAAGTGAGTTGGAGGCTGGGGCGCTCAGGGCCTCCCCGGCCACCCGAGGTGCCCTCTCCGCCCCTTCTCCGGAGGGTCCGAACCCCCGGGGAGAGCTACTCCGGTGAGAGGAAGTGTTTTCCCTTCTCTCCGTCCTCGCCTCCCGCATGTACCGCTTGTAGCGTGGAGGTGGAGCATCCTGCAGGGACCAGCCCTCTCGGCCAGCAGCTGTCCCCCACCCCCCAGAAGGAGAGCCGGCAGGGCCCCCTCCAGGCAGGCTCCATGGATTCCTCTTCTTTCTAGGTCCCTCTCGTGAGCTGAGAAGGAAGCCTGCCTTGTACAAAGACACAGACACCACCCTCCTGGGGGGAAGAGAGGGTGGCTGCCTTGGGGTCCAGCTGAGGCTGCCAGGCTCTGACCGGGCATGATTTTAATAGCAGACTCTCTATTAAGATTACCTGTTTTCACTGGATATTTGAGTTGAAGAAGACACGATAGTAACAATGAGGCTTTTTTAAAATTCACCAGGCTGTACCCTGGGGCATAGGAGCAGCCAGTGACTTCATTTATTATCATGGGATTTGATTCTTTGAAACCTGGATACCAGGGGAGGTGCCGGGAAAGGAAGGGCTTTGCCTGCTTTGCTCACTGCCAGACAGACTGGTGGCTTAGTTTGTATATCAAGGCCCCTGGACCCCTTTTATCGACTGACAGTTTGCAGCACCAGATTATCCTAGAACAACCTCTCCTCCTCTCCTCACCTGGGCTCCAAGGGCCCTGTTCCGCTGATCGAAGGTGACTTTCCCTCCTTTAACATGTTGGAAACAGGAGATCCACCCTTCATAGCCTGTGGGGCCGGCAGGAGTCAGGAGCAGACACGGTCACGGTCACGTGGAGGAGGCTGAAGCAGGAGGGCGGCGTTACCTCCCATCAGCTTGTGATGAGAGCTCCCTGCAGCAGGGCAGCGCCCTCTGCCGAGAGTTGTCCCTTACTGTCCCTCTAGGGAGTGTGTGCTTGGGAACGACCAAGTCCTGCCCCATCCCAGGAAAAGAGGTTTTCTTTGACAAGAGCCTACACCAGTGGATAGATCGTGCTGTGACTTGACAGAGGAATCACTGATTTTACACAGTAGGAAAAGGATTTGATGGGGATGGGTGGGGGGTGGCAGGAGTGAGATTTTGAAGGCCAGGTTTGGCCTCATGTTCTGAAAGCCAAGAGACCTGGCCGGTCTGTTGGGCGGCCGGCTGGCTGGATGGCCATGTGCCCACTGACGGCGGAAGGGGGCCGAGAAGAGCCTGCAGGTCTGAATCTGTCCAACCTCCTTGCCCCCTGGGAGAGAAGACTTCATCCTTGATGCACCCTCCAAACCAGAAAAGGAAGATTGCTGGGCAAGTGGGTACTTTTTAGCTCCTCTGCAAAGGAAGAGGTTTTAAAACCAAGTCAGAGGAAGAAAAATGCCAGTGACAGCTGAAAGTTAACGTGGCGTAAACGCCAAGTTCCCTGGGTCAGCGCCCTAAGGACCATGCTGAGCTCCCTGGGTACTCGGCTTCCACAGTCATCTCTTAATCTTCTGTCCTCCTGGCAAATTTGAAAATTCAAAAAACCAAGCAGCTTGACAGCAGGTGCCACGTCCCTCTGGCCTCATTGTCCTCTGCGCACTTCATCCCGCTGGCCAGAAGGAAGGCGCTGCTCGTCAGTAACTGAACAGGGGATGCCGACAGAGAAAATTGGAGTCCCCAGCTCCTCACCAAATAAGAGACTTTCCAGTTGGTAGTGACCTGCCCCTCTTGCAGTTGAAAGTAAGTCCGCTTGGGCCTGTGCTGCACCCTCCACGTCTGCCCTTTGGCTCTTGGTGAGGCTTGGCCCGATGCGTTTAAATACGGCCCCAGGTTTGAGCCGCGGCAGGTACAGGGCTGATACTTTCCCGGCTTGCTGCTCTCAGCCGCTCTCAGGAGGCATCCCCCCAGCAGCTCCTCCTGTGAGCATCCACGATGCCCGTCGAATGCTGTTATGCTGAAGGATGAGGGGGGACGTGGAAAAGAAGTGCCATTTCTGCTGCTGCTGCTTCAGAGGCCGCGCTCTTCTGGATGAGACATGGGGAGATGGTCAGACAGCCTGCAACACTGACGTGACTGTTGTGTAAAAACACTGCGTAATCCTCAATGTATATTTATATTTTTTTATTTTTTATAACTTTAGGGGAATGGGTGGAGGGAAAAAGTAGTAAACAGAGCCAGATTAAGAATGTGATTTATGAGCGCTTAATAAAGGTCACAATAAAAATCCTAAGTGAAACAGAATGGTAAGCTCTGAACTCAATGTGTGCGCACAAGTGACAGCAATGAGTGAGGTGGAATTCAGAGGCAGAAGGCTGAGACTTAGGTTGGACACGGTGCCCTTTCAGGAGTTCCCGTCGTGGCGCAGTGGAAACGAATCCAACTAGACACCATGAGTTGCGGGTTCGATCTCTGGCCTCGATCAATGGAATAAGGATCTGGCGTTGCCATGAGCTGTGGTTTAGGTTGCACACGCAGCTCGGATCTAGTGTGGCTGTGGCTGTGGCGTAGGCTGGCAGCTGTGGCTCCGATTGGACCCCTGGTCTACCTCCATGTGCTGCAGGTGCAGCCCTAAAAAGAAAAAAAAAGGGAAAAAGTACCCTTTCAAACTGTCTAAAACTTTTCATTTGGGACCTCTGCAAACACAGAGCTAGAGAGGAAAGCACACATTCGTTTTCCCTGTATATTCTTCACCCAGCTTCAACACTTGACATCATTTCAATTCTGTTTCATCTATTTCTTCTACATTTTTTATTTTTTATTCCTGGAGTATTTTTAAAAACCAATCTTGGAGTTCCCGTTGTGGCTCAGTGGAAACGAACCCAACTGGAATCCATGAGGATGTGTGTTCATCCCTAACCTCACTCAGTGGGTTAAGGATCCAGCGTTGTTGTGAGCTGTGGTGTAGGTCACAGCCGAGGCTCGGATCCCAAGTTACTGTGGCTGTGGTGTAGGCCAGCAGCCACAGCTCCAATTCAACCCCTAGCCTGGGAACTTCCATATGCCGCAGGTACAGCCCTAAAAAGAAAAAATAAACCCCAAACCGACAAAAACCAATCTAAGAACTATGTCATAGAGTTCCCAGTGTGGCACAGCAGATAAAGGGTCTGGCATTGTCTCTGATGCAGTGTGGGTTTGGTCCCCAGCCAAGCACTGTGGGTTAAGCATCTGGTGTTGCCCCAGCTGTGGCTCAGATTCAGTCCCTGGCCAGGGAAATTCCATATGCCCCGATGTGGCAAAAAAGCAAAAACCAAAACATGTAGTCTATGAATACATTATTATGCATCTCTAATAGACTTAATTTTTTTTTTTTTAAACAGCTGCACCTGCGGCATATGGAAGTTCCCAGGACTAGGAGTCAGCCTACACCACAGCCACAGCCTTGATGGGTCTGAGCCATATCTGACCTATGCCGAAGCTTGCTGTGCTGTAGCTTGTGGCAACGCTGGATCCTTAACCCACTGAGTGAGGCCAAGGATGGAACCTGCATCCTCACAGATATTTGTTGGGTTCTTAACCTGCTGAGCCACAACAGTAATTCCTGGTTACACTTTCAAAGCAACATGGTAGATTGGGCTTGATTCACTTTTCCCTCAAAACCACTTCCACTCCCCAGTTTTCACGGCAGCAGCCGGCCCTGGAATACTTGCCTCAGGCCAGAACCACAGCCTCTGCAGCATCATCTCATCCTTAAACAGTCTGGACCCCTCATCCTTCATCTGCATCTGATCACTCACCAAATTCTGCCACCTCTTCCCTCCTTGCTGGTCTGAGGCTGCAGCAGCCTCCTGCTCTGCCCCAGCCCCTGTCCCTCTCCAGGCCCGGCTTTCCACAAGCCCCAGCTTCGTCCTTCCTCCCCTGCTCCCCACACTAGGACCTATAGTCCATTCCTGCGCCCATCCACACCATGTCCAAACTGCCCGATCCAACTGGCCAGGTCCTCTGCCGATTCACCGTTTCTTTTCAATAACTCCTATTTCTTTGATTTATCAGACAAGTGCGGATCTACTGCCTTCTATGTCTGTGAGGCCCTGTGCCAGGCTCTAAGAATTAAGTCAACAGACAGACGTGGCCCCCGCCCTCCTGGGAATCCATTCTAGTGGGAAGACATACAAAGAAAAAATCATTACAGATTGTGGAGAAGTGCTGAGGCCATAAACGGGGTCTGTGTGCCTGGAGGGGAGATGGCCACCCTCATCACAGCTGCTGCCTGTGCTTTCCTCCCCGTCACCTCCTCAAATCTTTTTTTAACTGAAAAAAGTTTTTTTTTCTTTTAACAGCCGCACATGCAGCATATGGAAGTTCTCAAGCTAGGGATGAGAGAGCTACAGCCTATGCCACAGCCACAGCATAACCAGATCCAAGCCACATCTGGGACCTACACCACTGCTACCCGGCAACACTGAATCCTTAAACCCAAGGCTCAAGGCCAGGGATCTAACCTGCATTCTCACAGATCTAGTCGGTTTCTTAACGCACTGAGCTACAGCGGGAACTCCACCTCCTAAAATCTTGCCTGTCCTTCCAGCCTCCACATCCTCCCTCCAGATAAGATGGATCCTTCCCCTCTTCATTCACGCATTCAACAAATATGTATTGAACGATCATATACCCGTGCCAGGTCCAACACTGGGATGTGATAGATATAACTAAGCTGCTATGTTCTCTGACCTTATGGTCTCACTGGGGCCAGACAGCTCACAAACATCTTGTCAGAGGGTGAATCGTTGTCCCAAGAGAAAAGCCACAGTGTTCTCAGGTTGGGTAACCTGAGGAAGGGTTAATGAAGAGATTGCCTCCAAAGGTGTGGAGGAACACAGCACAGGTAGCCGGACCTGGGTGGGTAACAGGCAGCGGAGGAAGCTGTTACCAGAATCTGGAGCAAGGCCAATGTCAGACCCTTCTGCCAGGACCTGTGGCCAGGGGTCACTGAGGGGTCAGTGGGTGGATCTGGAGGGGCAGGTGGAAGGGGCTGGGTGCCCAAGGGGGTGCTGTGTTTTGTTTTGTTTTGTTTGGGCTTCCCCTCTTCCCCACAGCATATGGAGTTCCCAGGCCAGGGATCAGATCTGAGCTATAGTTGCAACCTAAGCCGCAGCTGTGGCATCACCAGTTCCTTAACCCACAGTGCTGGGCCGGGGGATCGAACCTGGGTCCCAGCGCTCCCAAGACATGGCCAATCCCATTGCACCACAGCAGGAACTCCCCAAGGGGTGCTGTTTTAGAAAGGGTGGGAAAGGAGAGCTCTCTGAGCAGGACCCTGTATGCGTTGATGGGGCCAGCTGTATGGAAAAGCATTCCAGAGAGAGGGAAGAGCAAGCACGCAAGCTCTGAGTCAGAGGGGGTGCCGCTCAGTGGAGGGGGTGAGGGAGGGGCCAGGGAGGAGCCTCCTGGGCTAATCAGGGCTTTAGGTGCAAGTCAGAGTGAGCTGAGCAGGGAGGGCTGACAGCAGCCCATGACTTAGCTCGTCAAAGGTCGTTCTGGCTGGATGGCACTCTGGCTGGAGAAGCCTGAGAGACACCATTTCTCAGTGGTTATCTTCACGTGGTCTGGCATTTAGCCAACACGCTGACTAGGGTAGGGAGGGGGGGAGTCCTGGCCCCAGGAGAACCACCAAGGCCAAGAGTGACTACTCCCTGCAGACTGAGCCCGAACCAAGCAGAGAAGGAGGAAACACAAACTCACAGGGAACTCCCTTCCCCCAGGGCGCTGGCAGTGTAGTCAAGGAGACAAATCAACACACGAGCCTCTTCAACACCACCCACCAAGTCAGAGGGACCACGGTCACTGGAGATTAGATTTGAGGACTCCATGAATGCTGTGCTGAGATCTGAATGGGGTGGGCTGGGCAAGTGAAGCTTCTGGAAGAAGTAAGGACAGGGGAAGGCAGGTGACCCAGCCTCGGGGACTCAGGTGGCCTACTGCTTTGGTGTCAGCAGTAACAAGCCTTCTGGCTTGTAAAGCTTGCAGAGCTGGTCTTGGCCCTCAGGCTGTCCCCATGTTGGGCAGGTCGGGCTGTGGATCAGATCTGCTGGATCTGTACCAGGATTATCACAGGAAAGGGGTCATTTGAATGGGGTGGGGTTGGAAGGGGCCCTGCCCCAGCTCCTTTACCCAGGTGAGTTGCTGATGATCTGAAAGGCTTTTTTTCCCCTCCCTGGCTGCCCCCACACCATATGGAATTCCCGGGCCAAGGATTAGATCCGAGCCACAGTTTCCACATTGCCAGATCCTTTAACCCGCTATGCTGGGCCAGAAATCGAACCTGTGTCCTGGTGCTGCACAGATGCCGCCAATCCTATGGTGCCACAATGGGAACTCCCGGAGAGGCTTTTATTTATTTATTTATATTTCTTTTTAGGGCTGCACCTGAGGCATATGGAAGTCCCCAGGCTAGGGGTCGAATCAGAGGTGGAGCTGCTGGCCTACGTCACAGCCACGGCAAAGCCAGATCCAAGCCATATCTGTGACCTATAGCA
Source organism: Phacochoerus africanus (assembly GCF_016906955.1). Classification (NCBI taxonomy): domain Eukaryota; kingdom Metazoa; phylum Chordata; class Mammalia; order Artiodactyla; family Suidae; genus Phacochoerus; species Phacochoerus africanus. Next base: position 38,425,990 of record NC_062552.1, read on the forward strand.
CAGCTGATGGCAACACCGGATCCTTAACCACTGAGTGAGGCCTGGGATCAAACCTGCATCCTCATGGATACTAGTCAGGTTCATTACCACCGAGCGACAACAAGAACTCCCTCCAAGAGGCTTTGGAATAAAAGGGCCAGATCCTCAGAGGCTCTTACAAGTGTTTGTGTGGGTAACCTGAGCCTGGTCGGCTATTTTACCTCCACAAAATAGCCATGGTGCCCCAAATTCTAACTCTTTCTTTTGGATTCTTTTTTTTTTTTTGCCTTTTTATTGCGGCACCCATGGCATATGGAGTTTCCCAGGCTAGGGGTTGAATCGGAGCTGTAGCCACTGGCTTACACCACAGCCACAGCAATGCAGGATTCAAGCCACATCTGTGACCTAACCACAGCTCACGGCCATGCCAGATCCTTAACCCACTGAACGAGGCCAGGGATCGAACCTGCGTCCTCATGGATACTAGTTAGATTCATTTCCACTGAGCCACAACGGGAACTCCTCTTTTGGATTCTGTTATGCATTCACTTATGAATTTTCTTCAGTCACTGACAGAGGGTCTATTGTTCTTCTGTTTTACTCAGGCTCGTGCTGAAACAAGGTTTTAATTCTCTGAACATCGCCTGAGAGCACCCGGGTGCAAGTACAGAGCAGCCTACACCACGGCCACAGAAACTCAGGATCCGAGCTGCGTCTGCAACCCACACCACAGCTCATGGCAACACCAGATCCTTAACCCACTGAGCAAGGCCAGGGATCGAACCCGCGTCCTTGTGGATACTAGTCGGGGTCATTACCTCTGAGCCACAATGGGGACTCCTCTTTTCTCTTTTAAATTTATTTATTTATTTTTGAAATATAGCTGATTTACAGTATTGTGTTAGTTTCAGGTGTACAGCAGAGTGATTCAGTTATGTGTGTATTTTTTTCCAGATTATTTTTTATTATAGGTTATTTCAAGATATTGAATACTAGGGTTCCCTGTGCTATATAGTAAATCCTTGTTGCTTGACTATTTTATGTATAGTTGTTTGTATTTGTTAGTCCTATACTTACCCTTTGGTAACTATAAATATGTTTTCTATGTCTGTGAGTTTGTTTCTGTTTTGTATATAGATTCATCTCTATTATTTTATAGATTCCACATATGATAGCATATAGTATTTGTCTTTGACTTACTTTACTAAGTATTCTTCACTTACTATTCTCTATGACATCCTTGGTGCTGCAAATGGCAATAGTTCATTCTTTTTTATGGCAGAGTAATATTCCATGGTGTATATGTACCACATCTTCTTAAACCAATCTACTGTGGATGGGCACCTGGGTTGTTTCCATGTCTTGGCTATTGTAAGTAATGCTACTGTGAGGGTGCGTGTATCTTTTCAAATTAGAGTTTTCATTTTTTCTGAATATATGCCCAGGAGTGGGGTTGCTGGATCATATGATAATGAACTAGTTTCTTTTCTATATTTCTTTTTTGTTGTTGTTGTCTTTTTAGGGCCATACCCATGGCCTATGGAAGGTTCCCAGGCTAGGGGTCGAATCGGAGCTGCAACCTCTGGTCTATGCCACAGCTCACTGCAATGCCAGATCCTTTACCCACTGAACGGGGCCAGGGATAGAACCTGTGTCCTCATGGATGATAGATTCGTTTCCACTGTGCCATGACGGGAACTCTTATATTTCTTTTTTATTCTACAATGGGATAGAGGCAGCTTATGACAAAAACAATATGATTAAATATATATATATATAAGGAGTTCCCACTGTGGCACAGCGGGTTAAGGATCTGGTGTTGTCTCTGTGGCTACATGGGTTCAATCCCCAGTCCAGTGCGGTAGGTTAAGGGTCCAGTGATGCTGCAGCTGTGGCATAGGTTGCAGCTGCAGCCTGTATTCAATCCTAGCCCAGCCCAGTGCAGTAGTTTAAGGATCCAGTGCTGTGGCTGTGGCTGAAAAAAAAATTAAAAAGTAGTAGTAGGAATTCCTGTCATGGCTCACAGGGTTAAAAACCTAACTAGTATCCATGAGGATGCAGGTTTGATCCCTGGCCTCGCTCAGTGGGCTAAGGATCCGGCATTGCCATGAGCTGTGATGTAGATTGAAGATGCAGCTCAGATCTGGTGTTGCTGTGGCTGTGATGTAGGCTGGCAGCTGCTGATTTGACCCCTCGCCTGGGAACTCCCATATGCCACAGGTGTGGCCCTAAAAAGAAAAAAAAATTTTTTTAACAAAAGGCAGTACCAATGGAAAATGGACACTGAATATTTGGGAGTGAGGAGGAAAAAGGCCAGGGATAAACGGATAAATACATTGTACATCAGATGATGGTAAATGCTGAGGAAAACAATGAAGCCAGGTAGTGAGAATAGGGTATATGTAGAAGAAAAGGTATTTCACTTTTATAGAGTTGTTAGCAAAGGCCTTGACTTTCCAAGACAGTAACACTTGAATTGAGATCAGGTAGCTGGAAAAGCTATCAGTGATGATAGAACAGCAAGTGCAAAGGCCCTGAGGCAGGAGTGGGCTTACATTGCTAAGGAGTACAGTACAGCCGGCATGGAGTGGTAGGGGACCAAGTGGTAGAAATGAGGTCAAAGGTGAGGGACAGGTGGATCGTGTGAGTCTGGCAGCCTTGTGACCTTCCCTTGAACCAGTCTGGGCCTGCTGAGCTGACTTGTTCTAGCTTACGACAGAGGGAGAAAGTGAGTCTCCGAGGCCATCCTGTTTCTCTCTCCTCACTGCTCCTGTAACTTCTAGGTACGCCAGTTTCCTCACCTGTTAAAATTGGGTAATACCTGTTCTTCAAGGATTGTCAAGTAGGAGGTTGGCCTTCCAAACCTCTCTCCACCCCCTTGCTCAAACATCTCTGATCACCTTCGCCAGGGCCTGCTCTCTAATTGCCATCACAGGGGGACTCTCAGGGAAAAAAATAAATGTGCTGGGAGTCCAGGCTTTAGAGCCAGATTACAGGTTTCTCAAGCTCAGGACTGCTGACGTTCTGAGCTGGATTTGCTTGCATTGTAGGACAATTAGTAGTACCTGTGACCTCCACCTCCTAAATGCCCTTAGGTCAGGATCCTCCCAGGTCTAACAACAACCAAACTCCCTCCAGATATTGCCAAAGGTCCCCAGGGAGCAAACACACACACACACACACACACACGCACGCACGCACGCACGCACGCACGCACGCACCCATGCACACAGGCACGCGACCAAGAACCATTGAACTAAAATTAGGCACGAGAGCTGCATGTTCTGGCACCAGTGAGAGGCGGTGGAAAAGAACTAGGAGGCAGTCAGTAGAGACTTTCCCCCCCCTCAAATCAGAATGTCTTCTTCAGCTCTTTAATGCCTTCGAGGCTAGGTCGCAGGAATGTTCTGGAACGTTTGTGTAACACCTTAGAGCTCTGGAGCCAGACCTCTTGCACAGAAATCCTGGCTGTGTGGCTCATTAGCTCTGACCCTGGGCCAGTTTCTTAGTCTTTCCATTCCCGTTTTCTCATGCATAAACTGGGGATAATAAAAATACCTGCCTCTTGGGGTTTTGGGGAGGATTCCCTGAGATCGTATGTGTGACTGCGTAGAGCTATGCCAGGTACCTGACAGGTCATTGCAGGACAGGTTCCCAGGAAACTTGGGGATGCACAAAGTAGGGAGGGGAGGGGGTGGGGCAGAGGTCGAAGCTAGGCCGCCCTGGGGAGCCTTGGAGCTCTGGTGAGTCTTCAGAGTGGTCCTGAGTTGGAAGGAGGGGCAGTGAATGCCAGCTGCCCCCAGGGGGCGGGCATGACCTTGGGTGAGGGGGCTGTGGCCTGGAAAGGGGAAGGACTCAGCTGAACGCAGTCAGCCGCAGCCCCTCCCAGCCACTGGGGGCGCCAGAGCTTCCATCCTGAAAAGGAAGGAGGGTCAGGGTGTCAGTAAGGTCACCGTGGTGTGGTGCTCTTTGGCTAGTATTATGAGACTAGGGTTTTGTTTTGTTTTGTTTTTGCTTTTGCTTTTTAGGGCCACACCTGCGGCATATGGAGGTTCTCAGGCTAGGAATCGAATTGGAGCTACAGCTGCTGGCCTACACCACAGCCACAGCCACAGCCACAGCAACCCCAGATCCGAGCCGCATCTGCAACCTACACCACACCCACGGCAACTCTGATCCTTAACCCACTGAGAGAGGCCAGGGATTGAACCTGCCACCTCGTGGTTCCTAGTCAGATTCGTTTCCACTGCACCACCATGGGAACTCCAAGGCTGGGTTTCCATAAGATACAAAAGTGCTTTTGAAACACTATGGACACCCAGGAATGACTCCCACTTTGACAGTGCCCCCTGCCCTCCCTGCCTAGCCCTACCCTGCTCTCTCCCATTCCTGCCCTCTCTGGAACCAGGAGAGGCGCTGTCACACCCGTCCCAGTCATGCTGCTCTTGAGACAGAGGGCAGGGCTCCTCGCGGTCCAGGCTGTGTGGGGAATTTAGTTGGGAGTTTAGTTTCCTCATTGGTAACTGATGCCGCGTGTCCAGAGAGGGGTGGGATGAGTAAGTGGGATAGAGCACAACAGCTGTTCTCAACGTGTGGCCCTTGCATCATCAGGACCCACAGCCCCAGCTGGGAACCTGTTAGAAATGTGAATTCTCAGGCCCCACTGCAGACTCACTGAATCAGGAGCTTTGGGAATCAGACCCAGGGAAATGTGTTTTGACAACGCTTCTGATGCACGCTTGAGTTTGAGAAATATTGGCATACGGGGCAGTGCTCAGCTCTGTGCCTTGATCCTAAGAGGACCCTGTCAACCTCAGTGGAATCTGAATCTGAACCTGAACCTGAGCTGTACCTCCTTGAGGTCAGGTAACTGTGAGCAGAACGCCACCTGCTGGTTGTATCTGGCCCTGCGTGCACACGCAAGGGTCTCACACAAGGACTCAGGCTAGACCCGAGGGGCAAGGACAGCAGTGCTTAACATGAAGGCAAATGACAAAGACATCCTCTCCTCACTTTCCTCCACTCTCCCCAACAAATCAGCTTAAAGCGAATGGCAAGGGCAGCTTCAAACGGCCAAGAGAGGTCACCAAAAACAAGAGCAGTGTGTGTTTTAGCAATAGCAGGTACCCTTTCCCAAGGGTTTTAGTGTCAGACACTCCTTGATGACTTGGTCACAGGCCATCGGAGGTGGGGGTGGGAGGGTGGGACACACAGTACTTGGCCAGTGGTGTGTCCCATGTGGTCATCTGCTCTATTTGGCTACCCAGCTCCCTTGGCTAGAAGAACTCTGAATTCTCCTACTTTGTTTTTATTTTTTTTATTTTTGCTTTTTTCAGGGCCACACCCGCAGCCTATGGAGATTCCCAGGCTAGGGGTCTAGTCATAGCCACAGCTGCCCACCTACACCACAGCCACAGCCATGTGGGATCCGAGCCATGACTGCAACCTACACCACAGCTCACGGCAATGCCGGATCCTTATCCCACTGAGTGAGGCCAGGAATTGAATCACAACCTCATGGTTCCTAGTCGGATTCACTTCCGCTGTGCCACGACGGGAACTCTTGAATTGTCCTGCTTTATATTCCAGTCACATGTGTGGGTTTCCTGCACTTGACAGTGAGCCTCGTGCCCAGCTCCTTGCCTTGTACTGAGTAGCACCCTCTAGCATCGTGGGACTGAATTGATAGAGATTTGTGCTAACTTAGGTATTTGGAGAAAATACTGGAAAGTTTTGATCCAAAAGGCAGAGCGCAGATAAGGTTGGGGAAGCGGGGGGGCGGGGGCGGGGGAGGAAGCAGGAGCCTACCAAACCCTCTTTAAGTGGCTCAGAAATCAAATGACAGTGACACGAAGTGGCAGGAAAGTATCCTGGTGGCTGAGTGAGTTGAGAATCTGGCATTGTCATTGCTGTGGAATGAGTAGGATCCCTGACCCCCTGCTGCAGGCGTGGCCAGAAAAGTGGCAGGAAATGGACCCCTGCCATGAGGACATGCGAAAGGAGCTAGGAGGCTGAGTGTGTGCGAGACAAAATTGAAGAAATGCAGTTTTCAAGAATGGGAAGGGAGCATCCCACAGCGGGGGTGCCGCTGAGACCAGCATTAGGGACAGTGATCCCAAAACCGAAGTGGGAGAAATGGAAACTGGTGAGTCGGCTGGGTCCCCACTGGGCCCTTAGAACCCTGTGCAGGGAACTCACTGTTTTGTTTTGTTTCTTAATGGCCACCCTGAGGCATGTGGAAGCTCCCGGGTTCAGCAATGCTGGAGGATCCTTTAACCCACTGCAGGAGGCTGAGATCAAACCCATGCCTCTGCAGCAACTGGAGCTGTTGCAGATTCTTAACCCACTGTACCACAGTGGGAACTCTGGGGGCATGCTGTTTACATATGAAAAACCACCACCCCCTAGAACTGTAAGGCTTCCTCCTGAGGGGGACTTCTTGGGGGGACAGTGAACAGGTTGGTCCTGGCTGGCTTCTGCCACCCTGGCCCCCAGGCGTGCTGTCCCTTCTCATTGTCTGGTCCATGTTTGGCAGAAACATTCCCTGTGGTCCCTGAGGTGCGGGATAGGCCTGAGCACCCAGTTCCCAGAGTGGGGACAGAAGATCACCAGTGGCAGGCATGCAGATGCAAGTTGTTGGGCTGCTTGGCACTGGCAGCTCCAGGTAACACAGGGGGCAGCGGCTCTGACCTGATTGGAGGGCTGCCCAAGGCCCCCACCCCCTGCCCTATTTAAGGACCAGATGGGAGTTCCTGACATGGCTCAGTGGTAACAAACCCAACTAGGATCTGTGAGGATGAGGATTCCATCCCTGGCCTCGCTCAGTGGGTCGAGGATCCAGCGTGGCTGTGAGCTGTGGTGTAGGTCGCAGATGCGGCTCAGCTCCCGAGTTGCTGTGGCTCTGGTGTAGGCTGACAGCTGTAACTCCGATTTGACCCCTAGCCTGGGAACCTCCATATGCTGCAGCTGAGGCTCCAAAAAGACAAAAAACCAAAAAAAAAAAAAAAGGACCACATGGATGGCACCTGGTACTGTCACTTCCCAACTCCCTCTGCTGCCACTTAGAGGGCACAGGAGCCTCTTCAAGGCATCTTGACGCCTTTGTGATGAAATCCAACAGGTCCATCCCTAAAACCATACCTCCGTGTTGCACAGGGACCTCAGTGTTAGATCAGGCCACACACATCTAGAAACAAGAGGGTTCTGTGGTCACAAATCTGTGGGGGATGTGACCTTTGCCCTCAAGGAACTTTAATAGTGCATGACAGCATTTGATTAAATACTAACATGTAGTCATTCAACAAACACATATTAGTACCTGCTGGTGCCAGGAGCAACACTAGATGCCGAGGATGCCGGGATGAATAAGACGGGCAGTCCTTGCATTGGTGGAGCTTACAAGCTGCTGGGGGAGGGAGTTGCACCGTGTGAGGGGAACCAGGGGCTTTAACAGGAGCTGAAGTGGGTGCGGGAGGGCCTGAAGGATGGGGAGGAGCCAGCCAAGGGAAGGGGGTGCAGGGGCGTGGAGGAGGGAGGGGCCTCTGAGCAGTGCAGGCTGGGCTTCTGGAGGAGCTCTCACTGAAGCTGGGCCTTCAGGAGTGAGTCAGCCTTGAGGAAGCAGAGGGAGCAGTGAGGCCATCCATGGGTCACGTCTTGTCATTGTGCCAGAAGGAAGTAAAGGGGTGAAATCTGAGTGGCTGGCTAGGCGTCCACGTGGAAATGGCCTGGGGGCACAGGGAGCTCGCTGCGGAGTAGGTCGCAGACGCGGCTCAGGTCCCGCATTGCCGTGCTGTGGTGCAGGCTGGCAGCTGTAGCTCTGATTCAAACCCTAGCCTGGGAACTTCCATGTGCTGCGGATGCGGCCCTAAAAAGAAAAAAATAAAAAGAAAAAATAAATGGGGAGCTCAGGTGCAGATGAGACAGGAGTGAAACTTTCCTTTACCAAAAAGTTAACTATAGGATTTCCCATTGTGGCTCAGTGATAACAAACCCATCTAGGATCCACGAGGATGCAGGTTTGATCCCTGGCCCCACTCAGTGGGTTAAGGATTTGGCGTTGCCGTGAGCTGTAGTGTAGGTCGCAGATATGGCTCAGATCCCGCTTTGCTGTGGCTGTGGTGTAGGCCGGCAGCTGCAGCCCAATTAGACCCCTAGCCTGGGAACCTCCATATGCTGCAGGTGTGGCCCTGGGGAAAAAAAAGGGAAAGTGTAGCGAAGGAAGGTCGGGAGTGAGGACATGGTGCCAGGACAACTGGGCAGAGGAAGAGAGAGCCAGCCTGGAGGACAGGAGGCCATCAGAGCACGTTCTGTAGAAGCTCAGAGAACCATTCTCAAGGAGGGGAGGCTCTTCTGTGCCAAGTGATAATGAAGCTTCTAGAGTTCTGAGAATTGGGCAGGGGAGTATTTGCAGTATAAAGCCGTGGTCTCCACCCCTCACCAGGAAGCTCACCTTCTCTCACCTTCTGTGCTGAAAACAACCCTACAGCCCCCCCCCACAGCAGGCGAGCAGCAGCCAGCCAGCCCTGGGGCTTCAAGGGAGGAGACCCAGCTCCTCTGCCTGGAATCAGTGGCCACCCACCGGGGAACAGCTGACTAGTGATGGGAAGCCAGCATCACGGAGCTGCGGGGATGAAAGCGGCCTCGGGCGGCTGAGGGTAGGCACATGGGGGGTGAACAGGCCGCAACAGGCCCCCCTGATAGTGCAGCGCTGAGGTAGCCACTCCCTCTCGCCTCCCAGCTGTCTTCTTCCAGCTTTTCAAAAGAGGAGTGAGAGGAAGCCTCTGCTTTACTTAGGCCGGGCCCTGGGGAAAGCTGGGCTCCCTTTGGGAGAAGAGGGCATTACTGCCTGCAAACCCCAGGACCTGCCCCCGCTGCTGCATCGGGCCAGGCCTCTAAGACAGGTGGGGTTCTGGCCACTGGGGCCTGGGCCACATCCAGGGAGCCGTGAGGAGGCTCCAGAAACCAAGGTGTGACCAACCCGATCCAGAAACACCTGTGCCACCTACACCCATTTGCTTTTTTTTTTTTTTTTTTTGCCTTTTCAGGGCCACGCCTGTGGCATATGGCAGTTCTCAGGCTAAGGATTGAATCAGAGCTGCAGCAGCCAGCCTACACCACAGCCACAGCAACACCAGATCCGAGCCACATCTGCGACCTACACCACAGCTCATGGCAACACCAGATCCTTAACCACTGAGCAAAGCCAGGGATGGAACCCACGTCCTCACGGATACTAGTCGGATTCGTTACCGCTGAGCCACAGTGGGAACTCCCCCATTCACTTTCTCTATGAGCTTTTCCCTCCTCAGTGCCCCTGCCCCCACCACGCCCACCCTGATGGAAAGGGGGCGCTATGCCTGGGGTATGGATGAGCTGGCGGGCATGTGTACAGCTAAAGGGGGGCTGTGAGGAAGCAGTTTGGAGTCAGGTGGGCTACCCTGAGCAACTTGCTTTTCTTCTTGGGGCCTTCATTTTCTCAGCAACAACATGGAATAAGAAGTATTATGAAGCCAACACATTTTCAAGGACCGTGGCAAGTAGAGGAGGGAAGGAATGAACTTTCCAAACAGTCAAAACTAAGTATGTGTTGGTGGTTACCAAACAACCGTCGTGTCAGGAGTTCCTGGTGTGAAGTATATGGAGCCCAGTTTGTGGGGGATCATGGGATCCTGGAAATAATGTGTGAAAATGCAGGTGGGGACATCATTCTGGGGTGAGGATCCAAAACTCTCATCAGCTTTTTAAAAGAGATCTGGGACTAACAAATTTCAAGACCCACACACAGCACGAGGCCATCCTTGTCACTTTTTTGTTTTTAACTACCACACCCGTGGCACATGGAAGTTCCCCAGGCCAGGGGTCGAGGCCCAGCTGCACCCATGACCTACCTTGCAGCTTGTGGCAATGCCGGATCCTTAACCCACTGATGAGGTCAGGGATGGAACCCACATTCTAACTAAGACAACTTCAGGTCCCTAACCCTCTGAGCCACAATGGGAACTCCCATCCTTGTCACTTGTGATGCACTTGTTCGCTGAGACCCAAGGTCACACAACTTGTCAAGAGGCAGAGCCAGATGTGGGACCCCGACGCCCCAACCCTCCCCAACTCCTGCTGCCCCTTCCATGTCAGGTGAGGGAGAAGAAGAGTTAGGTGGGACCAGAAAGGGAAGAAAAGCCAGAGATGGAGCCCCAAGTCCTATAGGGAGTTGGGCCCCTGCCTTGACTCTGTTAACCAGATGCGGGTAGGGGGCGGTGACACAGGAGAACAAGGGAGCCCCAGGAGGTGAGCAGCGAGGCCCTTCTTGGAAGCACTAAGTTGCTGGATTCATGAGTCAGCCTCCCTGCTTCCCTTTCCCGACAACCCCCCCCACCCCCCGCCCCCAGAAGGCTCAGACGCAGGAGGAAACAATGCCCCCTCTCCCATTGTCTGGAGAGGCCCTCTGGTTCTCGGTGTCCTCCTCCGGAAAAGTGAAAGACACCGGGTCAAAGCTTTATGGAAAACCAGGAAGGGCCACACACAAACATAAGGTAATCATCACCCAAAGATGCAGTTTATTGAGCAACTACTGAGTCCCAGGCAGGGGCTGGACGCCTGGCCTCATCGGCATAAATGTCACCATTTTAAGAGATCTTCCCTGAGCAGCAGGTCAAAGTAAATCCACTCCTCTTCCCCGCCCTCCAATTAATCTCATAGTCTGTGTTCCTTTTCTTCCTACCATTTTGGGTCTTTTTCTAGGGCTGCACCTGCGGCATATGGAGATTCCCAGGCTAGGGGTCTAATCAGAGCTGTAGCCGCTGGCCTACACCACAGCTCACTGCAATGCCAGATCCTTAACCCACTGAGCGAGGCCAGGGATCGAACCCACAACCTCATGGTTCCTAGTCGGATTCATTAACCACTGAGCCACGACGGGAACTCCTACCACTTATTATATTAAAAATATAGTATAATATATGTGTGTTTGCCAGGGGAGAGGGAATAGAGTGGGATGGCCTGAGAGCTTGGAGTTAGTGGATGCAAACTATTACAGTTAGAGTGTATAAGCAATGAGGTCCTGCTGTATAGCTCAGGGACCTGTATCCAATCTCTTATGATGGAAGAGAATATGAGAAAAATAACGTATGAGTGGGTCACTTTGCTGTACAGCGGAAATTTACAGAACATTGTAAGTCAACTATACTTTAAGAAAATAAAAAACAATATTTCACACACACACACTATATATATATATATATAATATATATTATATATATATATATACATATTTTTTTTTGGCCATGCCCATGGAATGGAGAAGTTCCTGGGCCAGGGATCAAACCTGCGCCACAATGGTGTCCTGCGCCACAGCAGTGATAACACTGGGCCCTTAACCCGCTGCACCACAAGAGAACTCCCACCCACCACTATTACAGTCCAGGCTGTTGCTGTGTGTTCCTTCCATTCTTTCTCCTCCACGAGACTACAGTCTCGCCACGGGCAGGAGATATATCTGCGTGTTGATTGTTGTGTATCCACACTAAGCACAGTGCCCGCCATCTAGGAGTCACTCAATTCCTTGTTAAAGGAGTGCATGACTCTCTCTAATCATCACAGCAGCCTTATGAGGCAGGTTATCACACCCATTGTACAGAAGAAGAAACTGAGGTTCTGAGAGTCAAAGAGACTTGCACGGTTGGTCATCAGACATCAGCTCTGCTCCTTCCTGGGAAGGATTTGGAGAACAAAACCTAAGGGTCAGGAGAGAGAGGTGGGCCCAGCCTAACGGCTCACCAGTTCAGCTACCACCCTGTGCTCGGCCTTCCTCAGCTGAGCCCTCCCCACCTCTTGTCACATCCCCAGTAGCTCCCAGACATCAATCCACAGCCATAGAGCTGGAGGCCATCCAAACCGGCCTGTTTATTTCCCAAGCCAGAAGGGAATCAGCCCTTCCCTGTCCATCATAGAGCGAGATCCAGCTGGGGTCCACGCCCCACCTCTCGAGCCTTTTTTATTTCTTTATTTTTTTTAGGGCTGCACCGGTGGCACACGGAGGTTCCCAGGCTAGGGGTCGAATCAGAGCCGTAGCTGCCGGCCTACACCACAGCCACAGCATCTGTGACTTCATGGCAATGACGGATCTGTGACCTCATGGCAATGACGGATCCTTAAGCCACTGAGCGAGTCCAGGGATCGAACTTGCATCCTCATGGATGCTAGTCAGATTTGTTTCTGCTGAGCCACGATGGGAACACCCCCCCACCCCTCAAGCCTTAACCCAGCAGATAAATTAGTGAACTCTTGTATAAAACGTAGTACAGGGAAAATACATACATAGAGAGAGAGCCAGGGCTGGCGGTGGGGTGGGGTTCGCTTCTTGGACACCAGTAACCAGCTCCTGCCCCATCAGGGCGCCTGCCTAGCCCTGCAATCTCTTTCCTTGAAGTGGCTCATCTGTTGTCCCCACACCCCAGGACCTTGGCTGGTTAGCACACATCACAAAGATCCAACATCGTGCCCCCCAAAGGGAACTGCTCCCTGGCTGCCCCGACTGGCCCACTCCTCTGTCCTGCCTTCTTACCCAGGTAGCTGGCCTTGGCCTGGCTCCAGGAATTTGACCCACCAAACCTGAAGACGGAAGATTCACCAGGGAATACTGTCTTCTGACAGGTGTGGTGACTAGACCTCAAAAAAGTCCGAACCAGGATGTTTGTGAAAGTGGAAGGGGTTCAAATTCACTGGGAAACAAGCCCTGACCCAGACTCTCCAGGCAAAGGACAAATGGTCTCCCGACTGACAGGGCTCCCTGCCCTGCATGGGCCTGGTCCTGCCACTCGCGACTTTCCAAAACACTTCCCCCCGCCAGCAGCAAACTCCTCTCCACCTCCGTTGCCTCCCACTCTCCAAGACCTTCTGGCATCTTGATCACACATTTTAAGGCCTAAATAATATCGGAGACCTGTAGTATGGGATTGGGAATGATGGCCTCCCAAATCCTACATGGGACCTGCCATGTAAGGCCTCTCGTGTCAAGCCCCAGGCTTTCTGGCTCCTCGGGCCCAGTCCCCCAAATCATGGCTGCCTGGATCTCAGCAGAAATGCAAAGCCTTAATCCTCTGTCTTCCATCCCACACTTTCAATCTTCTCTCTCCCTCTAGGCTTTCTTGTAGTTAAGGACCAGGGAGAAATCAATCAACCATCCGTGCCCCGATCCCCACCCTTGGTCAACGCAAAGCACTTTGTTCCAGGACCTTCTCCATAGGTTGTATGTGCATATTCCTGGTCCCACCTCAATGTGGCTTCTAACCTAGGAACCCCCAGTGTCACCTCGTAGAGTGGCAACTGGTGGATGGATGGAGGCCGAAGAGCCTCAGCCTTTTATGAGGCCAGTAATCCCAGCCATCCCAATGGGTTCCCTTTCAGAGTGCCCCAGCCCCCGCTTTCAGAACCTGCTCAGCAGGCCTGCTTGGAAAAATGCTTTAAATGAGCCTTACTAAAGTAAATAGTACCGGACAGGGAAAACTCAAGGCTCCGGGTCTTTCAAAGGTCATCCTCTCTCCCCTGCTTCCCCCTCCCACCCCATCTGCAGACAGTCCACAGTCACACCAGGGCTTTGGGAAACAAAAGTCCAATCTTCTTCCTTTTTTTTTTTTTTTCGGCCACAAGTCCCAGGACCAGGGATTGAACCTGAACCACAGCAGTGACCCATCGAAGTCTAATCTTGATCTTCCTGGGGCCACTGCTTCACTCCTTGTCGTCTGTCAACAACGACTCCTCCGCCTCTGAGTGAGGCTCCCTCACACCTGTGCGTCCCTCCCACCCCTACAAAAACAAGTGCCGGGATCTGACCCCTTGGAGGAGAACTGAGAAGACCCTGGATTCAGGATGGAGCCTTTCGATGGGCCCCCGAGTAGGCATAGGAGATGGGTTGGCGGGTTCCGGGCCTCACGGTGAATGTGTTGATGGAGCCTCCATAGTGGGGGTTGCTGTGGGGAGTCCTGGTGGGGAGCAGGAGAGAGATGGGGTTAGTATCTGCATCTGGTTAACCCACACCCCTCCCTTTTCCCCCAGAGCGCAAGAGGATGGATGGGGCTCAGCGCTAAGGATCTGCCCCACAAGCTCGGGGCCCAGCATCCCGAAGTGCTACCCCGGTATTGGCTCCTTCCCGGCTCCGCCCTGCGGGCCAGAGTACCTGCCTAATACCCGCCTGCTCAGAGCTCCTAGCCTGGCTCAGGACGCATGTGTGTGTGGGAGGAAATGCCAGCTCCCAGGGACTACGCAGATATCTCCCCACCCCACACTTGGGGCTGAACCCTGGGGCTCGGAGGGGTGGAAAAGAGCAGAGAGAAGATGGAGCTGCTGGCGGATGCCGGAAGAGGGAGCAAGAAAAAAGAAAGGCGGTAAGAGGAGTTAAACACGCAGAGAAGGGAAGCGCCAACAGCGCCCTCTCCCGGCGAAGTGCACCTCTCTCCTCTTTCCCCTCTCCCGGCCCTGAGGGCCAGTGGGGAGAAAACCAAAAGTCCCCGACCGACGGCCGTGGTCTGGCCAGCTCCCGTGTGATCCAGGGCTGAGCCTCCCTCTCCCCTGGATTCCCGGCCCAGACTCCCTCCATCACCCCCGCCCCCGGCTCACCTGCTAGCAGCCGGGGCGCGGCCGCAGTCGCCGCCGCCGGGCGCCTTGTACTTGGCCTCTCCGCGGGCGGCGCCCTCTAGGGACATCTTCAGCGCGTGCAGGCCGCCCGGCGGCGCGCGGCCCGCCGAGTTGACTCTCCGCATCTCCGGGCATCCGGGCGCTGCGAAGGGCCCTCCTGGAGGCGGCCCGAAGCAGTTGGGGGTGCTCAGGCTGCGGCCGGTGCCGCCGCGGGGCGGCCCGGGGCTGCGGTGGGGCTCCCCGACGTACAGGCGCTTCTTGATGAGCGAACGGCTCCCGCCCGAGAATCGGTCCAGGCCTCCCGTGCCCCCAGCGGAGCCGGCATCCGTGGGAAAGCGGGAGAAGGTGTGAGCGGGGCCGGCGTCAGAGGAGGGCCCGGAGTCTGAGAAGTTGTGCCGGGGAGGGGAGGCCCGGGGCCCCAGATACTGGAGCGCCGGGACCGGGGGCTGGGGGTCATTGCTGAACTCTGGCGGCGGTGGGATGACCTCAAAGTTGAACTCCTCCTCCTCCTCCTTCTTGTGGGGAGACGGCGGGGAAGAGAAGGACTTGGGCAGCATATGGCCCTGGGGAACGTTGGAGGGCGCTGATTTTTCCCAGGCGGCGGGGCCCTGGGGTTCTGCCTTTGTCCAGCTGTGCCTGCGGCTGGGCTCTGTGTCCTCTAGGTCTCTGCCGGGCTGAGGCTTCCACTGACTGGGTACCTTGGGTACCACAGTGAAGGAGTTGGGCAGGCCTTCTCTGTAGAGGATGTTGTCAGAGCCTGCCTCTGGCTGGCTGTGGTCACGGAGACTCCCTGGCAGCGAGGACCGGTCCAAAGCAGCCCCTCTGGGCCTCCCCTTCTGTGCCCTCTGCCTGACTGCCAGGAGCAGGGCCATCGGGGAGCCCTGCTCCACCACCTCCCCCGTCACTGGGTGCCTTAGGAGTTCGTCAGTAGGCTGGGCTGAGGTTGGGGGTTTGGCTGGCAGCCCCTGGGGCTCCTTCACCTCCACAGGCTCCCCTGCCCTGGCAGTCTCTCCTATGGGCGGCATGGGCATCACCATGGCCACCTCTCTGCTGGGACTGTTCTGGCTGCGATGGAGCTTGTAGAGAAATGTCACCTCTTCTCGGCTGGGGAATGTCTTTGAGGGAAGGGCTGGAGATGAGAGGGCTCCCTGTGTAGGAGGCTTACTGGCCTCTGGGGAGCGCCCTTCTGCCTCTGGCCTGGATGGCTCTGTAAGCTCTTGACGTTCTGGCTTCTCCCACTGCCCAGCTGGGACTAGGTTCTTCTCTGGTGTCAGCTGGAATGAAGTGATGGGCAAAGTTGTGGCTGCAGATGGTGTGATGGGCCCAGGAGTGGCCTTGGGTGGTGTGGCTGGTCCAGGTGTAGCCTTGGGTGGTGTGGCTGGTCCAGGAGTGGCCTTAGGTGGTGTGGCTAGTCCAGGTGTGAACTTAGGTGTTGTGGCTGGTCCAGGTGTGACCTTAGGTGATGTGGCTAGTCCAGGTGTAAACTTAGGTGGTGTAGCTAGTCCAGGTGTGACCTTAGGTGGTGTGGCTGGTGTAGGCATGGCTTTGGGTGGTGTGGTAGCTGGTCCAGGTGTGACCTTGGGTGGTGTGACTAGTCCAGGTGTGACCTTAGGTGGTGTGACTAGTCCAGGTGTGACCTTGGGTGGTGTGACTAGTCCAGGTGTGACCTTGGGTGGTGTGACTAGTCCAGGTGTGACCTTGGGTGGTGTGGCTAGTCCAGGCGTGGCCTTGGGTGGTGTGGTGGCTGGTCCAGGTGTGACCTTGGGTGGTGTGACTAGTCCAGGCGTGACCTTGGGTGGTGTGGCTAGTCCAGGCGTGGCCTTGGGTGGTGTGGTGGCTGGTTCAGGTGTGGCCTTGGGTGGTGTGGCTGGTTCAGGTGTGACCTTGGGTGGTATGGCTGGTCCAGGTGTGGCCTTGGGTGGTGTGGCTGGTCCAGGCGTGGCCTGACATGGTGTAGCTGGTCCAGGCGTGGCCTGGGACTGGAGTGGTGTGGTTTGTGGAGGGGTGGTGGACAGAGGTGGCAGAGTCTTGGCTACAGGCTTGGAGAATTTGCCATTATCAACCCTGTTTTCAAAGATTCTTCTCCCTTCTAGCCGAGGTTTGGGAGGCAGAGACCCTATGCTGGGCTTGGCATCCTCTGCTGATGAGGAAAGCTGGGCCTCCAGCTTATTCCGGATCTGCCGCACACTGGGAGCTGGTGAATCTTGGGGGCTGTAGTCCACAGGGGGGAGGGTCAGGCTGGTGGCCGCCTCCTTCTCAGGCAGGCTGCAGGGACTCTCCTCAGGAACACTGGAGGGGGCCTCCTTCTGGGGCAGGCCGAGGCCCTTCTGGCTCTCCTTCACCTGGGAGGCTGCAGTTGGGCCTGGCCTGTGACCGGGGAATCGGTCCTCTCTCCTGGAGCCAGAGAGGTAGGCTGACAGCTCATTCCGTAGCTTTTCCATCTGGCTGGGATGCCGCCAGTCCACAGACTCTGAGGAGCCTGTGTCCTCTGGGCTGGGGGGGTCGGGTTTGGGTTTGGGAGCAGGAGAGCCAGACTTGGGGCCTTTCTTAAACCCAGGAGGTGGAGGGGCTGCCTTCTCTGCAGATGGCAAAGGAGGGGCAGCAGGGGGCAGTGGGGGTGCGGGGGGAGGGAGTGGGGGTGGGGGAGGGGGCAGGGGCGGGGCCGGAGGCGGAGTCTCAGCCTGTTCCCTGGTCCAGGCCCGGGACTGGCCTGGCCTCGGGCTGGCTGGTGCTGAAGCCCCGGGCTCCTTGGGGCAGTCTGGCTCAGGGGCCCTGTCGGGGTAGACCTGCGACGCGGGGCGGATGTGGAAGCTGGGAGGCAGTGGGAGTCGACTGGAGGCCTTCTTGGTGGCCCCTTCTTCCCAGGGAAGAGCCTCTTGTGTTTCCTGAGTGGAAATGGACGAAGTCCTGACCGGGGTTGGGGGCGGCACCTTGAATGAGCGGGGGAAGGTGAGGTGGGGCTCTGGCTTAGGTCCCAGGAGGCTCCCCTCTGGCTCAGCAGGGCTCCTGGGGGGGCTGCTTCGGGGGGCCTCTGGCTGCCTGCCATTCAGTGCCGCCTCCGATTTCCACTTGGTGACACCCGAGGTGGGAAAGAGGGGAGTCCCGGTGTTACGAGGGGACACGGGAGCTGGGGGTGCTGGGGCTGGCAGAAGGGGTGGGGGCGGGGCCTGAGCGGTCAAGGGGGGCGCAGGTGGAATGAAGTCAGGAGGGGTGGGTGTGGATGGGGAGGAGAGGGCCCCCATTACCGGGGGCAGGGGTGGGGCCGTGGTGGGTGGTGGAGGGGGTTCCAGCAGCAGGGGAGGAGGCGGAGGAGCTGTGGCAGGTGGAGGTGGTGGCGAGGGCTCCCGTGGAGGCTGCGATGGGGCCGAGGGTGGTGGCGGCGCGGGGCCTGGGGGAGGTGGGGGGATGAGTGAGTCATCATAGCAGCCAGGCCTTAGGTCCCCCACAGAGCTGTATAACCGGAGGTTGCCGTTGACGAGCGTGCTGGCTCCTAGAAGGAGGGAGAGGCATCGATGAAGGCGAGGAGGCAGCACATGGCGGGCTGGGGGGGCTCCCGAGAGAATGGCGGGTTTCCTGCGTTTGCTCTTGAACACCAAGTAAGGAGCAGCCATGCCTCCAGGCTTCTGAGCTGTCCTGGGAGTGACCCTCTTCTCCTAGGGAGGGGTCTGCTGCTCCTGGCATAGCCTCTGCAGCTTGTATTGAATCTTCTCTCTCACCACCTGAGGGTCCCTCACCACCTGAGGGTCCCGCCCCACCCTTCTCCCCACTCTTCACAGTCCTTTCCTAAACCCTCTTCGGTTAGTCCCACCTTCTGTTTCTTACAGGCGCCTTGGCTGGTACAAAGCTAGAAAGGCCAGGGTTCAAATCCTGGCTCTGCCACTTATTAAATGTGTGACCTTGGACACACTCATTAACCTTGCCAAGCCTCAGTTTCATCATCTGTAAAATGGGCATCATGTCAGCACTTACCCCATAAAGCCATTGTGAGGATTAAGGAAGAGAATTCATGGAAATGCATAAAAAGAACGTATCACAAATGGTGCTAGGCCCATTGTAGGCACTTAACGAGTGGTAACCTCTTTGATTACCAACACTTGTGCTTAACTTTCCAGTTTATGTCAAACGGAGGGAACGTGGGAGAGAGACAGGAAGTCATGGTTGGGTTTGGGCCTGGAGAGCTCAGTGAGCTAGTCTGGCTTAAATTCGGAAGAGAGAAATTTGCGCGAGTGACTCCTGCTTTCTAAACACCCTGAATCTGCCAGGAAGCCAGCTTTCCACCTTGCAGAGAACTTCCGGAACAGGTTCTGGGCTGCAGGATGGATGGGGGTGTATAGAAAGGAGGCGACGTGACCTGGATGAACTGGAGAAATGCTAAGTCCCTGGCCCCTGGCTCACATCCTTCCCTTCTTGGCCCCGGTCCCTGCCCCCTCCCTGGAGTCCCCAGGCCACCAAGAGGTGCTGGTTACTCCCCACCCCACCCCCCACCCCCTGCCAGCTTCTAGCACAGAGCGGAACAGCCTGAAATGGACAGCTCGGAAGGGTTCCTCCCAGCCGTTGGACTTCAAAACAAACACCAGAAAGAGTGGGGAAACCAACAGCCACGGAGCACCCAAGTGTTCAGAGCTGGGATACAGCATAAGACAAACCAAAAAACAGTCAAAATGCTGCCCCCCCCCCCCGAGCTTGTGTTTTAATGGGATGATGAGACAGACAATGAATAAGTAATTCATAAATTACTACCACGTCCTGTGGTGAGTAACATGGGCGAGAACCCCCAGGGGAGGTGCTGGGGGTGCAATATGAATAGGGTGGTCAGGGAAGACCTGTCTGAGAAGGTGACCCTGATGCTCAGGGGAATGAGGGCGAGAGAGAGCTGAGCGCATGTGCAGGGAAAGAACGGTCAGGGCAGAGGCAGACCAGGGGCTGCGAACGTGCCTGGCTCTTGAAGGAGCAGCGTGAGATCGGATAGCCAGAGGGACAGGAGGCCAGGTGTGGCCAGATCCTGGCGGTCCTGGCAAGAACCCTTCCTCTGGGTGACAGGGGAAGTCACTGGTAGGTTTTGAGCGGACGTATGACAGGAAGTGACTTACATCCCATCTGGTACTTGGTTTGCTGGAACTGTCTTGCCCATGGCTTGTTGGGAGACACAGAGGTACAAGGGGTTAAGTGGCTTGTCCCCAGGGAATGAAGCTAATATGCAGTGGGGCTGGGATTTGAAGCTGGGTCTATCAGACTCCAGGGTTCTTTCTATCCTTCATGTTGCCCTTGTTCCTGCTCTGGCCTCAGCCGTCCCCCTCTGGGCCATGGCCAACCCCGGCTCCCTCCTCTCCCACCCACTGCAGCCAGCACCCAAGAGGCAGGGGGACTCCAGGTTTACCACCAGCTGGGGAGGGGGACTAGATGCTTGAGCTTCAGGAAGGAAAAAGAAAGATGGACAGGCTGTTCCCACTGTGGCTCTTTAGGTTCAGAACCTGAGTAATATCCATGAGGACTCGGGTTCAATCCCTGGCCTTGCTCAGTGGGTTAGAGATCCGGTATTGCTGCAAGCTGTGGTGTAGAGCACAGATGCGGTTCGGATTTGGCATTGCTATCACTGTGGGGTAGGCGCTCTGATTTAACCCCTGGCCTGGGAACCTCCATATGCCACAGGTGTGGCCCTAAAAAGAAAAAAAAAGAGAGAAGGATGAACAAACCCCAAGCCTGGGGTCCTCTTACCTGTCACTTTTTTGTCTGCAAAGTCGTGTGGGACAGAGGGGGTGGGTACAGCTAGTCCATGGTTCTCCTGGGCATCCTGAAAGAGACCAGAACAATTAGGGAACAGAGAGAGAGACGGACTGTTTTTAAATCACTGCTCTGTGAGGGCGTTTTACCACTGGAAACTCTGCCGTGACGGTGATGCTCGTGCAACCTCGTGAGTGTACCAATATGTGAAAAGGCTCATTTAAAAGGCTGAATTTTGGAGTTCCTGTAGTGGCGCAGAGGAAACGAATCCCACTAGGAACTATGAGGCTGTGGGTTCGATCCCCGGTCTTGTTCAGTGGGTTAAGGATCTAGCGTTGCCGTGAGCTGTGGTACAGAGCCATAGCTCTGATTGAACCCCTATCTTGGGAACCTCCATGTGCCTTGAGTGCAGGCCTGAAAAGACAAAAAAAAAAAGGCTGAATTTTATGATACCATCGACTCTTGTTATTCCCAGTAGTTAGGGTCTGTAAAGTTGCTGCGAACACTGAAATAGCAAAAACTGGATCAATGCCTGGAGAGAACTACAGCGTTAGGTTCCTATAAACTTTGGTCAAAGCACTTTCATCAACTGATCAATACATAACTTTGTTTTATACGTGCTTCTGTTTAAAGACGCTTTATTTAATATCTATGGTTGACTCACTGACACTGGACTCATAGCCAACAGCACCATAACACACACCTTCGAAGCTCATCTAACACAGTTATTTTCTCTGTAAGGCACCTGGTATCCTCCTCGTACGTAGGAATGTCAGATAGCACATCAGCACTATGCGTGAGGGCTATTTTTTTTCTTTTTAGGGCTGTACCC
The DNA here is from genome assembly GCF_016906955.1 of Phacochoerus africanus. Classification (NCBI taxonomy): domain Eukaryota; kingdom Metazoa; phylum Chordata; class Mammalia; order Artiodactyla; family Suidae; genus Phacochoerus; species Phacochoerus africanus. The sequence goes on from NC_062552.1 coordinate 38,447,150, forward strand.
GAACCTAGCATATGGAGGTTCCCAGGCTAGGGGTCCAATTGGAGCTACAGTGGCCGGCCTATGCCACAGCCACAGCAACACAGGATCCAAGCCGCGTCTGTGACCCACACCACAGCTCATGGCAACGCTGAATCCTTAACCCACTGAGTGAGGCCAGGGATGGAACCGGCAACTTCATGGGTGCTAGTTGGGTTCATTTCTGCTGAGCCACAACAGGAACTTCCCAAGGGGGCATTTTAAATATCGAAATCACCAACACAAAGCAAAGAAATTTGAAAAACATGGCACTAAATAGAAAAGGACACATTTACAGTACGAGGGCTGAACAAGAAAGCATGGGCTGCGTGCTTCAAGTGACTCAAACTTCACTGCTCTGTGTATGTCCAAAGCGTCTAGGGTATTGATTTGGGGGGCTGTTGCAAATCAATTTTAGTGAGTAGGCGAATTTGCAGATATAGAATCTGTAAATAATGACAACCAACTGTATATGAATTGTATCTTAATAGAACAGAACAGAACAAACAAAAAAGTTCTGTGGGACTCCCCATGCATAGCCACAAGATAAAAGCCAAAGCTCTCAACCTGGCCTCCTGCTCACGCTCAGTTTTCATTAGGTATTTACAGAAAAGTAAATAAATGAAAAGCGGTGCACTGGAGTATCGGCTGCACTGCCCTTTTGATTGCTCAGCTCAGCAGCCCATAAGCGTTTACACAGCTGTCAGTTTGTACATACTAGTTTGCATTCTGTTTTTTTCCCCTCAAACACACATTTCCATATGTCAACAATGTCCACACACCTGTCCTTTGGAGGAGCTGTGGGGCATTTTATGGTCGCTTTCAAGGTCCTCAACACCTCGCATCCTTCCAGCCAATTTTTCTTTCCTGCTCTGCTGTTACAGCCACCCTGCATTTGAGCTGGACGACACCCTCTCCAGGGTCCTTCCGACCCACATGTCTGGTTCATGCTCATCCCTGACGCTGGGGGTTGGGCAGGCTCTTCCCACCCTCCATTTCTTTCTTTCTTTTTGTCTTTTTAGGGCTAAACTCAAGGCATATGGAGGTTCCCAGGCTAGGGGTCCAATCGGACCTGTAGCTGCCAGCCTACACCACAGCTACAGCCATGCCAGATCTGAGCCGTGTCTGTAATTTATACCATAGCTCACGCCAGTGCTGGATCCTTAACCCACTGAGCGAGGCTAGGGATCGAACCTACAGCCTCATGGATGCTAGTCAGATTTGTTAACCTCTGAGCCACAACGGGAACTCCCACCCTCCCTTTCTAACAATGATACCCCTTGCCCTGCGATCTGAACACATGATAGTAAGCACGCTCCTCCTTGCTGACGCCCCATTTGCCAGTGGAGGACGCTGAGGCTCCGAAATGTTGGTGAGCTGTCTCTAGTCCCACATGCAGTGCTCCCAGGTCCATGGAGCCCTCACCTCTGGTTATTTTGCTTCTCTAAAGTCTCTGGTCATTTGAGGGCAACAAACAACTCCTCTTCTTGTTCTTAAAGAATTCTGAAGCTGCAAGGGCCTTGCTCCATCATCTAGTGTTTTTTTTCTGCCTTTACTTGACTCACACGGCCACACATCTGTTCTTTTTTTTTTTGGCTTTTTCAGGACCGCACCCATGGAATATGGAGGTCCTCAGGCTAGGGTTTGAATCAGAGCTGCAGCCGCTGGCCTTCACCACAGCCACAGCAACGCCAGATCCAAGCCATGTCTGTGACCTACACCACAGCTCACGGCAACACTGGATCCTTAACCCACCGAGTGAGGCTACGGATGGAACCTGCATGCTCATGGATACTAGCCGTATTCACTTCTGCTGCATCACAGCAGGAACTCTCCCCACACATCTGTTCTTAACATCTTTGAAACCCAGTGATCCTGAACCAGGGGCAGGGATAGGGGCCAACTCATCCAAGGAGTGTCACCCGAGACGTTCTGAAACACCGCATACACATACACACACTCATCACGGACTGTCTCATAACCCCTATCAAGTATGCACACTCTGATTTTGCTGAGATGGAGGCCAGGCCTTCCGGAGCCAGGGTTGAGGTCTCCAATTACTCTTTTGCACGTAATTGGAAAGTAGAAAGACCCAGGGTCTTATCATCAAAAGTCTTTGCATTCCATTCATGCTCTGGACTTTGCCCATGCACATGAGCTTGGATGAGCCGCTGCAACGATGTTAAACTACCATTTATACACCTACTGTGTGCCAGCACTATGGTATCTCCGATCCTTTAACAGAGCCTGAGAGCAAACCTAGGCTGCCCAACCCACCTTTCCTGCAAATCACTGAGACCCAGTTTCTTCACCTATGAAAACGAGATCATACCTCCTGCTTGGCAGCCACTGTGAGATCAAGTGAGAAAATATTCCTGACCCAGGAAGCCAGTATGAGCTGAAGGAGTACAGCTTCTAAATCTCTGCCCCACCAAGGTGAAAAAATTGTGAACAATCAAAGCAGAGCTGCTTGGGATTCTAGAAGCACCTTCTGGGTCAGAGTGCTTACGTATAATTATGTGTGGACCGGGAAGATGGAGGGACTTTATGGGCTGGAAGTCCTACTGCCCATCCCATCTTTGATCTTTTTTACCCCCCACTTTTTAGGGCCGCACTCAAGGCATATGGATGTTCCCAGGCTAGGGGCAGATTCGGAGCTACAGCTGCCGGCCTACACCACAGCCCACGGCAACACCAGATCCTTAACCCACTGAGTGAGGCCGGGGATCGAACATGCAACCTCATGGTTCCTAGTCAGATTTCATTTCCGCTGCGCCATGACAGAAGCTCCTGATCTTTTTTTAAAATTAAATTAAATTAAAAAAAATTTTTTTCTTTTTTTTCTTTTTTTTGGCCATACCCGCAGCATATGGAAGTTCCCAGGCTAGGGGTTGAACTGGAGCTGTAGCCGCTGACCTATACCACAGCCACAGCAACGCCAGAGCCGAGCCACGTCTGCAACGTACACCACAGCTCATGGCCACACCGGATCCTTAACCCACTGAGCAAGGCCAGGGATTGAACCTGTGTCCTCATGGCTACTAGTCAGATTCATTTCCGCTGCGCCAAAACAGAAACTCCCCATCTTTGATCTTGACTCTGAAAATGTTTTAGACACCAAAGACCACAACATGGAAGTCTGTCTCCTGAGCAGCCTTGGAACAGCAGCTCAGGCTTTTCAGGTCCTCCCCTCCACCCCTGACACACAGGGGTGTCCCAATGCTTGAGGTGCCGTGGCACTCCATTCTCCATCAGGCTTGGGGCAGATATCAAAGTTCAGGCCCACCCTTCTGGAGGCCCACCCCACCCCTGTACTGAACTACAGCATCCTCAAGCCGCAGCTAACTTCACTCCAACCCCTTACACCCCCCAAGCTCTGCTGGCTCACCTTGCCAGCCCTCACACTGGCATGGATTCAGAGAAGGCAAATACAACCTCATTTTAATGCTAGTCCTAGAAAAACAGACCCAGAAGCTACATCACTCCACTTGCTCACCATGGGGATCCAGGCAGCTGGTATCAAGTGCCCTGGATGGTGACAGATCTCAGTGGGCAGATGCACCGGTGTAAACAGCATCCATCTCCACGAGAGTTGAATTTCTACATCTGCCTCCCTGAGCCTTAGAGAACTGAGGCAAAGAAAACCTCCTTAAGAAGAGGGCTTGGGAGTTCCCATCATGGCTCAGTGGTTAACGAATCCTACTAGAAACCATGAGGTTGTGGGTTCGATCCCTGGCCTCACTCAGTGGGTTAAGGATCCGGTGTTGCCATGAGCTGTGGCGTAGGTTGCAGATGTGGCTCAGATCCCTCGTTGCTGTGGCTCTGGTGTAGGCCGGTGGCTACAGCTCCAATTCGACCCCTAGCCTTGGAACCTCCATATGCCACAGGAGCAGCCCAAGAAATGGCAAAAAGACAAAATAAATTAAAAAAATAAAATAAAATGGCTAAAATGGTAAATTTTATGTTATGTGTATTTTACAATGGAAAAAGTTAAACAAAACATAGCAAACAAAAGAACAAAAAAGTGCTGAGGGAGCCAGCGTTTATCCTCCACTGGACAGACCCCAGCATCTCACATCACCTGCTTCTCTCATCCCCAGTTCTCCCAACCTCAACAATAATGATAAGAGCTGCTACTTGCTCAGCACCTACTCTGTACCATGTGCTCTTTCTTTCCTTTTTTTTTTTTTTACATCTCTCTCTCTCTCTTTTTTTTAGGGCCGCACCAGGGGCACATGGAGATTCCCAGGCTAGGGGTCAAATTGGAGCTGTAGCTGCTGGCCTACACCACAGCCACAGCAATATAGGATCCGAGCCCTGCGTCTGTGACCTACACCACAGCTCATAGCAACGCCGAATCCATAACCCACTAAGCAAGGCCAAGGATCGAACCTGCGGCCTCATGGATGCTAGTCAGATTCATTTCTACTAAGCCACGACGGGAACTCCTGTGCTTTCCATCTCTTAACTCATTTCCTTTTCACAGCTTGAGACAAGATAGGTGTGATTGCTAAATGAGGCACAGAGAGTTAAGTAACTTGCCCAAAGACCCACAGCTGGTTATGCATTACTGTCTTTCCAGGCATCTGGTCATCACCTGCACACCCAGCTTGTCACCTGGCTCTGCCAGGCACTTCCTGAGTCCCTTCCTTCCTGCCATACGGCAAGCTAGGCCCTACATCAAGTCCTGTCTCTCACCCAGACCGACAGACAGACTGCTGCCATCATCTCCCAGGGTCTCTGCCTTACCGCATTCTTCAAGCCTGACTCCAGGATGCTCTTTCTAAAATGCATCTCGGAGCAGGTCCCTTCCCTTCTATTGGTCCAGAGGCTGAAACTCAAATACCTTCACATGCATTCAAGACCTTTCCTGAGCTGTCCCTCTTGCAGCCACTGCCAACGTTCTCCCACCCGCTGCACAAAATCTGGGCTCCATGCTCTTTTCTTTTTCTCGCCATTGTACCTGAGACCTGACTTCTGAGCAAATGGGCTCCTTGCAGCAGGGATCTTCAGAATGGCAGAGAGACCACCCCTTGGAGGGAGCATCTGGAGGTTCCGGGGGTGGGTGAATAGCTTGAAAAAGGCACTAGATCATTTGGCTGCACCCGCTTCCCCAGCCCTCGAGAACCACTGCAGCTGCTTGGGATTCATTCCCACATCTTCTCAGGCTTCCAAAGCCTTGCTCTTGCTCTTATTCTGCCTAGGATGCACTTCATCAAGACAGGGGTGTGTCAACCTGTGGGTGACAGCAATGACGAGAATATGCAAATGAGCATCTGAGCACCTCTGTTGGGCCAGCCCTCGGGGGCCTCCCTGCTTAGCCTCGGCCACCGCCATGGCCACTCCCAACACTCTGCCGCAGAGCAACCCTCCCTCAATGCCCGGGGCAGAGTCTAGCCCTGGCCCTGCCAGATGGGGCACCCCGCATGAAACTGGGCCTCAGCCCTTCCCTGTCCCCACACCCGAACAACACCCAGGAGCTAGCATCACCTCATCCACCTCACAGAGGGTTGCAAGCCAGCTTCCCAGCTCAGACAAGCAGCCCTTTAAAATCCATCACAGCCCAGTGTACTGAAAAGTCACCCAGCAATGATTAGTTGGCAAGAAGGCTGGGGGCGGAAGTGCTATTCGAAGAATATATATATATATTTTTTTTTTTTCCTTATACTTGTCTCTATTTTCAGTTAACAATGAACTTCTGTTTCCTTCATAATTAACGAAACACCCAATACAATAGTTAATTTTTTTAACTCTTGTAATCAAGTGGAAAGAGCATGAATTTTATAGGCAGGAAGATCCGATGGGCAATTTTTTTTTTTTTGGTCTTTTTTAGGGCTGCACCCTCAGCATATGGAAGTTCCCAGGCTAGAGGTCAAATCAGAACTGTAGCCGCCTGCTTATACCACAGCCACAGCAAGACGCAGGATCTGAGCCGAGTCTGTGATCTACACTGTGGGTCACAGCAACACCAGATCCTTAACCCGCTAAGTGAGGTTGGGGATCAAACTTGCATCCTCATGGATACTAATCAAGTTCGTTACCACTGAGCCACAGCAGGAACTCCCCTGATTGGCAATCTTAATTTAACTCCATTGTCTCAAAGACAGAATCTGACACAAGGTCAGTGGTCAGGAATTGTGTCTCTCTCTAGGTTTTTTTTTTTTTTTTTTTTTTTTTAGGGCTGCACCTGTGGCATATGGAGATTCCCAGGCTAGGGGTTGAATCTGGAGCTACAGCTGCCGGCCTACGCCAGAGCCACAGCAACATGGGATCCAAGCCTCCTCTAGGACCTATACCACAGCTCAAGGACACCAGATCCTTAACCCACTGAGTAAGGCCAGGGATCGAACCCGCAACCTCATGGTTCCCAGTCGGATTCATTTCCACTGCGCCACGACAAGAACTCCCTCTCTTGCCTTTTGAGGCTCAGTTTTCTCATCTGTAAGATGGGGTCGCCATTGCCATCTGAGGAAAGGCAATTCCTCAGGCTCTCGATCCTCAAGTCCTAGCACATCTCAGGGGTAAGCAGTGGCCTGAGTCCATGGATACTTTGCGCCGGGCACAGCCCCTAGGATGTGTCTGGCTGGCTGGTTGAAGAAATGGATGGGTATTTTCCACGGTCAGGGTCAGGTCCCCGGGAATCCCTAAGGCTTTTTTTTTTTTTTTTTTGGTCTTTTTGTCTTTTCTAGGGCCGCTCCCACAGCGTATGGAGATTCCCAGACTAGGGTTCTAATCGGAGCTACAGCTGCCAACCTACGCCAGAGCCACAGCAACTTGGGATCCGAGCCGCGTCTGCAGCCTACACCACAGCTCACGGCAACGCCAGATCCTTAACCCACTTAGCAAGCAAGGCCAGGGATCGAACCCTCAACCCCATGGTTCCCGGTCAGATTCCTTAACCACTGTGCCACAACGGGAACTCCTCCCCTATGGGCCTTTGAAGCAGGAACATTTCAGAGTTAAAGAGAAAGAGAAAGAGGAAGGAGAGAAGGAAGGCAGAAAGGAGGAACGTATTCACTATTCAAGAATGAGGTTGCTTCCCCGTTAAAGTTTTAGACACCAGAGCCCACTGTTCGCCCCCAGCTGCACCACCAAGGGCTCAGGGAACAGGACTCACCCCACTCCTGGCCCTAGCCCTGTCCCCTTGGCCTCCCTGTGCCTGGGACAGTCACATCCTCATGCCTGGGATTCCTCGGAACCCAGGCAAACCCCAAGGGTGGGTCACCAGGGGCTGGGCCAATGGGCCATTCATGCTTGACCTTGGGCACCGGCCCAAGTCTCAGCAACACAATGTCTGAGTCTAAGTCTTAGCGACACATTGTGGGATGCAATCTTCCTCACCAGATTCCTCCAGGAGCCTGGCTGGGGCACCTCAGGGTGGGTGTGGAGCTGCAGGGGGTGAGGGAGGTGACACGGAGTCAGAGCCAGGCGGGGTTGGGGACAGCGCTCTGTAGGCTGGGGGAGCAGGGCACCCCCAGAGTGAGAGCCACAAGGAAACCTCTCTGGGCACCCAAGGTTCCCAGCCAAGTGAAGCCCAGCTGGTTGTTTCCTGGTTCTGGGGGGGCTGCGTGAAGGTAGGAAGTGTGTTACCCACACAGCAGCTTCTCTGAAGTTGGGAACTGGTGAGCATTTAAAAAAAGAGCTCAGGGAGTTCCCATCGTGGCTCAGCAGAAACAAATCTGACTAGTATCTATGAGGACACAGGTTCCATCCCTGGCCTGGGTTAAGGATCCAGTGTTGCCATGAGCTGTGATATAGGTCGCAGAATCGGCTCGAATCTGGCGTTGTGTGAGCTGTGATATAAGCCAGAGGCTACAGCTCCAATTCAACTCCTAGCCTGGGAACCTCCCTATGCCATGGGTGCAGCCTTAAAAAAGACAAAGAAAATAAATAAATAACAGCCTGAGAGTTCCCATTGTGGCTCAGAGGGTTAAGAACCTGACTAGTAACCATGAGGATGTGGGCTCCATCTGCGGCCTCGCTCCATAGGTTAAGGATCCATAGTTGCCACAAACTGCAGTGTAGGTCACAGATGTGGCTCAGATCCCATATTGCTGTGGCTGTGGTGTCGGCTGGCAGCTGCAGCTCCAGATTCGACCCCTAGCCTGGGAAAGTCCAGATGCTACAAGTACAGCCATAAAAAGACAAAAAAAATTTAAAAAATAAAAAAAGAGCTCAATTATTTCCCTGCCCAGCCTCCACCCTCTGCTGTGGCTCCAACCCCTTTCTGGGGAACAGAGAATGCCACCAGTGAGCCATCTGGACCAGCCTGCCATCCCAGAACTGCTCTTAGACCCAGTCTAGCAGGGTTCTTCCCTGGCCTCTGAGCCACAGGGGGCCCTGCTCTGATTCCCTGCAGGGCAAAGAGTTCATGGGGTCACCCCCTTCTCGACCCTGCTCCAGGCACCAAACCCCCTAGAATCCCTGACTTAAACGGCCTCGAGCTCACTTCTAGAGTTTCTTGCCTGGTCAGTTCTACTGAGAGCAGTCGGAGCTGGGAGCTCACCTCCCTGAGCCCAAGGGTGGCCAAGGGGTGCCTGTTTGTGGATGAGGATGCAGGTGTGGATGGAGCTTTGGAGGTTCCGGCTGAGGCCTCACTGTGAGGGGAGGAGTCAGGTGGGCAGAGGCGGGGGCTGCGGTGGGAAGACAGCCGTGTACACTGGCCGTATATGGTGTACACTGGCTGCAGGCTTCTGACACCCGCCCCCACAGGAACACGTGGAGCTCCCCCCCCACCACTCCCTTCCAGCGAACGTCAGCCACGTGAATCACTCAAAAGCTAATAATAACTGCCCTTTCCAGCACACCCAAAGGAGCTCGAACCCCAGCCCTAAAGGGAGCCAGGGCCAAGTTCAGAGATGAGCTAGCCCCTGCGGCAGGGCGTGGAAAAGTGGAAAGGAGAAATCCCTCTGACTCGGGCTGCTCTTCCAAGCAGCTGAGGAAGAGAGGGTGGGGGTCCAGAACAGGCGGGGCTTCCTGCCCAGGGCCCAGCCTGACACGTCTTCAGGCACAGCCAGGCTTGCCTGACTCAGAGGGTGGAGTGACCCAGGGAGCTCTCACCGCCCCAGGCGCCCCTGGGGACCTGTCTGGCCAGTTTCCCCATATTTGCCACATTGGCATTTAATTTTTAATTCCTCATATGCATCACCCTGGAGATGGCTGGATTCAGACTAGGGTGGGGCCACAGGCAGCTCCAGAAAGAAGTACAACCTCCCCACCGCCAGCTGATCCATCAGTTCAGCTCTCAAAAGCTAAGGGCAGGCGCTGGCTTCAGCTCTGGGCTGGGCTTCCCCTTGGAGGCAGAAGGAAATGGGGGAGACGGCATCCTTCCGGGCTCAGGCCCACAGTGGTGCAGACAGGACTGGATTGGGAGGAGGAGACCCAGACTTGGGGCCTGTCTCCACCTCTAATGAGCTGGGTGGCCTCGGTTTTCTCATTCTAGTGAGTGCCAAGCTCTCGGTCCACACCGCCACCACACCCCCAACTCTGAAGTCTGTGATTCTAACACAGTTCCTCAGAGCTCTCAGGGCAGGAAGAGGCGGTGGTCCTGGTGCCTGGAGTGCCATCCTCTTCCGAGGGCTCTGGCATCTCTGGGGGCCTCTGAGGAGCCAACTCCACCTCCTGCCCCTTCTTTAGCGAGTTATTTTAACACAGAAAGTCACAGCTGAGGAAAACCTAGTGGACATCTGGTGTAACCCCTGCTGATGGGTGAGGAAAGGCCTGGCCCTCAGCCACCCAGCAGCCCAGTGGCAGAGCCAGGATTGGTGCCACTTATCTGAGGATGGATCCAGATCCTGCCCCAGCCACTGAGGGATCCCAGGGGTCTCTTTCTTTCTTTCTTTTTTTTTTTTTTTGGTTCTTTCTAGGGCCTCACCTGTGGCATATGGAGGTTCCCAGGCTAGGGGTCGAATCAGAGCTGCAGCTGCTGGCCTACACCACAGCCACAGTAAAGTGGGATCCGAGCCGCATCTGCAACCTATACCACAACCAAAGCAACACGGGATTCGAGCCACATCTGAGACCTACACCACAGCTCACAGCAACGCTGGATCCTTAATCCACTGAGAGAGACCAGGGATCGAACCTGCATCTTCATGGATACTAGTCAGTTCATTACCACTGAGGTACGACAGGAACTCCCCAAGGTCTTTTTCATAACTGGCTTTGGGCTGCTGGCTGCCTGAGAATGTATTCCTTTGTCCTCTGCGCTGTCACCTCGAACAGAGTAAGGGCGCTCCAGGAAGGGGGCAGAAGCACCTGCTGCTGTGCACCCTGCCCCCTCCCCCGAGCTCTGCCCTCCCTTTCACACCCATCCATCCTTGGGCTCGTGTGGGATGCTGACAGTGACGCTGCACTCAGGAGAGAGCCCCAGCCCAGATGGTGCTCCAGGAAGAGCATGGGCCCGTCATGGGCACTGCTGCCTTGAGCCTCCCCTGCCCCGGGGTGGCCTGCCTGGGAGGTGCCCTCTGAGCGTGGGAAGGGAGGACAGGGAGGGGCAAGGCCCAGCTGGTTAGGACAGTGGCAGGCAGGGCTTGGGCCTCGGCCCGGCTCCCCACCTGCCCTGGTGGGGCTGGGGGGCGGGGTGTGCACGGGTGTCTGTGTGTGAACCCACACCCACTCTGGTCCTATCCTCCTGCCTCTCACTCACCTGGCCTCCTGGACCAGCTAGAAGAAAGCGAAGACCCAGCCCAGGGCCTGAAGGAAAGGAGTCGGATTCCCCACAACTCAGGAGCCAGTGAGGAACCATGTCGGGAGCTGCTCTCTATCTTGTGATCTGAATCTGCAGCAAAACATGTCCCTGGGATACGGGCCGGCTGGGTTCCTAATCTCAAGGTGCATCATAGGTGGGCTTCCCAGAGGCCTGAGACCCCTCTGCTGAATTGTAGGCAAAATTGTGCATCTGTGGCCCATAGCCTCACCAAGCTCTCAAAGGAGTCTCTGACCTCAAAGAGGCAAGAGCCCTGGTGTCCCGCAAGCCCTGGCGGCCGGGCAGGGGTTCAGAGAGGGAAATGCACGCGGTTCCGGCGGCTGGTGATGGGAAGGAAGAAAAGAGCCTCTAGGTCATGGCAGAGGGGAAGGTAAGACGGCCTGAATAGAACCTGGACCCTGGAGCCTGGCTATGAATCCTAGTTCTGGGAGCTCCCTTCGTGGCTCAGCGGAAACGCATCTGACCAGCATCCATGAGGACGCAGGTTCGATCCCTGGCCTCGCTCAGTGGGTCGAGGATCCGGTGTTGCTGTGAGCTGTGGTGTAGGTCACAGACGAGGCTCCGATCTGGCATTGCTGTGGCTGTGGCTGGCAGCTGCAGCTCTGATTGGACCCCTAGCCTGGGAACCTCCATATGCCATGCGCATGGGCCTTAAAAAAAAAAAAAAAAAATCCAAGCTCTGCCACTTAGGAGCTGTCTGACCTTCAGCAAGGTACTTCCCCATCCTGTTTCAATGTCTCTGCCTGTAAAATGGGGATGCACCTTCCCAAGAGGGTGGCTCTACTGACTGTTAACGTGTGCGAGACGCGTGACGGTGCCTGACACACAGTAAGTGCCCCGCATGTGTCAGCCACAATCACACAGCTCTGTCACTGGCTAGGATCTCGTCAGCTGCTCAGCGGGGAACCAACAGCCCGGTGTGATCTTCCCTTTCTGGGTTCAGTTCCTGCCAGTGTATAATGCGTCGGGTGCGAGCCTGACAAGGCCTCTCTCAGCGGTTGGGTTCACGGTGCATTCATTCATCCCTCGGTCTCACTAGCGAGGGGCTGGGAGCCAGCTGGGGAGAAGCCCCCATGTCCTGGGATGGGGTTGGAGGCTGGTGGGGAAGGACTGCTGCCAAACCAGTTCCAGCAGCCACCCCCGACCCTGTGCAGCCTCCGAGTCATGCCCCAGTTGACCCATACCAGATCCAAACCAGAGAACCCAAACCAGAAGGCAGGCGGGCAGAAAGCCGCTACCGGTGCTGACTGAGTGACGGGCCCAAAGACGGTGGGCAGGTCGGGGCGGGGATACAGGATGCCGGCCAATCAGAACCAAGTCCGCTGTGCCCTGTTAACCCTTTACTTGCTGGTGCAGATCCGAGGGAGGAGCCAGGACTGGGAGAGCCACTCAAGGGGCAACAGTCATGTATTTCAATATTTTAACAACCAGAACGCGAACGGGTGTGTCAGCCCTGGGCGCCCACCTCTGTAACTTTTCGTATGTGTGTTGGGGGCAGGTGAAGGGAGAGAACCGAATTCACCTCCGGCGACAGAAAAATCTCAAAATTATTTCATCTGCATGTACGGGTGCAACAACCCCCTGAGAGCTTTCCGCATCTCTGGAAACGAGGTTAGGGCTTGACTCATTTGCTTTATACATTTTTGGTTTTGGTGTTGTATTTTCTTTCTTTCTTTCTCTCTTTCTTTCTGTCTTTTTGCCTTTTCTAGGGCTGCTCCTGTGGCATATGGAGGTTCCCAGGTTACAGGTTCTTCTTGGAGCTGTAGCCGCCGGCCTACACCACAGCCACAGCCACACCAGATCCGAGCCCCGTCTGCGACCTACACCACAGCTCACGGCAACGCTGGATCCTTAACCCACTGAGCGAGGCCAGGGATCGAACCTGCGTCCTCATGGATGCTAGTCAGATTCGTTAACCACTGAGCCACAATGGGAACTCCAAGTGTTATATTTTCTATGTGTGTCTGTGATGTCCATGAATGGCTTTTATAAGCACAAAATAAATTACTTAACGTTGTGCTCCCAGAGGTCTGTGTGCCCAGCCCTCCACATACAAGCCTTGGGGACACAGCAAGGAGAAGACTCTGTCCCTCCCATCTAGAGTCCTGGGGTCTGGGTGGTGAGTTTGCACAAGCCAGAAAAACCTGGGGACAGGGAGAGAGAGGTGGTTGTGACTGGCTGTGCTGGGCAGAACTTGTGGGCACCTGGGATGAAGGCATGGGGTCCTGTGAGGTCTACTGGGCCCCTGAAAACTCAGACCAGAATTAGGTGCCTTGTCCGTTGAGGCAGAATAGAGCTTCATGGACATATAAGATGCTATGACCCCAGTGACAGTACTGTCCCAGCCAAGATCCAGGTCTCGCAGACAGTAGTGAATCTAGGATTTATGAGACTGACTCTTTTTTCTAGGGGTCAAATCGGAGCTGCAGCTGCCGGCCTACACCACAGCCACAGCAACTCAGGACCTAACCTGCATCTGTGACCTACCCCACAGTTCACAGCAATGCCGGATCCTTTAACCCACTGAGCAAGGCCAGGGATCGAACCCGAATTCTCATGGATACTAGTCAAATTCATTTCCACTACGCCACAACGGGAACTCCAGGGATCGACTCTTTAGGCTCTAAATCTGGGCCGCTGCACACAGTAGCCATTGGCCACAAGTGGCTATTGAGCCCTTGAAATGTTGCCAGTCAGAAGCGGGATGTGACAGACGGGGGGTGTGGGATTGGCATATGCACTGTGAGGTATGGCATGACTGGCCAATGGGGACCTGCTGTACAACACAGGGAACCACCCAGTATTCTGTGATAATCTGTGGGAAAAGAATCTGAAAGAGAATGGATATGTGTATGCATATGACGGAATCACTTTGTTGTACAGCAGAAATTATCACAACCTTGTAAATAAACTATATTCCGATAAACCTTTAAAAAAAAAAAAAAGCAAGTGGGCTGTGGGATCTAAGTCTGGCACACCAGATCTGGAAGACTTAGAATGGGAGAAAGAATGTAAAACATCTCATTCATCTTTTTACATTGATTAATGGTTGAAATGATCATCTTTCAACTCGTTTTGCCTATATATATATATTTTTTTGGCTGTACCAGTGGCATGAGGAAATTCTCTGGCCAGGGATCGAATCCACACTGCAGCTGTGACCCGAGCCACAGTGGTGACACCAGATTCTTAACCTGCTGTGCCACCAGGGAACTCCCCTATTTCTTTTTGCCATTTTAGAAATTTTTAAATTACACATGAGTTTCGCATTATATCTCTACTGGACGGTGCTGGTCTAGGCTGTTCCAGAAAACCCAGGAATCTCATTGTGGTAAATAGAACCAGTCACAGAACAATTGTTTTGAGTCTCTTTCCCTTGTTAGAGAACACAAGCCCAACCACAGGCTCCAGAAAGGTGTTTTTGGTTTCTGGTAGTTTCAGACCCACAAACAAATCGGTCCCTCCCAGGGGTCACTGCTCTTTAACCTTTAAGTTCAGGCGTCACCTCTTCCAGGAAGTCTTCCTTGACCAACCCCCCCCCCCACAGCTGGCTGGATTGGCTGCTCTGGCTCTGGCCTGTGTTCAAAGAGTCTGTTTATTGATTCATCCCCTACACTGGGCAGAAAACTCCTTGAGCAAGGCTGGCCGAGTCAGTTCTGAATCCCAGCACCAGCGCAGGGCCTGGCATGGGGCAGGCAGCCAGCAGTGATTGAGGAATCGGAATCCTGCTGAGCTGGAGGTACCCACCACCGCTTTGTCTTGGCACACAAGTTCCCCATACCTCTCCTTAGGTTTCACCTCAGAGGAGCTGACACTCCTAATCCCAGCCCTCTTGCCGTTAAGCCTCAGTCTGCCTTCAGCCTGCCTCCTCCCAGCAGCCACCCTGGGTTGGCATCAGGAAGGAAGAGAATGGACAGAGGGGGAAGCTGATGTCCACTCAGCTCAGGGCAGGGGTAGGTGGCAGCCGAGGTGGCCTGTCCAGAGGAGACCCTCAGACCTCAGAGCAGGACCATACTCACCAGTGGAAGAAACGTCAGCAGGGGCCGGACTCTTGGCCGAGCCTTCAGCGTGGCGGTTCCCGATTCACTCACTGTGTCAAATCGGTTGTCTCCATAATAGATCCCATCTGGAGGGGACAAGTGAGGGTACATCATGAGCTGGAGGTCAAAGGCATGGGGGCCAACGGAATTTACTTATTTATTTGTATTTATTAGAAGTGGACTGGGTTGTTATTTCATTAAAAATTTTTTATTATAGTTGATTTACAAGGGCCAACTGATTTTTTTTTTTTAGGGCTGCACACACAGCACATGAAGGTTCCTAGGCTAGGGGTCCAATTGGAACTGCAGCTGCCGGCCTACACCGCAGCTACGACAACGCCAGATTCCAGCCACATCTGTGACCAACACCACAGCTCACAGCAACACCGGATCCTTAACCCACTAAGTGAGGCCAGGGATCGAACCTGCAACCTCACGGATCCCAGTCGGGTTCGTTAACCGCTGAGCCATGAAGGGAACGCCCAAGGCGCAGCTAAATGTCATCCGCCCTGCCATTCCCAATAAGGAAACCCAGGCCCTGCAGTGGCCCCCGTTTGACTCAGCCCAGCACCTCTTACATAACAAGATCCCATAGGTGGGGTGTGTGCTAATGGGCCACTGAAGCATGACTGGGAGGGACTCGGGGTGGTTTCTTGGGGTTCCCTGCAGCATCCCTGGGCCTTTCAGCCCCGCAGCCCACTCTCTCCTGGTCCACTGGTCCACCCCCTGCAGGTCCTGAGCCTTCACTCCCACAAGACCTTCCTTCCGGGGCCCTGAGAGCTCGGCCCCAGTCCCCCTCTCTTATCTCCAAGAGAGGAAGGAAAACAAGCTGGCTTTTCCCTCAAGTGTTTGAATTTCTAATCTGGAACAAGCAGAGCAGATGAGGCCGCCCAGGGGCCCAGCGTCCGCCACTCAGACTCCTCTACCTCGAGATGTCCTCAGCCCCCAACCCTCAGCAACGGTTGGAAGTGTGGTTCTGTTTGATGCACCCTTGAGGACAGAGCCGAAAGAACAGCAGGGCAGAGTCCACCTGACTTGGTGTAAATCCCGGCTCGGCCACTGACCCGCCACGTCGCCTAACCTATCTCTGTGGGCCTCAGTTTTCCCATCTGTATGATGGGAGTGATGATGGTACCAGCTTTATAGGACCGTTGTGAGGCGTAGGTGTGGCCTGCACATCGTTAGGGAGCCAGCAAATGTGGTCCCGCCCCTGTGGGAAGGTGATACGGGATTTTTGTCTTCTTCTAGTTGCTGGGCTTGTGCTCTGGGCTGTTTCTACAGGAGTCACTGACATTTTCCCAACCAATCCCCCTGGTGACCCTGAACACACATTGATGAGAATTTCACATCCTGCCCCAGGTTCACAAGGTCACCTCCGAGGGGCAGGGGTCACTGTGGACCTCCTACTACATGGGTCGTGAGCAAGGAGGGGTTTCATCCATTTCCCAGGGCCTATAGGACTTCTTCCTCTCCTAAAGCCAGAGGGGAAAAGCCAAAATTCCAACTAACCAGAGTCCCACTAACAGGAACATTGAATGAATTGTGATTGCTTTCCCTCTTGCACATGACTTTAGGAGAAGAACGCAAGAAAGCCAAAGGATTCGTTTAGTCAAAGGAGACTGTGGAATTCTCTTGTGGTGCAGCAGGTTAAGGATCCCAGGTTTTGTTTCCAGCAGCATCTCTGGAGCACCAGGATGCAGGTTCAATTCCAGGCCTGGCAGAGTGGGTTAAGGATCCCAAATTGCCTAAGGGCAGCGTAGGTCGCAACTATGCCTTGGATCCCTGGCTTGGGAGTTCCGTGTGCCGTGAGGCAGCCAAAAAAAAAAAATTGGGCTTGTCAAGGAGGTCCTGGGATCAGAAGGCATTCACCCCAAATTCCTACACTTCCAGCAGCAGCCCTTTATGTGAGAATTGAGGCCTTGAAGGTGACACAGAGAGAGGCTCAAGGGGCACCCCAGAAACAGGACACAGAGTCCTTTGTGTGCTGCCCTACCAGGCAGAGGGTCGGCTGGTGCATTGAAGATTCTCCACCTCTCAAAAGGGCCAATGTGGTGAGTTTTCCGTGTGCTCTACACATCCTGGGAAATCCCAGTTCCCAGCACTGCCCAGTCCTGTCCACTCTGGACCAACACGATTCCCCAGTTGTGGCTGCCAGGTTCCACACTTGAGGCTGGAGACCGAGATGCCAGGAGGTGGGTCAGGGATCGAGGAGCAGGTGGAAAAAGTACAGATTTGGTCCAATCAGGAACAAACAGAAAGGAGTTCCCGTGGTGGCGCAGCAGAAACGAATTCGACTAGGAACCATGAGATTGCAGGTTCAATCCCTGGCCTCGCTCAGTGGATTAAGGATCTGGCATTGCCATGAGCTGTCACAGACACGCTCAGATCCTGAGTTGCCGTATCCCAAGTTGCTGTGGTAGGCCGGCAGCTGTAGCTTCGATTCGACCCCTAGCCTGGGAACCCCCATGTGCCAAGGGCGCGGCCCTAAAAAGCAAAAAAGAAAAAAGAAAAAGAAACAACAAACAGCTATTACTAGAGCCCACCCAATTCCCTCTGGCCTCTAAGCGTCTGTGTGTTGACACCAGGCTTTCCCAGGACATTTTTTAGATACCACTGTTTTGACGCCAAGGTCCTAGATCCGAAGTGATGTGGCTGCCATGGGACTGGGGGCAGGGTGAGGATTAACAGTCAGGCTTCAAGACCCTCCCTTTCATCATTTCATTTCATCTCTGCACCAGGGGTGGCATCTATGAGCATCCTTTCTGTAGCTGAGTTACCACGACAGTAATGGCCACTACGACTGTGTGCACAGGAGTTTTAGAGGCAAGCAAGTTGGTCACTCTAATAGCAGTAATAACATAATAATAAGTAGAATGTATTTATTTACTTTTTGGCTGAGCCCTCAGCATGCAGAAGTTCCCAGAGATCGAACCCGTGCCACAGCTGTAACCAGTTACAGCAGTGACCGACCACACCGGATCCTTAACCCACTGGACCACGAAGAAACTCCTAGGTAGAATTTACTGAACAATTGTTTTTTATTTGTTTGTTTGTCTTTTTGCCTTTTCTAGGGCCACTCCCATAGCATATGGAGGTTCCCAGGGTAGGGGTCTAATCGGAACTGTAGCTGCCAGCCTCCGCCAGAGCTACAGCAACTCGGGATCCGAGCCTTGTCTGCGACCTACACCACAGCTCACGGCAACACTGGATCCTTAACCCACTGAGCAAGGCCAGGGATCCAACCTGCAACTTCATGGTTCCTAGTCGGATTCATTAACCACTGCGCCACAACAGGAACTCCTTTACCGAACAATTGTAAAGGGCCAGGCACCATTCTAAGCACCTCGTATATTATTAATTCATTTAATTCTCAAAACAGCCCCACGTAATTGGTACGATCATCATCCTGGTTTTACAGATGAGAAATCGGAGGCAGAGGGCGGTCCAATAACTTGCCCAAAGCCTCAGAGTAAGTGCTGAAGCTGGGGTCTCTGCTATGGGGCTGACCTCTAAACCCCGGTACACGCTGCTCCCAAAGTGGGGAATCCTGATCCCGCTGTTCACAGGATGGGAGGATGGGGGTGTGAGTCGCAGGAAAGGCTTGGCTTCGGCCAAGAAGCAGCGCTGGGGAGGGCTGGAGGTGACACAGCTTGCCCGAGGCCAGCGTGGGTTAGGGCAGAACCAGATCTTCGCCAGGGCCCTCTGATCCCCACGCGGGCCATCTACACCCCTCACAGATTCCATGACTCAGCCCTGAGCCCCGGGCACTGTTGTCCTGGTTGGTTTGTGGGTGTTGTGAACGGGGGAGCCCTTTCTAAGAAAGCAACTGTTCCCTGGCATCTGGAATACGTACAGAAGGGCAGTGGGGGTGGCTGTGGTGAGTTAGGGGTGGAGGGCCCAGGCAGCTCCCTCCCCAAGGAGGCACTTCTTGGAAATGCAATTTTTTTTTTTTTAGGTCCACACCCACAGCATATAGAAGTTCCCAGACTAGGAGTGAAATTGGGGCTGTAGCTGTCAGCCTACACCACAGCCACAGCAACACAGGATCCAAGCTTCGTCTGCCACCTACCTCACAGCTCACAGCAATGCCAGATCCTTAACCCACTGACCCACTGAGTGAGGCCAGGGATCGAACCTGCAACCTCATGGTTCCTAGTCGGATTCGTTAACCACTGAGCCACGACGGGAACTCCTTTGCTGCAATTCGATTTCTCAGTTCTAAGAGGTGTGGCTGGGAGTTGGGAAAGGCT
Organism: Phacochoerus africanus; assembly: GCF_016906955.1. Lineage (NCBI taxonomy): Eukaryota > Metazoa > Chordata > Mammalia > Artiodactyla > Suidae > Phacochoerus > Phacochoerus africanus. The sequence continues at coordinate 38,466,163 of NC_062552.1, forward strand.
ATCTGGTGACAGAAGCAGAGCCTAAGGGGTGGGACGTGAACCTCAACTGGCCACGGTTGGCTTTGAAGATGGAAGGGGGCCTGGAGCCAGGGAAGGCAGGCAGCCTCTAGAAGTTGGAAAAGGCGAGAAAACATCCTCCCTGAGAACGTCTAGAAAGGAACAAAGTATCGCTAACATTTTAATTCCAGCCCCGGGAGATCAGTGACTTCTGACCTCCAGAACCTTAAGGTGATAAAAGCATGTGATTTCAAAAGAGATGTGGCTAGAACCTGACAGGCTTTCCCCAGGCCCCTTTGACCTGGGCTCGGTTCCCAACTGGTCAAGGCACACCAGTGAGTGAGGCAAGTCTGGCTGCTACCGTAAGCTGGGTCCTCCAAGAGGTCAAGGTCAGGGCTGGGGCTTTCTGAGCTTCAAGGTCAAAGTCCAAAACTAAACAGACAGATGAAATAGGTTCACTTTGAGGATTTTCCTTTGGAAGTAGGTGAATGCTGCTGGGACTGCTGTGTCAGGAAGGCTAGAATGCCCTTTCCTGGGAAGCAGCCAGCTCCTCCACTGAGGCAATGCAGGAGGGCCCGGCTGCCTCTTGAGGAAGAAAGGCCCAGTGAGGGGATGAAGCGGAGGACAGAGGGGAGGCTGGCCCCCTTGCCCTCTGAGGACACAATGGGCTGCTCTGTCAGAAAAGAGAGGCCCCGGGAGTTCCTGTAGTGGCTCAGCAGTAACAAACCCAACTAGTATTCATGGAGACGCAGGTTTGATCCCTGGCCTCCCTCAGTGGGTTAAGGATCCGGCTTTTCGGTGAGCTGTGGTATAGGTCACAAACTTGGCTTGGATCCCGAGTTGCTGCGGCTGTGGCATAGGCTGGGGGCTACAGCTCTGATTAGACCCCTAACCTGGGAACCTCCATATGCTGTGGGTGCAGCCCTAAAAAGACAAAAAGCCAAAAAAAAAAAAAAAGAGCGGGGGCCCTGGACGTTTCTCTGTCTCTCTGAAGCTGTTTCCTCATCTTTGTAAATGTGCGCAGTGGGGGGCATTGGGGAGGCTGGACAAGACAAAGTGAAAAGGCTCGCACGGTACCTGGCAGGTAATTTACGCTCAGTAACTGGGAGGGCAGCTTCTCGTCACACCATCAGCGTGCTCTCTGCCCCACCCTACCTCGCTCCACCATGGGTTTGGGCTCTGAGCTTGAATGGGGCTGTGTCACTGGTGAATGATGGGTGAACAACATAATCTGGCCACTCTTGGATGGGACCCTCTCCTCCATTGAGGAGATGAAGGAGGGTCTGGCTGCCTCTTGAAGAAGAAGGGCCAGGGAGGAGGTGAGGAAGGCGACAGAGGTGGGGGGAGGCTGAGCCATTCTGCTTGTGGTGGGAGCCCTTTGCTCTCTTGTCAGGGAGCCCTCGGAGTCTGGACCTTAGGGGCTGCCCTCTTTGCTGACCGGGAGAGGGAGGCTCAGGATGGGTGGGCCTGGCCCAACATCTCAGAGCGGGGGTGGTGCCAGGGACCAGACAGTACCCCCGATTTGCAGTGTTGGGTTCTGGGTACCAATAATGGGGTGCCTTACGCATAGCCTGTGGCCCGATGCCTCTCTAGGAAGAAGCTGACCTGGTTCCCGCAGTCTGGGTATGTGTGTGTGTGTGTGTGTGTGTGTGAAGTGGAGTGGGGATGGCCAGCTCTGGGGGAGCTGAAGGCTGGGCACAAGCGGCCGCCTCACTCCCAGCCCTTCCTTTCTCCCCCCTCCCCCCCAGAGGAGAACCCTCTCACTGGGTCTTCGGCATCTTTCCTCACAGTGGTCAGGGTTGAAAGCCTGGTGGATCGCTCTTCCTCCCCCAGCCCCCAAGCTGCCTGGGCACGAATCTCCATGGGGGCTGAGGTCTGGGACGGTGATTTAGCCTTCACCCCCAACCCGAGACAGGTCCACACTAGACAGGACCTGAACGGTTAAAATGTCTGACATGTGACACGCGGTTTGATGTGCTGGGTGCTCCTCTAAGTGCCCCTGACAGCCCCCTTCACAAACGCTCTGGTTATTCTCATCCGGTAGATGAGGAAACTTGAGGATCAGAGAGGTGAAGCCTCCTGCCCAAGGTCCCACAGCGGGGAGGAAAAGGGGCCTGGATTCGAGCCCTGGCGACCTGACTCTAGAATTCAATTCTCTCTGGTGACAGCCAGCAGAGCAAGGAAAAAATGCAGGGATCCAGCATCTCCTTCCTTGGTCTCCTGCTTCCCAGAGTGAGCCTGGAAGGCCGGTGAGGCCTGGAAGAGATCAAAGCATCTAGGAATGAGATCTCAGACCACAGCCTAGCTCCTCCCGGAGCACTTTCTCAGGCTGGGTTTGCACACCTGTCAAATAAGGGTAAACTGGGGGATGAAATTAAAGGAGAGAGAAAAGCTAGCAGAGGTGAGAGGGGGGCTTGGGTGGGGATCCCCAATTCCCAGGAGCCCCCAAATAGTTCCAGGAGCACTGGCCACAGGGCTAATGTAATTCCAAGTGCTTCAAAGGGGTAGGGTTCCAGCTGGGAGAGTTTGTTACCTTGACCAGACGAATTTAGAACCCAAAAACAGAACCCCCTACCTCTGCCCCACGGAGGTGGGGCAACTGATCCTTGGTCCCTAGGGGAGCCCCAGCCTTTCAGGGAAGCAGCAGGGGGACCCCATGTGAATGTAACTCGAGGATGGCTGATGAGGCCCTTTCTTGCTAATGTAATAGGGCCACATGACAGGAACCTGAAAAGGCTGGTCTGTCCCAGCAAGCCCCAGCAAGCCTGACCCCGGGCGCCAGAGAGAAGCCTTCGTCCAAGGGCAGAGGGGACGCTGAAGGTTGGGCTGGGCTCGGCTGGGCTGGAGCAGGGAGCCGCAGAGTAGGGGTAGTGGGGGACAGAGGGGGAGGAGCTGGGGATCGTGGCACGGGAACCGGGAGAGGGAGGAGCACAGCAAACGGACCCTCTGCTTCCAGGCTGGGACTTGCTACGCAAAGTACATGGCTCCAGACCTGCTAGACTTCACCTGGGAACTCGTCCGAAGTACACTTCTACCGCCTCAGAAGCTGATCTTAACAAGGTCGTGGGTGATGGGAGGCAAGGTTTGAGCTGCCTTCAGCTGAAATGTCTTTGAGACATTTAACCTGTCTGAGCCCCTGAGTGTGTTCCTCAGGTGAGAAAACATGCAGTTTTTAGCACAGTGCCTATTTCAATGAATAACTGATGATAACAACAATGGCAAAAAAAAAAAAAATAGAGTTCCCATCATGGCTCAGCGGAAACGAATCTGACTAGCATCCATGAGGACGAAGGTTCAATCCCTGGACTTGCACAGTGGGTTAAGATCTGGCATTGCTGAGAGCTGTAGTGTGGGTCACAGACACGGCTCGGATCTGGCACTGCTGTGGCTGTGGTATAGGCGGGCAGCTACAGCTCTGATTCGACTCCTAGCCTGGGAACCTCCATATGCTGCAAGTGTGGCCCTAAAAAGACAAAAAAAAAAAAAAGTGGTATTATTATTGTTGTTGTTGTTGACCGTTTTCTGGCTCAGGGAGAAGGGGCAGCCTGGAGCCAGTCTGCAGTGGTTAAGGGAGGGCCTGGCTTTCTGAGGTGAACTACGGGGACAAGAGGAACTTATATAATGGGGCAGCGGAGAGGGTGTGTATGTGTGTACTGAGCTGCCAGCAAACCACAGCACACCTCCATGGATGGGAGTAAACAAAAGTCTCCTTCACGCTCCTGCCACGCACAAGTCAGCTCTCCTTCGGGAGGCTGGTGCCAGCCTGCCCCTGACCAGAAATACGTGCTCAGTCTCTGGGGTTCATGGTTTCCGACCCGTTAGCCTGGCCTGAGACTCAAGGTCAGGGACCCCGGGAGCAGCAGCCACCTTAGGGAGCATTGGGGTTCTCCTGAGAAGGAGCTGGGACAGTCCCTGCACATTTACTCAGACCTGCAGGGAGGCCTCAGGGCAAAGGGATGGCCCAGTCCCTCTGGGAAGGAGATGCCAGGATTCTCAGGTCCTCTTGTATAAAAGAATAACTGAGGAGCTGGTGACAAGTCCAGAACCTGGATCCCAGCCCAGCAATTCTGACGTTGTGGGCCCCAGGTGGGCCCCCAGGAATCTGCATTTTAAACTTTTTTTTTTTCTTTTTTCTTTTAGGGCTGCGCCCGAGGCATATGGAGATTCCCAGGCTAGGGGTCGAATTGGAGCTGTAGCCGCAGGCCTACACCACGGCCACAGCAACTGGGGATCTGAGCCACGTCTGCCGACCTACACCACAGCTCACAGCAACGTCAGATCCTTAACCCACTGAGCGAGGCCAGGGATCAAACCCGCATCCTCATGGATCCTAGCTGGATTTGTCAACTGCTGAGCTACGAAGGGAACTCCAGGAACCTGCATTTTAATAAGTACCTTAGAAGGTTGGGACAAAGCTGATTTACATTTTGGAGGAACAAGACACAAGGTGCCTCAGCAAGCAGGGCATCTTATTGTTGGGGCGGGGTGGCAGGAGGTAAGGAAGGTTGGCTCAACTAATCCAAGAAGCAAGGGAGGGGTCCAGCGTGCCTGGCAGCCTTGTCTCGACTGCAGCAGCAAGTCCCTTAAGGAGAGCGTTGCAAAGATCCATATCTCTGCTTTTAAAAAACAACTGGGTGGTCTTTTGAGATCCTTGCATAGGCTGGGGGGAGGCAGGGAGGCCAGAGGCTTAACTAGGATTGCAATTGCATTAAGTGAAGCCATTCTTAATAGTTACCGGATAAATGTTAGGGAAATCCTTTAAAGAAAAATGTACCCGTCACCACCTTCACCTGACTGTTTGCATTTTACCTGTTACACCCAGCCTACTTCTGTGCAAACATTCTACAGGGCTGAAGCCACAGCGCCTGCGGCTCCTCCTTCATTCCCTTCCACGATCCTACACTGATTTTCCCACCTCCATCCCACCCCTTGTTCTCCAAGGGCTGACACCGCCAGCATCTCAGAGACTGCCCAGACTCAGACACCCTATGGAACTCTAATCCCAACCCCTTTGAGACCTTATGGCCTCTGCACACTTTAGGCTCCTCTGGTCTCCAGCAGTGTCAGGAAGAGGACTGGAAGCAGCCCTGGACTGGAAGTGCTCAGAGTTGGAAATGACCTGCTAATAATAAATCACGCAGGAGTTGACCGATTTGTTCTCTAAAGGGCCAGCTGGTAAATATTTTCAGCTTTGTGAGCCCCATCAGCTCTGCTGCAGAAACCCAACTTGGTCCTCGGGAGCCCAAAAGCAACTACAGATGGTATGCAAATGAGGGGCATGGCTGGCCGTGTTCTAATAAAACTTTATTTACAAAAAACAGGCCCTGGGCCAGATTTGAGCCAGGGCTGGCACTTGCCAATTTTTGCTTTAGTGCTTTTCTTTTTAAGCCTTTTCAAAGCTCTGCTATTATACAAGCCCCGAGCAGTCATTCCGTAAGCTAGCCGGACACCATGCCCATTTAACAAAAGGGAAAGATTGAAGTCCAGAGAGGAACCAGCCCCCACCTTAATGACAGAAGCCTGAGATCGCCATTGCATTCCAGAATCCCTAGCACTGCTCCTGCCCTTCTCCCCCTCTGAGCACATGTCCGGTTTGGCAGGAAGACCTCTGCCACACCCATAGGCGTCCTGGGGAACACCCCCAGAGAGCCATCCTGCTGGGTGCATGTTGCTTCTCACTCCTCCACGTGGTGCAACCAGGCTGAGTCAGCGGGAGGTTCAGCCCTGCCCTGGGGGACGGGAGGAGCGGCCTCCTTGGGCTCCAGCCCTGCTGGAGAAGACAGCAGCTGGCTGGAGGTGCCAGGGCACCAGGCCCCCATTTCTCTCTCGGGAGGTACTGGACCCTCTCAGCAGCCAGGGCAGCGCAGGCAAAAATGTAGAGAATGTCTAAGGCAAAAATGCAGAGAAGTGTGTCAGGCATTCCCCCGGGGGAAGGAGTGGTGGCTGGTAGGTGTCCTCAGGCAGATGCCCCTCCAGCCAAACTCACCCTTGGATTCTCTTCCCCAAAGTCAATGCAGCAAGTGGGCTAAGGGCGTGGTCTCTGGAGCCCCCACGGCCTCCGTTTGAATATTGGTTTCTGCCTTATGAAGAAAATTCTGGGGGAATGAAAATATTCTAAAACTGAATTGTGCTGTCGGTCGCACAGCTTGATAAGTCTACTAAAAAAAAAAAAAAAAGGAATCAGCGAATTGTACACTTTAGAAAATCCTGGCTCGGCCATTTAAAGCCTTGTGATCTAGGGCATGGTACTTAACCTCCCTGTGCCTCAGGCTCCTCGTCTGTCAAACAGGAATAATAGTCTCTGCATCATAGGATTCAGTGAGGACTTTAGAACTTTGCACCTAAGAAGGGGGTCAATAAATGTTTGGGACCCAAGCAAGGTGTTCCGGCATCGCGGAGTTCTGTTGGGCAGAACGCATGTTATTTGCTAAGTTCCTAAACCCCGCCTCCAAACTGCCTGGCGCTATTAGCCTTTGCTCCTGCTGTTTGCTCTGGAAATACTGAATTCCCTACCCTGTCAGCTAACATGCTTGTTCCAATCAGAGGTCACCTCTCTGTTCCTTTTGCACTTATGCTTTCACAGCAGACGCTCAAAAAGGGCTCCAAGGTATAGGATCAGCTCTGGTCACCAGTTCGTCTGAGATCCTTGGGCCAGAGAAAGGCAGCATCTTGTCTGCCCTGCTCCTGTGTAGCACCTTGTGCCTTGACCGTGACAACCTGGGTTCTGACCTGAACCCAAGAGCAGGGGCGGAGGCTCTAACATCCTCTGTGGGTCCTTGCACAGTGGCCATGAAGGTCAGTGAAGGCAATGGGGTGACAATGAAAGCAGGGGAGCCAAAGCAGTGGTGGGGGACCCTCCTTGGACCCTGAGCCTCAAAATCATACACAAGAATGAATTACTGTCTGCACCTGGCTCGTTTCCTCCTCTGTTAGAGAAGGGTACAATTTGCAGAAAAACTCAGCGATAAGGTGACCAAGGGGCAGAGCCCAAAGTCTGGGCGGGCACGGTGTTTTCAGACGCCTGCCAAGATACATCACCCTGACCCAGCTGGCAGCCAGCAGGGGCTTCTTCAGCCTCTGGGGCTCCTCCTTCTGAGCTCAAAGGCAGCCCAGGCCCCAGGTTGATCTGGCAAGAGCCTGTGACTTCAGTAAGTGATTTGGTGTCTGGCACAGGCTGGCACCCTGCTAGCCATGGCTCCTGAGGACTTTTCCTGGGGCTTCCCAGGGCAGAGCCAAGTGTGTGGACACGCGGCTAGCAGCCCCCTCCGGGCCTGTGACCCTGGGCCAGGAGAAGCCAGGGGCTGAGAACTGGGGGTGGGGTCCCAGAGGAAGCAGAAAGAGCGGGGCGGGGGCGGGGGACTGCTCCCAGGTCCTCGGACGGAGGGAATACTTCTGGGGGGAGGGCACTGCAAACCGCGGGCGGCCTTTCTGGCAAAGACACAAAGATAACTTCCACCGAGGAGAGAAAATAAACACCTCAGAAGGATTGGGATCAGATGCGGGGGCCCGCAAAGGTCTCCGACCTGGCTGCGGGGAGGAGACAGCTCTGCCTTTCCCAGAGACACCTCCCTTGCCCCCAGGCCTGCCCGGCCAGCGCACAGGTTCAAACGCGTTCCTTCCCCTCCGCGCTGGCGCGTCTCCAGCCCTCCAGGCCGCGGATCGCCCCCTGGGGTGGGAGGACCACGAGGCGGCCCTGCGCCCTCCGGCTCCCAGGCGCACTCACCGAAGTCCCGGGTCCCCTCCTCCGGGGCCTCCTGGGTGAAAATCCAGGGGGGATTGGTGGCATAGAGGGAGGTGGCGGGCGGGTTGGCGTGCTTCTTGCCAAAGAGTTTGCTGAAGGTGCCCTGCACCGTCGGGTTCTTCTTCATGCTGCCGCCGGCCGCGCGGGCGCCGGGGAGGACCGTCCCTCCCTGGCCTGCCCTGCCCGAGACTGGACTCCGCACCGTCTCCCCAGGAGCCTCTAGCAGGCCATGCCCCGCGCCGTCCTCCCCGCCCGCGCGCCGGGCGACAGGTGCTGCGGGCGCCGCCGCTCTCCGGGAAATGCGAGCTACCTGGACAGGTAAGAGGCTGCGGCTGCCACCCGGCCCCGCCCCGCGGCCGCCGCCGCCACCGCCCCGCCGCCCTACTCCCCCGGCCGCATTCCTGCAGCCTCCTTCCACAACTGGCCATTGTTGGCCGGGCCCGGTGGGCCGGGGACCTCGCCCAGCCCACGCCCAGCCCGGAAGACGACCTCCCCCTCCCCCAGGTCGCCTCCCGGCCCTCCTCCCCCACCTCCTCCCCACCCTGAACGGGAGGGGGCGGGCGAGCTCCCTGCTTCTAAGGAGGTGCGTGACCAGGTCACTTCGGAAACCACTCGTGTACCCAGCACTGGGGAGATGGCTGGCCCAGGCGCGCACCGCTGAAAGGTTCTAGAAGCCCGCCGAAACGAGGGCCAGGAGCTCGTAAGTAATGCTCATAAGAAAAAAGAGTAAACGAGGGAAATCAATAAACTAGTATCCCAATCTATGACTAGCGCGGAAAATATCCTTATTGACAGAGCTCCAAAGAGAAAACAACGGACTAAATCTTGGCCTTTTTTTTTGCATCAAACGTTTTTCTGTGAAGTTAAGTGAATATTTTTTCATTAAAATATATTTGATTTACATTATATTAGTTTCGGGCATACAACATAGTGATTCAATATTTTTATAGATTATACGCCATTTAAAGTGGTTATAAAATATTGTCTATAATCCCTGTGCTGTACAATATACCCCTGTTGCTTATTTATTTTATACCTAGTTTGTGCCTCTTAATCCCCTACCCCTCTTCCTTCTTCCTGGTAACCACTAGTTTGTTCCCTGTATCTGTGAGTCTGTTTCCGTTTTGTTATATTCATTCGTTTTATTTTTTTATTTAAAAATTTATTTTATTTTTTGTCTTTTTTAGGGCCACACCTGCGGCATATGGAAGTTCCCAGGTTAGAGGCCAAATCCAAGCTGCAGCTGCTGACCTACACCACAGCTACAGGAACACCACGTCTGCGACCTACACCACAGCTCAAGGCAATGCTGGATCATTTAACCCACTGAGCAAGGCCAGGATCAAACCTGCATCCTTAAGGATTCTAGTCAGATTCTTAACCTGCTGAGCCACAGTGGGACCTCCCTTGTTTTATTTTTTAGATTCCACATATAAGGGATAACATATGGTATTTGTCTTTCTCAGACTTCTTTTACCAAGCATAATATCCTCTAGGTCCATCCATGTTGCAAATGGCAGAATTGCATTCTTTTTTATGGCAGAGTAATATTCCTATTACTGTGTGTGGGTACATATGAATATGTGTATATACCACATCTTTTTTATCCATTCATCTTTGATGGACACTTAGGTTGCCTCCTCATCTTGTCTATTGTAAATAATGCTGCTGTGAACATTGGGGTGCCTGTATCTTTCTCACTGTCTTTGGGTATATACCCAGGAGTGGAACTGCTGGGTCATGTGGTAGTTCTATTTTTAGTTTTACCAGGAACCTGCATACTGGTTTCCACAGTGGTAGCATCATTTACATTCCCACCAGCAGTGTACAAGCGTTCGATTTTCTCACACTCTCTACATGAATATGATTTTTAAAAACTCCAGGTGGGTCGAGCCATGTAGGGTTCTGTTCACTCTCCAGGGAGATGAGCTGTGGACCTTTAAGGTGCTTCAAGTGCTGCTCTAACCAAGCCAGGGGGTGGCTGTCCACTAGGGGATGTCCCATCAGATGAAGACCCGGGAGACTGTGTGAAAGATGCAGAGCGTGGGGGAGAGTCAGGCCATGGGGATAGATTTGGATGCTTTCAGGGCAGCAGGAGTGGAAGGCTGGGTGGGGGGCGATGAAGTCATAGGTAGTCAGACTGTTCCCCCTGAGCTGTCCCAGCAGAAGCCCTGCTGCATTTCCCCTCATCTTTCCCCCAGACAGTTTGAATGTCATAGTTCTTTGTACCACAGATACTTTCCCTTTGACTTTTCATCTTGAAAAATGTGAAAAACTAGTAAAATGATCACCCGTGCATGTGTGCGTGCGCGTGCATGTGCACACACACACACTTTTTATTTTGCTGACAGCTGCAAGCTGTGGATATCATGGCACATCTCCCCACCCCCACCCCCACTTCAGTATCCAATGCCTATGAATAAGGACGTTCTCGTAAATGACCACAAAACAGTTATTACACTCCAGAAACTGAACATTAATACGTTACTAACATCGAAAATAAATTCCATATTAAAAATTTCCTAGGGAGTTCCTACTGTGGCATATCAGGATCGGGATCTGGTGTTATGTCTGCAGAGGCTGGGCTTGCTGCTGGGACACGGGTTTGATCCCCAGCCCAATGCAGTGGATTAAGGGTCTGATGTGGCTGCAGCTGTGGCATAGGTCTCAGCTGGGGCTTAGATTTGATCCCTGACCCAGGAACTTCCATACACCTCAGATGCAGCCAAAAAAAGAAAAAAAAAATTCCTGTAGTTCCCTGGTGGCTCAGTGGGTTAAGTGGGCATTTTCACTGCTGTATCTCGAGTGCAATCCTTCAGGAATTTCCACATGCTTGGGGCACGTCCAAAACATTTTTTCCAAATTACCCCCCCAAGTGTCATTTTAGTTTTTGATTTTTTTTTCCAACCTACAGTCCAATCAAGGTTCACACATTATGGAGTTCCCGCTTATGGTGCAACGGGATCGGTGATGTCTCGGGAGCACTGGGACAAAGGTTCGATTCCCTGTTTGGCACAGTGGGTTAAGGATCCAGCAGCTATAGCATAGGTCAGAACTGCCACTGGAAACTGACCCCTGGCCCAGGAACTCCAATGCCACGGGATAGCCAAAAAAGAAAAAAAATGTACACATTGCATTTGCTAATGTCTCTCTAATCTCTTAATTTAGTGTAGCCTCCTGCTTTTGATTGCTTTTCATGACAGTAACTTTTTTTTTCTTTTTTTTTTGTTTTTTCTAGGGCCCGCTCCCGAGGCATATGGAGGTTCCCAGGCTAGGGGTCCAATCAGAGTTGTAGCCGCCAGCCTACACACAGCTCACTGCAACGCAGGATCCTTAACCCTCTGAGCGAGGCCAGGGATCCAACCCACAACCTCATGGTTCCTAGTCAGATTCATTAACCACTGAGCCACAGCGGGAACTCCCGACGGTGACATTTTTGAAAAGTCCCCTTTACTTGCTTCAGTGTCAAGGGACAGGATGAGAAGGGGCTTCAGGGCTTGTGGCTATGAGGGCATTATTTTCCCAGGAGGAGAGGGACTGAGGAACATACTGGGGGGCAGAGCACCTTTAAAAAGGTGTGGTTCCCTTCGTGGCTCAGGGTTTAACAAACCCAACTAGGATCCATGAGGATGTGGGTTCGATCCCTGGCCTCACTCAGTGGGTTAAGGATCTGGCATTGCTGTGAGCTGTGGTGTAGGTCACAGAGTCAGCTCAGACCCTGTGTTGCTGTGGCTGTGGTGTAGGCTGGCAGCTATAGCTCCAATTCGACCCCTAGCCTGGGAACTTCCATATGCCTTGGATGCGGCCCTAAAAAAAAGCAAAATATAAAACTAAATAAAAACACTTGTTCCCATTGTGGTTTAGTGGGTTAAGAACCCGACTAATATCCATGAGGTTGCGGATCCTTGGCCTTACTCAGTGGGTTAGGGATCTGGCGCTGCCATGAGCTTTGGCGTAGGTGGCAGATGGAACTCAGATCTGGCATGGCTGTGGCTGTGGCTGTGACCAACAGCTGCAGCTGCAATTCATCCCCTAATCCGGGATATTCCATATGCTGCAGGTGTGGCCCTAAAAAGAAAAACCACTCTTGCTCCCCAAATGTTTTTCGTTGGTGACATGCCTCTGGTCAACCTTGTCCTACCCCACCCACTCCCATGGCACGCTGGGAACCAGTTCCTGCTCACTCGACGAGTGTTTGTGGAGGCTCTCCCGGTTGCCTGGTGCTGTACTGAGTGTTTAGGGTAGCTGGGAATAGAAGAGAATTATCGAAGTCTTATTTCTACCATGGTGGCTCTTTGGGGACTCATCGGGGAGCTAGATTTACACGATTCAAGGCGGCAGAGCATGACGAGTCAGTACTGGACAGTGACTGCTGTCACTAACACACAGCAAAGCAGGAATTCAGAGGAGGGGAGGGCAGCATGGGCTGGAGAAGTCCTGCCAGCCTTTTTGGAAGAATTGAGACTCGAGCTGACCCGTGAAGGATGCCAGGGATGTTAGCAGAGACGGGATGACACCTACCCTGCCATCTGTCCCTCTACCCCCATCTCCGCATCACGGCCCCTACCACTGTCCACACAGGAAGTGCACAGGGGAACCCCAGGTGCTCTGTCATGCCCTGGACATCATCACAACCCACCCAAGTGCCCTAGACACCCAGGCATGGGATGGGGGCTTCCTTCTTGAACCCCTGAGGCATGAGGTCCCTCCCACCTTGCGTAGCTTCTGGGCTCTTCCACCCTTAGCCATCCCCAGCAGAGCCACCACCCAGCAGCTCCGTTCACATACGACTTCCACTATATAACTAAGAGTCTTCTTCTTCTTTTTTTTTTTTTTTTTGACTTTTCAGGGCCACACCCACAGCATACGGATGTTCCCTGGCTAGGGGTTGAATTGGAGCTACAGCCACTGGCCTACACCACAGCCACAGCAACGCCAGACCCAAGCCTCGTCTGTGACCTACCCTGCGCTCACGGCAACACCAGATCCTTAACCCACTGAGTGAGGCCAGGGCTCGAACCTTCATCTTCATGGATACTAGTCAGATCCATTTCCTCTGAGCCACCGTGGGAACACCCCATTCTTTTATTTTTTTAAATTATTATTTTCTTAGCTGCACCTGTGTCACATGGAAGTTCCCAAGCTAGGGGTTGAATCAGAGCTGCACCTAAGGCCTACACCAGAGCCACAGCAACACCAGCTCCAAGCTGCATCTGTGACACTGCAGTTTGTGGCAACGCCAGATCCTTAACCCACTGAGCGAGACCAGGGATTGAACCCGCATCCTCAAGGACATTAGGTCGGGTTCTTAACCTGCTGAGACACGACGAGAACTCCTAATATTCTTGAGAATTGCTGTGTGCTCAGCTCTGGGCTGTGAAGGATCTAGAGACAGCAAAGACATGGTTCCTCAGTTCGAGTTGCTTTAGTCTATTTGGGGAGACAGAGAAAGACACACGGAGAGATGAGGAGCAATCAGGGTGGGCTAGAGGGGCCAGGGAGGACCGTGGAAGGAGGGAGGACCTCTGCAGGGGCTCAGGGTGGTGGAGCTGGGAATTAGGGGGTGGGAGGAAGGTCATGGCAAGGTTGCCCAGGATATGACCGGCTTAAAAAGGCCAGCGGTCAGATGGGAAATAACACAGATTTTCCAGCTAAAGATGACTGTTTCAATAAATTATAGCAGATTCACACAATGGAATAATAAGACAACTCTAAAAATGAATGAGTCACCAGACTGTGTCCAGTTTTCTACAAGATAAGCTAATAAACTATTGACCAAAACTCTGTGTATGTGTGTGTTACCATTTGGGCCAGGATAAATATGATCTTATTGGCTTGGACTGGCACAGAGAAACTATGGAAAGATACATAAGAAATCATGAGGGATCTGAGTTCCCATCCTGGAGCAGCAGAAGCGACTCCGATTAGGAACCATGAGCTTGCGGGTTCAACCCCTGGCCTTGCTCAGTGGGTTAAGGATCCGGCATTGCCATGAGCTGTGGTATAGGTTGCAGACGTGGCTCAGATCTGGCGTTGCTGTGGCTCTGGCGTAGGCCGGCGGCTACAGCTCCTATTAGACCCCTAGCCTGGGAACCTCCATGTTGCTGCGGGTGGGGTCCTAGGAAAGAAAAAAAAAAAGTTATTTTTTTAAGGATCACATAGCAGCTGGATAAAGGACCAGGAGGACAAAGTAGACTGAGGAGCTAAGGGAAGCTGCATAATTGATGGGATCATTGGCTAATCAGTTGGTTAATTGATGTAAGAGGGAGGGGATGGGGACACGTGCTGGTGGCAGAAACAGAAAGCAAAATTATTGGTTTGTGCGACCTTTCTTAAGAACAAAGGAAGGACTTAGTAAACAGTTTGCATATAGAGAAATAAAAAAACCCAACTCTGGGCTCGTTTCCTCACCTGTAACCTGGGTGTTGTACCAGTGCCTCCTCTGAGGGCTGTTAGGAAGATTAAACAGGATATTGGGGAGTTCCCATCGTGGCGCAGTGGTTAACGAATCTGACTTGGAGCCATGAGGTTGCGGGCTCGATCCCTGGTCTTGCTCAGTGGGTTAAGGATCCGGTGTTGCCGTGATCTGTGGTGTAGGTTGCAGACTCGGCTCAGTTCCTGCATTGCTGTGGCTGTGGTGTAGGCCGGCGGCTACAGCTCCGATTCGACCCCTAGCCTGGGAATCTCCATATGCCGTGGGAGCGGCCCTAGAAAAGTCAAAAAAAAAAAAAAAAAGATAATGGATGTGACATGCCAGCACAGGGCCTGGCACCCACGGGCCACTCCTTGTACATTTCTGCCTCTTCTGGTCTCCTTGCTTTAGGGGTTAGTTTTGGTTAGGGTTGAAGAAAAGGGGAGCCAAGGAGACCATGAGTGCCAGCATGGCTTGAGGCTGCAGAGTCGGGGTGTCAGAGCCCACCCTGTCCTTGTCATCCATTCTCCCAGACTCCAGTCCCATGTTGGTAGTGGGCGGGGGGCTGGCTCTGGCTTTCGAGGCTGAGTTCCCCAGGGGCAGGCTTGCGGCCCGATTCTCTGTCCAGCTCAGCACCCCAGATGATTGCCGCTCGGCCCCACTCCATCTAATAACCACACCTCACACCTGCTCCCCAGTAAAGGGAACAGCCAACTCACAGGCTCCCCTCAAAACAGCCCAGAGCCCAATCCTGTAATTAAATCTTGGCTCAGCAATCACTTAGTAACCCCAAGACTTCACTGGCCAGTTCTGCTTTATACCACAGCTCACAGCAACGCCGGATCCTTAACCCACTGAGCAGGACAGGGATCAAACCCGCATCCTCATGGATGCTAGTCAGGTTTGTTCCTACTGCGTCACAATGGGAACTCCCACTGGCCAGTTCTGGAATATGGGGTGGGATTGGGGCCAGGGAGTTGCCGTCTCCCCAGAGACCCTGCAAGACCTTTGACAAAGATGTGGTCTTTCCTCCGACAAAACCAAACACTCCTGGCTGGGGGCAGGGGGTGCGTTCTGTGGTGGGGAGGGCAGGGCGAGAGACCCCAAGAGTTACCTCATCCCCACCCCAGGTTCTGCAACCTGTGGGGGCAAAGGTCAAAACTCCCATCATGCCAGCTCCCACATGCCTTTGAGCTGCCGGTCACCTTGGCCAGACTCTCGTTCCAGGCCTTCTACTAGACCAGCCAGCACCTGAACCTCTTTCCTCCAGCCTGCAGGGCAGGTGGGCTTCAATCCCCTCAGCCTCAGCATTCCTCTGGACAGGGCAGGAGCTGTGGTCAGACTAAGAGGAAGTCTGGCTAGTGCAGACCCCTACATCCTGAGAGGGGGCTCAAGGTCATCACCTGATGCCTGAGAGCGTGAAGATCCAAAGTCCATTCCTGGTGTGGAGTCGTGTGTTTGGGGGATGCTGGCCAGAGACTCATCTCCCTTTATGACCATGGGCTCTCCGGGTTTGTTTTTGTTTTTGTTTTATTTTTATGGCTGTACCCGCAGCATATAGAAGTCCCTAGGCTAGAGGTCAAATCGCAGCCACTAGCCTACCCCACAACCACAGCAACACCAGACCCAAGCCACATCTGCGACCTACACACAACTTACACCACAGCTCATGGCAACACTGGATCCTTAACCCACTGATTGAGGCCAGGGATCGAGCCCACATCCTTAGGGATACTAGTGGAGGTCTTAACCTGCTGAGCCACAATGGGGACTCCTACCATGGTCTCTGCTGATGGGACTATGGCATAGAGGGAGAGTTCCCTGCGGGGGAAAATGGTTAAATCCTGACTCTGCTGTTTATCAGGGGCGTGACCTTGGCTGAGTTGCCACTTCTCTGAGTTTGTTCACCTGTAAACAGGGGCTATTAACGTAAGATTGTTAAGAGATTCACCGAGATAGAGGGTTAAGGTACCCAGCAGAGTCTGACTCACTGTAGGTACTTAGTATCTGTGTGCTCCCACCCCCATCCTCTACCGTGACTTTGGGCACAGGGCTGCTAAAGAGAGAAGAGCAAAGACAGAACAGAGGGCCTGACAGGTGGCACGAGAGCAGGACCAATTCAACAAAGAGCCTCGAGAAGGAAAATTCCACCAGAGCCTAGGAGGCAGGGTGGGGCTGGTGTCTACTAGGTTGCCCCAAAGGCCAGGCAAAAACATCCCCTTGTAAAACACATTCCACCATCTGAAATCGTGTGCTTTAAAAAAAAAGGAGAAAAGATTTTTAAAAACAAAACCGAAAAGCAAAATTTCTCGTAGATCGTGACTATAGGTACATAAGGGTGCCAGGGCCGCGTGTGGGTTTTATTTTTTTGTTTTTCAGTAATGTGCTCTGTTGGTAGATCACGTAACTTAAAATTCTGAAAATAATAAAAAACATATTTTTTTTTTTTTGTCTTTTTAGAGCCGCACCCATGGCATATGGAGGTTCCCAGGATGGGGGTTGAATCGAAGCTGTAGCGGCCGGCCTACGCCACAGCCACAGCAACGCAGGATCTGAGCCACATCTGCGACCTACACCACAGCTCATGGCAACACCAGATCCTTAACCCACTGAGTGAGGTCAGGGATCGAACCCGCGCCCTCATGAATACGAGTTGGGTTTATTACAGCTGAGCCATAACTGAAACTCCAAAGAACACGATTTAGCATGGAATGTATTTTCTGTTTTTAAAGAACCCTGGGTCGGGGTGGAGGTGGGGGGTGGGATGTAGGTTCTGGTGCCTCTTCTGCCACTAACCTCCTGTGAGACCCTGGAGTCTGCCTGAACCTCGGTCCCTCCACCTGTAAAATGGGCCGGTGGGCTCCATCACTGTCCTGCGGTTTCTTATCTGGTTAAAATGCCTGTTGGCTGGCAGAGCGGAGGCGGAACAGCCATTGAGGCTGTCCAGCCCTTCTTGTGTGCAGAGGCTCAGAGGAGAGAGAGGTGAGAGCTGGGCTTGGGAAGCATTTTCCAGGCATGGCCGTCTCCTCTGGACTGCCCTGCACTCTGCTGTGGCAGGTACTAACCTTCGTGATCAGTCCCTACCCCTGGGAATCAGTACAGCCCCACATGCTTCTCACGTGTTCTGGAGGCCAGCCCCTGGGACTGGGACTTTGAACCCTGGGTGTGTTTCCACGCCACCTCTCCTGGGTCCAGCTTGTCTTTCCCCAAGGCCTGGAAGGACCAGCTGCTGCCTCTACCACTCACTGAGCATCTTTTCTGTGTCGGGTACAGGGCCCCGTGGATTATCTTAACCCCCTCCCGGCCAGTCAGCCCTGCAAGGAAGGGGGGCTGTCTCCCCATTTCAAGGATGGAGCAAAGACGACGCCACACAACACCTACTCCTACGCTATGACCAGCCAATTCTCTCTTAGGAAGAGGCCCCAAAGAAACCCTATCTCCGGTCCTTAAGGGGACGTGGGTGTGATGCCACCGCAGTGCTGTGTGTGGGGACGGGGGAGTTGGAGACACCCGGGCGGGGAGGGGATACAGGGCACTTGGAAGCAAGAAAGTAGATGCTTGTCTAGCAACACGGACTGGATCTAAAAAACAGCAGGTAGTGATCAAAGTAAACAACAGAATGAGATGGAAATCACACAAACCACTTATGTAAATGAACACTACCGGCACCCCAAACAACCATATGTATTTTGCAAACACACATGAACAAGAAGATACTCATTAAGCACTTTAGAATGGTTGCCTCTGGCGGGGGTGGGTGGGGAATGTGGCTGGAGCCTGGAGATAAAGAGGGAAAATTAATACAGCCACAAAGGAGGCCTCTGTGGATCAGTGATGATAATACACCAGGAAGTGAGCTGTAGGAATAAGTCAGTCGTCTGTCCTTGAAATCCAACAAAGGAAAGGAAAAAAAAAAAAAAATCAAGGAGTTCCCACTGTGACACAACGGGATCAGCAGTACCTTGGGAGAGCTAGGACCCCTGGGCCAGCACAAGTGGGTTAAGGATCTGAAATTGCGTAGGTCGAAACTATGGCTCGGGGAGTTCCTGTTGTGGTTCAGGGGTAACAAATTGGACTGGTATCCACGAGGATGCGGGTTCAATCCCTGGCCTTGCTCAGTGGGTTAAGGTCCGGAGTTGCTGTGAGCTGTGGTGTAGGTCACAGATGTAGCTCGGATCCAGCGTTGCTATAGGCCGGCAGCTGTAACTCTGATTGGACCCCTAGGCCCGGAACTTCCATAAGCCACAGGTGCAGCCCTTAAAAGAGAAAAGAAAAAAGAAAAAAAAAAAGTTCCTCTGGCTCACCATTGCTGCAGGACAGAGGAAGTGGGGCCTGGAGCAAGAAAAAAAAAAATCTGACTCAGCCCCTGGGCCAGGAGCTCAGTATGCCATGGGACAGCCAAAAAAAAGGAAGAAAAAAATTCAGGTAAGGATCAGAGGGGTTATGTAATTTGTCCAAATGACACAGGACATAGGAGGAGTGGAGAGAAGAATGTTCAAATAACCAGACCACTTAGAGCAAGGCGGTGGCAGGACCCTGAAAGCCATGTGCCTATCTGCACCTTAACAGCAGATAGGGCAGGAGGGGCAGAGGTTATGTGTCTGTGTGTGGCAAGGGGTGGGAGTGGTTGCTGATCTTCCTCCACAAGTCAGCCCATCAGGTCTCCTCATCCTTCCCAAACACCCACTGAGCGCCGTGGGGTACAGATCAGAGTCCTTACCTTCCAGGAATTTTGTCTTTTCTTTTTAGGGCTGCACCCGTGGCATATGAAAGTTCCCAAGCTAGGGGTCAAATAGGAACTGCAGCTATCTACGCCACAGCCACAGCAACTCAGGATCTGACCCGCGTCTGCAACCTACACCACAGCTCACGGCAACGCCGGATCCTTAACCCACTGAGCGAGGCCAGGGATCGAACCCAAAACCTCATTGATACTAGTCAGGTTCGTTACCACTGAGTCACAACAGGAACTCCCGTTCCAGGAATTTTGATGAGGAATAACATGAACTCATGCTGGAAGTGTGGCAGAGAAGGCAGAAAGGGTGGGCTTCCAGGAGGCAGGACCAAGGCAGTGTTGTCTGGGGCTTAGAAGTGATAATAACAGGAGTTCCCGTCGTGGCGTGGTGGTTAACGAATCCAACTGGGAACCATGGGGTTGTGGGTTCGATCCCTGGCCTTGCTGGTTAAGGATCCGGCGTTGCCGTGAGCTGTGGTGTAGGTTGCAGACGTGGCTCGGATCCCACATTGCTGTGGCTCTGGCGTAAGCCGGTGGCTACAGCTCTGATTCGACTCCTAGCCTGGGAATTGGCATATGCCGCGCGAGTGGTCCTAGAAAAGGCAAAAAGACAAAAAAAAAAGAAGTGATAATAACAATAAAACTCAGCACCTGCCAGGCTCCCCTCCCTCCCTCCCCAGGCAAGTTATCATCGCCCTGGAGTCTTCAAGATCCCTGCTCAGAGGCTCCTGCAAGGCGAGCCCTGATGGCTACTCCTCCTCCTGGCCACCTCCCCTCCCGGTCCCACCCAGCCTCCTCAGAAATTAGGGGTCATTACCATCAGAGTGTGAGATCTGAGCACCTGATACAAGTCATCAACACCCCAACTCCCAATCTGCCTGTGGGCCCCAAAGTCTACTGCATACCTGACAGTCAGCGCCGGCACGATGCCAGGACGGAAACGCATTCCGGGCCAGCCCAAGCCAGTGGGCTGAGGGCAGGAAGTCACCAGCTTGCCCTGCCTCCTTCACCCTGGGCCTCCTTTATTCCTGCCCCCACCACCCCAGGGAGAAGCCAGGCAACTCCCACATGCGGCATTTTGGACACATTCCTGGAAGGTGCCCACCAAGTCTAGGGTTGGGGAGATGGGACCCTGGGGAAGTGGGGGGGGCAGGGGAGGAATTGGTTTTTGAAGATGGAGACAGGACAGGAGTGTCCGCTGTGGTGCAGTGGGTTAAGAATCCAGCTGCAGCGGCTCAGGTCCCTGAAGAGGCACAGGTTTCATCCCCAGCCTGGTACAGTGGCTTAAAGGATCTGGCATTGCTGTAGGTCACAGCTGCAGCTCAGATTCAGTCCCTGGCCTGGAAACTCATATGCCATGGGTGCAGCCATTAAAAAAAAAATTGGGGGACAGGTCAGCCCATTCAGTCATCTACCTATCAACGCAACCACCCACCCAGACACAATAATAGCTACTATTTATTGAGGGCTTCCTCTGTGCCAGGCACTGTCCTAAGTGCTTTGCCCAGTTCTATTAGTTAGAGACCTTTAGTCCACCCATTTTACAGATGAGCAAACTGAAGTACAGAGAGGTCAATTATTTACCTAAGGTCACACAACTAGTGAAATGGTAGAGCCAGGATTCAAGCCCCAAAAGTCTGGCTCCTGGGCCTGCAGTCCCATCCTCTATGTCACAACAACCCGCCATCCATCCACTCACTGACTCTCTGCCCATCCACTCACCCGTGGTTGCCCCACCCAACCAGCTGCCTATTCACCTGTCCATCCAGCTCTTCACCTCCTACCCTGTTTGAAGGTACAAGAAAGGGAACAGCCAATACAAAGGCTCAGAGTTGGAGTTCCCATCGCGGCTCAGTGGAAATGAATCTAATAAGCATCCATGAGGACGCAGGTTCAATCCCTGGCCTCGATAGTGTGTTAAGGATCTGGTGTTTCCATGAGCTGTGGTGTAGGTCGCAGACGTGGCTCAGATCCCACATTGCTGTGGCTGTGATGTAGGCCAGCGGCTATAGCTCCAACTCGACCCCTAGCTTGGGAACCTCCATATGCCACAGGTTATGCCCTAAAAAGACAAAAAAAAAAAAAAAAAGGCTCAGAGGGGAGAGAGCAGGGCATGTTTAAGAAAGTAGCTACTGCATAGAGTGAGGGAAAAAATAGCAAGAGATGTGTCCATCCATCCATCCATCCTTTATCTCTATGCTTTATTATTTGGGGGGCCACACCCGTGGCCTATGGAGGTGCCCAGGCTAGGGGTATAATCAGAGCTACAGCTGCCAGCCTACACCACAGCCACAGCAACACCAGATCCAAGCCGTGCCTAGGACTTATTCCCCAGCTCACAGCGATGCTGGATCCTTAACCCACTGAATGAGGCCAGGGATTAAACCTGCATCTTCTTGGGTACTAGTTGGGTTCATTACCCCTGAGCCACAACAGGAACTCCTACCTCTGTATTTTAGAAGGCAGATAGAAATAAAGGGAGGAAGAAAGAGAATGGAGAGGTGACTGCGTACATTTCTTTCCTACCAGTGATTCCTTGTGACACACTGGGGGCCTGGAAAAACATTGGGACTTTTTTTTTTTCCTTTTAGGGTCACAGCTGCAGCATATGGAAGTTCCCAGGCTAGGCGTCTAATCGGAGCTGCAGCTGCTGGACCACACACACAGCAATGCCCGATCTGAGGCAGGATCTGAGCCACATCTGCGACCTATACCATAGCTCATGGAAATGCTGGATCCCCAACCCACTGAGCGAGATCAGGGATTAAACCTGCATTCTCATGGATACTAGTTGGGTTCTTAACCCACTGAGCCACAATGGGAACTCCAAAAAATTACTTTTATTTATTTCTATTTATGTTCCCTGGTGGGGAATTGAACCCTCGCCTCTGCGATCAGAGCTGCTGCAGTGGGATTCTTTTTCTTTTTTTTTTTTCTTTTTATGGCCACACCCATGACACATGGAGGTTCCCAGGCTAGGAGTCGAATCAGAGCTATAGCTGCCAGCCAACACCACAGCCACAGCAACGCCAGATCCAAGCCGAGTCTGCAACCTACACCACAGCTCATGGCAACGCCACATCCTTAACCCACTGAGCAAGGCCAGCGATCAAGCCTGCAACCTCATGGTTCCTAGGTCAGATCCATTTCCACTGCACCAGACGGGAACTCCTGCAGTGGTATTCTTTTTGTTTGTTTTGTTTTGTTTTTTGTTTTGTTTTGTCTTTTGTTGTTGTTGTTGTTGTTGCTATTTCTTGGGCCGCTCCCGCGGCACATGGAGGTTTCCAGGCTGGGGGTCGAATCGGAGCTGTAGCCACTGGCCTACGCCAGAGTCACAGCAACACGCGATCCGAGCCGTGTCTGCAAACTACACCACAGCTCACGGCAACGCCGGATCGTTAACCCACTGAGCAGGGGCAGGGACTGAACCCGCAACCTCATGGTTCCTAGTCGGATTCGTTAACCACTGCGCCACGATGGGAACTCCCTGCAGTGGTATTCTTAACCCACTACACCACAACGGGAACTCCCAGGACTTCTTAAAGTACCTGAATAATGAATAAACACCACTCATGTCACTACCTAACACTCACTAGTTCCCTTCTAGACCTTGAAACTTCAGCCCTCAGCCCTGCCCCCATCTCCTTAGGAAAATGGAACGAATTACGTTGTCAAAGCAGTGTCACAATGCCTGCGGCCCCATGCAGGTTCTCCCTACCTTAGCACCCCAGTACCCACCCAGAGACTCTGAAAACCTCTGGAGCCCGGCCACCAGAAGTCCCACCTCACCACGAAGGAAGGCCCAGGCCAAGGATGCCCCAGGTGGGATGATGTCACAGTGCTGCATCAGGGCAGCCTAAGGTCATGAGAAGTTTGATTGGCAGGATGGAGGGTGAAGGCCCCAGCCCAGCCCCCCTCCCCTCCCCAACCTGTGAGGGTGGGAACTGAGGGCCTCTCACCCCCCCCCCCACCTTTTTAGGGCCACACCTTCGTCATATGGAGATTCCCAGGCTAGGGGTCTAATCAGAGCTACAGCTGCCGGCCTACGCCACAGCCACAGCCACGCCAGATCCGAGCTGCATCTTTGACCTACACCACAGCTCACGGCTCACCAGATCCTTAACCCACTGATCGAGGCCAGAGATCAAACCCACAACCTCGTGGTTCCCAGTCAGATCCGTTTCCACTGCGCCACAACAAGAACCCCTGAGGGCCTCTTACAAAAGGCTTAGGTACCAGTGACACTGCTGGACTCTGGTTCCCCTGCTGTAGAGCTGTCATTGTCTGGGGGGAGAGGGAGGACAGGAAGTGGGCATCAGCTAACTCGTCTGGTCCCTAGCCCCTCACTTCCTCAAGACGCTTTCTGGACCTTTAGTCCATGACCCCACCTCTGAGGCAAAATTGTGACAAGTAGTAAAGAGCGCTAACATTTCCTGAGCGCTGCAGCGGTCTGGGCACCTGAGGAGGGCGTATTAATTCCCACGAACCCTAGGAGATTTTCTCCTGTTAGTCCCACTTCATAGGAGGGAAAGCCGGCCTACCTATAAACCACCTATAAACTCCGTATAAACCACTGGAAGATCAGGTTCCCAGTGGGCGGTGGAGGTGGAATTTAAATTCCGGACCCCCTGCGACATGGCCTCCTGTTCGAAACTTCGGTGTAAGTGCTGGAACGGGCTGATCCTAATTACTATTTGCTTTCCTGTTCCCACGGCTCGTGGCACCCCCACCACAAGCTGGTGCAGGACAGAGGCCTTGGTTGCCCCATTTCGCAGATGAGGCAAGCGAAGCTCAAAAAGGTTCAGGGACTTGCCCAGGGAGGCCTGACCTGTAAGGGCAGCATCCAGCCCTGAGCTCAAACCTTCAAACTCCAGATCCCAGGCACATGTCCAGTACCAGGTCCCCCGGAGGCTTAACCAGCTGCCTCACCCAGTGCTTTTTGCATTCGGACAGAGCACAAGGCCCTCCGTGCAAAAGCGAGGTGCCCGTGGTGGAATGGTTGGCCTGGGCTGGCCCGGCAGGTGGGCGGAGGCCTGAAGCATGGGGGATGACGGGGTGTCGCCCTCCTTCTGGGGCAGTGACATCACATATGAGGTCCTCTGGCCTATTCAGAAAGTGCCACCTTTGTCTCTCTCTTCCCCAGTCTACATCCTGGTCTAAGAGACAAACGTCGACATTGTAGGTGTCAAAGGCCTTGCTGGGTCTGCCTGCAGGAGTAGGGGTCATGGAGGGAGGGGGTCAGAAGCCTTCTTAGGCTCTAACTCAAAACCCAGGTACAAGGAGTTCCCACTGTGGCTCAGTAGGTTAAGAACCCAACTAGTATACATGAGGATGCGGGTTCGATCCCTGGCCTTGCTCAGTGGGTTAAAGATCTGGCGTTGCCATGAGCTGTGGTATAGGTCCCAGATGTGGCTCAGATCCCGTGTTGCTGTGGCTGGGCTATAGGCCAGTGGCTGCAGCTCTGATTTGACCCCTAGCCTGGAAACTTCCGTATGCCACAGGTGTGGCCCTAAAAAAAAACCAAAAGCAAAAAACCCAGGTGCAAATAGGGTAGCAGGCTCCAGAAGAGAGACAAGGGGCTGGCAGGACCCTCCCCTTGCCCTTTAAGCTTCACTGCCCCTTGTGGAATAGGAGGAAAAGGAGCCTTAAGGCTGCAGGAAGCAGACGGGGGAGATGGGATTTTTCCTTAAAACTCTAAAGCGGTTTTCCTTTCTTTCTTTCTCTCTTTTTCTTTCTTTCTTTCTTTCTTTCTTTCTTTCTTTCTTTCTTTCTTTCTTTCTTTCTTTCTTTCTTTCTTTCTTTCTTTCTTTCTTTCCTTCCTTCCTTCCTTCCTCCCTCCCTTCCTTCCTTCCTTCCTTCCTTCCTTCCTTCCTTCTTTTTCTTTTTTTGCTTTTTAGGACCGCACCCACAGCATATGGAGGTTTCTAGGCTAGGGGATCTAAGTGGAGCTGCAGCTGCCGGCCTACACCACAGCCACAGGAGCTCGGGATCTGAGCCACATCTGCTACCTACACCACAGCTCATGGCAACGCTAGATCCTTAACCCACTGAACAAGGCCAGGGGTCGAACCCACAACCTCATGGTTCCTAGTTGGGTTCATTTCTGCCACGCCATGACAGGAACTCCTAAACTGGTTTTCTCACCCTCGGCACTGTTGACATTGTGAGTTGACCATTCTACGCCAGGAGGGAGGGCTGTCCTCTAGTCACCGGTAACACCTCCCCCCCCCCCCCAGTTGTGACCACCAACAGTATCTCCAGGCATTGCCAAGTGCCCCCTGGGGGGATGATGGGGGGGAATAACCTCAGTTCTGAAGCACTTCTCCCAACATACACACACACACACACACACACACACACACACGCACACGCACACGCACACGCACACACACACACACACACACACACACACATGCTGTGCCTTAGACAGGGAGGACCTGAGAGGGGAGGAGATGGTTAAATGAAACCAGATGTTCACCTGGAAAGTATGCAGCCGGGCCCCACCCTCCCTCCAGAGCTGGCAGTGCTGGGCCCTGCGCAGGGGCTGGGGCCCTCTGAGGTTAGTCACCTGGAGCCTGGCTGGGCCCCTGGGAAGGGCAGGGCAAGGCTGGGCTGCCCGGGCTCCCCCCTCCCCCTCCTCCTCTCCCTCCCTCCTCCTCCTTTCCTTCCTCCTCCCCCTCCTCCTCCCTTTCCTTTCCCTCCCCTCCCCCTCCTCCCCCTCCTCCCCCTCTTCCTCCTCCTCCCCCTCCTCTCCCTCCTTTTCTCTCTTCCTCATCCCTCTCCTCTTCCCCCAGGCTGCCCCTATGCTCCAGTTTCTGTGAGGGCCTCCTCCCTGGATGTGCTGGGGGGTCCTGTCCTCAACCAGGGTCCCAAGCAAAGCAGCAGCAGCAGCAGCTGGGGCACAGCTGATGGGAGCCCCAGGGCCTGGGCTGGGGCAGAGAGGGCGGGCAGGAGTCAGATGCGGGCTCCTGCACTAACTGGTCACTGGTCCTGTGACTTCTGCAAGATCCTTCCGTGCCGCTCACTAGCTGTGTGAACTTAGAGTCTTCTGAGTGTCAGTTTCTGTGTTTGAAAGATGGGAATAACATCTCAAAATGGCTTTTTGGGGCTTTTGCAGAGCAGAGTGGCCGGTGCCTGGCCCTTGCTAATAATCCTATTAGCAGAGAGCATGACCCTTCTCTCTGTGGGGTCTCTCGTCAGACCTCCCAACTCTTCTGAAAGCATATGCCTCTGTCACCCCTCACACCACCTCCCGAGCCTGAGGTGCAGGGTCCAGGAGGCCAAGCCTGTGGGGGACAAGGCTAGGGCCTCTGCAGTTCCCTCATCTCTGAGGCCAGGGGCTGCACCCGCCTGCAGTGTCTGGAAGACAGGACCCCACGTCCTCAGGATCATGCTTAACTCAGGAAAACCTGAGCCACTTCTGTGGTCCAGCAAAGGGAAATTCCCCAGGGCCAGGCTGTCAGTCTCAACACTGAGGAGAGAGAAATCGTCATGGAGGAGTTCCCGCTGAGGCTCAGTGCTAACGAACCTGATTAGTATCCACGAGGATGCAGGTAGGATTCCTGGCCTCGCTCAGTGGGCTAAGGATTTGGCGTTGCCACCAGCTGTGGTGTAGGTTGCAGATACTGCTCAGATCTGGTGTTGCTGAGGCTGTGGTGTAGGCTGAAGGTCTGATTCGACCCCTAGCTTGGGAACTTCCACCTGCTGCAGGTGCAGCCATAAAAATAAAAGAAAAAAAGAAAAAAAAAATGATCATAGCCTCTACAGCAGTGCTATCAGGGCAGACTCTGCCCTCAGAAGGCACTGGCAATGCCAAGAGATGCTGCTGGGTGTCACGCTGGGGAGGGTGGGTAACTGGCATCTACTGGACAGAGGCCAGGATTGATGCTAAATAAATCCAATGCACAGCACAGCCCCACGAATGAGAATTCTCCAACCCAAAGTGTCAGAGGGGCTCCAGGCTGAGGGCTTCTGCTCCCCCGGGCTTCAGATTTGTGTTCACATGGGTAATGTCTTTGTTATTTGCACACCCAGAGCCTGATGTGCTCAGGAACAGTTTTGCATAAACGAGTAGAGCGACTACTGGCACATCCTCAGCTGAGCTAAGAGATAATTCATAGAATAAACCTCACCTTTCATCTTAATTGTGCAGAGTCCAAGGACCCAGAACCCAAATCTAGCATTCAGGAGTTCCTGCTGTGGTGCACGGGATTGGTGGTGTCTCTGGAGCACTGGGACGCAGGTTTGATCCCCGGCCTGGCACAGTGGGTTAAGGATCTGGTGTTGCTGCAGCTGCAACGGCAGCTCAGATCTGATCCCTGGCCTGGGAACTCCATATGCTGTGGGGTGGAAAAAAAAAAAAATCCAGCATTAAAAACCCTACAGGGTCCCTGCCAAACTGGGAGACTGGGTGGCTTCTCTTACCAGTGAGCCTCAGGGCTGGGGAGCGGCCGCCTTGGCTGCTCACCTGCTGCCCAGCACACCTGGCAAGGGGTCAGCAAGGTGGCACAATGAGGACAGAAATGAATTGGCAGCCCCCATCCCCACAGTGCTGTGGTCACATGGAGTACAGGGTGTGGACGCCGAGGTTAGCCCAGACCTTATTTCAAATCGAAGCCTGGTTCCTTGCCAGCCACGTGACCCTAAACATGGGAATAACTTCCTTACTCCCAGTTTTCTGTTTCTCTTTTTTCTTTTTTTGCTTTTTAGGGCCGCATGTGAAGCCTTTGGAGGTTCCCAGGCTAGGGGTCAAATCAGAGCTATAGCCACTGGCCTATGCCACAGCCACAGCAACGTGGGGTCCAAGCTGCATCTATGACCTACACCACAGCTCATGGCAATGTCAGATCCGTAATCCACTGAGCAAGGCCAGGGATCGAGCCTGCATCCTCATGGATCCTAGTTGGGTTCGTTAACTGCTGAGCCACCCCTTACTTCAGTTTTCTTAACTTTAAATTGAGCTAATAATGATACCTTCCTTAAAGGGTTAATGTGAGGATTAGCAGAGAGAATCCACTTAAAGAGTGTGGTGTTGTGCTCATAAATGGTGGTGAAAAACTGTCGCTGATTCTTTTTTTTCTTTTAATTTTTTTTTTCTTTTTATGGCAGCGCCTGCGTCATATGGTAGTTCCAAGGCTAGGGGTTGACATGTAGCTGCAGCTGCCGGCCTGCTCTACAGCCACAGCAACATGTGATCTGAACCAAATCTGCGACCTACACCACAGCTCACAGCACCGCTGGATCCTTAACCCACTGAGCAAGGCCAGGGATTGAACTCGCATCCTCATGGATACTAGTCAGGTTCCTAACCCACTGAGCCACAACGGGAACTCCAACCATCATTGATTCTCTCTATGATACCTCATTTCAGGTGCTGGCCCCTCTGCCTGTAACCCTGCATCCCAAGGCTGAGCCTGGAAGAGTCTGGGAAGGCGGCTGAATACTGGAGCACCCCTCTCTCTAGCCTGGCTGTGTGCCAGCACTGGGTTAAGCCCCAAGGGACACAGAGGTGAATAGGATGTGGTCCTGACCCCTGGGAGCTGTTAGGACATTAGCAAGAGCCCCAAAGGGCCAGAATTTGGGATTAAGAAGAGGCAAGCACAGCACCTAGGGCTCAAAATATTTGTGAGGAAGCCCTCGCTGTGCCCTTGCATGAGTCTGAGTGGGAGCATCTCCTTAAAATATACGCCCTTGTCTTGCCCCCGTCCCAGCCCAGGGAAGGACCGCATCCCACATCCCTAAAGGCACAGAGGACAGTGAAATGGGGGCAAGGGCTGCAGCATCCGAGGCTTTCTGGAGGAGGTGTCAAGAGAGCTGCTGGCTTGGAAGGATAGGCAGAACTTGGCCGGGCAAAGCTGAGGCCACATATTTGGCTCGGTAGGAACACAGGGGAGCAGACACTGCGGTGGAGAAAAGCCCTGGGCAAGTCTAAATTGGAAACATGGCTTGTAAATTCAAAGCAAAAGAATGTACATTATGACTTGAGTATTGGGGATTTCTTTTCTTTTTCTTTTTCTTTTTTTTTCTTTCAGGGTAGCACCCACAGCATATGGAGGTTCCCAGGTCTGGGGTCAAACCTGAGCCACAGCTGCCGGCCTATGCCACAGCCACAGCAATGCAGGATCCAAGCCACGTCTGTGACCTACACCACAGCTCGTGGCAATGCCAAATCCTTAACCCACTGAGCAAGGCCAGGGATCGAACCCGAAACCTCATGGTTACTAGTTGGATTCGTTGCCACTGTGCCACAACAGAAACTCCAGTATTGGGGGTTTCTTTGATAAGATGGCAGGGGTCCAGCTTCCAGCAGCTCTGTAGCCAGAAGATCCCTCCCAGGTCCCCGGGCGCTGTATGGCTGGGCTGAGAGGAAATGGGTCCCCTCACAGCTGAAGCCTAGGGGACCAGGATGGAGCTGCCAGGTGCTCAGGCATCATCCTTTGGGATCTCTAGTGAAAGGACATCCAGAGCTGTGAGGTGGTGTGGGGCTTCGAAGGTGCGTAAGACGATTCCGTCACAAGATGGTCAAGGAGGTGGTGGCAGAGGAGTACATTGACGTCAGTACATGTGATAAAGGTGGAATGGGGGCCTCCTGGAGGGGACACCTCCATACCCCAGCAACCACGACTGGTTCTGGAAAGCAGGCATCGCTGGGTAGCAACACACTCTGCAACAATGAGAGGCATTCTGAAATAGAATGGGCGAAGGGAGGCGAGCGACCCCGCTCTAATCCAGTTCTGTGGAGCCAGTATTTATCGAGTGCTCCCTCCATGCCTTGGTCCGGAGAAAGAGAAGGAGTAGAATTTTGGAGGCTGTCATGTCAAAGATAAGGGGAAGAACGCACTTAAGGAGCTCAGGGCCGAACAGGAAAGATAGTTTCCCTGATGGATGGGCGGGAGGGGGTCCTAGGCTGGGGGAGCAGCCTGAGCCAACGCGGGACACACGGAAGGACCAGGTGTGACCAGGAAGTCCTAGGCAGACCCTATGGCTGGAGTGCAGGGTTAGGGGCACCCTGTCCTTATAGGTCTTGCCTTCCAAGGATAGGGGCCTTGGCCTTTATTTTCTGGGCAGCAGAGAGCCGAAGATGCTTTTGGAACAGCCAGATGATGCGGCCCTTGATACAGAAAGATTTTTTTTTTTTTTTTTGCTTTTTAGGGCCTCACCCATGGATGTTCCCAGGCTAGGGGTCCAATTGGAGCTACAGCCGCCGACTTACACCACAGCCACAGCAATGTGGGATCTGAGCCGCGTCTGCAACCTACACCATAGCTCATGGCAAAGCCAGATCCTTAACCCACTGAGCAAGGCCAGGGATCGAACCCACAACCTCATGGTTCCTGGTCGGATTCATTTCTGCTGCGCCACAATGAGAACTCCAATATAGAAAGATTGATTTGGTGAGAGTGTGAAGCACAGGCTGAAATGGGAGAGATTAGGCAGCAGGAAGACTTGGTGGAAAGCCCGAGTAACCCTGCAGGGGAGAGAGGATAGCAGACTGATGGAGTGGTGGCAGAGGCCAGGCATTGGATGTGGACTGGATGTAGGGGGAAGGGGCTGGGGGGTCGAGGGGGACCCCCGGGGTCCCCAGGCTCTGACCTGGCAGGTGTCTCCAAGAAGCAAACCAAGAGGCAGGAGGCAGGAGTCCGGTCAAACCCTGATAGCTTTCCCCTGCCTGGAGGTGTCTGGCTCCAAGGCCAACAGAGCTGGGCTCCAGAGGGGCTCCATGGGCTTCTGACCAGCGCCCCTGTCCCTTCCCTCCTGCCTTGGCCCTTGGAATCAAAGTCATGGTGTCCGATTCCCCAGCTCCCCCTCTTCTTCCTTCCTCCCAGGACCCACAGAAACCCTCAGTACCCAGCCAGGGGCCGAAGACACCATCAGGCAAAAAGGTGAAATCTCCACGACATCCCCTGTCCCTGGCCTGGAAGCAGGACCGTGAGCAGACTCTGGCTGCGGCCTATGTGCCGGTGATGCTCAACCCCAAGGGGCAGAACCCGGACAAGCTCAGGTTCAACTTCTACACCTCCCAGTACCCCAACTCTCTGAACCCGTTCTGCACCTCGCAGAAGCCCACCTGCGGTTACCTGTACTGCCGGGACACTGACCATACCCGCAAGCGCTTCGACGTACCTCCTGCCAACCTGGTCTTGTGGCGCTCGTAGGCCTGTGCCAGTCAGAAGCCCCCCACCCTGCACCCTCACCCCCCACAATCCTGGGTCCCAGAGGGGAAGGGCTGCTCCCTCCCAGAGGAGCAGGAAGTGCCTGGGGCTGGGACGGCTGTGTCCTGCCCACTGTCAACAAGGGCAAAGGGAGGGCCTGCTTCTCAGCAGCAATTAAAGTTTGTCCTTCCTTCGCCTGGCATCAGTATGGGTGGCCGTGGGTGGGAAAACTGAGGTCACAGGGCGGTAGTACAGCAAGGTTATGTTTGGAGGTGTATGAAACCTTGGAAGGACTTGATTCTCACCCCCTCGTCCGCAGAGTGACCCCAGCCCCCCTCCAGAGTGACCCCAGTCCCCCTCCAGAGTGACCCCAGCCCCCTCCAGAGCCTGAATCGCAAGTAAAATCCCTGCTAGACACACAATCCCCATGGTCCAGGCTTGGCAACCCTCACAGCAAGAAAGAGATACATCCGCTGACAGTGACCTGGGGTTGAGGCAACCACTAGGGAATGGGGAAGTAAGGAAGAGAGTGGACCCTGTCTCTGTGGGGCCTCCTCTTCAGCTCTGTTGTTGTTGTTGTTTTGTGTTTTAGGGTACACCTGTGGCATATGGAGGTTCCCGGCTAGGGGTCGAATCGGAGCTACAGCTGCCAGCCTACACCACAGCCACAGCAAAACCAGATCTGAGACACATCTTTGACCTACACCACAGCTCATGGCAACGCTGGATCTTTAACCCACTGAGCGAGGCCAGGGATCGAACCTGCAACCTCGTGGATATTAGCTGGCTTCGATACCGCTGAGCCACAACTTTTTCAGCCCTGGTTTTACATAAAACCACCTCTTCAGAGTTATAGTTTTTTGGTGAGGGATGGATTCCCCATCTCAAATCTCCCCTCTGGTCCAGAAGAGCTGACGCTGAGGTTGGTTAGACTCATGGGCCATGGTTCCCGGAGAAGGAGGATGAAGGCAGAGGGCACTTGGCCCACAGCAGTGGCCTGAATGATTCCCGGGTCACTGGCACCCATGGGTGAATCCAATGGCCTCGTGAGACCAGCTCAGACTGTGAGCTGATGGCAGACATCTCCCAACCCCACAGCCAGTGACTCCACACTGGTAGCTTGAAATCAGCCACGGTGGGAGTGTTCACAGGGTGGAAACCAGCCAATACCTACAAATCTGGGTTTCCTTTTTTCCTGGAGAACCAGTGGTTAAATATTTACCAGCACTGCTGGGTGAATCCAACTGGTTTCGTTTCTTGGAATCACATCTCTTTCTAGGTGGAGAGGTGTATTCAGTGGTGCATACTCTAGAGCACAAGAGGTTGGGGCTGGTGTGGGACGAAGGGAGAGGATGCTGGGGACCCAGTGAAGCAGCTAATGCATCGGCTTGGCTTTCCTGAATACCCTTCTCTGAAAAGACGGTAGGAGTTCCCGCCACGACTCAGTGGTTAACGAATCCGACTAGTAACCACGAGGTTTCGGATTTGATCCCTGGCCTCCATCAGTGGGTTAACAATCTGGCATTGCCTTGAGCTGTGGTGTAGGTCGCAGATGCGGCTCAGATCCCAAGCTGCTGCGCCTGTGGTGTTGGTTGGCAGCTACAGCTCCAATTTGACCCCTAGCCTGGGAACCTCCATATGCCGTGGGTGCAGCCCTAAAAGAAAAAAGACAAAAAAAAAAAAGAAAGAAAATGGTGAGTAGAGAGAAAGGGAGAGGCCCTCCTAAATATTACCTATCAGCGAAGAATGCAGGTGGTTCTGTTTGTTTGATGTAGGCTGTCTTTCAAGTTAGAGGCTTTCCTCCAAGGCCTGGTGATCCTTGGTGGGAAGCAGGCCATTTGGCACGTGCACTAAATTTCTCCTGTCTGGAGCCAGCGTGGCAAGGAGGTTGGGGGGACGGGGGGATCTCGCTGTTTATATGTAGACCCCTTAACTCCCTGATTTCTTTCTTCCTGGTTGTTTGCTGTTTATTTTATTTTATTTTATTTTATTTTTTTAGGGCCACACCTGCAGCATATAGAAATTCCCAGGCTAGGGGTCTGATCAGAGCTGCAGCTGCCGGCCTATGCCACAGCCACAGCAACACTGAATCTGAACCGCATCTGTGACCTACACCTCAGCGCAATGCCGGATCCTTAACCCACTGAGCGAGGGCAGGGATTGAACCCATGTCCTCATGGATGCTAGTTGGGTTCTTAACCCCCTGAGCCACATCTCCCTGGTTTCTAGAGCAGCCTGTCTCTCTTCCCGAGCTGTACCTAGAGGCTAAGACCTCTTTAGTTTAAGTTTCCAAAATGACCTTCCACCAGGGTCAAGAGGGGACAAGACGGCTCGTATCCGTTCTGCTGCCTGAGGAGGGCCTCCCGGGAGCCACCTGCTCCTTACACGAGCTTCCCACCAGACTTCCTATTTCAGCCCCACCTGTCCTGCATCCCAGCCTTCAGGGCACCTTCTGCGCCCACTTCCCAGGCCTCCAGAATTCTGTGGCAGGAACAGGCTTTGTGTCTGTCCCAATCTCCACATCCTCCTGCTCTTTGAAAGCACGTAGGTGTCAACACTGCACTCCGTTAAGACACCACCCACCCATCTGCCTTCTGTTACCAACATTTTATTAGAACCTCTCATCTGCTGTCTTCTTACTCTTGGTCTCTGTGGATGTGTAGCTTTTAAAAGTTTATTGCCACTCTAGTGGGATTTTGAAAAGAGGTGGCGAGAAAGGCAAGTTTTCAGTCTACCAAAAGTTATATCTTGGAGTTCCTGTTGTGGTTCAATGGGTTAAGAACCCGACATAGGGTCCATGAGGATGTGGGTTCCATCCCTGGCCTTGCTCAATGGGTTAAGGATCCAGCGTTGCTGTGAGCTGTGGTGTAGGTCACAGATGCGGCTCGGACCCCAAGTTACTGTGGTTGTGGTGTAGGCCAGCAGCTGCAGTTCCGATTCCCCTTAGTCTGGGAACTTCCATATGCTGCAGGAGCGGCCCTAAAAAGCAAAGAAAAAAAAGTCCTTATGTCGCATCAATTCTCCAACAGACTCTGGGTGAACACCTACTGCAGGCTGAATCTTTGGGCTGCAAAGATGGACTAGGATGCTCTCACTCCTTCCAGACCCTACAGCCTTCTGGGGTGGGGACAAGGCCAGCATCTTTACTTCCCGGACTGATCCCCCCTCCTCTCTTCTGCAGAAGGTCGCCCCCTTGAGGTTCACCTTGGTAGAGCACCCTCCACCCATGCTTCCAGGAAACCTTAGGGAGAAGCCTGCCCAGGTGGGGTGCCAGTCCAGGTGGAATTGTCCAAGGAAGCCAAGAACTTATGCTCTGGGCTCTGTTGTGTTTCCGTGGTGGTGGCGAGGGGGCGGATAGGCAGGCTTGGAAGGGATCAGTCCTTTGGGATTGCCACCCATCCCGTCCCTACCGGGAATGGCTTCTACCTCTATGTCCCTAGTCCACCAGCTTCCTCTCCTTGGCACCATTCAGCAGGGTTCTCTCCCTCGGGCATGGCGTCTGTGCCAGGAGGGGGTCCTGCAGACAGAGCAGCCAGGGGAAGCCACCAACCCCTCTCCTGTGTCCACGGCATGGGCCGTGCACCCTGCCCCTCTGTGCCCCTCTTGTTATCCACCTCTTCCTGGATGCCTTCGGGTGGATGGCGATCCTCCCTGACTTGGTGTCCATGTCTTGGGGGAAGGATGGAGAGAGAGACTCCAGAGGCCACTGAAGAGGGAGTCTGGGCTCTGGGGTTGGGAAGCCATGGGATTCCATTCCTGGGCTGAGACAGGGATGGGGCCCCACACCCAACAGAGGGGGATGACCCGCCTGTCAGTGGGAATGGCTCAGGCTGGAGGGCCGCAGTGCAAGGCACTGGACTGAGGCTTATAGGGGCCTCTGGCTCCATACATGTTTTCCCCAAAGTATTAAAGACTTAGGCTAAAAGCAAGGTGATGAGGTGGAAAAGCTTTCAGTACCACAGCTTAAAATTTTTGTGGACTGGGAGGTCTCCTGTGGTGCAGCAGGTTAAGGATCCAGCATGGTCACTGCAGAGGCTTGGGTCACCGCCACAGCGCTGGCTCCATCCCTGGCCCGGGAACCGCCGCATGCTGTGGACGGGGCCAAAATATTTGTGAACCCAGAATGTGCTTTTTCTGCCCCCAATTCCTCTTGTCTCACGGGGAAATAATAACACCCACCCCACAGGGCTATCATGAGCTTCTTCATCAAGCTCGGCATTGTGCCTTGAAGGCAGTGGACGTTTCATAACAGCTCCATCCCATGTTAGCTTTCTTTAATCATGTGCACATTCATTTATTTATAATATTTTATTAAGCTCAAGCCCCCATCAGTCAAATGTTACTCTCAAAAATGTAATTGGGGGAGTTCCCTGGTGACCTAGCGGTTAAGGATGGTCGCTGCTGTGGCTCAGGTCACTGCTGTGGCGCTGGTTTGATCCCTGGTCTGGGAACTTCTGATGCCATGGGCGTGGCCAAAAAAATAAAAGTAATTGGGGACTGTTTCATGAGAAGACTGTTCACAGGTAAGGGGGCATAGTTAAGGGGCTGGTCTTGTGCCCAGAGGATGGCAACACAAGGAAGCCCTAAGCCTGAGGGTAGAGGGAGGGGCTCTGGAGAAGGCTCTGGCTGGAGCTGTGCCTGAAAGTGGAAGAAAACAACCAGAGCTGGAGTTCCCGTCGTGGCTCAGCTGTAACGAATTGGACTAGCATCCAAGAGGATTCAGGTTTGATCCTTGGCCTTGCTCAGTGGGTTAAGGATCCAGCATTGCCGTGAGCTGCAGTGTAGGTCACAGACATGGCTCGGATCAGGCGTTGCTGTGGCCGCGGTGTACAGACACTGGCAGCTGCAGCTCCGATTCAACTCATAGCCCAGAAACTTCCATATGCCACAGGTGCAGCCCTAAAAAGCAAAAAAAAAAAAAAAAAAAAAAAAAGAAAAAAGAAAGAAACAAAACAAAACAAAAAAACCCACCAGCCCCCCCCCCAACAGACCCAGCAGGGGGTGGGGAGGGGAACAGATGTCCAGCCCCTCTCACTTCCCCCGCTCTAATCTCCTTTCAGTGTCTCTCAACAGATGAGCCCCACCTGAAGCCCAGAGGGTCAGGGAGCTCAAGTGATCCAGTCCAGGGGGCCAGCCTCCTGGGGCTCTGAGCAGACTGAGAAAGGTGGAGAATGAGTGAGGGAGGGGGCAGACGGACTAACCAGCACAGGACATGAAATCCATGCTGCCAGGCAGTTGGGAGATGGCCAGCGATGAGTAAGACGACGATCTCTACCTGGGGCGCTTGCGAGATTCCTGAGGGCTGTCTGGCAATACGCAACTGCTCCTAATTCCAGAAAGAAAGGAATCTTATGTCTACGTTGAAGTGTGATGGTCATAGACTCTGAGGAGACCTCCAAAGACTTCGCTTCCTATGGTCCCTGCCTCTGTACAACCCGCCCTCTCTTGGTGTGGGCGAGACCTGAGACTTGCTTCTACCTCAATGAATCTGGTGAAGGGGATGGGTGTCGCTCCATTAGGCTCCCCTACAGAAGATTCTATTTCAGCAGAGTGAAGAGAGAGTGTCTCCTCCCTGGCTTGACCAAATAGGCAGCCGTGTAGAGGCGCCCGTGTAACAAGCAACCGTGTTCTAGAAACTCTAGGACCTGAGAGTGCCCTCTAGACAATATCTAGCAAAAAGCCAGCCCCTCAATCATATAGTCACAGTTGAATTCTGCCAACCACCTGAATAAGGTGGAAGTGGATTCTTCCCCAGTCAAATCTTCAGATGAAAACACAGCCTAGGAGTTCCTGTTGTGGCTCAGTGGTTAACGAATCTGACTAGGAACCATGAGGTTGTGGGTTCGATTCTTGGCCTCACTCAGTGGGTTAAGGATCCGGCGTTGCTGTGAGCTGTGATGTAGGTTGCAGAGGTGGCTCAGATTCTGTGTTGCTGTGGCTCTGGTGTAGGCCGGCAGCTACAGCTCTGATTAGACCCCTAGCCTGGAAACCTCCATATGCCACAGGAGCAGCCCAAGAAATGGCAAAAAGACAAAAAAAAAAGCACAGCCCAGATGACACCTTGGTTACAGCCTTGTGAGATCCTGGGCAGAGGACCCCGGTGAGCCCCAGTCGGACTCCTGGTGCACAGAGGCTGTGAGATGATAAACATACATCTTTTTTGTTTGCTTGTTTTCTTTTCTTTTTAGGGCTACACCTGTGGCATATGGAAGGTCCCAGGCTAGGGGTCAAATTGGAGCTGCAGCTGAGGCCTCTGCCACAGCTATGGCAACACCAGGTCCAAGCCACATCTGCAAGCTACACCACAGCTTGTGACAATGCTGGATGCTTAATCCACTGAGTGAGGCCAGGGATCAAGCCCGCATCCTCATGGACACTATATGGGGTTCTTAACCCGCTGAGCCACATCAGGAACTCCTCCTCTATTTGGCTTTTTATTTAACTAAAGAGGAGGTGGTCCACATAGCAGAGGAGGGAGGGAAACAGGGAAGAGCCAGGACAGAGCGAGTGCTGGCTCTGGGCTTTCCCAGTACATCCAGCGTAAGACCACTTGGCTCCAAAAACAGACCAGCTTTGAAGTCTATGGCCAGAGAGCATCCCACCAGGGGTTAGAGAAGACCGTTGTTAAGTAGATGGGCCCCTAGGCTTGGCCCAGATTTCCAGGACCAGCAGGTAGCAGCACACCCAGGCACCTATGTGCCTGCACGCTCTCACACACACCCCAGGCCACTAGGCACACACCCAATATCCTCTATCCCCATGCCCTAGATGGTGATAGTGTCAGGTTTCAAGTCAGACGGAGGGTGGAATTCAAGCCTTCCAGGATGGGAAAGAGGCAAACTTCAGGAATATGATTATGTCAAAATCAGACCAGTGAGTGTGTGTGGGGGGAGGGGGCTATGTGTCTTGGTGCAGTTTTATGTAGGAAGGGATTCCCTCTGGCTGCTCAGAACCCATCTTGGAAGCCCACAAGCTCTGCATCACCCAGACACCCTCACATGTTAGCCATCCATGCTGTGATTGGAATCCCTCAGCTGTGACAGCCGAACGCAGTGCACAGCCTAGATAACTGTATACGGCAGCCCTAAACAGGAGCCCACAGCTGGCCCAGCTCTGGAAGAGAAACCAGCTTTATCTCATTGGTATCTCAACTCCACACCTGAAGGCAGGAATCAGAAACACGGAGAGCCATTCCAAACAGGAGGAGAAGGGAATGGAGGTGACGGGATCAGAACAGCTGCTGGCTGGCCACCCACTCTGTCCCAGTAAGAAGGAATAAGGAGATTGCAAACTGGGTAAGAAAATCCTCTCACCTCCAGCTCAAGGCTGTAATCCTGGGCCTGTGCGCCTCTAAGCTTTGTTCTATTTTCACTCCTTTTCCCCAGGAGCCATCTTCATTGGCTGCAAAGATTTCATGGGCACTTTTAAACACCCGTTCTCTGGCTGCCCCTGGATTGGCATGTAGGCTTGCAAAGCCCCCGTGACTGCTCCGTACGGCTGGCCTCCTCTCATCATTTCCCTGCACTTTGGGAATCATCAGGCCCTTCCTTGCTCAGATCTGGAGGACTTGGGCCTGTGAGCCGGGGCCCCTTCTGAGAAAGCCCGGCTGCCCTGGGGCAGGGAGTGGCGGCAAAAGAACTGGTCTGTCTGTCGTGGGCCTTGACAACCCAAGCGGCAGGGCAATGGGGAACGTCATGGACGGTAAGTCGGTGGAGGAGCTGAGCAGCACCGAATGCCACCAGTGGTACAAGAAGTTCATGACCGAGTGCCCCTCCGGCCAGCTCACCCTCTACGAGTTCCGTCAGTTCTTCGGCCTCAAGAACCTGAGCCCGTGGGCCAGCCAGTACGTGGAGCAGATGTTTGAGACGTTTGACTTCAACAAAGTGAGCAGGGGTCTGGGTGGGCCGTGTGGGAGGACAGCCCTGGCCGGTGTGGGGGCGGGGGAGGGAACGGGCGTGAGGATGGTGGTGTCTTGGCTGGAGGAGGGCAGGTTGATTCTATGGCAGGTTGCATGTTGACCTCAGGGATTCCAGTTTTCTCCTATCCACTGAGCGCCTCTTGTGTGTCAGGTGCAGGGGTTTCAGACACAAATCAGCCCTGGTCCCCACCCTCCATCTCCAGGGAAGACAGAGCCCCCCTTGTCCCCCGATCGGTGCACTCAGAGGCGAGATCCATCAGCTGCTCCCTCTGCCTCTTCCACACCCACATCTCTGTTCACCCCGGGACAAATGTGAACACGTACAAGACAGTCGTAGAGCACCTACTAAGTGCTTGGCGCTGTACGTGGTCCTTCTGCTCAGGCCCTTGGATGCTCACGGGATGCAGAAGGAAGAAGGGTGGCGAGCCGTGAGCAGGGGGATGAGCTTCTGCCTGGCTGGTCTGGGATGGGTGCGTTGCTTGGGGCACCCTTCCCAGGAGTTTCTGTGGATGGAGAAAGGGACGGTCAGGCTGCCTGGTCAATGAGGAATCCAGGCTACTCCAAATCCCAAATATCCAGTGATGCCAGTTCATCTTAAGAGGTCTGTGCGGTGGTCCAATTATGTCGCCCCACCGAGTCACCTGGATGCATTGGGGGAGGACTTCCTGGTAAGATAAAGGGGGGACCAAAAGAAGGGTTAGCACTGTGAGTTTGAGCCCCTAGTTTTCATCAGGGGAGTGGCCTTGAACTCG
Organism: Phacochoerus africanus; assembly: GCF_016906955.1. NCBI lineage: Eukaryota > Metazoa > Chordata > Mammalia > Artiodactyla > Suidae > Phacochoerus > Phacochoerus africanus. The sequence continues at coordinate 38,505,870 of NC_062552.1, forward strand.
TTTTCTCTCCCCTTGTATCTGTTATGGATGGTGGGAGCATTACTTAAAATGTCTGTTGGTTTTTCACAGCAAATCTTCCACTTCTTTGGAGCCATTCAGTCATTTAGGCTGGGTAGACCGGCCTAAATCCACACCCCCATCTCCCCATCCCTGCTGGTCCCCATCCCAGCCGGGGCTCCCTCGAAGGTGAGGGCGCCACACTGCCACGCGTCTACTACATGCCAGGGACAGGCTGCCCAGAGCTTTCCCAGCTCCCCTCGCTGCCCACAGGAAGGGCTTCTAGGGAAAGCTGGGGCTCAGAGGCTATTTAAAACTCACTAATATTCAGGATCAAGGGGCCAAAGCAGATTATGGGCTTTGAGTCCCAGCCTCAAGGGCAGCTTTGTGGTACCTGAGGGCTTTCCTGAAAGGGGTGCGGGGTGGGGGTGCAGAGGCATGGAGACGGTGTGTGTGTGGGGGGGTGGCATCATCATGCTGGACCTCCAGAATGCTCCAGAAGTGATCTTTCCTGAAACAGAGGGGGCTGATTGATGGCTGAGCCTCAGCACGTTATACCCAAATGCACTGAAATAGCTTGGCTTCCAGCCTGCCAAGAAAACCCTTTGAGTCAAGATGCGTCTCCAGAAGGACCCCCGAAAATCACACACATGACACCAGGGAGGGGCAGCCCACGAACCCTGTACTTGCCTAACCTGAGTATTCATTTGCCGTCTCTTCGATTTTCATTACAGGCAAGGACCACCTGTAGCATCCCAAACCTGACCTCCTCCACTGCACACACACCCCTGCCTTAGGGCCAGGGTGCCGCCTGGGCCTCTCTCCCTCCAGAACTCTGCTTGGCTCACACCTCCCCCTGCTTCAAGGCTCTGGTCAAGGGTCTCCTTCCCACTGACACCTGCCCTGGTCTCCTGGTTTCAACCCTATTTAACTGGGACTAGCCCCGACCCTGGCATTTCCTCATCCTCCCCTTTGCCCCCGAGCCCGTCTCATCTTCTAAAACAGGGTATTGACTAACGCTTAGCTCTTATGTTTATTGTCAGTCTCTCCTGCTGGAATGTGTGCTCCATGAGGGTAGGGATTTTTGTCTGCCTTGTTCATTGCTGTATCCTTTGTACCCAGGGCAGTGTCTGGAACACACTAGGTGCCTAATCAATATTTTTATATGAGTGAATGACTGCATGAGAAATTACCAGTCTTATGGAATAGTTATGTATTATATAATATACATTTTTTTTAAAAACATTTTTTAGGGCTGCATCTGAGGCATATAGAAGTTCCCTGTCTAGGGGTCAAATTGGAGCTAGAGCTGCAGCTGCCGGCCTCCGTCACAGCCACAGCAATGCAGGATCTGAGCCGTGTCTTCGACCTACACCACAGCTCATGGCAATGCCAGATCCTTAACCCACTGAGTGAGGCCAGGGATTGAACCTACATCCTCATGGATACGAGTCAGATTTGTTACCACTGAGCCACAACAGGAATTCCTATACATTAATTTAAATATATACTTGCTAAACTGAAGAGCGTCTCTGCAACATCAAAAGTGCCTTGTGCCGGCCGATGGCATGAATCACACTTTGGGCAACCTTGCTTTCACCCATTGCCACAAGCATAAAGCAGTCGAGCAGGCTGGCTATGAGATGGGACACAGGACTGGGAAGCTTTGCTACAGAGGGGAGTTGAATGGGGGGAGTGCAAATGACAGTCCCATGAGCCTATTTTTTGTAAATGAAATTTTATTAGAACACACCACACCCATTCGTTTACAAATTTTCTATTTTATAAAATGGAAATATTTACTATTTGGCCCTTTATGAGAAAAATTTGCCAGCCCCTGAATCAGAAAAGAGGTATAGGGAGTTCCCGTAGTGGTTCAGCAGAAACGAATCCAACTAGTAATGAGGAGGTTGTGGGTTCCATTCTTGGCCTTGCTCAGTGGGTTAAGGATTCAGTGTTGCCGGGAGCTGTGGTGTAGGTCAAAAACGCAGCTCGTATCTGGTGCTGCTGTGGCTGTGGCCGGCAGCGGCAGCTCTGATTCGCCCCCCAGCCTGGGAACTTCCATAAGTTGCATGTGGGGCCCTAAAAAGCAAAAAAAAAAAAAAAAAAAGCGAGAAGAGGGTTGTATCCTAGAGTGGGTGGGCAGGGTTGGGGGTACGGCTGTGAGTGGGGATGGACCTGGGTAACTAGCATATGCTTTGCTTACCTGCCAGTTTTGCCTGGGCTTGGCTGTGCCCGGCCATCCCACAGGTGCACACAAATCCATGTAAATCTGCCATCCTTGTATCTGAGCGCTGGGTGGGAATTAGGGGACCAGTTTCTGGACAAAGCTTTGTCATTCACTCGCACGTGGCCTCACCCTTCTCACCTTCAGCTGTTCCTCTGAAAACAGGGACAAACATACCCAGGGGTGGTTGTGATATTAAATGAGGAAAGTGAGCAAAACACAAATTACATGAAGCATGAAAAAAAAGGTTAGTGTTGTTGTAGTATTACTACTGAGCCTAATCCAGACCATGATCTTGAAACCTGCACACGGCTGTTCCCGTCTCAGAGCCGAGGAACTGAGACTCTCAGAGGTCATGTGACTTGTCAAAGGTCACACCTCTCCTAAGACATGGTTTAGGTCTTTCTGGCACAAACACACATATGTTTCCATTGCCCCCTCTTGGCCTTTTTTTTTAATTACAAAAATCACAAAATTTAAAAAATTTTAGGAGTTCCCATTGTGGCTCAGTGGAAACAAATCTGACTAGCATCCATGAGGCTGCAGGTTCGATCCCTGGCCTTGCTCAGTGGATTAAGGATCTGGTGTGGCTGTGGCTGTGGTGTAGGCCAGCAGCTACAGCTCAGATTCAACCCCTAGTATGGGAACTACCCTATGCCGAAGGCATGACCCTAGAAAAAGACAAAAAAAAATTTTTTTTAATTACCAAAAACTTAGGGCTCATTGTGAAAGTTTCTAATAATAAATATAAAAAATGAAAAGCAGATTTCCTGTTGTGGCTCAGAGGTTAACGAACCTGATTAGTATCCATGAGGACGCGGGTTCAATCCCAGGCCTCGCTCAGTGGGTTAAGGATCTGGCATTGCTGTGAGCTGTGGTGTAGGTCACAGATGCGGCTCAGATCTGGTGTTACAGCTGAGGCTGTGGTGTCAGCCGGCAGCTGCAGCTCTGATTCAGCCCCCAGCCTGAAAACTTCCATATGCCATGGGTGCCGCCCTAAAAAGGCAAAAAAAAAAAAAAAAGCAAAATTATCCTCACCCCATGTCCCCAGCCCAGAGGAAACCTCCTTAGCAGTCTTCTTCTCTAAGCCTGGCTCCATCCTGACAATGAACCTGAGGAGAGGGTTGGGCAAGGACTGATTGATTAAGGCATGTGAGAGAGCCCTTGAGCACAGACAAGCACCACACAAATGTTCATCACGACCCCTATGCCCACTGTGGGGCCCAGAGTGCTTACAGCCTCACCATGGCCAAAGACTAGCACAGAACTGGGAGATCTCAGAGGGCAGCCGGCCCAACCTCTGCCATTTCCCTAATAACAGTTCCCCAACCTCTGCTTGACACTTCCAGTGATGGGGAGCTCATTACTACACAAGACACTTGCCTGTTAGAGAGTTCGTCACGCGGACCCCAAATCTGCCTCTTGGTTAACTTCCTGATTTCAGAGTCATGGTTGTGAATAAGCGGAGGAACAGGGACTGGACTCCAAGTTCACATGCTCTGAGTCCTGTACTCCTTTCCTTAGCGCTCAGCCTCAGCAAGACAAAGGCTTCCCTCTCCCAGCTTCTCTTAGCTTGGCGGGAAGGCGGGGAGTGTGGGCAGAGGCAGGCCTGTGCTCCCTGCTTCCCTGCCCCATTGGGAAGGCTGGTAGGGCCGGCAGAGGGCCAGCTGCTGACCATTTGGGGGATCCTGGAGAAAAATTGCGCAAAAATGTCTTGTACCACTTTCCCCCATGGCCACTCCCTCAAGACTCAGCAAGGTCATCGCCTCCCCCAGGAAGCCTCCCTGCTGCACTTGTCCTTGCAGAGCTGGGCGCTCCTATTCTGTGATTCCATAATGTCCTGCCCAGAGGTATTGTCATTGAATATACATCATGATGACATAGTGATCTCTTTATAACAAATTGATGACAATAATAGTCATAGTAGTAATAATAATAGCTAATAATAGGTTTAATTATGTGCCAGGCAGTGTTGAGTGCTTTTGGTACCTGGACTCATTCAAGCCCGCAACAATCTCGTGGAAGTGGGAACTATTACAGTTGAGGAAATTGAGGGCCAGAGACATACTGAATCCTTTGCCCCAGATCCCACATGTTCGGGGGTGAAGGCGGTATTCAAACCTGCGTCCTCAACACTGAGCTCCCATCAGGACAGGGGTCTATCTTACTGGGTTCTGAATCTTCAGACTATCACAGCACGTAGGAGGGGCTCGGTAAGGTTCAAAGAATAAGGGGAAGAATGAGAAAGGCCTGGTGCCTCCCCAGCTGCCTCTGGCCCTACTCTGTCTCCTTAGCCCTCCTTTAAACGACGGCCTCACCCCTGCAGCTGTCCGGGTCTCTCCTCCCGCCTACACACATCTGCCCCCCCCCCACATCTGCCCCCCCCTCCAAAAACAGGAAAAGCTGAAGTGTGAAGATCACCCGGAAGCAGCCAGTTATGACTAGAACCAAAACACCTGTGAAGGGTTAGCATAAGCCATTCACAGCCCAGTGGCGGTTGGTTAACCAGATTTGATTAGCAGCCTCTGGTGCAAGCAAGGGGGGCAACGAAGGGGATGGGCGCCAAGGGGGCGTGGTCTGGGCTGCCGGGGCGTGGCCATGGGCGTGGCCCGGGAGAGGCCGGGACAGAGTGGGCTCAGGCGGCGGCTCCTCTCGCCCAGGACGGCTACATTGACTTTATGGAATACGTGGCGGCGCTCAGCCTGGTCCTCAAGGGGAAGGTGGAACAGAAGCTGCGCTGGTACTTCAAGCTCTACGACGTGGACGGCAACGGATGCATCGACCGTGACGAGCTGCTCACCATCATTCGGGTAACTCCAGGTGCAGCGGGCTGGGCAGGGGCGGGGCCGGAGCTGAGAGCCCGGGGCTGGGTCCGCTCGAGGAAGTGCCTTCTCAGAAGGGGACAGGATTGGGACGAGGCTCCTGGCGGTGGCTCGGGCCTTCACCAGCTGCTTGACCTGGGCCAGGCTCCCTTTCCTCTCTGGGCCTCGGTTTCCTGACCTGTACCCAGAGCTGCAGAAGCGCTGCCCCAGCTGTGCATGAGGCCTCAGGCGCCTTGACCTCTACTCGCGGCTGTTGGGAACTTGAGGAGCTCTCTTTGCTCCATCCCCAAGGCTGAGACGAATTAGGACGGGTCCTCTCACGTCTCCTTCTTCCCTCCCAGGCCATCCGAGCCATTAACCCCTGCAGCGACTCGACCATGACCGCGGAGGAGTTCACTGATACCGTGTTCTCCAAGATTGACGTCAATGGCGATGGTGAGCCGCGCAGAGGGCACGAGGGGTTGGGTTACTGGGGATGTTGCCAGGGAAGAAGGGCAGGAGGGGAGGCACAAAGGGGCCGCTGCTGGCTACCTCCACCTGTCTCGGCCCCAGCCGCAGAGCTGGCTGTGGGGGATCCCTGCCCCAGACTTTGGTCCCTGGCCCCGCGGTCCTCTAGCCGTGGTTCTGTCCCCTTTATGAGACTGCAGCTCTGGGTCCCGGATCGCAGACGTGAACGCCTTCTGCCCATGATTCCCTTTCTCTCTGCCACAGGGGAACTCTCCCTGGAGGAGTTCATGGAGGGCGTCCAGAAGGACCAGATGCTCTTGGACACGCTAACGCGAAGCCTCGACCTCACCCGCATTGTGCGCAGGCTCCAGAACGGAGAGCAGGATGAGGAGGGGGCTGGCGGTGGGGAGTCTGAGGCAGCGGAGGCAGCCGGCTGAGCCCACCGCCCTGTGGCTTCTGTTTTGGGGAGGGGATGTGTGGTGGTGCCTGGTGTCGCATTGTTTTAATACTAGGTAGGTCGAGTTTACTGAACTCCAAGGCTCAGTTCACCTCTTCCCGGCTCACAGTAGCAGCAGAGTGGCAGGGACCGGAGCCTAGAGCTGGGGAAAGTGACAGATGGTTCTGGAACCTTCTGTGTGACTCAGGTGGAGGTGATTGCTCCCTGCTGGGGGCAACCTTCAACATCTGGCCCCTTCTGGCACTTCCTCCAGCTTTACCACCTCCTCCACTGAGCTTCTCAGTTGCACACACTTCCAGGTAGAGAAGCTCTGATGTGGAGGTGGGCTTTCCCTGGACTCGAATGGACTCCTACAGATCTGGTGGCTGCAGCCTCCATCTGGGCACTGTGTCACACGCCCATCCTGCCCCCAGGATGTGTGTGGTCTGTGTTGATTTGTTCCCCTTTCAGCAAGCATACGTCGAATACCTACTTTATTAACGCTAGATGTTAGAGGTGCAAAGAGGACAGTTCTCATCCTCAAAGAACTCACAGGCTAAGCATCAGTATAATAAAATATGCTAAGAGAAGCTATGATACTATAGAAAGTCCTCCTTTATCCAGAGGAAACCCACATTTATTCAGAAGTGACTGTGCCACATCCTCATTCTTCCCCTGCTGGCCCCTTGGTGGCATGTGGTTCTCATGGTTCCCCACAGGATTGTGACTCATTGCTTATAGCACGTGTCCTCATCATGTCTGGTCTAACTTAAATCCCTCTTGCTGCAGTGACATCTGACATGGGTTGGGAAGTGGCGCAGTCTGTCGCAGGTGGGCCCTAGCCCCATTCTTTGCACACCCCCAACTTTAGGGGTCCAAGAACCCAGGGAGAGACAGGCTGGAACAGTTGTGATCATTTTTTCAAAGATGCTTTCTTCTGAACCTGGAGACTTCAGCTGGGTGTGGGGGAAGTTCAGGGAGTAAATAAAAATCCAGGGGTGATGGGAGTTCCCTTCGTGGCGCAGTGGTTGACGAACCATGAGGTTGCGGGTTCGGTCCTTGCCCTTGCTCAGTGGGTTAAGGATCCGGCGTTGCCATGAGCTGTGGTGTAGGTTGCAGACGCAGCTCGGATCCCGCGTTGCTGTGGCTCTGGCATAGGCCGGTGGCTACAGCTCCGATTCAACCCCTAGCCTGGGAACCTCCATATGCCGTGGGAGCGGCCCAAGAAATAGCAACAACAACAACAACAAAAAGACAAAAGACAAAAAAAAAAAAAAAAATCCAGGGGTGAGAGGGGGCAAACAAGGGGAAAGGGCAGGGGGATGAAGCCCTAGCTAGGGAAGGTGGAGGTCAGAGCCTGGGGCAGCTTGGGAACAAAGGGAGTTGACCCTTTTTTTTGCTTGCCTTTTCTAGGGCCGCTCCCACGGCATATGGAGGTTCCCAGGCCAGGGGTCTAATTGGAGTTGTAGCCACCGGCCTATGCCAGAGCCACAGCAACGCCGGATTGTTAACCCACTGAGCAAAGGCAGGGATCGAACCCGCAACCTCATGGTTCCTAGTCGGATTCGTTAACCACTCCGCCACGACGGGAACTCCTCTGCTTCCCCTCTTGGTGGTTGCCTTGGGAAAAGCTGGACCTCAGAGCTGGGAGGGTATTTGAATAGAGTTAGGACATTTCCCAGCCTCAGTCACGTGCCAGCTTCATGATTTGGGGCATCTGTGTCCCAGCTGGATTACTGTTTTTGTTTTTCTTTTTTGTCTTTTTAGGGCCACACCCGCGGCATATGGAATTTCCCAGGCTAGGGGTCAAATCGGAGCTGCAGCCGCCGGCCTACACCACAGCCACAGCGACGCCGGATCCTTAACCCACTGAGTGAGGGCAGGAATGAAACCCGAGTTTGCATGGATACTAGTCAGGTTCGTTCCCACTGAGCCAAACAGGAACTCTGGATTACTGTTATTTTTTAATCGACTTTTTTACCTTACATTATTTCTAAAGTTAACTCTATATGACTGTCAGGCCCATGAAATCTCAGGCTCAACAAGTTAGTTTTATTTTTCATACACCAACACAAAAGCATACATTCACGTGAGTTCCTTTTCTGAGGTCCTCAGCAACCCCTGCCACCAGGAGGACTGCCTTTTCATCTGGTGTCTGTACTGGGGCGGCATACACAGTTTGTATAACAAAAAGAATTCCACATCCAAAAAAGAATCATCTGAAAACCACTTGTCTAAACTGCTCACGCTGTAGATGAGATAACCGAAGTTAGGGAAGAGAAGTGGCCGTCTTGGGTCACATAGCAGTTGGAGGCAAAACCCGGTCTAGAACCCAGATTGGCAGGCCCCCAGTTCTCCCCAGGGACAGAGGAAAGGTTTCTTCCATCCTTTAAGGAGACACGTTTGACTTGTGGGCTTGCGATGCGGAGCTGTGGAAGGTCTGTGCTGGGGGTGGGGGTTGGGGAGGTGCGTGTGGGGATGCAGAGGGGAGAGGAGAGTTGGGGGGGACAGCACGGGGCAGAGTTGGAACAGCCCCTTTAAGCACAGCTGACCTCCAAGGGCAGGCAGACCACAGCCTGACTTGTTGCAAGTTTCCCGTCGACACCCCTGGTGAGGACAACTGGGGGAGGAAGAGGCACATGTCCTCACGGGCACATTCCTCAGGATGGGGGGGGGGTAATTATTAGCCATCCCCTCCCCCCAGGTCCCACCTTTGCTCCCGTGTCAACAACACTTGCCAGCCCCTCCCTGCTACCAGTCAGTCTCAGGCCGTGTGGGCATTCTCATTGCTAAGTTGGTCTGTGGGATCCCCACTCCCCAGTTTTCCCTGCGTTCAGCTAAAAACCGTGCAGGAATTTGTGAGAGCTCAACCACCCTGCCAAGGCCGGGCTTTCCCTGGAGCAGAAGGGAAGAGGAAGCCAGTTCCCTTCAGCACCCCATGAATGTGAAACCTCCCAATAGGACCCATGGCCCTACTGACCCCTTCAGACCCCTCCTCCCCACTCAGCCCCACCCCCTACACGGGAGGCACCAGGAAGTCCGTGCCAGGATGAGAGTAGGCATAGCAGGCTGAGCCAGGGATGCCCCCCCTCTACTCTGGAAACCTGGTGAGCCTGGAGTCCCCGGGGGCTCCCAGGGCCACAGGCCCCTCAGAACATGGCACTCTTCTGCCTCTGCTGAGAGATCCATCTGCCGGGACTCGCATCCATCTGCAGCATCTTCATCACCCACTTGTCACGACGGGCACCTTCAATGAATTCTTTCAGGGACAGCTGGCCTGCGCAAGGGGTAGGGGGGATGGTCAGGCGGGGGATGGAAGAAATGGGGGTGGGGGGCCTCCTCTCCTTGGATGAGCTTACCTCTCCCACCCAGATGAGACTGTGCCCTCAGGGCCTAAGCTTGGGCCGTGCTGATCAATTTTCCATTCTCCAGGAATCTCCTGGAATCTTCAAGGATTTCTTTAAGGAACTTCCTTTGCAAAGGAATTTAAGTTTTACTTTTGCCCATGGTGCCCTGGAAATTTTTTTTTTAGGGCTGCACCCGAAGTACATGGAAGTTCCCCTGGCTAGGAGTCAAACTGAACTGTAGCTGCCAGCCTAAAGATCATGGCAACGCCAGATCTTTAACCCACTGAGCAAGGCCAGGGATCGAACATGCATCCTCATGGATACTGGTCAGGTTTGTTATGACTGAGCCACAATAGGAACTCCTAGAAATGTTCTTGAGGGATCTTCTGGGTGTGTTCCCAGCCAGCTCCCTCCCTCAATAGCCTGGCATTGGGGCACAGAGCTACAAAGAGAAGAGCCCATGTAACCTTAATGGAGACTTGCCCTGTGCCAGATCTCAAGTACGTGACACTTTCAACCATTCTTTTCTCTTTTTTTGTCTTTTGTCTTTTTCGGGCCAAACCGCTGCATACGGAGGTTCCCAGGCTAGGGGTTGAATATGAGCTGTAGCTGCCGGCCTACACCACAGCCACAGCAACAAGGGATCCGAGCCATGTCTGCGACCTACACCACAGCTTATGGCAATGCCGGATCCTTAACCCACTGAGCGAGGCCAGGGATTGAACCCATGTCCTCATGGATACTAGTCAGGTTTATTAACCACTGGGCCACAATAGGAACTCCTTTTTCTTTGCTACACCTGAGGCATGTGGAAGTTCCTGGGCCAGGAATCAAACCTGTACCACTGCAGCTGCCTGAGCTGCAGTGACAACACCGGATCCTTACCCGCTGAGCCACAAGAGAATGCTCCCTTCAACCCTTCTCATCCCCATTTACCAGGTGAAGACACAGACCCGGCTGAGAGGGTAAGTGTAGCGTCTGGTCTGCCTTACTCCAAAGCTCCTCTTCTTTCTCTGCTCTTGCCCGGCCTCCATCCGCACACAGCTCCAGTAGGAGTTCTGACCACCCTTACAAACCTCATGTGCTAGTGACACCCTTCTTATTTTATGAATCCTCTCCACACCCATCTCACTATCGGGGGGTGAAGGGCCTTGCCTAAGGCCCCACAGAGAGAAAGTGGGGTGCTCCAGAGGGGCCAGCGCCACCCCCATCCTCTCTGCCCCTGTTACCATCTCCATTCTCATCCACCAGAAGGAAGATCCTGTCCACGACTTCCTCAGGTGTGAGTAGCTGGCCTTGCTGCTCAGCCTCCATCTCCACCCTGCAGGCTTTCTTCAGCTTGTGGATGGACTGCGGGAGAGAACCCAGTGGCATCCTCGAGACCCTGCACACCCTGCCCCTTCCCCTAGGACACGTATCCCTTGGTACCTTGTCCTCAGCCCTGCCCCCCTCCCCCACTGCCTGTGCATCTGAGCACCAGGGGACACAGATCAAAATCAAAAGTGACCTGGGCTGGAGGAGTTCCTGTCGTGGTGCAGCAGAAACAAATCTGACTAGGAACCATGAGGTTGCAGGTTCGATCCCTGGCCTCGCTCAGTGGGTTAAAGATCCGGCATTGCCGTGAGCTGTGGTGTAGGTCGCAGACGTGGCTTCGATCTGGTGTGGCTGTGGCTCTGGTGTAGGCCGATGGCTACAGCTCCGATTAGACCCCTAGCCTGGGAACCTCCATATGCTGCGGGTGTGGCCCTAAAAAGACAGAAAAGACAAAAAAAAAAAGTGATCTAGGCTAAGGCTGTGCCTTCAGGGTCCCATGGGCATAATTCCGACTGGGTTCCCAGCTGGGTGGTCACCACCCCATCCCCACGCCATTGGTGTGTCCACTGCAAGCATCAGCGCCAATAGCCAAGGTCTCTAGGGAGGGATGTGGATGGCAGAGTGAGGGTCTAAACTCCACGATTCAGAGGAAGCAATGGAGATTCAGAGAGGAAAAGAGATGGGGATTTTCTCCTTCTCTTTCTGTAACCGATCTCTAGCTTAATTTCACCGCGGTTGGGAAGCACACTTTAAATGATTCCAATGCCCCCTCCCATTTCCTCTGCCCCCCCCCCCCACCCAGGGCTCCCCTGCTTCAGTGGCCTGCACTGGGCACCCAGGGATACCATGTGCCTAAGTGCTTGCCCCGCCCTCCACCCCCTCAGATACTGACCTCCACGATGTCCAGCAGCTCCAGGCGGTCAATGCAGCCGTTGCGGTCCTTGTCATAGATCTTGAAGGTCCACTTCAGCATGTGCTCCAGGTTGCCCCTCAGCATGAGGTTCAGGGCTGCCACGTACTCTAGGAAGTCGATGGTGTTGTCCTGCATGAGGAGTGGGACCTGTGAGGCTCCCCCGGCCCCCAGAGCGCAGGTGTGAGCCCTATTCTAGGCCACCAGCCCTGTAAATTCAGGGCTTGGCCTCCTCCTTGCATTCCATGCGCCTCTGTGTCTGTGCTCTTGCTGGTCTCTGCATTGCCCCATCTTATGTGTCCTTCAAGGTTCAGCTCCAGGGTCCCTCCTCCAGGAAACCTTCCTTCTCACACCACTTCAGCCACAGGGATCTCTCTCTCCCCTTTCTGAGGTTCACAGCACCTATTATCTGTTCTACCCGTAACTGTTTCATAAGTATGTCTCATTCTCTAGGAGTTCCCATCGTGGCTCAGCGGTTAACGAATCCCACTGGGAACCATGGAGTTGTGGGTTTGATCCCTGGCCTTGCTCAGTGGATTGAGGATCTGGCGTTGCTGTGAGCTGTGGTGTAAGTTGCAGACACGGCTCGGATCCCGTGTTGCTGTGGCTCTGACGTAGGCCAGTGGCTACAGCTCCAATTCGACCCCTGGCCTGGGAGCCTCCATATGCCACAAGTGCAGCCCTAGAAAAGGCAAAAAGGCAAAAAGACAAAAAAAAAAAAGTAGGTCTCATTCTCTAGCTACACCATATGCTCCTCGAGAAAGGAGAGAGGTCACCATTGCTTTGTTTCTCTTCCTTGCCTTGAATAGGGACACTTCGGCCCAGAGGCAGGGTCTCATTTTTATGAATCAATGAAGAATTGATTGACTTGAGTCAGAATTTGAAACTAATGTAGTCTTTTTTGGGCCATGTGGCAGCAGGTGATAGTTCCCAGGCCAGGGATCAAAACTGAGCTACAGCAGTGACCCAAACCACAGCAGTGACAATGCTGAGTCCTTACAACTAGGGCCACTCAGGAGCTCCAGAGACTCAGGTAGTTTTGAAAGGAGATTAGAAACCTGTGTGTCCCGCAGACTTAATTAACCCCAGCCTGGCCTTGTTTCTGCTCTTCCTCAGGCCTTCGTGTTCGCCACTTCCACACACATTTGCACAGAGACTTTTCCTGGACAGGCACCAAAAGCAATTCCTCCGCCCCCAAGGCTGTGTCCCTGTGATCTGCAGTCACCCTGGCCCCAGTCACTCACCCCCTCCTCATCTCTGGAGTTCTGGCCAGGCTGCCTTGGAGGACGCCAGAGTGTCCTCCTTTGCTTAAAAAAAAAAAAAAAAAAAAAAAGCAGGAAGGTAGGTGCGTCCTAAGCCCTGAGTGTGTGAACAGAGGGAGGACCGTAGGGTGAGAGGGAACGAAAATGACCTTCATGACGTCATGACTTTTGCGGAAGATTCGGCTTTTCCCCCAGTCGCACAAACTGCATGGACTTTTGGCCTGGTGACAAGGAGCAACATTGGTTTATTCTTCTATCCTTAAAAAATGACACAATTGTGTCTTAAGAGAATTATTTATAGTGACTATAACTGAATTGACAAATGTCAACGTAACTAATAAATTATAGTTGGTAAAATAAAGAGGATGTTTATTTAAAAAAAGAAAAGAAAAGAAAAGAAAGAAACCTGGACCGAACGTATTTTAGGGTAGGAACCTCAGCTTCTCCAAATCAAAAATCGGAATCGTCAACTCCTCCAGGACTGCCTGTCATTCCCATGACTTTGTTTTGTTTGGTTTTGTTGCTTTTTAGGGCTGTGCCCTCAGCATATGCAAGTTCCCAGGCTAGGGGTTGAATTGGAGCTACAGGTGCCCACCTACACCACAGTTACAGCAACACCAGACCCGAGCCACATCTTTGACCTACACTGCAGCTCACCACAACCCCAGATCCTTAACCCACTGAGGGAGGCCAGGGATCGAACCTTTATCCTTATGGATTCTGGTCGGATTTGTTTCTGCTGTACCACTAAGGGAACTCCCCACATGACTTTGTAATCAGAAATGGCATTGCCAGCCCAGAGCTCCTCTGTCCCACTGGGCCAGCCTCCGCCCAGATCAAGGGATGCCTGAGTGCCCCAGGTGAGAGCCACAGGCAACCACGGCCGAAAATGAGGGAAACGGTGAACGCCTGAGGCAAAACCAAGGCAATAAAACAAGCCTACCTCAACACCTGAAGACTCTTATTCAACGTCCTTTCTCTAATTCCTCTGGTCCCCCACACTCCCCACCAGGTATTTACCCAACTGAGGTCAGACTATAGCTATAATTTTAGTTCCTGGATTTTCATTTTAAAATTTCCCATGCCTTCAGGAGCTCCTGTTGTGGCTCAGCAGTAACGAACCTGACTAGTATCCATGAGAATGAGGGTTCAATCCCTGGCCTCGCTCAGTGGGTTAAGGATCTAGTATTGCTATGAGCTGCAGTGTAGGTTACCGACAAGGCTTGGATCCCATGTGGCTGTGGCTGTGGTGCAGGCCAGCAGCTGCAGCTCTAATTCAACCCCTATCCTGCCAACCTCCATATGCCACAGGTGCGCCCCTAAAAGAACACAAAAAACCTAACAAACCTGCATCTTCATGGGTACTAGTCCGTTTATCACTGAGCCACAATAGGAACTCTGTCCTTGTAGCTTATTTATTTATTTACTTATTTATTTTGTCTTTTTGCTATTTCTTGGGCCGCTTCCTCGGCATATAGAGGTTCCCAGGCTAGGGGTCAAATCGGAGCTGTAGCCACTAGCCTACGCCAGAGCCACAGCCATGCAGGATCCGAGCCGCGTCTGCAACCTACACCACAGCTCACGGCAACGCCGGATCCTTAACCCACTGAGCTAGGGCAGGGAACGAACCCGAAACCTCATGGTTCCTAGTCGGATTCATTAACCACTGCGCTACGACGGGAACTCCTGTAGCTTATTTTATATGTAATAGTTTGTACCTCTTACCCACCCCCGGCCCCTGGATTTCCCCTCCCTTCTAGTTGGACAAAATTTTATCACAAGTGTTGCTCTGAGCAACCATCAACAGTGGGCAACCCCTGCTCTGTTCCTTGTGGCAATAAGGTTTTCATTTTGAGAATGGTATATAAATAGAATCGGATAGTATGGAATTATTTTTTTCACTCAGCACAATGCCTTGGAAATTCACCCTAGTCACTACATGTATCAACAATTCTTTTCTTTTTATTGCTGAATGGTGGGCCATTGTATGAATGATCCCTAGTTTGCTTTCTGTTTGTTCATGGGAAGTTATTTGCCTTGCTTCCAGCCCCCCCACCCCCAGTTTAATGGAAGTTCCCTTGCCAGGGGTTGAATCCCAGCCCCAGCTGCAGCAACACCAGATCCTTTCACCCACTGCATCAGGCTAGGGATCAAACCCCCACCTCCACAGCAACCCTGAGCCCAAGTCTGCAATCAGGTTCTCAACCCACTGAGCCACAGTGAGAACTCTTCCCCAGCCTTTTAAGGAACACTGTGTAAGTTGTAAGGTGTACAATGTGGTAACTGGTTGTTTGTTCTTTAAAAGGCTATTTTCATTAGTAATTATTATTTATTAAGCTTAGTAAAAATAGATCTAGTGTTTCTTTTAAAATAAGACCTGAGTAGGAGTTCCCGTCATGGCGCAGTGGTTAACGAATCCGACTAGGAACCATGAGGTTGCGGGCTCCATCCCTGGCCTCACTCAGTGGGTTAAGGATCTGGCATTGCCGAGAGCTGTGGTGTAGGTCGCACATGCGGCTTGGATCCCGTGTTGCTGTGGCTGTGGCATAGGCCAGAGGCTACAGCTCCGATTAGACCCCTAACCTGGGAACCTCCATATGCTACAGGAAAGGCAAAAAGACAAAAAAAAAAAAAAAAGACCTGAGTAGGAAAATGTATGTCAAATGGCCGGTGGGGACCATCTCTTTTACATACATCATCTCCCTCATGTCTGTTATCCCTTTTTATAGATGAGAAAACTGAGACTCAGGTTGAATAAGTTGCCCAAGAAATTCCCACCCAGCAAGCGGCAGAGACTTTCAAGCTACACGCCTTCTCTGGTTCATCAAATTGGGAGAACGTTTTTCCTTCATGCAGAACCTAAAGAATGTCTAAAAATGTCTAAAAAATGAACCTGGTGACTAGAACCAAAGGGAGAAAAAAAAACCAAGAAAACCAAAACCACTGACAAATCTGTAGTCTCCAGATTTCTAGATTCCATAGCCTTCTGGAACTTTCTGTTCCCAACTTCCAATCTCAACATGATACGGTCTCCTTGCACGAGGCACATGGTGCAGTAGCCCTTTCCTGATAAGTGAGCTCACCTGTGAGCTTATGTCAAGCCCCAGGACCAGTTCTGGAAAGCTTCCAGCTGGGGCTAATCTCATTCACTGCAAACCAGCCCTTGTCAGTTACCATCATCCACAGGGGCCCGAGATGATGGAAGTGCCTGTCTACTCGAGAGTTAGAGCAGAAGTGACAGGCGTGTGATCTGCTCTGTGGGATTACCTGCCTCATTTCTCCCTGAATTGGTGGCAATTGTGAACCAGCCCTGACCGCCCCGCTGCTGGTTATATAAGGATCCCCAGTGACATCTGAGCTTCATCCTCCCTCTTCTTCCGTGTCAGTGCATCACCGGCGCGCACCAGAGAGGAGTGTTTCTACTCCCCCCCGGAGGGAAAGGAGCAGCAGAGACCAGGTGCTCCCACCCCCTGGCCTCCACCAACACCCTGCTTCTGCCTCCCCAGACTTGATGCCTGAGCTGGATCAAAGGGCTCTTTTAATTTTATTTGTCCCAGAAACCTCAGACCAATTGTCCATAAATGAGATTGGTTGATATAAAGATTGCGCCACAGTGAGAAGTGGAGTCAGGAGTTCCTGTCGTGGCGCAGTGGTTAATGAATCCGACTAGGAACCATGAGGTTGCGGGTTCGGTCCCTGCCCTTGCTCAGTGGGTTAACGATCCGGCGTTGCCGTGAGCTGTGGTGTAGGTTGCAGACACGGCTCAGATCCCACGTTGCTGTGGCTCTGGCGTAGGCCGGTGGCCCCTAGCCTGGGAACCTCCATATGCCGCGGGAGCGGCCCAAGAAATAGCAAAAAGACAAAAAAAAAAAAAGTGGAGTCAGGTAGGAATTTGGAGACACAAACTAAGAGGGGGAAAAAAAAAGGCTCAGCCCCTGAGAGAGGACCTGAAAACGCCTGGTAGCAGAGCTTTTCTTTACGATAGGATGCCAACTGCTGCCTAGAGAAGGGACGTTAGAAAATGATCAGTGGACACCAAACCCAGTAGGTGAGGATTTGATGAGCAACAGGTAATTTACTTAGTCTCCCGAAGTATCTCCCTATAAATGCTTATTAATCACAAAGGAAAAATAGTCACTTGACAATGACAATAGTCACCACGCAACCAAATGATCAAAGGGAGACATCCCACTAATGGGACAAACCAACATCGGGTGCCCCCAACATGATGCACTCAGCATCCCTTCTGGGGATTTCTGCCAGAAGCGCAACCTGAATCTCATCACAAAGCAACATGGTTAAACCCAAATAAATGGCCTGCAATCTTCAAAAATGTCAAATATGGTTTTTAAAATGCTGAGATCAAAGGTTCCAAACTAAAGGCGAAGGAGGAGACAGGACAAGTGCAGTGTGTGATAAAAAACAAAAACTCCCAGTTATAATGGAGTTCCCTGGTGGCCTATTGGTTAAGGATCCAGCATTGTCACTGCTTTGGCTTGGGTCACTGCTGTAGCACGGGTTCAGTCTCTCGCCAAGGAATTTTTGAATGCCTTGGGTGTGACCAAAAAAAAAGTTATAAGAAATGTCATCAGGATAATCAACCAAACTTGAATACAGATTTTTTTTTTTTTGCCTTTTCTAGGGCCGCACCTGCGGCATATGGAGGTTCCCAGGCTAGGGGTCTAATTGGAGCTGTAGCCACCGGCCTACACCACAGCCACAGCAACTCGGGATCTGAGCTGCGTCTGCGACCTACACCACAGCTCACGGCAATGCCGGATCCTTAACCCACTGAGCGAGGCCAGGGATTGAACCTGCAACCTCATGGTTCCTAGTCGGATTCGTTAACCACTGCACCACAACGGGAACTCCAGAATATAGATTGTTGATTAGAAAATAGAACTTATTAGTAATGTTGAATTCCCTGACTTTGATCATCTATTAGGTTAAGAGGATGCTCTTGGTCTTAGGAAAGACACACTAGAATATTTGGGGTAAAAGGATGTGATACCTGTAATTTTTCTCTAAAAATAGTTATATATATATACACATAAATGTATATATTACATTGTGTGTGTGTATATATATACACACACACACATATGTAAACATTACACGGAGAAAATGCTGAAGCAAATAAGGCAAAATGTAAGCAGTTGGGGAATTTGGATAAATTGTATATAGTAATTACTTGTCCTATTCTTAAAATTTTTCTGTAAATTTAACATCCTATCAAAATTAACAGTTTTATTTTTTATTTTTATTTTTTGCTTTTTAGGGCCATACCTGCGGCATATGGAGGTTCCCAGGCTAGGGATCTAATCAGAGCTACAGCCGCCAGCCTACACAGCCACAGCAACAAGGGTCTGAGCCGTGTCTGCAACCTACACCACAGCTCATGGCAATGCCGGATCCTTAACCCACTGAGCGAGGCCAGGGATAGAACCTGCAACCTCACAGTTCATAGATTCATTTCCGCTGCGCCAGGATAGGAACTCCAAGATTAACAGTTATTTTAAAAACAATTGGTGAGTATTATTTGCTGACTTATCAGAAGAGATAAGTTATAAGTGTATAGCTGTATTATTTCCAGGGGCTTAATAATCTTTTAGATCTTGAATTGTTATTATATTGAATTTTAAATGAATATGAGGAAGATTAATACATTTTTAATAGGGAGTATTGCCATATATGACCCGATATATTTATTTACTTTTCTTATGACATTCAACACTTTAGAAAATCACTTTCTCTCTTAAAAAGGCCCACAAACTGCCTTCTGGACAGGAGCACTTGCCTGGGACTCAAGACCTTGGGCAAAGCAACTCCTTTTGCTTCCTTATCACTTGATTTGGAATAACAACGTCTGCCTGCTCCTTCCCAGGGCAGCTGCTGACTCTGGGGAGCCTGTGGAAAGGAGCCTTGGGAAGCCTGAAGCTCACTTTGAGCCCCAGAGGGAGTTTATTAGGGTTCATCCCAGGGAGGTTTCTGTGGCCGGGATGACGCTGACTCCGCCCCAGCGCCCCCTACAGGCGACGAGGAGACGTGCACTGACCGGGACGGGGCAAAGGCGGCCCTGAGCATTCTCAGTGACTCACTCTAGAAAGCAGAGCCCTCCCTTGCAAAAAAGTGGGGTACTCGCACTTCCTCCAGATTAATTATTTAGGTCCAACCCACCTCCTCCTCAATTTAGGGGACTGAAATAAGTATTTGAGGCAATCCTAATGGTTTAAAGAATTGCAGAGGCGCTTGACTGGATGGCCTTAAGTAATGAAGGGGTTTCCATTTTAAAATTCAGTTCCCAGGTGTGCATTTAAAAAGTATATTTTCTTAGCTCCTGCTGCCACCTAAGGGCTTGAAGAAACCCTACGGGTGGATAATTTCATGGACTCTTCCGTGGCTTGAAGAGTAGAAAGGGACTTTGGCAATAGGCCGGGTAACCTCCCAGTCCCCGCAGGAGCCTCCTCCAGCGTTCTTGGCGGGTGGAGCGGACCTGTCTCAATCCGAGGGACCCCAACAAGGGGGCGCTCACGGGCTGTGCCGGGATAGCTTGGCCCGTTTAGAACGGCTCTGGAGCCCCTTTTCTTTAGAGTGAGGGGGGCTCGGATGGATGCGAAAAACCAGGTGGTCCGGCTGCGGAGCCCTGTCCATAAATACACGGAGAGAGGACTGGACACCGTGTGCCTTTCTGCAGAGTCTCAGCTCGCAGCAAGAGGGCGAGTCAGACGAGGGCGGAGAGGAGGAAGAGAAGGCGGGAGGGAAGAATGATGTGGGGAGAGAAGGGTTTGGGGGAAAGGGTGGGATAGAAAAAGTGAAGAGGGGATGGAGGAAGGGCGGGGGGAACTGGGGAGCCGAGCTCCCACGAGGATGCGCCTTTCGCTCCAGGACGAGACCCGAGCCATCCTTCCTGCCCTTCGGGGAGCCTTACCCCGTTCCTGTCGAAGGCGCGGAACAAACATGCCCTCTACATACTGAGTGGCCTCCTCGTTGCCTGCGACCTTGAAGAAGCGCTTAAACTCGTGCATGAAGAGCGAGCCGCTGGGGCACTCCGTCAGGAACTTCTTGTACCACTCCTGCAGCTCGGCCACGTCCACCGCGCGGTTCTCCTCCCCCTCCGCCTCCTCCCAGCTGAACTGCTGCCCCATCCCGGCCCCTCTCCCCCCGGACGTCAGGGAGCAAGGGTCTCTGCCCGCCTCCCCCTGCTTCTGCCAGAGGGATTCCTTAGGCTCGGGCCCTCTTCCTCCCTGTCCTCTGCTTAGCCAGCCTCTTCATCGTCTCCTGGCCAGCTGACGGAGATGGGCAGTGTAGGGGGCTGCGGCAAGGGGGCGGGACCAGGCCGTCTAAGCCCTCTAAGATCATTAGAAGATTCTCCTGGAAGCTCTGACCTCCCTCCCGTCAGCTAAACTCCACCAGCCTCACCCCTCCCTTTCGCCTCGACAACCACTCAAGTAAGCTGCCAGGCAGATTCTGAAGAGGGAGAAGGGCGGGTAACTGAGAGGCAGGCATGGAGGAGGGAGAGTGAAGATGAGTTGGGAAGCCAGGGACCCTCCCATCTCAGAGTCACTCCCTGTCCCTTGGTTGGGCCCCATGCCACTCCAGGGAGGCCCATCTTGGAGATACTGGAGACTGTGAGGTCCACAGAGGGAGCAAGGCAACTCCCAGCCTGTGAAACAGGATCGCTGGTGATCTGGGTCTCGCCCTCCACTTGGCCTAGTGAGAAGCAGCTGAAGCAATGGAGTGAGAGGCTCTGGGTGAACAGCTCTGCCCGCTCGCAGACTCTGCCCCAGCCTGCTATCTGCAGCCCAATCACAGATCGTAGCCCACAGTCCTGGCAGATGTCCATTTCCCAGTTTAAATTACAAATATTTCCCTCCTACACCCTCCCTCCAAGATCTATTGGCAGGGCTCGTCCCACTTTTCTCCAAAAGGATAAACACCTGACAAAGATCTGGGAGCGTGGCCTAATTCACCTCCGAGTGCTCTTACTTTTATATTAAAGGTTCATGCAAATTTGTTGTTGAATCAATTATATTAAGAGGAACCTGAACATGGCTGGAGAAAGTGAGAAACTCACGCTGGCCGTACACACTTCAAAGAGTGGCGGACAATGGTACTGCTCGCTTTCCTCTGCTGATGTCACTCCCCAGCCCCCGAGATGACTATTTCACCACACTTCCTGTCCTCAAGCCTCCCCTCACTCCCACGTTCAGCGGGTGGCCTTGTCACCTCCTTCACCTCACAGGGAAGTAGACGCACCAGACAACTACTCCATCTTCCCTCCACAGACACAGTTCTGTGCACCTGTGCCCACATCCCCTGCCTCTTCCTGGTCCCTTTCCCACTTCTCCACCTGTGCCACCTGGCTTCCAGATGTCTACTCAAGACTTCACGTCCACAGTCATCCCGTTCTGCACCCTCTGTTTGCCCTTCTCTAATGGACCCTTCCTGGTGCCAACATGCTTTCATTTCACCTTCATGAAAACAAAACAAAACACAATAAAAATTCACCCTTGACCCCCACATTCAGCATCCCACTGTGACTTTTTTGGACCCGTCCGCTTTTGCCTTTAGGGGTCAGAAGATAGTGATAATTAAATAAATCAATATGAAAAGTTCTATGTTTTCATTCATTGCTATAAAGATGAATATAATGCAGCCCAGTCCAGACTGCATTTTATTAACTCTTTCTTCTGATTTTGAAAGAAATGAAAACATTTCAAAAGAAATTAAAGGAGTTCCCTGGTGGCCTAGTAGTTAAAAGATCTGGCATTGTCACTGCTGTGGCTCTGGTGCACCCCTGGCCTGGGAACTTCTGCGTGTCATGGGTGCAGCCCCCCCAAATAAAATAAAATTTAAAAATAAAAGAAATTTTAAAATCGTGCACTATGCCTACTCTTCCCTTCCAGCTACTGTCTTAATTTTGGCTCCCCTTGAAGATGCTATTTTCTGAAAATGGCACAGCAGTAGGTCTGGTCGCACATGTTTCTCACATCAAGGGGAAGAGTCTATTTCTCCCTCTCTTCAACCTGGATGGGACTTTATGGTAGTCAGCCAAGAGAATGGGCAGAAGGAACACTATGAGACTTCCAAGGTCAGGTCACCAAAGGCGATAGGGTTTGTACCTGGCTCTCCCTCAGGACTTGTCCTTAGAACGCAGCTGCCGTGTTACGGGGAAGCCCAGAGCACATGCAGAGCTTCCAGCTGACAGTCAGCCTCAACCAGCAGGTGTGTGAGTGAGGGAGTGAGGGAACCTGCAGATGACTCTGGCCCCAGCCTTCCAGCCACCCCAGCTGATACCAAAAGGAGCAGCCAATGTTCCCAGAGAGCCCTGCCCAAACTTCCAATCTGCATGCAAAGTACATGTTGGCAGGCTTTTTAAAGGTAGCAATAAATAGGAGTTCCCATTGTGGCGCAGTGGTTAACGAATCCAACTAGGAACCATGAGGTTGTGGGTTTGATCCCTGGCCTTGCTCAGTGGGTTAAGGATCTGGCGTTGCCGTGAGCTGTGGTGTAGGTCGCAGACGTGGCTTGGATCTGGTGTGGCTATGGCTCTGGTGTAGGCCGGTGGCTACAGCTCCGATTAGACCCCTAGCCTGGGGACCTCCATATGTCATGGCAGCGGCCCTAGAAAAGGCCAAAGAAGATCAAAAAGACCAAAAAAAAAAAAAAGGTAGCAACAATAGATAACTGAACCTATCCTGCATCCTCTTCATTTTTTTTTTGTTTTATTTTCTTTGTTTTTAGGGCTACATGGAGGTTCCCAGGCTAGGAGTTGAATCAGAGCTGTAGCTCTCAGCCTGCGCCACAGCCACAGCCACGTTGGATCCGAGCTGTGTCTGCAACCTACACCACAGCTCACCGTGATGGCGGATCCTTAACCCACTGAGCAAGGCGAGGGATGCTAGTCAGATTCATTAACGGCTGAGCCACGATGGAAACTCCTCCTCTTCATTTCTTGTTCTCTTCTCGACTTACTCCAACTGGATGCTCATCCCTGTCACTCCATGGGGAAGGCTTTACAGTGGTCACCAATGACCTCCCTTTTTTAAATGTATTATTTTTTTTAATGGCCACACTGACATGTGGAAGTCCCAGGGATGGGGCTCGACTCTGAGCCACAGCAGTGACCTGAGCCGCTGCAGCGACACCACCAATCCTTAACCTGCTGTGCTGCAGGAGAACTTCTGCCTACTAGTGTTTAACTGCATATGAAATGGTCTTTATTATTTGTCTCCACTAGAGTTTGAGATCCTGGAGGAGAGGAACTTCACCATACACACCAGGCAGAATTTCCAAAGCCTAGAACTCTGCCTGGCACAAGCAAAGAGTTCTGGGTCACACACAAACAGGACTTGAGTAAACTGAGCCAAGTGCTTCACACACAGAGCTGAATTCATGTGAGCTCTTCTTAATTTTACAAGACCAGTTCTCGACTCCTTTGAGAGTGGTTGGGTTAGCAAATATTTGTTGATATGAAAAGATAATGGGATTTTTAGAACTGGAAGAGGCCTCCAGTGATTTTCAACCTTGCATCCATCTCATTACACCTGAAGACAACATACACCAGCAGCCCCTTGGCTCTGTGCCAACAGCACTTCAACCAGCTCCGTGTGAAGGTGGTGTCACCCCTGTCCGCTTCCTCACGTTTTTCGATATTTAAGCAACACTGAAGAGTGGTTAAAGGATGGTACTTGTGCTCAAAAGATTGTCTGAATGAAACAGAACTTCATTTAGCTTCTGGCAGAGGACTCTAAAACTCAATGGGCTTTCCTGAGGGTCAGTCGCCCATGACCTGCCCTTAAATACCGCTGAGCTGTCGAGGTATAAATATATCGTTTTAAAGAGGATTAGGACTCCACAGAGAATGATAGCTTGAAGTGAGGAACAACAGTAAGGATTTAAGGAGGGCAGGGTTAGGAATTGAGCAGGGATTTGCAAAGAGAACCCTGGGGATCATGGGCATTCAACCCTAAGCCTGGCTCCAGGGGGAAATGCTTGCAAGCAATAAACCAGTGTCTGCAGAGTCCTAGATGGGCTGGGCCTTAAGCCCTACTGTTGTCTTCACACTCACGTTCTTGTGACCTGAAAGGACCTTTCCTTGCTGAAGCTTAAACTCTCCCGCTGCCGCCTTAGTCAGGACCAATGTCAATCTTGAGACAACAGGGATTGCACTGTGGGTTATGCTTCTTGCCTTTGTTCATACA
Source organism: Phacochoerus africanus (assembly GCF_016906955.1). Taxonomy (NCBI): domain Eukaryota; kingdom Metazoa; phylum Chordata; class Mammalia; order Artiodactyla; family Suidae; genus Phacochoerus; species Phacochoerus africanus. The sequence continues at coordinate 38,529,836 of NC_062552.1, forward strand.
TATTTACATCTTTTTTTTTTTTTTGGTCTTATTTTAGGGCTGCACCTGCAGCATATGGAAGTTCCCAGGCTAGGGGTTGAATCAGAGCTATAGCTGCTGGCCTACACCACAGCCATGGCAATGCCGGATCCTCAACCCACTGAGTGAGGCCAGGGATCAAACCTGCGTCCTCATGGATGCTAGTCAGATTCGTTTCCACTGAGCCATGATGGGAACTCCCATATTTACATCTTTTATTCCTTAGATTATTTCCCCCAAGTCAATCTCCTTAATTATAAGCTTTAGGGGAAATGATAGTACACTTTGCTAGTGTGTAAGGCCAAATAAATCTGGACTTTAGGTTTGAATGGTGTGCATCTGATATGTGGGCATCTGAGTGCAACCCAGGCTTTAAAAACTAGGTTCAAAAGCTGCCTCTGCTGTCACTAACCTCAACTCAGACAAATCAGCTTCACCTTTTCATCTCAGTTGCATCTGTAAACTGAAAGTGCAATCAAGTGGACAGGTCATATTTGGTTTTCTCTCCTGTAAAATAGGGATAATAATAGTAACTACTCTATTGGGTTTTTATAAAGATTAAGATCACATCTGTAAATGACTGTCTATGTAAAATGCTTGGCATAATATATGGTGGTTATTATGAGAAGCATGTTACATGTTTTCTTATCTAAATTAAACTGCATAGCCATTGTAAGTATTATCCTCAGCTTAGAGATATCAAGGTCTTTTCCAGCTGTGCTTTTTTTTTTGACCAAGCCTGTGGCTTGCAGAAGTTCCAGGGCCAGGGACGGAACCCTTGCCACTGTAGTGACCCAAGACACAGCAGTGACAACACCAGATCCTTAACCCAATGAGCCACCAGGGAGCTCTCCAGCTGTTTTTTGTTTTTGTTTTTGCTTTTTAGGGCCATATTCACGGCATATGGAGGTTCCCAGGCTAGGGGTCCAATCAGAGCTACAGCTGCCGGCCACAGCCATAGCCACAGCAATGTGGGATCTGAGCTGCGTCTACAACCTACACCACAGCTCATAGCAATGCCAGATCCTTAACCCATTGAGTGAGGCCAGGGATCAAACCTGACACCTCATGGATCCTAGTCAGATTCTTTTCCGCCGCGCCATGACAGGAGCCACCCTGGCTGGTTTTTAAACAGGGCGGCACACAGCCATCCTGGAGTATCATCAAATTTGCACTGCCATCTGGTAATAGCTGGTATTTACTGAATGTCTATTGTGCGAGGTGCTTTATAAGTTACCTAACTTATTTATTTGTCTTTTTAGGGCTGCACCTGCAGCATATGGAAGTTCCCAGGCTAGGGGTAGAACCGAAGCTGTAGCCATCAGCCTAAACCACAGCTACAGCATTGTGGGATCTGAGCCACATCTGTGAGCCACAGCTCATGGCTCAGATTCTTTAACCCACTGAGTGAGGCCAGGGATCGAACCCACATCCTCATGGTTCCTAGTGGGGTTTGTTACCGCTGAGCCATGACAAGAACTGCATAAGTTGTCTACTAATACTCCAACCTTCTTAGGTATTATTTCCTATATTTTACTGATGAGTAAACTGAGGCTCTGACAGGGTTAAGTATCTTGCCTAAGTTTATAGCAGCTAGTGGGTTTGTACTCTTATCTGACTCAGGACTGTTTGACTCCAAAGTCCGTATTTTCTCTACTTGGCTACTCATGAATGTTGTTGTAAAGCTAACTTAATAACATAAGAAAGGAAGAATGGAAGTTAACAAATACACATGTTAAGAAAATAGATTAGGTAGTTCCCTGGTGGCTCAGTGGTGTTGTCACTACTGTGACTGGTTACAGCTGGCGTGGGTGTAGGTTTGATTTCTGGCCCTGAACTTCTACATGCCATGGCTCCAGCCAAAAAATAATAATAAAGAGAAAATAGACTAATGACTTGATATACAAGTAATTTTCTTTGAAAGCACTGAAACCAGACACTGAGTTTAATCTGTAGAGGTCTACCAATAATTTATTTATTTATTTATTTATTTTTATTATTATTATTATTCTTTATTTTCCCACTGTACAGCAAGGGGGTCAGGTTATCCTTACTTGTATACATTACAATTACATTTTTCCCCCATCTACCAATAATTTAAAATAGACCTTACACTATTTAACTTAATATGGAAAGAAAATATACTTCAGATCAGAGAAAAATAACGAGCAACTCTGGGCTTCACCTCAATAAAAAAAAAACCCATCTCATTTCCTACCTGCCCTCTGGTTCTCCTGACATCAGGTCCACTTCTCTCTCCCCACCTCCCATCCCCACCACGAACAGAAAGTGAGACTGGGGAGTTCCCACTGTGGCACCGTGGGTTAAAGAATCCAGGGTTATCACAGCTGTGGGGTAGGTTGCAGCTGTGGCTCAGTTTCAATCCCTGGCCTGGGAACTTCCACATGCTGTGGATGCAGCCGTAATATTTAAAAAAAAGAAAAAAAAGGAAGTGAGACTTGGACATTAATTCTAATTTTCAGAATATATGTTTACTCAGAAGGCCCAATTTTTAAAAAACCGACAAACTTTCTCAGTCTATCAAAATAAACTTACCTAGTTTATACCAAGAATAGGCTTTAAATATGTCAAAGAAATATCACTAATTTTTATTGTATATGTAGTTTATTTATATATATAATCTTAAAACAAGATTTTAATATATAATTTGAAGTCCTAAATAATCTGGTTTTTAGGCTACTTCGGTCTGAAAATAGCTGGAAATGGATGGACACCTTTTTTAGAAATTTTTTTGGCCATGTTTATGGCATGCAAAACTACCCAGTCAGGGACTGAATCTACACCACAGCACTGACCTGAGCCACAGCAATCACAATACTGGATCCTTAACTGCCAAGCCACCTAGGAACTCCTAGACACCTTTAAAAGTGGTGGTGTGTATGCAGAAGTCACCCTATTATAATAAATGATTGTCTGTAAAAAAAGCACAAAAAAAAGATTAGATGTGGATCTGTATTTGAGGATTTCTTCTAAAGTGAAAATGAGTCACAATTACTGCTTTGCTAGATATAGTTACCATTATATTGCTCTTGTTTTACTGACTTTTTTCTTTTTGTCTTTTCAGGGCCGCACCTACAGCATATGGAAGTTCCCAGGCTAGGGGTCGGATCAGAGCTGTAGCTGCTGACCTACAACACAGCTGGCAGCAACACCAGATCTGAGCCACATCTGCAACCTACACCACAGCTCATGGTAATGCCAGATCCTTAACCCACTGAGTGAGGCCAGGGATTGAACCCACATCCTCATGGATACTAGTTGGGTTCGTAACCCACTGAGCCACGGCGGGAACTCCCATGACTAGTTCTTAACCCTGAAGCTTAGACCAGGGCTAAGCACTCATCAGGCATTTGTGAATGACAAAGTCACCAAAAGAGCTGTGAACAGAATGAGGTCACAGGGCACAAGGCTGTCATTCTTTTCATGTTAATGACAGTAATGTCAGTCTGATACACGAGCAGTGTACATTCAGAACATGCACACCTGATAGCAGGCTGGGAAAAGAGGACAGGGACTCTGATTTAAGGGGGGAAAAACTGAGATGTTGTAACCACCCCAGCGATGTGAAGGAAACCACAGAAGACATGGACCCGATTCTGCTGTAAAAAGGAAAGGAATCACTCCCTTGGGGTTGATTCACCAGCAATTTCAGCCCACTGTCGTCGTGCCTCTTTCAGAGCTTTAACTACTATTTAGTCTCATGGAAAAGCAGACATCTCCAAACAAAAACAGTGCTGTTCACCCAAAGAAAGAGGCCTTATCAATGTGGAATTTAATAAGGAAAAGTATTTATTTGTGCCTTGCACAATTTTCAAAAGCCATTATTTCTATTCAATTTTTGGTATTTACTAGAGTGCTGGGTGCAGAGTTAACATAAGAAAAGCTTGCTGGATAAATAAATTACAGGATGAATGAAATGATTCAGGCAGTAATTTCATCAATGTTCAAATTCCATGTTGGTGACCCTTCTAGACAGCCCTGTAAGGGTTTGGGCCACAGCAGAATTCAGGACATGCCATAAATGAGCTTGCTCTCCTGCAAAGTACACCCATTTTTAAGAATGTAATGTTTACATGAGAATTTGGAGGTCACCACCCCCAAACTAGCATTTGCCAGCCTGAACTAAGGTAAGTATCAAAAACTTTAACTGCTCAGGGTTAAGTTAATCAAAACTTCCTTGTAGGTACTTTGAAAGAAAAAAAATGTGTGAGGAATATCTGAAATACTTTCAGATGAATGAAACAATATAAATCACAAACTAATGATTGAACAACAGCAGAATAACAAATATGAATTTGACTCTTGGTACAGAGCGGTCCAAAAGGTTTGCTGGCATTTGTTAAACATCAGAACTGAAACAGTGACATGTATAAAAGAACAGATAAAATAGTCCAATGTGTCCCCCAAGTTCTAACCCCTGCTTCCACTGGTCAGGGCATGTGGCCTTAGGAGAAGTTAGGTGGATTCGAAACTGTCTTTGCTGAGGGCTCCCCCGCCTTGACACGCTGGTCTGGCCCGCCCTCACTGCACACCCCGGAACAAGCGGTGGCGCTGGGACTTTATGACTTGCTCTCTTCTTTCTCCTCTGGCATTGTTTCCCAGATTGGCTTCCTGATGTGTTCTGGTAATTGTTCTAATTTTGTCTAAAGAGAGAAAAACAAAATTATAACGTGGATGGACTTAAGTGAACTCCTCAGCCACAAACTGGATTTATTCGTTCTGTTCCCTCAAGTCCTCTCGACTTTTCTCTTCTATCCTCTCATCTTGTTGCGGGGCTTTGACACAGAGGCAAGGAAACTCGATGGTACATGAAACACTCTCACACGTATAACCTGTTTGATCCTCAGCACTCTCCACAGAACGCCAGTTAATGTGGAACCCATGTCTAGACACCCACTGAGAGGAAGGGAGGTGTCAGAGGTGGCACCAGGAGGACGTGGGCCGCAGGGCCGCAGTGCGCTGAGCTGCCACCACCGCACAGGTTGCCCCTAACCACTGAAGCAACTGCCTCCAGGTCCTCCCCTCCACCTAGTGGCCAGACTCAAGGGGCCATGTAGCAACACAACACAGATCTCCTTCCAACACAGGTGGGAACTCAAGCCATACCTTTGTGACTTCCATGGCAACTCCTTCAGGTAAGTTTCGCTGAATATATTCCAAGTAGACATCTGCTGTACTTCCAGTGAGATGTTCTAACTAAAATTTCAAACATGAAATCGGTTCATGCTACACTGTTAAAGTCAAAATTTTAAGGTCTTTTTTTTTGTAGTAGTAGAATCTTTTCTTCTATGAAATCGATCAGAATTTGAAAGGAAAAAAGTGTAGACCCCTGATTTGAACTAGTTGAGGGGAGCACGGCCCCATGCCCCTTCCTCCCAAATGCCTTAAAGCCAGGGCTTCACAGAACCCAGCTGGCAAGCACAGTATCAAAACAGTATACTAAGAAGAGTTTCACAAAACACCTCAAAACAAAAGAAACAAAAGACTAAATTATAAGACAGAGTCAGTCAGATTTTCTGTGTGTTCCATCACAAGGTGATTTTTGATTTTTCTTTTTCATTTAAGGGTAGGATAATGTCTTCATTGTATTTGTATCCTTAATGCCTAGAACATACTTCTCATATAAAAAGATGCAAATGCACTTGTTTCAACAATTACCCATCTGGAGTTCCCATCGTGGTACAGCAGAAACGAATCCAACTAGGAACTCTGAGGTTGCAGGTTTGATCCCTGGCTCAGTGGGTTAAGGATCTGGCATTGTCATGAGCTGTGGTGTAGGTTGCAGACATGGTGGATCCTGCGTTGCTGTGATGTAGGCCGGCAGCTCCGATTAGACCCCTAGCTTGGGAACCTCCATATGCCGCGGGTGCAGCCCTAAAAAGACAAAAGGCAAAAAAATAAAATAAAATTTACCAATGTTAACACTTACCAATCATCTACTATGTGACCAAGTGTTTAAGTGCTTCAGATAAATATCTCATTTAATCCTCACACTAGCCGTACCAGACAGAGACTGTTATCATTTCCACTCTCTGGGGGAGGAGGGGGGGCACAAGTCACACAGCAGGAAACGCCAGTACCTGGACTTAGCTGTGTGACTCCAGAGCCCTAGTTTTCCTTAACTGCAAGGCTATGACGATCTGGGCAGCTGCCCAAATGAATGATAACCAATGAATACAAACCTTAATGAGCCCATCACAGGCATGGAAATCCAGCGAGCAGTGAAAAGAATTGTTAGAGCTGAGTGAAAACTTAGCTAGAATTTTTCAAATATAAGCAACACTTATTCCAATGCTAGCTTGCGTGTATAAAAATTAGTCACCCTAGTCTGTATTACTGAGTTAAAGTATGAACTACTCTGAAGGATGGCTTTACTTGAGTTTGATTTTCCTCTCATGCTGCTTCCATGACAAACAGACATTTACCCTTTCCACACTATCAGGCGTGGGCCGACGGACTGGAAGTCCACTCAGCCAGGGTTAAAGGCAAGTTATGATGCTAGTGCTAGTGTGACATTTGGGGCATTTAAAAAATGCCTGAGACAAACTTACCTCTAAACATCTATAAAGGGTTCTCATTTCATACTGAACTCTGTGCTTCTTGAAAATATGCACTGATTTGAGAAGAGTAAATCGCTCTATTTTCCTTGGAGGCTCATGTCTGGAAAATTAATGGGCAAAGCAACATTCTTAAGCTAAGTGATGTTCAAACCTGAGTCACTGATATCAAAGCATGATTCCGCAATTTTGTAGGTCAGGCTCACGCTCAATTATAGGCATTAACGACTTCCATTTGTCAAGACTCTCATCTCTAACAACTCTTGTCATGAAGCTCAGGCCAAAATAAACCTGCAGACAGCAACAGGACCATCTGCCATAGATCTAAAAACAAGCCTTGGCATGCAAGTGAATGCACACATGTACACACACACACACACACACATGTGCACGCATCACCAGTTTTCACACCCTTGAGGTCCCACAATGACCAAATACATGAACTATGAGGAGCAGCACCGTGTGTTGACACAGTTGTAATGCTCTGCCATGTGTGATAATCACACAACTATTGTCTGTTACGGGAAATGTGTGGGTTCCTTCAGCTCTGTTAGAAGGCAAGGGTGGCGAAGCCCCAAAGGGGCCTTGTTCAACATCAGAAGGAGCTGCAGCTGTACTGGACCCTGCAGTGACATCAAGGCTCGCCTTGCTCATACACAAAAGTTCTAGGTGAGTGATGTTTCTTAAGGCGGTTCTGACAATGGCTATAATAGCAAAGACCATTGATTCCAACAGGCCCAAAAGGACTGCCTCCCTGCCCCATGGCGATCCCAGACACGAGGGCTTCTGGGCCTCCTTATGTCTCCACAATTTCTAGAGAAAGGATTCCCTCATTTTCCTTGTTCACCCATCCTAGCATTTAAAAATGCTGGTAGGAGTTCCTGTTGTGGCTCAGTGGTTAACGAATCCAACTAGGAACCATGAGGTTGCGGGTTCGATCCCTGGCCTTGATCAGTGGGTTAAGGACCCAGTGTTGCCGTGAGCTGTGGTGTAGGTTGCTGATTTGGCTCAGATCCCATGTTGCTGTGGCTGTGTCGCAGGCCAGCAGCTACAGCTCCGATTAGACCCCTAGCCTGGGAACCTCCATATGCCGCAGGAGCGGCCCTAGAAAAGGCAGAAAGACAAAAAATAAATAAATAAAATAAAAATGCTGGTAGACAAGAAGGAATGATCCTGCTTGGGGTAACATCACAATTCTAAATGCTCCCCATGATGAGGCTGTGTCCTACTTTGAGAGCTCAGACCTAGCTGGGTCTGGCACCATTTTCCTGCTTGATTGTGTTACGGCAGCTGAAAGATCAGATTAAGAAAGTCCATACTTACACCTTAATAGAGATGCCAAGTTCTTTAGCAGCAAGCACGGCAAAGTATTCATAACTGTCCAAAACAGCCTTATCATGGCCTTTTACTAAAACTGACAGGCGCTTATATAATGTGTCTGGTTCATCAGAAATGGTTATCTACAATTTCAAAAATCAAAAAGAAAAGTTTTGATCACGGTTCCTCTAATATTTATAACTGGAAAACTTGACTAAAATACAGGTTGAATCAAAAGGATTTTCAAGCAACCTACAAAATCACCAATGGAACCTTCGAGTTTACTAGTTATTGAACCCCAAATTCACCACAGGAAAGGACTTTGGGGTCTGTTAATAAAAGCAGCCTGGTCAGCAGACCTGGGCTGAGAATTACTCTGCCACTTCGAGCTGAATGACACTGGACAAGTCATCTAATCTCATGGCAGTTTAGTTTTCTCCTATATAAACAGGACAGTACCCGTGCTACAGCTCACAATACTTCTCTCTGGAACAAACAAGAAAGCAGGGACATAAGTGCTTATAAATTATAAGGCACTGTTAAACAAGGGCGAGCCACTGCTATTCATAGTCTTCTCATTAGATTGTGTCCGCGTTTATTTTGCCTGCCCTAATAAAATTACTCATTTCTCATTAAAATGTTATGACACTGACTGTAAATATAACTTCTACTTCTTCCACCCTATAACTTAAAGATCTTAGAAATAATGGGTTTGACATTTCTGACTTTATTCCAAGAGGTGAATTATCTTCGCTTCATTCATCCAGCAAACCAGTAAACCAGTAATTTATATTACTAATCCAATGATTCAGGGTTAAATTACTTTGTCCCTGAAAGAAGATCTACTTACTGACTAGGAAGCTAGACATTCATTCTCAAGCTCTCCAAAGAGACAGAATATACTGATATTCTATCTGTTGAGGGACAAGGGAGGAGAAATATAGCCCAAAGAGTGATCTGGTTGGTTTCTACAGGGTTTTAAAGATATTCTGAATCTGTTACAAATGTTAAAAATCAAAAGACTCTGCATAAAAAAAAAAAAAATCTGAATTTCAGAGTTCCCAATGTGGCACAGCAGCAATGAATCCGACTAGGAACCATGAGGTTGCGGGTTTGATCCCTGGCCTCGCTCAGTGAGTTAAGGATCCAGCATTGCTATGAGCTGTGGTGTGGGTCGCAGACATGGCTCGGATCTGCCGTTGCTGTGGCTGTAACATAGGCTGGCAGCTGCTGTAGCTCCGATTCTACCCCCTAGCCTGGGAACCTCCACATGCCATGGTGCAGCCCTAAAAAGCAAAAGAAAATAAAAAATAAAATAAAAATCTGAATTTCATTTAGTGTGGAAAATTTTGACAATCTGACATTATTGCCTGATTTCCCACATGTCAACAAGTGGCTAGTGTAGCAGCTGTCTTGCTTATAAAGGGCAAGCCTGTCACTGTCATCCTGTCACTTTTCCTTATAGGCCTGGCTCACACAGGCATCTGAGCTGGAGACCTGGGGTTTATACGCGCCCTCATGGAAATATGTCCAGTATCTACCAAGTGCAAAAATTGAACCAGCAGTCCTTTAGGTGGAACCCAATTCCACTCTGGTGTGCGCATGCACAGACATATATATACAGACAAAGGTCTAGAAGGATTTGTACAAAACTATGAAAGGGAATTACTTTTGCAGGGTGGAGCTGGAAGTATTTGGAACTTGTAAGGAATTTTTTAAACTACAATTAACACGAAAGCTGGGCTGGTGGAATCATGGTTTTCACTCAAAGGAAACAAGGTTACACAGCTGCTCCTGGATTTTCCCAACTTGTGACGATGCTCTTTCTCCCTGTGAACAAGAAAGCACTATCCAGGTCCAGGCTCGATATCTTAAAATGAAAACAAAGACCAGAAGGCTACCAGAAAAAAATGTTTCCGTAACATGATAACCAAGTATTTGGCATCATTAAGTATGACAACTGTCCACTCTATGCTGAGCTAAAAGCAAAAGGCTGCTCACTCCCACAGTTATTTGGGATAAGTAATCGATTGAATCAACACTTACCCTGAGAGCCTGACAGAGACTGGCAGCACTCAGGGACATCAGAACACTCTCCTCAGGTGCGCCGTGCACCAGTATTCCAGAACATTTTTTAATTCATCAAGTGATTGGGAAACAGCCCCAAATAGAATAATGATGCAAATTCACTGCTTATGTAGCTTCCCATGTCAAGAAATAGAGAGTACCTACCTCAGGCTTGGTCATATCCTTGGGAACATCAACGTGTAGGTTTGAAAACTGTACCCACTTCATAGTGGTGCTACTACATGCAGAAACAAAGAGAAACCTAAGTAAAACAGCACTAAGACTCCGTTTTCTTATTCAATTTCACACATCCAATTATATACTTACAGAAGAAAGCCACCATTTTTGGCCGTACTGCTCCTGGAACTGCTTATAGAAAAATTTCTTGAACCCTTAAAAAAAGGGGGATGTGTATTAGAATTAAAGTCAACCCCCAAAAGATTCACGGTTTCCATTAAAAACAAAAAGATGGGGAGTTCCCGTCGTGGCTCAGTGGTTAACGAATCCGACTAGGAACCATGAGGTTGCGGGTTCGGTCCCTGCCCTTGCTCAGTGGGTTAACGATCTGGCGTTGCCATGAGCTGTGGTGTAGGTTGCAGACACGGCTCGGATCCCGCGTTGCTGTGGCTCTGGCGTAGGCTGGCAGCTACAGCTCCGATTCGACCCCTAGCCTGGGAACCTCCATATGCCACGGGAGCGGCCCAAGAAATGGCAAAAAGACAAAAAAAAAAAAAGATGCAAAGATGCTTCAAATAACAGGCTATCTCATTATTTCAGATATTGGGGTAACTAAAATGTCAAATTAGCTTTTCTTTTTCTTTTCCTTTTTTGGCGGTCCTGTGGCATATGGAGATCCTGGGCCAGAGATCAAATCTAAGCTGCAGTTGTGACTTACACCACAGCTGTGGCCATGCTGGATCCTTAACCTACTGTGCTAGGCCAAGTATCAAACCTGAGTCCTAGCATTCCAGAGATGCTGCCGATCCCATTGCACCACAGCAGGAACTCCTAGACTTCACTTTTAAAAAGAAGGTGTAGAGTTAATAATCAAAAAGGATTCTCAAAATACTAGAGACTCTTTATCATTTATCTTTTTTTTTTTTTTTTTAAGGTCCTCAGGTGCAGCACATGGAAGTTCCCAGGCTAGGGTTCAAACTGGACCTACATCTGCCAGCCTATACCACAGCCACAGCAACACCAGATCTGAGCCATGTCTGTGACCTACACTGCAGTTCATAGCAATGCAGGATCCTTAACTCACAGAAGGAGGCTACGGATCGAACCAGCATCCTCATGGATACTAGTTGGGTTCATTTCTACTGAGCCATAATGGGAACTCTGAAAAACTATCTTTTAAAGCTCAGGAGTAAGAACTTAAAAAAAAAAAAATCTTCACATTAAAAGAACAGCTATGAGCTAAATGTGCAGACATGAAGGAAAAAAAAGTGTGACTTCATTTGCCCATTATTTTTTATAGATTAAATGTTTTTCAATATAATACTTATTTACATATTTTTAAGCATTAAAATTGTCTTTATAATTTAGTTTATGACTCAGAGTTGGGAGGTTTTTTTTTGCATTTTTTAATGCTTTATTGAAGTATAATTGGCTTACAATTTTGTGACAGTTTCTGCTGTACAAGTGACTCAGCTATACATGTACACACATCTACTCTCCTTCAGATCCTTTCCCATAGGTCATCACAGAATACTGGGCAGAGTTCCCTACACTACACAGCAAGTCCCTGCTGGCCAGTCAAAGAGTCGGAAAGATTTTGAAATCAAATCTATGGTTACCAAAGGGGAAACATGGAGAAGAGGGATGAATTAGAAGTTTTGGATTAATATATACACCCTACCATATGTTAAATAATCATCAAGGACCTACCGTAGGGCACAGGGAAATCATTCTACCAGTAACCTTTAAAAAAAACTTTAAAAGAGTTGGAATAAGAATTTGAAGGTATCCTTCTTTTAAAGCTTTCCCACAGCTCTTCCAGCATATGCATGTCTTGGTTTGGCTGGGATAACTAGGTTATAAATAAATTGAGACACATACCAGAATTTACACTCATGTTTTATCACTGCTGTGCCTCATAGTGCAACAATCCAGCCTTTCCAAATCTTTTATTGTCAGCTCCCCCTGGTGGAACAAAACCTATAGTTGTAGGAAACCTATAGTTCCATATATTACTTGTAATTTGCCACTGAGATTTAAAAGTGTAACCTGAGGAGTTCCCTTCGTGGCTCAGCTGTTAACGAACCCAACTAGGATCCATGAGGATGTGGGTTCAATCTCTGGCTTTGCTCAGTGGGCTAAGGATCCAGCGTTGCCGTGAGCTGTGGTGTAGGACGCAGATGTGGCACTGATTCAACCCCTAGCCTAGGAACCTCCATATGCCATGAGTGCAGTCCTAAAAGGCAAAAAAATAAAATAAAAATAAATGTGTAAACTGGAAAAGCTCAATAGGATCCTTTTCTTCCTTTCTTTCTCTCTTTTTCTTTCTTTCTTTTTTGGCTGCGCCCACAGCATGTGAAATTCCCTCACCAGGGATCCAACCCACGCCACGGCAGTAACCCAGGCTGCTGCAGTGAAAACACCAGATTGTTAACCCACTGTGTCACAAAAGCACTCCCAGAATCCTTAAACATACTTTGAGGATGAGAATAACAGTTTACTACAAATGAAACTTAAAACAGCTGAGGGTCACCTAAGTATGTTTTTAAAAGTCTATTCTTAGCTTATTGTCCTTCCTCCCTTCTTGAGATGGACACAAATCGAAACTTTCACAATCGCCCCTGGATCAAGGGGGAAAAATAAAGAAAGGAATTCAAACACAATACAAGGCAGTAAAAGAAAACTCCTTTCCCACATTTATGCCAGTGGCCACCCCAATAATCCGGTTATGCAGAAGGACCTCAGGTCTAAGGAATACAACACTTCCCAGGCATCTTCTCCGGGTATAAACCCCTGCTTTAAAAAGTTGAAGCCTAATGTGCTGTTCAACCTACAAATTAATCTTAAGAAGTTCTTAAGTTTTCTTTCTTTTTTGTCTTTCTAGGGCCGTACCTAAGGCATATGGAATTCCCCAGGCTGGAGGTCGAATGGGAGCTATAACTGCCAGCCTACCTCACAGCCACAGCAACGCCAGATCCGAGCTGTGTCAGGATCTACACCACAGCTCACGGCAACGCTGAAGCCTTAACCTACTGTGCAGGGCCAGGGATCAAACCCACGTCCTCATGGATACTAGTCGGGTTTGTTACAGCTAAGCCACAACAGGGACTCCCTCCTTTTTTTTTTTTTTTTTTTTTGAAGGCGTAAGCTGTAGTCTGGTAACTGTGTCTTAAAAATAGCTCAAAATTTCAATCTCTAACACCACCTGCCTTTTCTTAAAAACACTGGTTCTTAAATTCTGGTCCGAGGACATTTTCACTGTGGGCTGGAGAGATTAAACTTACTTCCATAATAATAGTAAGACGTTATTTGCAACTTTGCCATTCTGTCACCAGTGTGCAGTGAAGTTTTCCAGACACTGTGGTATAGCAACAGACTGCAGAAGCTGCTGTGAAACCCCAGCTGTCTTCTATTAAGCCAAAATCAGAGATGTGCAAAAACATCTCTTCTCACTAAATTTGTTTCGGAAAATCTAGTTGTACCCCATACAGACATTAATTACGTTAACATGTAATGAGTTTATTAGTGTTATTTTAATTTTTTGCTTTTCTTTTTAGGAAATTCCCAGGCTAGGGATTGAATGGGAGCTGCAGCTGAGGGCCTACACCACAGCCACAGCAAAGCGGGATCCGAGCCCCGTCTGCGACCTACACTGCAACTCATGGTAACGCTGGATCCTTAACCCACTGAGCGAAGCCAGGGATCCAACCCGCGTCCTCATGGATGCTAGTAGGGTTCCATACTGCTGCGCCACAGTGGGAACTCCCAGCGCTATTTTTAAAGGAAAACGCATTTTAAAGATTCTTGGTTGTAACTTCCAGTAAGCTAAACATTCACAGCTAAAACCCACAAAAATAAAAGCTCTCTGGAGTCCTCAACCATTTTTAGAGTGTAAAAGGGTGCTAAGGCTAACTAACTTGAGAACCGATGCTAAAGGTTTTGTTTCTTTCTCCAAAGAACCGAGCAGAGGTTATCCAACCAACTCCTCTGACTTCAGCGACTCTCATCTAAGTCTCAGAAACCCGGCTATCAGCAAGGTATCTCAGTCTGGTTCCGCGGGAAGCGTCAAAGGCTCATGCCACCTCATTTCAGAGAGATGAAACTTCCTGCCTGTTCCGAGCCTCGGTTTATTCCGCAAATATGAAAGGCCGGGTCTGGAACTTTCGCTGTCCTATATTCTTTACAGCTTTGACATTCTGATTCTTCCTGTTGCCCTGACTCATTACGTTTTATCCTATGAAAAGAAACTGGACAAAACATCAGCCCTTTTCTCGCTCCTTCCCTGCAAACAACGGGCTGAGATAAGGAATAAATATCGCGGAGGACTCCAGATTGGCAGAACGACACGCGACGGCCAGACATAGAGGCAACTGTATCCGTAAGTCCGCCTAATACCCTCAGCGCGCCGGGTACCTGCCAGAGACGCCGGGCCAGCGCCCCAAACGCCGCTCGCGCCGCCATCTTGCCGCCCCAGCTTCCCGGGATCGCTTCCGGGGTCACAGAGCTGTCCTCTGACCATAGAGTTCCGCAAAAGGAAAGAGTGTATCCCTGTGTTCCGGCTCAGGAACAACCATAGAGACGTGATCCTACGCTCTCTGAGGGTGGGACTGCGAATACAGCCAGCTTCCTCCCGGTCGCAGCCGGGCCGGTAAAGCTTCAGCTGGTACCTAGAGAGACAGTGAATTCCGCCAGCGTTTCCTTCTTCAAATTACCGTTCCTGTTTTGTTGGAGGCAAACATAACAAATACATGCTTGGAAAAAAAGTATATATTGATGTCATGTCAGCTGATATATTGACAATGTTATCTCTGAGTTAGTGGATTATTGGTTGATTTATTTTCCCGTTATGACGCAGCGAAGCGCTTGTGTACCCGTGGCCCGCAGAAAGCCAAAGTGACAGCGGGAGTTCGCTCCAAAGTAAGGATTTATTGCAGGGCGCCAAGCAAGGGAGTGGGAGACAAGCCTTAGATGTACTCCAACTTGGTCTTTGAGTTAGGTGGGTTTTGTTTTGTTTTGTTTTAAGAGGAAGAGCATAGAAGCTGGGATTAGTCATTGTCTTGTGACATTTCTGAATTGTAGAGTCAAGAGTCATGATGTCACTGGTTTAACGATTCCCTGGCCAGGTGGTCCAAAGCTCCTGGTCTCTTAGCTCATCTTGCCCTGGAGGAACGACCTGAGGTTGTACTTAAGTGGTGATGTCTGTAATAGCCATAGCCTTGGCAGGTTATCCAGGGGCCCTCCCGGAACCGGATTACGTCTTTCAATTGTGACATTCACAATTGGCTGGTCTCTCTTAGCCAGAGGAGTTTTCCCATAGCTCTGCAACTCTATTGCGGCTTCTTCCAGGGCTCCTCAGCCCGCCTCTGCCTTGAGTAGCTTCAGCTGGGTGACAGTTCTGTAGCTGTCAATGATGGTGACATTACAGCTTGAGAACAATTTTTACGTGTGTTACCTAATCTGATCCTCACAAGAATACATACATTTTATCCTAATTTAAAAGGTGAAGAAACCGAAGCCCATAGTGAAATGACTCATTCAAAGTCATTATGATGAGTTAGTTACAGCTGAACCAATGACCATCATCAAAAATCCTAGTTCCGGAGTTACCATTGTGGCTCAGCAGAAACGAATTGAGCATCCATGAAGACGCAGGTTCGATCCCTGGCCTCACTCAGTGGGTTAAGGATCTAGCGTTGCCATAAGTTGTGGTGTAGGTCGAAGACACAGCTCGGATCCCACGTTGCTGTGGCTGTGGTGCAGGCCAGCAGCTGTAGCTCCGATTAGACCCCTAGCCTGGGAACCTTCATATGCTGAGAGTTCGGCCCTAAAAAGAAAGAAAAAAATCCTAGTTCAGTGCCCTTTCCACCCCTCCAGCTGACCTCAATAAGCTCCAGTCTCTTAAGTCTCTTTTGGATGTGAGGACTAGAGATTCCCCACATCCCCACCTCCTGCAAGAAAAGGAGTTATTTTATTTATTTATTTTTTCAACATGTATGTGGCCTGAACTGCTCCTGTAACTGGAAAAGTGGGCTCGGAGCAGCTTTAGGGACTGGATGTCCTCTCCATCCCTAAGGCCAAACATGGTCTCTTTATTGATGGGATTTCTCTGTTTACAGTTTCTGCTCCCTCATAATTCTGCCTTGCCTGTGGTCACTGCTTGCTGCTTTTGGCTCACCAGCTTTCTCCATTCATGCTCTGAAGTGTGGGAATTGGGTATAGTCCCTTCGTTTTCTTTCTTTTCTTTTCTTTTTTTTTTTGTCTTTTTAGGGCCACACCCGTGGCATATGGAGGTTCCCAAGCTAGGGATCTAATCAGAGTTGTAGCTGCTAGCCTCAATGCCAGATCCCAGCTGCATCTGCAACCTACACCACAGCTCACGGCAACACCAGATCCTTAACCCACTGAGTGAGGCCAGGGATTGAAGCCGAAACCTCATGGTTCCTAGTCGGATTCGTTTCCGCTGAACCGTGGCCAGAACCCCCTAGTCCCCTTATTTTTCAGGCCTAAACCATGTCCCGTGTCACCAAACCAACTATGGGCCTAATAGCTTAGGGTCCAGTTAGTCAGTAGCAAGGTGGGAGTCATTGTGAGGGGCAACCCCAGGTTTTGCCAGCTGTGGACAGGGCCCTTTGGTATGGTGTATGGGCATGGACAGTGGGTTTTTGTTTGTTTTTGTTTGGACATGTAAAACTTCTTAGTTTATTAGTATGGAAAGCGTTTTGAAGCCTGGCCAGTCCATATGGATCTCTTCCCTATGACCTAAACTTTCAAACCTGACCTAATGTAAATGAGCAGATCAAATGATTCCAGAGAGTTGATGCAAGTCCATCTTGCTGTAGATCCAGGAAAAATAAGTGTATACATCAACTATTTCTAAGTTAAATCATATTTTGATTGCACCAGTTGTTGTAAAAGACGCCTTTTCTCCTCGATTATGGTTTCGTGGTTACACACTTGTCTCCAAATGCATCAAGTTGTATTAAAAAATATGCATAGCATTTTATGTGTCTATCTTAATAAAGTGGTTGAAAAAAAAAAAAAGAGAGAGATGGCAAGACTGCCAAAAATAAAATTACACAAGCAGAGGAAGTAATGATCCCAAACAGCCCAGAAGGAGATCTGTGTTATATGTAAGGAATGTGTGTTGGAATGTGAAGCAAACATGTATACTTGGCCTTTCCAGCTCAAACAGAAATGTTAAACATTTCCTTTGGGGGTGGGGGGTGGGGGGCAGCCCTTTTCAAAAGATTCTCTTGTAAGGAAATTAATCAACCCTTTGGCTCTTTTATACAGGGGTATCCAGAGATCAGTATAGTTCGCTTAGGAATATATTATTCAATTTCTTAACATGCCTTCCTAATTATGTTTTGCTTATGTTAACATTAAAACTCATCTTCATTCCACAGCTGGCTAACTATGGCTGAGCAAATTAGACGAGGAGTCTGTGGAATTCAGAATGGACTTTAGGTAAACTCAAAAGAGCTTTTATTTACACACACACACATGGATAAGCATACCTGGAACGTTAGAGAGATGATTAGTTAATTTAACAAATAGTTGCCGAGCATCTATTGTAAATTGCAGTTCAGAACAGCAGTAAAGCATAATGTTTGCTTTATTCCAAACCTTTGCTTTATTCTTTGCTTTGCTTCCAGTGGGGGAACTGGATCAGTTCCCAGGGCCCTGTATGTCTTTCCTGAATATCAAGTTCCTTGATAGGAATGATGTCACAGTCATCTTTATCCACTCAACTCCCCCGTGTTTAATACAGTGTGGAATAGTGCCTGGCACATGAGTACTGAGTGAAAGAATAAAACGTAGAAAAAAATCTTCAGATTGGACACGTGGGCCCCGGAAGCAGAACATAAATTTCCAAAGCCAGCTAAATGCACCGTGTTTGCCAAGGAATAGCTTTTTTATTTGGTACAGGACTACAATTGATGACCCAAATTAAACGTATAAAGCCTCCAAAGAAGGCAGAAGATCAAGGCCTTGGACAGGTATGTGCCACTTAAATTTCGTATGAAATCCAGAATTTCCGCTTTCTCCTGAAATTTGCTGTTGATCACTGAAAAGTAAACACACTTTTTTTTTTTTTTTGGTCTTTTTAGGGCTACACCCATGGCATATGGAGGTTCCCAGGTCAGATGGGAGCTGCAGCTGCCAGTCAACACCACAGCCACAGCATCACCAGATCTGAGCCTCGGCTGCGACCTAGACCACAGCTCACGGCAACGCCAGATCCTTAACCCACTGAGCAAGGCCAGGGATGGAACCTGCAACCTCATGGGTCCTTGTCAGATTAGTTTCCCCTGTACCATGGCAGGAACTCCTAAACACACTTTTAAGCATCTGGAAATTCAGGTTAGCAATACCTATGAACCAGGGTAGACTGGATTTTGTGGGGGATTCGCCGTGAGATAGCAGTCTGCGATACTGAGCTTCGGTGTGAGTGCAATGGTGTAGAGACCATCAACCCTTCAAGTGGCTCATCCACGGCCTGAGAAGCAGAAATGTTCACCCGTGCCCCCAGGGTAAAAGAGGGGGAACTTGACTGAGCATTAGATGTGGTCGGCAGACTTCTAAACTGGTCTACAGAAACCCACTAAGAGTAAATTAGCATTGAGAAGTCCTTTCAGTGGCTAGAAAGAAGGAATGTTTAAGCCAAATGAAACTCAGAAAGATAACATTTTATTTTCAGAGCAGCTGATGCAATATTTAATCAGGTTTTCACAAATAAATATGACAATCTTGGTTTGGTTACATCTCTCTCTCTCTTTTTACAATTTATTTTTTGCTTTTTAGGGCTGCACTTGGTGGCATATGCAAGTTCCCAGGCTAGGGGTCGAATCAGAGCTGTAGCTGCTGGCCTACACCACAGCCAAGCAACTGGAGAGCCGAGCCATGCCTGTGACCTACACCACAGCTCATGAAACGCCGGATCCCCAGCCCACAGAGCAAGGCCAGGGATTGAACCCCCATCCTCGTGGATACTAGTTGGATTCGTTTCCACTGTGCCACAATGGAATGTCACATCTCTTTTTTGATGAATGCCTATCTATGAGAACTATAATAAATTTCTGAGAAGGCTAAGGACTGGAACCTTTTAAGTAATATTCTCCTGGCTTTCTTTCTGGGGGAAAAAAAAAAGCATTGTGGTAATTTTAAAAAATGCTTATCACTCAGGGGGAAAACTGACCTAGAATGCCCCAGCTGTTTTTGTTTTTAAGGAATGCATCTTTTTAGGACAAGTCTATAAAACATCTTTATTTATTTGTTACATATGATGTTTAAATATAACGTTGCTTTCAAGCTTCAAACTTTTTTTTTAAACCTCTGGTAAAATAAGACTCTTGGTTGGCCTTAACAAAAACTGACCTAGGAAGAAACATTTTTAGCAAAATGTGTTATAAAATTCACTAGAAAATACTGTCCTCTTTTTGCCAAAATGTTACATAAAATCCTTATTAAAAATACACACATTACAAAAGAAAAAGTTATGAATATGCTATACATAGTGCTTTTGATACGGACTGAGGGACCTGCATTCCGGGGAAAATACAGTGAAGCACATTAGATATTATGATGTCAACTTAAAATAGTGCAAACCGGAATAAATTACATCCTAAAATGGGAAGGCATGCAAGTCATTTCCTGCAAATAGAACACAATGAAGCCAGAACAGGAAGCAATCACAACCACTATTTAAAAAGGTTTTCGTTTTTATTACATTAATTTTTTTCAAAAATACTTTTCTTTACAATAGAACTCCTAGAAAATATTTACAACCTTCCTCTAATAAAATAGAACAGCAGTTAAATATATTTGAAAATAAGATGGGTTTTTCCATAAAATATATCTGTTAACTTTTTATATACAAGCTTTCTCAAAGAGGTCTAAATTCACTAATGAAAAACCATCTGATAAACAGTTACCATGTTGAAGACATAAACCATTGGGAAGAAAAGTTCTTTGGGGTGGGGAGAAATGAAGGAACACTAAAACACAACACATACATGCAGGCAGAATTATTTCAGGAAAAAAATAAGTGCAATATTTTACTATGAAGTCAATTCTTTCAGTTGATATTGTGAAGAAATACTAATTCAGGAAAGTGAACTGTCTCATCAAGGAGGAGTTCTTTGGTTATTTCAAGTAAAAAAAAGCTTAACGCTATACTGCACGGAAAATCAGAATTACATTGTGCATTATATTTTTGCTTGGCAACTCAGTTTATTTTTCATGTTTTCAACTGGAACAGCCGGGCAAGTCTCCAAACAGAACGAGTACATGTGCTTTATAAACATTTTTCTGGGTGTTCGCTCCTCTGCTAGATAAGCTTTCACAGACCCAAGAACAGAACCATTCCAGAATCATTCTCAGGCACCCACAAGCGGGGGAGGAGGTCCACTGGGACAGAGGATCAGCCGGTATTACTTGGAATGGTTCTGGAACGGCTCTGCGGCAAAGCTGATGCCCTGCTCAGACAGTTCTGAGCTCAAAACATAGGCTGGGATAACGCATCAGAAACGGCAGCAAGTGGAACAGTATGTTTTTCCCCTTAAAAAAAAAAAAAAAAGACAAAGGATACCTTCACGACCTCGTTTCTGAAAGACAGAATGATGGAATGGGAAAGAACCTTGATATTTATCTTCTGTCCATGGCTTTCCTGAGATTCGGAGGAAACTGCCTGCCTGGGGCCACTGTGGCTGGAGCATGTGCACTAAACGCATTTGCAGGGATAACTTAAAGGATACTTGGGTCCTATGCTCATGCTTCTGCTGACATCCTAACGTCAAGCTATTCACGTGCCAGCAAAGTGCCCTGGCAGGATGGCCACACTACATCAGCATCAGCCTCCCCAGGGCAGGGGCAGGCCTGAAAGCCCCCAGTTCCGGAAGCCACCAGCCAGCAGCATGGGCTCTGAGCTGGGGCTGCACCCTGGCCTGAAGGAGCACGCTGGTTTGCCCTAAGCGTGGCTGTGGAGCTGTCTAACTGCCCCAAAGCCGGAGCTGAAAGCCCTTCTGGAAGGATTACAAGTTTATCACCTTCAAGTACAAACAGCAACCCTGCCTGCAGAGACAGGAGGCGGCAGAGCAGACTTACGTAGCTTGGAAGATTCTAGAAGTGCTTTGGTACATGACGTTAATGAATACATTCATTGTTTGAATCAGACATTGGAGCTATGGTGGTATCTGAAACCGTTTTTTGCTGGCCTTTAATGCTATTTCCCTTGTATCTGTCATCGGATTTGTTAGAAAACCCTTCTCAGAGTCAGCATCAAGGTAAACTTCGCACAGGTGAATGATAGCAAAATCCCAGTGAGTGACGTTTCACAGTACTTGAAAGTGGCACAGAGTAATTTCAGAATTCCACTGACCACAACAGCGTGGCAAAAAAAGAATCAGTTCCTCTGATCTAGTTTTGGGGCAAAAGAAGACTTCTTGGCACTCTAAGTACTTCAATCTGTGCCCCTCGACCATCCTCCCTAAAAACAGCCCTGGCAACTTGATAGTTGGGGTTATTTTCCTCCAGATGGATTTCCAGTCGGCTCAGGCCAAAACAACCCACGAAGCAGTCAACCAGTCCTCAGGGACCAGGGCAGAGGGCACACTTGCTCCACGAACCTCCTTCTTAATAAATCACTGCCAGGGAGTGAAAGCCTGAAAAGATACAGGACTCAGTTTTTAGAAACAGGCTGAGTGACAGGCAAGGCAGGGAGCAAAATTATTTTCACATTTGGTCAACTCTTCCAATGACGTGTGTGCTAGCAGAAAAGCCGTGGGACACGAGGGCTGGCTTTGCTCACTGGATAGCTACGTGCTAGCGCGGTCTCCTGGCAAAGACGCCAAGTTCATTGCAAACTGTGGAAATGAAGTTAGAACAAAAAATGACTCTCGGTGGGAAAGGATGGCCCAAGACCCCAGCACGAAGAGGGTAGCCTGCTTTATACACACGGGTGGGAGGGCGCGCGCACACACACACACACACATATTCACTCACTCACTCACTCACCGCAAGCTTTGGGATAAAAGACAACCAGGACGGTTGATCACTGAAAGCAAAAGAACTTGAGTGTCAGGTTCATTCCCAGCCAAGAATGAGCTCATGGGAATGCAGCCCAGATGAAACACCTCTTAAAGTAGAATTGTGCCAATTATTTATTCCCCCCAACCCCCCGAAACAATTTTTTTTAAATAAATGATTTTTCCCCCCTAAACCTGAAAAGTACGACCACTTTTTAAACAGGTAGTTTAAGATGGGTACAAAACGAGCAGGCAGTCCGGTTTCCTGACGAATGAAGATGGAGGCCGGGGCTTTTCTTGGTCTCTAGGCGACACACGGGGCTTTAGAGTTCCGTGTCGCCCTGAAGCAACACTGAATCTTGATCGTCCAAGAGGAGGCCGGTGTCCACAACCTCGGCCTCTTCCATGACTCCCCCTAACTGCTGGACGACGTCGTCATCGAGGATGTCCACGTCCTTGATGGGTTTGATCAGACTCAGCTGGTCCAGGGGCAGCAGCCCCGGCGGCCCCACCGGCCCCGTAGTTCTCTCTATTGTGGCTGCCATCTCGGCTGCAAAGGCCGCCTTCTGGGCCTTCTGCCTCTGCTGTTCCTCCTGCTGCCTGTGCGTTTTCATGTGCGCATTTCGGCTTTTGATCTTGAAGAAGACTCTAAAAACGAAAAGCAGCAGCATGTGAAATTTAAGAGGATCTGAGGTTTTTTGTTTTGTTTTGTTTTCTTTTCTTTTTAGGGCTGCACCTGCAGCTTATGGAGGTTCTCAGGCTAGGGGTCGAATCTGTGCTGCAGCTGCCAGCCTGCACCACAGCCACAACCACAGCAACATGAGATCTGAGCTGTGTCTGTAACCTACACCACAGCTCATGGCAACACTGGATCCTTAACCCACTGAATGAGGCCAGGGATTGAATCCCAGTCCTCATGGATCCTAGCTGGATTTGTGTCCACTGAGCCAGGAAACTCAGGATCTGAGTTCTTGGAAACCCGTGTGTCCTATAGGGGAGTAGCGGGTACATGAACTGATGTCTGGTTTGGGGTGGCTCTGACAGGGTCCTCATCTTCTGAGCTCATGAGACCTCCTCCCCCTGCGACCTGGCACATCTTTTTTCTTCAAGCATTGCAAGGAAAGGGGATGAGGACAGGACCCCAACTATGGTGTGGCAGGCTTTCTCCCTGTGCCCACAGAGGATGAATTCTCAAAGCCTCCTGTCCCTCTGGGGCCTGGGGCACACCTTTTCTTCTCCTTATCATCCCCCTTTCTCTCTCCTCTTGACCTTCCCTAGCATTGTCAAATCATGCTGCCGAACTCTGGTGGTTTCCATCATAAAACAACTCCCCTGCTGCCTCTGGCCTCCTGTCCCTGTTCTTCCAATCAAAATTCTTGAGGATCTGCCTACACACACTCGGCACAGCTCCTCTTTCCTCCACCCGATCCAACTGGACTGTCCACCCTCCGCTTCAGCCCAAGCGCTCAAGAGCACTAGGAACCGTGGGGCCAAGTCCAGTGGCCCTCCTCTGTCTAGGCAGTACTTGACTTCTGAGCTGCATCCACCACTCCTCTTCCCCCCAAGACCCTCTTCTTGTCTTGGCCATGCTATATCGTAATTTCCTTTTTTTTTTCTTTTTTCTTTTTTGTCTTTTTGGGCCCATACCCACAGCACATGGAGGTTCCCAGGCTAGGGGTCAAATCTGAGCTGTAGCCGCCAGCCTACACCACAGCCACAGCAACGTGGGATCCAAGTTGCATCTGTGACCTACAGCACAGCTCACGGTAACGCTGGATCCATAACCTGCTGAGCAAGGCCAGGGATCGAACCCCTGTACTCATGGATACATGGACACTAGTTGGGTTCGTTAACCACTGAGCCACGTCGGGAACTCCTCCTACTGTTTGCTTTTGAAGGAAACGGTGGTTCTCAGCTGGGGGTGACTCTGTCTCCCAAGGAATAGCTGGCAACATCTAGGGATGGGGGTGGGGCTTCTGGCATCGAGCAGGTAGATGCCAGGGATGCTGTGAAACACCCTAAAACACAGGAGGCAGGCCCTCCTCCCCAAACAAGGAATCAACAGCCCCCGAAACGTCAGTTCTGAGGCTGAGAAACCCGGGGATGAGGAGCCTGCTGACCGTGGTTAGTGGGCCCAATCCAGCCCCCTGCCTCTTCTTTGTAAATAAAGTCCTACCAGAACACAGCCATGTCTATTTGTTTCTGGATCATCTGCGGCTGCTTCTGCATTAAAATAGCAAAATTAAAATAGCTGTGACAGAGACAGACATGCAAAGCCTAAAATATTTTGATCTGGACCTTTTTCAGAGAAAGTTTGTCCAGCTGTGAGACTGCCTGCTTTTGGAGAGGGAGGGTGACATAATTCATCATTCCTGAGCTCACAAAGGGGAAAAAAAAAAAAACCGTTTCTAAGACCCATGTCTTAGAGTTGATGCGTCACCCCTGGACATAACTGAAAACTGTTCACTGGAATGAACATGATTTCAGCAGCTAAAAGAAGCATTCTGCAAACATCTGCCTAGTGTTATTCCCAGTCTGGAAAACCAGAGAAAGCATTCCTATTTTCCATAAAATCTTAACTGGAGTTATGGGAGAAAAAGGTCCTAAGCAACATAAAAATAAGACAAGAAAAACATTTAATGGAGAGCCCGAGAGCTGGAAATACCTATGTTTTTCAGTTGTCAAAATGTTCTTTGTTGCCACCTAGTGGAGGAAGGAGTTGTAGCTTATCAGAGGCGAGGGGGTAGAAGGTTTCTTTCCTCCCAGAAGAAACTGGGGAGACTCCAGGCCCCCAGCTCTTCTACCCCAGGGCAAACAGATGGAGTCAGCCTGAGGGAGTTGCATTATTTCTAGGAAATAAGCCTCATGAGCAATCCGGGGGCTCACTTATTTCTCGGTGACATGAAGAGGACATCTGGGTCTGATGGACGTCTGAAGGACGTCAGAGCTCAGAGGAGGGGCCCACACTTAAGTCAGTCTCCCTATCTCTGTTTCACAGAGGGAAGGAGAGCTGCTAGTTTCAATTCACTGTGGCAGGTGCCACCAACCTAAGGCTAATAAGAGTACCGACCTCTTGGGGCCTGTCAAATTCATCAATACATGAAATATCACCCACAGCAGATGGAAGTTCCCAGGCTAGGGGTCAAGTCAGAGCTGCAGCTGCCGGCCTACACCACAGCCACAGCCATGTGGGATCCGAGCCGCGTCTGCGACCTATATCGCAGCTCACAGTGACGCCGGATCCCTGACCCAGAGCGAGACCAGGGATAGGACCCACGACCTCAAGAATATTAGTCACATTCGTTTCCGCTGCACCACAACAGGAACTCCCCACATGATAGCCTTTAAAACCGTGCCAGGCAAATACTGAGGAACTGATAAAAGGCAGCAACTATCAAAATGCCTGAAACGTGCCTGAACTGTTCCATTAGAATGAATATAATAAACGGAAGTCCAAGATGGCTGCATTCTTACAGCCAAGGATGTTCTCTTGGTCGAGTTTCAGCAGCTCCCCGGGGGTATCTCTCAGGTGAACACTGCACGTTTACGGCACTGGCCATTATGGGAGGAGAAACGGAGCAAAAGGCTCCCAAAGGAAGTCACCGATGACAGCCTCTCTAGGCGGCACACTCACTGAGAAGGAAACTGGAATTCTACACAGGATGCTGTGGGAGGGACCTGTGGGCAACCGACCATCACTGATAAAATAAACAAAGCAAACCAACAGGATGGAACAGTGGTCAGAAGCCCAGGCTCTGTTTCTCAACACACATAGGTTCAAATCTCAGCTCTGCTCTTACTGGGGGTATGACCTGGGGCAAGTCATTTTACCTAATGTTTAATCCTTATTTGTAAAACAAGGATAAAGCAGCATCTGCATCCCATGAGTTTCTGTGTGTGGATTAGGAGAGGGGCTCATGTGCATAAAGCATGGAATAAAATTAAGTGCTCAGTAAACGTCAGCATGAGGTGTTTTTATTACTACCTACTGAAAGTTTTCCTCTTTTTGTTGCTTTATATTATACTTAAATGGGCAGAGATGACCAATAGCTTTTATCTCGCAAGTCAACTCTGATCAGTTGGTTGTGCCAGCTTGAAGCATTAGGATTTGATGGCTTGGAAAGGATTTGAGTCTCATCTTAATGTGAGAGCAAAGAGTGTAGCAATTGATTGGTAATGCCTGCCCTGGGTGCAGGAATGAGCAGTATTGGTAGGAAAGCCATTTCTGCCACAGAGAGCTCCTGATTAAGTGCTTTAGTGCCAATCACTCAGCAGGGATGCAAAGACAGCAGCACTAGTGACTATGGTTTAGGTGTGAAGGAAGAAATGGGAGTCAGAGTCCCATCTACCATTTCTGGAAAAGGGT
The DNA here is from genome assembly GCF_016906955.1 of Phacochoerus africanus. Lineage (NCBI taxonomy): Eukaryota > Metazoa > Chordata > Mammalia > Artiodactyla > Suidae > Phacochoerus > Phacochoerus africanus. The sequence goes on from NC_062552.1 coordinate 38,556,385, forward strand.
GTCGTTGTGTCAGTAGAGATTTGCTCTCTGACGATGTCCATCCTTACGAAGCTTCAGGACATCAGAATAACTGTACTCTGAGTCAAAGACAAGGTCCACCTACCATGAGGCGATATGTAGACTCCCAAGGATGGTATATGGAAAAATCTGGAGAGTCTTTTTTTTTTTTCCTTGTCTTTTAGGGATGCACCTGCTCCATATGGAAGTTCCCAGGCTAGGGGTTGAGTCAGAGCTGCAGCTGCTGACCTACACCACTGCTCACAGCAATGCCGGAATCTTAACCCACTGAGGGAGGCCAGGGATCAACCCACATCCTCATGGGTACTAGTCGGGTTCTTAAACCACCGAGCCACAACAGAAACTCCCTGGGTTCTTTTTTACCCTGGTGACACCTCAGCGCATCTTGGTCCAGCACCCACAGAGCCATTATTCATCACCCACTTAGACTCAGTCCCTGGTCCAGTTCTACTCACTTGCCACACTCCTTGCAGGGGAAGATGGTGGTGGGGTCTGTCTCGCCGCTGGTGGTGCTGTGGGAGGGCGAGCTCTTCACTGAGCAGTACCCGCTCTGGGCACTGCCAGGCTTCTGCTTCCCAGAGGGAACAGCACCCCGAGCTTTGGTCACCTGGTTGGTGCCACCGTGGATGCGAGCGTGGCCATTCAGTGCCTGTCGGGAGCTGAACACCTGGGGAAGAAAGGGAGTGACATGACATCTACAGTCCTGAAAAGGAAATTAGGGTTATTAGTCACTCATTGGCAGAACATGGGATATTTGAAACAGTGTCTAATGACAGGGCACAGGTTTTACATAAGCAAACTCTGGGCAAATGTCACAGAAAGTAGAGATCAAATACCACAACCACAATTTTTTTTTTTTTTTTTTTTTAGGGCTGTACCCGAGGCATATGGAGGTTCCCAGGCTAGGGGTCAAATCTGAGCTGCAGCTGCCAGCCTACACCACAGCCACAGCAACGCCAGATCCTTAACCCACTGAGTGAGGCCAGGGATCGAACCTATATCCTCATGGATCCTAGTCAGGTTAGTTAACCCCTGAGCCACAAAGGGAACTCCCACAACCACAACTTCTGTGCCAAGTGAAACGCACATTGTTGTTATAATCAAAAACTGGGGGCTCAACCTGGGCCCCTCTGTCTCACAGGGAGGCCCACGGGCCACTTTCCCTCTGTACATCTTATTTTTTCCATCTGAAAAATGAAGGGGTTTGGACCAGCTTTCAAACTTTTTTTAGCCAGGTACTACCTTCTTCCCCCTTTTTCTTTCTTTTGTCCTTCCCTTCGCTTCTGTTCTTCACTTAAAAAAAAAAAAATCAGACCTTATTCCAAGTTCAAAGCAGAGGTGCTCTAGCTGAAATAGACAGCATCCCAGAATCGAGTCTATTTGCTCAGCTGTATCCCTCCTCCGGGGAGCCTAATACCCCAAGAGGCACAGCTTGAAAGACACTCATTAGCGGCTCTGATATATTCGGTAGGTTATGTCTCAGCTCCAATCAGCCAGCATTGAAGCAAAGCTTCAGACCCCCACATTTATTGCAGGATGTTAGAAAGGGGGACAACCTCGTCTTTTGAGGCTCATCATAAAGCACAGTCTCCCAGCCTCAGTATTACTGACATTTGGGGGTGGATGATCCTCTGTTGTGGGCATAGTCCTGAGCATTTCAGAAGGCTTATCAGCATCCCTGGCCTCTGCCCACTAGTTGCCAGCAGCACCTCCTCAGATGTGACAAAAATGTCTCTGGATGTTGCCAAATGTTCATGGGGGACAAAATGTGGCCCACTTGAGAGTCACTGCCATAAGGGATGTAATCCACACCCTTGAATTCCAAGAGCCCTGCCTTCCAGATTGTTAATGGGAGGACCCACTGAACTGTCCAGCCACAGATGGTTGCTCTGTGTTAAGTCCGTGAGTTCTGTGCATAGTCTTGTAGGGAAAAAAAAAATCTTTTTAGGGCTGCACATATGGCATATGGAAGTTCCCAGCCTAGGGGCTAAATTGGAGCTGCAGCTGCTGGCCTACATCACAGCCATAGAAACCCTGGATCCAAGCCGCATCTCTAGCCTGCACCACAGCTCATGGCAATGCCGGATCCTTAACCCACTGAGTGAGGCCAGGGATCGAACCTGCATCCTCATGTATACTAGTTGGGTTTGTTTCTGCTGAGCCATGATGGGAACTCCCAGAAAAGAAAAAATCTTGATGTAGCAACTAAAACCTCCATGTTTAGGCAATGAATAAAACATACTTTCCCCTGTTACTTTTTTAAAGTCATGAAAAAATAACCATCTTGCCAAGCAGTTTTGATTGGGTAAAGTAAAAGCTGATTTCCTGCTCAGTAAAGAATTTTCTGTACACCCAAACTATGAATTGAGGAAGCATCCAATTTCTTTTTCTTTTCTTTTTTTTTTTGTCTTTTTGCCTTTTCTAGCATAGAGAGGTTCCCAGGCTAGAGGACTAATTGGAGATGTAGCCGCCGGCCTACACCACAGCCACAGCAATGCAGGATCTGAGCCATGTCTGTGACCTACACCACAGCTCACGGCAACGCCGGATCCTTGACCCACTGAGCAAGGCCAGGGATCGAACCTGCATCCTCTTGGTTCCTAGTCAGTTAACCACTGAGCCACGATGGGAACTCCCAATTTCTAAACAAATTCACCACGGGTACTGTCATTTAGAGTCAACATCTTAATCATCCCTGAACGGGTGCTCTATACGACATGGCAGTGATGGCGTGAAGCATTGGGGCCATTAAACATCAAAGACAGAAACCAGCTAGCAATTGCTTATGTTCTCTAGAGCTAATGCAAAATGTATAAATCATTTAACTTTCTGTTCTTTTGAAAAATTTTTATGGCCCCACCCGTAGCTTATGGAAGTTCCTGGGCCAGGGACTGAATCCCAGATGCAGCTGTGACCCATGCTGGATTCTTAACCCACTGCAGGAGATCGAACCCGTGCCTCCACAGCAACCTGGTGCGTTGCAGTTGGATTCTTAACCCACTGTGCCACAGTGGGAACTTCTCGTTGTTTCTTAAATGTAACTCAAGTGAATTTCTGCTTTAGGATCCAAATACTTTAATTTTTTTTTTTTCTTTTTAGGGCCAAACCTGTGGTATATGGAAGTTCCTAGGCTAGGGGTTGAACTGGAGCAGCAGCTGCTGGCCTACACCACAGCCGCAGTAACTTGGGATCCGAGCGGTGTCTGCAACCTACACCACAGCTCTTGGTAAGGCCGGATCCCCAGGCTGGATCTTGAACCGACTGAGTGAGTCCAGGGGTTGAACCCGAGTCCTCATGGATACTAGATGGGCTCGTTAGTGCTGAGCCACCACGGGAACTCTAGGATCTAAATATTTAAAGACTGTTGCTTTCTTCATCGAAGTGACAGACTCAATAAGTAGCATTCAGTACACTCTAGAAAACAGGATTATCCTATGTAACTCACAAGCAAAGATAAGCACGAACTTGGGGAAAGTAGGCCTTCTCATGAAAGAAGCAACATTCTTTGAATTTTTGGCAATAATACCTCTAGAACATACCTGCACAGGGGTGCCCAGATTTAAGGAAACTGATTTGGGAAAAACTCAACCATTAAGACGACTTGGGGACCAGAGAGGACTGAGAGTCTAAAGTTAACAATTAACAAAACATATCCTTTAAAATACACAGGGAACCTTAGATCAAGCCGGCAGAGATCCTGGGAGGCCATCCTTTAGTGCTAAGAACGATCAAATGGTGAACTGGTTTTATTTCAACTAAATGATGATTCTAATGTACTTGAAAAGTACTGGGTTAAGTAATTACACAGACACCCTTTTAGCCTGTTTACATGAATAATTTGCTTAGTAAATTTTTTTTGTCTCCCCCAAAGGGTACAAAGACAAATGTTAGCTAGATCTTGGTAATTATGCCATAAAAGGATACTCTTTCTCTGTGGGCTCTCTCACTGCATTTATTTATTTAATTTTGGCCTTTTAGGGCCACGCCTGAGGCATATGGAGGTTCCCAGGCGAGGGGTCAAATCAGAGCTGTAGCCGCCAGCCTACACCACAGCCACAGCCACGCTGGATTCTTAAACCACCGAGCAAGGCCGGGGAGCAAACCCGCATCCTCATGGATAACTTAGCCGGGTTGGTTACTGCACAGCCACAGCAGGAATTCCTCTCACTGCATTTAAAATGCACGTTTACAGGGCGTGACCTGGTGTCACACAGCCCAGAGGAGTGGACAGGCACCAAGGACCGTGAAGCCCAGAGCTCACTGCAGAGGCAGAACCACACGCTTCCTGAGGGCAGGGATGGCCTTTGGTCCTCTGAGCACCAGGCACCCACTCCAGAAATACCTACAGGCCGAATGCATAGGTAAATGGATGATAGGAAGACAATCCCAGCTACGTGGACTTCCCTCGGCCCGGCCTTCAGTGCGGAGAGCAGAGCGTACCCTTTGGGAATTGTATTGTCCCTTAAAGCTGAGCACAGCTGCTATCTGTCCTGGATCCCCCGAATCCCAGACCCCAGGAGGATGCAGAGACACTTACAGCCCCGCAGTTGGGCATTTCACAGATGAAGGAGCCAGAGGGCTGGCCCACGGCCGGCAGCGGCGGCCCCTCAGCGTGAGCCAGCACCGGGCCCGGCGGCGGCTCTGGGGACTTGGGCAATTCGCTCTCCTCTTCTCTTGTGGATTTCCTGTCCTCTTCTGGGTCCTCCTCCTCCTCCTCCACCTCTTCTTCTTCTTCACTTGTCTGGTGGTAAGGCAAGAAAAGCAAAAAGGGGAAACCCCCCAAATGGCATTTTCAGTGATGAACAGAACCCAGGGGCCCGGAGAGCAGAGCGGGCCGGGCTGGACACTGCGGGGGTGGGGGGGGCGGGGGGGGGCTCTTTCTGCAGAAGGAATGGCTGGTGGAGGCCTCTGGGGATGATATGGTCTCTACAAGACCGGCCAGTGGACACCTGGAGTTCTGAGAGCAAGGAAGTCCCTGCGGCCCCACCTGGGTCTCCATATCACTTATAACAAAGTATGCTAAGGCAGGGACGAGAGATTTCTGCGTGTGGTGTCCCCTCCTTGTCTGAGACTGGCCGATCTTGACACTGACTAAAACCCGGGCAGGTTGCCCCACTTGTAGCAGGTCTCTTTCCCCAGAGCATTTAGGAGGGTTTCTAAGCATTAATGACACTGTGGGATCCCTCTGGACAGAGACTAAAGAGCTATCGTGCTTTGTTTTCACAGGCCTTCAAACACCCTTCCATGTACAAAGCCGGAGCTGTGGATTTGACTTGTGCAAGGTCCTGCTGATGCACTTTTGCTGGGTTCTTTTTTTAAATGATTATTATTGTAATTGATTTGCAATGTTCTGTCAATTTCTGCAGTACAGTAAAGTGACCCAATGTTTCATATATATATATATATTCTTTTTCTCACATTATTCTGCATCTTGTTTCATCACAAGTGATTAGATATAGTCCTGCTCTGTTCTTGTCAGAAAACAGAATTGGAATGAATCACAATGACTCTGACAAGGAGAGGCAATGGAAGGGATTAGTCCCTCTCATTTACTATGTGTTTTTTGGGGGGTGGGTGGGGTTGTTGCTGATCACTGGCTCTTGGAGAAATGCCTTCCAGAGGCATCCTATGAAAAAGGACAAGAAAAATACTTCCTACGAATAAGTATCCTTCCTGTGACTGTGTCCCCTCCCTCTACTTGAGAACAGCGATGAGTTGGGAGAATTAAGCCGACGGACGGAGGACCAGGGAAAGGGGATTTGGTGTCACATCGGCCTCACTTCCGCCTCTTTTACAGCACTTCGCAGCATACAAAGTGCTTTATTTGCTGTGTCACGGACTGGGCGGTAAACAGTCCTCCTATTTTACATACAAGAAAACAAAAGGGATGTCCAGCTGCCTCCTGCCCAGATGGGTCATTCGTCTCTGCCAGGCCTTCTGCAAACCCACTGCTTAAAGCACGCGGGCTCCAGGCAGGTTTACCCCAGTCAGCGATGTCACTCTGCGTGAGCCTACGATTCCCAGAACCAGGAAGCAAGAAGAATAAAGATTCCTTCCCTCCCTCCCTTTCTTTCATGGCAGCATCCATGGCATGTGGAAGTTCCAGGGCCAGGGATTGAATCCAAGCCACTGCTGCGACCTACGCCAGCGCCACACCAGATCCTTTAACCCTGTGCACCAGGCGGGGGACTCCAGAATAAAGATTTCTGGGATCTATAACCTAGGGCCTAGAAACCACAAGCTTTCTCTCTCCAGGCTGCATCGGGGGTGGGAGAAAAGATAATCCCAGTAAATATGGGCATTTAACATTCTCCTCACTTCTTCGGTACTGTCCTTAGTATGGAATACATGCACGTCTGAGACAATGTATTAATAGGGTGAACTTAAAAATTGGCCCCGGTTTCCAGTGGATTAATCCAGATTAATCACTAATGATGACCTTTGCTGAAAGACTTCAATGAATACAGATGTAGGCTTAATACACTTGACAGAGCAATTTGTGATTTAAGCTTACAGGTCCCTTACTAGTATAGAATTTACAGGCTGATTTCACTTAAATGGCTTTATTCTCCTATGAATCCTCCATCTTCCAATCTCAAAGAATTTCAGGTAAGACCACGTGATGTCAGATTCCAAGGGTTCATGCCATTCCTTCACAAAAGGAACTTGTGGTCTCAGGTATCAGATTATTAAGCAGACCGAAGCCTACGCCTACGGTTTGCCATTTAAAGTAAATTACATAGTAGCTTTCAATGACAATGGCACTCATTTCTCGGCAGTTGCTAGAATTACAATTTTCTTACCATGCCATTATTTGGCTTAAAAGCTTTTAGGGGAGAAGTTCCATAGAGCAATTAAATTACAGATTAAATGCTACTGTACTGTGATTATGTGTGTCTCAGGAATTTAAGCAGGGTTTACTTCAAGTGGCAAAATCAAAATGGCAGGTTCCCAAAATGATTTATCATGAGGCCAAATGGCTCATGAGTGTGACTGAGAGATGCCAAGACAGGGGACAAAACCCCTAAAATGCAGGACAATGTATCGACAAGTTGGCCATTTTATGAGTGTTGTGAAATGAAACTTTCGGTAATATTCCCAAATCAGTAGAAAAGCGAGCAAATATAGGGCAGGGATATGACTATATACTTAACAAGGTACTCCAAGAGTACTCGAGAGTCAAATAAGAGTTTTTTGAGGAGATTTTTATTTCTCCGGCCTGCAAATGGCATTCGTATTATGAAAAAGTTACAAGCTAAAACACAAATGCTCAACCACCCAAATTTATTCAATGACAAATTTGAGTGTTACAGTCAGTGATGAATGAAGATGGTGATGACAATATACTGAGGATTTGCTATGAATCAGGCACCACACACACACACACACACATACACACACTCACACACACACCTCTCTCTCTCTCTCTCTCTTCTAGTTCTCACAAAAACCCCATACAAATTATTTCTTTCTTTTGAGGGCTGTACCTGCAGCACATGGAAGTTCCTGGGCTTTGAATTGGAGCTGCAGCTGCCAGCCTACATCACAGCTGCAGCAATGTGGGATCCGAGTCACATGATTCTTAACCCACTGAGCAAGGCCAGGGACTGAACCCGCATCCTTAGGGACATTAGGTAGGTTCTTAACCCTCTGAGCCACGACGGGAACTCCTCAAATTTTTATTTCTTAAATAAATAAATAGGCTCAGCAGAAAGCAATCTGACTTGGATCTATGGGGACCCAGGTTTGATCCCTGGCCTCGCTCACTGGATTAAGGATCCAGCATTGCCGTTGCCGTGAGCTTGGTGTAGGTTGCAGACGTGGCTCGGGTTTGGTGCTACTGTGGCTGTGGCGTAGGCCAGTGGCTACAGCTCTGATTCGACCCCTAGCCTGGGAACCTTCATATGCCGTGGGTGTGGCCCTAAAAAGACAAAAAAAAAAAAAAGAAGAAGAAGAAGAAGAAGAAGAAAGAAAAGAAATGGGCCAGAGAACTAATTTTCCCAGGACCACAGAGCTGGTAAAGAAGTTGAGCTGAGATGTAAGACCTGCACCACCCGATTCTAAAACCCCGGCCTTCACTCTTCGGCCGATGCATGTGTCCACAGGTGGCCATCTGCCCATCTGCCCATCTGGACGTGGCTTGGGTTTCCAGCTCCAGTACAGATCCCCTGAACCTCTCAAAACCACTGGAACCAGCTGCCCTTAGGAGTCAAGGGGAAGGAGGCTGTTTCCCAGGCCCCTGTCAATGGACTGCACTGTAGGTGCCTTGGGTCTGGCACCCTGCTGGGCTGCGCCCTTGGAGCCCTAACTGCTGTCTTCTAAAGTCAGTTAAGCGTCTCAGCTGGTTTCTTGAATCGTGCTGAGTTGTGGCTGCAGCCAGACCCACAGATTTGCCCTGCATGGGAGTGGGGGCCTGGGGAAGGTTCAGGAAGGTGTGGCAAGCACGCTGCCCTCCCACCTCCTCAGCAGAGCCCACCCTGGCCCCTTCCTCTGCCCATAAGAGTGGAAGGGCCTGAGATGGTCTCTGGCCAGATGTCGAATCACCTGTGATTGTGCTGTGTTGACCTTCTGGCTCCCTAAGGCATTTGCCCACTCTCCTTCTTTTCCTCTCCCACAAGTCCCTGAGCTAATGGACCACGTCCCACCCAGCCCTCTAGTGAAAGACTGAGGACTGTGGTCAGACTGCTACCCAGGTGTCCCAGGCAGGTCTGGAGGACGAGGAGGACGCCTCCCAGCACTGCGCCTTCTGCAGCCTCCCCAGTCCTGCATGGTCCCAGCTTTTCACCTCCACTTGGCAACCCACCCTCAGAAGGTTGACCCACGCCTTCACAGAGCCCTCAGGGGAGCTGGGAGCTACCACATGGTCTCCTTGAATCAAGAGTTTCTTGTTGTGGGGCGTATCTGAGCCATTTCTGCACATAGGTTTTTGTGCTCACAGGTCACAAGGTGTGGATGCACCTGACTCAGGCAACGCCTGGCTCCTGGCAAACAGACCCAGGAAGGGGTGGTACCTGGGGCGCCACCTTGACCCTTCCTCCTCAGTCGGAGGCTACACACTGCCTTGGGCCTTGCCATCCCTGAGATGAACCTCTGCCGCCTGCAGTAACACCTTCCCCAGCAGCCCTCCTCTGCTCAGAAGCCCCTGGCTCAGCCCATCTCTTTCCAGTGAGCTCATGGAGGGCTTGTTGCCAGGACCCAGAGTGACTCCTCCATGGGAAGAATGCTCACTCGTTCATTCAACAAACAGTTACTGACATCATGCCAGGCGCTGTCCTGTAACACCCAAGCCGGAGAGACATCACTTTGCCTTAGGAAACCAAAGCCTCTGATTCTGCCCTCTTCCACAACATGACTCTGACAGAGCCCAGAACATTCCAGAACTGGAAGGGACTTTCCAAATCACCTGCACCCTCAGCCCCCTTTAATAGGTCGGTAAGCTGAGGGGCCAGGCCCGAGGTCTCCCGGGATTCGTTGTGCTTCCTTGTTTGCTGTCTATTCCACTCACTGAGAAAGGAATGCTCTGTGTGACCTTGGGCAAGTGCCCTCCCCTCTCTGGGCCTCAACCTTCTGCCTGTGGAATGACAGAGCTGGATGAGAGAAAGTCTCTGAGGCCATATAGAGACTTTCTGGTCATCTCATGTTGCTTTGAAACACTCTTGGGATTCACAGTAAACATTCTCTTTCTGTGTGCCATATCTTCCCAACTACAATATATGCTCATGGGGCAGGGAGCAGAGGCCAGCAACATCCCTGGGTCACCCATAGCGCTACAGACATAGGGGGAACTCAACTGCTCCTAGCTGACTAAACCAGAAGAGGCCATATTGGTTTTTGGTTTTATTTGTTTTGGGTTTTTTGGGGGTTTTTTGGTCTTTTTAGGGCTGTACCTGAGGCATGTGGTAGTTCCCAAGCTACGAATTGAATTGGAGCTACAGCTGCTGGCCTACACCACAGCCACAGCAACACAGGGCACAAGCTGCGACTACAACCTACACCAAAGCTCACGGCAACACTGAATCCTTAACCCACTGAGTGAGGCCAGGGATCGAACCCATGTCCTTATGGCTACTAGTTGGGTTGGTTACCACTGAGCCCCCATGGGAACTCCCTTACATTGCTTTTTTAAAACCTTCAGGCACAGATGAGAAAAAGGTTACTCAGACATAAGACATCAGTAGTTAAGCTGGTCAAACAAAAGTCCTGATCACAGGAAACCCTGAATAGAGAACACTGCCATCTCCGATCAAAAGAATGGCAAGACCATTCTATTCCATTTTTTTTTTTTTTTGATATTTGGGTCCAAATATAAATTTATACATGTTTGTATATTTCACAGCTAGGATCAATTCTTAGTTAGGAACTTGGGCTTTGAAATGTTAATGAGTCAAGTGTTTTTACATTTCTCTAAGGGCATATGCATTTGATTGCTCTAAAGTATTACACACACGGGAATAAGGCTCAGACAACATACTCATCAGCCCTTTGACCCTAGCTAAGTTACTGAGGCTCTCTGCCTCTGTTTCCTACCTCAAAGAATTCGGACAAGGAGTAAATGAGTCAATATGTATAAAGTGTCTCCTGGTACAAAGCCTGGAACACAGGAAGTGCTGTGTATGTGTCGGTGAAAGAAACCAAACCGGGGAGTTCCCGTCGTGGCTCAGTGGTTCACGAATCCAACAAGGAACCATAAGGTTGCGGGTTCGATCCCTGGCCTTGCTCAGTGGGTTAAGGATCCGGCATTGCCATGAGCTGTGGTGTAGGTCGAAGACGCGGCTCGGATCCTGTGTTGCTGTGGCTCTGGCGTAGGCCGGCGGCTACAGCTCTGACTGGACCCCTAGCCAGGGAACCTCCTTTTTGCCCAAGAAATGGCAAAAAGACCAAAAAAAAAAAAAAAAAAGGAAAAGAAAAGGAAAGAAAAGAAACTAAACCACATATTTGCTAATAACACTTACAACTGGGGCACAATCCAGAATGAAAGTATAATGACAAACATTCACAACATTCATGAATGTCAAACATTTTCCCTGGAAAGTGACAGACTGGACTTTAGTGATCTGCGTTAAGACTTGCGATTTCTACATCCACACGTGGGAGGTAATGTTTTCCACAACATGAGAGATTTCCCTCGGCTATGGATGCAGAGAAGGAAGTTAACCACAAGGACCAAAGTGGTAGTAATCACAGAAGCCATGCAAGGGGGTTCGGAGAAGATTTTGATCTCATGTCTTTACTAGGTACCTTATCTTTTAAATTTTTTTTCTTTTTTTCTACCTGGAGGCATATAGAATTCCTGGGTTGGGGATCAGATCCAAGACAAAGTTGTGACCTAGGCTAAGGCTGTGGCAATGTTGGATCCTTTAACCCACTGGGTTGGACTGGGGATCGAACCTGCATCCTGGTGCTGCACAGATGCTGCCAATCTCTTTGTGCCACAGTGGGAGCTCCAGTAGGTACCTCAACCTAATAAGCGGACAACTCTGGATTGTCCGCTAATGAAGGAACTCAATGTCAGGGATGTGAGGGTCAGAATGACCTACACACTGCTAACCAGTTCCTGGATAACGGAGAGTTCCTGGCGCCATCTAGAGGTCAAAGCAGCTTCTTGCATGTGCTTTGGAGAAGCCTTGTTAAATCCGAGGATGCCCTGGTCTTGGTCTTTCTTCTTCTTTTTTTTTTTAGGGCTGAACCTGAGGCATATGGAGGTTCCCAGGATGGGGTCTCATCGGACCTGTAGCTGCCAGCCTACACCACAGCCACAGCAACGTGGGATCCAAGCCACATCTGCGACCTACACCACAGCTCACGGCAACGCTAGATCCTTAACCCACTAAGTAAGGCCAGGAATGGAACCTGAAACCTCATGGTTCCTAGTCGGATTTGTTTCCACTGTGCCACAGGGGAACTCCTGCCTTGATTTTTTTAAAGCATGTTATGCTCTCTGATCAGGAGCGTCTGTGTCATAGAAGGATCAGGAAGGGATATCCCAGGGCATCAATGCGCCTCTTATAAACCAACCAGGTCAAGGCTGGGGACACCAGGGTTCAAGTCCTCTGGCTCCTACCCACTTTGGAATGCAGGCCAGCCCTCAGCTTCTTCCCTGATCTCTGGTCTACAGGTCAAACCCAAAGCTGACTTCCCTCTGCCTAGTTATCCCAGGAAAGCAAGGCCAGGAAATCAATCAGTCACTCACCACGGCCACCGGCCACCGGGCAGCAAAGCCAAGTCACCGGCCAGCCACTTACAAACCTGGGGGAGGGGCGGGGGTGGGGCCCGCGGAAGCAGCGCTGGGGGCGGCCTCACTCACCACACAGTCCTCAATGATTTCAGAGAGGCGTGTCCGGTGTTTCCTGCCCAGCCGCATGATTTTTTTCCATGTGTAGTAGTATTCCACACACTGAGCCACCGTCTTGGACTTCACCTGCGGGGACAGTCAGCTCAAGATCAGCTTCATATAGGTTATTACAAACCACTGAGTAGATTTTCCTGTGCTATACAGTCGGTTCTTGTTAATTATTTTATTTTTTTCCTTTTTCTACCGCACCCATGGCATATGGAAGTTCCTGGAACAGGAACTGAATCCAAGCTGGAGCTGCGACCTGCACCGCAGCTGCAGCAACACCAGAACCGTAACCCCCTGTGCTGGGCCGGGGATCGAACCAGCAATGTCACAGAGACAAGCCAGATCATGAACCACTGCGCCACAGTGGGAACTCCTAATTATCTGTTTTATAGAGTAGAGTGTAATAACCCATATGGGAAAAAAGAATGGAGAGATATATATAGACATGTGTATATGTGTGTGTATATATATGTATTTATACGTATAAACCGATTCACTTTGCTGTACACTTGAAATTAACATTAACACTGTAAGTCAACCATACTCCAATAATAATAAAAAAAAAGAGATCAGATCAGCTTCAGGGCGGTGGGCAAGGCAGCAAGCTTTTGTGAAATGTTCAGTTCGTCCCAGGTAGCAGGTTTATGCAGCTGAATACAAACATACACATAGCGGAAAACCTCCTTTCCACACCTGTTCTCCCTCCATCCGTCCATCTGCTCCCTCCCCAGCCTTGCAACATGGCTCGCTCCCCTTGTTCCTATCTTGGGTATCTTTCCAGAATTCCTTTACAGATACACAAACAAACACAGAAATACATCCCTCCCTGCCATTCTGCCTCACAAAAGGTAGCGTGCTAGAGGCACTGTTTTGCATCTTGACTTTCTTCAAAAGAAGAGCTTGGAGGAGTTCCCGTCGTGGCGCAGTGGTTAACGAATCCGAGTAGGAACCATGAGGTTGCGGGTTCGGTCCCTGCCCTTGCTCAGTGGGTTAACGATCCGGTGTTGCCGTGAGCTGTGGTGTAGGTTGCAGACGCGGCTCAGATCCCGCGTTGCTGTGGCTCTGGTGTAGGCCGATGGCTACAGCTCCGATTCAACCCCTAGCCTGGGAACCTCCATATGCCGCGGGAGCGGCCCAAGAAATAGCAACAACAACAACAAAAAAAGACAAAAAAAAGAGCTTGGAGATTTTTTTTCACGCCATCCAGAGAGCTCACTCCCCTTATTTAATCTATAAAGCAGCATGTTTTGTTTTGTTTTGCTTTTTTTTCAAATGCTTCAATGTGTTTGGCTCTCCGACTGGTTGACCTTCAAAATCTATTTATGAAAAATGTTCCTTAGGAATGGAACAGGAATATAAGGCAGAAGTTATGATGCCAAGAGCTTAGTTTTTACAGAAAACAAGGCTTGTCCTGTTCTCCCCCGAAGGGGCAAAGGTAAATGTGTTTTAAAGAGAAAAAAAATGCCTTTATTTAGTTCATAGTTCTCTAAGCTCAAAATGGGGTTCAGTCATGTGGGTTTTCTGGAGGCAGATAAGAAGGTAGGCTGTCCCCTTGGGCAGCTGCACGGTGAGACAAGGACAGCACCCTCTGAAGTCTGGTCTCCTCACAGCTGCTCCCTTCACAGCCGCCAGGTATCCTTAGTTTCTACGTTAAGAATCGCCCAGGGAGGGAGACAGGATCCCGGGGAATTCTTGTTTAAAATCCTGCACTGCCTGGCAAGCAACACCCATGAATCTACCACCAGTCAACACGGGGCAGGGCCTTTAAGGAACAAGGCCTAGGACAGGCCAGTCCTGGCGAAGGTGACTCAGGAGGGACAGGAGCCTGGGAGCTGCTGGGCAAACGGGGCAGCAAAGACTGTGGTGGCCTCCAAGGCAGGCGTGAATTCAGATCTGAAGATGGAGCCAATTAGAGAAAAAAAGTCCACCTATCCTGATTCTCATCCAGTCAAAGCTCAGGATTAAGGACAGGAGATGAACTCAGGACAGAGCCAGAGGCAGTGGTCACCCGAGATCCTGTTCTCTGTGGACCTAAGCATCTTTTTCTTTTCTTTTCTTGGCTGCGCCTGTGGCAGGCGGAAATTCCCTGGCCCAGGGATGGAACCTGAGCCACAGCAGGGACCTGAGCCACAGCAGTGACGACTCTGGATCCTTAGCCGCTAGGCCACCAGGGAACTCCTCAATTACACTTTATTAAGATAAAAATAATCCCCCACCACTGCCACATCCAAATAATCTACGTCCTTCTCCCCCACCACATCCCAAACAGCAAGGCCATGCCACCTACAACAAAGACCATTCTTTTTTGTTTGTTTGTTTTTTTGTCTTTTTTAGGGCTGCACCCTTGGCACATGGAGGTTCTCAGGCTAGGGGTCTAATCTGAGCTACAGCCGCCAGCCTACACCACAGCAACGCCAGATCTTTAACCCAATGAGCGAGGCCAAGGATCAAACCTGCAACCTCGTGGTTCCTAGTTGGATTTGTTTCCACTGCTCCACAACGGGAACGCCACACAGACCATTCTTAACCAGCAAGAGATGGAAGACATCCTTTTGGTGAGTCTTAAACCAGTAATCTAATATTTCTATATATCTTTAGGTGCACAACTTCCCAAATTCGGTTTCAAAAGAGCATTGGGAAAAAACAGGCTTACCATCTTCTGTACAAAAATAAAGTCTTTGCTGTAAGTGGCTAGTGCTTTGTTAAACAGTTTTCTTTCTAGGGAGGTCCACTTGTCCGAACCTGTAACAAAACACAGACTTTATAAACAAAAACAGCTCTTGGTTCTTCTCACTTTTAGTTGTTGGTTCACTTAGCTAAGTTACAAAACTACAACTGTTCAGCATGTAATATTGTAAGTATCACATGTTTTTGAACCAAAAACCAGTGTCATGTAATGGTTAGCAGCCTTGACACCTGGGTTCAAATCCCCCCCTGTGGCCTTGACCTTGGCGAGTTACTGAACTGAAGACTCAGGGTTTTTTTTGTTTTTTTTTTTGTCTTTTTGCCATTTTTTGGGCCGCTCCTGCGGCATATGGAGGTTCCCAGGCTAGGAGTCTAATCAGAGCGGTAGCTGCCGGCCTACACCAGAGCCACAGCAATGCCAGATCATTAACCCACTGAGCAAGGGCAGGGATTGAACCCGCAACCTCATGGTTCCTAGTTGGATTCATTAACCACTGCGCCATGACGGGAACTCCCGAAGACTCAGTTTTGTTACCTACGACGGGGATAATTCTAATTGTCTCTAGCTCGTAGGATTTTTGTGAAGGTTTAAGATCACACACAAAACATGTCTAGCTCAGCAACTGGAAAGTTGTCAGTGCTCAACAGAATTCCGCTAGTTTTTATCTAACTATGATGAGAGCAAGTAGACAGGTAGCACATGCCCCTTGGGATGGGATGGATTCAGCTGTCTCCACCCTCAAGGTGTTCCCAAGCTCGTCGGGGGAGAAAGCCAGGAGGCTTTGCATTCAAGGTGATGACTGCAAGGACAAAGGGAGGGGCTGGGTGCCAACCGGGCACGGGGGACGAACGCCACACTCAGGTCAGGGCTGCTGGCAAGGCTTTCTGGTGGACAAAAGACTTGAGCAGAGTTTAAAAAGACGAAGAAGCCAAGTCAGGCAAGAAGGAAATGGAAGGGAATTCTGGGGAGAGAGAGTAGCACATGCAAAGTCAGAGACAAGCAGGGAGGGGATACATTTCAGTCATTCAGTCAACCATCCATTCAGCAGATAGGTATTAGGTGTTTACATGCAAGTCACTAGGGGACAAAAAGCTCATATTTACAAGTGCTTATTACTACATGCCAAGTTCAAAGGACTGCATAGGTATTAGTCATTTGGTTCTACCGAAAACCCAGTCAGACTGGAATTACTGCTACCCATTTTATAGACGAGGGTGTGGAGGTGTTCAAGGAATAAGCAGGAATCCAGTACGGCTCAGCTATAGGGTTTCAGCAGAGGTTTAAGCAGATGAGAGGCTGGGAGGTGAGTAGGACCAGCTCCTGACAGATCTGCAGACCAGTGAGGAAAAGGGCCTGGCGGCGCCAGGCTGGCAGGGCCACCTTGCTGGCTAAACTTGATAGTCACATCAAAGCAGGATAGGCAGATGATCACAGAGACTGGTTCTGGTCTGTTTGGGGCGAGACAGAGGCTGATTTCTAAGAGGAGGCGTATTTCTGGGGGCTGCAGGAAAGGTGCAATCACTGTGGCTGGTTTGCAGAAAACTCAGCCTCATTCCATTGTTTGTTTGCTGCACCTGTGGCAAGTTCCCAGGCCAGGGATTGAATCTGAGCCACAGCTGCGACTTATGCCACAGTTGCAGCAACACCAGATCCTTAACCCACTGCGCTGGGCTGGTGATCAAACCTGAGCCTCAGCAGCAACCTGAGGTGCTACAGAGACAATGCTGGATCCTTGCCACACCGTAGTAGAAACTCCCTCATTGTAACATTTGAATTCCCTGTGTCTTGACTCTTTGGATGGTACATGGCTGGGCCTTTGACAAGCCTCTACTTTTCAAAGCTGTAATCCCCCAAATCATGGTATTTTTCCTTCCAACCAGAACAAGTTCAAGATTTCCCATTTTGATCTGCTTGACTGATGGGGCTGAGGCACAGGGAACCTGAATTGCTTCTTCCCTGGGAAGGTTCAGGCTAAGTCAGTCAATCAGGAGAAACCAGGCCTGGTAGGCAGGCAGGCAAGGAGGACAAGTGGGGCCGGGGGTTCAGAGGAGCTCTGCTGGGGTTGAGGTGCACAGAGGAGGTTGGCGGGATTTGGGGCTCTGGAGCAGTTCCATCACCATTCCTCAAATTCTATCCAACATTCAAGAGCTTGGGCTCCCAGCTCCCACATGCTCCCCTTGCCCGGGGCAGAGAGAAAGAGCAAGACAGGATTAACCAGCAATTGTAGGACCAAAGAGGAGTCAGGGTTCCTTTGAGAAATCCACCAAAGCAGCAAAAGAGGAATCAGAGAGGCCATGGTCTAAGAAGACTGTGACGGCGACATGTCACAGCAGCTGAGTCCCTGGACAGGCTTACAGGGAGGGTGACCAGCTGCCTTGCAGGTCCAGTCTCTGCAGCTCCGGGCTGCATCTCAGATAGGAAGCCAGGGGACATGTTGCTGTTGGAAACCCCCAATTAGATGAATGAGAATCCATTCCTTCCTCGGGCAGATCAAAGATCAGTTTCCTGAGTTAGGGTGCGACCCTCACATGGCCGCGCAACCTTCTCAGCACCCAGCCTCGATGGTGGGCACTTCCTTCCAGCAGTGTTAAATTCCCGGGTCTGTCTACCAGCAAGAAGCATGTCTCTTCATGTCCCCAGATGGC